>NC_090380.1:13310642-15710642 GCF_036365525.1 Heterodontus francisci | reverse complement strand
TGTTCCTGATTCAGTATTAGTTTTCTTGAGATGTGTGGCATGCTTTGAGGATGAAACTAGGGAATTAATAATGGGAAACAAGGAAATGGCAGAGACCTTGAACAAATATTTTGTGGTGTCTTCGCAGTAGAAAACACTAAAAGCACCCCAATAATAGTAAAATAAAATTAGGGGGCAAAAGGGAGGGATTAACTTAAAACAGTCACTCGAGTAAAAGTGCTAGACAAACTAATGAGACTAAAGGCTGGACCTGATGGCCTGCATCCTTGGGTTTTAAAAGAAGTGGCTGCAGAGATAGTGGATGAATTGGCTGTAATCTTCCAAAATTCCCTAGATTCTGGAAAGGCCCAGCAGATTGGAGAACTGCTAATATCAGGCCCCAATTCAGGAAAGGAGAGAGACAGAAAGCAGGAAACTATATGCAAGTTAGACTAATATCAGCCTTTAGAAAAATGCTGGAATCCATTATGAAGGAAGTAGTAGCAGGACGTTTAGAAAATCACAATACAATCAGGTAGAGTCACCATGGTTTTATGAAAGGGAAATCATGTTTGGCAAATTTATTAGAGTTCTTTGAGGAGGTAACAAGCAGGGTGGACAAAGGGGAACCAGTAGATGTTGTGTATTTGGATTTCCAAAAGGCATTTGATAAGGTGCCATTTAAAAGGTTACTGCATAAGATAAGAGCTCATGGTGTTGGGAGTAATATATTAGCATGGGTAGAGGATTGGCTAACTAACAGGAAACAGTGTTGGGACAAATGGATCATTTTCAGTTTGGCAAACTAACTGGTGGGGTGCCACAAGGATCAGTGCTGGAGACTCAACTATTTACAATCTATATTAATCACTTGGATGAAGGAATTGAGTGTTTATAGCCAAATTTGCGAACAATACAAAGATAGGTGGGAATGCAAGTTGTGAGGAGGACATAAAGAATCTGCAAAGGGATATAGATAGGTTAAGTGAGTGGGCAAAACATTGGCAAATGGAGTATAATGTGGGAAAATGTGAGGTTATCCACTTTGGTAGGAAGAATAGAAAAGCAAAGTATTTAAATGGAGAGAGACTACAGTGCTACAGTACAGAGATATCTGGGTGTCCTCGTACATGAAACACAAACAGTTGGCATGCAAGTCCAGCAAGTAATTAAGAAGGCAAATGGCTTTATTGCAAGGGGGATAGAGTATAAAAGTAGGGAAGTCTTGCTACAACTGTACAGGGCATTCGAGAGACTGCACCTAGAGTACTGCGTACAGTTTTGGACTCGTTATTTAAAGAAGAATATACTTGCATTGGAGGCAGTTCAGAGAAGGCTCATTAGGTTAATTTCTGCGATGAAAGGGTGTCTTATGAGAAAAGGTTAAGCAGGTTGGGTCTGTACTCATTGGAGTTTAGGAGAATGAGAGGTGATTTTATTGAAACATAAGATTCTGAGGGGGCTTGACAGGGTCGATGCTGAGAGGATGTCTCCCCTATGGGGGAGTCTAGAACTAAGGGACATTGTTTCAGAATAAGCAGTCTCCCATTTAAGATGGAAATGAGAGGAATTTCTTCTGTCAGACGGTCATGAATCTTTGGAATTCTCTACCTCAGATAGCTGTGGAGGCTGAGTCATTGAATACATTCAAGGCTGAGATAGACAGATTCTTGAACAATAGGGGAGTCAAGGGTTATGGTGAGCAGGCAGGAAAGTGGAGTTGAGGCCAAGATCAGATCAGCCATGGGACTTTATTGTTCGTGGGACTTTATGGCTTACTCCTGCTCCTACTTTCTTATGTACGCTGACCTCTTCCTCTACTGTAAATACTGGCATTAAATTATTTAGCGTGTCTGCTAATTCCTTATATTCATTGAGAGCATCACCATTATCATTTTTCAATGAGTCCACACTTTTCCTGACCACCCTCTTTTTCCTAATTGTAAACATTTTTTGTGCTGAATTTGATTTGCTGTTCTTTGTATCTCTCGCATTCATCAGGATCTGTGCCATTTTTTGCAATTTTTTATGTTTTTTCTTTTGGTTTTATGTTGTCTCCTACTTTTTTAGTAATCCATGACTTGTTTGAGCAAGTAAATCTCTTATTCCTTAGGGGTATAAGCTGGTTCTGTATGACATTCAATTATTTTTTGAACGACTCGTAGTGATCTATTGTCATTTTACCCATTAACAAATTTGCCCACTTTACTGTGGACAGTTTTGTCTCATCCCATGAAATAAGCCTTGCTGAAATCTAGAATCTTCAGTTGTTCCGCATTTCTTCCTCTCAAACACAACTTTGAACACGATCGTATTGTGATTGCTGTTAGATAAATGTTCACCCAACGTTGGTCTGTTAACTAAATGTGGGTCATTACTAAATCTAATACAGCATGCTCCCTTGTTGGTTTCAGGACACGTTGCTGCAATTACACAGGTGGGGACAAGAGCGGGTTACATGCGGGAGTGGAGATGGTTACAGGGGGGGTGGGAATGGGAGTGTGGTTTGCACAGCTAGTATAATACGGAACCAGACCACTGCATCCAGGGTTTTTGGTCAGTGTGGGTGACCAATGCCAAAAAAGCTGATTGGATTTGTGTGCAGTGACTGGTTACTTTCATGCCCTCCCAGGGAGAATATGTGAAGTAGTGGAAAGATTTGCAGGCTGCTTAACAGTCTGACAATCTTCGTCACAGCAGATGTTCGAATGTCTCAGTTTTTTTGTGGATGTGATTTTGGTTGTCCACCTCGACTCAAACTCACTGACAAGGAAGTTGAGCAACAGCTGTTCCCTTTCTGTCTGGCATGTTCAGTGACATTTTAGGAAGGTAAGGCTTGCAATCTCAGAAAGCATGTTTTAAAATAAGAGATAGCTGTGAGAGAGTGTCACTGCCCCTTATGTGAGAGTAAATCACTTAAAGAGGTAACTATGAGTGTTGAGAGTCATCCCTTCAAAGTGGGGTTGTTTTGTTCAGGACAAATCCATTTCAGCTGTCTTGAGTGTCCTGTGGGATCACAGGTTGCATTTAGACACCGATTTGCTCACCCTACGCCCATACCGATGAAACATAGGAACAGGAATAGGCTATTCAGTCCCCTGAGCCTGTCTTGCCATTCAATTAGATCATTGCTGATATGAATCCTAACTTCATTTACCCGCCTTGGCTCTTTACGCCTTAATACCCTTGGCTTGCAAAAATCTGTCAATTTCAGATTTTAAATTATTAATTGAGCATCTGCTCCTTTCTGTGGGAGAGAATTCCACAATCCTACCAACCTTTGCATGAAGAGGTGTTTCCTAACTTGATTCCTGAATGGCCTGGTTTTGATTTTAAGCTTATGTCCCTTTGCCCTAGACTTTCCCAGTAGTGGGAAAGTGTTTCTCTCTATCTACCTTTCAATCGCTTTAAAATCCCAAAAATCTCAATCAATTCACCCCTTAAACCTCTATATTCCACATAATACAACAACAATAACTTGCATTTATATAGCACCTTTAATGTAATAGAACTCCTATCAAGCATCTTGGGATGTTTTATCAAAAAATGTTGACAACGGGTCCACGTGAGATATTAGGACAGATGACCAAAAGCTCAGTTAAAGAGGTAGGTTTAAGAAGTGTTAAAGGAGAAGAGAGGGGCAGAGAGACAGAGAGGTTTAGTGAGGGAATTTCCGAGCTTAGGGTCCAGTCAGCTGACGCAGATGTCAATGGTGGAGCGATTAAAATCGAGGATGTTCAATTGACCAGAATTGGAGTTGTACGGAGATTTTGAAAGGTAGGGCTGGAGGTGATACAGAGATAGGGAGGGGCAAGACCATGGATGAATTTGAAAAGAATGATGAGTATTTTAAAATTAAGCAATTGCTGGACTGGAATCCAATGTTAGGCAGCGAGTACAGGTTTGATAGGTGAACAGGACTTGAGAATTAGGATATGTGCAGCAGAGATTTAAATGAGCTCAGGGTTATGGAGGGTGAAAGATAGGAGCTGGACCAGGAGAGCATTGGAAGTCTAAAGGTAACAAAGACATGAGTGAGAGTTTCAGCAGCTGGTGAGATGAGGCAGGGCTGTAGACAGGCAATGTTATGGAGGTAGAAGTAGGCAGTCTTGGTCAGGAGTCAGCAACATGTCTGTAAAAGATTTTGAGGTCCGTGACTAGTAATTTCCCATTGGCTTCTTCTTTCTGACCAGACTGGATTTTTAAAAAAAATTGCAAGTGTCAGTTTCACAGCTGACAGGTGCTGTGAGCATGAACAGCGGTTTCCAAACTTCCGACAGATTCGGGTAGGTTTTGGCCCACTGGAAAAACCCTGAATCTGTCCAAAGTTTGGAAATCACTGTTCCCGCTCTCAGCAACTGTCGGGGCATTTGGTGGGGGGGAGGGAAACGGTACAGAGAGAGAAGGGAGGGGGAGAGAGAGGGGACAGGGAGAGAGTGTGGGGAGAGAGGGAGGGACAGAGGGAGACAGAGAGAGGGAGGGAGGACAGAGAGAGAGAAAGAGAGGGTAGACAGAAAAACAGAGAGGGGGACAGAGGGAGAGAGCAGGAGGACAAAGCGCGGGGGGACAGACAGAGGGGAAAGAGAGAAAAAGGGTGACGGGGGGGGGGGAAGTGACAGAGAGGGGGACACGGAGGGGGGAGTGGTGAACGACGCAAAGAGGGGAGGGAACAATACAGAGAGGGGGATGACACAATGGGGGTGACACAGAATGGGGGGACAGACGGAGGGGGAGAGAGTCAGACAGAGAAAGAGAGAGGAGGGAGAGAGTGATCAAGATCATTTCTGACAGATGGACATCTATCCAGAATACTCCGCATCACTTCAACAAGTGTGCGGGCAGACATTGACTACTTGTGTAAGCAAAAAAAAAAATGCAGGTGTCTCACTAAATCTGTGTCTAACATAGTGTTGAGAAAGTAAGTCAATAAATTAGTCTTCTCATTTGAAGCATTTTCACAAAAAAGCATATTTGTTGTTGGTTTGATTAATAGATAAATTTTTAATGCCTTTATCTTTCTGAAATTGTCTCACTGGCCCCCTATGTAAGACAAAAATTGTAATGTGGCCCCCCAGGTGAAAAGGTTGGACACCTCTGCTCCAAGCCTTTAACCTTGTGTTTTAAAATCACCACACAAGGTTAAAGGCTTGTGTTATGTAAACTCATTTTAAAATGGCAAAAGTCACTTAAGGAAAGTCTCAATTTCTATGCTGTGGTATGCATTACTTTCACTTGGGACACAAGCTCAGTGACATGTTGAAAGTTGCTCGACTTTTACTTCTATGTAAATGTCACAATTCCACTGCTATCCATTTGCAATCACATTGTTCCAGAACTTATGTTGAGGGGAAAACAGGCAAGAAAATTCAAGGAATCTGCAGAAATCAGCACTGTAAGTTCCTCATGAACACAAGAGTACAGTGTAATGGGGTTGAGTGATATTGGCAAAAGCAGGATGCTGCTGACCCATGTCTAATAGTAAATACAATGTAACAGATAGCTTTAATAAACCTTAATCTATGATGAACTGTCTACTATTCCTTAACAAAATCCATGCTGCATTTGCAGTTTTAAAACTATCAGGGAAGACATAGCAAAAATTTATTATGTTTTAATGACCATGTTAGAAACAGTCATTAACTGATTGATTATTTTTGCTGTGAATTGGATTAAAGGACAAGTTTTACAAGTACGTCAAAGATCAGTAACTGCAAAGTGCATCATTTGAGGGCAGATAACCTGAGTGGCCAATGTCATTTGAAAGTTGGCTGTATCATATAATTACATTACATTAAAAGTACATCTTTGCTAACAGTTAAGAGATTTCGCTTGGACATAAATTGGTCAGTCTAAGTACGATCTTATAGATAGTGACTAAACATTTTGTACAGTAACAACTGTACAACTTTTTGCAGAAAAGCTTTTTGTTAATTATCTTGTCAGAGCTGAATCGGAATCGACATGATAAATTGAGATATCAACATAAGTGAACTTAAGAGAATTGTTTTGTTGCAGGAACTGAAGGGCGGTCTTTATTTGTCAGTGTGTTTATCTAATTTTATGACTAGCAGCTTTGGTGAGTAAATGACATTTTGTCCATGAGAGATGCTGTTGTTCCTGTATTGTAGAATCCAAGACCTAGTTTAACAGCCTGTCAAGATGAATAAACTAGTCTTAGCTACCTCCTATTATCTCTCTGTCCCTTCCTACCCCATTCTGCTTTTCTGTTTTACATGACTCTTCTGAAGTACTATCTGCTCCATCCTATAAAAATTCTGCTGATTTGGAGATCACTGCCCTTTTGTTGGCTGCCCTGTCTTCAGACACATATTACAAGCAGGTGGAGAAGTTGCACAAACATTGACCATCATGGGTTAAATTGTCTTGTGACAATAGCAGTGTGAGAAATTGCTGATTTTTCTACTGCCTCACCTCAATAACCACAATAAGAATCCTCTTCTTGAGATTCATGGTTTATTGGATGAATTTGCACTCCTGAGACTGTGTGAATCCACAGAGGTCATCTGATAAGGTCCATCTACCACCCCGTGACATGGTGTAGCTAATCCTATTCTGTCAACAAAAGTAATTCGCATTGGCATTGCACATTATTTTGCTTGCTAGCTAGCTAATACAGTTATGCTGCTCTCCATTGATGTTTGTATGCTTAGCTACTTTATTTATAAAATGTGTTTTAAATTGGACTGTGTTTTTTTTAATTCGATCGTGGGATGTGGGCATCACTGGCCAGGCCAGCATTTATTGCCCATCCCTAATTGCCCTTGAGAAGGTGGTGGTGAGCTGCCTTCTTGAACCGCTGCAGTCCATGTGGGGTAGGTACACCAACAATGCTTTTAGGAAGGGAGTTCCAGAATTTTGACCCAGCTACAGTGAAGGAATGGCGATACAGTTCCAAGTCAGGATGGTGTGTGGCTTGGAGGGGAATTTGCAGGTGGTGGTGTTCCCACGCATTGGCTGTCCTTGTCCTTCTAGGTGGTAGAGGTCGCGGGTTTGGAAGTTGCTGTCTATGGAGTCTTGGTGGATTTTGGACCGCCACATGGACTGCAGTGCATCTTGTAGATGATACACACTGCTGCCGCTATGTGACGGTCGTGGAGGGAGTGAATGTTTGTGGATGGGGTGCCAATCAAGCAGGCTGCTTTGTCCTGGATGGTGTTGGGCTTCTTGAGTGTTGTTCTGATGGAATTAGATTGGCTATACACTTTATATACATATTAATTGCCCCTATATCCATGGCTGAGTCAATAATTTTGTCCAGTTTCCGTGGTGCATCATGTCGGTGGCTGTCCCTGGTCATGGTGATGGCACAGGTATATATTTGGAATTCATCTCAATGACAACACCGAGGTTGTAACGGTTTGGTTCAGTGTCTGACTTCTTGCATCGAGAGGGATGGAGTCAGTGGCTAGGGAACGGAATTTGTGGCTGGACCAAAGACAATGGCTTCGGTCTTCCCAATGTTTAGTTAGTGGAATTGTCTGCTCAAGCAGTACTGATGAATTAGAAACAGTGGAGGGTTGAAAAGAGACCTGGTTTATGTAATGTCTCCTCACAATCCAAACTTTGGAGTCCTGGTAACATTCCGATGAATCGACACTTCACTCTTTCCAAGGCAAATATATCCTTTCTATGGTGCAGTGTCCAGAACTGTGCACAGTATTTCAGATATGGTCTAACCAGGGCTTTGTATAGCTGTAGAGCTGGCCAGAGATCGCCAGAGCTAGCGGACAGCCATAAAGGCGGGGCTAAAGTGTGGCGAGTTGAAGAGACTTAGCAGTTGGCAGGAAAAAAGACAGAAGCGCAAGGCGAGAGCCAACTGTGTAACAGCCCCAACAACAAATTTTATCTGCAGCACCTGTGGAAGAGTCTGTCACTCTAGAATTGGCCTTTATAGCCACTCCAGGCGCTGCTCCACAAACGACTGACCACCTCCAGGCGCTTACCCATTGTCTCTCGAGAGAAGGAGGCCAAAGAAGAGAATATCTTCCTCCCCTTTATATTCTAGCCCTCTAGATTAAAAGGTTAACATTCCGTTAATCTTTTTGGTTTTTCTTTGTATCTACTACATTTTAGGACAAGAGCAAAATGCTGAGGATGCCGGAAATCTGAAATAAAATCAGAAAATGCCAGAAATATTCAGCTGGCCTGACAGCATCTGGGGAGAGAGAAACAGAATTAACGTTTCAGGTCAATGATGTTCCATTACATCAGAGTACTGTTTTTACTATGTTTGAATGAACTTGTAGATGGTACACACTACTGCCACTGTGCGCTGGTGGTAAAGAGAGTGCACTTTTAAGGTGGTGAATGGGGTGCCAATCAAGCGGGCTGCTTTGTCCTGGATGTTGACCAACTTCTTGAGTGTTGTTGGAGCTGCACTCATCCAGGCAAGCAGAGAGTGTTCCATCACACTTCTGAATTGTGCCTTGTAGATGATGGAAGGACTTTGGGGAGTCAGGAAGTGAATGACTTGTTGCAGAATTCCCTGTCTCTGACTTGCTGTTTTAGCCATAGTATTTTTGTGGCTGGTCCAGTTAGGTTTCTGGTCAATTGTGACCCCATGATGATGGTGGGGAATTCGAAGATGGTAATGCCATTGAATGTCAAGAGGAGCTAGATAGACTCTCTTATGTTGGAAATGGTCACTGCCCAGCATTTTTCATCGTTTGGTTAGCCATTTCCCAACTTCTTAGTCATTTTTGCCCTTTTTTGGTCAACCATTTCCCCTTTTGGCAGTAACAAGGTCTAGAGCTGAGTGATCCTGGCAGAAGCCAAACTGAGCATTGGTGAACAGTGTAGTATAAGAGTCTGAAAGAGTTAATCATTGGGACAGTGAGAGTAACACCTCCCACTGTGATGATGATGTAAGGGATCACATGGGTAATAAGCTTGGGAGAATCAAGAAGCATTGTGAGTAGCTAGATAGGCTTATGGAAAGTGTATATAGTCCATGTAAATGCAATAAAAGAGCTGCTGTTTAGATTTACAACGACTTGGAGATCTCTGTAAACCAAGTTCATCCTAGTGTCTAAAATGCTAGCAACAATATACAACAAAAAGGTTATTGCTAAGTAAGTGCTGCTTGATAGCACTGTCGACGACACCTTCCATCACTTTGCTAATGATTGAGACCAGGCCAATGAGGCACTAATTAACCAGATTAGATATGTCCTGCATTTTGTGGCCAGAACGTCCCTGGGCAAATTTTCACTTTGGGTAGATACCACTGTTGTAGCTGTACTGCAATAGTTTTGATGTGATAAGTTGGTTGTGGGATTGATTAGCGCCTTCTGTAGCATGCTGCTTCCTCTGTTTAGTGTGTATGTAGTCTGGTCCCGTCTAAGAGCGAAGTCCAAAGTACGGAAAGTCCTCATCAGGGAACTCCTCTTTGCTGACGATGCTGCTTTAACATCTCACACTGAAGAGTGTCTGCAGAGTCTCATCGACAGGTTTGTGGCTGCCTGCAACGAATTTGGCCTAACCATCAGCCTCAAGAAAATGAACATCATGGGACAGGACGTCAGAAATGCTCCATCCATCAATATTGGCGACCACACTCTGGAAGTGGTTCAAGAGTTCACCTACCTAGGCTCAACTATCACCAGTAACCTGTCTCTCGATGCAGAAATCAACAAACGCATGGGAAAGGCTTCCACTGCTATGTCCAGACTGGCCAAGAGAATGTGGGAAAATGGCGCACTGACACGGAACACAAAAGTCCGAGTGTATCAAGCCTGTGTCCTCAGTACCTTGCTCTATGGAAGCGAGGCCTGGACAATGTATGTCAGCCAAGAGCGACGTCTCAATTCATTCCATCTTCGCTGCCTCCGGAGAATCCTTGGCATCAGGTGGCAGGACCGTATCTCCAACACAGAAGTCCTCGAGATGGCCAACATCCCCAGCTTGTACACACTACTGAGCCAGTGGCGCTTGAGATGGCTTGGCCATGTGAGCCACATGAAAGATGGCAGGATCCCCAAAGACACATTGTACAGCGAGCTCGCCACTGGTATCAGACCCACCGGCCGTCCATGTCTCCGCTTTAAAGACGTCTGCAAACGCGACATGAAGTCCTGTGACATTGATCACAAGTCGTGGGAGTCAGTTGCCAGCGTTCGCCAGAGCTGGCAGGCAGCCATAAAGGCGGGGCTAAAGTGTGGCGAGTCGAAAAGACTTAGCAGTTGGCAGGAAAAAAGACAGAAGCGCAAGGGGAGAGCCAACTGTGTAACAGCCCTGCCAACCAATTTTATCTGCAGCATCTGTGGAAGAGTCTGTCACTCTAGAATTGGCCTTTATAGCCACTCCAGGCGCTGCTCCACAAACCACTGACCACCTCCAGGCGCTTACCCAAAGTCTCTCGAGATAAGGAGGCCAAAGAAGACAAAGAAGAGTCTGGTGTTATAGCTTCACCATCTTGGCACCTCAATTTCTGGTGCATCTGTTGCTGCTCCTGACATGCCCTTCTCATAGAATCATAGAATGGTTGCAGCACAGAAGGAGGCCCTTCAGTCTGTCGTGACCATGCAGGCTCTTTGCAAGAGCAATTCAGCTAGTCCCACTCACTAGCCCTTCCACTGCAGCCCTGCAATTTTTTTTCTTTTCAGCTGCTTTTGAAAGCCACAATTGCATCTGCCTCCACCACCCTCTCAGGCAGATCCTAACCACGTGCTGCATGAAAAAAGTTCTTCCTCACGTTGCCTTTGGTTCTTTTGCCAATCACCTTAAATTGGTGTCCTCTGGTTCTTGACCCTTGTGCCAATGGGAACAGTTTCTCTCTATCTACTCTGTCTGGAGCCCTCAGGATTTTGAACACTTCTATCAAATCTCCTCTTAATCTTCTCTAAGGAGAACAACCCCACCTTCTCCAATCCACATAACTGAAGTCCCTCATCCCTGGAACCGTTCTCGTCAATCTTTTCTGCAGCCTCTCTGAAGCCTTCCTAAAGTGTGGTCCCCAGAATTGTACACAATACTCCAGTTGAGGCTGAACCAACCTTTTTATAAAGTTTCATCAATAACTTCCTTGCTTTTGCATTCTATGCCTCAATTTATAAAGCCCAGGATCCCAGATACCTTTTAGCCACTTACTCAACCTGCCCACCATCAACAATTTGTGCATATGTAACTACAGATGTCTCTGTTCTGCACCCCTTTTAGAATTGTACCCTTTTTTTTTATTGCCTCTCCTCATTCTTCTTACCAGCTCAGTCAGTAGCACTTTCGTTTCTGAGTCAAGTCCCAGTCTAGAGACTTGAGCTGAAAAATCCAGGCTGACACTCCAGTGCAGTACTGAGGGACTGCTGCACTGTCAGAGGTACCATCTTTCAGATGAGACATTAAACCCAGGCACACTCAAGTGGATGTGAAAGATCCCATAGCACTATTTGGAAGAAGAGCAGGGTAATTATCCCTCAATAAACATCACTAAAACAGATGATCTGGTCATTATCACATTGCTGCTTGTGGGAGCTTGCTGTGCACAAATTGGCAGCCTGTTTCCTATATTACAACAATGATGACACTTCAAAAGTACTTAATTGGGTACTAGCACATTGGGACGCTGTGAAAAACGCTTTATAGATGAGTCATATTTTTCTCATTCAACTGAGCTAGGGTATGACCTCAAGCAAAAAAGTGATAGCCCTCAGTGGCATAGGATCATAGGAAATAGGAGCTGGAGTAGGCCATTCAGCCTGTTGCGTCTGCTCTGCTATTCAAACAGATCATAGCGGCTTATCTACCTCTACGCCATTTTTCCCCAATATCCCCAAATCCCTTGATCTCATTAGTATCCATAAATCTATCAATTTCTGTCTTGAACATGTTCAATGAATGAGCTTCCACAACCCTCTGGGGTAGAGAATTCCACAGATTCACCACCTTCTGAGTAAAGAAATTTCTCCTCATCTCTGTTTTAAATGGCCTGCCCCTTATTCTGAGACTGTGTCCCCTGGTTCTAGACACACCAGCCAGAGGAACCAACCTCTCCACATCCACCCCATCATGCCCTGTAAGAATTTTGTAAGTTTCAATGAGATCACCTCTCATTCTTCAAAACTCGAGAGAATACAGGCGCAGTTTCTACAATCTCTCCTCAGAAGACAATCCTACATCCCAGGGATTAGTCTGGTGAACGTCTGTTGCTCTACCTCTATGGCAAGTATATGCTTCCTTAGATAAGGAGACCAAAACTGGACACAATACTCCAGTTGTTACCTCACCAAGGCTTTATACAATTGCAGCAAGAGATCTTTACTCCTGTACTCAAATCCCCTTGTGATGAAGGCCAACAAACCATTTGCCTTCATAATTGCTTGCTGCACCTGCATACTAGCTTTTAGTGACTCATGAACAAGGACAAGTTTGAAGGATAAGTTTGGCGAGTTTCGGGAACCTTGGATAACGAGGGATATTGTGAACCGAGTCAAAAAGGAAAAGGAAGCATTCGTAAGGGCTAGAAGGCTGGGAACAGACGAAGCCCTTGAGGAATATAAAGAAAGTAGGAAGGAACTAAAGCAAGGAGTCAGGAGGGCTAAAAGGGGTTATGAAAAGTCATTGGCAAACAGGATTAAGGAGAATCCCCAGGCTTTTTATACGTTTATAAAGAGCAAGAGGGTAACCAGGGAAAGGGTTGGCCCACTCAAGGACAGAGGAGGGAATCTATGCGTGGAGCCAGAGGAAATGGGCGAGGTACTAAATGAGTACTTTGCATCAGTATTCACCAAAGAAAAGGACTTGGTGGATGATGAGTCTAGGGAAGGGAGTGTAGATAGTCTGGGTCATGTCGTTATCAAAAAGGTGGAGGTGGTGGGCATCTTGCAAAGCATTAAGGTAGATAAGTCCCCAGGGCCTGATGGGATCTACCCCAGAATACTGAGGGAGGCAAGGGAAGAAATTGCTGGGGCCTTGACAGAAATCTTTGTATCCTCATTGGCTACAGGTGAGGTCCCAGAGGACTGGAGAATAGCCAATGTTGTTCCTTTGTTTAAGAAGGGTAGCAGGGATAATCCAGGAAATTATAGGCCAGTGAGCCTTACGTCAGTGGTCGGGAAATTATTAGAGAGGATTCTTCGAGACAGGATTTACTCCCATTTGGAAACAAACGAACTTATTAGCAAGAGGCAGCATGGTTTTGTGAAGGGGAGGTCGTGTCTCACTAACTTGATTGAGTTTTTTGAGGAAGTGACGAAGATGATTGATGAAGGAAGGGCAGTGGATGTTGTTTCTATGGACTTCAGTAAAGCCTTTGACGAGTTCCCTCATGGCAGACTGGTACAAAAGGTGAAGTCACACGGGATCAGAGGTGAGCTGGCAAGATGGATACAGACTGGCTTGGTCATAGAAGGCAGAGGGTAGCAGTGGAAGGGTGCTTTTCTGAATGGAGGGCTGTGACTAGTGGTGTTCTGCAGGGATCAGTGCTGGGACCTTTACTGTTTGTAGTATATATAAATGATTTGGAGGAAAATGTAGCTGGTCTGATTAGTAAGTTTGCGGACGACACAAAGGTTGGTGGAGTTGCGGATAGTGATGAGGATTGTCTGAGGATACAGCAGGATATAGATCGGTTGGAACCTTGGGCAGAGAAATGGCAGATGGAGTTTAATCCGGACAAATGTGAGGTAATGCATTTTAGAAGGTCTAATACAGGTGGGAAGTATACAGTAAATGGCAGAACCCTTAGGAGTATTGACAGGCAGAGAGATCTTGACGTACAGGTCCACAGATCACTGAAAGTGGCAACGCAGGTGGATAAGGTAGTCAAGAAGGCATACAGCATGCTTGCCTTCAACGGTCGGGGCATAGAGTATAAAAATTGGCAAGTCATGCTGCAGCTGTACAGAACCTTAGTTAGGCCACACTTGGAATATTGCGTGCAATTCTGGTCGCCAGACTACCAGAAGGACGTGGAGGCTTTGAGAGGGTACAGAAGAGGTTTACCAGGATGTTGCCTGGTCTGGAGGGCATTAGTTATAAGGAGAGGTTGGATAAACTCGGATTGTTTTCACTGGAACGACGGAGGTGGAGGGGCAACATGATAGAGGTTTACAAAGTTGTGAGTGGCATGGACAGAGTGGATAGCCAGAAACTTTTTCCCAGGGTGGAAGAGTCAGTTACTAGGGGAAATAAGTTTAAGGTGCGAGGAGCAAAGTTCAGAGGGGATGTGCGAGGCAAGTTCTTTACACAGAGGGTGGTGAGTGCCTGGAACTTGCTGCCGGGGTAGGTGGTGGAAGCAGGTACGATAGCAACCTTTAAGAGGCATCTTGACAAATACATGAATAGGATGGGAATAGAGGGATACAGTCCCCGGAAGTGCAGAAGGTTTTAGTTTAGACAGGCATCAAGATCGGCGCAGGCTTGGAGGGTCGAATGGCCTGTTCCTGTGCTGTACTGTACTGTTCTTTGTTCTTTGACACCCAGATCCCTTTGGACATCAACACATCCCAACCTCTCACCATTTAAGAAAAACTTTGTCTTTTGTTTTTTTTCTATCAAAGTGGATCACTTCACACTTATTCACATTATATTCCAGCTGCCATGTTCTTGCCCATTTACCTAGCCTGTCCAAATCCCCTTGAAGCCTCCTTGCATCCTCCTCACAACTTACATCCCCATCTAGTTTTGTGTCATCAGCAGATTTTGAAATATCCCATTTAGTCCCCACATCCAAATCATTTATATAGAATGTGAACAGCAGTGGCCCAAGCATTGATCCTTGCGGTACCCCACTAGTAACAGCCTGCCATTCCTGAGAATAACCCATTTATTCCTACAGTCGGCTTTCTGTCTGTTAACCAATTCTCAATCCATAGCAATATATTAACCCCCATCCCATGTGCTCTAATTTTGTTTACTAACCTCCTGTGTGGGACCTTATCAAAATCCTTCTGATAATCCAAATACACCACATCCACTGGTTCTCCTTTAGAGTCATAGAATTATACAGCACATAAACAGGCCCTTCGGCCCATCGTGTCTGTGCCGGCCATACAGCACCCAACTATTCTAATCCCATATTCCTGCACTTGGCCTGTAGTCTTGTATGTTATGGCGTTTCAAGTGCTCATCTAAATACTTCTTAAATGTTGTGAGGGTTCCTGCCTCCACCACCACATCAGGCAGTGCGTTCCAGATTCCAACCATCCTCTGGGTGAAAAAATGTTTTCTCAAATCTCCCCTAAACCTCCTGCCCCTTACCCTAAATCTATGCCCCTGGTTCTTGACCCCCCCGCTAAGGGAAAAAGTTTCTTCCTATCTAATCTCTCAATGCCCCTCATAATCTTGTACACCTCAATCATGTCCCCCCCCACCCCCCCCCAGCCTACTCAGCTCCAGGGAAAACAACTCTAGCCTTTTCAGTCTCTCTTCATAGCTGAAATGCTCCAGCCCAGGCAACATCCTGGTGAATCTCCTCTGCACCCTCTCCCGTGCAGTCACATCCTTCCTATAGTGTGGTGACCAGAACTGTACACTACTCCAGCTGTGGCCTAACTAGCGTTTTATACAGCTCCATAATAACCTCCCTGCTCTTATATTCTATACCTCGGCTAATAAAGGCAAGTATCCCATATGCCTTCCTAACCACCTTATCTGCTGCCTTCAGTGATCCATGAACAAGTACACCAAGGTCCTTCTGACTTTCTGTACTTCCCATGGTCCTACCATCCATTGTATATTCCCTTGCCTTGTTAGTCCTCCCAAAATGCATTACCTCACACTTTTCAGGATTAAATTCCATTTGCCACTGCTCTGCCCATCTTACCAGCCCATCTATATCTCCCTGTAATCTAAGGATTTCCTCCTCACTATTTTCAACACCACCAATTTTCGTGTCATCTGCAAACTTACTGATCATACCTCCTATATTCACGTCTAAATCATTAATGTACTCTACAAACAGCATGGGTCCCAGCACCGATCCCTGTGGTACACCACTGGTCACAGGCTTCCAATTGCAAAAACAGCCCTCGACCATCACCCTCTGCCTCCTGCCACGAAGCTAATTTTGGATCCAATTTGCCAAATTGCCCTGGGTCCCATGGGCTCTTACCTTCTTAACCAATCTCCCATGCGGGCCCTTATCAAAAGCCTTACTAAAATCCATATATATTACATCTAATGCTTTACCCTCATCGACACATCTAGTCACCTCCTCGAAAAATTCAATCAAGTTAGTTAGACATGATCTCCCCTTGACAAAGCCACGCTGACTGTCCCTGATTAATTCCTGCCTCTCCAAGTGGAGATTAATCCTGTCCCTCAGAATTTTTTCTAGTATTTTCCCAACCACTGATGTTAGACTCACCAGCCTGTAATTACCTGGTTTATCCCTACTACCCTTCTTGAATAATGGTACTACATTCACTGTCTTCCAGTCCTCTGGTACCTCTCCTGTGGCCAGAGAGGATTTGAAAATTTGTGTCAAAGCCCCTGCTATCTCCTCCCTTGCCTCACATAACAGCCTGGGATACATTTCATCTGGGCCTGAGGATTTATCCACTTTTAAGCCCGCTAAAACAGCTAATATTTCCTCCCTTTCAATGTTAATGCGTTCAATTATATCACAATCCCCCTCCCTGATCTCTACACCTACATCGTCCTTCTCCATAGTGAACACCGATGAAAAGTAATCATTTAAAATCTCACCTATGTCCTCCTGCTCCACACAAAGATTGCCACGTTGGTCCCTAATGGGCCATATTCTTTCCCTGGTTATCTTCTTACTCTTAATATAAAACACCTTGGGATTTTCCTTTATCTTGCCTGCCAGTGTTTTTTCATGTCCCCTCTTCGCTCTCCTAATTACTTTTTTAAGTGCCACCCTACACTTTCTATACTCCTCTAGTGCCTCCGTTGTTTTCAGCGCTTGGGATCTGCCGTAAGCCTCCTTTTTTTTTCCTGATCCAATCCTCTATATCCCTTGACATCCAGGGTTCCCTGGATCTGTTGGTCGTACCCTTCACCTTAACGGGTACATTTTGGCTCTGAACTCTCAAAATTTCCTCTTTGAATGACTCCCATTGATGTGATGTAGACTCTCCGACAAGTTGCTGCTCCCAGTCCCCTTGGGCCAGATTCTGCTTTATTATTATTGAAATCGGCCTTCCCCCAATTCAGTACCTTTATTTCTGTTCCACTTTGTCCTTTTCCATAACTACCTTAAATCTATGCTATAAGTAACATCCTCAAAAAACAACAGGTTTGTCAAACATGATCCATGTTGACTCTCCCCAATCATATCATTATTTTCCAAGTGTCCAGTTGTCTCATCCTTTATAATAGATTCCAACATGTTCCCTACCAGTGACATCAAACTAACAGGTCTGTAGTTCTCCGTTTTCTCTCTCGTTCCCTCAAATAGTGGAGTTACATCTGCTACTTTCCAGTCTGCAGGAACTCTTCCAGAAGCGATAGCATTTTGAAAGATAACCACCAATACATCCACTATCTCTATAGCCACCTCCTTCAATACTCTGGCGTGTAGCTCATCTCGTCCAGGGGATTTATCAACTTTTAATCCAGTTAATTTTTCGAGTACAACCTCTTTATTGATACTAATTTCTTTCAGTTCCTCATTTTTACAAGTCCCTTGGTTCCCTGGTATTTCTGGCTGATTTTCTGTGTCTTCCTCCATGAATACAGACACAAAGTAATTGTTTAGTCTCTCCGCCATTTCCTCATTCTGTCTCCACCTGCAATGGACCAACATTTGTCCTTGCTAATCTGTTCCTTTTCACATACCGAAAGAAGCTTTTACAGTCCGCCTTTATGTTTCTAGCTAGCTTGCATTCATAATCGCTTTTCTTTTTCTTTCAGTTTCTTGGTCCTCCTTTCTTGGATTCTAAATTGCTCCCAGCTGAAAAGTTGGTGGCGAGCCCGCCTCCAATGGGCCTGGGGAGCCAGACCGGATTTTACACTCCCCAGGCACTTAATTGGTCTTGGGCGGGACTTCCACCTCCTTGAGGCAGGAAGTCTCGCCTAATGAAGCTGCCAGCCAATCAGCGGGCTGGCAGCTTTTGGTCCCAGCAGCGCCACTGGGAGCTGTGGCCACTGCTGGGACTGCACCCAGCCATTGGAAGAAAATTAAGGACAACCCCGAGAAAAAGGTAAGTTTTTAAGGCCTCGTCGGGGACAATCGGTCGAGTCCCGACGAGGCAAGTGGGGTCGGTTTCGGGGGCGGGGAGAATGTTGTGTGTTGGGAGCGGTTGGGGCTTCGGGGGTGGCCCTCCGTGGAGCACAGGGTGCCCAATCAGGAGGGTCCACCCCCAGCCCACAAGAAGGCCGCCTGCTTTCATCATACCGTGGCAGCGGGCAGCGACCCTTAAGTGCCAGTTACTTGGGCACTTAAGGGCCTTGATTGGCCTGGGGGAGGTTAGGCCATTTCTCAACACCACCACCCCGGGCAAATTGGCAACAGGGGTGGGAGGGGGTTGGAACGGCCCCCCTCGGCCCCGCCTCCCACTCAAATTTATGGCCCACGCGCAACAAGCCTGCATGTTTGAGGGGGTGTAAAATTCCGGCCAATGTAAAATTCTATCATATTGTGGTCACTATTTCCTAATGCTGCTTTACAGCAAGGTTATTAATTAGCCCTTTCTCACTATATAATACTCAATCTAAAATAGCCCGATCCCGAGTTGGTTCTTCACCATACTGCTCCAGAAACCCATTTTGTACATGCCCCAGGTATTCATCCTCCACAGCATTAGTGCTGATTAGGTTTACTCAATCTATATGTAAATTGAAGTTCCCCGTTATTTTGTGGTATATATTAACAATTTGCATGTAAATGTAGGGCACATGATCAAGAAGTTTGCAGACAACACAAAGACTGGCCATGTGGTAAATAGCGAGGAGGATAGCTGGAGGCTGCAGGAAGATATTGATGGTCTGGTCAGATGGGCAGAAAAGGGGCAAATGGAATTCAACCCAGAGAAGTGTGAGGTGATGCATTTGGGGAGGTCAAACAAGGCAAAGGAATACACAATTAATGGGAAAATGCTGAGAAGTGTAGAGGAAGTGAGGGACCTTGGCGTGGATGTCCACAGATTCCTGAAGGTAGCAGGATAGGTCGAAAAGGTGGTTAAGAAGGCATATGGAATCCTTTCCTTTATTAGCTGAGGTATAGAATATAAGAACAGGGGAGGTTATGCTGGAACTGTATAAATCATTGGTTAGGCCACAAGTTGAGTACCGTGTGCAGATCTGGTCACCTCATTACAGAAAGGATGTAAATTGCACTAGAGAGGGTACAGAGGAGATTTATGAGGACGTTGCCAGGACTGGAAAATGCAGCTATGAGGAAAGATTGGATAGGCTGGGGTCGTTCTCCTTGGAACAGAGAAGGCTGATGGGAGATCTTGATTGAAATGTACAAAATTTTGGGGGCCTGGATAGAGTGGAGGCGAAGGACCTATTCACCTTAGCAGAGGGGTCAGTGATGAGGGGGCATAGATTTAAAGTGATTGGTAGAAACATTAGAGAGGAGATGAGGAAAAACTTTTTCGCCCAGAGGGTGGTGAGGGTCTGGAACTCACTGCCTGAAAGGGTAGTTGAGGCAGAAACCCTCAACTCATTCAAAAGGAATCTGGATATGCACCTCAAGTGCTGTAATCTGCAGGGCTACGGACCAAATGCTGGAAGGTGGGATTAGAATGGGTGGATCGTTTTTCGGCTGGCACAGACACGATGGGCCAAGTGGCCTCTTTCTGTGCCTTCAACTTTCTATGATTCTATTATTACTATATTGCCCATGTGACATGCAGCTCTAATTTTCTGATTTATACCGTGCCCAACATGACCACTACAGTTTGGTGGCCTTTAAACAACTCCCACCAATGTTTGCTACCCCTTGCTGTTTCTTAGCTCCACCCAAACTGATTCTACATCTTTATCTTCAATCTAAGATCCAGCTGGCTCTACCTCCAGAGAGAGTCTCAATCTGTGTACTTTCCTCTTATTTCCATAGTTTTAACACTTCACTTTTATCTTTACAGAAAGATTAAACCTGAATAATTCAGTTGTCCTGAATAATGGCACAATTTGAAGGGATTCGGCTTGGAGGTAAATTGGTGCATTTTATTTTAAAATGGCTTATTCTTCAGAAAGCTTTACGGGACACATATAACTGAGTAACAGTTTATTCCTCATGTTCTTATTTTTATTTACCATGTCTGTTCACATTTTGTATTTCTATGGCCCTTGGTATTTAATGTTATCAAATTTTGGGATCATTTGACCATTTTTCCTAAATCTGCTACATTTAATCTTATATTTATGTTCCTTCATTCCAGATTCCTCAATCCCTGGGAACAGCCTGTTTCTGTCTGCTCTGTATCATCCCTTCAGAATTTTAAACATCTCTCATAATCGTTCAGTAATCTACTGTTCCAAAAAAAGCAGGCTTGAAAAGGGCCACATTCCCGCCTCGTGTATTTACACTGCCTGTACTTGGGGTGCGGGGGGGGAGGGTGGTGGTCTTGTTCTTGCAGTCCATTGAATGGGACACCAGAAAATCAGAGGTGCAGTGCTCGGGTTGCCAAATCTGACTGGATGTATTCCTGGAAGTGCCATCACACGACGGCAGCCTCCATGCTCCCCCCATTGGTCATCCAACATGTTCATCCTCATGGCCCCCTGCCTTCCTGTGCCAACTGGAAAGTGAACAGATTCTTCATTACCCAATTGGATGATTCTTGACTATCAGTCAAACAGCCTTCTTATCCCCATCTCCAACATGTTTATAATTTATAAATACAAATCTTGAAAGAATTTCTTTTTGAAATGTCCCTATGACTTTTTTCTCCCAGATTGCTCCCAGCAGTGTCTTGGTGGTTAATCTTCAATCCTTGGAGAGTCCAGAAGAATCCTAGAATCCTGGCAACCCTACATCAGGGAGGGCCTGTGCTAGGGCAGATAGTCACTCTTTGCCCAAGAGTGGGGTGATGTTCAGTGGAACACTGGGCCTAAGAAGGCCCACGTGGGCCCCTGGGTTCATCCTCCTGACCTGTCGCTGTGTTAGTGCTCCTGCTGCAGCTGCCATTAACTGAGGTGACACTTTGTTTTTCCACTGATATCTCAGTGCTCTTGGGTCTTGCACTGTTGTCTCTGGGCAGTGTCTCAGATTAAGGCAGTGGAGGGAGGGGGATTTTTTTTAGAGAGACTGTCCCTTAAAAGGTCAGCATTCTCCATGATTGGGAGGACGGTGTGTGAAGACCGAAGTTGAAAAGAATGAGCAAGGTGTTACTTCTGCCAAACAGCACTTTTTTTCTTTGCCCTTTGGCTACAGGGAAGGATGGTGACTTCGTGAAGAGTTACATCCAGAGCTCACATGATGTCTTGGTCTCTGCAATATACAATATTGACCCATTACTCGATCAAATGATTGCTTCACAACTTCTGACCCATGAAAATTACTACGAAATCCGAACTGAGAAGATCCCACCACAGAAAGCACGCAAACTGCTGGAGATTGTGCAGCTTCAGATGAATGAGAACGATGTGTGGCAGTTTGTAGAGTGCCTGAGGAGATGTAAACACCACTACCCCTGCCTGAAAGACTGGCTGGCAAGCCACACTGGTCAGTTTTGTGACCTGATTAAACAGGGCTACAGTAAATTAAAATGTCAAATGTGTTAAATGATTCGGTAAACAAGCAAACCAAACACGGATTCATTTCTAGAGGAAATAGAATTGAAAAGCAGAGAAGTTATGTTAAACTTGTATAGCATCTTGGTTAGACCATACTTATAGCACTGTGAACAGTCTGGTCTCCATGATATCAGAAGGGTAGAGAGGCACTGGAGAAGATTAAAAATGATTTACAAGGATGATATCAGAACTGAGAGGGTACAAATATCAGGTTGGGGCAGTTTTGTCTAGAAAAGAGAAGACTGAGATGTAATCTGATAGAGGTCTTTAAAATTATGAAAGGACTCAATAGGGTAGATGCAGAGCAGATATTTCCACTTAAGGCAGAGTCCAATGCTAGGGGCCGTAAGTATAAACAGAAAATGATGGAAATACTCAGCAGATGCGGCCGTATCTGCAGAGAGAGAAACAGTTAAAGTTTTGTGTCATTGACCCACTCGCCAGAGGGAATAGTTTATCTCTATCTAATATATCAGAACCCCTCCTCATCTTGAAAACCTCTAATAGGTCACCTCTTAACCTTCTCTGTTACAAAGAGAACTGTCCTAACTTTTCAAACCTCTCCTCATAACTGAAGCCCCTCATAAATGGTAAACTGCCTCTGTAACCCATTCTGAGGCCTTTACATCTTTCCTGAAGTGTGATTCCCAGAATTGTCCACAATACTCCAGCTGAGGCCTAACCCGCAATTTATAACGTTTTAGCATGATTTATAGTAGACTGTCTTTCCATATTGGTCCTCCCAAAGTGCATCACTTCACATCACTGAACTCCATCTGCCATGCTTCTATCTATTTCACCATCCTGTTTATTGTCATTCTGAAGCGTCATTCTGAAGCCTATAACTGTCCTTAGGACTACTAACTACTTTGTCAACTTTTGTGTCATCTGCAAACTTTATAATGCTGCTCCCTACACGCAGATTCTAGTTCATTTATAATAATTGCAAAGAGTAATGGACCCAAAACTGACGCTTGGGAAAAATCACGATAAACCATCTTCCAGTCTGAAAAACATCCATCCACCACCATCCTCTGCTTCCCATCACTGAGCCAATTCCATCACTTTTCCCTTAGTTCCATGGGTTCCATCTTCTTAACAAGCCTCCTGTGTGGCACTTGGTCAAATGCCTTCTGAAAGTCCATATATACAACATCTACTGCATTACCTTGATCAACCTTCTCATAATCATAGAAAAGGACAAAGATAAAACAGAAGCAAAGGGGGAAGGCAATCTTACGAAACTGAGAGGTGACCTGGTGAAAGTAGACTGGATACAGCTACTTGAAGGAAAATCAGTGGCAAACCAGTGGGAGGCATTCAAGAGTGAGATACTACGGGCATAGTGTAGACATGTCCCCACAAAGATTAAGGGTGGTATGGCCAAATCTAGAGTCCCCTGGTTATCTAAATGTTTACAGGGTAAGTTAAAGCAAAAAAAGAAAGCTTATGACTATCACAAATATCTTAATACTTTAGAAAGCCCAGACGAGTACAGAAAGTGCAGGGTGAAGTAAAAAAGGAAATTAGAAAAGTAAAGAGAGGACGTGAAAAATTATTGGCTGGTAAAATCAAGGAAAACCCGAAGATGTTTTATCAGTACATTAAGAGCAAGAGGATAACTAGGGAAAGGATCGGGCCTATCAGAGATGTACAGGGGTACTTATGCATGTGGGCAGGGTTCTTAATGAGTTTTTCTGTCTCTGTCTTCACAAAGGTTGATGCAAACATTGTAGTTAAAGAGGATGAATGTGAAATATTAGATACAATAAGCATAATGAGAGAGGAAGTGCATGAGTGTCTGACATCCCTGAAAGTGGATAAATCGCCAGGACTGGATGGATTGCATCCCAGGTCGTTAAAGGAAGCCAGGGAGGAAATAGCGGATGCTCTGAGGATCATCTTCAAATCCTCACTCGATACCGGTGAGGTACCAGATGTTTGGAGGTCTGCAAATGTTGTACTACTGTTTAAAAAGGGTGTGAGGAATAAGCCAGGTAATTATAGGCCAATCAGTCTGACCTCGGTGGTGGGTAAATTGTTAGAATCTATTCTGAGGGACATGATAAACTGTCACTTAGAAAGACATGGATTAATCAGGGATAGTCAGCATGGATTTGTTAGGGGAAGGTCATGTCTTACTAACTTGATTGAGTTTTTGAGGAAATGACAAGGAGGATAGATGAGGGTAGTGCAGTGGATGTGGTTTACATGGATTTTAGTAAGGCATTTGACAAGGTCCCGCATGGCAGACTGGTCAGTAAAATGAAAGCCCATGGGATACAGGGGAAGGTGGCAGGTTGGATCCAAAATTGGCTCAGTGACAGGAAACAAAGGGTAGTAGTCGACAGACGTTTTTGTGAATGGAAAGCGGTTTCCACTGGGGTTCCACAGGGCTCAGTGTTGGGTGGCATGATTGGGAAATTTGCTGATGACACAAAAATTAGCCGTGTAGTTAGTAGTGAGGAGGAAAGCCGTGGACTCCAGAACAATATCAAAGTTTTGGTTGAGTGGGCGGAAAAGTGGCAAATGGAATTCAATCCAGAGAAGTGTGAGATATTGCATTTGGGGAGGGCAAATAAAGCAAGGGAATACATAATAAACGAGAGGATATTGAGATGAGTAGAAGAAGTGAGAGATCTTGAAGTGCATATCCACAGATCCCTAAAGGTGACAGGACAGATGGATAGAGTGGTGAAGAAGGCATATGGATTGCTTTCCTTTATTGGCCGAGATATAGAATACAAAAGCAGGGATGTAATGCTGGAACTGTATAGAGTGTTGGTTAGGCTACAGCTGGAGTATTGCGTGCTGTTCTGGTCACCACATTACAGAAAGGACATAATTGCTCTGGACAGAGTACAGAGGAGATTTACAAGAATGTTGCCAGAGCTTGAAAGTTGCAGCTATGAGGAAAGATTGGATAGGTTAGGGTTGTTTTCCCTAGAACTGAGGAGGCTGAGGGGTAACTTGATTGAGGTGTACAAAATTATGAAGGGCCTAGATAGAGTAGACAGGAAGGACCTGTTTCCCCTGGCGGGGAGGTCAGTTACCAGGGGGCACAGATTTAAGGTGATTGGTAGAAGGATTAGAGCGGACATGAGGGGAGGCTTTTTCACCCAAAGGCTGGTGGGTGTCTGGAATTCACTGCCTGGAATGGTGGTGGAGACAGAGACCCTCAATTCTTTTAAAAGGTACCTGGACATATACCTGAGGTGCTGTAATTTGCAGGGTTATGGACCAGGTGCTGGTATTTGGGATTAGTTTGGGCAGATAGTTTATTCGGCTGGTGCAGACACAATGGGCTGAATGGTCCCCTTCTGTGCTGTACTTTTTCCGTGGTTCTATGGTTCTCTGTTATCTCGTCAAAAAATTTCATCAAGTCAGTCAGACACAATTTACCTGGAACATATCCATGCTGGCTGTCCTGAATAACCCATGGCTTTCCAACTGAGAGTTTATTTTGTCCCTGATAATAGATTCCAATAACTTGCCCACTACTACATTATAGGGTCCACTGACATTAGGCTAACTGGCCTGTAGTTACCTGGTTTATCTCTCTCCCCTTTCTTGAATAGTGGTATGACATTAGCAACCTACCAGACCTCGATGCTACTGCTGTATCCAATGAGGATTGAAAGATTGTGACCAATGCCTCTGCTATTTCCACCTTTGCATCCTTCAACAACCTAGGATGCATTCCATCTGGACCAGGTGACTTGCCAACTTTCAGTAATGTTAAACTTTCTAGTACATCTCTATTACGATCCACTCCATAACTTCCTTCTCCTATTTTAGTGTATTCTTCATATTCCTTTGTGAAGACAGATACAAAGTGTTCACTTAATATGTTTATAAAATGTTTGAGTTCAACTTTTGATCATTTGAATTGTTGCAATTACTTTATTCCTCTACTCTGAGGTTTTTTTGTTTTATATATTTATTTATCTTTAAAAATCTTGCATCTGCATATGCTTCCTGTTGTCATTCTTTGTTCCTTTATTGCAACTTTGTCGAGCTTTCTCCCACCCCATCACACACAGGTAACTCCTGTTAAATTTGGTTCTGTGTGATATTCAGATCCTGCGCTGTTGCATCAATGTCACATATTGGGTCAACTTCACTGGCTGATTCCATTAGCGGACTTCCTGTCCCCTATTATACAGAGTATGCCGAAACCCAACCAATACCTAGCTAAATGCGAGTGAGATCCAGGAGTCGCAGCAGAGTTTGCTTACTCTGTCCATCAGCTGCTGGAATGTGTCACATTCCACCATGTCATTATCCAATCTTGAAAAAGCAGACTGAAAGCATCCTGTATCAGAGGGAGAATCCAACTCCAAATCAACAGATGCTTATATTTCAGTAAAAGAAGTAAGTAAACAGTACTATATGAGAAAGGTAATCATACATTTCACACAATCCTCCTCAATACATAAGATAATAATAAAGACACCAATCACTTTCTCCGTATACATAAACTTTAAAACAGAAGCTCACTTCTTACTCTGTGAAACATGGTGCAGATTGAAATTAACTTGGTTCCTCTGTTGGAACCGCAGGTAAGGTGGGCTTCTTATAGACATACTATTGAAACCCTTTTAAGGTTATGCTGAAACAAAAGTCGGCATTCCCTTTATCAATATTAAATGTCCATGACGATGACACA
The DNA here is from genome assembly GCF_036365525.1 of Heterodontus francisci. Taxonomy (NCBI): domain Eukaryota; kingdom Metazoa; phylum Chordata; class Chondrichthyes; order Heterodontiformes; family Heterodontidae; genus Heterodontus; species Heterodontus francisci. The sequence continues at coordinate 15,684,325 of NC_090380.1, read as the reverse complement.
TACGTTTGTGCTGTAAAGTGAAACCTGTAGCCGATTAGAATTTCAGCCCTGCTCTTTTGCTTTTCCTAACACCTAGCAACTTGTGAAGCCTACACAGTCAGGCTATCTGGTCATGGATTTCAGAAAGTAAATTGCAACTGAGAGTTTATTACAAGCTGATCTGACAATGTGTTTTCTATATTTACAGATATCAAACGTGGACCAACAGGTATGTCAGCACATCGCTCAAACTGTAGATTCTGGGTTGTTGTAATGTTGAGCTGTGAATTTAACTCTCATGTCTGCAGCTGCCTCTTCTGATCTTGTGCTGCTCTGCACTATTCCCCCTCACACCTCCCCCGCGGCACCCCCCCCCAACCCCGACTGGACATTTTAACATGCTTCCCCTTGGTGATATCATCCGAAACCACATCAGATTCCACATGTCCTTCCCTATCTCTGTAACCTTCCCCAGTCCTACAACACCCCTAGATATCTGTCCTCCTGCAATTCTGGCCTCTTGCACATCCCCAGTTTTAGTTACTGCACCATTGGTGGCCATGTCTTAATTTAGCAAGGCCATAAGCTCTGGAAGTCCCTCATTAAATGTCTCCACCTCTGTACCTTCTTTAAGATGTCCTTAAAACCGACCTCTTAGAGCAAGCTTTTGGTCATCTGCCCCAATATCTCCTTATGTAGCTTGGTGTCAATTGTTCTTTGATAACATTCCTGTGAAATGCCTCAGGATGCTTTATAATGTTAACGGTGCAATATAAATACAAGCTGTTTATGGAAGATATTTTAATGAAAGAGATGGAATATTTCCGTGATACAGCTGATAGAGTCTGACTACACCATCAACAACTTGCATTTATATTGAGCCTTTAAAGCATTTTACAAATCTTTAAAGGGAAAGTTCATTCGGCAGTTGCAAAAGCTTATAGGATACTTGGCTTTGTAAATGGGTTATTGAATACAAAAATAAGGAAGTCATGTTAAACCTTTACGAAGCACTGATTAGGCCTTGGTTGGAGTGTTGTATATAATTCTGGGCACCACACTTTAGGAAAAAAAGTCAAGGCCTTGTAGGGAGGTTTACCAGATTATATCAGGGTTTATGGAGAAATTGGAGAAGCTAGGATTGTGCAGAGAAGGTTAAGGGGAAATTTAATAGAGGTGTTTGAAGTTATGAGGGACTTTGACAGAGCATTAGGGAGAAACTGTTGCCTTTGGCTTGTGGGTCATAACCAGAGGCCATAACTTTAAAATAACTGGTAAAAGAACAGTGATAAATGAGGAGATTTCTTTTTCATTTCGAGGGTTGTTAAGATCTGGAATAGATTACCTGATAGGTTGGTGGAATCAACGTCCCCTCTTTTTTTTTGAATGCGCAGACAATTTGTTTAAATGCGTAGCCTTATTAAATATTTTTGCACAACCATGCATGCGCGGTAACAAAGGGGCCGACTTGTGCCTGGTATATGCAGGAACTTTCAGATCGCACAGTTTAATGAGAACATTGCATGAAATCAGATTCCAAAAGAAATTTCAAAAGGCAATTGGACATGTACTTGAAGAGGGTTATGGCAAGAAAACTGGGGAGCAGGACTCAATTGGACAGCTCTTTCAAAGAGCAGGTATGACAGGCTGAATGGTCTCCTGTGCTGGAAGATTCTATGATTTTATAAAATGTCCCATGGGGCATTACAAGTATCAGACAAAATTTGACACTAAGTCACATATGGAGACATTAGGATAGGTGATCAAAAGCTTGATTAAAGTGTTAGGTTTTAAGGAGCATCTTAAAGGAGGAGACAGAGGCAGAGATGTTTAGGGAGGAAATTTCAGAGCTTAGGGCCTAGACAGCATGACTGCCAAGGGAGGCACAAGTGGCGAGAATTGGAGGCGAACAGAGATCTCAGAAGGTTGGAGGGCTGGAGAAGGTTACAGAGAAAGGGAGGGGCGAGGCCATGGAGGGATTTGAAAACAATTTGAAAGCAAAGTCAAGACATTGTTGGACCAGAAACTCATGCAGGTCAGCAAGTACAGGGATGATGGACAAATGGGACTTGGTGTGAGTCAGGATATGGCAGCAGAGTTTTGGATGAAAAGAAAGACATGCATTTATCTAACTCTTTGGGACTTAACACATCCCAAAGTGCTTTATAGCCAATGAAGTACTATTTGAAGTGTAATCACTATTGTAATGTAGGAAACACGGCAACCACAAGCTCCCACAAACAACAATGAGATAATGACCAGATCATATCTTTTTAGCGCAGTTTAGGGATAAATATTGGCCAGGACACTGTGGATAACTCCTCTGCCATTCTTCGAAATAGTGCCATGAGATCTTTTACATCCACTTGAGAGGATAGCCAGCAGCCACCACCCCCCCAACCTTTTAACGTTTCATATGAAAAACGACACCTGCAACAATGCAGCATTCCCTCAGTTGTGCACTGGAGTGTTAGCCTGAATTTTGTGCTCAAGTCTCTGGAGTGGGCCTTGAACGCATGGCCTTCTGACTCAGAGGCAAGTATGCTATCAGATGAGCTCAAGATCACAGAGGGTGCAGGATGGAAAGCTGACCAGGAAAGCATTGGAATATGTTGAGCCTTGTCATAACTATCCACAGGCTCTAGAGTGGGTAGAACCCACAGGAAGAGTCACCCTGCCTCTCTTTTGCAGTCCAGTGTGTGCTCTGGCGAGGGAACATGTGGGTCACATGATGTGATCGAGGTGTTCCGCCACCGCAGGGCACCATGGAACATCCATTTTATTACTGATGTTTGGAATCAATTGAAGATTTGCATCTCCTGTAGATAGCCCAATGCGTGGGAGGATTATATCAATAGTGTCCTTCTCTGCAGGGGGACCAGCAGTAGTGATGTGATGACAGCTTGTTTAAGGGACATGCTGTTGTTTTTATATTGGCGATGTAAGGAATCACTTGTAGATGTGAATAAGACTGTAACTTGGGTAAATTTTGTATCCCTTTAGAACAGAAACTACAAAAACAGGCAAATGTTGTGTGTCAACGGCTTGGGCACCTGGTTACTCCCATTGCCATGAGGTTATTCTCCAATGAAATGATTTCACAGTACGAGCTAGACGTTGTGCAGAGGGAGACTACACTTTACTGTCAAGCCCAGCGATTGATTAATATCTGCCTACAGAAAGGAGAGCGTTCCTGTCAGAAATTCTATGAAGCGCTACATGAAGAAGACACAATCCTGGCAGAAGAAATTGATGGTGAGGGCATGCTTCATTGTTTGATTTAGTGCAAGTTAGTCTGGGGTCACAGGCGGAAGACTTAAGAGCCAAGTTAAAATGCTGCATAAAATGGTCACAGTGCAGATACAATTGTTAAAGATCTTGAATGTTAAATGTGCATCATGAAGTATTTTTGAGTTTTTGAAAATGACCCAAACCAAAACAAAATGCTGCTGCTGTTAAGGTGTTAGCTGCGTGTTCTTAGACTTTTGGGCATTGTCAGCAGGATCATCAACCAGGAAGTGGCTGCAGGCCACTTCACTGTCACCGTCAACAGTCACATGGTCCTTGAGGTGGGTGATGTCACTGAACGAAATTCTGCTCTGATGCCTCTCCACCAGCATCGAATCGTAGAATGGTTACAGCTTAGAAGAAGGCCATTCAGCCTGTCGAGTCTGTGCTAGCTCTCTGCAAGAGCAACTCAGCTAGTCCCACTCCGCCACCTTTTCCCTGCAGCCCTGCAAAGTTTTTTTCCCCTTCGAGTGTTTATTTAATCCCCTTTTGAAAGCCGTGATTGAATCTGCCTCCAACACCCTTCCCACAGTGCATTCCAGATCCTAACCTCCCTGCGTTAATAGGTTTTTCCTTAAGTCACCTTTGGTTCTTTTGCCAAAATCTTAAATCTGTGTCCTCTGGTTCTAGATCCTTTTGCCAATGGGAACAGTTTCTCTCTATTTATTCTGTCTAGACCGCTCATGATTTTGAACACTTCTGTCAAATCTCCTTTCAACCTTCTCTTCTCTAAGGAGAACTGTAGTATAAGGATGTAAAGACAGTGAGAGCAACCCCTGCCACTGTAAGAGTGATGATGTCACAGTAACATGAGGTTTGACTGGAGAGAAGAGAGAGCAGCACGAAGGATGCTGGCTTAGGAGGCTTGATGAGAGTGTATATCGTATTATGTAAATAATAAACAGTTGGTAGTTGACCTTATCCTGAGTCTGAGACTGTCTCCAGAAGGTCCCTGTAATGCTTCTAAATACAACAACAATACACAACAAGAACAACCTCAGCTTCTCCAGTCTACCCTCGTAACTGGAGTCCCTCATCCCTGGAATCATTCTCGTAAATCTTTTCTGTACCCTCTTTAAGGCTTTCACACCCTTCATAAAGTGCAATGCCCACAATTGGAGATAATGCTCCAGTTGTGATCAAACAAGTTTTTTTTGAGAAGTTAATCATAACTTCCTTGCTTTTGTACTCTATGTCTCTATATATAAAGCATAGGATCCCATACTTTTAACTACTTTTTCAATCTACCCTGCCACCTTCAATGATTTGTGCAGATATACCCCCAAGTTGTTAGTTCCTGCACCTCTTTTAACATTGTTTATTTTATATGGCCTCTTCTCTTTCTTCCAACCAAAATGTATCACTTTGCTCTTTGCTTTAAATTTCATCTGCCACATGTCCGCCCATTCCACAAGCCTTTCTGACTGCTCTTGAAGTGTATGACCTCTTTCCTCACTGCCATCCAACTTTGGGCCAATGCACTCACCTTGTTATATTCTTATCTATCCAGTACCAGCTAAAGAATCACGATCAATGGTTTTCTATTTGCTCCCGCTGGTGTCCTCAAGATCAATCCTTGGACCCCCTCCTATTTCTCATCTGCATGCTGCCCCTCGGCGACATCATTTGAAAACACTATTATTTTCACATGTACGCTAATGATACCCAGCTGTACCTCACCTCCATCTCTCTTAATCCCTCTGCTGTCTCAAAATTGTCAGACTGCTTGTCCGACATCCAGTACTGGTTAAACAGGAATTTCCTCCGACTAAATATTGGGAAGACTGAAGCCATTGTCCTTGGACCATCACAACTCCATTCCCTTGCCAATAACTCTGTCCCTTTCCCTGGCAACTGTCTGAGGCTGAACCAGTCTATTTGCAACCTTGGTGTTATATTGAACTCCAAGATAAGCTTCCTACTATATATCCATGACATCACTAAGACCCCTATTTCTACCTCCACAACATTTTCCCAACTCTGCCCTTGCTTCTGCTTATCTGTTGCTGAAACCCTCATCTATGCCTTTGTTACCTCTAGACTTGACTATTTTATCACACTCCTTGACTGGCCTCCCACATTCGACCCTCAGCAAACTTGAGATCATCCAAAACTCTGCTGCCTATGTCCATACTCATACCGAGTCCCGTTCACCCATCTGCCTTGTGCTCACATACCTACATTGGCTCCAGATCAACAAATAACTCGATTTTAAAATTCTCCTCCTTGTCTTCAAATCCCTCCGTGGGTTCACCCCTCCCTATGTGTCTGGTCTCCTCCGGTCTTATAGCCCCCCGAGATCTCTGCACTCTGCCAATTCTGGCATCTTGAGCATTCCTGATTTTAATTGCTACACTGTTGACTGTGCCTTCAACTGCCAGGAACTTCAGGTCCGGAACTCCCTTGTTAAATTTCTCTGCCTCTCTACCTCTCTTTCCTCCTTTAAGACACTCCTTAAAACCTACTTCTTTGACCAAGCTTTTGGTCATCTGTCCTAATATCTCCTTATGTGGCTCGGTGTCAAAATTGCTTTATACTGCTCTTATAAAGCGCCTTGGAATGCTTTATTACGTTAAAGGCATTATATAAATGCAAGTTGTCATTGAACATTCAGCCTATCTCTGAGGTAGATGATGTCACTGAATGTTCGTCCTATCCCTGAGGTGGATGATGTCAGTGAATGTTCATCCTATCGCTGAAGCGGATGATGTCACTGAACGTTTGGCCTATCCCAGAGGTTTCTGATGTCATTGAATGTTCGTCCTATCCCTGAGGTGTCTGATGTCACTGAATGTTCACCCTATCCCTGAGGTGGATGATGTCACTGAATGTTCACCCTATCCCTGAGGTGGATGATGTCACTGAACGTTTGGCCTATCCCTGAGGTGGATGATGTCACTGAACGTTCGGCCTATCCCTGAGGTGGTTGCTGTCACTGAACGTTTGGCCTATCCCTGAGGTGTCTGATGTCATTGACAGTTCATCCTATCGCTGAGGTGGATGATATGAGTGAGTGTTCGTCCTATTGCTGAAGTGGATGATGTCACTGAACATTTGAACATTTGTCCTCTCCTTGAGGTGGATGATGTCACTGAACGTTCTGCCTATTCCTGAGATGTGTGATGTCACTGAATGTTCTGCCTATCCCTGAGGTGGATGATGTCGTTAAGCACATCATGTTGAATCAGTGTGGCTTTGGACTCAATCTTGGAAGTTTGTGAATAATTTTACCTCTCTCTCTATTTACAGCTGCTCTTTATGAGAATGTGCCAGGGTTTCCTATTCAGCCACAGCAAGGTAGGGGACCTAGTCCTATAAAAACCTCTGACAACAACAGAGTTAGTTATTTATAGAATGTGAGTCACAGTGTTTGTCGCACAATGCAGTGTTGATAGTAAACTGCAGGTCATTGTGATACTCACTGTACCAGTGTTTGCCTCACAGTGAGCTATTGGTATATATATATAACTGTTAATCCATGATACAAGCTCCTGCTGAGCTCAGATAAATGGACTGTTCTAATATGGGGGTGGCGAGAAAGGGGTTGTCTTTGGGGGTGGGAGAGTGACCTCGAAGAGTTGGGGGGCAGGTGTTGAAAGAGAGCAAGTGTCCTCGAGGGGGTGGGGGAGAGAGAGGAAATGTCCTTGAGAGGGCGTGGTGTGTATACATAAGCTGTTGATGGGTAGATTATGTATGTAGACCTTAAGCATCTTCGCAGGATGGGATGTCACGAGTTTGAACCTCGTGTAGCTCAGTGTTCATGTAGATACCTTAAAGATAAGACCCTGTAAATAAACTCCTGTTACTTTGACCCAAAGTCTACTTTCCTCATTTAATACTAACAGCACGCTGACAATATAGTATACGGTGGCAGTGGTAAAAACTACTTTTGTAGCATAGAAAACAGAGGAGATCAAAAACATCGAGGAAAAACATGGAAAAGTCGATACCCTTACCAGAGAGCTTCAAGCGAGCGGTGGGGCTCAACCAGGCTGAAGCCTGTCCGAGATGGATTTGATGATTTGACAAGTACCGTTGCTCGTCGGGTTTAGCTGCACGACCGGACAAAGAACAGGTCAGTGTTTTGCTTTACGCCATGGGAGTAGGTGCTGACGACATTCTGACTGCCCTGGGGATCAATGAAAAAGAAATCCCGTATGTGAAGTAAATAAAGCTTTGGAGGGATACTTTCAGTTCAAAATGTAATTGTGGAAAGAGCGAAACTCAACAAACATGCCCAAAAAGATGGTGCAAGTATCGATTCATTCATTAATGATCTGTATAAAGTACCTAAGGATTGCAACTACGGGAGTCTGAGAGAGGAACTGATTCGGGATAGAATAGTAGTCAGGGTCATACACAAAGCGCTGTCAGAGCAGCTTCAGTCGGAAGAGGATTTGCCTTTGAAAAAAGCCATTTCATTGAGCAGGCAGGCAGAAGTACGAAAGTTTAATCAACTATTAGTTTGGAGGATCGAGTGAGTCCAGCCTTGAAAATTCTGGATTCAGTTGGGTCTGTAGAGAAGACAGACAGTAATGGCACCAGAAAGCCCGAGTGGCAGGAAAGACATCTACAGGCAGCAACATTCAATTGCAGTAGGTGTGGCCGAGAGTGGCACTGGAAGGAAATTTGCCCAACCCGGGAAGCTGAAAGTTCCAGGTGCAAGAAAAGGGGGCACTTTCAGCAGGTCTGTCACAGCAGGAAACAAATGCTGCAGAGTGGTAAAGAGATAGAGGAAATAAAGAAGGGACAAACAATCAAAACTCCCTTACTTGGAGAAGTGCAAGAGAAAAACAAAGATTTCTGCTACCCAGAAATCTTAGTGGAGAAAAATAAAAACCAATTTGAAGTTAGATACAGGAGCAGCGGTTTCTATCCTGTCTGACCAAACACCTTGGCTGAGAAGGAAAGGTTTAGGAAAACCAACAAGAAATTATACGGGCCAGGAGGGATTCAGTTGAAGGTTGTAGGAGAAATACAGACAACCTTAACTCACAGAAACAAAACCATTCCAGAAACCCTATATGTTATTAGGAATCAAGCCCGTTGGGTACTCAGTAAGAAAGCTTGCCTAGCTTTACAGATGTTACGCAGGGTGGAAGCAGATCATCCTGGAAACCTCTTCATTGGTGGTCTGAATACTGAAACAAATGAAAGGCACTTGAAGCAGTGTTTGATAAATATGGAAAAATAGTCGAAGTCCTGCTGATGAAAGATCGTGATACAAATAAGACGAGCGGGTTTGCTTTTGTTACCTTCCAATGTCCAGGAGAAGTGAGGGATGCAGCCCGGTATATGAATGGGAAGCCTTTGGATGGAAAACCCATTAAAATAGAGCAAGCTACTAGTCCCGTATTTGAAAACAGTAGATGGCGTGGACCACCTCCACCCCCAAGACGCCGTGGTCCTCCTAGGAGGATTCTTGGAGGAATGAGAGACCCCCCTCAAAAAGGTGGGTAAGGTGAGTGGATTCAGGAGAAAGAACAGTGCTACCTTAAGAGGAATGTACCACCACCTAAAAGGCCCTTTCTGTCGAGGCCAACACGAGGTGGAGAAATGGGAGGAAGAGGAAGTGGCTCGAGAGGACCTCCCTCACGCGAAAGGGACAGTTATGGTTCTCCTCCATCTCGCAAAGGGATAATACCATTCAGAAGCGATGATTATAAATCAAGAGAATCAGCTACTAGAAAGAGCTATTGAACTGGAGATGCAACCAACAACAGATCACCCAGACGACAGTGAAAACAAAGAACATACAGTCATCCAATAGTTTCACTCACCCACAGGAAAGTGAGGAAGAAGAACTGGGAGAGCCAATACCCCACACAAGTGAACGAAGAACATGCTATGACAGATTTGCGAGAACCCCACAGCATTACAGACCTGATTAATAAAGTCAGAGATTTGGGGGAGATGTAGTATAATGTACATAAGCTGTTGCTGGGTAGATGATGTATATAGACCTTAACCATCATCACAGGATGTGATGTCACGAGTCTGCACCTCATGTTGCTCAGTGTTAATGTAGTTGCCTTAGAGATAAGGCTCCTGTAAATAAACTCCTGTTACTTTGACCCAAAGTCTACTATCCTCATTTAATTCTAACAACACACTGACCAGTATAGTACATTGTGGGGAGAGAAGGAGTGTCCTGGGAAGGGGGAGAAAAGTGTGTCCTGAGGTGGACAGTGCGGGCAGAGTGAGAGCATCCTGAAGGAGGAAAGAGGCAGAGAGAGAGAAGGTCCTAGCATGGGTGGTGGGACTGGGTAGAGAGGGCGGAAGCATCCTCGAGTGGGTGAGGGAGTGTCTCAGGGGTGGGGGTGTGGAGGGGAGAGATAAAGTGTTGTGCGGGGGTGCAGGGAGGGAGAGAGGGGGTATACTGGGGCTGGGTTGGGGGGGATAGGGTGGGTAGTGGTGAAAGAGAAAGTGTCCCAGGGTGGGTGGCAGGGCTGGATAGAAAGAGAGAGAGTGGCCCCGAGGGGATATGGGAGTGTCCAGTGGGGTGGGGTGTGTAGGGGAGAGAGGGACTGTTGTGGGGGGGAAGAGGGCAAGGGGAGAGAGGGAGTCTCCCGGGGTGGGGGCAGAGTGTTTCCCTGATTGGCGGGGGGAGGGGGGTAATGCCCCAAGTGGGAAGTGGGGGAGGAGGAATTATCCCCAAGGTGGTGTGAGGGGGAGGGGGAAGAGAGGAATTTCCACCATTCTTTTTGTGGAGAAAAGGCTTCCTGATTTCACGCCTAGCTAATATGGAGATTGTGCCTCCTTGTTCTGGACTCCCCTACCAAAGAAAATAATTTCTGTGTATTTACCCTATTGAATCATTTCAGCACATCTCAATTAGATCACCCCTCGACCAGCTAAACTCAATACCTGTCACCCTCTTCGGTACAAACGCCTTCACATCCAGGGATTGCTGTACCTCTTTGGGAAATGACACAGCTCCTGGGGGATAAAATAACAGACGACCACCACCAAAAAGGAGGTATATTATGGGATCCAATGCGTAGAATTGCTCTTCAATGAGAAGTCACTTCATCCTGTACTTCAAAGTCCATTGTCTGGCATGTATGCAGAATTCCAAAGAAAACATTCCCTGTGGATGAAGCTTTCCATGAAGGAGAGTTAGTGTTTGGTAAAGACAGACAGACCTTTGTGTTGTAATTGTTCTGATGCACTGTTTGTGTTTGTGTAGCCAGCAGCTCTTATTCCTTTCCTTGCAGGTACAGGACATCCACCCTCATTGTCATCTCACATTCCTGCTCCACAAGAGGAAACACAGCCAGTATCTTCCAGTGAGTAAAGTCGTTCTGCAATGATTTCCTGCTTCATAGTCATGGGCACACTTTCTCCCAACATTTTTGGTGCTGTAACATTGGTGGGGAAGCGTTAGGAGTGCTGACTGAGGGCTCCTTCAATGAGGTGGGTTTTGAAAGAGCTGGAGAAGCTAGAGTCTGTACATAACAGAGACAACCAAAGGTTCTGTTGCCAAAGGAGGAATGGAGTAAAAGGGGTTGGGTGGAGACTGCAAAGGATGCCAAAGTCAGATGAGCAGAGCCATCCAAGTATGTCAGGCTAGAGGGCATTGGGAGATTAATAAATAAGGGTATGGATTTTGGATTAAATTTTTTGGGAGTTGGGAAGCCTATGGAGGTTGGCAAGAATGACTTGTATTTCTGTAGCACCTTCAGGATATTCCAAAGTGCTTTACAGCCAATTGAGTGTTGTCTGAAATGTAGTCCTGTTGTAATGGAGAAAATGTAGTAGCCAATTTGAGTACAGCAAGTTCCCATAAACAGCAATATAATAATGACCAGATAATTTGTTTTAAGGTTTTGTTGAAGGATAAATATTGGCCAGGACTCTGTGGAAAATGCAGCTGCTTTTCTTTGAAACAGTGCCTAATAGAGTAGCAGGGGCCGTCGTTTAATGCCTCAGCCAAAAGATGGCACCTCCAACATCGCAGCACTCCCTCATTACTGCACTGGAGTGTCAGCCTTGATTATGGGCTCAACTCCTTGGAGTGGGACTTCAACCTGTGACATTCTGACTCAGAGGCAAGAGTCCTACCACTGAGTCCATAGCTGACAAAGAGGTGATGGGAGAATGGGGCATGATCTGGCATTGGAATCATGGGTGAATTAAATCTTTCTGTAGGATGGATCCTTGTCAAAATGCTATTGTAAGATGCCAGTCTGGGGGTGATGAGGGAGAAGAGGAGGGCTTCAGCAGTGGAATGGGAAAGGGGCAGAGGTAGGAAGTGTTGGAATGTGGAGATGGGAATGGGGTTTGAAGTCTCTCTTATGAATTCCCATCACATTCCAGTTTATCACAGCAATATATGCAAATTTTGTAAAAATTCAACAACAACTTGCATTCCTGTGGTGGTTTTTCAACTAGAAAATTCCCAGCAGCATTTTGCAGTTCAATATTAGGCCCAAGCAGGAGGTGATAGCTTAGTGGTAAGTTTTCAGATGGCATTTGAAGGGAGAAGTAAAACAGAAGAGGGTTTTAGGGAGAGAATTCCAGAGAGGAGGATCGAGGAATGAAGGCTCAACCAATGAAGGGGAAGGAGGGAATGTTCAGCATTGGAAGAACTAGAAGGACAGAATGGGTGAGGCAGGTGCTGCCTCCATGTCCAGAGCAATGTAAAAGAACCCAGGAAGAACATTCCTGGAGAACATTCCTTCCTCCATCAACACCACCCACCATAGGTTGCCTGTTCATTGATTCATTCGGTGTTTGTGTGTAAATTGGATGCCATGTTTCCTCCAAAATAACATTGACTGCACTTAGAGAAAGTAAGCTGTTGTGCAGTGCCTTGGGACATCCCGAGGTTATGATTAGGTGTTTTATGAATGCAAGTGCTTTGTTTCTCTATGTTCTATGTTCCACATGAGTAGGTAGGGAAATTAGGGGCAATAGGTTACTTTAAGTTTACTTTCTGGGTGTATTGCTGAGCCTATCTTTCTGTGTGTCCTTCTCAGCATGATTATCCCATGTGGGTTATCGAATCTGCACTCGGCGGAGGTTCCCATGACTCAGATAAAGGACTGAAATTGGTTAACTGTCATTTTCTATCATTCGATGTGCAGATTTGTGTCAAATAGCATCAGCAATGCAAGCTATAACCACAGACACTGTCAGCCTGCCTCTCACTCTGGAATTTATTTTTCATTTCATGTCTTTCAGTATTGCAAGATCTGAAGCTGAAGTGCGGATTTGACCAAGAAATTCAGCTGCAACAAATAGAGAAAGGTTTGTACATGGCAGGGTGTACATGTTCGCACAAATTGTTGTAGGTGGGGGCGGGTAGAGAAGGGCAGGTTGCTGGAGTGGGTGGCTATACAGCTGCTCTGATCCTCTTGCTATTAATGGGGGCTTCACCAGTGTCATTAATGCTCTGGGGTCTACTCACCAACTGTTCCAGTAGGGAAGGCGACATGGAGACCACAATGAGAGGCAGGGTTGAAGGACTTGAGGACAATGCAGTTCTCCTTCCCTATAGCACCACACTATTCTGGCTCCCAGCTCAAAAGATTTATCCATATGCCAGGCAGCCTTAGACTGGGCTGTGAGGCTGCGGTGCTAACCACTGCGCCACTGTGTTGGGAACATCCTTGCATTCCAGGGAGAGAGAAGCACCATGGAGTTAGGCATTTACAATGGAATTTAAAAGGTGTTGCCTTGCTTCAGCAGCCCTTCCGTGCATTTTGAGTTGTACTTGTCCTATTTGGCCATATGGAGAATAAATGCTGGCATGGAATGGTTGAGCCTAGTGGACTGATTCTGTATTGTAACATTAGTCCTGGAGTGAGGCTGAAACCCATAGCTTCTGGCTGAGGTGACAGATTTTCCACTGATCTAAGCTAACATTCCTCTTTCAATTATTCATCCTCAGATCTCACTAAAAGTAACCATGGCTCTGACATAATTCCTTCCTGTGGTTTCATACTTGCCGATGTTGCTCCACACGGTCACAAAATGCAGCAATCCCTCAAAACCACAGACAGTTAACTCAGATCACGGGGTGTCAACTGTGTCTCAGTCAGTAACGTCTGAGTAATTATTCAACATGTCCACCATTTCCTTTTTGTCATTGGCAATATCACTGTTCTCATTTGTCAAGGGGTCCACATTGCTCCTGACTACCCTCATTACCTAATATATTTGTAAAAGTTTTTTGTTTTGGATTTTGATATCCCTTGCAAGTTTCTTTTGTTATTGCGTCAGAAGGTTGTAGCTTTTACTATCTGTTTTGTTGGCCTTTGCTGATGTTTGTATCCTTCCCAATTGTCAGAATCTGTGCTATTTTTTGCATTTTTGTATGCTTTTTCTTTCAGTTTTATGTTATCGTTTACTTGTCCACGGCTGTTTCTTTTGGCAAGTAGAGCTCTTGTCCTTTAGGGATATAAACTGGTTTTGTATGATATTAAATTCTTTTTTCAACACCTCCCACTGATCATCTGTCATTTTGCCCATTAACAGATTTGCCCGGTTTACTGTGGACAGTCTCTGTCTCATCGCATTGAAGTCAGCCTTAACTAAATCTCGACTTTTAGTAACTGTTTCACCTTTCTCCCTTTCAAACGCTACATTGAATTCAATCATAATATGACTGCTATTAGCTAAATGTTCACACACCATTAGACTGTTAAATCTAGCTCATTATTCATTACTAAATCTAATATGGGATGCCCCATTTTTGGTCTAGGTCAGATTGTTGCAGAAAACTATCCCGACACAATAAAAAAGCTCACTACCTTTCTGACATGAGCTGGTCTGCTTCTCCCAATCTATACGAAAGTTAAAATCTCCCATTAAAATCAATCTGCGTTTGCTCCATGCTTGTCTAATCTCTGCATTTATTCAATCTATCACTTCATAGCTGCTACCCGGGAACCTATACCCAACTCCCACTACAGTTTTTAAATCTTTTTCAATTTTTTATTTCTACCCATAAAATTTCCATTGCCTGCTTACCTCGCATTATATCCTCTCTCATCATTGAAGTGACTTGGCCCTTAACCACTAAGGCTACTCCTATCCCTCTACCACTTTCCCCATATTTCCAATATGTACAATTTTCCCTAGATTTTGCGTACCGAATATAAGTGAAGAAAAATTAGATTTCAGAGATCAAATTACATCAAAGTGCTATGGAAAGTTCAAATTAACTGCCAGGCACCATAGCAATTGTAACTCCAAGGCAAAATCTTGTCTTTTCTGAAATGAAATGGCCTCTGCTTTTACAGATGCACAAGTAAGACTGCTTTTGTCAAAACAAATCCCTATCAGCATCTTTACCATAAAATACAAATCACGATGTTTTCCCCACTTCTATTTGTATAATGTTAGATTGAAATGAACATACTCAACATGTTCAGACTTCATGCAACTTAGAAATATTGATCTCTGTAATGGGTTATGAACTCGGGTTCATTTACCCATATAAGGATGCTCTATAATGGTTCAATATCCATATAATAGTGGTTTATTTACCCATATTATGGCATCTATTTTGATTTATTAACTCATATAATGATGGTCCATAATAAAAAAAAAACTTGCATTTATATAAAGCCTTTCACGATCACAGGATGCCCCAAAGTGCTTTACAGCTAACGAAGTACTTTTGAAGTGTAGTTACTGTTGTAATGTAGGAAACACAGCAAACAATGTGTACACAGCAAGCTCCCACAAACAGCAACGTGATAATTTGTTTTTGTGGTGTTGATTGAGGAATAACTGGGTCACTGGGAATAACTCCCCAATCATCTTTGAAATAGTGCCATGGGATCTTTTACGTTCACCTAAGAGGGCAGACGGGACCTCGGTTTAATGTCTCATTCGAAAGACAGCACTTCATACAGTGCAGCACTCCTAAGTAATGCACTGGACTGTCAGCCTTGATTTTTTTTTTGTACTCATTTATGATTTATTGACCCATATAATAATGCTCTATATTGGTTTATTTATCCATGTACTGATGGTCTATACTAATTCATTGACCTATATAACGAGGCTCTGTATTGGTTTATTTACCCATATAATGACAGTCTATAATGGTTTATTTGTCCATTTTCACTCATTCAGCCATTAATCAATCGAATGATCTTTTATAGCAGTTTATTTCAGTTTTCTTCATCTTATTTTTCTGAGGACATTTCTTTCTCTCAATTCTGAGCTCCTGAAGTTGAGGAATCTCGGTGCTGGAAATGGAACCTTTATATGTTGGGATCATATATCAGTAGCCAACATTTACTGGTCTGGTGTTTCCAAGCCCCAGCCTCAGATGTAACCCCTTTGCATTTTATACCTCCTGTGATCTGTGTGAGTGAGATTGCAAACTCAGTGCCAGTAAGACCAGAATTAGGATGCCACAAGCCCATGCCACCTTCACACTATGACCTTATCACATCGGATCCTGACAGCCACCAGTAAGGGGGAACCTTCTTTTGTTAGGGTTAGGTTCAATCCCAGAGCCCAGCTCATTCACCCTTATTCTGACGCTAAGTATTGATCTTTCCTTCATTCAGAGCTCGTCAGAGAGGCAGTAACATTACTTCAGTTGGAAACTGGCAGAGGCATGTCGTTAAATGTTTGTGAATTTGGTGTGTTGCTGGGACTACCACGGAAGGTTGTCCAGGACTGCCTCTTGGACCTTGAAAGTGCAGAAGATTTTCACCAGCTTGCTGCAGTGATCCACATCTTCATGGAAAAAATCAACGATAAGGAGAGACTCAGGAAAAAGATGGCTTCTGCTAACGGATATCGTAAGACCAAGTATTCATAATCCTGTAGATTTTGAAAAGACAATATTTTACAACATTTGTGTGTAACTCAAATTTGCTGTCCGTGTTAAATGTCACTACCACACAGTAAGCATTACTGAAAATAAAAGACATAGTTGCAATTATATATTGTCTTATGCAATCTCAGGACATCCCAAAATGTTTCACACCAATGAAGTGCTTTTGAAGTGTAGTCACTGTAGTAATGTAGGAAATGTGGCAGCCAATTTGTGCACCGCTAGCTCCCATAAACAGCAATGAGATAATGACCAGATAATCTGTTTTAGTAATGTTGGTTAAGGGGTAAATTTTGGCCAGGACACCAGGAGCCCTCCTCTCCTTGATTTCAAATACTGACATGAAGTCCACCTGTCACAGCAGATTAGCATCTCTTCCGAAAGACAGCACATCTGACAGTACAGCACTCCCTCAGTACTGCACATGAGCGCCAACCTAAATAATGAGCTCAAGTCTCTGGAGGGGCGCTTGAACCCTTCTGACTCAGAGATGAGAGTCTTATCACTGAGAAAAGCTAATACTTGAATGTTAGGAAAGACGTGAGGGCATTGGAGAGAGTACAGAAAAGATTCATGAGAATGTTTCCAGGGATGGGGAACTTCAGTTATGAAGATAGACTGGAGAAATTAGGACTGTTTTCCTTGGAGAAGAGAAGGCTGAGAGGTGATTTGACAGAGGTATTTAAAATCATGAGGGGTCTGGACAGAGTAGATAGGGAGAACCTGTTCCCACTCGTGAAAGGATCGAGAACGAGAGGCCACAGATTTAAAGTATTTGGTAAAAGAAGCAAAAGTGACATGAGGAAAACTTTTTCACGCAGCAAGTGGTTTAATGTCTGGAATGCACTGCTTGAGAGTGTGGTGGAGGCAGGTTCAATTGAAGCATTCAAAAGGGAATGAGACTGTTTATGAAAAGGAAGAAAGTGCAGGGGTACAGGGAGAAGGAAGGGAATGGAACTGAGTGAATTGCTCTTTCGGAGAACCGGTGTGGACACGATGGGCCGAATGGCCTCCTTCTGCACTGTAACAATTCTGTGAAGTAACCTATATACTTTTCTAAACACCTTCTCAACTTGCTGTGTCATTTTTAAGAACTTGTGTATGTGGACACCAAAGTCTGTTTGCTCATTTACACTTTGAACGTAGTGCAATGGACAGAGCTAAGCGATCCCATAACCAACAGATCAGATCTAAGCTCTGCAGTCTTGCCACATCCAGTCGTGAATGATGTTGGACAATTAAACAACTAACAGGAGAAAGACGCTGCACAAACATTCCATCCTCAATTATGACGGAGTATTTGCAACCATCTTCAGCCAGAAGTGCCGAGTGGATCTTCCATCTCAGACGCTTCCTGAGGTCCCCAACATCACAGATGACAGTCTTCAGCCAATTTGATTCACTCCATGTGATATCAAGAAATGGCTGAAGGTACTGGATAGAGCAAAGGCTATGGACTCAAACAACATCCGGCAGTAACAATGAAGACTTCTGCTTCAGAACTAGCCACACCCTTAGCCAAGCTGTCCTGTACAGCTACAGCACCGGCATCCACCTGACAATGTGGAAAATTGCCCATGTATGCCCTGTCCACAAAAAGCAGGACAAATCCAATGAGCCAAATACCGCCCTATCAGTCTACTCTCAATCATGAACAAATGATGGAAGGTGTCGTCGACAGTGCTATCAAGCAGAACTTATACAGCAATAACCTGCTCACTGACGCTCAGTTTGGGTTCCGCCACGGCAACTCAGCTCCTGACCTCATTACAGCCTTGCTCCAAACATGGACAAAAGCGCTGACTTTCAGAGATAAGGCAAGAGTGACTGCCTTTGACATCAAAGCAACTTTTGACTGAATATGGCATCAAGGAGCCCTAGCAAATTTGAAATCAGAGGGAAAACTCTCTGGCTGGAGTCATACCTAGCGCAAATAAAGATGGTTGTGATTGTTGGAGGCCAAACATCTAAGTCCCAAGACATCGCTGCAGGAGTTCCTTAGGGTAGTGTCCTTGGCCCAACAGGTCAGAAGTGGGGATGTTTGCTAATGATTGCACAATGTTCAGCACCATTCGCAACTCCTCAGATACTGAAGCACTCCTTGTCCATGTGCAGCAAGACCTGGACAATATCCAGGCTTAGGCTGATAAGTGGCAAGTTACATTTGCACCACACAAGTGCCAGGCAATGACCATCTCCCACAAGAGAGAATCTAACCATCTCCTCTTGATGTTCAATGGCAGTACCATTGCTGAATCCCCCACTATCAACATCCTGGGGGTTACCATTGACCCAAAACTGAACTGGACCAAAAATACTGGTCACAAGAGCAAGTCAGATGCTAGGAATTCTGTGGCGAGTGACTCGTCTCCTGTCTCCCCAAAGCCTGTCCACCATCTACAAGGCACAAGTCAGGAGTGTGGTGGAATGCTCTCCACTTGCCTGTATGAGTGCAGCTCATGAAGCTCGACACCATCCAGGACAATGCAATCCACTTGATCGGCACCCCATCACCACCTTAAAAATTAACTCCCTCCACCACCGGCGCACAGTGGCAACAGTGTGTACCATGTACAAGATGCACTGCAGTAACTTGCAAGGCTCTTTTGACAGCACCTTCCAAACCTGTGACCTCTACCACCTAGAAGGACAAGGGCAACAGATGCCTACTGCATGGGAACACCATCACCTGCAAGTTCCACTCCAAGTCACACACCATCCTGACTTGGAACTATACCGTTGTTCTATTGCTGTCGCTGAGTCAAAAACCTGGTACTCACTTCCTAACAGCACTGTGGGTGTACCTACATCAGATGGACTGCAGAGGTCCAAGAAGGCAGCTCACCACCAGCTTCTCAAGGGTATTTAGGGATGGGCAACAAATGCAGGCCTGGCCAGTGACACTCAATCCGGTGAAAGAATTAAATTTAAAAAAAATTTAGTACACTGTCTTTCTATATTAGTCCTCCCAAAGTACATCTCTTCAAACTTATCCACACTAACCTCCCAACCTCTGTGCTTCTGCCCATTTCACCATCCTGTCTAGTCATTCTGAATCCTATACCTATCCTCAGCACTATCGACTGCTTTGCCAAGTTTCGTATCATCTGCAAACTTTATAATTCTGCCTCCTACATCCAGGTCTAGATTGTTTATAAAAATTGCAAGGAGTAATGGACCCAAATCTGACCTTTGGGAAAACCCACAACCATCTCCCAGTCTGAGAAACATCCATTCACCTCCACCTTCTGCTTCCCGTAAATGAGCAAATTTTGTATCCATGCTGCCACTTTCCTGAATGGGCCTCCATCTTCCATACAAGCCTCCTGTGCGGCACTTTGTCAAATCCCTTCTGAAAGAAAATATATACATCTACTGCATTACCTTGATAAATCTTTTCTGTTAACTCATCAAAGAATTCAAACAAGTCAGTCAGGCATAATTTGCCTTTAACAAGTCCATGCTGGCTGTCCTTAATTAACTCATGCCTTTCCAGTGGAAGTTTGTTTTGTAATAAAAACAAAAAGTGCTGGAACCACTCAGCAGGTCTGGCAGCATCTGTGGAAAGAGAAGCAGAATTAACGTTTCGGGTCAGTGACCCTTCTTCTGAATTTTTTATTTCAGATTTCCAGCATCCGCAGTATTTTGCTTTTATTGAAGTTTGTTTTGTCCCTGATTATGGATTCTAATAACTTCCCTTTCACCTATGTTAGGCTGATTGGCCTGTTGTTTCCTGGTTTATCCCTCTGTCCTTTCTTGAAAAGTGGAATAACATTAGAAACTCTCCAGTCCTCTGCCACTATTCCTGTATCCAATGAGGATTGAAAGATTGTGACCAATATCTCTACTATTTCTACAGAGGCAAAATACCACAGAGGATGGAAATCTAAAATAAAAACAGAGAATGCTGGAAATACTGGAAACACAAGTCAGGCAGCGTATGTAGAGAGTGCAACAGTTACCGTTTCTGGTTGATAACTTTTCCATCAGAACTGGAAAAAGTTTGAGATATAACAGGTTTTAAGTAAGCACAGAGGCAGGGGAAAGGGGAAATGACAAAAGGGAAGGACTGTGATAGGATGGAAGGCAGGAGAGATTAAACGACTACAGAGATGATGGTGCAGTGTTGACTCCAATGAGAAGGGAGGTGAGAAGCCCTTTCACCTCTTCCCTTCTCATTTTCCAGGGTTCCAAATACTCCGTCCAGGTGAAAGAGTGATTTACATGTACTACTTCTAGTTTAGTATACTGTATTGCAGGGGTCTCCTGCATATTGGGGAGACCAAAAGGAGATTGGGTGATTGCTTTGCAGAATACCTCTGTTCAGTCTGCAAGCACGCTCCTGAGCTTCCGGATGCCTGTCATTTTAATTCTACCCCCCACCCCACAACTCATACTCTGACCTGTCTGTCCTCGGACTCCTGCAGCATTTCAATGAATCTCAATGGAAGCTCAAGGAACAGCACCTCATTTTTCAATTTGGCACTTTACAGCCTTCCAGAGTCGACATAGCGTTCAACAATTTCAGACCGTAACCTCTGCCCCTATTTTTACAGATGGCAGTTGTTGGTGATGATTCTGTTATTTCCCATTTAAACCTCCTCTAGACCCATCTCCTCTTGCCTTGCACCATCATTCCTTTTTGCATTTAATCTCTCCTGCCTTCCACCCCATCATAGGCCTTCCCTTTTGTTCTTTCCTCCCCTCCGCCCTTTCCCTGCTTCTGTACTTGCTTAAAGCCTGTTACATCTCTAACTTTTTCCAGTTCTGACAAAAGGTCATTGACCTGAAACGTTAACTCTGTTCCCACCTGTTTGTGCTTGCTATCTTGTTGAGGGCCCATTAATAGCCTGTTGGGAGCACTGAATTTACCCAATAAAAGACCTGCAAAATTCCCTCCTACTCTTATATGCCTCAATGATTCCAAAGTCAAGTTGAAATTACTAGGTGAGATGGTTGATCAAACTGAACATATATCATAGAAATGGGATCCCTCAGCCATAGTTGGATGCTTAATGTACTGAAGGAAACTGCACCGTTTGGGAATTTTGTAATCTCAATTCAAGGCAAAAGGGCAGGTTAATAGGGTGGTAAAAAAGGCATATGGAACACTTGCCTTTATCAATCGAGGCATAGATTACAAAAGCAGGGAGGTCATGTTGGAGTTGTACAGAACTTTGGTAAGGCCACAGCTGGAGTACTGTGTGCAATTCTGGTCGCCACATTATAGGAAGGATGTGAGTGCATTGGAGGGGGTGCAGAGGCGATTCACCAGGATGTTGCCTGGGATGAAACATTTAAGCTATGAAGAGAGGTTGGATAGGCTTGGGTTGTTTTCGCTGGAGCAGAGAAGACTGAGGGGTGACCTGATCGAGGTGTACAAGATTATGAGGGGCATGGACAGGGTGGATAGGGAGCAGCTGTTCCCCTTAGTTGATGGGTCAGTTATGAGGGGTCACAAGTTTAAGGTGAGGGGCAGGAGGTTTAAGGGGGATTTGAGGAAGAACTTTTTTACCCCGAGGGTGGTGACGGTCTGGAATGCCCTGCCTGGGAGGGTGGTAGAGGCGGGTTGCCTCACATCCTTTAAAAAGTACCTGGATGAGCACTTGGCACGTCATAACATTCAAGGCTATGGGCCAAGTGCTGGCAAATGGGATTAGGTAGACAGGTCAGGTGTCTTTAATGCATCGGTGCAGACTCGATGAGCCGAAGGGCCTCTTCTGCACTGTATTATTCTGTGATTCTGAATTCAAGGTAACACCAGAAAGTACAACGTGTTAAACCTCCCACAATACCACCAGGTGCACAGATCACACAATGGCAGCCTCAGAACCTGTGACTTTCCATCCATTACCTTCAGCTGGGTGCTTATAATGTCATGATGGCTGTTTCCAGCAGGCACCAGGCAGCAGCACAGCACAGCATGAGTTTTATTCCATTGAACCAACTGTGTATCCATGTATCATAGATGCTGGCAAGTTTGTTCGGGGTGAAGGACTCTGCTCTTCTTTCTTCCCTTCCTCAGGTTTGTTGCTGTCACGGCGAGCAAAATTGTTGTTAAAACTTCTTCAAAGTGGCCTGGCTGATAGTCATCCCAGGGACGAATTCACACAGCAGTTCAATAACAGCTGTCTTTTCATTCTGAGGGACTGCCTGGCTGAAGCTGAAGAAGATGCTTCTGAGGTATCAAACCTGGATATTACTGGATGTCTCCAGAGGCTGGAAAGGAACAGCCGTGTGGATATTACAATTCTTAGGGAATTGACGGAGCTATGGACTGAGGGAACAGCTGAAAACATCCGCAGGAGTGTCCCATTTATTGCCCAGCTTGTCAGAGACCTTTTCCCTCACTTGGACACGATGGAATTTGACGCAGTTCCTCTACGAAGAGGTGTTTATCACTGTCGCCCACGAGCAGTCAGGCGAGTTACCAGCTTTAAAGGTAATGAGCATGTTCCTTGCATGCTTCCTTACGAAGCTTTTGAAATGTGTGATGCTCCTGTTAATGGTTCTCTTATCAAAACAGAGTCTATATTCCATTCTCTTTAACAATCGAAAATCATTGAATCAACTGTAGCTCAGCAGTAGCACTCTGAGAGCCTGTTTGCCAGTTCAGATGGATGTAAAAAATCCCCTGGTATTATTTCAAAGAACAGCAGGGATGTTCGTCCCGGTCTCCTAGCCAATATTTATCCCTCAACATTACAGAAAAAAACATCTAATTACTATCTCATTGCTGTTTCTGGGATCTTGCTATGTGCAAATTGCCTGTCGTGTTTTCTACATGACATCAGTGACTACACTTTAAAAGTACAGGTTGGACGTCCAAAATCTGGTACCCTCAAGACTGAGACAGTGCCAGATTTTCCTGGATTTTGGGATGGACTGTGCAATCAAATGAAGTAACGTGTCCAAAATTTTGCTTAGTATCAGTTCTGGCATGCTACTTTAAAAGTTAGAAGCCTGATTCACACTCAGAAATCATGTATCGACTTGATATGTCATTGCAACAATCAGTTAGTTTGTCTGAAGCCAGGTGTCCGAGGGAGGGGCCAAGCCATGTTTGTGTTTGAAATGTTTAAATCAGTGTTTGATTGACAGCTATTTTGAAATTAACAGACAATTCATTCCACATTGGTTTAGTCACTGTTTTGAAGTCATTTATCAGCCACTTTTTCCCAAATCACAATCTATCTGAAACCTTCAAGAGAATTAGACAAGCCAGAGGCTTCATTAGGTTGGGAAAAGAAAAGAACCACTAAGTATATTTTCAAAAATGTCTGGTTTTCAGACAGCCAGATTTTGGACGTCCAACCTATACTTGATGGGCTGTAAAGCATTTTGGGATGTCCTAATGTGGTGAAAAGCACTGTGTGAATGCACGTCTTTATTACATTCTTTCAAAGATCTACAGAGGAGATATTCTGCTTTCAGCTGCCCTTTCTGTCCCCATCCTGACTCCACCCATGTCGGGATGGAGGGATATGGGGATTGTAATTTGCAAGTAGAATTAAGATGGAAGATTGGGAGTGGTAGATTTAGATTCAGGCGTGTGGCAGGGAGGGCAGTGGGGGTCAGGAGTAGGTGAGAAGGGCAGGGTATGTGTGCTGATGCACTTGGGCCAGCTGATGGGTCTCAGCGGGTGAGGGATTGGGGCTCAGGAGTCAGGTGGTGGGGAAAGTGGAGAAGTGGTGGATCTTCTCAGTGGGCTCAGCAGCAGGGGGAATTCCCTAGAGTAGGAGCTGAATTAAAGCAAATAAAAATGCAGGTAGAGCTGGGAGTGGCAGTGAGGATAGAGTTGGGCAAACAGGAGCAGTAAATGTTGGAGTGTGGTGGAGGATGAGTAAATATCATGTCATTAAAATAAAATAAATAAAAATTTTTAAACTTAACAGTCTTAGAAAACAGCAAAACAAAATAGCAGTGTGGATGACTCAGCACATCATCACCAGTGCTGGGAAGGCTGAAAAGCAGGCATTAGAATGCTGTCTATTAAATGTAATAGAAGCAGGCTGTAACCCTACAGATGGCCTACTTTACTAAAGCAATATGAAATAATAACAGCAGGAAGTAGCTTGAGATGAGTTGTAAGATATACTGTCTCTCTCCATTTCCAGCCTGATACTGTCTGCAGCCTTTGACACGGTTGACCACATCATCTTCCTCCAATGCCTCGAGGCTCCTCTATTGTCCAGCTGGGTGGGACTACTCTCATCCGGTCTCAATCTTATCAATCCAGTTTTGACCAGAGAATCACCAGCAATGGTTTCTCGTCCCACTCTTGCACTGTTACCTCTGGTGTCCCCCAAGGATCTATCCTTCGCCCCTCCTATTTCTCATTTACATGCTGCCTCTCATTGACATCATCCAAAAAACAATGTCAGATTCTACAAATAAGCTAATGACACCCAGGCTTATCTCATCACCACCTCATTCGACCCTTCCACTGTCTCTCGATTGTCAAACTACTTGTCCGACATCAAATACTGGATAAGCATTAGTTTCCTCCCATTAAATATTAGGAAGACCAAAGCCATTGTCTTCACTCCCCAGCACAAATCCATTCCCTAACCATCAACTGCGTCTTTCTATAATAAAAGCAAAATACTGCAGATGCTGAAAATCTGAAATAAAAACAAAAAGTGCTGGAAATACTCAGCAGATCTGGCAGCATCTGTGGAGAGAGAAGCAGTTAATCAGTGACCTTTCATCGGAACTGCAAGACTGCATCTTTCTGCCTGGCAACTGTCTGAGGCTGAACCAGACTGTTCTCAACTGTGGCATTCTAATTGACCTTGAGCTGAACTTCTGACCCCATATCCTCTCCATCACCAAGACTGCCTGCTCCCACCTCTGCAATGTTGCCTGTGTCAGCCCCTGCCTCAGTGTATCTGCTGCTGATGCCCTCAATCATGCCTTAGTTCCCTCCAAAATTGACTATTCTAATACTCTCCTGGCCAGCTTCCCACCTTACACATTCCATAAACTTGAGCTCATCCAAAACTCTGTTGTCCGTATCTAGTTCACCCATTCCTCTGTGCTCACTGACCTACATTGGCTCCCGGTCTAGCAGCACCTTGATTTAAAAATTCTCATCCTTGTTTTAAAGCCCCTCCATGTCCTCATCCCTGCATATTTCTGTAACCTTCTCTAGCTCCAGTTTTTCACTATGTCCTAAGCTTTGGAACTCCCTTCCCTGCACCTGTCCAGGTCTCTTTCCTCCTTTAAGACTTGACTTATCTCTGTGATTACATGTTTTGTCTTTTGTGGCTCAGTGTTAAATTTCATTTGATAACGTTCCTGTGAAGCTCCTTGGGATTTTTACGATGTTAAAGGTGCTATATAAATGAAAGTTGATATTTCTTTTCATCCACAAGCAGCATATAGATGGCAGACAGTGGGCAGGAATCCAACACCAGTCTGTTGTCCTCACCCAGATGGAAACCCTTACCATTCATTGCCAGATTAGTGAACAAGTTATTAATTGTGATAACAGTCTTATATTTTGTTGTCTGAGATTTCAGTCCATATCTGTTTTTCCTAGGGCTTCCAGCAAGGATAATTCTGAAAGTGATTCAACCCAAATCTTTACTGTCAGTGAATGAAGAAGGAACAAACTTTGGAAACCAGGAGCTGCTGGCTGCAGAATTTACACAGCTCTGTCTGAAAACTGCTGACATTCTTCAACGGGTCCAGAACTATCACTCCACTGAGTTGACATCAAAATGTAGAAGAGACTTGGACAAACAGGACATTGCAAAGGAAATCAGAAGGGTTTTGGCAACTGACGACTTTGGGTGCAGTTGCTTTGACTCTGGTGTGAGGGCTCGGCTCCTGTCGCTGGTTGAGTTTGATCCCTTCTCATGCAATAAGCCTCTGTTTCTGAGCCTTCATTATGACACTTTCATTTCCTTAGCCGAATATTTGAAGACTAATGACACGCAGTGTTTCCAGTTTGTTTTTGAAGAGGTTCACATGTATCAGTGCAATGCAGGGTTGTATAGTGTGCGGAGTGTGCGTGATCCCGTGGCTATCGATGGAGGGATTGAGCAGGTGTTCCAGTTTTCCACCTCCGACCGTGCTTCCTTTTTGGTCCAGCTTCATTGCAGAGGCTACAGAGATGGTCAGTATCTTCACTGTAACCAGCCGCTCTTGTACAAGCTGTCCAATCTATCCGGCAGTTTACGCCAGGAGGCTGAGAAAGCTGGCATGGTGGTTGCCAACCAGGCTGGCACAACTTGGCTGCGGGAAAAGCCTGACGGAGTTTTGAAGGAAATTGTAGAGAGGATTGTGCAGAGTTCTGGTGGGACTGTAGAAATGGGAAGCTGCTGCTTCCTCATCAATTCATGGAGTGCAGAATGTGAAATCAGGTTCCTTTACAAAGATGACACAATCACCGCAAAAGCAGAAAGAAATGCCGATATTTGCTGATCTGTGATCTGCCATGAAACCCTTCCTTTCTGGCTGCAGGATTTTGGATTGTGAAATGGCTTTTCACCGAGGTTGGGATGTTCTCTGATGGCAGCCTCTCGTTGTGACCTTGTTCCAAATTCCTGCCAGTTATTTGGAGGCAGACATTTGGCTATTGAACTAAAACTTTGGCAACTGGTTGCATTGCACAAATGGCTTGAGCTGCAGGTGAAAAATGTAAAATTCTTCAAGCTAGTTCCAAACAGCTCCCAGCCTCATCCCGCAACCCAACCCCACCTGGGCATAGCACATGTAGCCAAGGACAGAGGGGAGGTGTGTCAGGGGAGGGATACTCATCTACAAAACTTTAGAAGCTTATAGAAAAAGTGATTAATTTCAGAATGTTTTCACTTCATTTATAGGTGAAACATATTACAGCTTGGCCACTTTCTATGAGCTTGGTGACTGCAACAGCTAAAGTGGGACCATCCAGGGAAAAAAAAGAGATTTTACTCTGGGAATTCATCACTTTTCACTGTCAGGGTTTCCAGAGGTGGCCACACCCTCAACGTTGTGCCAATAGATCGGAAAACTTTAGAACCAAGAAAAATATTCTCAGCCTCTCACACCCTGTAACGAAGGGTATGGGTACAGGGGGACTCTGGGGAATAACTGTCTTTCTCCTCCATTTCTTCTGTGTATCTCTACTCTGTTTATCTACATCTCTTTTCTTCATCATCCCTTCTATGTCTGTATCTTTTCTCCTTCTCACCATCTCTCCTCCTCTTTGGTGTCTTTTTCGCCTTCCACTTTTTTTGTAATCCCGATTGGCTCCTTTCCTTGTGTGACTCTGTTCCTTCAGTCTCTCTCTATTCTAATTATTTGTCTCTGCTCATTTCCTTCTGTCACTCACCTCATTCTGCCCTGTATATTTCTCTCAACTCTTTCTCTTTTATGTGATTCTCTTTCCCTTCTGTGTTTTTCTCTCATCTGTCCCATCTGTGAATGTGTCATGCTCAGTTTCACTTTCCCTTTTCCTATATGTCTCTTTCTTCTCCTTCTTTCCTCTGTTCCTGTTTCTCTCTCCTGCCCTACTCTCTTGTCCCTTCTCCTTCCTATCTGGTCTTATCCTCTCCGCAAGGTTCTCCCTTTCTCTTCTATGGCTACTGTCTCTCCAGAGTCTGCCTCTCTGTCAACCTTTTTCATTCTATCAATCGCTCTATCTCTCTCTCCCGTGTCCCTTTTTCTGGCTTGATCCCTCTATTTCTGTCCCTCCTTTTTTTGGTCTATTTTGTTGCCTTTTTAAGTTTGTCCATTTTTTTTTCTGGCTTGCCCTCTCTCTTTTCTGCTTTGCCTTCTCTCTCCCCATTTCTGCTTTGTTCTGTGTGTCCCCCTCTCTCTCTATTCTCTCATCTGCCTTGCACACAACTGTGAACCTGTTTTACTTCTAATCTGCCAATTAGAGTGCACAGTTGCAGACCCTCTGTCAAAAACACAGTGTTTGCATTGAGTTGTTCAACATCAAAGATTATATCAGATCTAGTCTATTCCTAGAAATGGTCAAATTGTGCACATGTATTTATTGTAATTTTTACTGTGCTCTATATATTATGGCAACAGCTAATGCAATTGGATGTTCAAATATATTTTCTAGGGAAATAAATAATCAATTATGCTGAAAGATTCCTGCTGGTACATTGTTACAAGGCTAGCTGCACTGCAAGTGGCAGTCATGGCTTGGTTGCTAGCACTCTACTCCTGAGTCAGGAGGTTGTGGGTTCAAGCCTCACTCCAGAGACTGGAGCACATAATCCTGGCTGACACTCCAGTGCAGGGAATGCAGTACTGTCAGAGGTGCCACCTTTCAGATGAGGTATTAAACTGATGTCCTATCTACCATCTCAGGTGAGTGCAAAAGATCCCACGGCACTATTTTGAAACAGAAAAGCGGATTTCTCCCATGTTTCTTGACAAAAATTTATCCCTCAACCAACCACTAAAACAGATCAATATAAAAGCAAAATACTGCAGATGCTGGAAATTTGAAATAAAAATATAAAGTGCTGGAAATACTCAGCAGGTCAGGTAGCATCTGTGGAGAGAGAAACAGAGTTAATGTTTCAGGTCTATGACCTTTCATCAGAACTGGCAAAGGTTAGAAAAGAATTAGGTTTTAAGCCAGTGAAGGGGGAGTGGGGGGTGTTGGTGGGGAAGAGAACAAAAGGGAAGGTGTGTGATAGGGCAGGAGAGATTAAATAACTAAGCTCCTTTGTGGGAGCTTGCTGTGCGCAAATTGGCTGCTGCATTTCCTACCTTACAACAGTGACTACACTTCAAAAGTACTTCATTGGCTGTAAAGCACTTTACGACATCCGGTGGTTGTGAAAAGCAATATATAGATGTAGGCCTTTCTTTTTCACTTCCCCATTTAGTCCTGTTGGCACTTCACAGGAACATTAGCAAATAAAATTTGACACCAAGCCACGTAAGGAGATATTAGGACAGGTGTCCAAAAGCTTGATCAAATAGATAGGGTTTAAATAGCATCATAAATGAGGCGAGGCAGAGAGGTTTAAGGAGGGAATTTCAGAGCTTAGGTCGTAGATAGTTGAATTGTCAGCCATCAATGGTGGAGTGATAAAAAGCAGAGATCCGCAAGAGGCCAGAATTGGAGGAGTGCAGAGATCTCAAAAGGTTGTCGGGCTGAAGAAGGTTACATAAATGGGGAGGGGCAAGGCCTTGGAGGAATTTAAACACATGGCTGAGAACTTTAAAATTGAGTCATTGGCAGACCAGGAACCAATGTAGGTCACTGAGCACGAGGGTAATGGGTGAATAGCACTTGGTGTGTGATAGGATACAGGCAGATTGTTTTGGATGAGCTCAAGTTTAGAAAGGGCGCAAAGTGGGAAGCCAGCCAGAGGGCATTGGAATAGTCAAGTCTGTAGGTACCAAAGGCATAGATGTGGATTGCAGCAGCAGATGAGTTGAGACATAGGTGTAGATGAGGGTTGTTACAGAGATGCAGCTTAATGGTGGAGAGGATATGGGGTTAGAAGCACAGCTCCAGTCAAATAAGATGTCACGATTGGATCAAACTCAGGCAACGGAAAACAATAGCTTGCCTGATTACAGTTTCTCACTGAACCCGTTAGTTGTTCTATCTGTTTGCCCCCATGTATCAGCTGTAGCTCAAAGTTATCACTCTTGCGTTGTAGTCAGAGGACATGTGTTCAAGTCGCATTCCAAAAATTTGGAATGCTATGTTGTCAGAGATGCCATCTCTTAGATGTGACATTAAACATAAAAGATCCCATGGCACTATTTCGAAGAACAGAGTTTTCCCCTGTCCCTTGACCAACCTTTATGTCTCAACCAATAGATCATTTCCTCTCCCCATTTCATTTATCACATTGCTGTTTGAGCGATTTTGCAGTGTGCAAATTAGTTGTTGCGTTTCCGACGTTACAATGATAAATATATTCTTTGGCTGCAAAGCGCTTTGGAAACTAAGCGTGTGCAAAGCACTGGAGCGAAATCAAGCTCTTGATGTTTTGCTGACTCGGTGATTGACAGTCGAGGCCCCGCCCCTGTGATGTAATCAGTCACATGAGAGCATCGAGAGGTTCCAGCTGCTTTCGATCTGTCTGCCTGATCCGGACCGGACCACCTTCACTCTATCTGTCGCCATGAGTCGAGCCGTCTCCCACCGTCTCTTCACCCCTCTGTTCCTGCTGGGTAAGAAGCCTACGCCTCTAGCTGGGCCTTGGTCTCTCCCTTTGGCCGGGCGAACAGTCTTTCAGCCAACTCGAACGGCCTACGGCCCTGCACAATGCCTGGGCCGTGCGGTTGACGCGGGGTCGTGCTTGAGTCGGCAGGCCGCAGTGCGTGTTTTTTTGCGGGGGTCAGTTAGTTGTCGAGGGGGGTTTCGTTGGGGGGAGGGGTGTCAATTCGTACGGTGCGGTGGCCGCGGTCTGGCGGTTACTGGGGGTGGAGAGGTCACGTGGGCGGCTGTCATGTGAGGCCTGGAATGATCGAGAACAGGAGCGCACTGATCCTCCTTTCATAATGGGGAGGGAGGGGCATCACCACACCTGACGTGACCCGGAGAGGCAGAGGCGGCGCCTGGCGTGACCCGGAGAGTGAGGGGGGGCGAGTGACCCGGGGAGAGAGGGGGGACCCGCTCCTGGCGTGACCTGGGCAGGGGCGAGTGACCCGGGGAGAGAGGGGGGACCCGCTCCTGGCGTGACCTGGGCAGGGGCGAGTGACCCGGGGAGAGAGGGGGGACCCGCTCCTGGCGTGACCTGGGCAGGGAAGGGGGACCCGCTCCTGGCGTGACCTGGGGAGGGGCGAGTGACCCGGGGAGAGAGGGGGGACCCGCGCCTGGCGTGACCCGGAGAGTGAGGGGGGACCCGCGCCTGGCGTGACCCGGAGAGTGAGGGGGGACCCGCGCCTGGCGTGACCGGGGGAGGGAGGAGTGACCCGGAGAGAGAGGGGGGACCCGCGCCTGGCGTGACCTGGGCAGGGAAGGGGGACCCGCTCCTGGCGTGACCTGGGGAGGGACGAGTGACCCAGAGAGAGAGGGGGGACCCGCGCCTGGCGTGACCTGGGCAGGGAAGGGGGACCCGCTCCTGGCGTGACCTGGGGAGGGGCGAGTGACCCGGGGAGTGAGGGGGAACCCGCTCCTGGCGTGACCCGGAGAGTGAGGGGGGACCCGCACCTGGCGTGACCCGGAGAGTGAGGGGGGAACTGCGTCTGGTGTGACCGGGGGAGGGAGGAGTGACCCGGGGAGGGAGGTGGGGATCTGCGCCTGGCGTGACCCGGGGAGGGAGGGGGGACCCGCGCCTGGCGTGCCCCGGGGAGGGAGGGGGGCCTCTTGCCTGGCGTGCCCCGGGGAGGGAGGGGGGCCTCTTGCCTGGCGTGCCCCGGGGAGGGAGGGGGACCCGCGCCTGGCGTGACCCGGGGAGGAGAGGGCGGACTCACGCCTGGCCTCACCCGGGGGAGAGGGGGGGCAGACCCGCGCCTGGCCTGACCCGGGGGAGGCGTGGGGGCGGAAGACCTGTGCCTGGCCTGATCCAGGGGGGAAGGAGGGGGTCTTGCTCCTGGCGTGACCTGGGGAGGGGGAGCCCCGTGACTGGTGTGATCTCTGGGCTGGGGTGGCGAGGTCTTTGCTCCTGTTGTCATTTGAGCCGGTGTGGGGGATGGTGGCATGTGCTTTCTGGCTGTCGACATTTATCTTCGTGTGCATCGACTACCTAGTTGCCTTGTGTATTTTGCCTCCTGTGCCTTGTTCTCTTACTTTCCTAGAGTACTGTGTACAGTATTAGTCTTGTATAAGGAGGGATATACGTGAACTGGAAGCAGTTCAGAGAAAGTTCACTGCGCTGATTTCTGGGCTGTGGCGTTTGTCTTTTGAGGAGCGGTTGAGCACATTGCGCCTGCGCTTATTGGAGTTTAGAAGAAAGAGAGGTGATCTTATTGAACCATAGAGTTCTGAGGGGTCTTGACAGGTTAGATGCTGAAAGGATGTTTCCCCTCATGAGGGAATCTAGAGCTAGGGAGCACAGTTTCAAAATCAAGGGTCTTTCATTTAAGATGGAGATGAGGAGAATTTTCTTCTTGGGCAGTGGAGGCTGTGTCATTGAATGTATTCAAGGCTGAGTTAGACAGATTTTTTTTAATCTACAAGGGAGTCGAGGATTCTGGGGAGCAGTCAGTAAAGTTCAGTTAAGGCCACAGTCAAATCAGCATGATCTTATTGAATGATGTATCAGGCTCGCAAGGGGCTGAATGGCCTACTCCTATTTCTTATTTCCCCTTCCACATGACTTCCCATTTCTCTCTGCTGCTCTTCTGCTTATTTTACCTGTCTTTATTTTGTGCTTTTTTCTCTTTCCTGTTAATTGTCCTTTTTAACCTTTGTTTTTGGATTAATTCCTAATCTTTTTCCTGGCTACCTTCAGTTTCCTAGTTTATTCTAATTGTTTTTCTGCTAAGAGCATTGTGAAAATAGTTCTTGGTGATGCAATGGCCTTCACCTCTAAGGAGTAGATTCGAGAAGCTGAGTATTTGTTAATAATCAGCTTGTTGCCATTCAGTGCGGAATTGTTAATTTGAACCAATTCTGTGAGAAATTTCTCGAAGTAACAGCATACAATTATTTCACAAGCACAGGTCACGAGTGATGTTTTGTCAGCCTCATGGCCACAAGTGCAATTGATCATGATGAGCTTGCTAAATTGACTTTTGTAAATGTGTGCTTATGATCTTGCAAGTTTGAAATTATAAATTTAAAAGGATTCTTGGATTATTGCAAGTTAAGGAATTGTATTATGTAACAATCCAGTTCACAAGTGAGTAGATAAAATGGGTTAACTTTCTGATAGGGTGGCTTGGATCTAAAATTTGTGAAGTATAAGAAGCATTTAATACCTGCTTGCAGAGACAGATGCTGTAAAAGACAAAGATCTATAATACACTAAGATAAAATGATGTAAAAATATTGACTTAAAATTCGGTTAAATTTAGTTTATGCTTCCATTGTAACACGTCTTCATTTTAAACTATGTAGTAATACAAACAGAACTCAACTTCCTGTGTCTCTGTTTTGGTGCTAATTTTTCCTTAGTGTTAACTATCAAGTGGATCAGTATTCTAAATTTAACAATTTTATTCCTTGTATATAATTTTCCTTTCATCTTCTGACTGTTAACATCTTGCTGGGATGCAGTTCTACATACATCCGTTACCTTCTGGCTCCTGCCAAAGGTTCAGTATTCATGAGAGTCTTGATGCCAGTTAATTGGGTGTACACAGAAGTCAAAATTGTTTTCCTGAGCAATAGTTTCAGGAACTGATAGGTATCCTTTTCTCTTGTGATTCTGTGTAGTGCTAGGAAAATACCATCTGATCGAGTTTTGTAAATATATGCTTGTAATTTAAAATGGTCATTATCACAGCTCATTCATTCCAAGAGTCTAGTTAGCTGTGTAGATCTCAAGTAGATCTATTTTAATGTTCTGATGAAAGATCATCGACCTGAAACATTAACTTTGTTTCTCTCTCCACAGATGCTGCTTGGCCTGCTGAGTATTTCCAACATTTTTGTTTTTATTTCTGATTTCTAGCATCTGCAGTATTTCACTTTTATATTTTAATGTCTAGTGTTCACAAAGAAAATTCTTCACGTTTTAAATTTAGAAAAAGGCCACCAGTTTTGCGTCATCTGCAAATTTTGAAATCATGCAAGGCAGAATTACTCCTTTGATTGCTTGACCTATTGGGTATTCTATGGGTGTATTTGCTGTTTTTCAGTAGGAAGCTTTTCGTTACATGGATGGAAATTGCAGAGTTCAAATTCTTAAAAGCTTCTCATGAAATGAGTTACTTCCATTACTGCTTTCCAGAATCTCAGAAAAAGTTCTGGTTGGATGATGTCTAGCCAGGGGAAATTAGTTCTCTGGCATTGTTTAGGTGGCAATATCTATATAACCTGTTGTCAAATTTTCAGTGATATTATGCATAGGCAAAGATATCAAGTCATGGATGAGCCAGCGCTTCCTCCAATTAAGCATTGGAAAGATTAAAGCCATCTTACTCAGCATCTGCAAAAACTTTGCTTGGATGCTGATTCCATTTTCTGTGCTTGGCTGGCTGCTTAGGCAGAACCTATGTTTGCTGTTTGATCTTGAGCAAACTAGGACCACTTGTTTTTACCTCGGTAATACAGCCTGCCTTACGTTACCCCCATTGTAGTTGCAACACTCGTCTTTGCTTTTGTTAATTCCAAGCTTTACTTTTCCAGTTCCTTCCTCAGCCTCCTAAACTCCGCTCTACACGAATTGTAGTCCATCCAAAACTCTGCTGCCTGCGTTGTAAAGTCTGACCTAACTGTCACTTCCACTGGTACCCTGTGCTTCGACAACTAAATTTAAAATCCTCATCCTCTTACAAATCCCTCCATGCCCCACCCTATCTGTTCAACCTCGCCCAGTCCTCTATCCTAACCTGTGCCTTCAGTTTATAGATTCTGGTCTCCTCTCGACCATTAGCAAAATGACCATCAACTGCCTTGGACTTACTCTTTAGATCTGTTACTAAATACCTCTGCTTTACTGCTCTTCACTAATGAAGTCCTCAGACTTGGCAATCTTTTAAGCATTTCTCTCTTGTAAGTACCTTTGGTTCTCTGTTAAAGGCACCGTATAAGTACAAATTGTTTACCTTTTGTAAAACAGTCTCTGCAAGGAAGTTTCTATGACTTCCATGCAAGTTGGTTAATCCAGTCTTTCTCATTTCTGTCTTGATTCTCACCTTTATATCTTTTGATTCACCGTATGTTTCAAGATATTGCCTTCTGTTGAGTCTTTCCATGTGTTGCTTGCTGTTGAGCTGTTGGCTTCTGACAACTATTATTGCGTTTGAGGATATAAGCTGTTGTCTTCTGAGAACTATAATTGCATTTGGGGATCTTTTGACTTTCAACAGCACTACTTATATTTGTATAGCATCTTTAACATAATACGTTCCAATGCACTTTACAGGGGCATTATAAAACAAAATATGACACCAAGCTACAATTAGGTCAGATTACCAAAAGCTTCATCAAAAGATGGGTTTTAAGGAGTGTCTTAAAGGATAAGAGTGAGGTAGAGAAGCAGAGAGGTGTAGGGAAGAATTTGAGCTTGGGGCCTAGGCAACGAAGGCATGGCTGCCAGTGGTGGAGCAGTTAAAATCAGCGATGCCCAAGATGCCAGAATTAGATGATCATAAAGATCTTGGAGGGTTGTGAGGCTGGAGGAGATTACAGAGATAGGGATGGGTGAGGCCAGGGAGGGATTTGAAAACAAGAATGAGAATTTTAAAATCAAGATGTTGCTTGACTAGGAGCCAGTGTACATCAGCGATAACAGGCGTGATAGGTGAATGGGACTTGGTGTGAGTTAAGACATGGGCAGCAGTTTTGGATGACCTCAAGTTTAGAGAGTAGAATGTGGGAGACCAGCCAGGAGTGCGTTGGAACAGTCAAGTCTAGAAGGTAACAAAGGCATGAATGAGGGTTTCAGCAGCAGATGAGCTGAAACAGGACGAAGTCAGGCAATGTTGTGGAAATGAAAATAGATGGTCTTAGTGATGGTGCGATCATGTGGTCAGAAGCTCATCTCGGGGTCAAATATGACACCAAGATTGTAAACACTGGTTTAGTCTCAGACTTGCCAGGGAGAGGGGTGGAGTCAGTAGCTAGGGAAAGGAGTTCGGAGCGGTGGACTGAAAATAATAGTTTCAGTTTTCCTGATATTTAGTTGGAGGAAATCTCTCCTCATCCAGTACTGGATGTTGGATAAACATTCTGATGCTTTAACAACAATGGCGGAGTCGAGAGGTGATGGTGAAGTAGCGCTGGGTATCCATCAGCCTGGCTATGTAAAATAATGCTGTGCTTTCAGATGACATCACTGATGGGGTAGCTTGTAGATGCGAATTAGGAACAAAGGAAATAGGAGCAGGAGTAGGCCATTCGCCTCTGGAGCCTAATCCACCATTCCATTAGATCATGGCTGATCTACCTTAACACCATTTTCCCGCGGTATCCCCGTATCCCGTGATATCTTTAATATCTTGAAATCTATCGATCTTTTTCTTGAATATGTTCAATGACTGAGCTTTCACAACCTTATGGGGTAGAGAATTCCAAAGACTCAGAACCCTCTGAGTGAAGAAATTCTTCCTCATCTCCGTCCTGAATGGCCTACCTCTTATTCTGAGACTGTGTCCCCTGGTTCTGGATCCCTCAGCCAGGGGAAACATCCTTCCTGCATCTACCCTCTTGAGCCCTGTTAGAATTTTATATGCTTCAATGAGATCACCTCTCATTTTTCTAGAGAATACAGGCCCAGTCTCATCAATCTCTCCTCCTAGGACAATTCTGCCATCCCAGGAATCAGTGTGGTGAACCTTCATTACACTCCTTCTATGGCAAGTATGTCTTTTCTTGGGTAAGGATACCAAAACTGTACACAATCCTCCAGGTGTGGTCTCTCAAAGGCTCTATACAATTGCAGCAAGACTTCTTTACTGCTGTACTCAAATCCTCTTGCAATAAAGGCCAACATACCATTTGCCTTCCAAATTGCTACTACATCTGCATGTTAGCTTTCAGTGGCTGATGAACAAGGACACCCAGGTCCCTTTGGACATAAACACTTCCCAATCTCTCTCTCCATTTGAGAGATACGCTGCATTTCTGTTTTTCTTACCAAAGTGGATAACTTCACATTTTTCCACATTATATTCCATCTTCCATGTTCTTCCCCACTCACTTAACCTGTCAAAATCCCCTTGAAGCCTCTCTGCATCCTCACTACTCTCATTCCCATTTATTTTTGTGTCATCAGCAAATTTGGAAATATTACATTTGGTCCCAACATTGATGTAAATTGTGAACAGCTGGGCCTCGAGCACTGATCCTTGCGGTACTCCACTAGTCACAGCCTGCCAACCTGAGAATGACCCGTTTATTCCTGCTCTGTTTTCTGTGCGTTAACCAATTCTTAATCCATGCTAGTATATTTCCCCCCCAATCCTATGTGCTCTAATTTTGCTTTTTAACCTCCTGTGTAGGACCTTAGCAAAAGCCTTCTGAAAATCCAAATGCATCACATCCACTTATTTTCCCTTATCTATACTGCGAGTTACATCCTCAAAAGAAAAACTCCCAATTAGTTAGCCAAACATGATTTCCCTTCCTAAATCCATGTTGACACTGCCTAATCATACCATTATTTACCGTTATTTTCTAAGTGTCCAGTTATCACATCCTTTATAATAAATTCTAGCATTTTCCCTACTACTGATGTCAGGCTGACAGGTTTGTAGTTCCTTGTTTTCTCTGTCCCTCTTCTTAAATTGTGGGGTTGCATTTGCTACTTTCCAATCTGCAGGGGTGGGGGGCGTGGGGGCAAAGATAAATAGATATCTCCACTGAAGATTTGGCTAAATTAGTTTTTCTTAAGCGAAGCGTATACTGTCACTTTTGTAACATAAGACACTTGGGTGAAAGGTGGTTAATACATTAAATGAAAGTGATTTTACCCAGGTATGGCATTTTATTCATCAACACCACTTACCCACCATGGCTGCATATTCCTTGATACCTAACGAAAAGCTGCAAGTCTCAATCTTGAAGGCTGCAGCTGTCGCGACATTCACAGCCTCTTGGAGAGATTCCAAATTTCTGATTACCTTTTTCTGGCAAAAGTGCTTCCTGGTTACCATGCTAAATGGCCTGGCTCTGATTTCGATATATATGTCCCCTTATTCTTGATTGTCCCTTCGGTGGAATTAGTTTCTACGTACATACCCTGTTCCATCTTCTGAATTTTTTCAACACATTGATTAAATCACCCCTCAATCTTCTGTACTTATAGGAGTACAAGTCATTTTTATGCAACCTATCCTTGTAATTTTACTCTCTAACCCCTGATATTCTGGTGGATTTATGCTACATTCCCCTCTGTGGCCAATATACAGTAAAAGCTTTATTATCAAAAATTCCAGTTAATCAAGAGTTCTGCGTAAAACTCTGGAGCAAAATGCATCTGACTGCAAGGACCAAGAATCCTATTATAGTGAATGGGGAACTAGTCACCGAGGCAAGGTAGCATTTCCACCCACAGATGGCAACCTTAATACCTGCGGTTTTTTTGATGGTGCAACCCGGTAGGTTGAGAAGTCTCCTAACTGGCTTTCTGGTGTCCGACCGGGTTGGTTCTGGTACTGTTGGGTGCCCCTTGAACACCACTACCATCAACAGACAGGCGGCGGAGGTCGGCCTCGGCCTTGCAGATTCAAGAGGCAGAAAGCAGTTTCCACTTTTCCTGTTGTCCTTCAGCCTGGCAGAGGTGCTGCCATGAGACACTGGTACTGCCTGCCACGCCTCAATTAAACCCCATCACGTGCCATTGTCCACATGGAAATTGGACCTTCCATCCCAAAATTATTGCTGGATGACCAAAGGGTAGCCAGGGCCCGGCATTGGGAAAGCCAATTTTTAATTTTTCCCTTAATCCTTAGGGGATGGTGCACCAGTATACCTGTAGTATGCGTGAGAGTCCGCCCTTTCCAACGAGCATCACTAATGCTGAGAACAATTAACTACACTCGGGGAAAACCCGGCCCAGGAAAGATTTGGGAAATGTTCGAAATTTCAGATAATACAGCTTGACAGTTGGAAAAATGGCGGATAACAAGGCTTTTACTGCATATTGCTGAGGTGTGGTCCAGTACTCCAGATGGGGTGGGACCATGGCTCTGTACAGCTGGAGAATAACTTCCTGTTGAAATCCTGGCAGTTTGAGGTAAAGGCCACAATTTCATTAGCTGTTTTGAATACTGTTTCTCTGAAGATGGGGATAAATGGGCTGCGCAGTGGTTAGCACCGCAGCCTCACAGCTCCAGGGACCCGGGTTCAATTCTGGTACTGCCTGTGCGGAGTTTGCAAGTTCTCCCTATGACCGCGTGGGTTTTTGCCGGGTGCTCCGGTTTCCTCCCACCGCCAAAGATTTGCAGGTTGATGGGTAAATTGGCCACTGTAAATTGCCCCTAGTGTAGGTAGATGGTAGGGAACATGGGATTACTGTAGGGTTAGTATAAATGGGTGGTTCTTGGTCGGCACAGACTCGGTGGGCCGAAGGGCCTGTTTCAGTGCTGTATCTCAAAATAAATAAATAAAAAAGGACACAGGCAGAGACAGGCATTTTGAACTGGGAAGACAGAGGTTTTGAAAAGAGTTGCAAATGTCCTTGGGGGGGGGGGGGGGGGTGGGTTCAAAGTCAGAAATTTTTTCATTCATTCACAGGATGCGGGCATGGCTGGCAAGGCCAGCATTTGTTGCCCTTGAGGAAGTCATGATCCACCAGTGTTAGGGTGGGAGTTCCAGGATTTTGACCCAGTAACAATGAAGGAACAGCAATATAGTTCCAAGTCAAGACAGTGCCTGCTGCCCCCGTCCTTCTAGGTGGTAGAGGTGGTGGGTTTGAGAAGTCCTGTGAAAGAAATCTTGGTGAGTTGCTGTAATGCATCTTGTAGACAGTACACAGTGCAGCCACGGAGTGCTGGTGGTGGAGGAAATGAATGTTTAAGGTGGTGGATGTGGTGTCGATCAAGGGGGCTGCTTTGACCTGGATGCTATCGAACTTCTTGAGTGTCATTGGAGCTACACTCATCCAGGCAAGTGAAGATTATTCCATCACACTCACTTTTAGATATGCGTGGTGCTGTTCCTGACATGCTTTTCTACACTCTTCATTAAACCAGGGTTGGTTGTCTGGTTTGATGGTAATGATAGAGTGAGAGATATGCCAGGCCATGAGGTTACAGATTATGGTGGATTACACTTCTGCCTCTGATGGCCCACATTCTGAAGTAACAGAAGACCTATTTAAATCATCTAAACAATCCATAATGGCCTGTACACTTAGTTGCTATGAAATAAAGCCCTTAATAATTCTTCAGCACCGATTATCTCAAAACTGCCATGCTCCGCAGTTTCATTTCGTCCTTCGCCTCATCCGTCGCCTTAACAAAAAACGTTTTTTCTTCCTTTCAGGTGTTAAGGATCGCAAACTCCAACAACTCATGGGCACCAATGCCCCTCCAGATCGATCTTCCCCTTCACTTCCCTCTGACCCCATCCTTTCTAATTTTCACCTCTTGTCATGTATTCATGATACCTTCTGACCATCACCTCTTTGACCCTGAATGATTTGTCCTTAGCAGTGGGCTATATTTTATCCCCTTATGCGCCCACCTCAATGAATTTCAAGCTCGGCACAATGTTAAGCTCCTCTTCTGTCACCTTTGCCTCCAAGCCCAGGAGTCCTCCTGCTGCACAGCGGACCCTATTACCTGTCTCCAGTATTCTCGCTCCACCTGGACCCTTCCCTCTGGCCTCGTAACCTCTCTCGATCT
Organism: Heterodontus francisci; assembly: GCF_036365525.1. Taxonomy (NCBI): domain Eukaryota; kingdom Metazoa; phylum Chordata; class Chondrichthyes; order Heterodontiformes; family Heterodontidae; genus Heterodontus; species Heterodontus francisci. The sequence continues at coordinate 15,643,875 of NC_090380.1, read as the reverse complement.
TTTCACTGAGAACTGCCAGTGTGACACCGGTCATCCCTGTTTCTCTGCTCTCCTCCCCTCGCTCTAACCTGTCTCCCTCTGAACTTGCTGCACTCCATTCTCTAAGGACCAACTGTAACATTGTTATCAAACAAGGGTGTAACTGTTGTCTGGTGAACTGACCTCTACCTAGCACAGGCCGAACGCCAACTCTTTGATTCTTTCTGCTATCTCCGCCGGACAGTGACCTCACCACTAAGCATTAGGCTGTTGTTTCCAGGACTGTGACTGATCTTATCTCCTCTGGAGATCTTCGCTGCACAGCCTCCAACCTCATAGTTCCCTGATGCCAAACAGCCTGCTTTTACCTCCTTTCCATGAGCCACAAACAGGACTGCCCTGGTAGACCTATTTCAGACTGTTTGTGCCCCACTGAACTGATTGCTTCCCAGCTTGACTTTTTCCTGCCCTTGTCCAGTCTCTCCCCACCTACATCTCTGACTCTTCCTTCCCTTCCTCGACCTCTATCTCCATTTCTGGGGCCAGGCTATTAACAAAGATTGACTATAAGCCTACTGACAGCTGCCCTGATTACACTTCCTCTCACCCTCTTTCCTGTAAGCACTCCATTCCATTCTCCCAGTTTCACAGTCTCCGTTGCAATGATGTAACCTTCCATACCAGCGCTACTGATACGTCTTAATTTTTCCTCATCTGAGGATTCTCAATGTGGTTGACAGGCCCCTTGACCGTGCCCCACCCAGTTCCCACACTTCTGCTCATTCCCCTTCCCCTCCCTCCCAGAACCATGATAGGGTTCTCCTTGTCCTCACCTCTCCACCAACCTCCTACACCATCTCAAGCATGATGCCACCACCAAATACATCTTCCCCTCCCCTCTCCTTTCAGCATTCCGAAGGTCAGTGCAAAAGATAAGGCTGAAGCATTTGCAACAATCTTCAGCCAGAAGTGCCGAGTTGATGATCCATCTCAGCCTCCTCCTTGAGTCCCCAGCATCACAGCTGCCAGACTTCAGCCAATTCGATTCACTCCATGTGATATCAAGAAACGACTGAAGGCACTGGATACCACAAAGGCTATGGGCCCTGATAACATTCTGGAAATTATACTGAAGACCTGTGCTCCAGAACTTGCCACGCCCTAGTCAAGCTGTTCCAGTACAGCCACAACATTGGCATCTACCTGCCAATGTGGAAAATTGCCCAGGTATGTCCTGTGCACAAAAAGCAGGACAAGTTCAACCCTGCCAATCACTGCCCCATCAGTCTACTCTCAATCATCAGTAATGAAAGCGGCACTTGCTTAGCAATAACCTGCTCGGTGATGCTCGGTTTGGGTTCCACCAGGGCCACTCAGCTCCTGACCTCATTACAGCCTTGGGTCAGACATGGACAAAAGAGCTGAACTCAAGAGGTGAAGTGAATGTGACTGCCCTTGACATCAAGACAGCATTTGACCGAGTATGGCCTCAAGGAGCCCTAGCCAAACTGAAGTCAATGGGAATCGGGGGTAAACTCTCAGCTGGCTGGAGTCATACCTAGTGCAAAGGAAGATGGTTGTGGTTGTTGGAGGTCAATCATCACAACTCCAGGACATCACTGCAGGAGTTCCTCAGGGTAGTGTCCTAGGCTCAATCATCTTCATCAATGACCTTCCTTCAATCATAAAGTCAGAAGTGGGGATGTTCACTGCACAATGTTCAGCACCATTCGTGACTCCTCAGATACTGAAGCAGTCTGTGTAGAAATGCAGCAAGACCAGGACAATAACCAGGCTTCGGCTGATAAGTGGCAGGTAACATTCATGCCACACAAGTGCCAGGCAATGACCATCTCCAGCAAAAGAGAATCTAACCATCTCCCCTTGACATTCAACGGCATTACCATTGCTGAATCCCCCACTATCAACATCCTAGGGGCTACCATTGATCAGAAACTGAACTGGAGTAGCCATATAAATATCGTGGCTACAAGAGCAGGTCAGAGGCTAGGAATCCTGCAGCGAGTAGCTTACCTCCAAAGCCTGTCCACCATCTACAGGGCACAAATTAGGAGTGTGGTGGAATACTCTCTACTTGCCTGGATGGGTGCAGCTCCAACAACACTCAAGAAGCTCGACACCATCCAGGACAAAGCGGCCCACTTGATTGGCACCCCATCTATAAACATTCACTCCCTCCACCACCGACGCACAGTGGCAGCAGTATGTACCATCTACAAGATGCACTGCAGCAGTACACCAAGGCTCCTTAGAAAGTACTGTAGTGTGTGCTGGTCGCACACTATCCTGACTTGGAGCTATATCGCTTTTCCTTCACTGTCACTGGGTCAGAATCCTGGAACTCCCTTCCTAACAGCACTGTGGGTGTCCCTACCCCACATGGACTGCAGCAGTTCAAGAAGGCAGCTCACCATCACCTTCTCATGGGCAATTATGGATGGGCAATAAATGCTGGCCTAGCCGGCAAAGCCCACATCCCATGAATGAATAAAAAAAATGTTGCTGGGTTCTGCTCTCGTGCAAGTAGGTAAGAGTGCAATGTGAGTCACCTCCCTTTAAAAGTAAAGTAGTCGTCTTTCAAGCATTGGGTGTTTGGCAGATCTGGGTTTGTAACTGTTTCTATTGAGTGAGTATTTGCAGGTATCGCTGCCTTGTGAGTCTTTCAATGTTTTCAATTTTTTTAATTGTGTAATTTTCTTTGTGCAGGTTTTGTACAGATTGCATTAACGAAGAGATTTGAGGTGAAAGATGGAAATAAAACATGCTTGTTGGCTGAATTCTCAGCTAACTTTTCAGTCAGCTATGAAACCACTGCTAAAAAGGGGGTAAGTATCATCATTGCTTCCATAGTTTGACCCTTTATCTCTTTCTCTCGCACTCTCAGGAAGCAGAAGGATGACTAAGATTGACCTCTTCTAATCGCCTACACAAAATGTAGCAAAAGCTCATTTAGGTGTTTGAAAAAGAAAATTAGCTTGATTTTTGATGGTTTTATGTCACTGGATATTCTTGGTGTGTCGAAAGTCACTGAATTGAGCCTTAATCTTCAGTACTGGATAATATTTAAAATCTAATCAAGTACTTGGATTGCAGTTCACTAACAAAAATACCCTTTGACTTGCTGAACTTTTTTGTGTTTAGCTTTAGGGCAAGTGTGATGAGCTCAGCTCTCAGTTATTTCGCACCTTCTGGGAAATAATGGAGGAACAACGGTTGGAGAGGAAACTAAATAGTTCTAGGTTACAGGAAGCAACACACAGGATCTGGGAATATTGGTGGATAGCTCACTGAAGGTTAACAACACCTTGTGCATTGTTGTACGGAAAGTTGACTCTTGCAATTTATAGATGGTAAAATAGAGCAATAAACCCCTCTGGGTGGGAATCATAGGATTAAAGAATAGTACAGCATGGAAGGAGGCCATTTGGCTCATTGAGTCTGTTCTTTCAAAGAGCAATCCAGTTAGTTCTATCCACCCTCTCGTTCCCCATGTCCCTGCAAATTTTCTCCTTCAAATATGTATCCAATGTCCTACTATTGAATCTGTATCCACTACCCTATCCGACAGTGCATTCCAAATCCTAATCACTCATTGCGTTTAAAAAGAAAAAGTTTTCATTGTGTCTCCTCAGGTTCTTTGCTTTGCTGATCATCTTAAATCTGTGCCCTATGGTTGTTGACTATTCAGCCATTGTCTTTATTTAGTCTTATCTAAACCCTTCACGATTCTAACCTCCTCTTAACACTCTCTGCACTGAGGAGGACAATCCTTGCTACAATTATATGAGGCTTTGGTGCGACCACACATGGAACACTTTGAGCAGTTTTAGTTTCCATATTTAAGGAAAGATATACTTGCACTGGAAGCAGTACAGTGAAGGTTCACTAGATTTTCCCCTGCAATGTTGAGAGGATTGTCCTATGATAGGCTGAGTAAATTGGGTCTATATTCTCTGGAGTTTAGAAGAATGAGAAGTGATCTCATTGACGCATTCAAGATTATGAAGGGGCATAACAGGGTAGCTACTGAGACATTGTTTCCACTGGCTGGGGAATCTAGAACAAGGGGGCCCAGTTTCAGGATAAGGGGCCGATCATTTAGGACTGAGATGAGGAGAAATTTCTTCACTCAAAGCGTTGTGAATTTTTGAAATTCTCTACCCCAGAGGGTTGTGGATGCGCCATCATTGAACATATTTAAGGCTGAGTTAGACAAATTATTGGTGTCTCAGGGAATCAAGGGATATGGGGAGCGAGCAGGAAAGTGGAGTTGAAGCCCAAGATCGACCGTTATCATATTGAATGGCAGAGCAGGCTCGACAGGCCATATGCTCTATTCCTGCTCCTATTTCTTGTGTTCTTAATTCTAGCTTCCCCAATCTGTGCATGTAACGGGAATCTTTCAACCCTGGAATCATTCTAGTAAATCTCTTTTGCACTGTCTCCAAAGCCTTCACATCCTTCCAGAAGTGTGGTGCCCAGAATTGGACACAGTACTCCTGCTGGGGCAAACTAGTGTTTTATACAAGTTTAGCATAATTTCCTGGCTTTTTGTACTTTGTGCCTTATAAAGCTAGGGATCCTATATGCTTTATTAACTGCTTTACTAACCTGTCCTGTTACCTTCAAAGAGGATTAGAGAGTGACAAATGCGACACCCTTATTCAAGAAAGGGTGTAAGGACAGTCCTAGCAACTACAGGCCAGTTAGATTAACAGCAGTGACGGGGAAGGTTTTAGAAACTATAATCACGGAAGGCACAATTCAACATGGTGGCTCCTCATCAGAGCCCTTTCCTATCCTGAGTGGTGTGAAACAGGGCTGTGTTCTCGCACCCACACTTTTTGGGATTTTCTTCTCCCTGCTGCTTTCACATGCGTTCAAATCCTCTGAAGAAGGAATTTTCCTCCACACAAGATCAGGGGGCAGGTTGTTCAACCTTGCCCGTCTAAGAGCGAAGTCCAAAGTACGGAAAGTCCTCATCAGAGAACTCCTCTTTGCTGACGATGCTGCTTTAACATCTCACACTGAAGAATGCCTGCAGAGTCTCATCGACAGGTTTGCGTCTGCCTGCAATGAATTTGGCCTAACCATCAGCCTCAAGAAAACGAACATCATGGGGCAGGATGTCAGAAATGCTCCATCCATCAATATTGGCGACCACGCTCTGGAAGTGGTTCAAGAGTTCACCTACCTAGGCTCAACTATCACCAGTAACCTGTCTCTAGATGCAGAAATCAACAAGCGCATGGGAAAGGCTTCCACTGCTATGTCCAGACTGGCCAAGAGAGTGTGGGAAAATGGCGCACTGACACGGAACACAAAAGTCCGAGTGTATCAGGCCTGTGTCCTCAGTACCTTGCTCTACGGCAGCGAGGCCTGGACAACGTATGCCAGCCAAGAGCGACGTCTCAATTCATTCCATCTTCGCTGCCTTCGGAGAATACTTGGCATCAGGTGGCAGGACTATATCTCCAACACAGAAGTCCTTGAAGCGGCCAACACCCCCAGCTTATACACACTACTGAGTCAGCGGCGCTTGAGATGGCTTGGCCATGTGAGCCGCATGGAAGATGGCAGGATCCCCAAAGACACATTGTACAGCGAGCTCGCCACTGGTATCAGACCCACTGGCCGTCCATGTCTCCGTTATAAAGACGTCTGCAAACGCGACATGAAATCGTGTGACATTGATCACAAGTCGTGGGAGTCAGTTGCCAGCATTCGCCAGAGCTGGCGGGCAGCCATAAAGACAGGGCTAAATTGTGGCGAGTCGAAGAGACTTAGTAGTTGGCAGGAAAAAAGACAGAGGCGCAAGGGGAGAGCCAACTGTGCAACAGCCCCGACAAACAAATTTCTCTGCAGCACCTGTGGAAGAGCCTGTCACTCCAGAATTGGCCTTTATAGCCACTCCAGGCGCTGCTTCACAAACCACTGACCACCTCCAGGCGCGTATCCATTGTCTCTCGAGATAAGGAGGCCCAAAAGAAAGAAAAGAATCACGGAAAATATCAACAGACACTTGGAGAGGTTCGAGTTAATTAAGGAGAGCGAGCTTGGATTTGTACAATTTTTTTGATGAAGGGAATGTGGTGGATGATGTTTATGTGGATTTTAAGAAAGCATTTGGTAAGGTACCACATAAAAGGCTGGTTACCAAAATTGAACCTCATGAAATAGGTGGGTCAGTGTCCAATTGGATTTTTTTTAAAAATTGGTTAAGGACAGAAAACAGCAAGTCTTTGTAAGTGGTTGCTTTTCAGAATGCAGGATGGTTGACAGTGGTGTTCCCCAAGGATCAGTGCTGGGACCACTGCTTTTTTGCTTTTTATAAACAACTTGGATCTTGGAATACAGAGTAGAATCTCAAAATTTGCCTATGACACCAACCTTGGAGGTGCGTAAAAAGTGAAGATGATATGAACCGCCTGCAACAGGACATAGATAGGCTAGCAGAATGGGCAGACAGGTGGCAGATGGAATTTAATACTGACATGTGAGGTGATGCATTTTGGTAGAAGTAATGTAGTGAGGCAATATATACTTAATGGCACAGTTATAGAGTGTGCAGGAACACAGGGACCTGGGGGTGCATGTGCATCGATCTTTGAAGGTGGCAGGACATATTAGAAGAGTGGTTACAAAAGCATATGGGATCTTGGGCTTCATAAACACAGGCATTGAGTACAAAAGCAGGGAAGTTATGCTGAACCTTTATAAAGCTCTGGTTCGGCCCCAACTGGAGAGTTGCATCCAGTTCTGGTCACCGCACCTCAGGAAGACTAAGGGTCCTTGAAAGGGTGCAGAGCAGATTTACCAGAATGGTTCCAGGTATGGGGGATTTTAGTTACATGGTTAGGTTGGAAAACCTTCCACCGCACCAGCCTCCATATTCAACAGATCATCCTATGCCATCACCAAACACATCTTCCCCTTCCCTCTCCTTTCAGCATTCCGAAGGTACCGTTCCTCAATCATCCCCAACATTTCTTCCCCCCCCCCCCCCCCCCCCCACTTGCTTCTCATGGCTGGGTTTGTTCTCCTTAGGGCAAAGGAGATTGAGGTGAGATTTGATAGAAGTGTACAAGATTATGACAGGCTTAGATAAGCTAGACAAGGAAAAGCTGTTCCCATTAACTAATGCTACAAGGACTAGGGGACACAGTTTCAGCAAGAGTTGCAGGGGGAATATGAGGAAGCAAGTTTTTATGCAGTGGGTGGTAATGACCTGGAACTTGCTGTCCACAAGGGTGGTGGAACGGGAGACACTCACTAACTTGAAGAAGTTGTTGGATGGCCACATGAGAGAAATAGATTTGCAGGGCTACAGGGATCGAGCTGGGGGAGTGGGACTGACAGCATAGCTCCATGGGGAGCCGATGTGGACTGAATGGGCCAGATGGCGGCCTCCTGTGCCGTAAATGACTATATGACTCGAAGAATCTGGACAAGACACAGGTATCACTACCCCTATGTACAGTTCCAAATGTTGCTCCACAGCACGTATATCCAGGTATTGAAGATCATACAGTAGAGGGTAACTAAACTGATAGCTCAGATTTCTTAAACTAGTTATGAAGAGAGGTAGATGAACCTGAAATTGGTTACTGTGGGGAAAAAAGCAAGCTCAAGGGAGATGTTATTGAAGTTTTCATTATTGTTCTGGAATCAATTAACTAAAACCTGAGATATTTGACGTTGGCACAAACTTGAGAAGCAGGGCAGATCAGACAGCAACTTCCTGAATTCTGCATTTAACTGCGCATGTGTGGACACCGGAGGTTGCTTTCCGATATACTCAGTGGTGTGTGGTGATAGCCTGAGTGTCTCCCCAATCTCTCATCCCTATGAGACATCACCTCTTTCAACTGTCAGACCAGTTTCTACACCTAGATTTCAGTTTCCTGGTTGATTGAGGAAATGGCAGAGGCATTGAACAATTATTTTGTGTCTGTCTTCACAGTAGAAGACACAAGTTCCATACCAGAAATAGGCAGTAACCTAGGGGCTAAAAAAGTGAGGAAATTAAGGATATTGATAACAGTTGAGAAAAAGTATTGGAGAAACTTGAGGGGCTAAAATCTGACAAGTCCACGGGACCAGATGGCCTACATCCTAGGGTTCTAAAAGAGAAAGCTGCAGAGATAGTGGATGCACTGGCTATGATTTTCCAGAATTCCTTAGATTCAGGGATGGTCCCATCGGATTGGAAGTTGGCAAATGTTGCGCCACTTTTCAAGAAAGGAGGTAGAGAGGAAACACGGAACTACAGGCCAGTTAGCCTAACATCAGTCGTTGGGAAGATGCTGGAAACTATTAAGGAAGTCTTAACATTACACTTGGAAAAGTGTGATTAGAACAAGTCAGCATGATTTTACTAAAGGGAGATATTGTTTGACATATTTATTAGACTTTTTTGAGGATATAACTAGTAGCGTAGATAAAGGGCAACCAGTGGATGTAGTATTCCTGGCTTTTCAAAAGGCATTCGATAAGATGCCACATAAAAGATTAATAGGCAAGATAAGGGCTCATGGTGTTGGGGGTAATATATTAGCGTGGATAGAGGGTTGGTTAACAGACAGGAAGCAGAGAGTGGGCATAAATGGGGCATTTTCAAGTTGGCAGGCAGTGAATAGTGGAGTGCTGCAAGGATCAGTGCTGTGGCGTCAGCTATTTACACTTTATATTAATGACTTGGATGAAGAGACAGAGATTAATTCAATCTGAGTTTGCTGATGATACAAAGCTCGGTGGAAAGGTAAGCTGCGGGAAAGATGTAGAGAGGCTGTAAAGAGATATAGACAGGTTAAATGAGTGGGCAACAAGATGGCAAATGGAGTATGATATAGGGAAGTGTAAAGTTGTTCACTTTGATTTACAAAATATTCTGCTTTTCTATTTTTACAAAGGTGTGAAACTGGTAAGTGTTGATGTTGAGAGAGACTTGGGGGTACTCTTACAAGGAACACACAAAGTTAATATGCAGGTGCAGCGGGCTATTAGGAAGGCAAATGGCATGTTGGCCTTTATTGCAAAGGGGATTGGAGTACAGGAATAAAGCAGTCTTACTAAAATTGTACAGGACTTTGAGACCGCACCTGGAATACTGTTTTTTTTTTTATTTAGAGATACAGTACTGAAACAGGCCCTTCGGCCCACCGAGTCTGTGCCGACCATCAACCACCCATTTATACTAATCCTACATTAATCTCATATTCCTACCACATCCCCACCTTCCCTCAATTCCCCTACCACCTACCTATACTAGGGGCAATTTATAATGGCCAATTTAACTATCAACCTGCAAGTCTTTGGTTGTGGGAGGAAACCGGAGCACCCGGCGAAAACCCACGCAGTCACGGAGAACGTGCAAACACCGCACGCAGAATTGAACCCGGATCGCTGGAGCTGTGAGGCTGCGGTGCTAACCACTGCGCCACTGTGTGCAGTTTTGGTCTCCGCATTTAAGAAAGGATATACTTGCACTGGAGGCAGTACAGCGAAGATTTGCTAAATTGATTCCTGGGATGAGGGGGTTGTCCTATGATAGGCTGAGTAAATTGAGCCCATATTCTCTGGAGTTTAGAAGAATGAGAGGCGATCTAATTGAGATATACAAGATTCTGAAAGGGCTTGATAAGGGAGAAGCTGAGAGATTGTTCCCACTGGTCAGGGAATCTAGAACACAGGGACACAGTCTCGGGATAAGGGGTCAATCATTCAGGACTGAGATGAGAAATTATTTCACTCAAAGGGTTGAGTCTTCGGAATGCTCTACCCCAGAGGGTTTTGGATGTTCCACCATTGAATACATTTGAGGCTGGGATAGATGGATTGATTTTTGGTGTTGCAGGAAATCGAGGGATATGGGGAGCAGGCAGGTATGTGGAATTGAAACCCAAGATTAGCCATGATGGTATTGAATGGCGGAGCAGGCTCGATGGGCCATATGGTCTGCTTCTCCTATTTCTTGTGTTCTTGTGATTATGCTTACTGTTTAGAGAGGGCAGTTACAATTGTCTGCTTTCCAGTTGGCTAGGCAAAATCTGCTTGTGTTGCAATTAATTTTAAAGTTGATCAGTTTGGTTTGGATTCTTAAACGAAGAACTGTATGAAAAATAGCCCAGGAATTCACAGAAATGAATAAATAGGAATGTCCTGAGCATGTGGATTGTCTTGGTGTGTTCCACTGAAGGACTTGTTAGCTGTTGCAAAATGAAATCTGTAAATCTATAGATTGTGTCATCTTGGTCATCTATATATTGAACTTTTTTTGCATCGCACATTAGCTGCAGAATTAGCAGCTGCACTTTATCTGATCAGTTGGAGAGTTGGGGGATGGGAACCTGAGGGGTAGCTCAAATTGGAATGAAGTAAAGCTGGTAACAGGAAGTAGAAAAGTAGCAAGCGACATTAGAAGGCAGGTGAAACAAAGGCGAGCATCAATTCGACTTAGAATGCAGAATAATGTCAAGAAGACAAGGTTGAGGGCACTCTACGTGAATGCATGCAGTATTCACAACAAGGTAGATGATTTAAAGACACAAGTGGTGGTAAATGGGTATGATTTAATTTCTCTTACGGAAATGTGGCCACAGGGTAACCAAGATTGGGAACTGAATGTTCAAGGATATTCGACATTTAGGAAGGACAGGCAAAAAGGAAAAGGAGGTAGTGTTGTGCTGATAAGGGATGGGGTCAGTACATTAGTAAGGAAGGATCTCAGAGCAGAAGAACAAAATATGGAATCTGTTTGGGTGGAGTTAAGAAACAGCAAGGGAAAGCAAACATTGAGAGGAGTTGTTTATAGGCCACAAAACAGTAGTGGTAGTGTGGGGCATAGTATTAATCAGGAGATTAGAAAAGCATGTAGCATGGATAATACAGTAATCATGGGTCACTTTAATCTGCATATAGACTGGGTAAACCTAATGAGCACTAATGCTGTGGAGGATGAGTTTCTGGAGTGTTAGGGATGGTTTTCTAGAGCAGTGTGTTGAACCTACTAGAGAACAGGCTATTTTAGATCTAGTATTATGTAATGAGAAAGGGTTAATTTATCTTGCTGTAAAAGAACCTTTAGGGATCATACCCATTTACCACCACTTGTGTCTTTAAATCATCTACCTTGTGAATACTGCATGCAGTCACTCGACTGTAATATGATAGAATTTTACATTATGTTTGAAAGTGAGGTAGTTCAGTCAGAAGCTAGGGTGTTAAATTTGAACAAAGGAAATTAGGAAGCTATGAGGGGCAAATTGGCTGAGGTGGATTGGGAAAATACATTAAAATGTATGACAGTACATAGGCAATGGATAGTCTTTAAAGAATTATTATGTAGTTTACAGGAACTATACATTCCTTCAAGGCACAGAAACCCCAAAGGAAAATGCAGTCAACCGTGACTAACAGAGGAAGTTGAGGATGGTATAAGATTAAAAGGAAAGACCTATAAAGTTGCCAGAAATAGTAGTAAACCTGAGGATTGGGAGCATTTTGGAATACAGCAAAGGAGGACCAAGAAACTGATACAGAAAGGGAGAATAGAATATGAATGTAAACAAGCAAAAAACATAAAAACGGACTGTAAAAGGAAACGTTTGGCTAAGACAAATGTGGGTCCTTTACAGGCAGAGTCAGGAGAATTTATAATGGGGAGTAGAGAAATGGCAGAGAAGCTAAACGATTATTTTGTGTCTGTCTTCACTGAGGAAGATACCAAAAATCTCCCAGAATTAGAGATCCAATGGAGAATGAGGAATTGAAGGAAATCCGTATTAGTAAGAAGGTTGTATTGGAGAAATTAATGGGGCTGAAGGTTGCTAAGTCCTCGGAACCTGATATTCTACATCCCAGAGTGTTGAAAGAGGTAGCTATGGAGATAGTGGATGCATTGGTGATCATCTTCCAAAATTCTGTAGATTCTGGAGCGGTTCCTGCAGATTGGAAGGTAGCAAATGTCACCTCAATATTTAAGCAGGGAGAGAGGGAGAAAACCGGAAACTACAGACCTGTTAGCCTTACGTCAGTATTGGGGAAAATGTTAGAATCTATTCTAAATGGACACTTGGATAATAATGATCTGATTGGGCATAGTCAACATGGATCAATGAATGGGAAATCATGTTTGACAAACCTGTTGGGAGTTTTTTGAGGATGTTACTAACAGAATTGATAAAGGGGAGTCGGTGGGCGTAGTATACTTGGATTTTCAGAAGGCTTTTGATAAAGTCCCACACAGGAGGTTGGTTAGCAAAATTAAGGCACATGGGATAGGAGGTAATATACTGGCATGGATTAAGGATTGGTTAACAGGCAGAAAACATAGAGTAGGAATAAAGGAGTCATTCTTGCGTTGTCAGGCTGTGACTAGTGAGGTACCACAAGGATCAGTACTTGGGCCCCAACTGTTCACGATGTATATCAATGATTTGGATGTGGGGACCAAATGTAATATTTCCAAGTTTGCAGATGAGGCAAAACTAGGTGGGAATGTGTGTGGTGAGGAAGATGCAAAGTGGCTTCAAGGGGATTTGGACAGACTTAGTGAATGGGCAAGAACCTGGCAGATGGAATATAATGTGGAAAGATGTGAGGTTATCCACTTTGGTAGGCGGAACAGATGTGCAGAGTATTTCTTGAATGGTAGATTAGAAAGTGTAGATGTACAAAGGGACCTGGGTGACCTTGTCAATAAGTCACTGATAGTTAACATGCAGGTGCAGCAAGCAATTAGGAAGGCTAATGATATGTTAGCCTTTATTGCAAGAGGATTTGAGTACAGGAGTATTGAATTCTTGCTTCAATTGTATAGAACCTTGGTTAGACCGCACCTGGAGTACCGTGTGCAGTTTTGGTCCCCTTGCCTTAGGAAGGATATTATTGCCATAGACAAAGTGCAATGAAGGTTCACCAGACATGTTCCTGGGATGGTGGGACAGTAGTATGAAGAATGATTGGGGAAACTGGGCCTGTATTCTCTAGAGTTTCAAAGAATGAGAGATGATCTTATTGAAACCTACAAGATAGACAGGGTAGATGCAGCTAAGATGTTTCCCCTGGTTGGGGAGTCTAGAACCAGAGGGACACAATTTCAAAATAAGGGGAAAACCACTTAGGGCTAAGATGAGGAGAAATTTCTTTACTCAGAGGGTTGTGAATCTTTGGAATTCTCTACCCAAGGGCTGTGGAAGCTCAGTCATTGAGCATGTTTAAAGCAGAAATTGACAGATTTCTAAATACCAATGTTTTAAAAGTGTGTGGGGAGAGTGTGGAGAAAAGGCATTGAAGTGGATAATCAGCCATAATTATATTGAATGGCGGGGCAGGCTCGATGGGCTGAATGGCCTACTCCTACTCTTATGTTTCTGTGTCAATCTTGAGTAACTTTATTCCTGGTTTAAAAATGAAATATATTGAAAGAATTGAAGTAAGTTTAAAAATTATAGTAGATTAATATTCACTGCAATACAATCCTGTGAAAGTTGTTGAAATGACTTCAGGTAAGGCAAAATTCATGAAAACACAAACAATAATGAGTATGTTTATGCCCAAACAAGTTTGGGATGGAGAATTAAACCATAATTTATGCAAAATTGTATGCTGAATGATTTTTACCTTTGGAGAGTTGTCAAGCAATTTTTTTTTCTGTTTCAGGCTACAGTTTTGTTCTCCCTCCCAGAGGATGCACATGTAGATCCACACAGTAATTGTAATATGGGTGTACCAGTACTGATAGTCACCTTTGGGGATGGTCATTCTCTCAGCATGAACTTCTCAAGGCACAACGCATCGTATAAAATGGAAGTACTGACTATTTCTTGCAATGAGAGTGACCATTCACTTTTTCCAAATGCAAGTTCCACAGGTAAGTTATAGATGTCAGAAGCTAACATGCAGGTGCAGCAAGCAATTAGGAAGGTTAATGGTATGTTAATCTTTATTGCTAGAGGATTGGAGTACAGGAGTATTGAATTCTCGCTTCAATTGTATAGAATCTTGGTTAGACCGCGCCTGGAGTACCGTGTGCAGTTTTGATCCCCTTGTTTAATACAGATTTCAGTGTCTGATTGAAACATGCCTATAGTTGGGTCAGGGTGGGCAATACCCTGATGTGGAGAGATGGAAAAGGAAGGCTAGTGGTGTTTGTGAAGTATTTTGAAGCTAAAGTGTCAGGATTTAAACAGAACTAGCTGAGGTAGAATTTCTTTAGATTAAGCCCAGGAATAGCAAAGCATCGGTTGCATTACTGAGTATATTACAAAGAACAAAGATAATTACAGCACAGGAACAGGCCCTTCGGCCCTCCAAGCCTGCGCCGATCCAGATCCTCTCTCTAAACATGTCGCCTATTTTCTAAGGTTCTATATCTCTTTTCTTCCTGCCCATTCATGTATCTGTCTAGATACATCTTAAAAGACTCCATCGTGCCCGCGTCTACCACCTCCGCTGGCAACGTGTTCCAGGTGCCCACCACCCTCTGCGTAAAGAACTTTCCACGCATATCCCCCCTAAACATTTCCCCTTTCACTTTGAACTCGTGTCCTCTAGTAATTGAAACCCCCACTCTGGGAAAAAGCCTCTTGCTGTCCACCCTGTCTATACCTCTCATGATTTTGTACACCTCAATCAGGTCCCCCCTCAACCTCCGTCTTTCTAATGAAAATAATCCTAATCTACTCAACCTCTCTTCATAGCTAGCGCCCTCCATACCAGGCAACATCCTGGTGAACCTCCTCTGCACCCTCTCCAAAGCATCCACATCCTTTTGATAATGTGGCGACCAGAACTGTACGCAGTATTCCAAATGTGGCCGAACCAAAGTCCTATACAACTGTAACATGACCTGCCAACTCTTGTACTCAATGCCCCGTCCGATGAAGGAAAGCATGCCGTATGCCTTCTTGACCACTCTATTTACCTGCGTTGCCACCTTCAGGGAACAGTGGACCTGAACACCCAAATCTCTCTGTACATCAATTTTCCCCAGGACTTTTCCATTTACTGTATAGTTCACTCTTGAATTGGATCTTCCAAAATGCATCACCTCGCATTTGCCCTGATTGAACTCCATCTGCCATTTCTCTGCCCAACTCTCTAATCTATCTATATTCTGCTGTATTCTCTGACAGTCCCCTTCACTATCTGCTACTCCACCAATCTTAGTGTCGTCTGCAAACTTGCTAATCAGTCCACCTATACTTTCCTCCAAATCATTAATGTATATCACAAACAACAGTGGTCCCAGCACGGATCCCTGTGGAACACCACTGGTCACACGTCTCCATTTTGAGAAACTCCCCTCTACTGCTACTCTCTGTCTCCTGTTGCCCAGCCAGTTCTTTATCCATCTGGCTAGTACACCTTGGACCCCAAGCGCCTTCACTTTCTCCATCAGCCTGCCATGGGGAACCTTATCAAACGCCTTACTGAAGTCCATGTATATGACATCGACAGCCCTTCCCTCATCAATCAACTTTGTCACTTCCTCAAAGAATTCTATTAAGTTGGTAAGACATGACCTTCCCTGCACAAAACCATGTTGCCTATCACTGATGAGCCCATTTTCTTCCAAATGGGAATAGATCCTATCCCTCAGTATCTTCTCCAGCAGCTTCCCTACCACTGACGTCAGGCTCACCGGTCTATAATTACCTGGATTATCCCTGCTACCCTTCTTAAACAAGGGGACAACATTAGCAATTCTCCAGTCCTCCGGGACCTCACCCGTGTTTAAGGATGCTGCAAAGATATCTGTTAAGTCCCCAGCTATTTCCTCTCTCGCTTCCCTCAGTAACCTGGGATAGATCCCATCGGACCTGGGGACTTGTCCACCTTAATGCCCTTTAGAATACCCAACACTTCCTCCCTCCTTATGCCGACTTGACCTAGAGTAATCAAACATCTGTTCCTAACCTCAACATCCGTCATGTCCCTCTCCTCGGTGAATACCGATGCAAAGTACTCGTTTAGAATCTCACCCATTTTCTCTGACTCCACGCATAACATTCCTCCTTTGTCCTTTAGTGGGCCAATCCTTTCTCTAGTTACCCTCTTTCTCCTTATATATGAATAAAAGGCTTTGGGATTTTCCTTAACCCTGTTTGCTAAAGATATTTCATGACCCCTTTTAGCCCTCTTAATTCCTCGTTTCAGATTGGTCCTACATTCCCGATATTCTTTCAAAGCTTCGTCTTTCATCAGCCGCCTACACCTTATGTATGCTTCCTTTTTCCTCTTAGCTAGTCTCTCAATTTCACCTGTCATCCATGGTTCCCTAATCTTGCCATTTCTATCCCTCATTTTCACAGGAACATGTCTCCTGAACGCTAATCAACCTCTCTTTAAAAGCCTCCCACATATCACATGTGGATTTACCTTCAAACAGCTGCTCCCAATCTACATTTCCCAGCTCCTGCCGAATTTTGGTATAGTTGGCCTTCCCCCAATTTAGCACTCTTCCTTTAGGACCACTCTCGCCTTTGTCCATGAATATTTTAAAGCTTACGGAATTGTGATCACTATTCCCAAAGTAGTCCCCTACTGAAACTTCAACAACCTGGCCGGGCTCATTCCCCAACACCAGGTCCAGTATGGTCCCTTCCCGAGTTGGACTATTTACATACTGCTCTAGAAAACCTTCCTGGATGCTCCTTACAAATTCTGCTCCATCTGGACCTCTAACACTAAGCGAATCCCAGTCAATGTTGGGAAAATTAAAATCTCCTATCACCACCACCCTGTTGCTCCTACATCTTTCCATAATCTGTTTACATATTTGTACCTCTATCTCACGCTCGCTGTTGGGAGGCCTGTAGTACAGCCCCAACATTGTTACCGCACCCTTCCTATTTGAGTTCTGTCCATATTGCCTCACTGCTCGAGTCCTCCATAGTGCCCTCCTTCAGCACAGCTGTGATATCCTCTTTGACCAGTAATGCAACTCCTCCACCCCTTTTACCTCCCTCTCTATCCCGCCTGAAGCATCGATATCCTGGGATATTTAGTTGCCAATCATGCCCTTCCCTCAACCAAGTCTCAGTAATAGCAATAACATCATACTCCCAGGTACTAATCCAAGCCCTAAGTTCATCTGCCTTACCTACTACACTTCTTGCATTAAAACAAATGCACCTCAGACCACCAGTCCCTTTATATTCATCATCTGCTCCCTGCCTGTTCTTCCCCTTAGTCACACTGACTTCATTATCTAGTTCCTTACAGGCTTTTGTTACTACCTCCTTACTGTCAACTGACCTCAATTGGTTCCCATCCCCCTGCCACATTAGTTTAAACCCTCCCCAACAGCGTTAGCAAAAGCACCTCCAAGGACATTGGTTCCAGTCCGGCCCAGGTGTAGACCGTCCAATTTGTAATAGTCCCACCTCCCCCAGAACCGGTCCCAATGTCCCAAAAATCTGAACCCCTCCTTCCTGCACCATCTCTCAAGGCACGCATTCATCCTGACTATTCTTTCATTTCTACTCTGACGATCACGTGGCACTGGTAGTAATCCTGAGATTACTACCTCTGAGGTCCTACTTTTTAACTTGGCTCCTAACTCCCTAAACTCTGCTTGTAGGACCTCATCCCGTTTTTTACCTATATCATTAGTGCCTATGTGCACAATGACAACTGGCTGTTCACCCTCCCCCTTTAGAATGTTCTGCAGCCGATCTGAGACATCCCTGACCCGTGCACCTGGGAGGCAACATACCATTCGGGAGCCTCGTTTTCGACCACAGAACCGCCTATCTACTCCCCTTACAATCGAATCCCCTACGACTATAGCCCTTCCACTCTTTTTCCCGCCCTTCTGAACAGCAGAGCCAGCCACGGTGCCATGGACCTGGCTACTGCTGCCTTCCCCTGGTGAGCCATCTCCCTCAACAGTATCCAAAACGGTATACTTGTTTTGGAGGGAGATGACCGCAGGGGACTCCTGCGCTGCCTTCCTGCTCTTTCTCTGCCTTTTGGTCACCCATTCCCTTTCTCCCTCAGCAATCCTAATCTGCGGTGTGACCAATTCACTAAACGTGCTATCCACGACCTCCTCAGCATCCCGCATGCTCCAAAGTGAGTCCATCCGCAGCTCGAGAGCCGTCATGCGGTCTAACAAGAGCTGCAGTTGGACACACTTCCTGCACGTGAAGGAGTCAGGGACATCAGCCGTGTCCCTGAGCTCCCACATTGAGCAAGAGGAGCATGACACGGGTCTGAGATCTCCTGCCATTTTTAATCTTAAGCTTAACTTCGTTAAATGAAAAAGGAACGAAAAGTTTTTACCAATCACAATAAAACCAGAGAAATCGAAAAAGCCTTACCTTATAAACACTATTATAGTACAGCCCCAACATTGTTACCGCACCCTTCCTATTTCTGAGTTCTGTCCATATTGCCTCACTGCTCGAGTCCTCCATAGTGCCCTCCTTCAGCATAGCTGTGATATCCTCTTTGACCAGTAATGCAACTCCTCCACCCCTTTTACCTCCCTCTCTATCCCGCCTGAAGCGGGGTAGAGACTATAGACTAACAGTGGAAAGAAAATTGAGGATGAAATTAGCCAGGTGTGCATTAACCATCGAGAACATTGTTCACAGCAGAGGTAGATGCTGAACTTGTAGAACCACTATAGTTGCTCTAAGAATGATGATGCTTAAAAAAGGTTACTCAGACTTGCTGTATTTCACTGGGATCTGATATATAATCAATAATCATAAGGGAAATGTAGGAAGAAAAAGCAGCTTTGGCTAATTCTCCAAAATTCCTTTGGAAAGGAAAACTGTTGAAGCATAGCAAATATGACCCCTTGAATAAGTGGAGAGGGTTAAGACTGAAAATTATATTCACATTGGCCTTGATTTGATAAATTACAAGCCTATAAAATGTGGTGAAATCACTTAAATGTTGGGAGAAATAGGAGGTGATCAAGATCTGTCAGCAGATTCCTCAAAAGTTTGGCGACCTTACAGAATTGCTTGAAGAAATAAGGTTTGGCAAAGGAAATGGAGTGGATGTGGCTTACATGGATTTTCACAAGGTCTGAGATGAAGTTCTTTTGGCAGTTTTAGTCATGTACTAATGTAAGTTGTTCTGTTTGTTGGGTTACGAATCGAGTAGATACTGGAAGATGCTCTGCTGAAGCAGTGACCAGTGCATTGTCACCAAGTGACTGTATAGGCTCATAATAGAAAATTATGTAAATCTTGCTACAGGTGCTAAATGACTTCAACTGAAGTACACTGAATGAAGTTCAATAATTTGACTTTTTTAAAAAGGTCATTTTTATTGGGGTTTGATAGAATTATTAGAAATCACAAAATGTTAAGAATTGTTTTTTAAATTGCTGTTTTGAAAATTCCTCCAGCTTATTTGGTGATGTCTTCAAAGTCTGTAGACATCAGTGCAAAAGTGAATACAACGTACAGGTGTATGAGTGATTCTACTGTGCACATGGAAAATGTAAGCATAACTCTGAGCCATGTCCGAATGGAAGCTTTTCCACCAAGTGGTAATTTCAGTAAAACTGGTAAGCAATTTCAGCTTTCACGCAGGAGAGAAGCTTTCAACTAATTAATGTTTTAAAGCAGTTGAATTTTTTTCATGTATTCACATGCAGAGCACTTTTTTCTTTAGAAACTATATGCCATGCTGATGTGAGTCCAACTGTACCTACTACAACGCTGACTCCAACTACTGTAACACCCCCAACTACTGTAACGCCCCCAACACAGGATCCTGTTCCAGGAAAATATAATGTCACCTCTGGTAATGGGACCTGTCTGCTTGCAGAGATGGGACTACAGCTCAACATTACATACACTACGCCAGATCATAAGGTAGTCAACTTAATTCTTTACATTTGAAAGAAGTGTAATATGGGAGGTATTTGCTTGTGGATTGTGTTCTAACAAAGTGCTGTTTTGAAAAGAATTACTTCATAAACCAGGAAGTGAGTGAGCTTGATCATAACATATTATGCGCCTGATCCATAACATCATGGTTCACTACATCAGTCTACTTAAAGGTTTTTGATTGATATTACGACCAGGTGAGCAAGGTGTCGAGGGGGTCTCTTGCTTCACCTGGTCTTATTGTAACAGGGCTTAATTTTAAACAGTGTTTTGAGTTCCCCTTTTTGTGACTGTGTTCACAATTCCAATTATCAGGCAAATAACTGAGCACAAACAGGCTTTGTTTGGTTTAAAGCAGAAAGATGAAATTTATTAAACCTTAAACTTAACTCCTAATACGGTTTACGCCAGCGGATATACTAGCATGCACACGTGATATAAACAAGCAAGATAGGGACAGAAAAGAGTAGAAGAGATAAATAGAACAGTTTGAAGGAATATCTTGTTCCTGTTACTCGAGCTTGCTGTAGTCCTTGACTGAAGTTATATTCTTATTTTGATGGGGGCCAGTAATCATCATAAAACTTTGTTCACATGGCAAACCTTTCTCTCTTTGTGTTTCACTTGTCTTCAATGGTTTCAGTTCCCTGAGAAATAGACAGGCAGGCGGGAAATGTTCTTAGTTCCAGGAGAGCACATGGCGTCCTGCCTGGCAATTCTTTTGTTTGGGAGTTCAAATTCAAAAAGCTGCCAGGGTGCTCAGCAGGTTAGTCATGTGACTAGTTCCTTATATGGAACAGTCTCTTCGCATCCCTTGTTGGAGGCTCAAATTTCTCTGCCCCAGCCAGCTAGCCATGTAACTGAAAGTAGTCTGACCACCTGTATGTATTGGAGAGCAACTGCAGAGTCTCCATTGTTTCAACATTGTTACCATGGAAATGTCTTTCCAATCAGAATTGCAATTTTTAAAGTTTTAATGTTCATGTGCTGATATAATGTGTGCCTCATTCGGCAGGTGGGGGTTTGCCTGTCATTGGGCATAGAGATGTTTACTTTATTTATTTAAATAATTTATTTAAATATTCAAGTTATGTTTTTATAAATCTCTGAAGATGTGCATGTCCTGTATAATTAAATAGCTTGTGTGCATAAGTGTCATTACGGCACAAAAGGAGACCATTCAGCCAATCAAGACCATGCAGCATGTGGAATGATTTGGGCCTTATCTGTTGCCTTGAGTTTTGGCCCCAAAACAGGCAGGATATTCACCCCAAACTATGTTTAGTTCATCCCAGCTTATCTCTGCAGTAAGAACCTGATCAGACACAAAGTTGGAGAAGTTCCATTTACAGATGAGTGCAACTTGGTTGGATAAAATCAATTTGCTGTGTAGATTGATTTAATGTAGTTTAGCTTTGAGCAGATATAGGGAAAAATCTATAGAATAAAGCTACTGAAACCATTTAGTTTCTAGTCATGGATGACTTTGTGGTTCAGCCCTTTTGGAGTGCGCATAAAATATTGTCTTTTTGAAATGTTTTGCCAGCTGTATTCACGTGTTGAGCTCATCAGTTGATTTGCTGTATAAATACTGAAAGACATTTATACTACGGATATCTAAAACTAATTGTTTGACAGTAGAGCTTGGATTAATGCACTTCATATCAAAAAGTATTAATTACATTTGTCTTCATCCATTGTAGACCCAAATTTGTGCTGTTGAGTTAGAAATTTATAAATACTGCATGCACCATAAGAATTGTTAACATTAGTTTTCATAGCAAAGCTTTTAAAGTATAGGTCATGGCTTATTGGTACGCTCTCATCTGAGTGAGGTGGTTTTGGGTAAAAGCCTCACTCCACAGAATTGAGCATGTAACCTAGGCTGATGAGCAGTGTACTACTGAAGGGCATTTTGTGGCACTAACTAGAGGCGACATGAAAGTAAACTTTTTATTTACGCTAAGAGTGGTTGGGATTTGGAATGCATTACCTGATAGGGTGGTGGGAATTGAATAAATTCTTGAAGGGAAAAAAATTGCAGTTTTTTGGAAAAGCCAGGGTTTTATCAGACTGTAATAACTGCAGTCAGAAAAAGCTATTTTAATCTCTTGTGGACAGTTTCTGTCTTTTCTAGGTATTGTTTTAATGGTTTGAAGGTGGCATTATCCACCTTTTCGGAGCAGAGAGGAGAACGTGCAAAGTATTGCACATGATTTCCCGTGGTTAATGCTACAACCAAGGGCTGATTGTATGTCCTGCTATCCCACTTAGGTTAGGACATGGGGTTTGGTTCATGGAAGATTCAGTTTGCACTTGGAACTTGCTTTTTTGTTTATAACAGAAGGATTAAGAGAGAGCTCAAACCATAACTAGCCCTTTTTCCAGATCTTAAATAGATCTTTGCGACCATTTTCACTGAGTTGCTAGAAGTTATCTCCTAATGAACTGACACTTTATGCTGTTTGTAACTGTAATGCTACTTTAATGGAGTGTTCAAAACTACACACTACACCACCCATTGCCTAATGATTATCTTAAAAGCAAAATACTGCGGATGCTGGAAATCTGAAACAAAAACAAGAAATGCTGGATTCACTCAGCAGGTCTGGCAGCATCTGTGGAAAGGGAAGCAGAGTTAACGTTTCGGGTCAGTGACCGAAGAAGGGTCACTGACCCGAAACGTTAACTCTGCTTCTCTTTCCACAGATGCTGCCAGACCTGCTGAGTGAATCCAGCATTTCTTGTTTTTGTGCCTAATGATTATCTGTTTGGTTTTGTACTTAATGCCCTTATTTACAAATTTACCTTTTAGGAGTATAACTCCAGACCTTGTGACAGCAATTCCCAATGTAGGGATAAGCTCTGTTGGTGAAATTATTGTTTGGGCACCAAAGAGTGACACAACGCCAGACGGTTGATAAAGCAGACTGCCATGTATCGCAGCTAATCCCCTTCGTTAAGGATCAACTGCAAGCTGCCAAAAGAGGCAACATTTTACTCCTTGGCCACTAGACTGAGGTTCCTCTGTTGTTTTACCTGACAAATTAGGGTAGCTGTGCATGGTATCATTCCTGTGGGAGCTGCAGTGCCATTACAACTGTGACAAATACAGGCTGTACCCAGTGCATGTTAATAAATATTTATCAGTTGTATTTTTATTTAAATTGTAGGGGGAGTGCACTAGAATGTTTTTTTGAAGTGGGAACCATGACAGTTTTTCTGATCAGACTTCTGTTGTGCTTTAGTCTTCAGTCTGTGGGCTGAACAAATCTGCAATTCTGTTTGGAGGTGGGAGACATATTAATAGCACAGAAATCCCCTCTGACCTGTGTAACAATTGATGGTTTGTTGATGCATAATGTTGCATAAAAAGGGTGGCCTGTGCAGATATAAAATTCCAATGGGTTTTGTCTTGTGCCTCGTGTAACAAACAACTCTATAGACAGCTCTGGGAGTTGTTTTCCCTTTGCCTTCAACCAGAGTTTATGAAAAACGCACTATTTAAGTATTGACGATATGTTTCAGGTGTGTGGGTCGGCCTGAAGGAGCTCTGAAATGTAGCCTTGCTGGCATTTCCAGGATCATTGTGCTATGCTGTATGTTCAGTTTTGCTGTACAAAGAGATCATCTCCTGCAGACCCTGAAGGAGGAAGACTCTTGAACAGCATTGGAATTCAAATAGACAGGCAACTGCAGTAATTTGATGAACAACCCTTTTTAGCTGCAAGACATATTTGTGCTAATCTGAAACTTTCTTGTGAATACCGCATCTACCTGCTGCATGAAGTCCTGTTTATCCTTCCAATCAGAGATGCTTTCATGCTTTTATCTTGCCATTGCATATCAGCTTGCATGGCTCTCATCCATGGCAACTCATGGAAAGCCACACTGAAAGATTGCTGCAATGTCTATCTATACATCAATTTTAATGCACTCATAGTAATTCCAAACTACTGTGTGCCTACTGTATTTTATTTTGCTCCATGCTTCACCTTGCCCTCTTAATTTTAGCCTTGTGGTTCTAGCTTCTGCCTGAGTGGCTGGAGTTTGAGAGGTGGTTGCTTGGTTTGTTCCTCCAGGAGCCTCTTTGGAACCCCTCATCTTATTGCAGCCCCAAGTCTTGTGATGGACTTGCAGTAAGTGGCATCGCTTGTGCTGCTGGCAGGGCAGATTAACTCTGGCTGCTTTCTGCAATATGGAGTTAAGACAGAGCTGTTGGGAGGGCATCAAAATGCTACACATTGTGTGACTACATTCTTAATTTGATAATATTTCCCACTGGTTGGAAAGCAGACACCAGTCAGATTAACGAATCCTTGAAAGATTGTTGTCTATAAACTTTTTATTTCAAGCTTGTTGAAGTTAGCAGAGACAGCCCTCTTCTTTCTGTTAGTGGTCTGAGCACTCGACAGAAACTAAGACAGTCCATATAGCCTCTGCTGCAGAATGAGCTGCCACATGTTTCAGGGTGAACTGTAGTGCTCAAGCCCTTTCCTTCACGTCACTACAAATGCAGGAACTGGGGTCTTCCAATTGTCCTGCCATCTTCACATTCTAGTCTCTGCTTGAGATATCATTCATGTCTATCACCATCTATACAGTCTCACCAAATAACAGTCTCATGGAATGTCATAGAAATTGCATGGTGTGAAAGGTATGGATATTTGAATGTAGTGATCTTTTGGTTCATCTCTTAACTGCTAGTTATTAACAACATAGCCACCTATACCTGTGATCAGATTAATGCAGAGTGTTTTGGATAACTTCCTATTTTACTCTTCTATCCATGCCAACTGTAACTTGTATTTAGATTGCATTCTTAATGTAAAAAAAGTGTTTCAGATGCTTCAGAATGGAGATAGAGGAACAGATGTTCAGCCGCATAGGGAGAGGTTAGCAAGCATGACTGGCCAAAAAGATGGGTTTTAAGTTTTGTAATGTGGGGAGCATGAATTGTGGGGGGGTGGGGAGGGGGAGATGCGGTGGCAGTGGGGTGTGGAAGAGGTTTAGGGAGGGTTTGCAAAAAGCTGGGCTGAGGGGAGATGTACAGGAAGCCAGAGTGGGATTCTACGGCAAAGAGGGGATTTTCAGGTTGGTTGTGATTGCAGAAGTAGGTGAGACTAGGGAGGCATTTGAAGATGAAGATGAGGATGTGGATTCTAAGTTTAACTTGGGGGAGACAATTGAGGGTAGTAAGAGCATGTTCTGCAGCATTTTGGACAAGTGGAAGTTTATGGAGTGTGCTATGGGAGGCAAGTAAGGAGGGTATTGAGGTAATTGAGTTTTGAGGTGACCAGCTCAGATAATGGTTTCAATAATAGAGGGCCTGAGGTGTGCCATGGTGGAAGTAAGCAGTCTAATGATGGCTGAGGTTTAGTGCTGGATTTTGTGCAATCTGATTTCAGGCTGAGAGTCATCGGCAAAAGGTTCCAGCAAATGATTTTGTTTGTATTGGGGGTTGATTGCACCGTTCACCTGTTCAGAGATTGTGACTCTATCTATGACTTGGTGGTGGTTGTAGGGTTGAAAATGGTGGTGGTGATGTCGAGTTGGAATTACATATTGCGGGAGGTGGAGGGGGACATTGCAGGGAGAAAAGAAATGGGAGAGTTAAATTCTTGCTTGGTAACTTGCTATAAACACTTGCACTATTGCAAAGTAGAATGTAAATCTGGCCCTTGCAGCCCTTAAGGGACAAGTAGCTCTTGTTCCCAGGCTAATACCTTCACGTTCTGGTTCCTTTGAAATTTCACTACCTCTGTTCAAGAGCTCCTCTGGGCTGAAACCTTTAAGGCAATTTACATCACTGAAGCAGCTCAGTGGAGAGGAATCAAAAGCAAATGCTGGAATCACTCAGCAGGTCTGGCAGCATCTGTGGAAAGAGAAGCAGAGTTAACGTTTCGGGTCAGTGACCCTTCTTCGGAACTGACAAATATTAGAAAAGTCACAGATTATAAGCAAGTGAGGTGGGGGTGGGGCAAGAGATAACAAAGGAGAAGGTGCAGATTGGACCAGGCCACATAGCTGACCAAAAGGTCATGGAGCAAAGGCAAACAATATGTTAATGGTGTGTTGAAAGACAAAGCATTAGTACAGATTAGGTGTGAATACACTGAATATTGAACAGCAGCAAGTGCAAACCTGAAAAAAAACCTGAAAAAAACAGTGGGTAAGCAAACTGAACAAACTAAGATGAAATGAAATAAATGCAAAAGAAAGATTGTAAAAAATGTAAAAAAGAATGTTTAAAAAAAAAAGGAAGAAAAGATAACTAAAAATGAAAGTAAAATGGGGGGCTGTCATGTTCTGAAATTATTGAACTCAATGTTCAGTCCGGCAGGCTGTAGTGTGCCTAATCGGTAGATGAGATGCTGTTCCTCGAGCTTGCGTTGATGTTCACTGGAACACTGCAGCAATCCCAGGACAGAGATATGAGCATGAGAGTAGGGGGGAGTGTTGAAATGGCAAGCAACCGGAAGCTCAGGGTCCTGCTTGCGGACTGAGCGGTGATGTTCCGCAAAGCGGTCACCCAGTCTGCGCTTGGTCTCCCCAATGTAGAGGAGACCACACTGTGAGCAGTGAATACAGTATACTACATTGAAAGAAGTACAAGTAAATTGCTGCTTCACCTGAAAGGATTGTTTGGGGCCTGGGATAGTGAGGAGAGAGGAGGTAAATGGGCAGGTATTACACCTCCTGCGATTGCAGGGGAAGGTGCCCTGGGACGGGGACGAGGTGGTGGGGGTAATGGAGGAGTGGACCAGGGTGTCGCGGAGGGAACGATCCCTTCGGAATGCTGATGGGAAGGGAGGGGAAGATGCGACTGGTAGTGGCATCACGCTGGAGGTGGCGAAAATGGCGGAGGATGATCCTTTGGATATGGAGGCTGGTGGGATGAAAAGTGAGGACAAGGGGAACCCTGTCACGGTTCTGGAACCGTGGAGAGGAATGTCTGACTGGCAATGCTAAAAAAATTTTAAAGCATCAGAAATAAGTCTAACCTTTTTATAAAAGATTCCTTTTGAACAAGTGCCTCCCCTGACATTTTCTTTCACTTTAAGCTCTTGTAATGTGAAAGCAATTTGTCCTAATAGCTAATAGTACTTTTGATATTGAGTATATTTTTTTTCTTGTAATAGACTGCAGTGAAAGTTTTTAACATCCAACCCAACTTAACATTTTCGGATGGAAACTGCAGCAGTGATCGTGCATCTCTTCAACTGACAGATAAATGGACCAAGCTGAATTTTCTGTTCGTTGTGGTGAGTTAAGAGTGCTCAGTATTAAATCCATAAGTTGTACAAATTCCATTTAAATGTTTCACTTTGGTGATGTGTATTTTTTTTAAGAAGAAAGGCCTTCCTGATTTGGTTCTATCCTGCTACCTCTTGTAAAAAATAAAAAGCTTTGCATTGAGTAAAACTTATTAGGGATGCCATATTCACTTATGTTGCCTTTGACTTTTTTTGTGCATGAACATAAAATGCCAGTATTACCAGGTGTTTTCATTTTGGGGGCATTAGATCTCAGGCAGTCCTTGACCTCAACTGATTCTGGAGCTCCATACAGAATCATTGGATAGCAATCAGAAATGAACTTTCTGCCCAGCTTGAGGTTGCTGAGATAATCTTGGTTCCGCTCCTGTGCCCTGGATGAGATTTACTAACGCAGCTCAGACTGGGAGCCCATATGAGACTTTCCTGGTCTATCTCACTCAATATCAGTTTGTCATATATTTGCCTACTGACCCATGGGATCTTAGCTGAAATAATCTGAATAAACTTAGTCACAACACATTGAGGTAAACGAGGGTCACAATAATCAAACTAGCAGTTCCGGTTTTTGGTTTGTCAATTGTGTAGTTCTTAAGGGGGGTTTCAGTGCTTGGGTACATTGAATTTGGAGACCAAGGCAGATCTCAAGTGTAAGCTGTCTTCTCCAATAATTTTAAAGAATCATTAAATAGCAAATTGGGTTAGAGTGCCTTAAAGACTTCTTGCACCATTAAGACTTAAATATATAAAGCTTAGATGATATTTACCAAAACTGTGGACATTTAGAATCTTGTTAAACCAACTTTCAAGAATCTGTTGGATGAAGGATTATAACTGACTTCGTACTGATGCTATTCATTTAAACTGACGTTCTTACTTAAGGCATTGCTCGGCTATGTAAAGGATTGCTGACATTACTATTGTTCTCTGCAATGGCTTTTCGGAATAGTGCCCATTAGTTTTATGAAGAACTAACTGTCTGTTACCCAAATGTGATTGCATAATGGTATTCAGCTTGTGATGTGAAATCTGATATCTTTTTGTTCAGAATACTACTACCAAAAAGTTTTATCTGAAGGGGATCTCCGTTTCCACAAGCATTGTTTCACCACCTACTCAAGGTAAGTTTTAACCTTTAGAAAATGCACCTTGATGCAAGTAAAATTATGGTTAGAAATTTCATTGTTTAAAAAAAACTATTATTCAGTTCAACCTAGGTGTACGGTATACACAATACAGATTTGAAATGTTCAATCTCCTAGAAAGAACTGTCACTTCAGCATTGATCCTCCTATAAATCTTTCCCAATGCTATATTACTACTGGACTTCTATTTGATGCATCTTAAATTAACAGAGCTGCAACTTCACTCAATTTCAGAAATGGCAAAATGTTATTGAGAATATTCTTTGTAGGTCTTGCAGCTGGGTTCTGTAATGTGACTGGTGTATCGGGGATGCTGGGGTTTCACAGCATGGGGAAGGGTTTCATTGGCCTAGAGGGGGATCTCAGCTTAGGCAAAACTGGGGGACACAATGTCTGATTTGGCTCGCTACTGGATTTCTGGCGTCTGTCAGCAGTGAGGGGATTGGGAGGGCATAGGCCTGGCTGTACTCTGTCCTTCCCCTCCCCTGGTCTCATCTGTGTCAGTAATGAAAATGCAGTTCATAATTTGAGGTTTTGCTTGCTTTCAAAACTCTACTGATCTTTCTAACATAAGAACTAGGAGCAGGAGTAGGCAATTCAGCCCCTCGAGCCTGCTCCATCATTCAATACTGTCATGGCTGATCTCAACTCTGCCTCAACTCCACTTTCCTGCCCGTTCTCCATAACCCTTCAACCCATAACCCTAACGACCCCATACTAGTATAAGATGAGACATTTTCTTGGCATAGTAATCCTTTTGAAGTTTAGCAAAGTGCAATGTGTATATTCAGTAGTATCATTGATTTTTCTTGCTTTTTTGAAAGAAAAGTATACATTTTGCTCGAGTAAAACTTTTAAAATTTGACTCAGGTTAATTTTGAATACAACCAAGTTGATTTTTAGCAACAGCAGAACAGTATGGTATTTTGCTAGCTGAATGCTACTGGTCCATCCCGTACTGCACATGCTCAGGCTGCCTTCTGCAATGTTAAGCCCAGGTTTTTGATTAATAATCTTTTAAAATTTTAACTGAGGTTGTAGACACAAGACAATTTAATGGATATTCATGTTGTGAAATGCATAATTTTGTCTTGTTTAAAAGATTCTTGGACATTAGCAACTTCAGTTAGAGGGAGCATTTTTACTTTTAGCTCTGTAAATTCTGACAATATTGGCATGACTTTCCCTTTTATAAAATGTTGATGGTACTTTCTATTACAAAATTTACATAGGAAGTAAATTACTGTATACTGGAAGCTTGTGCTTTACAGAAAACTTCAAATTTATGGCATGTGCTTCTTACTGACAAACTTTGCGACTTGTTATAATTTTATGTCACCTTCATGTCAGCATTTATAACAGGCAAATGCTTTGTTGAACACAACTAATCTAGATTTGGAGAACTTAATTTGGAATGGCTATAGATAAAGAAACGGTGGTAGATGTGATGTACAAACAGGAGGTGTTAGTATGGTGCGCCACAAGCAGGTTGTAGATGTTTGGGCAAATTGTACTTAATGAATAGCAGTATGGATTTAAGGTGATTGGTAGAAGGATTAGAGGGGACATGAGGAAAAGCTTTTTCACCCTGAGGGTGGTGGGTGTCTGGAATTCACTGCCTGGATCGGTGGTGGAGGCAGAAACCCTCAACTCTTTTAAAAGGTACCTGGACGTGCACCTGAAGTGCTGTAACCTGCAAGGCTATGGACCAAGTGATGGAAGGTGGGATTAGATTGGACGGCTAGTTTTTTCAGCAGGCACAGACATGATGGGCTGAATGGCCACCTCCTGTGCCGTAATTTTCCTAATGTTCTGTGGATAAAAATTGTTTGTCAGACAGGAAATAATTGCATTAATGGGTTCTGCTCCAGTTGGAGATTGGTGGAAGTGGTGTACCTCAGGGATTAATGCTGAGTCCACTTTTGGCCATAGAGAATACAGTATCAAAATTCATTGTTGACCCAAAGGTAGGGGGTACTGACAAACTGGGGAGGATTATAATAGACTTTGAGGATATAGTCTACTTAATGAAATAGGAAGCCTGGTGTGAGGAGAAGAGGGATGGGAGTATACCCTCAATGGAAAGTTGTTGATGGGTGTGGTTCAGGAGTGTACAGGTGAATAAAACCATTAAAAAGGTTTTTACAAATGGAGGCATAGACTGCAAGTGAAGGAAGTTATAAAATTTATATAAAACATTGATTAAACCACAGTTACAATACTGTCTGCAGGTTGGGTTGCATCATTATAGAAGTAGAAAAGTCTAAGATATATGATGGAAAATCTTAAATTTATAAAAGGCTTTGGTAGTGAAAGGGAAAAGAGTTAGAATAGAGTGTCTCCTTAGGTTGTGTAATGGGTGCATTGCTCACTAAATTGAAGGCGCTCAAACTGTACAGTAAGAGCAGTTATGCGTATTGTGGCGCTCACGTAAAGTGCAGCGATTGAAAAATACAAGAACTCGACCTGAAGAGTTTTAAAAATTGACTTTTTTTTGAAGTGGACAATGTGTTTCAAAATGGACACCGAAGGTCAAAAGACCTTCAAAAGATATTCAAATTATCTGGCAAGGAAAAAAAATACATTCAGAGCTAAGAGGTATTCATCCTGAACCCATCAAGAGACATTTTTGAATTAAATGGTTTCTTCTGAAACCAGGGTGTGAAGTAGTCACATCCTGGGGCATTGATTGCTACAGGGAGGAAGATCTCCCTCTCCCAGCAAAGGCAAGATGTGAGAGACTTCTGGCTTTAAAGGTAGCTCGAGAGAGAGAGAGGTAGAGGGGGGGAGGGGCAGAGGGAGGGGGGGAGGGGCAGAGGGAGGGGGGGAGGGGCAGAGGGAGGGGGGGAGGGGCAGAGGGAGGGGGGGAGGGGCAGAGGGAGGGGGGGAGGGGCAGAGGGGTAGAGGGGGGGGGGGGGAGAGAGGTAGAGGGGGGGGGGGGGAGAGGGAGGTAGAGGGGGGGAGAGAGGTAGAGGTAGAGGGGGGGAGAGAGAGAGGTAGAGGTGGGGGGAGAGGTAGAGGTGGGGGGGGGGGGAGAGAGGTAGAGGTGGGGGGGGGGGGAGAGAGGTAGAGGTGGGGGGGGGGGGAGAGAGGTAGAGGTGGGGGGGGGGGGAGAGAGGTAGAGGTGGGGGGGGGGGGGAGAGAGGTAGAGGTGGGGGGGGGGGGGAGAGAGGTAGAGGTGGGGGGGGGGGGGAGAGAGGTAGAGGTGGGGGGGGGGGGGAGAGAGGTAGAGGTGGGGGGGGGGGGAGAGAGGTAGAGGTGGGGGGGGGGGGGGGAGAGAGGTAGAGGTGGGGGGGGGGGGAGAGAGGTAGAGGTGGGGGGGGGGGGAGAGAGGTAGAGGTGGGGGGGGGGGGAGAGAGGTAGAGGTGGGGGGGGGGGGAGAGAGGTAGAGGTGGGGGGGGGGGAGAGAGGTAGAGGTGGGGGGGGGGGAGAGGTAGAGGTGGGGGGGGGGGGAGGTAGAGGTGGGGGGGGGGGAGAGGTAGAGGTGGGGGGGGGGAGAGGTAGAGGTGGGGGGGGGGGGGAGAGGTAGAGGTGGGGGGGGGGGGGAGAGGTAGAGGTGGGGGGGGGAGGGGAGAGGTAGAGGGGGGGGGGGGGAGAGGTAGAGGGGGAGGGGGGGGGAGGGGAGAGGTAGGGGGGGGGAGGGGAGAGGTAGAGGGGGAGGGGGGGGGAGGGGAGAGGTAGAGGGGGAGGGGAGAGGTAGAGGGGGAGGGGGGGGAAGAGAGGTAGAGGTAGAGGGGGGGGGAAGAGAGGTAGAGGGAGGGGGGGGGGGGGAAGAGAGGTAGAGGGAGGGGGGGGGGGGAGAGAGGTAGAGGGAGGTGTTGAACACTACTTGGAGGAAGCACTGAGGGTGGCAAGGGCACAGAGTGTACTCTGGCTGGAGGACTTCAATGTTCATCACCAAGAGTGGTTCAGTAGCACCACAACTGACACAGCTGGCCGAAGGACATAGCTGCTAGAGTGGGTCTGCGGCAGGTGGTGAGGGACCCAACAAGAGGGAAAAACCTGCTTAACCTCGTCCTCATCAATCTACCTGTCACAGATGCATCTGTCCATGACAGTATTGTTAGGAGTGCCACTGCACATTTCTTGTGGAGACGAAGTCCCATCTTCACATTGAGTCTACTCTCTATCGTGGTGTGTGGCACTACCACCATGCTAAATGGGACAGATTTTGAACAGATCTAACAACTCAAAATTGGGCATCGATGAGGCGCTATGGGGCAGCAGCAGGATTGTATTCAACCACAATCTGTAAGCTCATGGTTCACCATATCCCCCACTCTAGCATTACTATCAAGCTGGGGGATCAACCCTGGTTCGATGAAGAATGTAGGAGGGCATGCCCGGAGCAGACCAGGCATACCTAAAGATGAGGTGTCAACAAGGTGAAGCTACGACACAGGACTACATGCACGCCAAATAGTGGAAGTAGCATGCAATAGACAGAGCTAAGCATTCGCACAACCAACAGATGAGATCTAAGCTCTGCAGTCCTGCCGCATCCCGTCGTGAATGGTGGTGGACATTTAAACAACTAAGGAGGAGGTGGCTCCACAAATATCCCCATCCTTGATGATGGAGTCACATAGTGCAAAAGACGAGACTGAAGCATTTGCAACCAGTAACAGCCAGACGTGCCGAGTGGATGATCCATCTCAACCTCCACCTGAGGTCCCCAGCATCACAGCTGCTTGTCTTCAGCCAATTTGATTCACTCCATGTGATACTAAGAAACGGCTGAGGCACTGGATACTGCAAAGGCTATGGGCCCTGACAATGTTCAGGCAATAGTACTGAAGGCTTGTGCTCCAAAACTGACCGCGCCCTAGCCAAACTGTTCCAGTACAGCTACTACACTGGCATCTACCTGAAATTGCGGAAAATTGCCCAGGTGTGTCCTGTACACACAAAGGACAAATCCAACCTGGCCAATTACTGTCCCATCTGTCTACTCTCAATCACCAGCAAAGTGATGGAGGGGTTCATCAAAAGTGCTATCAAGTGGCATTTATTCAGCAATAACCTGCTCACTGACTCTCAGTTAGGGTTCTTCCAGGGCCACTTAGTCCCTGACCTCATTACAGCCTTTGTCCGAAAATGAACTCAAGGTGAGGTGAGAGTGACTGCCCTTGACATCAAGGCAGCATTTGACTGAGTATGGCATCAAGGAGTCCCAGCAAAAGTGGAGTCAATGGGAATATGGGGAAAACTTTCCACCGGTTGGAGACATACCTAGCACAAAGGAAGATGATTGTGGTTATCCGAGGTCAATCATCTCAATCCCAGAACATCGCTGCAGGAGTTCTCAGGGTAGTGTTCTAGGCTCAACCAGCTTCAGCTGCTTCATCAATGACCTTCCCTCCATTATAAGGTTAGAAGTGGGGATGTTTGCGCAATGTTCAGTTCCATTTGCGACTCCTCAGATACTGAAGCAATGCATATCCATATGCAACAAGACTTGGGCAACATTCAGGCTTGGGTTGATGTGTGGCGTGAATGTAACTTGCCACTTAAGTGCCAGGCAATGACCATCTCCAACAAGATGTTGCCTGGGCTGGAGCATTTCAGCTATGAAGAGAGACTGAACAGGCTAGGTTTGTTTTCCTTAGAGCAGAGAAGACTGAAGGGAGACCTGATTGAGGTATACAAATTGGAGGGGTATAGATAGGAAGAAACTTTTTCCCTTAGCAGTGGTGTCAGTAACCAGGGGCCATAGTTTTAAGGTAAGGGGCAAGAGGTTTAGAGGGGATTTGAGAAAAATTCCGGTTGGAATCTGGAACACACTGCCTGAAGGGGTGGTAGAGGCAAGAACCCTCAACATTTAAGAAGTATCTAGATGAGCATTGAAACGCCATAGCCTACAAGGCTATGGGCCAAGTGCTGGAAAATGGGATTAGAATAGATAGGTGCTTGATGGCTGGCATCAGTGGGCCGAAAGGCCTGTTTCTGTGCTGTATAACACTGACTCTATAAGAGAGAATTCAACCATCTCTCCTTGACATTCAATGACATTACCATCGCTGAATCCCCCATTATCAACATCCTGGGGGTTACCATTGACCAGAAACTGAACTGGACCAGCCATATAAGTACTGTGGCTACAAGAGCAGGTCAGAGGCTAGGAATTCTGCGGCGAGTAACTCACCACCAGTCTCCCCAAAGCCTGTCCACCATCTACAAGGCACAAGTCAGGAGTGTCATGGACTACTGTCCACTTAACTGGATGGGTGCAGCTCCAACAGCAAATATTCAAGAAGCTCAACACCATCCAGCACAAAGCAGCCTGCTTGATTGGCACCCCATCCACCACTTTCAACGTTCACTCCCTCCACCACTGCGCACAGTGGCAGCAGTGTGCATCATCTACAAGATGCACTGCAGCAACTCAGCAAGGCTCCTTTGACATCACCTTCCAAACCTGCGACCTCTGCCGCCTGGAAGGACAAGGGCAGCAGGTACATGAGAGCACCACCACCTGCAAGTTCCCCTCCAAGCCCCACACCATCCAGACTTGGAACTATATCACCGTTCCTTTGCTGTCACTGGGTCAGCACTGTATGTGTACCTACACCACTTGGACTGCAGTCGTTCAAGAAGGCAGTTCATCACCACCTTCTCGAAGACAATTAGGGATGGGCAATAAATGATGGCCTAACCAGCGACGCCCGCAACCGGTGAAAAAATGCTTTAAAAACCCTCACCACCTGGCCATAACAGTATGAATAAATTTACCTGCCGTAAGGAATCATTTGTTTTGAATTCAGTTTTTTTCCTCGTATTAACCTTCCCAATCTCTTGATTTTTGTCTGAATTGAGGCTGTACCTCTATTTGAGATTATTTATTAATTCCTGTTAATTATAACTTGTCAACTGTGGGAGGAGAACTCGGGGAATGAGCCTGATGTGGTACTGGACTAGTAATCCAGAAATTGTGCTTTTAAGTCCCACCAGGGCCATTTGTGAAATTGAATGCAGTAAAACTCTGGTAATGTCAAATAGTACCAGAAAAATAACCGTGAAAGCTTCCAGATTATCAATTTTTAAAATGAACTGGTTCACAAATGTCTTTCAGGGCAGGTCTGGCCTACATGTAACTTTAGCGTCACACTGTGGTTGACTCCTGATACCCTCAAGGTGATTAGGGATGAACAATAAATGCAGTGTCACTGAGAACAAATCAGATTCAAGGTTCTGTATGAGACAGGTAGCTTTTCCCCTATTTGTGATTGGCTTGTCCCAACTTAAAGGTTGAGATTCATTGTTTTTGTTTCAGTTTCTGTGCCTCCCTGGACATTGCAACAACCTGAATTTCTGTTCCATTTCCTTTGATTTTTACATTTAGGAAAGAAGTTTAAGGCCGAAAATACCAGCCTGACCTACCTACAGACAACTTTAGGCAAATCTTATATGTGCCATTCTGAACAGATGCTGCAGGTGAACCCAAACTTCTCCATCAATGCATTTGAGCTCCATGTTCAGCCATTCAGGGTAAACGATTCAAAATATGGAACTGGTAGGTTATTGCAATTTTAATGTGTTAATATTTTGATAGCTTTGTGAACGGCATGTGCAGTTTTGTGCTGTAATTAATATGTAGATTAATGTATTCTTATACCTTCAGCTTTCTGTATCTTTCCCTTTATCCCTTGAGTCCTGTCTGTTCCCTGCCAAGGTGGTTAATTGACTATCTCCTAGACTTCCTGCTAATGCTACACAGACATTGGTTATTTCAGAGTTATGTTTGCTCTTATGCTTGTACTGTTGGGGAATACCTGAGGGGTTCAAGGGTGCACAAATAGCTAGCATTAAATTCGGCTGCATTCATTTCAGTTATATACTTTATAAAGTACACTTGCTGTCCTCTGCTAGCACACTCCTCCTGAATGAACTGTTCTGATGTATTGTCTGGGGTGTCTTAGCATAGACTAAGAAATAATTAACCACCCTTGTATGTCTTTCACTTATGTGCACCCTCCACATACCATAGTCCTATCTGACCATCATCTCATCCCTTTGGGGCACAGAATGTGTTTGCTTCAAGGTGAGATTATAGGAGTCTTGCTAGTCGGTCAGTTTCAGCTTAGCTTCTGATCTAATTGTATAGGCACAATATAATGTCTTTAGCGACACTGGTGTAGGTGTGCACCTGGTTTCCCTGCAGACAGGTTAGGTTTTACTCCTGTCTTTCAGGTGGGACATTGAACTAAGCACTCTGTTCTGTTCAATATTTATTCCTCCACTAACATTACTAAAACAGGTTATCTGGTCATTTATCTCACTGCTGTTTGTGGGGCCATGTAATGTGCACATTGACTGCTGTATTTGTCTACATTACAATAGTTTAGAAGTACTTCATTAGCTATGGAGGGTGTTGGATAAAGACACATTTTTCTTTCTGAACTGTGGTACGTGTGTATCGTTAAAAGAATAAATTGCCTTACTAAGATTTGACACCATCTTCGTAGCAGAGGTGTTCAATTGTATTGTAAGATATCCAGTATTGGCCTCAGTTAGCTTGGTCGGTAGAAGTGAAAGGTGCATTGACCATGGAACTGAATGCATGTGTCTTAAGTACCGTTAACAAAGGTACATATCCATTTAAAGTATGCATTCTGAATTGTTAAAAGTTCTGAAGGTAGTTTTAAGCAATAAATTTTTTAATCTTTTTTTTGAACAGCTGAAGAATGTCAAATGGATAAAGATGACATGTTGATCCCAATCATTGTTGGTGCAGCTCTTGCTGGCCTGGTGCTGATTGTGTTGATTGCTTATCTGATTGGAAGGAAGAGGAGCCACGCTGGATATCAAACCATCTAACCTCGCATAAATTTAGCTATTCCACCTCTGTAACTAATTCTTTTTCAAAGAAATGCACACACATTCTGTCTGGAAATCTTGGGCATGGACCTGCGTTAAAGGGAGTTAAGAGAAAAAAGTTTACTGACAAACGGAATCCGCTACCTGACAACTTGCTTCTAACATATGTTTTTAACCATATATGGTGAAAGATTTTCCAACGTGCCCTTCCCTCACCACCCCTCGGCTTTGAGATGGGGTATATCATTGCAAATATGTTACAATATCATTGTCCCATTTAGGGAATAAATGGTAGTTAAATGCAAACTGAACCCAAGACCTACGCTGATTGAGAATGCAATGTTGCCAGGAGGGTTTACACACTTAATTCAGGTTGTGAGGAAGTGGCATCTGTGTGCCAACTTTCTACATTTATGTTTCTACAGCTGGTTCCTTTATCCCAAGAGCAGATGTACAATGGGTAAGATAAAGAGGCTGGTCTTGTTCACAAAATGGAGTGCAGCCAACCAAGAGAGACCAATTTTTCAGCAGAGGTTGTGATACTATAGTGCAAGAGCACCTTAGGAAAAGGACTGTTTGTAAGTAAATTAATAACATTTCACACTTGTGTAACCGAGTGTTAATTCCTGATTTACAAAAATATAATGGTGTGTTGTGCTGAAGTGATTTTTTTTGGCTCATTAGACTTGACTTTTCCATTGGGGTGTATATATACAGACACATGTGCCTGTAAATTAGGCTACTTGCAAATTATGCTCCCATCTCCTCCCTCCAAAAAACATTATAAATCCAATGGCTGGGGCATTGCTAGGTATTAGCGTTGAGAATTCTTTAATCATTGGAATGATATCTTTCAAAATGGACTTGTCATCTGCGCCTTGGCATTTTTCCCACAGAAAAAACAACCTTGGTGTAAATTGTGTTGCAGTTTTTGACTTTTTTGGAATATAAAAGCACAACAATGCTCTTGCCTTGTTAGCCTTTCGCTGCTGTTACCATTCACACAGTGATTGTATGGATATAAAACAAAGTGCATTAGATGTGAGGGGCTTTTTCTGTATAAATCAGTGTTAATCCTGCAACAACTTCAATAATTGCTGATGAATAAAACCAGCTAAATGCTGATCAAATCCAGGTTCAAACTAGTTCAAGTGGTAGGCATCGTGTGCATATGTTTGAACTTTGACTTGTAAACTCGAAGAATATTGATTGGATTAAAGATTACCCTAGCACATTTAACACACATTATTCTCACCAGTGCTCTCCACATATATAACTTGGTTTAGCTTGATGGCCACCTGTTTTAAACCTTGTTTATGGTATTTAAAACTCTTTCCTGGGTTATATTTTTAAAGCTGTTGATCTAAGCTTTTGGGTGATCTCTATTGGGTGCTCTGCAAATGATTAGGAGCTGGCACTCTGTACTCTGTGTTCTCTCTGCAGTTTTTTTTAATCAATTAAACTCTGTGCATTTTTTGTGACTGCACTTTTTCAGGCATGTCTTAACCGTATAAAGAAAATTCAGCCTGCCAATTGTGCTTAAGAGCTTGTGTGGGACTGTTAACTGAAGACTTGGCACATAAGGTGTATGCATTGCCTATAACCGTGCTAATAAAGGATTTGTTTCTCAAAGGGCTATGTGCTGGTTTCCCTTCTATTAAAGGCATTTGGCCAGCTCTCCCAATTGGATAACAAAGGGATTCTTAACTCTCTCACATAATCATTTACCAGGTGTTGGTCATTTGTTATGGAGAAACCCTATTTCTAAGATTGCATGGGTAGCAAGTCTTTGCCTCCTCCTTCCCAATACATTCTTGACAGTGTAACTGCATCAAGTTTGAAGTTATGCTTGTATGATTTCCTGCATCATATTAGGACCTTTTTATTTCACAAGAAATGTTTTCATCAGCATTGAAAGTTGCTCAATTTTTACGACTTGCTTGATTTGACCTGTTTTCTGTCTGTTCCATTCCTTTTTTGTACTTACTGTTTTTTGATTTTTTTTTGTTTCTGTAATCCAGTTTGATGGTGATGAAAGTTTTCCTGACTTGTACTTGTGCACCAATAAAATTATTTCTATTCCGTCTGCCAAATGTGTTTCTAGGTTTACATTAAATACATAGTCGGGTTGGTCTCTGACAAAGAATTCTGTTTCCAATTTTAATGAGGCTGAGCTTTTGGTCATCTACCCAAATTTCTTTGTGGCTTGGTGTCAAATTTTGTTTGATAAAGCTCCTATGAAGCAACTTGGGACATATTGCTATGTTAAAGGTGCTATATAAATGCAAGTTGTTTTATAATCTCATGCTGCATTCTGCTAAATGTACCCCTTCACATGGACAGATTCACCAAGCATAGCAAATTCCATACTGGAATCATGTCATTCTGTTACATAAATTGCAAGTTTGTGATGGGGCCTAAGTTATCAGGGAGTTCAGTTCTGTCTTTCCGCGATGAGACAAGTAATGCAAGAGTTAGGGAAGGAGAATTTTAGGTAGGTTGAATTATGGGCATATCTGAATGGAACAAGCTGGGTGAATTGTTACAAGCAAAGGTTTTGGTTTTAGGAGCAGCCCAATGTTGAACTATAGCCGAAGGTACCAAAAACACATCTGCAGTGGAAAGCTAAGAGTCAATTGGTTAAACAAGATTGAATCTATTTGAAAGAAAGCACTGGAGAGATGTCACGTGGATTTAGTTAGATGAACTGATTTTAGCTGTATGATCTAGAAGTCAGATACATGAAGAGAGCTGTTGATCTGATAGCTGCAAAGCTCTGCTGTTCCACGAACAGTCACAGATTCTGTAATGTATTTCTCTAAGCCTTGGGCTACATGGATGCTGCCACTTTTATTTCAAAGCAATATGATGGTGCATATCAATACAAAAGTGCAAGTATAAGTCAAAAGTCTCATCGATATAACTGTTAAAGTCCAGGAGTGGGTGACAGCTTCAAACTGGTTATTTGCAAAGCAGCCAATAAAAATCCAGCCCAAGTTAAAACTAAACATGAAAAGGGCTTTGGGGTGTTGCACTACTTGAATAGAAAAAAATAATCCTTTATTTTGATGTCTGAATTGGATAATGTACTGTCTGATTGGAGACAGTGACCTTCATTGTCATAACACTTGACAAGTGCTATGTAACTGAGCTGGTTTGCCTGAGAAATTTTGTGTCACTGACCACCTGTATGTTGGAGTGGATCCGTGCATATTATTTACAGCACAGAAACAGGCATTTGGCCCAACAGGTCCATGCCAGTATTTATGCCCCTCTTCCTAGCCTTTGTCATCTAACGCTATCAACATATCCTTCTGTTCCATTGTCTCTTGTGTTTATCTAGCTTCCTCTTAAAAGCTGTGGGATTGTGTAAGGGCATGGATGATGCATAGGTCCTGTCAGTAAACTTTAAAAAAAAAAAAAAAAATTTAAATGTGTCGATTGCAAAGCGAAGAAATACGTCCTCACTTTGAAAGCACGCAGCCTGCTTTTCACTTAGCGTTAATTATATGGGTGAGTTGAATAGTCAGTACGTTCCTGGAGCATTGGGAAACTGCCCTCCATCAATTTCCCTTTGCATGGGATTTGTGCCTTTAATGAAGGCCTTGCACATTTTGTTTATTCTCCAGCCTAGCGTACTGGCATATTGTGTTAAGCAGCCAAGGACCCAATGATAGGGCTCTCTTCCTGGCTCCCACATGCACATTCCATGCCAACTGGACTGAAGCTACTGGCTGGATTTTAGTTTCCTCATCCTAATAATCAAGAATATACTGATTGCTTAATGTGTTTTTTCTTTTGTTTAATGCAAATGTTGCTGACCATTTTGTCAGCTGTAGGTCAGCTTTGAGGTGCTCTGTTCCTGTAACCTGGTGAGTCTCTTATTGAAGTGGTATTGGGCAACTTTATTGATTTGTCAAGAAAGTTGAAAGGGCTGGGCATATTTGATAAACAGCTTCTGCCCTTTTGGCCTTTATCTCTAGGGTTGGAATACAATGTTCCATTGGCCCTTTTTCTTTGTACCTGCCCACTTTGTGGCCAAGCTGGTTTGCCTAATGCCTTGTCCTTGAAATCTATCGTTGCTTGAGAATATAGTACAGAATTACATGGAAAGTACAGCACAGAAACGGGCCCATTTGGCCCAACTGCTCTACACCAGTGTTCCATGTTCCACATGAGCCTCCCCCCACCCTTTCTCATCTAACCCCATTAGCATAGTCTATTTCTTTCTCCCTTGTGTTTATCTTGCTTCCTCTTAAACATATAGAAACATAGAAAGTTACGGCACAGAAGGAAGCCATTCGGTCCATCATGTTTGCCAGCCAAGAGCTAACCAGGCTAATCTCACTTTCCAGCTCTCTGTCTATAGCTCCGTAGGTTACGGCACTTCAAGTGCATGTCTAAATGCTCTTTAAAAGTAGAGGTTTTCTGCTACCACCCTCCAGGCAGTGGGTTCCACACCTCCAGTACCCTCTGGGTGAATAAATTTCTCAATTCCCCTCATGCTTCTGGTAAAATTGCAGTAAGTTTTGTTTTGCAGTACCTTTTGTGCCTCTCTATATTTCATATAATATGGATATCCGAACTATGCACAGTACTCAAAAGTGTGGTCTAGCAAAGGTTCTATACAAGTTTAACCTTACAAGATGTGGGAGCACTGGCTGGAGTCATTCTGGTATATCCTAACTGAGGTGCTAAGTCCAGAACTGAGTGCAGAATTCCAGATGGGGTCTAACCAGAGCAGACTTCAGTTTTAACATAATTACTAACCTTGAGGTAAAGGCCAACAGCAGCATTTTTAATTATTTTTGTCTGTGCCCATAGGCTGTTAGTGAAAATTGATGATGAGCTGTTCCCCTGAGACATGTCCATTTTAAAGTCGACTGTGATTTTCCAAATATAGGTTGATGCATTTAAATTATGTATTTAAGACACAGCAAGTAGTCTGGCCCCAAACTTACTTGGGGATCAGGGCAAATGGAAACTAATGGAGCGAAACCCAGTGATGCTGTCTGCATGGTTTGATTGAGATGTTGCGTCCCATTTTTATGTCTTGCATTTAGTAATCAATGCTTCTAGTTGGCGTGTTTAATAACTTGGACTGGATTTTGCGGGCAGTGGCGAAGTAATAGCACTCGCCATTGACTATGAAGAAAGCTGCCTGCCAAAATCTAGTGATCTCTGGCATGGTTTTCTCCTTTCCTGCCGGCAGTTTAAATCTGATGCCAAGTCTAGGGAATGTCTTGGTGTGCAGCAGCAGTATGGCTGCTTACCTGTTGTCCAATCATATTGAAGTATTCTCACTGATAGCAAAGCAGGAAATTAAAAGCACTGAATCTCCTCACTTTTAAAGTTTTTGTCAATTGATTGCAATCTGAGGACCTCGACAGTACACCCTATGGAGGAGTGTAGACTCACTGACAGCAACTTCTGGATTTCTGCATTATTTTGCATATGTGCCGATTCCTGAAGAACAATGGCGAATGTTGACAATTTTACTGTTGTTACCACTGCTATCTCTGGGCTGATATTTTTACCTGCGAAGCCCCATATTCACAGCTGTTTGTAAAGCCTACCATGTTGTACTGATTTGAAACATCACTGTGTGCCAGCAATCCACAGACAATAGTTTTTATTGAAGATTTGAAAATCTGAAATCCTTTAACACATTCTTCCAGCAAAATACAAAAGATTTGCCCTAGAATCCAATGCCTTCTTACTATTATATTTGGTTTTAATTACCACCCCTTCCCCATTTTATTAATCCAGTACAACAAAAAATGTAATCTTCGCAAATGGGAAAGAGTTGATATAAATCCTAAATTAAATCTATCCAGCTACAACACTGTCCTCTAACACATTGAATGATTTTGTATTACATCGTGTAGCAAGCTACCACTATTTGGTCTCCGTAATTTGGCTGCCCTGATTACTACTGTCCTTCACTCCTACAGCCAACTGTAGTCCCACAAGGACAGAAATCATCCATCTCTGCTGGAGATCAGAGACAAAAGTGGGAGGGCCACTGAGGGGAACATTGACAACTGGGCTATAACGCTAGCCAGAATTCCAAACCCCAGACCTC
Source organism: Heterodontus francisci (assembly GCF_036365525.1). NCBI lineage: Eukaryota > Metazoa > Chordata > Chondrichthyes > Heterodontiformes > Heterodontidae > Heterodontus > Heterodontus francisci. Next base: position 15,600,692 of record NC_090380.1, on the reverse strand, counting down.
TAAAATTACAGGATTGATACAGATAAAGAATGTCATCGGGCACACAATCATCCATATTGTATCTAATCCTGTTGGTAGTACAGCCTTGCAATGTCTGCCCAAAGCAGTTCTTGAAACTATTGTGTGCAACAATACTTACGTTTTGCATGTAAAAAATTCTTTCTCAATTCCTAAATTTTGAAAACTTGTTTATTTATCTACTCTAAATCCACATTGAGGCTTTTGATTGAAACATTGTTTTTCCATTTAAGCAGACTGTTTAAAAAATCTATTAAAATGTTAACGGGCTATTTACCTGCAAAGATTGTTTTTGGAATATTTGAATGATAATCTAAGCAATTGTTCCTATCAGATGCTGTTAAACCACAGCCCTCCTGGTGTCCGACGTGTCATGTTGGTGGGAATGCATCGGAAAGGCTGCAAATTAGGCAGGGGCTGAGAGACTTCAGTTCCCTACTCTATGTTGGCCAGTCTGGGGGGCAGAGCCTGTTTCTGTTGCCCACAAGGCCGCCGACATCTTGTGGGGGTGGAGAAGTGAGCAGGGCCTCCCTATATGGGAGTTCCCAGTTTCCTGGCTCTCAGAGGGCCATGGTATAGAGCCAGTGTTGGCACCAAAAACAGTTGAATAAAGCTACACCCACATCCAGTGCTTGGTGGTGGAAGTGGGGCCCATCAGGGTGGTGGTTGGAGAGGTGTGTGGGGCAAGAGAGGATTCAGGCTGTGATTGCAGCCTCAACCCCTAAAGAGAAAGAGCATATTTCAGAGTGGCCCCTCACAAAAAGGGGTCTGGAGAGGGAGGGGGAACTGTAAGTTGTTCCCAAGAAGAACTCAGCACCTCCTCTAGCTCTTCCACCCTAAGAAATTACGTGCCTGGTATTGTCATGGTAATGAAAGACCCTGCACGAGCTCGCAATTGCTGGGGGGAGGCAGTGATGAAGGTCCCAGGTGGACACATCTTGGTATGTACACCAAAATGCATTCCTCCTTCACACCCCACCACCCCTCCCCCACTTCAAACTGACACTCACCAGGATTTTCAGGCCCTCAATGTTTAAGATATAGTTTTGATACAGTTTTTCATCTCCATCTCTGGTCAAAGCATCACACCTGACTGTATTTCCAATAACCACTCCTGGAGTGTGACTCTATCAGAAATCTAAAGTTGTAACTTTACTCCAAAGATTGAGAGTTGCTATGGATTTGCAGGTTACATTTTGTCAACAGAGTGGTTGGTGGGTAATAATTTTCATTCAATTAAAATTATTAGAACTGTCAAAATGGTCAATTCTTCTTGAACTTGCACAAGATGATCTCTCAGGGCATTGCTCACAGACATAAATAGAATTTGTCACTCTCCCTGTAACTATCTTTTCCAGTTTCCAAATCTCTTTCTTGACAACTTTCCACAGCAGCTTGCTGATTGGCCATCAAAACTTGTGAGGAAATGGTGTGATTAGGGATTTTGCCAATCCTTTGCCAAAGCTATGGCAGCCAATCATGGAATTCTGGGTCTTTCTGCTTGTCTTTCATTCACTCTTCATTTTCTGTCTGTCTCTCTCACACACTTTCTATGTTCTATATTTAAGCGACTCTTGGATAGGTACATGGATGATTGTAGAATGAAGGGTATGTAGGTAGTTTGATCTTAGAGTAGGTTAAAGGGTCGGCACAACATCGTGGGCCGAAGGGCCTGTACTGTGCTGTACTGTTCTATGTATGTCCCACATTTTGTCTCTTATACTTTCTGTCTTACACACTTACTATCTCACAGTCTATGCCTTACACACTTTCTGTCTCTCACTTTCTCTAAATTTCTCACATTTTCTGTCTCACATTTTCACACTTGCTGTCTCTCATTTTCTCTCTGTCTCTCACACTTATTCTCTCTATGCCTCTCACACACTTTCTCTCCATGCCATGCAACAAGAGGAGCACCAGGGTATATAAAAGCTTTGGGAGGTAAGAATTTGGGGTTGTCAATCGATCCTCAGCTTCAATAGCTTTTTGGGACAGAGTTCCAGATTGCCTGTATTGTATGATGAAGTGCTTCCTCACATAACCCTTAAACAGCTTAACTCTAATTTTAAGATTATGCCCCTTTGTTCTGGACTCTGCCACCAGCGGGAATAGTTTCTCTCTATCTACCCTATCAAATCCGTTAATCATCTTAAACACGTCAGTTAGATTACCCCTTAATTTTCTATACTCAAAGGAGGGTGCTGGGCTGTGCAAGCTTGAGAGAAAATAGCTCCCGACTGGCATGGGGAGGAAGCACTGTTCCCTCTAAGGTGTGCAGGTGTGCAGATGCACAGCCACCTGGGAGGGACCGTGCACACTGCTCACAAGTTATCTTGTTTAAGGTAATGAGCATCCATGGCTGCACAAAAGAGTTTAAAGGTACCACGCATTGAAATGAACTTGCTGTGCACAACAGAAAAAAATTGGAGGGAACATTGGGAAGAAGTGCAACATGACCAGAGGCTGAAGCAGGATCAGAGGCTCAGAGTCAAAACCAGGGAAGGAGGGATACTCCCATCATATTAGGGCTGGGGATTGTTGCAGGTACCTGTGAGCAGGACACAGCAGGGCGTAGCTGCATGAGTTAGGAGAAAGCTCACAGCCTCAGTTAGTGTTGGGACCGTCCGATGCCCCTATTTGCTGATTACTGGCCCTGCCAGTTCTCTGCATTAACATTTAGCATTCAGCTGATCAATCAGTCGTGACGGAGTTGGGCTGGGCTCCTACACCTAATCTACCATGTCACCAATTGGGGGAAAGGGGGTGATTGCAGGGGATGGACCCACCCCTAAAATAGCACAATAGGAGGAATTAGGGTGAAGTATAAACCACAGCTGGAACACTTAGAGCAGGCCTGAGAGGAAGCAGGGATTGAGCAGTGTGAGTAAAGTGCCAGAGCTGGGGGATTAATGGATGAGGGAATTTTTTTATTCTTTCATGGGATGTTGAAGTCACTGGTTAGGTCAGCATTTATTGCCCATCCCTAATTGTCCTTGAGAAGAATTGACGGCCACCATGACTGCGGATATTGGCTTACAATATTTTTCCAACAATTCCTGATTGGTCCATGTGTCCTGTAGTTAGCTTAAACTAATACTACGATCTGACAGTTTTACAACGTCACAAGCGATGTTTGAGGCTCACTACAGTATTACAGACCTGAGGTTTTTAACAGTATATGTAGATTTCAAAATTACCCCCCTTTTCTTCAATTTGTACGTCTTAGCCAGGCTATTCCTTAAAATGTAGAACCTTAAACAATTTCTTTACTTGTTTAAGCAATGAAACACACTCCTGATTTGGAGGGAGGCATCTCCAGAATCGACTCTCTCCTTAAATCATTTGGTAATCCACCATTAGGCCCCCACACATTGAGCTCTTCAAAAATACCGGTCTCGATCATCTCTTCTTGCCATGGGATAGGGATGTTACCAGTCGCAAATTCATCAAAAAACTCCTTGTCTGCATCTTCGAAAGTAATGCCTTTCACAGTTGAGAAGGCACCTACATCTTGAATGTCTTTTGCATACACTGTTCTGGAGTCTGGGATAAATGGAGGTGGAAGTATACCTAGAAGGGAGTGAGCAAAAAGTCAACAGTGATCAACATTAACACATCCCATCATTTTCTATTTGGACTATCCTACACTTCCTTTTGAAGGTACTTAGATGGACAGTCCTGTGGAGATCTAAGGGAGTGTTACACTGTTACAAGTGCCATCTTTGGGCCCACTAAAGATTCCATATCACTACTGGAGGAGGAGCAGGGAGTTCCTCCAGTGTCCTGGCCCAATGCTCCTCCTTCAGCCAACATTACCTAGAGAAACAATTTAACTGGCTATGTGGAAGCTTGCCAGGTAAAAACTGGCTGCTGGGTTTGTCTATATAACAACAGTGACTGTTTCAAAAGCATTTTGTGTGAGTTACTTTGAGACATTTCTCAGACTTCTTTTGCTTTTATCCTTTATCCAAACATACATATATATAAAATGTGTGTGTGTGTGTGTTATTAAGCTTCTTTTATGGAACAAACAGTTCCTAGCTGCAAACCTTATTTTCTGCAATTGTGATTTCTGGCCATTTTCTCTGTCACCATTTCCCATTCAATTTTACTATGTCAACTCTCATGATGTAGTTAGAAATATAGAAAATAGGAGCAGGAGTAGGCCATTCGGCCCTTCGAGCCTGCTCCGCCATTCATTATGATCATGGCTGATCATCCAACTCAGTAGCCTGTTCTGGCTTTCGCCCCATATCCTTTGATCCCTAAAGAAATAGTTACAGGTTCTAGCCACAAGGTGGCTTTCTTCTGATGTCTCATTCTCCCAATGTAGTCATTATCTTGTAGTTTGCTTTAAAAAAAATCAACTGATGGAATCAGTGGCACAGATAATGGATTAATAATAAAATTGATACTGACACTGACTTCTACTATCTTGTTAGATTGCTGTTTTTGCTTTGCTGTAAATTTTATTAAATTATGGTAGAGCATGTTTGACACCACTAGCACGAGTCTGTTAGTGCACCATGGTGTGATGCTGTAAGGGGGAACTGCCTCTGAGACTCACACACTAACTTCTCTACTGGTACTGGGGGCAGGATTCTAGCTCCCAGCAATCAAGGAGACAGAGTGTCAAACAAACATTAACTGGCCCCTCCGAGGTTCTCCTTGCCAATTTTGCAACCCATTGACACTGACCTCTCAAAATGTTCTTGGAGGACTCACAGTCCTTCATTCAATGCTTCCACATTTAGTTGACTGACTCCCCTGGGTCCCTCAGGAGGTGGGCAAAGGTTCACAGATGCTCCTGCAGCTGTTACTTTCTCCAGGCTGCCCTGCAATGAGTTTAACCCTCTCAGAGATTGACACGCAACAGCGCAGTGGATTTGACCATGATCCCAGCCATCCCAGCACAGCTAGAGCTGGCTTTAACATCTTAAGATTTAGAGCTGTCCAGGGCTCTGTTGGCAACTCAGAGATAACATAGCCCCTCCTATGCCATATGGACGAGGAAAGTTCAAGGCTCAAGCCCCTGTCTGTGTTCATTGAACTGACCTCAGTAGGAGTGCTACAAATAGCCACATATTCATAATGATCCTGCTCCTGGGACCAACCTAACGCCCACAACTGACAGTTCACACACATATATGAATGTTTGTTAAGGGCAAGACTGTCCATCAAAGCCCACTGGCACTCACCGTCCAGATTCACACATGGGTAATGGCCACATGTGCAAAGACCCAGAGAGTGACCACTCCCAGAAAACGCTGGCTCTGATTTCATCCCATCCACCCAGTGGGAAAGGTATGTTTGTGCAATTAACTTTAGGGTGCAGCAATTAATGCCTCATCCCCACTGAGGTCCAGCAAACAAGAAATACACGGGCAATGTTGCTGCCTGAGACAGGAGGGGGTTAAGTGATAGATGCAAATTAAGGTCAAGATGTACCCAGGACCCCTTTGAAGTATTGGGCTACGATTGTAAAGAATCCCTCCCGGGTACGGTAGCACAGTGGTTATGTTACTCGACTAATAATCTAGAGTAAAAGCAAAATACTGCAGATGCTGGAAATCTGAAACACAAGCAAGAAATGCTATAAATACTCAGCAGGTCTGGCAGCATCTGTGGAGAGAGAAGCAGAGTTAACGTTTCAGGTCAGTGACCCTTCATTAGAACTGCTGATATTAGAAATGTAAAAGGTTTTAAGCAAGTAAAACAGGGGTGGAGCAAGAGATAACAAAAGAGAAGGTGTTGATAGGACAGGATCATGGAGAATAACTGACCAGAAGGTCATGGAACAAAGGCAAATGATATGTTAATGGTGTGCTGAAAGACAAAGCATTAGTACAGAGAGGGTGTTAATGGACAGAAAACTGAGCAGCCTGGCCCCAAGCACGAACATGAAAAAAACAGTGGGTAGGCACAGTAGAAACAAACTAAATGAACTAAAACAAAATGAACACATAAAAAAGAAAAAATAACCAAAAATAAAAAGGGGGGCCCGTCATGCTCTGAAATTATTGAACTCAATGTTCAGTCCGGCAGGCTGTAGCGTGCCTAATTGGTAAATGAGATGCTGTTCCCCGAGTTGCGTTGATGTCCACTGGAACACTGCAGCAATCCCAGGACAGAGATGTGAGCATGAGAGCAGGGGAGAGTGTCCCCTGTCAGCATTCCGAAGGGATTGTTCCCTCCGTGACACCCTGGCCCACTCCTCCATTACCCCCACCACCTCGTCCCCTTCCCACGACACCTTCCCCTGCAATCGCAGGAGATTTAATACTTGCCCATTTACCTCCTCTCTCCTCACAATCCAAGGCCCCAAACGCTCCTTTCAGGTGAAGCAGCGATTTACTTGTACTTCTTTCAATGTAGTATACTGTATTCGCTGCTCACAATGTGGTCTGCTCTACATTGGGGAGATCAAATGCAGACTGGGTGACCACTTTGCGAAACACCTTTGTTCAGTCCGAAAGCATGACCCCGAGCTTCCGGTTGCTTGCCATTTCAACACTCCCCCCTGCTCTCATGCTCATATCTCTGTCCTGGGATTGCTGCAGTGTTCCAGTGAACATCAACGCAAGCTCGAGGAACAGCATCTCATTTACCGATTAGGCACGCTACAGTCTGCCAGACTGAACATTGAGTTCAATAATTTCAGAGCATGACGGGCCCCCCTTTTTATTTTTATTTTTAGTTATTTTTTATTTTTTATATGTTTATTTTATTTTAGTTTGTTTCTGCTGTGCCTACCCACTGTTTTTTTCATGGTTATGCTTGGGGCCAGGCTGCTCAGTTTTCTGTCCATTAACACCCTCTCTGCACTAACGTTTTGTCTTTCAGCACATCATTAACATACCGTTTGCCTTTGCTCCATGACCTTCTGGTAAGTTATTCTCTGTGACCTTGTCCTATCAACACCTCTTTTGTTATCTCTTGCTCCACCCCCACTTTACCTGCTTAAAACCTTTTCCATTTCTAATATTTGTCAGTTCTGATGAAGGGTCACTGACCTGAAACATTAACTCTGCTTCTCTCTCCACAGATGCTGCCAGACCTGCTGAGTATTTCCAGCATTTCTTGTTTGTGCTGTAGTAATCTAGAGACCTGAATTAAGAGTTGAGAGATTTGAGTTCATATCCCACCATGGCAGTTTGTGAATTTGAATTCAGTTAATTAAATAAATCTAGAATAAAAAGCTATTCTTGGTAATGGTGACCATGAAGTGATCAATTGTTGTAAAAGCCATCTGTCTCACTAATATCCTTCAGGGAAGGAAATCTGCCTTCCTTACCCAGTCTGGACTACATGTGACTCCAGACAGCAATGTGGCTGACTCTTAACTGCCCTCTGAACTGGCCCAGCAAGCCACTTAGTTACATCAAACTGCTACAAATTATAAAACCGGCATCAACCTAGGCATCAGATTCAAAAGCGACAAAGGCACACCCAGCCCATTTGACCCTGCAAAGTTCTCCTTATTAACTAGTGCCAAAATTGAGAGAGCCTGACATAGTCATAGTCATACTCACAGTATCATACCTGGGATGTCCTTTCCTATAAGCACACACACACAAACTGCTTCATGCATTGACCCAGAACCTCCAAACCCAAGCTCAGTGTCACCTCTCACAGACACACACTCATTCCTGTCATCTCTGTTATGGAGTCATAGCTCTACCTTCATTCTGTCCTACATCGTAGATCTTCATAGAATCATAGAAATTTATGTACAGAAGGAGGCCATTCAGCCCATCGTGTCCACGATAGCTGACAAGTAACCATCCAGCCTAATCCCACTTTCCAGCTCTTGGTCTATAGCCTTGTTAGTTACAGCACTTCAAGTTCATATCCTTTCAAATGTTATGAAGCTTTCTGCCTCGACCACCCTTTCAGGCAGTGAGTTCCAGATCCCCATCGCCCTCTGGGTGAAAAGATTTCCCTTTGAATCACCTCTAAACCTCCTATCTCTTACTCTAAATCTATGCCTCCAGGTTATGGACTTCTCAACCAAGGGGAATAGGGCCTTCCTATCCACTCGATCTAGACCTTTCAGAACTTTGTACACTTCAATTAGGTCTCCTCTCAGCCTCCTCTGTTTCAAAGAAAACAACCCAAGCATATCCAATATTTCCTTATAACTAATATTCTCCAATCCAGGCGACATCCTCATAAATCTCCTTTGTACCATCTTCAGTGCAATCACATATTTCCTATAGTGCAGTGACCAGAACTGGATGCAGTACTCCAGCTGTGGCCTAACCAGTGTTTTATGCAGTTCCAGCATAAGCTCCCAGCTCTTATATTCTAGGCATGGCTAATAAAGGTAAGTATCTTGTATGCCTTCTTGATCATCTTTTATATGCCTGTCCAGCCACCTTCAGGGATCTGTGGACATGCACTCCAAGGTCCCTCTGTTCCTCTATGCTTCTCAGTATCCTACCATTTATTGTGTATTCCCTTGCCTTGTTAGCCTTTTCCAAATGCATTACCTCACACTTCTCTGGCTTGAATTCCATTTGCCACTGTTTCGCCCACCTGACTAGTCCATTGATATCTTCCTGCAGTCTACAGCTTTCTTCTTATCAACCAGACTACCAATTTTTTAATCATCTGTAAACTTCATAGTCATGCCTCCTACATTCAAGTCCAAATTATTGATATACACCACAAAAAGCAAGAGATCTAGTACTGAGCCCTGTGGAACTTCAATGGAAACAGCCTTCCAGTCACAAAACACCCATTGACCATTATCCTTCGCTTCCCATCTCTGAACCAATTTTGGACCAAACTTGCCACTTTGTCTTGGATCTCATGGGCTTTTACTTTCATGACCAGTCTGCCAAGTGGAACCTTATCAGAAGCCTTGCACCACATCAGATGCACGACCAGCATTACACCTCCTTGTTAACTTCTCAAAGAATTCAAGGAGGTTAGCCAGACAGGACCTTCCTTTAACAAATCCCTGCTGACAGTCGCTGATTAATTTGTGTCTTTCTAAATGAAGATTTATCCTGTCCCTCGGAACTTTTTCCAATAATTCTCCCACCCCCGAGGCTAGTCTGACTCATCTGTAATTACTCGGTCTATAGCTTTCTCCCTCTTTACAAAATGGTGCTATGTTAGCTGTCCTCCAGTTCTCTGGCACTACGCCTGTAGCCAGAGAAGGTTGGAAAATGATGGTCAAAGCCTCTGCTATTTCTTCACTCCTTGGGTTCTCAATAAGAAAACACTAATCTGATCCTTGGTGCACCTCACCTCAGTTAACTCAAACAAGGAGAGGTGTCGATGTAAGAAAAGAATGTGAAAAATTCAGGAATTCACAGGATAGATTCTCCCCCAGAGATACATTGGATAGAACATTATTTTGGAATATTATTAGAGGAAGTTCTATATTACACTCTTACAAAAATGTAATCCAGTCCGTCAAAAATTTTCAAATTAAAAAAGATGTTTATACTTTACCAGCTTGAAGTTTTCTCCAGTTAATACTCTTGAAGAAGGGATGATCCTTTATTTCAGCACAACATTCATTCCTGAATCCAAGGCGCTTGTCAGGATCTTTCTCCAGCAAAGCCTCACAAAACAACTTGCTTTGTTCACTAAACTTATCACAGTAAGTCACCGGGTCATTCAAAATCCGCCGTTTCACCTCCTTGTTCTCAACCTGGTGATGGACAAAATGCAGGTGGTTAGAATAGTAATAATCCAAATAGAAAGCCGAGATAATTGTGGAATCCCAGAAAGAGGCCATTTGGTCCATCATACCTGTAATAGAGCTATTCAATTAATCCCAGTCCTGTTCTCTTTCCCCATAGCGCTGTAATTTTTTCCCCTTCAAGTATTCATCCAATTCTCTTTTGAAGGTTATTATTATTATCACAACAACTCGATGTGTAAAAAAATAGTTTCCTAAGACGCCTCTGGTTCTTTTGACAATTACCTTAAATCTGTGTCCTCTGGCTACTTAAACTTCTGTCACTGAAAATAGTTTCTCCTCATTTACTTTATCAAAGCCATTCATGATTTTGAACACCTACATCAAATCTCCTCTTAAAACCCTCTGTTCTTAGGAGAACAATCCCAACTTCTCCCGACTCTCCACATAACTAAAGTCCTTCAACCCTGGCATCCTTCTAGTAAATCTCTTCTGCACTCTCTCCAAGCCTTGACATCCTTGCTACAACGTGGTGCCCAGAATTGAACACAACACTCCAACTGAGGTCTTACAAAGGTTTAACACAACTTCCTTGCTTTTGCACACTATGGCTCTATTAAGAAAGCTAAGGATCCCATATACTCTTTTAACAGACATCTCAACTTACCCTGCCATCTTCAAAGAATTTTGTATGTACACCCACAGGTCTCTCTGTTCCTGTAACCCCTTTAAGATTGTACCATTTAGTTTATATTACCTCTCCACTCATCCAAACAAAATTTATCACTCCAGACTTCTCTGTGTTAAATTTCATCTGTCATGTAACTGCCCATTTCACCGGTCTATGTCCTCCTGAAATCTGTTACTGCCCACTGCAGTGTTTATGGCTGTCCAGGTTATTAATATATATCAAAAAGGGGGTTTCTGTGTAATGAGGTTTTTGTGCATTGGGGTTTCTGTGTAATGGGGAGGGGGGTTTTATCCTGGTGGCGGGGATCTTGATGCTGGGGAAAAGTGACACCGAGATCCCTGTGTCGCCTCTTCTCTGGAGGACCCTCCGAATCTAGTGCCAATTAGGCACTTAAGTGGACAGTGGCAGGTCTTCCACAGGATCAAGGACCCTGTCACCATAAGACCCACCCTCAGAGCTGCCGGCCAATCAGCAAGGCCGAGGAGCGTCACTGGACCCAGGCCACAGGTAGGACAGGGCGGGAGAGGACTTGAGGGGCAGGGGTCACAGGGGAGGGTTGAGGAGGGGTCAGATGCAAGGGCTGGGGTGGCTCTCAGCGGCCTCCCCTTCCCGATGCCGGGTCCCTCGTTCAGGCACTAAATGTCTTTTAATGAAGGCCCGTGCCTCCAGAGCCGGGAAGCAGCCCCCAGAGTTTTTCATGCCATGCTTCCCATGCAGCGACAGGGCTAACTGCGGTGGTGGGAAGAAGCCCTTAATTTGGGGATAATTGCCCAGTTAAGGGCCTCAATTGGCAGTGGGTTCGGACGGCCATTCACAGGCCTTCCCACCCCGGACTAAATTTTGGCAGACGCGGGAATGTGGCAGGAATCACCCCCACCCCCCTGCATCACCACCACCCCCACCCCACCACTACTGCCAACTTCCCTCACGATTTTATGCTTGCCTCTAACTCCCAACTCACCGCAGGGGTTTCTGTGGAATGATGTTTCTGAGCATTGGGGTTTATGTGTAACGGGATTTGTTTGTAATAATGTTTATGTGTATTGGGGTTTCTGTGTAACGGGGTTTGTTTGTAATTATGTTTCCGTGTATTGGGGTTTGAGTGTAACGGGATTTGTTTGTAATTATGTTTCTGTGTATTGGGGTTTGTGTGTAATAATGTTTCTGTGTATTGGGGTTTCTGTGTATTGGGGTATGTGTGTGACAGGGTTTGTGTGTAATAATGTTTCTATGTATTGGGGTTTCTGTGTATTGGGGTTTGGGTGTAATAATGTTTCTGTGTATTGGGGTTTCTGTGTATTGGGGTATGTGTGTGACAGGGTTTGTGTGTAATAATGTTTCTATGTATTGGGGTTTCTGTGTATTGGGGTTTGGGTGTAATAATGTTTCTGTGTATTGGGGTTTCTGTGTATTGGGGTTTGTGTGTAACGGGGATGGTGTGTAATAACGTTTCTGTGTATTGGGGTTTGTGTGTAATGGGATTTCTGTTTAGTCAGGGTTCTTTTCAATATTGCAATTCACGACTGGGTGGGTCTCCCTCGCACATCAGAGTGAATATTCCATTTGCTAGGTCCTGGCATAGATTGTACCCCATTGGGACTGCACAGAGGCTGGGCTCCGTGTACCCACACCTCACTTTCTGATATGCTGTCCCAGTGCAGATTCTCCTCATCATTAGCTCATGATTAGAAATCTACCCAATTGAGCAGATTCTGAATTCAGCTGCTTGCCAGCATGTATTCTGTGGTATACCTGTGGAATTAGAGTTCCACATTCATTGCTACTTGAATTGGACTTTGCTAGGTCCATATTGATTAAGAAGAGTGTGTTTTAATATGTCCTGTGCCTTTTCTGTGTAGTACTGAGGTTATGCTGTACTGCTGGAGGAGGCATTAAACTCAAGCCTTGTCTGACTTCTCAGGGGGTGTAAAAGATCCCATGGTACTATTGCAGGAAAAGCAGGAGAAATCCCGCTGTGTCCTGGGGGAGAGTGTATCCCACACAATCTCACAGGTGCAAGTTTCTTACTCTGCAACTGATAATTACAATAATTGGATAGAAATCCAAGTAGTGCCATGTCCTGGATCAGCTGGTGATCTAACTCACAGAATTTATTTATAATATTTACTGGATCACTGGCCCATGTGACAAATAGTTTCAAATCTGGGCTTTTGTTTCTTGCTGACTGTATTCCTGATACAACAGATTCATTCAAGAATATCTTAAAATGTCTCCTTACATGTTCTCCCCGGTATCGGAACGGACCCTTGGCTGCGATCATCTCATACAATGTAACCCCCAGTGTGAAATAGTCCACAGAATAATTATATTCCAAACCTTGCAGCAACTCTGGGGCCATAAAACCTGAAATTGAAACAAATTAAATCCTTACCCATCGAAAAGAAAGCACTACAGATACTGAAACTTAAACAAAAACAGAAAACTCTGGAGTCACAGACACCACTTGCCACCACCCCCCCCCCCCCCCCCCCACCACACACACACACACACTCACTCTCACACTCACTCTCACATGCACTCACACACAAACCCACACTCACACACATGCTCACAATCAAACAAACACACATATACACACACACTCACGCACACATGCTCACACACACAAACCCACACACACACAAACATACATACACTCACACACTCACACTCATACACACTCATACACACTCACACACACATACTTACAGAATCCGACAATCACACACACACACACACTACACACACACACTCATATACACTCACCACACACACACACTCATATACACTCACCACACACACACACACTCACACTCACACTCACACACACGCTCACACTCACACTTAGACACACTACACACACACACTTACAGACAGACACACTCACTCACACACACACACATACACACTACACACAAACTGTCACACACACACACTTGCACACAGGCAGGCACACACTCATATACACTCACCACACACATGCACACTCACATACACACTCACATACACACACACTACACACATACACCCTCACACACACACACACACACTACACTGTCACACACACATTCACACTCACACACACACACACACACACACATGCACACCCAGACTCTCACAAACATGCACACACATTCACATACACACAACAGCCACAAACCCACACTCACTCACTCTCACACACACTATACAAACACACACACTCACACACACACATTCACACACTCACATGCACACTCATGTACATACATACACACACACACACACACCCACACTCACTCACACACACACACAAACACACTCACACGCACTCTCATGCATATACATACACACACTCACACACACATACACACACACTCACACATACAGACACACACACTCACTCACACACATATACACACTCATACTCATACACTCACACACAAAGACACTCACACACACATACACACACTCACACATTCACACTCATACATACAGACAGACACATTCACTCACACACATACATACACGCTCACACACACATACTCACACTCATACACACACTCATACTCATACACACACTCACACACAAAGACACTCACACACACTCATGCATTTACATACATCCATACACTCACATGCACGCACACACATACGCACACACAAACACACACTCATGCACTGACACACACACTCACTCACACAATACACACACACTACACTCACACACACACACACACACAGACACACATACACACACATACAAACACTCACGCACACTACACATACACACTCACATACACACACACACACTCACGCACTCAGACACAAACACAGGCACATACTCACACACAGACACACACACACATACTCACAAACAGACAGATACACACTCACACACTCATACACTCACAGACAGACACACTCACTCACACATACACACACGCACACTCACATACACACACACACACACACACGCACACACACACACCACACACTCACACGCACACACGCGCGCACACACACACAAACACACTCACATACACACTACACACACTAACAATACAAACACACACACTCACATACACACACATAATACAAACACACATTCACATACACACATTCACAAACACACTCACACACACACTCACATACACCCACTCACACACACATACACACGCACACTCGCTCACACACACAAACACACACACTCAAACACACACACATGACCCCTCACACCCACACCCACAATTACACATGCACACATCCGCATACACCCCCACATACTTCCACGGCCACACAAACACACCTACAATTACACGCGCATTCACTCACACACACACCCATGTACACACATCACGAACGCAACCACACACATGTCCCCATACAAATGCACACACATCCACACATACCCACAAATACTCCCCAACACACACACACACCTACAGATACACGCACAGATACATAGACGTGCGCACATGTGCCCAGATGCACATGCACAGATATGCATGCATACACAGACATCCTTCTTTGGCCTCCTTGTCTCGGGAGACAATGGGTAAGCGCCTGGAGGTGGTCAGTAGTTTATGAAGCAGCGCCTGGAGTGGCTATAAAGGCGAATACTAGAGTGACAGACTCTTCCACAGGCGCTGCAGATAAAATTGGTTGTTGGGGGCTGTTACACAGTTGGCTCTCTCCTTGCACTTCTGTCTCTTTTCTTGCCAACTGCTAAGTCTCTTCGAGTCCTCTCTCTTTAGCCCTGCCTTTATAGCTGTCCGTCAACTCTGGCGATCACTGGCAACTGACTCCCATGACTTGTGATCAATGTCACAGGACTTCATGTCGCGTTTGCAGACGTCTTTAAAGCGGAGACATGGACGGCCGGTGGGTCTGATACCAGTGACGAGCTCACTGTACAATGTGTCTTTGGGGATCCTGCCATCTTCCATGCGGCTCACATGGCCAAGCCATCTCAAGCGCCGCTGGCTCAGTAGGGCGTACATGCTGGGGATGTTGGCCACCTCGAGGCCTTCTGCATTGGAGATACGGTCCTGCCACCTGATGCCAAGGAATCTCCGGAGGCAGCGAAGATGAAATGCACTGAGACGTCGCTCTTGGCTGACATACGTTGTCCAGGCCTCGCTGCCATACAGCAAGGTACTGAGGACACTGCACAGGCATACATGTACACATACATGTATACCATGAGCATAACCAGGTTCACAGACCTGAATTTTTTTGCTGCGGGTCCTGTCCCACCGATTGGGCTGAAAGCAGGAGCCAATCCCACTCCAGCAGCAGCCAATTAACAGGCTACCGCCAGGGGCCATCATCCAATCAAGGATGGCATCCAGCCCTCTCCAGAGTTGCCTGTCCAATCAGAGGGTCAGCAGCTCATCAGACTGAGCAGTGCCACCGCTAAAGGTGGCCACTGCTGAGGAGGCAGCACAAGGATGAGGGCACCTCAATGCCAAGGTGACCTAAAAGACTAGTGCGTTCTTTTGCAGGCGCTGGGGCTAAGCAGGCAGGCCCCAATGATTGGGGAGCTGGATCGTGGTGTAATGGCAGCAAGTCAGGTCTCCCCATGAAGCATCGGGCCCTCCCAATACAGGCAAATTGCCTACAGGGGAGGCAAATGGTCCCTAATTGGACCTAATATGGCTCAATTGGACGCACTGTTAAGCTTCCCACTGTTGGTAATATGCCATGGCAGTGGGAAGACATCAGGCTCCCCTCCCGATGCCTTCCCCTGTCATATTGCCAGCCTGCCCACCTCCCAGTCTGACCCCAATGGGCTGGCAAAAGTCAGCCCACAGTCTCATAGAGATACAGATATACACACAAACGCATACACTCGTCCTCCCCTCCTCCTCCTCGGTCTCCTCTGCTCCTCCTCCTCTTTGCGCTCCTCTTCCCCCTCCCCTCCCCTCCCCTTCCTCTCCTCCTCCGCTCCTCCCTCAGCCCTGCCCTCTCCCCCTCTCTCTCCTGCTCCACCCCTCCTCCCTGTCCCTCTTCTTCTCCTCACTCCCTTTTCACTCTCCTCCTTCTCCATCTGCTGCTCCTCTCCTGCTCCTCATTCTCCTCCTCTTTGCCACCCCTCCTTCTCCCTCTTCTCTTCTCTCCCTCCCTCCCTCTTCCTCTCCCCTTCTCCCTCTCTCTCTTCCCTGCTACTGCTCTTCCTCCTCTCCCTGTGGAGGAATAATGGGATGTACCTGGAGTTCCAGCATAACCTTTGATCTTAGTTTGATCATCAGCCAATTCTACTGCAAGTCCAAGATCAGAGATTCTCACGTGGCCTGAAACACAATCAGTTACAATAGAACTGTTAGAAGCAGTTTGCTTTTCCCTCCTGTGGAAAGATATATTCCTCTACATCCTGTTTAGCCCAGTTAGGGAGTTGGATTCAGCTCTGTGCTGTCTTTCTCTGTAAGTTACTGTCACATGGCCGTGAGAATGGCCCTGTTTCCATCAAAGGTCCCATGATACTATTGGCAGAATGGCAGGGAAGTTCTCTCCAGTGTCCTAGGGTCAATATGTTTCCCTCAACCAATACCTAAAGCAGATTATCTGGTAATTTATCACATTCCTTTTTCTGGGAGCTTGCTGTGCACAAGTTGGTTGCTGCATTTCTACAATACAACACTGACAAGAGTTCAAAAGTCATTAATTGGCTGCAAAGCACTTTGAAATGTCCTGAAGTCGTGAAAGGTGCTACCTAAATGCAAATCTTTCTTTTTATCAATTAAACTAGAGGTAGCCCTGTCCACCTGACTTACTGCTGACTGCTC
Organism: Heterodontus francisci; assembly: GCF_036365525.1. NCBI lineage: Eukaryota > Metazoa > Chordata > Chondrichthyes > Heterodontiformes > Heterodontidae > Heterodontus > Heterodontus francisci. The sequence goes on along the minus strand of NC_090380.1, from coordinate 15,583,558 downwards.
AGACCCACAGTGCCAGCCTCTATTCTACTTCCCTTTATACACAGGACTTTCTTTTTCATTCGTTCATGGGATGTGGGCATCACTGGCTAGGCCAGCATTTATTGCCCATCCCTAATTGCCCTTGAGCAGGTGGTGAAGTTGAAGTCTGGATCTAGTTGTACTAGATTCATACACAGGATTGTTTCTTTCTCAAACTGAGAGCAATTACTTTCTGTCTTCTGTCTCATTCTCACCTGGTACCAGGATGCTGGGTGACTCAGTGGGCAATAGGGTGGGTGAGTCAATGGGTGACTGGGTGAGTGAGTGGGTGACTCAGTGGATTAATGGGTGGGTGACTGGGTGTGACTCAGTGGTAACTCAGTGGGTGGGTGGGCGACTCAGTGGGTGACTGGGTGAGCAATTCAGTGGGTGACAGGTTGGGTGACTGGTTGACTGGATGGGTGATCCATTCAATGCAGTTTGTACTGGACGGTCTGATTCCACCCGACTCATCTCTTCTGCTGCTGAAACCCTCATCAATGCCTTTGTTGCCTCTAGACTTGACTGTTTCAATGCTCTTCTGACCAGCTTCTCACATTATACCCTCTGTAAACCTGAGGTCATTCAAAACTCTGCTGCCCGTGCCTCAACTTGGACCAACTCCCGTTCACCTATCACCGCTGTGCTCACTGACCTACACTGGTCCCCAGTTAAGCAACGGTTTGATTTGAAAACTCTCATCCTTGTTTTCAAATCCCTCCCTATCTCTGTAATCTCCTCTAGCCCCATAAGGCTATCCTTATTTGGTCAGGCCATCCAAAAAGCCTTCAGTGTCAAGAGGAAGAGATGTAGTGTCCTCACATCTGTGCTGCACCCTTGGGTTCGGTGTAGACATGTGTGCATCCTTATCTTTGGGCGCGTGAAAGTGGGTGCAGGATTCATGCCTTGCGTCTGAATGATGAGGCTGGAGCAAGGGGCAGAGAAGGGGAGACCAAGATCGAGGTCTCTGCTAGCCTTAAAAATCCGTTTCTCAACCCAAACCCGCCTCCAACCCTTCCATTGCCAGTTTTAACTGAACTAGAATGAGGGGCAGGTGACCAAGGAGGTATGTTGGCACTTTAAATATGATAATGAGGCTGTGAGCCTCATTGCTATTCAATGACCAGGTTTCACAAGACTTGGAAAATCTGGTAGCTAAACCCAGGTGAGGACTGCTTTCGGATCCAGGAAAGAAATGCCTTTATAGAAACCTCCTGGATCCAGCGTGCCTGCATGGGAAACCCCCACAATCAGGTAGCACACCCCACCCCCATCCTCACAGACCTTCCCATGAGGCATTTGATCCACCACTCCCACACACCCTGAGGCTTCCAAACCCCCTCCCCCCTGGCCTTTGACCTCCCCCCCCCCTCAATGCCTCTGATCCCACCACCCACAGGCCTCTGATTCCACTCCCTCCCCCCAGCCTCCGACCTCCCCCCTCAGGCCTCCAATTCCCCCAATCCCACGTTTTCCATTCCCCAGCCTCAGGGACACTGGGATTGCTAGTTGCCCTGGGATTGCCTCCCCACCCGGGCTCGACCGCTGATCACCCCTCCCCCCAGGATTGACCCCGCTCTGATCCATCACCCCACCCCTGCCCCCGCAGAGATTGCCCCCACCCCAGTGCAGACTTACTTTGGCCTGTGGCCTTCACCCACCAGAACCCAGTCAGACTGGAAGCTGAACCTATCAATCAGGATGGCTTCCAAGCGGACGATGACATCATGTGCACTGTGGAGTTCACAACGTGCAGGGGAATTCCGACCTCCGGGTCCCCCGTGACTTGGCAACTCCCCCCGTCCTTGTTCCCGGTGGGACAGCTAAGTAAAACTCCAGACTTTTAAACCAATTTAACCCCAGGTTGACAAATTTCAGAAAATCGAGGTTTTTGACTCAATTTGTGAGTCTGCAAAGAACTGGATGGAGTAAACTCAGCATGAACATATAACAAATGTGTTGAGAGAAAGTAAACAGCCTAAATGTTTACCGCTACTCTTCTGCCCTCCCTGTTATATACTTGGTTCTTTATGCTGCCACTGTATAGAGTCTGGCCAGAGAGGTTCTTAGACTGTACTATTCAAACATTAATGTTTGTCATATAGTAACTATATACACCCCAGATTAGCCTGTGTGTCTCCTTCAAAAGGCATGCTGTAACCATTCTCGAGTCTCTCACACATGATCTCTTACCTCATCCTAGTGGGTGGTCATCTTTACATTCTCTCAAGATTAACCCTTTGATATCCGTATACTACACTCCCCTTCCCCTTCTGCCCCATCGCTAGGGATTCTCCCTCCACAGGGAGGAAAACACAGAGCTGAATCTCCACTCAAATCATCTACAGTGACCCTCAATGCTACTGCAATAGGGGTCAAAGTTCAAGCACACTCTCCAATAGGAATGGTTTCCCACACCAGCAAGGGCCAATCAAACGAGAGATGCAGTAACAAAAACAAAAAGTGCTGGAAATGCTCAGCAGGTCTGGCAGTGCCTGTGGAGAGAGAAGCAGAGGTAACGTTTCAGACCTTTTATCAGAACTGGCAAAGGGTAGAAAAGAATTAGGTTTTAAGCAAGTGAAGGGAAGGGGAGGGGAGGGGAGTGAACAAAGAGGAAGGTGTTTGATAGGGCAGAGGGAGATTAAATAACAAAGCTGTCCTGGGACAAGGGCAAAGTGTGTGTTAATGCTTGTGGTGAAAGACAAAGCATTAGTCCAGAGAGAGTGTTAATAGTGGAATAATGAGCGGTTGTTAAAAAATAAAAGATGAAAAAAAGGCCAGTCATGCAGCTTCCCAGTGAAAATCAACACAAGCTCGAGGTGCAGCACTTGATCTTTCGATTAGGCACTCTACGGCATTGCAGATTGAACATTGAATGCTATCATTTCAGAGAATGACTGGCCTTTTTAAAATATTTTATTTTTTAACCACCGCTCATTATTCCACTATTAACAGTCTCTTTGGTCTAATGCTTTGTCTTTCACCACAAGCATTAACACATGCTTTGCCTTTGTCCCAGGACAGCTTTGTTATTTAATCTCCCTCTGCCCTATCAAACACCTTCCCCTTTGTTCTCTTCCCCCACTCCACTCCCCTTCACTTGCTTAAAACCGAATTCTTTTCTAGTTTGCCTGTTCTGATGAAAGGTCACAGACCTGAAACAAACTCTGCTTCTCTCTCCACGGATGCTGCCTGACCTGCTGCGTATTTCCAGCACTTTTTGATTTTGTTTCAGATTTCCAGCATCTGCAGTATTTTGATTTGATTTAAGAGATGCAGTAACTTGCCCCAAGAAATTGTCTGCGGATTCAACTAACATCCAGCTCACCCTCATTATCGAGAAGGACATTCTCTGGTTTCAGATCACGATAGATGATCCTCGATTGGTGAAGGTGCTCCATGCCACATACAATTTGAGCTGTATAGAAACATGCTCTTTCCTCATTGAAACCTGGATTGTTCTCATCAACATTGTAAATGTGGTACCTGGAGAGAGGAAGGGAAGTAACCTCACCACAGGGAATAGTTTGACATAAGAATATTCAAAAGTAACTCATTGGATTACATAGAATTTACAGCACAGAAACAGGCCATTCGGCCCAGCTGGTCTATACTGGTGTTTATGCTTCACATCAGCCTCCTCTCATCCCTCTTCAGCTCACCAGATCAACATAACCTGCTATTCCTTTCTCCCTCATATGCTTATTTAGCTTCCCCTTAAATCCATATTCGCCGCAACTACTCCTTGTAGTAGCGAATTCTACATTATAACCACATTCTGTGCTTCTTTTATATATTCATGGGATGTGGGTGTCATTGGCTAGGCCAGCATTTATTGCCCATCCCTAATTGCCCTTGAGAAGGAGGTGGTGAGCTGCCTTCTTGAACCGCTGCAGTCCATGTGGGGTAGGTACACCCACAGGGCTGTTAGGAAGGGAGTTCCAGGATTTTGACCTAGCAACAGTGATGAAACGGCGATATAGTTCCAAGTCATAATGGTGTGTGGCTTGGAGGGGAACTTGCAGGTGGTGGTGTTCCCATGCATCTGCTACCCTTGCTCTTCTAGGTGGTCGAGGTCGCGTGTTTGGAAGGTGCTGTCTAAGGAGCCTTGGTGAGTTGTTGCAGTAGATCTTGTAGATGGTACACACTGCTGCCACTGCACATTGGTGGTGGAGGGAGTGAATGTTTGTAGATGGGGTGTCAATCAAGTGGGCTGCTTTGTCCTGGATGGTGTCGAGCTTCTTGAGTGTTGTTGGAGCTGCACCCATCCAGACAAGTGGGGAGTATTCTATCACACTCCTGACTTGTGCCTTGTAGATGGTGGACAGGCTTTGGGAGTCAGGAGGTGAGTTACTCACTGCAGGATTCCTAGCCTCTGACCTGCTCTTGTAGCAACGGTATTTATATGGCTGGTCCAGTAAAACTTCTGGTCAATGGCTCCCCAGGATGTTGCTGGTGGGGGATTCAGCGATGGTAATGCCATTGAATGTCAAGGGGAGATGGTTTAATTCTCTCTTGTTGGAGGTGGACATTGCCTGGAACATGTGTGGTGTGAATGTTCCTTGTCGCATATCAGCCCAAGCCTGAACGTTGTCCGGGTCTTGCTGCCTGCGGGCATGGGCTGCTTCAGTATCTGAGGAGTCACAAATGGTGCTGAACGTTGTGCAATCATCAGTGAACATCCCCACTTCTGACCTTATGATGGAGGGAAGATTATCGGTGAAGCAGCTGAAGATGGTTGGGCCTAGGACACTACCCTGAGGAACTCCTACAGTGATGTCCTGGGACTGAGATGATTGACCTCCAACAACCACAACCATATTCCTTTGTGCTAGGTATGACTCCAACCAGTGGAGAGATTTCCCCGATTCCCACTGACTCCAATTTTGCTAGGACTCCTTGATACCACACTTGATCAAATGCTGCCTTGATGTCAAGGACAGTCACTTTCGACTCACATCTGGAATTCAGCTCTTTTGTCCATGTTTGGACTGAGTCTGTGATGTGGACTGGAATCGAGTGAACCTGGTGGAACCCAAACTGAGTGCCAGTGAGCAGGTTATTGCTGTGTATGTGCCGCTTGATAGCACTGTCGACGATACCTTTCGTCATTATACTGATGATCAAAAGTAGACCAATGGGGTGGTAATTGGCCGGGTTGGATTTGTCCTGCTTTTTGTGCACAGGACATACCAGGGTAATTTTCCACGTTGCCGTGTAAATGCCAGTGTTGTAGCCATGCTGGAACAGCTTGGTTAGGGGCACGGCTAGTTCTAGAGCACAAGTCTTTGGTTCGAGAGCTGGGATGTTATTGGGCCCCATAGCCTTTGCAGTATCCAGTACACTCAGCTGTTTCTTGATCTCAAGTGGAATGAATCGGATTGGCTGAAGACTTTCCAAAATTGGGAGAATTGTCCCACAGACTAGTCAAGCAACAGCCCGACATAGTCGTACTCAGTGCATCATACATTACAGCCCATTTCTCAGACTCCTCCATCACCATTCCTGGGTATGTCCTGTCCCACCTGCAGGTGGTGACACAACAGTAGTATAAAGTCAAGACGGAGTTGCCCTCGACATTGATTCTGGACCCCATGAAGTCTCATGGCATCAGGTCAAACATGGGCAAGGAATCCCACCTATCACCCTCCCTCAGCTGATGAATCAGTACTCCTCCATGCTGAACACCACTTGGAAGAAGCATTGAGGGTGGCAAGGCTCTGAATGTACTCTGGGTGGGGGACTTCAATGTCCATCGCCAAGGGTGACACGGTAGCACCACTGCTGGCCGATTCCTGAAGGACATAGCTGCCAGACTGGGTCTGTGGCAGGTGGTGAGGGAACCAACAAGAGGGAAAAACCTACTTGACCTCGTCCTCACCAATCTATCTGTCGCAGTTGCATCTGTCCATGACAGTATTGATAGGAGTGACCTCCACCTTCATGTTGTGTGGTATTACCACCGTGCTAAATGGGATAGATTCAGAACAGATCTAGTAACTCAAAACTAGGCATCCATGAGGCTCTGTGGGCCATCAGCAGCAGCAGCAGAATTGCATTCAACCACAATCTGTAACCTCATAGCCCGGCATATCCCCCACTCTACCATTACCATCAAGCCAGGAGAACAACCCTGGTACAATGAAGAGTGCAGGAGGGCATGCCAGGAGCAGCACCAGGTATACCTCAAAATGAGGTGTCAACCTGGTGAAGCTACAAAATACGACTACTTGCATGCCAAACAGTGTAGACAGCATGCAATAGACAGGGCTAAGTGATCCCATGACCAACGGATCATATCAAAGCTGTGCCATCCTGCCACATCCAGTCATGAATGGTGGTGGACAATTAAACAACTAACGGGAGTAAGAAGCTCTACAAACATCCCCATCCTCAATGATGGGGGAGCCCAGCACATCAGTGCAAAAGACAAGGCTGAAGCATTTGCAACAATCTTCAGCTAGAAATGCCGAGCGGATGATCCATCTTGGCCTCTTCCTGAGATCCTTGCCCATGTTTGACTTGATGCCATGAGACTTCATGTGGTCCAGAGTCAATGTCGAGGACTCTCAGGGTAACTCCCTCTCGACTGCATACCACTATGTCACCACCTTTAGTTGGTCTGTCCTGCAGGTGGGACAGGACATACCCAGGGATGGTGATGGAGGAGTCTGAGACATGGGCTGTAAGGTATGATGCACTGAGTATGACTATGTCAGGTCGTTGCTTGACTAGTCTGTGGGACAACTCTCCCAATTTTGGTACAAGTCCCCAGATAACCATGAGAGGACTTTGCAGGGTCGACAGAGCAGGGTTTGCCATTGTCATTTCCGGTGCTTAAGTCAATGCAAGGTGGTCTATCTGGTTTTATTCTTGTTTGAAATTTCTGTAGCAGTTTCTGAATGGCTTTCTAGGTGATTTCAGAGGACAATTAAGAGTCACCCACATTGGTGTGGGTCTGGAGACACATACAGGCCAAACCTCAGGGGAGGCGGTGGCGTACTGGTATTGTCACTGGACTAGTAACCCAGAGACCCAGGTATTGCTCTGGGGACATGGGCTCGAATCCCACCACAGCAGAAGGTGGAATTTGAATTCAATTAATAAATCTGGAATTTAAAGCTAGTCTAACGATGGCCATGAAACCATTGTCGATTGTTGTAAAAACCCATCTGGTTCACTAATGTCCTTTTAGGGAAGGAAATATGCTGTCCTTACCTGGTCTGGCCTACATGTGACTCCAGATCCACAGCAATGTGGTTGACTGTTACATGCCCTCGAAATGGCCTAGCAAGCCACTCAGTTCAAGGGCAATTAGGGATGGGCAATAAATGCTGGCCTGGCCTGCGACGCCCACATCCCATGAAAGAATTAAAAAAAACAGGTAAAGACAGCAGATTTCCTTCCTTCTTTATGGCCCCTAGTTTTGGTTCCCCCACAAGTGGAAATATCTTGTCTATATTTACCCTATTGAACTCCTTCATTTAAAGACCTCTACCCAGTCACCACTTAGTCTTTCCTTTTCTAGAGAAAAGAGCCCCAGCCTGGTAAGTCTTTCTGATATTTATAATCTCCCAGTTCTGATATCATCCTTGTAAATCCTTTTTGCACTTTCTCCAGTGCCTCTATATCCTTTTTGTAACATGGAGACCAGAATTGTGCACAGTAATCGGTGTTTTCTAACTAAGGTTCTATACTGTTTTAACACAACTTCTTTATTTTTCAATTCTCTGTTCATTTGTTGGTATCATCTTCTTCCCAGAACGTTGACTGTCATGAATCTCCACCACTGTCCATCCTGTGCTCTCCTTACACATTCTGCATAGGTCAACTGCATCCAGTCAGTTATATTTGTCATCCATTTTCTTCTCTACTTCCCCTTCTTACATTTTCCATTGATCTTTCCTTCCAATAATTGTCTCTGTCTACCTTCTGCTCTAATGATGTGACTGATGTATTGTATCTTTCTCTTTGATGTTATGCACTAATTTCCTCTTTTCTCCAGCCATTTCAGGCACTTCCTTTCTGTGTAGGATATGCAGAACAATTCTATTCCTCTAGAAATTAACCAAGTGCTTTCTTAACACTTTTTATGGATTTGTTAACCTACAACATTATCTTTAAATTGTTTGTGATGCTCTACTCCTTTTCATTCTCAAAGAGTAGGAGCCTCCTTATTCCTCCAACCAAAATGCACTACCTTACACTTTTCGATATGGAAATTAATTTGCCGTTTACATTTGCAACTGGAAGTTTATTTATGTCTGTGTATTTTTCAGAGTTCACCACAGTATGTGTCTGATAATGCTCCTGTGAAGTGCCTTGGGATGCCTTACTATGTTCAAGGCTTTTTGATAGTCCACGTAAATCACATCCACCACATTTTCCTTCTTTATTCTTTCTGCTACTATTGAATGAAGTTATTGGAGACATATTGATGTCATAGGGCTGTCAGTAAATTCAAGTCTTCCCATTAGTTGTACAAATTAGCTCAAGTTTTCCCATCAATCTCTGGATTCTCAATCAACTCCTGTCAATGAATCTTACTCCCTGTAGTTACAATTCTTGCTCATGTTTTGCTGTCAGTGTTTCACATTCTGTTTTCCTGTATCACAAGTCTTGATGATGTAGGGGAAATGGGTCAGTGTGTGAAGTGGGAACCCTGGTAGGTTGCTGTGCTCTCCACCTGCCATGGGAACAATGAGCTTCAGCGGGAACATAAAACAGGTGACATTGGATCAGTTACCCATCAGAGGCCCGATATTTAAAGTCAGTGGAAATGAGAATCCGGTGGGTGTATAATGGGCAGTCTATTTCATATTGTGCATTTTACACATACCAAATTTCTGTCCTTGCGTTCTTCCACTGGACTCCAGGGCCACTGGAACCTGCTCCACTTTGCCCCTTTCTCATGCTTCCCTGTCCATTTACTGATCACCTGTGAACGGTTCTCTGCAGGTGAAATTTGAGCACAAAATGGGAGGCAGTGAATTGTCCACCTGTTAAACACTCCTCCCAGGTTGACTTTCACCCCCTTTGTGTCATGTGTATCTTTGATTTCTCTCATTGTATCTCCTTTTGTTTCCTGCATTCACCACTTCTGCCCTTTCGTCACCTCCAGATCTTTCTCTATCTTTTCCTGTAAGTAGGGTAGTTGTGTGTTTTCCCTCTCCCCTGTTTGTTTCCTTTTTAAATGCTGTTCATTTGTAACAGCTTCCAATTATGAGCAAGTGTTCCACAATCAGGGTCTCCATTGAACCTCTACTGGTGGAGCAGGAATTCTCCCAGAGATTATGTTGCTCAATGGAGTGTGGAAAGCACTAAATGCAAGTCACTATTATCGCTTTTGGATGTGACATTAAAGCGAGGTCCCTCTGCCTGCTCAGGTGCAGAGAGCCCATCCCATAATTTTTCAAAGAGGAGCATGAAGATCTCCTGGTATCCTGGCCAACGTTCACCCTTCAACCCACATCACCAAAACAGATTACCTGCTCATTCAACGCATTGGCTATTTATGGAACCTTGCTGTGTACTCTGTTTACAGAACATTAATCGGTTGCAAAGCTTTGGGACACTCTGAGGATGTGAAAGTTGTTCCCTCTCTCTTCCTGTGCAAATATTTTCAATGTGAAGGAAGCATTTTCTCCAGTTTTGCAGACAGGGCAAGGTCAAACCTTGTTTGGAAACTCAGGATGGAGGGGGAAGAAATTGAATTTGGGTCAAAAAGCCAGATGAAACACCTGATGTGGTGACTGGAGAAATGAATTGCCCCGATTTAAGGCGATGAAAACTCAGTGTCTTTGCAAAATCTTTTTGAGAACTATTTATTGTAGAGCCACTGGTTACCTCAAATCTCCTCCATTCATGATGGTCATCACCAAGCACAGCTCCGCTTTGGTTTGAAAAGCATAAGCTAGGGAGACAATGAATCGAGTGTGCACCCTGGCAAGGATCCTCTTCTCCACCATAGCACCCTGGAAAATGAAGACCAGCCTGATTAGTTCATGGGTTTCCGGTCCCACACTTGTCAGGAAACCGGAGAGGAGCAGTCAAAGCAACACAAGCACTTCCTACTGTCTGCATTCTCTTATGTTTAATCCTATGCCTATGTCCCCACGTTCTAGACCCTCAAGGGTGATTTTCAATAGCTCTTTCAGGCATTAAAGAGCCTCCAAAGTGGCCAAGTTGGGATTCTTGAGCTGAGGTGTTGGTTTAGCCTGTGCTTAGCGCAAGACGCCATCTTGGTAAAGGAGTTGACGCCTGTGCTTGGAAAGGCCCTTAGGAGCTGATTGCCGCTTAAAATGCCTACTAACATTTAATAAGGAGGCTGCAAGGTATTTTAGTGGCTAGCACTTATCCTAATGCCTTCTCCTAACAGCAAGCAATTGATTGGGAGTAAACATGGCGGTAATGTGGACTTCAAGTGCTACTTAACTGGATACTGATCATTCCATGTTTTTTTCTGCTGGAGCTGTGAAGAGGACCTTTGAAACACATTAGGAGCCTTTCTGGGTCAAGACTTCACCAATACTCCAGCAACATGTATTCCAGAAATTCTCTGAGGACTTCACCTAAAATGTGAGTACTAAGCTACTGTACATTATTGGACACCTTAGAGGAATCTGCAGGAGAAAGGAAGTGTTTGTTCTTGGATATCTGGTTGGGGTGGGGGAATCCCCCTTGGTCTAGACAAAGAATGGCAGGAGGACATGAGGCCAGGAAAAGCAGCACAATCTGCTGCAGGAGAGGGATGGGTGGGTGAAATAAACCCCTCAAACTCTAGAAAGTTTCTAAAAACCCTGTCCAGTCCCTTCATAATTTTGAACAGCTCCTATACACTGACTGTGCTTTTCAATTGAGACAGTCTGAACAACTGTTCACCACTACCCTTTGCTTTTCATCCCTTAGCCAATTTTGTATCCATGCTGCCACTGTCCCTTTAATCCTATGGCTTTTAATTTTGCCAACAAAGTCTACAATGTGGTACTCGAATGCATCCCCTCCAGACTGGATGATTTTTCTACTGTGGGGATTGTCAGCCTCTTAAATACCTTCTCTTTATCGATTTTATCCTATCCAATATCACAACTGCCTCGTCCTTTACTGCTACATTGGCAGCATTCTCTTCTCTAGTGAAGACAGATGCAAAGTACTCATTTAGTACCTCAGCCATACCATCTGCCTGCTTTTTGGTCCTGAATTGACCCCATCCTTCCTTTGATGACCATTTTACTATTTATGTGTGTGTTAAAGACTTTTGGATTCCTTTTATATTCCTCTAATCTATTCTCATACACTCTCTTTGTCTCTCTGATCCCCTTTTTTAGATCTCCTCTGTACTTTCTACATCATCCAATATCCTGCATATGTTCTGTATCCAGTGACCATGTAGTACATCACAACATCTCCCTATCTTCTGTACAAATTAACTGAGGTACATCACATCTACCTTTTATTCACATTGAGCATTCTATACACATCATCCAAGATCCTTCTCACCATCTGTACACAGTAACCATGGTACAGTAGGCAACAACCCATGTACATTCTGTGCACAGTGGGCATGAGGTAACCATCAACTTCCACCAATCTCTGAGATCATGAGATACATCATCCAATATCCCCCCACTCCCTCCACAACCATCTGTATACAGTGATTCAGGACCATCACAACATCCCATCTACCTCACAACAAAGAATCCATGGATATGTGTTGCCTACCTGGTGCAAAGGTTAAGGATATCTCAGAGCAACTGGAGAGGAACTTGGAAAGTGGGGAGGGCTGAGGAAGATCCAATTGGCATGGTCCATGTTGGGATCAATGACAGGGGAGTAAAGGGAGAAGGTCCTGCTAAGGGAATTTCAGAAGTTAGAAATTAAATTTTTAAAAAAGGTAAACTCAAGATTACAACCATTTGTTAATTGGCATAGAGATTAGGAAGGTGAATGTGCGGTTGAAAGATTGGTGTAAGAAAGAGGGATTTCATTCCATAGGACACAGGCACCTGTACTGGGACAGGAAGGAGCTGTACCACCGGGATAGGCCTCCCCTGAACTGGAGTGGGACCAGTGCCCCAGCAGCAAGGAAAGACAAAGCTATTGACAGGACTTTAAACTAATAAAATGGAGAGAGGGATCTGGCAGAAATTACATGTCTGAAGTGAAAAGAATTAGGAGAATTGGGATTAGTAAAGGTCAGACCAAGATAAGAAACAAAGGTAACATAAACAATAAGGCAACAGGTGAAGTTATAGAACAGAAGTATAAAAATGTTTGTTAAAAATAAGGGGAACAACTGATTAAAAAATTAAATTGCCTTTACAGCAATGTGCACAGCATCCAAAACAAAATAGGGAACTAGAGGAAATAACCCATAGAGAGGAACCAGATGTAGTCAAGATGGATGAAAATGGAATAGTGTAGGTCAGATGGTTTCACAGGTCAGCGCAACATCGAGGGCCGAAGGGCCTGTACTGCGCTGTAATGTTCTAATAACTGAATGTGATTGCATAAAGAACGGGACTGGCAGTTAAATATTACAGGATATAATGTATTTAGAAAGTATAGGGAAGGAAGGAAGGGAAGGCTAGCTGTACTAAGTAGAGATAACATAACAGAAGCCTCTTCTTAGGCAATCCCTCAGGATGGAGGATGACTTGCTTTCATTGTGGTTTGATGGGTTCTGAGATGGCTGATAAGTCCAATGCGTGATCTGCAGACTTGCCAGATGAGGGGTAGGTGGTGCTTGAAGGGTCAGGAAGATGAGTAGTTTGGAGGTTTGTGCGCTCCCTCCGACACCTCGACTTCGCCTCCACAGCAGAAAGAAGGACCTAACCAACATGGAGAAAGAAACAGAATCCAGGACTCGACAGGGTTGATGCAGGAAGGATGTTTCCCCTGGCTGGAGTTTAGAACCAGGGGACACAGTCTCAGAATAAGGGATAGGCCATTTAGGACTGAGATGAGGAGGAATTTCTTCACTCGAGGCAGGGGGGTGGAATCTGTGGAATTCTCTACCCTAGAGGGCTGTGGAGGCTCAGTCATTGAGTATGTTCAAGATAGAGCTCGATAGATTTCTAGATATTAAAGATATCAAGGGATATGGGGATAGTGCAGTCAATTGCGTTGAGGTAGACGATCAGACATGATCTAGTTGAATGGCAGAGCAGGTTTGAGGGGCCGAATGGCCTACTCCTGTTCATATTTCCTATGTTCCTATGTTCATGTGGATTGAAACAAAGGATAAGAAGGGATTGATCACGTTAATTGGAGTATACTATAGATTAATAATGGAAGGGAACTGGAGGGGGAAATATGTGAACACATCTATGAAGTGAGTAAAAGACATTGAATAATAATTATGGGAGATTTCAAACAGCCCCAAATAAACTGGCAAGAAGAGCTAGGGAAAGGGACAAAGGGAATGGAGTTTTTACAGTATACACAGGACTTCTTCCTTATGTGGTATGTAAGAAAAGCCCAACAAGAGAGGAATCACTGCTGCATTTAGTGTTGGGAAGTGAACCAGAACAGATAAGGGAGGGAATGGTAGGAGAACATCTAGACAATAGCAATCAAATCACAATAAGATTTAAGATAATGATTGAGAGGGATATCAGTAAGACAAAGACCAATGCAACGCATTGGAGAAAGCGAATTGAGAGTATGAGAGCAAGGGAAATTAAACTGGAAAATAACTTTGACAAATAAAGAGATATAATAGCACTGGGTAATTTAAAATGGTGATCAATGGAATTCAGGAGAAATATATTCCTCAAAAAACAAAACCAAATTAGCCAATGATGAGACCACGTGGATGAATAAAGGGACAATGGTAACATTGAAATGAAAGAAAAAGGCATACACTGAATACAGAGAAAATAAATGAAAGTATGCCAAAAGGGAATACTAAAAAGGTAAGAAAGATGCCAAGAAAATAATTAGGAAAGCGAAGAGAAATTAAATTATCAAGGAATATAAAAAGAAATATTTAAGTATTCCACGTCACATAATTAACAAAAGGAAGATCAGTATAAGGATAGGGTCACTATGGGATACACGTGATAAACTCACAGGTAAAGACAGCAAAATGACCAAAATATTGAGGGGGAAATTTCACCAAATACTTTAGGTGCTAAAGAGCCTCTAAGGTGGCCAGGATGGAGTCTTGAGCCGAAACAGCATCTGTGGTCTGTGGTATACTTCTATTAACATGATCAATCACTTCTTATTCTTTATCTCACCCCATATTGTTATGAAGGCTGCACTTTGTAGTGTGGTTATGTTTTAAAAAAACTGATCTTTAAGGCTGTCTAATTTGGACATTCGGAGGAGACATGTGACTTTGTTCCAAGTCTGCCTAGAGACAAGCCAGAGGTCTTGGTTACCATGAAAACAAGGAACCCAGATCAAAGGCCCTTTTGAAAGCAGGGTGCAAGACTGTAACACCTAAAGGACAATGGGTTAAAGTTCTAATTTGGGGGAAGGCAAATTTTACGAAACTGAGAGGTGATCTGGGAAAAGTGGACTGGAAGGAAAATCAGTGGGAGGCATTCAAAAGTGAGATTCTACAGGCACAGTGTAGGCATGTCCCCATGAAGATAAAGGGTGGTAGGGTCAAATTTAGAGCTCTCTGGTTATCTAGAAGCTTACAGGATATGTTAAAGTAGAAAAAGAAAGCTTATGACGATCACAAAAAACTTAATATTTTTGAAAGCCTAGAGAAGTAAAGAAAGTGCAGGGGTGAAGTAAAAAAAGGAAATTAGAAAATCAAACAGAGGACATGAAAAAATATTGGGAGGTAAAATCAAGGAAAATCCAAAGATGTTTTATCGGTACATTAAGAGCAAGAAGATAACTAAGGAAAGGGTAGGACCTATCAGAGATATACAAGGGAACTTACACGTGCATGCAGAAGATGTGGGCAGGGTTCTTAATGAGTTTTTTGTCTCTGTCTTCACAAAGGAGAGGGCTGATGCAGACATTGTAGTAAAAGAGGAGGAGTATGAGATATTAGAGTCATACAGCACTGAACCAGGCCCTTCGGCCCACTGAGTCTGTGCTGACCATCAACCACCCATTTATACTAATCCTGCATTAATCCCATATTCCTACTACATCCCCACAATTCTCCTGCCACCTACCTACACTAGGGACAATTTACAATGGCCAATTTGCCCACAAGTCTTTGGCATGTGGGAGGAAACCAGAGCACCCAGTGGAAACCCACATGGTCACAGGGAGAACTTGCAAACTCCACACAGGCAGTACCCAGAACCAAACCCGGGTCACTGGAGCTGTGAGGCTGCGGTGCTAAATACTGCGCCACGGTGCCGTATTAAATACGATGAGCATAATGAGAGAAGAAGTACTAGAGGGTATGATGTCCTTGAAAGTGGATAAATCGCCAGGGCTGGATGGATCGCCAGGTTGTTAAAGGAAGCCAGGGAGGAAATAGCAGATGCGTTGAGGATCATCTTCAAATCCTTACTGGATACCGGCGAGGTACCAGACGATTGGAGGTCTGCGAACATTGTATTATCGTTTAAAAAGGGTGTGAGGGATAGGCCAAATAATTATAGGTCGGTCAGTCTGACCTCCGTGGTGGGCAAATTATTAGAATCAATTCTGAGAGACAGGATAAACTGCCACTTAGAAAGGCACGGATTAATCAGGGATTGTCAGCATGGATTTGTTAAGGGAAGGTCATGTCTTACTAACTTGATTGAGTTTTTTGAGGAAGTAACAAGGAGGATTGATGAGGGTAGTACAGTGGATGTGGTCTACATGGATTTTAGTAAGGCATTTGGTCCCGCATGGCAGACTAATCAGTAAAATGAAAGCCCATGGGATACAGGGGAATGTGGCAGGTTTGATCCAAAATAGGCTCAGTGACAGGAAACAAAGGGTAGTAGTCAATGGATGTTTTTGTGAATGGAAAGCTGTTTCCAGTGGCGTTCCACAGGGCTCAGTGTTGGGTCCCTTGCTGTTTGTGATATATATTAATGATTTGGACTTAAATGTGGGAGGCATGATTGGGAAATTTGCTGATGATACAAAAATTGGCCATGTAGTTGATAGTGAAGAGGATAGCTGTAGACTCCAGAATGATATCAATGGTTTGGTTGAGTGGGTGGAAAAGTGGCAAATGGAATTCAATCCAGATAAATGTGAGGTAATGCATTTGGGGAGGGCAAATAAAGAGAGGGAATACACAATAAATGGGAGGATATTGAGAGGGGTAGAAGAAGTGAGAGACCTTGGAGTGCATGTCCACAGATCCCTGAAGGTGGCAGGACAGATAGAGTGGTGAAGAAGGCATATGGAATGCTTTCCTTTATTGGCTGAGGTATAGAATACAAAAGCAGGGATGTAATGCTGGAACTGTATAAAACACTGGTTAAGCCACAGCTGGAGTATTGCATACAGTTCTGATCACCATTACAGGAAGGACCACAATTGCTGTGGAGAGAGTAGAGTCATAGAGTCATAGAGTCGTACAGCATAGAAACAGGCCCTTCGGCCCACCGCGTCCATGCCGACCATAATGACTATCTATACTAATCCCACCTGCCTGCATTAATTCTATATCTCTCTATGTGTTGCTTATTCAAGTACCTGTCCAGATGCCTCTTAAATGTCACGACTGTTCCTGCCTCCACCACCTCAGGCAGCTCATTCCAGATTCCCACTATTCTTTGTGTGAAAAATTTACCCCTTTGATCCCCTTTAAACCTCCTCCCTCTCACCTTAAATCTATTCAGTTTTAGTCACCCCTACTATGGGAAACAGACTCTGGCTATCTACCCTATCTATGCCTCTCATAATTTTATATACCTCTATCATGTCCCCTCTCAGCCTCCTTTGCTCCAGGGAAAACAGACCCAGCTTACCCAATCTCTCTTTATAACTCAAGCCCTTCAAACAAGGCAACATCCTTGTGAATCTTTTCTGCACCCTCGCTAGCTTAATCACATTTTTCTTGTAGTGTGGCGACCAGAACTGCACACAATACTCCAAATGCGGCCTAACCAACGTTATGTACAACTGTAAGAGGAGATTTACAAGAATGTTGCCAGGGTTTGCAAGTTGCAGCTATGAGGAAAGATTGGATAGGCGAGGGTTGTTTTCGTTAGAACAGAGGAGGCTGAGGGGTAAATTAATTGAGGTGTACAAAATTATGAAGGGCCTAGATAGAGTAGACAGGAAGGACCTGTTTCCCTTAGCAGAGAGATCAATTAGCAGGGGGCACAGATTAAAGGTGATTGGTAAAAGGATTGGAGGGGATATGAGGAAAAACGTTTTCACCCAGAGGGTGGTGGGTGATGTCTGGAATTCACTGCCCGGATCGGTGGTGGAGGCAGAAACCGTCAACTCATTTAAAAGGTACCTGGACATGCACCTGAAGTGCTGTAACCGGCAAGGCTACAGACCAGGTGCTGGAAGGTGGGATTGGTTTGGGAGGCTAGTTTTTTCAGCTAGCGCATTCACGATGGTCTGAATGGACTCCTTCTGTGTCACAGTTTTTCTATGGTTCTATGGTTCAGTGAGAATACTGTGTAACGTATAAATGTGTGGGGTTTTCGAGTGTGTTATTGAGTTAATTGGGAGATACCTTTCCCTGTAATTTAATGTATTAGCTACCTATTAAGTACTGTTTAATGTTGATTTATAGTTTAGTTGTTATAGTAAAAATCTTAAAATGCGACTTCTTGTCATGTAATCCTTTTCTGGGGAGTTCATATCTCTTGTTTCAAAGGTAACGGTCTCAACTGAGGTCGTAACAATATGGATTCTGTTTCTTTCTTAAGGTTGGTTGATGGCCTATCTTCTGCTGTCAACAGCAGTAAGGAAGATGTTACTGAAGATTTACTGAAGATTGCGAGCGCTACTTAAAACCATACTCAGCTTTCACTGTTCACTTGTTGACAGATTGACACACTACACTGTGTTTGAAGAGGTATTTTGAGATACATCGGGAGACTTTATCAAGCCTTCACCAGCACTCTATCAACATTTATCTTAAAAATTCTCTCAGGACAGTGTCTAAAAAGAGTAAGCGGTGTGCAGCTCTACCTTATTGGACACTTTATAGGAGTCACCAGGCGAAAGGGAGTGCTTGGGTCATGGGTATCTTGCTAGGGGAGCTCTTGCTCTGCATGAGGAATTGGAAGAGGAGATGAGGCCAGGCAGTGCAGCACCAGCTGCTGTAGGAGTGAGGGAGAAGAGGGACAGGAGGGCGAAGAAGGCTATCAGCATGAGGCTCTAACCACCCAGGGTCTCCAGGCGGAAGTACTCCTATATTCACATGATCCAAAGGCCAGTGTATGAAGAGGCTGAGCTTTTCCAAAAAGGTGATTATAGAGATCTGTAGCCTCATTGAAGGAAGATTCAGACTTGGCAGCACAGCCAGGACTGTATTGCCTGTGGCAGTCAAGCTCACAGTAGTGCTTAATTTTTATGCTACTGGAAACTTAGACTGCCACAGAGGTGATATAAGTCACATATCACAATCCATAGTGCATGTCTGCATAAAGGAGGTCTCTGTGGCTCTATACGCTCTGAGGGATGACTATTACTAAGAAGACCAGAGGCAGAGAGCTCTAAGATTCAACAGGATTGCGAAATTCCCCATGGTCCATGGAGCCATTGACTGTACACACGTGGCCATACGAGTCCCTCGTTTAAACCTAGAGATTTTCAGAAATAGGCAGGGATTCCATTTGCTCAATATACAGCTTGTCTGCAACCAATGGCAATGTATCATGCAGGTCAATGACTGCTAACCAGGAAGCTGCCACCATGTGTTTATAATGAGACAGTCATCTATCCCACAGATCTTTCAGCCTCAACACAATGTACATGGCTGGCTAGTCCGTGACGAGGGATATCCTCTGATGCCATGGCTCATGACTACCCTGAGAAACACCCAGACATCAGCTGAGCACTCATACAATGAGAGCCACTAGGCTGGCAGGAATATCATTGAGCAGAGGGCTGGGGTCCTCATGCTGAAGTTTAGATGTCTTGACTGTTTGGGGGGGTGGGGGTGCCCTGCAGTACTCAGTCAAAAAGGTGTCCAGTTTCATGGTGATTTGCTGCAAATGCCAGAATCTAGCTATGATGAGAGACCAGCCATTACCACCAGCAATTGTACAAAAGGAGCCACAAGAGGCGGGGGAGGAGCAGGAAGAGGAGGAGAAGGAAGAGGAAGAGGAGGAGAAACAGGAGGGGGACCAGAGGAAGCACCTCAGGTTTCCAGGTAGATGGTTTGCACTGAAGAGAGCTTTTGAGAGACCTGCTCCACCATCAGACTCCAGAACACTGTTGCTTTCCATGACTTTGGATCCATCAGGAAGTCCATCATCTTCACTCAATCCTTTCGAGCCCTTTGCCATGAAGATCAGAATACGAAAGACCACCAATTCCACCAGTACCCAATTACCATCATCACTCTTCACTAATGTCAAAAACAAACAACCAACAGCACTTACAAATATTAAACAACTCACCTTGGTGCTTTCCCTTACTGCCCATCTATTAGGGCGGCACAGTGGCGCAGTGGTTAGCACCGCAGCCTCACAGCTCCAGGGACCCGGGTTCGATTCCGGGTACTGCCTGTGTGGAGTTTGCAAGTTCTCCCTGTGTCTGCGTGGGTTTTCTCCGGGTGCTCCGGTTTCCTCCCACAAGCCAAAAGACTTGCAGGGTGATAGGTAAATTGGCCATTATAAATTGTCACTAGTATAGGTAGGTGGTAGGGAAATATAGGGACAGGTAGGGATGTTTGGTAGGAATATGGGATTAGTGTAGGATTAGTATAAATGGGTGGTTGATGTTCGGCACAGACTCGGTGGGCCGAAGGGCCTGTTTCAGTGCTGTATCTCTAATCTAATCTAAAGAAGTGCTGTTGCATAATCTGGTTCTCCTATGAGGTGACAGTCACAGGCAAGGTGGCTTGCTGCTAGAATCTGAAGAGGGAGGTTCATCTGTCTTCCTGGGATGCCCTTGAGTTGTTGCGGGCCATCATGGCCCTGTCTTAGACTGCACCATCTCAGCATGGGCTTCAGCAGTCTGGGCCACCTGACTGACAGGCACTGGCAAGGGCAGTAGTGGAGTGGGGAAGGGACCAGAAATACTGGAGAAAGATAAGTAGTTTTCTGCTCCATGATTCCCACACCACTACCTCAGGGCCTCAGACCGCCTCGTGGTCTGCTGCAGGCTGCCATAGTGCTCAGTGTGTCCCACTGCGAGGATCCCTCATCTAACCCAGCTTCTACATTACACATGTTGCCAGTCTCTGAGCTGGTGCCTGCAACAGTGTTATCCATTGACCCGGTGCTTTCTTCCTTGCTCTCCTCCTACTCTTTCTCCAGTGGTGGGGGGAGGTTGAGGTAATTGTTTCTCATTTATTTATTTATTTATTTAGAGATACAGCACTGAAACAGGCCCTTCGGCCCACCGAGTCTGTGCCGACCAACAACCACCCATTTATACTAATCCTACATTAACCCCATATTCTCGATCATGTCCCCACCATTCTCCTATCTACACTAGGGACAATGTACAATGGCCAATTTACCTATCAACCTGCAAGTCTTTGGAGGTGGGAGGAAACTGGTGCACCCGGCGAAAACCCACACAGACACAGGGAGAACTTGCAAACTCAGCACAGGCAGTACCCAGAATCGAACCCGGGTCGCTGGAGCTGTGAGGCTGCGGTGCTAACCACTGCGCCACTGTGCCACCCAGGGGATGAACAGCTCCAGGGGATGCAAAGTGCATCTTGCTCCTGGGAGCCTGCAATGATAAAAGTGGAAGGCTTAGGGTGCAGCTTGTCTGGCCACTGTAGGAGGATGTGTGTGACGAGACCATAGGGAGCTTGGGAGTGAGGATAGCTTTGGGGGACGAGGGAGAAGGAACAGTTGTGGATATGTAAGGAATCCGGAGTGGCCACATATGTCTAGGGGTGATACGGGTTGTGCTCTGCCTTTGGCCACAGCGTCTCCCACTACCCTCCTGGTCATGGCCAGTACAGCCTTATCCAGGGGAACTGATCTCATGCAGACGTGGCTGACCTTGTCCTGGAAGAGAAAGACTGGTGATTGTGAATGAGTGCATTGACTGCTGTGTTATGCGTGTGTGATGCCTCACATAGTTGAAGAGCCCGTGAGATGTGTCTGAGGTGTGTGTAGTGTCTATGAAGGACGTAATAGTGGTAGGAGGGAATATCGGTGTAAAGTTGAATCGATGAACTGTGTTCAGGTTGTGATGCTCTGGTGCAGTTATTGAGAAGTGTGTTGGTGAGATGGTATCTTACCTTGACCACTCGCATCAAGTCATTCAATATCTTGCAGCACTGGAGCCATGTCCTGGGGTCAGAGCTCCTAATGAGAGCTCCTAATGTGACCTCCTTGGCATTCTCCTCCCACATGCATCAGCTGCCTCTGTGGCCTCCTTTCCCCTGCGGGTAGAGGACATTTCTCCTCCTCCACAGGACCTCCAGTGCTGTGTCAGAGGACCTGGATGTCCTCTCTCTATGTTCCTGCAACATCTTTCCACTCCCATCCAGTACACTCCATGCTTTCAGTGGAAGTTGGTGAGAGCAGGCTATATATACAGCTCCAGGAAAATTGTGTCTAATCAGTGTTTGAGTGCTAAACCTACAGGTGTTGGTTTCAGCACCTGCAGGCACGGTCAAATCAGAATAATCATCAGTTAGCCTGAAAATTTCATGCTAAATCCAGACTTTCAAACCAGCGCTTCTTATTAGCACAGTACCTTTTTAGTATTAGTTTTTACCTTTTGCCGAAAATAACTCACTAACTAGTTATTTTGCCTCAATATTTACCAGGGAGACTCAAAAGGTGTGACTTCAGACTCCCAGCAATGTGGTTGACTCTTAACTACCCTCTGAAATCGCCTAGCAAGCCACTTTGTTGTCAAGGGCAATTAGGGATGGGCAACAAATGCTGACCTTGCCAGCGACACCCACATCCCACAAAATAATTTTTAAAAAAAGCTAACATGGGGATGAGAAGGGGAAGTTGATTGTCAACTGGTGGTTGGTGTAGGATTGAGCAAACAAGAGGTGGGTCTAATGGACACAATGAGCTCGGAGAGAGCAATGGAGATGGGATAGAATCTACAGAAGGACATGGGTTCAGGGCGAGGGGAGCAGGGAAACTTGGCCTAGTATTCGAGGGAAAGGAAGGGAAGAAGCAGAGGCAGCTGAATGCATGGTTTCAATCTTTGTGACAAAAACAATCCGTGCACTCCTTGCACTTGCTGTTGGAGGTGAGGGTGGGGAAGGCAGGGGATAGAGTTTTAAGAAATGGTTTGTGAAAGAGTAGACAAGGGTAATGTAGTAAATATAATATATTTGGATTTCCAAACAGCCTTCAATAAGATACTGCATAATAGACTCATGACTACGATCAGAGCACATGGAGTCGGGAGACAAGTATGGATAGCAAGCTGGCTACAAAACAGAAAGCAGAGAGTACGGGTTAAAGGTCATTACTCAGATTGGCAAATGATGGGAATGGGTGTTCCACAAGGATCAGTGTTGGGACACTGTTGTTCACCAGCTACATAAATGATTTGGACTCAGGAATCGCAAGTGCAATTTCAGAATTTGCAGACAACACCAAATTCAGGGGTATAGTTAACACAAAGGAAGAATGCGACAAAATATAAGATGACATTAATAAAGGTGCAGAATGGGTGTGTAATTGGCAAATGAAATTCACTACAGATAGGGGTAAGGTGATATATTTTGATAGGAAGAATAAGAAGGCCACATACCTTTTGGAAAATAAGACCTGAATGGGTAAGAGGAGCAAACTGATCTAGGGGTACACATTCACAAATTAGTAGAAGTAATATTTTAGATTAATAAAGTCATAAAAAGCACACACCAAGCACTGGGATTCATTTCTAGAGGTATATGATTGAAGAACAGAGAAGTTATGTCAGTTTCTATCAAACCTTGGTTAGACCACACTTGGAGTATTGTGCACAATTCCGGTCATCATAATATACAAAGAATATAGAGGCAGTGAAGAAGGTGTAAAACGTTTCACAAGGATGATACCAGAACTGAAAAGAGATACTTATCAGGAACGGCTGAACAGGTTGGGGCTCTTTTTTCTATAATAGAGAAGGCTGAGGGGTGACTTGTTTGAGGCCTTTAAAGGTTTGACATGGTGGGCATAGAGAAAACGTTCCCACTTGTTGCTGAGTCCAAACTGGAGGTCATTAATGTAAGATAATCATTAATAAATCCAATAGGGAATTTAAGAGACACCTCTTTACTCAGAGAATGGTGAGAAGATGGAACTCATCCCCACAAGGACTAGTTGATGAGTAGATGAGTATAAATGTATTTAGTAGAAAGCCAGATATGCACAAGAGGGGAAAAGGGATAGAATCATAGAATAGAATCATAAAATGGTGACAGTGCAGAAGGAGGCTATTCGGTCCATCATGTCCAGGCCAGCTCTCTACAAGAGCATCTCAACTAGTCCCAATATCCCGCCCTTTCCCCATAGTCCTGCAATTTTTTTCCTCTCCAGATAATTATACAATTCCCTTTTAAAAGCCACGATTTAATCTGCCTCCACCACATTCTCAGGCTGTGCATTCCAGATCCGAACAAGTTTTTCCTCATGTCGCCTTTGATTCTTTTGCCAGTCACTTTAAATCGGTGTCCTCTGGTTCTTGACCGTTCTGCCAATGAGAACAGTTTCTCCCTATCTACTCTGTCCAGACCCCTCATGATTTTGAACACTTCTATCAAATCTCCTTTTATTCTTCTCCAAGCAGAACAGCCAGCTTCTCCAATCTATCCACATAA
The DNA here is from genome assembly GCF_036365525.1 of Heterodontus francisci. Taxonomy (NCBI): domain Eukaryota; kingdom Metazoa; phylum Chordata; class Chondrichthyes; order Heterodontiformes; family Heterodontidae; genus Heterodontus; species Heterodontus francisci. Next base: position 15,559,686 of record NC_090380.1, on the reverse strand, counting down.
CTGAAGTCCCTTTATCCCTGGAACCATTCTGGTAAATCTCTTCTGAATCTTCTCCAAAGACTTCACAGCCTTCCTAAAGTATGGTGCCCAGAATTGGACATAATGTAGCAGCTGGGGCCAAACTGTCACCTTGCTGCCCACTCACTTAATCTGTCTATAACTCTTCGCACCCTCTTTGTGTCCTCCTCACAGCCTGCATTCCCACCTAGCTTTGTATCATCAGCAAACTTAGATACATTACTTTCAGTCTCTTTTTCTGTTATTAATATAGATTGTAAATAGCTGAGGTCCCAGCACCGATCCTTGCGGCACGCCAATAGTCACAGCCTGCCAACTTGAAAATGCCCCGTTTAGCCCTACTCTCTGCTTCCTTTACATTAACCAATCCTCGCCCATGCTAATATATCACCCCCAACTCCATGCGCCCTTATCTTGTGTATTAACTTTTTGTGTGACACTTTATCAAATGCCTTTTGGAAATCCATGTATACTTCATCTACCCTACTAGTTATATCCTCAAAAAAACTGTAATAAATTTATCAAACAGGATTTCCCTTTTGTAAAACCCTGTTCTAAAATCATAATCTGCTTTTCTCAATGCATTGTTAGTACTTCATTAACGATAGATTTCAACACTTTCCCAATGGCTGAAGTTCCTGTAGTTCCCTATTTTCTCTCTCCCTCCTTTCTTGAATAGCAGTGTTACATTTGCTAACTTCCAATCTGCTGGGACCATTCTCGAATCTAGAGAATTTTGGAAAATCATAGCCAGTGCATCCACTATCTCTGCAGCTATCTCTTTTCGAAGCCTAGGATGTAGGCCAGCTGGTCCTGGGGATTTTTGGGGATTTTAGCCCCTTGAGTTTCTCCAGTACCTTAATTTCCTCACTCTTATTAGCCACTAGGTTACCCTCTATTTCTGGTATGTAACTTGTGTCTTCCACTGTGAAGACAGACACAAAATATGTGTTCAATATCTCTGCCATTTCCTCATTCTCTATGATAATTTCTCCTGTTTAAGGGACCAACATTTACTTTAGCTACTCTCTTCCTTTTTATATATTTGTAAAAGCTCTTCCAATCTGCTTTTATATTCCTGGCTAGCGTAGTCTCATATTCTATTTTTCCCTTTTTAACAACTTTTTGGTGTCTCCTTGCTGGTTTCTAAAACGCTCCCAATCCTCAGACTTACCACTATGCTTTGCAACATTATAGACCTCTTCTTAACCTCCTGAGTGAGCCACGGATGGATCTTCCTTGCTGAGTTTTTGTTTTTCAATGGAATGTATTTTAGTTGAACATTTTGAATTGTTTCTTTAAATGTTTCCCACTGTTTGTTTACTGTCTATTTATCCAATATTCCCTGCATGGACTTACTCTCTGCACTATTACTATTAAACTCTCTGTCCCACTCAGCTTGTTTTCACCCACATCGATATACTTTTCTATTGCCTCAACTTTTATCTGTGGATTTCTAAATCTCCTTTCACCTGAACCCTCCTTCCCCTATTTGCTAGTGCATGCTTATGCTTGCATGCTCTGTCCCTTCCTGTCACACTTGGGTTGCCATTACCTGTCTCACTAATCTGCACGATTGCCTTGTCCTTTCTCTTTAACTTTCTAAATCGCCCCTCACATGAACCCTTCTCCGCACCCCCCCACCCCCCACCACCATTATTTAGTTTAAAGCCCTCTCAGAAGCCTAGTTATATGACTCACCAGGACACTGGTCCCAGTGTGGTTCAGGTGCAGGCCATCCCAACAGAATAACTCCCTCTTTCCCCTGTACTGGTGCCAGTGCCCCATGAATCGATACCCACCTCTCCCAAACCAGTCTTTGAGACATACATTCAACTCTCTGACCTTATTTACCCACTGCCAATTTGCTTGTGGCTCAGGTAGTAATCCAGAGATTATTACCTTTGTGGTGCTGCTTTTTAATTTAGCCCCTATCTGCTCATACTCCCTCAGCAGAACCTGTTTCTTAACCTTAACTATGTTGTTAATAGCCACATGGACTACGACAACTGGGTCCTTCTTCTCACACTCCAATTTCCTCTCCACTCTCGAGGAGATTTCCCTAACCCTGGCACTGGGCAGACAACACAGTCTTCGGGACTCGCCCTCTCTGCTGCAGAGAACAGTATCTATCCTCCTAACTATACTGTCCCCTACTATAACTACATTCTTTTTTATTTCCCCCACTTGAATGGCCCCATGCACCACAGTTTACTCATCCACCCCAAAGTCTCTGCTCTTGACCACCCAAGCTGCAAGAACCATGAACCTTTTGGACAATTGCAAGGGCTGAGGCTCCTCCATTGCTACCTACTGGGTCCCCATACCTGCCTCACTTGTAGACATGCGCTCCTGTCCCTGGCCACTGACCAAATCGGAAAACCTGATCCTATAGGATGCGACAGTCTTCTGGATCAAAGTGTCAGGCAAGTTTCTCCCTCCCTGATGCATCGCAATGTCCGAAGCTAAGACTCCAGCTCATGAACTCTGAGCCGAAGTTCCTCGAGCTGCAGACACTTAGTCCTAGATTATTGTTTCTAAAAGCTTTCCCATCACGAACATTAAACTACCTGACGTGTGATTGTCAGGTTTACCTTTCTCCCCTTTTTTGAACAAGGGTGTAATATTTGCATTCCTCCAGTCCTTTGGCACCACCCTGTATCTAACGAGAATTGGAAGATTGTGGTCAGCACCTCTGCAATTTCCACCCTTACTTCCCTCAGCAAACTTGGATGCATCTCATCTAGATGGGGTGACTTGTTATGTAAACTACTACCAGCTTTTCTAATACCTCATCGAGTATCCCGACAAACCACCTTGTTTACCGTAGCTTTGGAAAATTCTCTGCCTTGGTAAATACTCATGCAAAGTATTCATTTAATACCTCAGCCATGACTTCTGCCTCCACCAACAGATCTCTCTTCTGTTCCCTAATTGGCTCCACTGCTCCTTTTGTCAGCCACTTTTCTGTTAATATACCTCTAGAAGACCTTGGATTCCCTTTCATGTTAACCACCAAACTGTTCTCTTTGTCCCTCTTATTTCCTTTTTCGTTCCTCCATTGTACTTCTTATATTCAGCCTGAATCTCCCTTGTATTATCGCTGACATTTGTCATACACCCCCTTTTTCTGCTTCATCTTCTCCACCCCCTTCATCATCCAGGGAGTTCTGATGTTGTTTGCCCTCCCTTTCCTTCTTGTAGGAATGTACCTAGACTGTACCTGAACCATCCCCTCATTAAAAGCTGCCCATTGCCCATAGATGAGTGTGACATACTGTGACAACTGATCTCGTGATAGGAGTAACTACAAGCAGCAGTAGCAGCTCCATTACTTTCTGCCTGCCAGTCTTTGACATCAAATTACCCAGGTCAGATCCCTCTTCAATTTGGTGAAATTAGCCCTCCTCCAGTTAAATCATTTTATTCTAGATTTCTTCTTGTTTTTCTCCATAACTAATCTAAACATTATGACATTAGGATCACTATTCCCGTCATTCTCCCCCGTGGTGAAATTCTCCACTTGATCCAATACATTCCCCAAGACTAGTCCAGCCCTTCCTTAGTGATCTCCCCCATCTCCCATTACCTGTGAGTATCATTCCTTCCTCCAACACCAGCTTACTCCTCCTGCACCATTCGCAGCTGCACTGTCAGACTCTGTGTCCAGTTCAGATTTTTCTCTTTCCCTGTTCCTGCTCTTGCACCTTATCCATTTTTTACTCTCATCCTACATGGAGCCATAGAGAAGTTACGGCACAGAAAGAGGTCATTCAGCCCATCGTGTCTGTGCCGGCCAAAAAAACTAGCTACCCAATCCAATCCCACCTCTCCGCTTGGGGAAACAGGTCCTTCCTGTCTATTCTATCTCGGCCCCGCATAGTTTTGTACACCTCAATTAATTCACCCCTCAGCCTCCTCTGTTCTAAGGAAAACAACCCTAGCCTATCCAATGTTTCCTCATATATGCAACTTTCGAACCCTGGCAACATTCTTCGAAATCTCCTCTACTCTCTCCAGAGCAATAATGTCCTTCCTGTAATGTGGTGACCAGAACTGTACGCAGTACTCTAGCTGTGGCTTAACCAGTGTTTTATACAGTTCCGGCCTTACATCCCTGCTTTGAATTCTATACCTCTGCCAATAAAGGTAAGCATTCTATATGCCTTCTTCACCACTTTATCGACCTGTCCTGCCACCTTCAGGGACCTGTGAACATGCACTCCAAGGTCTCTCACTTCTTCTACACCTCTCAATATACTCCTGTTTATTGTGTATTCTCTCGCTTTGTTTGCTGTCCTCAAATGCATTACCTCACACTTCTCTGGATTGAATTCAATTGACCACTTTTCCACCCACTCAACCAAACCATTGATATCATTCTGGAGTCTACAGCTATCCTCTTCACTATCAACTACACGGCCAATTTTTGTGTCATCAGCAAATTTCCCAATCATACCTTCCACATTTAAGTCCAAATCATTAATATATATCACAAACAGCAAGGGACCCAACACTGAGCCCTGTGGAACGCCACTGGAAACCGCTTTCCATTCACAAAAACATCCATCGACCATTACTCTTTGTTTCCTGTCACTGAGCCAATTTTGGATCCAACTTGCTACATTCCCCTGTATCCCATGGGCTTTTATTTTTCTGACTAGTCTTCCATGCGGAACCTTGTCAAATGCCTTACTAAAATCCATGTAGACCACATCCACTGCACTACCCTCATCAATCCTCCTTGTTACTTCCTCAAAAAACTCAATCAAGTCAGTAAGATACAACCTTCCCTTAACAAATCCATGCTGACAATCCCTGATTAATCCCTGCCTTTCTGAGTGGCAGTTTATCTGTCTCTCAGAATTGATTCTAATAATTTACCCACCACCGAGGTCAGACTGACTGGCCTATAATTATTTGGTCTATCATTTCGCACCCTTTTTAAACAATAATACAATGTTTGCAGACCTCCAATCCTCTGCTACCATGCCTGTATCCAGTGAGGATTTGAAGATGATCCTCAACGCATCTGCTATTTCCTCCCTGGCTTCCTTTAACAATCTGGGATACAATCCATCCAGCCCTGGTGATTTATCCACTTTCAAGGATGTCAGACCCTCTTGTACTTCCCCTCTCTTTATACTTATCATAGCTAATATTTCACACTCCTCCTCTTTAACTACAATGTCTACATCATCCCTCTCCTTTGTGAAGACAGAGACAAAGTACCCATTAAGAACCCTGCCCACATCTTCTACATCCACGCATAAGTTCCCTTGTCCATCTCTGATAGGCCCTACCCTTTCCTTAGTTATCCTCATGCTCTTAATGTACTGATAAAACATCTTTGGGTTTTCCTTGATTTTACCTGCCAATAATTTTTCATGTCCTCTCTTTGCTTCCCTAATTTGCTATTTTACTTCACCCCTGCACTTTCTGTACTCCTCTAGGCTTTCTAAAGTATTAAGTTTTTTGTGACCATCATAAGCTTTCTGAGATGAGCTGATGAGATGTAACTCTGTCCTGGAGGATTGGTGCTGAGACTAAAATTGCTGTTTATACCCTGGTTCACATCCAGGAAACCTGAGTGCTGGAAAATAGAAATATCCTGTTGTCTGTAGGAAAATTCACCACTTTCCAAACTCCTGTCACTTTTAAGGGAAGAATATAATAAAGAACCAGAATGTGGGGTGTGGGTGGAACATAAACTGAGTAAAGGAAGTGAATTTTGGTATATGACAAGACCCAGAGGAGATGGATGTGATATATGATGAGATCCATTTCCTCTGCATGTGGTATATGACCAGATCCAGAGGAGGTTGGTGTGGTATATGATCAAACCCAGGGGAGGTAGGTGTGATATATAGTGAGACGCAGAGGAAATGGATGAGGTATATGATGAGATGCAAAGGAAATGGATGTGGTATATGACAAGATCCAGAGGAGAGTGTGTGGTATATGACCACATATGGAAAGGGAGGCAGAATAGAGTGAGAGAACGATGGAGAGGGAGAGAGAGAGACAAAGTGAGAGACTAAGAAAGGCAGAAAGAAACAGAAAGGAACAGAAAAATGGAGGCAGACAAATAGGCAGAGACAGAGACAAGGTGAGAACCAAAGAGAGTCAAAAAGAAACTCAGAGAGGGTGAGACAGAGAGAGAGGAACAGAGAGGTTGTGCTGTGATTGTAGTGGGTGCTTTCAACGGAATGAAAATCGGGCAGTTGTATAACAGACGGGCGATCAGCCCAGCCTAGATTTACCCCAAGAGTAACCGGGCATCAAGTAATAGATCACCTGGCCCCTGCTGGAGTACTGTGGGCATTTCTGGCAGTGTTAACAGTGGAGGGGTATCTGAGCTTGGAGAGAACACCATCAAGGGTAATTAAAGTGATGAATAGGATTGGGTGCCTGGCCTTTGAGGCAGGAAGTAAGGTGCTTGAGATGGCAACTGTGGGCCAATGGCAGTTCAGACGTAACCTTATTGAGCTGGGAAAATACAAACTAAAATCTGAGGACCTAATCCTGGATATATAAGCTGTATGATTGTGGATTCAAACTTTGCTTTATGAGTTTGTGCGGACTCTTTCTCACATATGGGACATTGTCCATGACACAAATAACCTTCTGACTAGGATTTCGGTGAAAGGATGTGCTCCAATTACAGCAGGTCAACAACTTGTATTTATACAGCACCTTTAATATACTAAAATATTCTAAGATGCTTCACAGGAGCATTATTGAACAAAATTGGACAGGGACCACATAAGGTGATGCTAGGGCAGGTGGCCAAAAGCTTGTCCAAAGTGATAGGTTTTTAGGAAGTGTCTTAAAGGAGGAGAGGTAAAGGAGTGGAGAGGTTTAGGGAGGGAGTTCCAGAGTTTAGGGCCTTTACTGCCAAAGTTGGAACGATTAAAATTGGGGATGCTCAAAAGGCCAAAATTGGCACAGCGCAGAGATTGCATTTAGAGTGAGTTCAGAGTTCTGGATCCTGTTAGGTGCGACACTACGGAAAGAGCAGCGGCCTACAAGCTTACTGAACCAACTTTCAACACTGGGCCTAATTGTTTGGGCAGGCACAAAAAGGGGCGCTAATGTTCTAATATGGTGGTTGGCATGTGTATGCACATTCCACTCCAGAAAGACCTGGACATAATGAAGGCAGATAAAGAGGGTTCTGGGCCCATGCCTGAAACAAGAGCTAGGGCCTTTGTCTATGCAAATGAAGAGGGGGGCCTAACATGGATTTCAGGTTTAGGATTACCAACTCTGGTTGGACATATTTCGGGATGTTTCATTACTTGACCGCCAACTGCATCGCCCCCGCAATCTCCCGCCATTGGTTGACCGACATGTCTATCCTTGTGACACTCCACCGTCCAATTGGAAGGCAATCATTAACTGATTGGATGATTCTTTTTTCATCCATCTCCAATTTTTTTTATAGTTAAGGAGCAAAAAGCTTCAAAGAAAATGCAAAAATATACACTTTTTTATCAATTTCCCTGTGATATTTCTTCTGTTTTCAGCAGGAGGCTGGGATATTAATCTGTAATTCCCGGCAACTCCAGTGTAACCCTAGAGGGTCTGACCCGATTTAGCTCCTCCACCCAACACCAGAACTGCTGCTGTGCTCAGCAAAGCTGGGCCTATGGATTAGCAGAGCTCCTTAAAGGGACTGCTGCCAAAAAGATAATACTCACCCGAACGTGGAGCCATGAGAAGCAGCAGTGCTCGTCCCAGCCCTCTGCAATGTTGAAAGCTGTTGCCAGCTCTGCTCCCTCCCCCTCGACCATTCCTGATCACTCTTCCCTCTCAGCACCCTATTCAAATTCCATTCGCCAGTGAACTGCCTGGAGACACCCAACAGGAATCTACATCTCACGCAAATGAGGCCCCAAGCCCAATATTGGGTTGTTCTCTGGTCTACCTGCTGTAGCACAAAAATCGATCCTCTGGGCCCAGTTCACACTGGTAGGCTGGCACTATCCAATTACTAGGCCTAATAATCTACATTTGGCACTGCAGTGGGCTGCTTGTTTGAGCCTTGTCTGAATGGTAGCACTCTCCTCTCTCAGTCTGAAAGTTCTGGCTTCAAGTCCCGTGCCAGAACCTTTGTTATCAAATCCAGGCTGACACTCCCAAAGCAGTAGTGAGGAATGCTCTATTGTCAGAGGTGCTGGGTTTTTGATGAAATGTTAAAACGAAGCCCCATTTTCCCTGTCAGGTGGATCCCATGGTGGTATTTCAAAGGACATAGCAGTTCTCCCTGGTGTCCTGGCCAATGTTTATCCCTCAACCTACATCACAGAAACAGGTTATCTGGTCATTATCACATCGCTGTTTGTGGGAGCTTGCTGCGCGCAAATGGGCTGCAATATTTCCTAGATTACAACAGTGACTACACTTGAAAAGTAATTAATTGGTGGTGAAGTGCTTTGGGATGACCTGACGGTGTGAAAGGTGCTATATAAATGCAATCACTTTTTTCCCTTTGTTTGGTACATTATTTTCCTTTGTATTTAGTAACAACTCCCATCAATAATACTTGCTGATTCTGACTACATTTTGTAAGAAGTCTGGTTGAACATTATCAGTCCTAATATAATGAGCACAAACCTGAACCAAAATAGACAAATGGGCCGTGAGGATCGAGGACAGAGTTCCTGGGATTCGAGCAGTGATTTGACAATTAATTTAGGTTCAATAGAGAGAAGGAACTCACATTTATATGCTGTCATATCAGAACATCCCAACCAACTGAGACACAGTGGACCATAAAAGTACATTATATGATGTGTAACGATGTAAGGATCAAGTAAACACGCAATGGTGTTCACAACGCAAACAGATAAATCTCAGAAGTTGCCACTGTGACATTGAGCAGGTTTCCACATAAAGGCAAAATACTGTGGATACTGGAAATCTGAAACGAAAACAGAAAGTGCCGGAAATACTCCATAGGTCAGGCAGCTTCTGTGGTGAAAGAAACAGAGTTAACGTTACAGGTCGTTCTGATGACGTTAACTCTGCTTCTCTCTCCACAGATGCTGCCAGACCTGCTAAGTATTTCCAGCACTTTCTGCTTTTGATCCACATAAAGGTGTAGGTCGTGGGTCACTGCTGCCTTTACGGGGGAAACTGACTGCAGCCTCTGCATCCCATTCTTCCACACAAGACCCACTGAAAAGGCCATTCATATTAAGAATCCCTAACATTCCAAGGTGTTAATGGGATTGTAAAGGCCACACAATGGGTTCAGCGATGCAGATGGCACCATTTCAAAAGGGGTTTACTGCTGGGCATCCAAACCGCTGGCTGTTTTAGATGAAAGGGCCCTGTCAATATGGAATTCTAGGCCCAATGATGTTAATAGAATGCTGATTGCCATTTGGCACAGTGCTCACTCTGGCTAGCTCCATGGTGATGCAACCGAACAGGCCCACTTATGGTAAGAGCTGGTGTTCTTTCTGGGGCCCACAAAAATATTTTGGGTAACAGTCCACCCTATGCAATCACGACCCCGTCTTCCCCCCCCCCCCCCCCCACCCACTGTAGTTTAGCTCGGCTGCTACATCAGCCTGATCGGCCTCAAGTTGCAGCGGGATGTCTATTTGACATCCTGCAGCTCAGCTGCCAAATTTCCATATGGCTGGCGTCTCAAAATCACATGGGGGCCCCCTCACTGCCGGGATGGGTAGCTGACAATCCGAATAGTCCCCCAAGTGTCATCAAGGAGTCGGGAAGGATTTTGCTCAGTGATCAAATATACTCAAATGGAGCAAACGTAGGAATGCAGGAACAGAAGTAGGTCATTCAGCCCCTCGAGCCTATTCCACCATTCAATTAGGTCATGCTAATCTGTATCTTAACTCCATCTACCTGCCTTGGTTCTGTAACCCTTAGTAACCTTGCCTAACGGAAATCAGTTTTGACATTTTCAATTGAGCCCAGCCTCCATAACTTCTTGGGGGCGAGAGTTCCAGATTTCTACCACCCTTCGTGTGATGAAGTGCTTCCTGACATCAGCCCTAACACCTAGCTCTAATTTTAAGGTCATGGCCCCTTGTTCTGAACTTCCCACCAGAGGAAATAGTCTCTCACTCTCTCTGTCTACTCTGGGGCAGGTTCTGTCTTCCATATACATTATCTTATTTTTTAAGTGATTTTTGTTTTACTGTTTTTGTCATTCAACCCTTTTATTGGACATCTACTTCACAATATTAATTTGGGGTTAAGTGTCATTCTAACAATTACGTATGACCCTGAAATTATCATTTGTACTTTCATTGATCAACTTTATCAATAATCTTCCTAATTTCCCCTGATTAAATGTGGGCTTTGTGTATTTTATTTTAAACGATCGATTGGTCTAACTACTGCGTAGCGATCAGAATCTGGCAGGTGTTGTTAAGACCTGGGTACTGGTTAATCTGGTCCCAGGTCAGGTTCACAGCAAGGTTATTAAGATGATCCTTTCAGCAGGTTATAGTGACCCCTTATCCAATTATCCTAACCCACATCTTGTGAAGGATCTGAATTTATTTAATTTCACTCCTTTTATTACAGTAAGTTTCTAATTTCAATCTAGTCAATCTTACTTTATTTCCTTGTCTTTTCTTCAGTCTTTTCTTGTTCAGCTTTTTGCAGGCATATAACTTCCCAGTCGCCTTCATCTGACAAGCAGACACCTCCCCAAACCCTCCCTTACCCAAGACCCTAAAGTCCAGGAACCAGTCCTCTCCAGTCGGCTGAGCCTCCAGCCACTTCCACTGCAAGAATCTCATGAAATACATGCTCTCTTTATAACCCTGAAAGGGTCTGCCGTCCTTTAAGAAGTTCATGGTGGCCTCTTTGCACTCCCTGAATAGGTCCTCCCTGACATTCTCAAAGTCTTCCTTGACCCTCAAGATGCTCTTCTCTTCCAAATAACTGCAGAAAAGCTCAGCCCCTGACTTCAAGAGCCTGCTGATAATATTTTGAGCTTTCTGAAGCCGGTCTTCATCTTCTGCTGTGTCGTAGTCTTCAATGGCCCGCCAGAGCTCGTAGGCTGGTTTGTATGCTGCGACTGTGTCTAAGTATTGATGGAATAGCCTCTTCCCAATGGGCTGCCTGACACAGATGCTTTCAAACTCCACATCAATCTGTTCCTTAAGACTTTCACTCTGTGTGATGTGAGGCAGTTTGAGTTTGGCTCGATATTTTTTATCTCTGATCATCTGGAGATTGGCGTTCCCATCAAAACTGCCCCGAGCAGAGATATAGGCAGAGTTGGCCACCACTGTCTCCAGACTCCCCAAATCCATCCTGATATCTTTTGTTGCTAATTCACTTCAGCCAAAGCAAAAACATGAGACAGACGGTACTAAAATCACAGAGCAGGAAAATACCTGAGATGCTGAAGCTCTGAAACACTACAGTCTGCTCAGCATCCGATCAAATAGAGGTAACCAAGGAAATATGATGAGCATCCGTGGTACTGACATGACTGACCGAACTGATAGTGTCAACGTGTGACTGATATTACACTTTCTCAGCTCCCTTAATCTTAATCTCATCCAACTGCTTGTCCGTCTTTATTATAATGGGCGAATAGCAGCAACTGAAATAATCCTGAGTCAACATCTTAAATAAAGACATTATCCACTTATAAGTAATACCCACACCAAATAATTCCTTTCGTCTTGACATCTCTGTGTATTTCCTTTTATATCTTTGTTCTATCTGTGTCACTCTCTAATGTTATCTTTGTTTCAATCTTTAGTTTCCCTTCCTGAAAAATCCTTCTCTTCTGCTCACTCCCCGTACCCTTTAATACCCCAAGCAGTCTAATTCCACTCTCCTGCCATAACCCTTTAATATCCAACCCATTCTAATCCCACTCTCTCACCAGCTGCCCGTGCCCAGTGTGTTGCCTATTTTTATGAATTAATTTTCCTTCTGAATTGATCCGAGACCCTTTTTTGCAGTGCATTCCTGATCTACTTCTTTTGGGCCTCCTTATCTCGAGAGACAATGGATACGCGTCTGGAGGTGGTCAGTGGTTTGTGAAGCAGCGCCTGGAGTGGCTATAAAGGCCAATTCTAGAGTGACAGGCTCTTCCACAGGTGCTGCAGAGAAATTTGTTTGTCGGGGCTGTTGCACAGTTGGCTCTCCCCTTTCGCCTCTGTCTTTTTTCCTGCCAACTACGAAGTCTCTTCAACTCGCCACACATTATGGCTGCCCGCCAGCTCTGGCGAACGCTGGCAACTGACTCCCACGACTTGTGATCAATGTCACAGGATTTCATGTCGCGTTTGCAGACGTCTTTATAACGGAGACATGGACGGCCGGTGGGTCTGATACCAGTGGCGAGCTCGCTGTACAATGTGTCCTTGGGGATCCTGCCATCTTCCATGCGGCTCACATGGCCAAGCCATCTCAAGCGCCGCTGACTCAGTAGCGTGTACAAGCTGGGGATGTTGGCCGCCTCGAGGACTTCTGTGTTGGAGATACGGTCTTGCCACCTGATGCCAAGTATTCTCCAGAGGCAGTAAAGATGGAATGAATTGAGACGTCGCTCTTGGCTGGCATACGTTGTCCAGGCCTCGCTGCCCTAGAGCAAGGTACTGAGGACACAGGCTTGATACACTCGGACTTTTGTGTTCCGTGTCAGTGCGCCATTTTCCCACACTCTCTTGGCCAGTCTGGACATAGCAGTGGAAGCCTTTCCCATGCGCTTGTTGATTTCTGCATCTAGAGACAGGTTACTGGTGATAGTTGAGCCTAGGTAGGTGAACTTTTGAACCACTTCCAGAGCGAAGGGTAATAGTACAGAGCCAAACCATTTCAATAATTTTAAGGTCCAATGACTACCTGGCTCGAAGTGCTGAACACCATAAATATTTATTTTAATGTTTTTAATGTAAAATTTAGAAAGTCAGTTGGTTGAAGTGGGTGTAAACTAAAGTGTGGGACTGAACTGGAGTAGGAATGAACTAGTCCAGGAATTAACTAGTGTGAGACTGAAGTAAGTTTGAGAACAAATTAGTGTGGGAATGAAATAGTGGCCAGGATTTTGCAAGTAGGCCCAAGGACCCACCACCGGGACCGGAGGTGGGTGACGTTCCCGCTACTGAGGACAGCGACTGTGTGGCAGCCGGCCAATTAACTGCCAGCAGGCAGAGGGTCAACTAGTCAGGCAATGGAGGCAGATGCTGAGGTGGTGGAATGGTGTCAAGTGACACCACAAGAGGTGCTGGCGCCATATTTAAATGCTGCCAGTGTTCTCTCAATGCCACTGCAGCCCTCCTACTCACTGCTGCCTTTGAACACCCTTGAAGAATCCCTACTTGCTGGTACCTGGAGTAAGCCTGCTGCTTCCAAACTAACCTGCTTCCTTGGAGGGCCCTGCTCCCATCAGATACCCCAGTGAAGGCCTGAGGAAGGAAATGTGTCTGCCCGCATGATAGTTGGAAGATCCCGGGTGGCCCGTCAGTTCAGCGATGCCTCCCCGCAGCCTCTCCTCTAGGTTGTTCAGGAAAGGCGGGAGGTCCTTTTCCCCAGGGATGGGAGGAGACACCGAGCTGCCTGATTAAGCAAGACTGGACGGAGGTCACAGAGGAGGTCAACAGCAGTGGGGTCATCTGTAAAACCTGGCTGCAGCGCCGCTAGTGAGTGAATTACCTTGCTCGTTCAGCCAAGGTGAGCACTCCACACCACACTTCCCTTAGGGGCTTACAAGTGGCAATGACTGGGAATCAGGTTGGCGGAAAGGGATTGTCCACCTATTCAGTAGCAATGGGGTCAGGCAGCAGCATATCCTGTCAAAGGCAGGGCAGCACCCCAGCAACGGGCAGCCTTCTGTCAGTGGTGACTGTTATGAGGTCACTCCTGAGTGGCCGCATGCAGCAGGCATTGGTGTGCCCCCATCATAGAGAGCTAGGCTGATAGCAGCGAATGACAGAGTTGTACACAGACCTGCACACCATCACCAAGTCCATGAGCCTTGTGCATCAATGGCTGGGCGAGAGGCGGACGAGGCACCTGGCTTCACTGCCAGGCCCTCGGACTACTCAGATCAGCAGGGAGGTTAAAAACGTGCCCTGTGAGGGAGGAGGCATGCCTTCTGCACCTGAGGGCTCCTCTCAGGGCACTCTTGCTGTGGACAGTGGCTCCCCAGACACTCTGCCAGTGACACCAGGACCTCAAGTATCTGCGACCACCGAGGATGGTCCTTCACCTGTGCAGGAGCCCCTCAACATGCCAGGCCCTCCAGGCATCAGGCAACCAGACATCCCAAGCCATGAGACAGCAAGGTCAGAAGCCTGCCTCCATCTCAGCTGCAAGGGCAGGGGGCAGCACCTGGGGGGAACATGCGCAAAAAATTGAAAAGAAGCCACTAGCTGCACTTGGGGTTCATGAGTGAGAGCATTGTTAAAGATGCACTGCTTCAGTCTGTTTTTATGTGCAATAAAGGTCTACTGCATTCTGCCAATATCTCCTTTCCATCACTGTTGGCCCTCTAGGACTTCAGGACTAGCTCCAAGGACTGGTTAGGAGGGGCCATACCGCATGTGGTCTTTGATTTCCCCATGTCCGAGTGACCTCCAACAACCGCAAGCATCTTCCTTTGTGCCAGTTATGACTCCAGCCAGTGGAGAGTTTTCCCCCTGATTCCCATTGACTCCAGTTTTGCTAGGGCTCCTTGATGCCATACTCAGTCAAATGCTGCCTTGATGTCAAGGGCAGTCATTCTCACCTCACCTGTGGAGTTCAGCTCTTTTTTGTTTGTGTTTGGACCAAGGATGTAATGTGGTCAGGAGCTGAGTGGCCCTAGTGAAACCCAAATTGTGCATCGATGAGCAGGTTGTTGCTAAGTGCCACTTGTTAGCACTGTTGACAATAACTTCCATCACTTTGTTGATGATTGAGAGTAGATTGACAGGGCAGTAATTGGCCAGGTTAGATTTGTCCTGCTTTTTGTGAACAGGACATAGCTGGGCAATTTTCCACATTGTTGGGTCAATGCCAGTGTTGTAGCTGTACTGGAACAGCTTGATGAGGGGTGTGGCAAGTTCTGGAGCACAGGTCTTCAGTACAACAGGTGGGATGTCAGGCCTTTGCTATGAAAATAAATTAGTGTAAGGATGAACTAAAATGTAAGAATGAACTGAAGTGTGAGAATGATTAAAGTGTGAGAAAATGAGGAGCAGAATATGCACATGGACAATGTGAAGAAGTATTTTGGTGTATTTCTGAAATTGTATCCTCTCTGCACACAGTATTACTTCAGCTGTGCACACTGCACTAACTTTCTGCACATGGGTCAGTTCGTCCAGCTGTACCCCTGTGCTTTTCATTTTTGTTGGGTGAACAGGTGAGAACAGTTACAGGCAGATGCAAAGGACTTTGTTCATTGTCTGACTGACCATTTATTGGATGTATTGATTATAGGTTATTGATGTTTGCCATCAACAGGAGCTGGGATATTGGAAAGGAACTGTTAAGATATTAATTGTCCCTCAGTTTGATGGTGCATGTTAGATTTCTGTCATTCCTCACTTTCCCCAGTGATGTAATTGCCCTCACTGTTAAACACATACAAGGTCATTGGAAGCTGCAGCAGGATACTGAGACAGATTCAACATCATTTCAAATGGGCCTGGATATATATTTGAAAAGGAAGAATAGAAAAGGACATGTGAACAGAGTTTTTCTACATTGAAAACACTATCCAAATGCAAGCTGTTTTTGCAAAAACAGTTAAGGAGATTCCATCAGTACATGCAAGATATGCCGAATGACCAACTACTGTGCGGTTATTGCTCTGATTCAACAAACAATGACTTTAAAACCCACAGCAATAGACATGATATGAGATAGAGTTGATAATTCTTTGCAAGTGTGTGATTGTTAAAATAGATTGTCAGTTTAATAGGATATATAAGTATCAGTGATTATATGAAGCAGACATAATAATGTAATATATTTAGGATCCAAGACTGTATTTTTACAAATGATATAACAGACCGTGGCAGTGCACATGGACAGTCAAACCCAAGTATAGTATTCAGGTCGAGCAGGATTAGAGAGCAGGGCACAACTGGACTCAGACAGAGGAAGGGGGAGGAGGAATAGGTCAATGGGAGGGTGATGGAGGTGGGATTGGGGGACATGGAGGATGATGGAGAAGGAGATGGGAAAATGAGAGATGGAGGTACATTGGGGATGGAAGAGTATGAGAGAGGTGAACGAGGAGGATGTAAAAGGGAGGTGGAGGTAGGTGGATGGAGGCACATAGTAGAGAGGGAAGAAGGGAGGAGGAGGAAGATGACAAGGGGATGAAGAAGGGGTTAGGTGACATTCAACTTTGAAAAATCCATGACAGTGCCTCATACACGTGTGACCCACTCATCACTTTTAATATATACTTGGCAAGTGAACATTCATATATATGTAATATATTTGCATATCTTAGCATAGAGCTAACGTTGAAGAATATTTAACTATAGACAGAAATGAAAGCATACTACACTAAAGAACATCATCTATAACCTTGTCTATAATCCTGTGTAGCACAGCCAGTGATATAAATATACAGAAACCACATGAACGGTTACATGAAACTCCCGCCTAGGCTCGTGGTCATTTTTTGATATCCAGTTTGAAAATCACCCTTCCTTCGAATTTTTCATAGGGGTTGTCATTGATGATTCCTGGTCCGTTAATCTGGCACTGAATTTCAAAGTCTCTGTTCCTTTTCAGACTCAGGAATTTCACTGCAACTAAAGGATTGATGTAGGTTGGCTGTAAAAAGACAGGGATTGTTTCAGTAGTCTGCAGGCAAAGAACAGGAGAGCGGCAAATATAGAACTTCCTTAAATAGAATAAGGCTCCTTACCTGTGGTTCTTTACCATAGAAAGGAAAATATGACAGGTCAAAGGTGCCATTTTCAGGGTAAAATACCACATGTCCAATGCTTTCTGGATAAGCGTGCTGCAGTTAATTAACATTTGATTAACATGATTTCAATTCTCTGCTTTTCACTGCAAATAGATTGATTACGATTTGAAAAGGGACAAAGCTTATTTGAGATATTGGATTGATTAGAACGTGTCCAAACAGTATATAAATGGGTGGTATTTCCCCTGTGGTATGCAATAGAAATTGGGCCAGCGTTCTTTGATATAAACAGTAGGTCCTGAGCTATAAATTGGTCACATGGCCACATAAAGTGCATAGAAACATAGAAAATAGGAGAAGGAGTAGGCCATTCGGCCCTTCGAGCCTGCTCCGCCATTCATTATGATCATGGCTGATCATCCAACTCAGTAACCTGTTCCCGCTTTCCCCCCATATCCTTTGATCCCTTTAGACCCAACAGCTATATCTAATTCCTTCTTGAAAACATACAATGTTCTGGCCTCAACTGCTTTCTGTGGTAGTGAATTCCACAGGCTCATCACTCTCTGGATGAAGAAATTTCTCCTCATCTCATTCCTGAAAGGTTTACCCCGTATCCTTAGACGATGACCCCTGGTTCTGGACTCCCCCACCATCGGGAACATCTTTCCTGAATCTACCCTGTCAAGTCCTGTTAGAATTTTATAGGTTTCTATGAGATCCCCTTTCACTGTTTTGAACTCCAGCAAATATAATCCTAACCGACTTAATCTCTCCTCATATGTCAGTCCCGCCATCCCAGGAATCAGTCTGGTAAACCTTCGCTGCACTCTGTCTATAGCAAGAACATCCTTCCTTAGATAAGGAGACCAAAACTGCACACAGTATTCTACGTGTGGCCTCACCAAGGCCCTGTATAATTGCAGCAAGACATCCCTGCTTCTGTACTCGAATCCTCTCGCTATGAAGGCCAACATACCATTTGCCTTTTTTACCGCCTGTTGCACCTGCATGTTTACCTTCAGCGACTGGTGTACGAGAACACCCAGGTCTCGTTGCATAGTCGCCTCTCTCAGTTTGTAGCTATTCAGATAATAATCTGTCTTCCTGTTTTTGCTACTAAATTGGATAACCTCACATTTATCCACATTCTATTGCATCTGCCAAGCATTAGCCCAATCACTCAACTTGTCCAAACCACCCTGAAGCCTCTTTGCATCGTCCTCACAACTCACCACCCACCCAGTTTTGTGTCATCTGCAAATTTGGAGATATTACATTTAGTTCCCTCATCTAAATCATTAATATATATTGTGAATAGCTGGGGTCCTAGCACCGATCCCTGCGGTACCCCACTAGTCACTGCCTGCCATTCGGAAAAAGACCCATTTATCCCTACTCTTTGTTTCCTGTCTGCCAACCAATTTTCTATCCATCGCAATACACTACCCCCAATCCCATGTGCTTTAATTTTATACGCTAATCTCTTATATGTGGGACTTGATCGAAAGCCTTCTGAAAGTCCAAATAAACCACATCCACTGGCTCCCCCTCATCAACTCTACTAGTTACATCCTTGAAGAATTCTAGTAGATTTGTCAAGCATGATTTCCCTTTTGTAAATCTATGCTGACTCTGTCCGATTCTACCACTGTTCTCTAAATGCTCTGCTATAAAATCTTTGATAACTCGAGAAGTTTCCCCACTATCGATGTCAGGCTGACTGGTCTATAATTCCCTGCTTTCTCTCTACCTCCCTTTTTAAATAGTGAGGTTACATTAGCTACCCTCCAATCTGTAGGAACTGTTCCAGAGTCTATAGAATTTTGGAAGATGACCACCAATGCATCCATTATTTCTAGGGCCACTTCCTTAAGTACTCTGGGATGCAGACCATCGGGCCCTGGGGATTTATCAGCCTTCGATCCCATCAATTTCCCCAACACCATTTCTCTACTAATACTGATTTCCTTCAGTTCCTCTCTCTCTCGAAACCCTGTGTTCCACAACATTTCTGGTGTGATATTTGTGTCCTCCTTTGTGAAGACAGAACCAAAGTATGCATTTAGTTGGTCAGCCATTTCTTTGTTCCCCATAATAAATTCCCCTGTTTCTGACTGTCAGGGACCTACATTAGTCTTCACTAATCTTTTTCTCTTCACATACCTATAGAAACTTTTACAGTCTTTTATAGTGGCATGATTACTGGGAGATAGAGTCCGAAGTGGCAATTGACAGGAAACAGTGTAGGACTGTAGCCTACAGCCTGAAGCTCTTTATAGATGAGGTCAAGGAAATTATTGAAGGCAAGTTCTTGGAGTAAAAAAATTGCTTTGAGCTGTAGCAAATGTCTAAATAATAGGTCCAAGATCACTAGAACAGTTGGGGACTTTACTTCCGCAATGCTAACCTTGTGTAATTACAGCAGCAAATTCACTAATCACAACATAACACTTGTTCTTGTGAGACCTCAACAAGTACTTAATGAGTTGTTTAATGAGTATAACTAGTGTAAGTGAGCAAGGAACATTCTGAGAAAATATCGGAGGGATGTGGGGCGAGTTGGACAAACTCACAAGGGCCAACTTGACTTTTACAGAATCAAAAATACATCAGGCTCGCTCCCTAATGATCATATTAGTCCAACTGTGCACCCTCTGCATGGAGACAGTTATAATGTGGGCAATCACAGTGTGCAGACAGCTTTCATTCAATAAAAAAGGGAATAATGCCAGAGGACTGGCAGACAGATAATGCTATTCCTATATTTAAAAGGGGAGATAGAACAAGTCCAGGGAACTATAGACCAATTAGCTTAACATCAGTGGTGGGAAAGATAACGGAATTCTTACTCAAAGATGTAATCGAAAAGGATCTAGAAACTGAAAACATAAGAAAGAATAGTCATAATGGATCCCAAAAGGAAAGGCCATGCTCGACCAACCTTATTGAATTCTTTGAAGAAGTAACAGAAAGAGCAGATAAGTGTAATGCAGTGGACGTAATATACATAAACCTTCAAAAGGCCTTGGGTAGACTCATGACTAAGGTCAGAATATGTGGAATCAGGGGGCAGGTAGTAGAATGGAGAGCAATCTGGCTCTGCTTCACAAACCACTGACCACCTCCAGGCGCGTATCCATTGTCTCTCGAGATAAGGAGGCCCAAAAGAATCTGGCTACAAAACAGAAAGCAGAGAGTAGGGGTTAAAGGTAGTTATTCAGACTGGTGAAAGGTGGCACGTGGTTTTCCACAAGGATCGGAGCTGGGAATTGTGTTGTTCATTATTTACATAAGCGATTTGGACTTGGGGAATCGGAAATACAATTTCAGAATCTGTGGATGACACCAAATTGGGGGTTATAGTTCATGCTGGGGAAGATTGTGACAAGATACAAGACATTAATAAACTTGCAGAAGGGCATGTAAATGGTAAGTGAATTTCAATATAGACAAGTATGAAATGATGCATTTTGGTCGGAGGAATAAGGAGGCCACCGACTCCTTGGAAAATAAGAATTTGAGTGGGGGAGGGAAACAAACAGATCTAAGGGTACAGATTCACAAATCATTCAATGTAGCAATGCAGATTAACAAAGCCATAAAAAAACTAAATAAAGCACTGGGGTACATTTCTAGAAGAATAGAATTGAAAAGCAGAGAAGTTATGGTAAACGTGTACAGAACCTTGGTTAGACCACACTTAAGTACTGTGAACAGTCCTGGTCTTCATATTATAAGAAGGATAGAGGTGCACTGGAAAGGTACAGGAAAGATTTACAAAGATGATAACAGAACTGAATAGGTACAGCTATCAGGAACAGGCTGGGACTGTTCACTCCGACAGAGGAGACTGGAAGAACAGCTACAGAAATTCTAGGCAATAAAGTTTGGACACTGGCAAGTGTGATTTTCTGTTGTCAGCACTAGTGGGTTTAGCAAAATGCTTTCATTTATCGATAAACCCCTTTAGCCTTGGGCCAAATTTTCTTTAAGTTCTGCAGGTGTAAGTGGTGGGAACATCGCCTGCATATGTACGTGGGACTTCTGCTGTACTTACAGTGAAGTCTGGGCTGTAAAGTGGGAGCAGCTCCCAGAAAATTCCCAGCCATATAAACTTACTTATCAAAGACATAACCCTGGACAGGGGGAGGTTCCCTGTCTATGGCACTCACCAGAACACCACATGTTACATTTGGGGTGGTTCCTTCTCCAGGCAAGTAATTGATAATCTGAAATTCCAATAATAAACTGGTTAGGCGGAGTTTGTTGTTCATGTGCTTCATATTATAACTGATTATATAAAATTGCTTATGATCCAGCTACTTAATCTTGACACCATTAAGCTGTGGCTCAGCTGGTAGCACTCTACCTTCTGTGTCGAAAGTTGTGAGTTCAGCTCCCACTCCAGAGACCTGAGCCCATATCCAGGCTGACCGAGGGAGTACTGCACTGTCAGGTGCTGTCTTTCACGTGAGATATTAAACCAAGGCTCTGTCTGCCCTCTCGGGTGGATGTAAAAGATCCCATGGCAGTACTTCTAATAAGAACAGGGGAGTTTTTCCTGGTGTCCTGGCCAAAACTTATTCCTTTACCAACAGTACCCAAAACAAATTGCTCATTTATCTCAGCACTGTTTGTGGAAGCTTTCTGTGCCCAAACTGGCTGCTGCATTTCCTACATTACAACAATGACTACACTTCAAAAGTACGTTATTGGGTGTGAAGCACTTTGGGACATCCTGAGGTTCTGTAAGATGTTATAGAAATGCACATTCTTTATTTCCAACAAGACATACCCTGTTCATTCGGATTAGGATGCAGGGTTGACCAGCTTTGTATCCAAAAGTGGGATCATCCAGCCCAGAGCAGTTCTTCAGCATCTCCCGATTGAACTGGCAAGCAAACTTTGAATTGGGGCCATATCCTGACTGCATGGTGTAGTTCCCTTTGGTACAGTTGTGGTTGGTTTTAGCCTGGACAGACTTGTTATATGCTAATAGGGAAAGAGAGGAGTCAGGGCTAGACAAGAAGATTTGGTGGTAACAGATTCCACAATGCACGAGACATTCAGAGGGTAGGTGACACATTGAACAAATCTTCTTCTACCATTTGAAACCAAAGCAGACTGAGGTCAGGATGTTTTATTTGGTATCTGAGAGTGTTTTACAGAAAGCTGAGAGTGTTTTAGCGACAAAGAAAGTATGGTGAGAGTGTGGCATTTAGCTTCAAAGAAGAGCAATGGAGATAGGTCAATCTAGAGGGTAAGAAGTGGTATACCCAGGAATTTTCCCTTAGATTCCAGTTCATCCCAGCCAGTGTCCAGGTTTGGGAGCTGACAATTCATTCTAAGGTAGTAGATTTAGCTGAAAGGGCAGTGAAAGCAGCTTCAATAGAAACTTTCAAAAGGAAATTGGATAAATACATAAAAAGGAGAAATTTGCAGTGCTATGAGGGAAGAATAGGGGAGTGGCACTAATTGGACTGTTCCTTCTAACAGCAAGCACAGTCACAATGGGCTGAACAGCCTTCTACTGTGCTGTATGATTCTATGTTACAGCCCCTCAGTAAAGTTGAGGTGCTTCACCTATTCCCTAACCAACCAGCTACCTGCCAGGATGCTGTTCTTGCTCCTGATTCTACAGGGAACTCTCCAGGCTGGTTTTTGTAGAAGGTTGTAAAACCCTGAGAATGTTGAACCCTGTTTTGAGGAGTTCCCATCAGCTGCTCCAGTTATGAGTCCTGGTTCAGTCATTGTCAATCTTACTCCAAGATATCATCAAAGGACAACAAAAAGTTCAAACTGGTTTAGGACGGGTCATAGACTAATCGTACCCAATTCTCCTGTGTCATCATTTGCATAATTATTTGCACCACTAGATGTAAATCTAGATGGGCTCTGGGGTGGCTACTAGTGGTGACAGGGGAGATTGCATCTAACTTAAATTCAAAGAAATGGGGCCAGGTCAAGAAGACCATCACAATAGGGGGTCTGAAAGTCGTCAGCAAACTTTACCGAGGCCGAAGAGGCAAAGGACTAAGAGGTGGGGGGAAATGAAGAGGCAGAGGGCCCGAGGTGCAGGCTTGAGCCTGCTGTCATCTGATGGAGCAGCCCAACACACACTCCCCTATTTGATAGTTATTGCATGAGGTACCACTCCAAGTACAATCAACACAAGACAGGAGGACTGCAACGTACCTACCAGGAGCTGCAGCCAGAGCTCATACCAACCCCCTCTCCAGCTGCGGTCGTGGTTTCTGAAGCCTCTTAGACCTCTCCAGCAGCTTTCTGAATTTTTGTCCTCACACCTTCATCATACCTCTTCCCTTTAATTGTTCCAATTCCTTTACATTTCACTTCCATGCAATTCTCCTCTCCTATTACTGGTGTCACCCCTTTGAATTTGAATTTGTACTGGGGCTTGTGAATGATTATGCAAATGAGCTGTCACGATATCAATGAGTCTGTCTGCAAACCAAATTTGATCAGAGGTGCACCTGACATGAACCAGGAAATTGTCCCAGTCCCAGTCAGAGCGGGAGATATCCAAAAGGAGCTGGAATTGGATAGGGATAAAGAAAAAGTTCCACATAGACTACTTGATTGGATGATGGTTGGGAGCTGAAGGAGGGGCAGCATGTCTGATGTGGGGAAGAACGAAGAAAAAGAACTCGGGCTGGATGGAGGAAGCAGGATTGATTAGTGAGGTTGTTCTTTATCTGTCCTCTGGTAGGACAGGAATGAGTGAATGATTGCCAATGTGTTAGTAATGGTCTGAGCGTTAAAGCTACTCTCAGAATGCAATGAAGGGAAACTGAAGAGGTATAGGCCTGGTTTGTCATGTAGGCCCTAAAATTAACCGAAAACTACATCAATCCAAGCTTTGAATTGCTTATATCCCATGTTGCATTTGTCTGGTCTTGTATCGAAGTACAGAAGAGCTCCTGTGCATTTGTCCCTACCTGAAAGAAAATGTTCAAGGGCGTTGACATAACTCTGCCAGGACTTTGGATTTGAGATATTAAAGGAGATCATCAAACCTTTTGGTTGCGGTCGTATTGTCACACCTAAAACAGACAACAATTAAATGGGGTACAATGCAAATTTACTGCAGCTGTTAATAAGGCACCATCCGTGAAGGGAGAAAAGAATCTATGGAAGGGAGGGATCTTTTCACAGTGAAGCATTCATTTCATAAATGAATGTCATTTTTACTGGGAAAATCAGGTTAAAAATGTCTACCACTTTCTTTCCACTGGCTCATTTTAAGTATTTGACTGTGCAACCTTTCTAAAACATTCTTAATGCAAATCATTTTACCTATAAGAACAAGATATCATGATATAGACAAATGTATAAAACACTACTGGAGTATGCAAAAAACGATATCGATGTGTAGAACAGTAGATCACATCGACCAGTAAAAGTATGTAGATGTGCAGAACACTATAGATGAATAGACCACTATATAGATGTGTAGAACATTGTATCAATTCTTATGATCGAGGTGGGAGGAGTACACTGTCTTTTCTAGTTCCACTTCTCCACAGGTCACATTTGAAAAGCAGGGTTTTTCCAAAGACAGAAGGAAAGAGGAGCTGACACACTTTACTTATCATGGTCTCCTGGAGGGGTGCAGGCAAAATGAGCTTGGGGTTTCATTTTCCTTGGAAGGTAAAACCAACTGTCTTCAAAACAGTTTGCACCCCAACTGAACTGAAAACAATTCAAACCCCAAAACAGAAAGTCAACCTCTTGACCTCCATAAACCTTGATATGTGGTTTCTCTGTAAACATCTTCCCAGGTCACCAAGGTTTCTGTTGTTTATTGAGCTTAAAACACATGATTTCCAGCAAAGGTTGTTTTTAGCACTCCTTGATTCTTCCAGTAAGGGTTTTCAGTCACGTGTCCTTTCAATGATCCCAGTGAAAAAAAACAAAGTTCAGCATTTCTTCAGGCTTCCAAATGAATCCATTTTCACTATTTAAATATGAGTCCTTAAAAAAAAATATTTATAAAAATAGAAGCACTCTCGATTCATGAGAATGGTTCCAAGGATGGGGAACTTAGGTTATGAAGATAGATTGGAGAAGTTAGGACTGTTTTCCTTAGTGTTAAGACCAGGTGAGAAAGAGGTCTAGGGTTCCCTCTCAGCCTTCACCTGGTCTTACAGTAACAGGGTGTAATTTTAAACACACTGTGTTTTTAGCTCCCCCCTGGTGAATCCTTGTTCACCACTTTCCAATTATAAGGCAAAGAAACCAGAACAAACAGGCTTTCTTAGGTTTAAAGAAGAAAAGTTGAAATTTATTAAACTTAAATTTAAACTCTAATTTGATTAATGCCTATGGATATATGACACGACCCATGATAGCATGCATACATGATACACATATGCAAATAGAGACAGAAAAGAGGAGAAAAATGAAGTGAAAAGGTTTGAGGCAATATCTGAAGAGTTTTTGGTACGGTTCTTCGAACTCACTGTATACTCCTTGATTGTAGGTAGATCTTGCTTTTTGTTGGGGCCCAGTATTCTTAAAGCTTGTTCGCTGTAGGAGACTTTTCTCTCTTGGGGTTCATGTGTCTTCAGTGGATTCAGAGGTTTGTGAGAAAGAGATGGGAGCAGACAGGAGAGATCTTCTCAGTCCAGGAGCAAACAGTCTTTCTGCCTTCAAACTCTCTGTGGTCAATTCAAAAGAAAACCTTGGAACAGCCAGTAAGTCATGTGACCAGCTGGTGTAACCAGTCCTGGCCCTTGTGGATTGCATCCTCCTTAGCAGTCCCTGGAATGTGCATCCTCACCTTTGATGTCTGTTCGTATGTAAATGTTTTCTTCCAGCCATGGCTGATCTGTTTAACAAATAATTTCCTCGCTCCAACAACAGTTAAAGATCAATGTTCATGACAAAATTGATGTGCCTCAGTCTTGGCAGGCGGGTCCTGGCATGACACCTCCACACCCAACAGAATTAAATGCGATTTGAGAAAAGCGCATTTCATAAAAAGGGTCGACAGAAAAAAACCACACATTTCTCTCATTCATTCACAAATCCGTATTAAAATCGCCCCTTTTTTGGCATTCCAATAAGCATCTGGTTCTTTTTTGGGGACGTTTCTCTTCCGTTTGCCCATTTCCATGGCTGCCTAGGGTCTTTGTTCTTGTTGAGGTCTGAAAAGGGGCGGGGGGCAGTTTAGATTGAATTAGCCCTAAGCTGGAATTTTTTTTCGGAGGAGAGTCAGTAGTGTGCAGGTCCACCCTGAACTCTCTTTCAGTGCATTGATGAGTCATGCAAAGTCTTTTGACTTTAGAGGGATGGGTGGTTTTCTTTTTTATGACTGTGGGAGAGGATTCTTTGCTAATCTCCCCTTTGGCCCAGTGGACACTCCTGCCTGCAGGTATTTGTGCAGACTCTACTGCACTCCCCTGAGCACTTTGACTAGGTGAGGCATCACCCTCACAGTTTCTCTGCCCCCTAGAGGTCTTTCTTTGCCTCTGCAGGTTCCAGAAAATGCTGTTAACAACTCTGGTGGGGTGCTTCTTGTGTCTGCATTTAGGAGGATGTGGGGTCTAACTTTTCACATTTTCCGGGGTTGGCTGATGGGATAGTAGGGGTTTTCTTCCGAGATTCCTCCTGGACATCCTTTAACCTGCCCTCTTGGTCACTTTATCCTCTTCCCTGTCTAACCTTTTGCCAGCCTTGTGCCTGCCTGTCCCTTTTTGTTCTCGGCAGGGGTCCCTTACAGTCCACCAGCACTCTGCTGGAGGGTCCTCCTAACACCGGTACAGGACTTAGGGGTGCAGGCTTCACTGTAGGTTGGGGTTTCCCCTCAACCTGGCACATGGGGCAACTCCAGTACTCCACCACATCTTTTCGGCGTTTTGGCCAGTCAAAGTGCTGTCTTATGTGGGCTTCGGTCTTTCGTATACCGGCATGTACAGCCACTGTAGTCTCGTGGGCCCTTCTTAATATTTCTCCCCGGTACCTCTGCGGCACCACTAACTGGTGAACTACTGTCCACTCCTTGCTCTCAGGTCTGTGAGAAGAACTCCATTTCCCCATCAGTACCTCATTCTTTAAATAGTAGCAATCAGGGACTCCCTCTGCTTCACTTTCAGACTGGGCAGCCTATGCTAACTCTCGCAATACTGGGTCGGCTCGGCTCGCTGAGCCTCAGCTAGGGAAAATCCATTTAATTCATTCTCTGGGTCTCCTAAATTTCCAAAGAAACTCTAGGACAGGCAGACCTCCTGGTCATCTGCCTGCAGTGCCAATGCAGTCTCCTCCGGGGGAGCTGGTTTGATCATGGCCTGATCCACTACACATTCAGGGAAACTACAGGGGTCTGTCTCTCTGACTTTCTGCAGTCTTTCTTTCACTACTGCGGGGCGGGGGGGGGGGGTGGTGGTGCTACCATCTTCACCCCCGCCAGATCATTACCTAGGAGCAGGTCAACCCCGTCCACAGGTAAACTAGGGACAATCCCTACGGTCACCGGTCCTGAAACTAGGTTGCACTCCAGGTGCACCCAGTGCACAGATACAGACATACACTGCCCTCCAGCACCATTCACCACCATTCTGGTGTTCACTGCACTCTCTGGGGGAAAGGTCAGGCCTTTTCCCAGTAAAAGGGATCTAGTGGCCCCTGTGTCCCTGAGAATTGCTATGGGCTTGCTTGCCCCTCTCGAGGGGTATGGGGTTACTTTCCCTTCAAACACAAAACCCTGATAACTTTCAGGAATCCGATTAGCTTTTCCTGCACTTGCAGCTGTAAGCTTCCTGGGTCTCACTCATACATAGAAACACAGAAAATAGAGTAGGCCCTTTGGGCCTGCTCCGCCATTCAAAAATGATCATGGCTGATCATCTAATTCAGTACTCTGTTCCCGCTTTCTCCCCATATCCCTTGATCCCTTTGACATTAAGAAATATATCTATCTCCTTCTTGAATATATTTAATGACTTGGCCTCCACTGCACTCCACGGTAGAGAATTCCACAGGTTCACCACCCTCTGAGTGAAGAAATTTCTCCTCATCTCGGTTATAAATGGATATCCCATATCCTGAGACTGTGTTCCCTGGTTCTGGACTCCCCAGCCACTGGGAACATCCTCCCTGCATCTAGCCTGTCTAGTCCTGTTAGAATTTTATAGGTTTCTATGAGATCCCCTCTCATTCTTCTAAACTCTAGTGAATTTAGGCCAAGTCGACCCAATCTCTCCTCATACGTCAGTCCTGCCATCCCAGGAATCAGCCTAGTAAATCTTTGCACTCCCTCCATGGCAAAAACATCCTTCCTCCGATAAGGAGACTAAAACTGCACACAATACTCCAGATGTGTTCTCACCAATGTCCTGTATAACTGCAGTAAGACATCCTTGCTCCTGTACTCAAATCCTCTTGGAATGAAGGTCAACATACCCTTCGCCTTCCTAACTGCGTGCTGCACCTGAATGCTTGCTTTCAGCGACTGGTGTACAAGGACACCCAGGTCTCTTTGCACCTCCCCCTTTCCCAATCTATCACCATTCAGATAATCTGCCTTTCTGTTTTTACAACCAAAATGGATAACCTCACATTTATCCACATTATACTGCATCTGCCATGCATTTGCCCACTCACCCAACTTGTCCAAATCACATTGGAGCCTCTTTGCATCCTCCTCACAGCTCACATTACCCCCCCAGCTTTGTGTCATCTGCAAACTTGGAAATGTTACATTTAGTTCCCTCACCCAAGTCATTAATCTATATTGTGAATAGCTGGGGCCTAAGCACTGATGCCTGTGGTACCCCACTAGCTACTGCCTGCCACCCGGAAGAAGACCCATTTATTCCTACTCTCTGTTTCCTGTCTGTCAACCAATTCTCTATCCATGCCAGTATATTACCCCCAATCCCATGTGCTTTAATTTTGCAAACTAACCTCTTATGTGGGACCTTTTCAAAAGCCTTCTGAAAATCCAAATACACCACATCCACTGGTTCTCCCTTATCTATTCGACTAGTTACATCCTCAAAAAACTCCAGTAGATTTGTTAAGCATGATTTCCCTTTCATAAACCCATGCTGACTTTTTCCAATCCTGTTTATGTTTTCCAGGTGTTCTGCTATCACATCCTTTATAATAGATTCTAGCATTTTCCCCATTACTGATGTAAGGCTAAGTGGTCTGTAATTCCCTGTTTTTTCTCTCCCTCATTTTGTAAGTAGTGGGGTTACATTTGCCACCCTCCAATCTGTAGGAACTGCTCCAGAGTCCATAGAATTCTGGAAGATGACCACCAATGCATCCACTATTTCCAGGGCCACTTCCTTTAGTACTCTGGGATGTAGATTATCAGGCACTGGGGATTTGTCAGCCTTTAACCACATTAATTTCCCTAGCACTATCTTTTTTACTAATACTGATTTCCTTCAGTTCCTCCCTCTCATTAGACCCTTGGTTCCCTAACATTTCTGGGAGGTTATTTGTGTCCTCCTTTGTGAAGACAGAACCAAAGTATGTGTTTAATTGTTCTGTCATTTCTTTGTTCCCCATAATAATTTCCCCTATTTCTGACTGTAAGGGACCTACATTTGTCTTCACTAATCTTTTTCTCTTCACATATTTATAGAAGCTTTTACAGTCAGTTTTTATGTTCCCCGCAAGTTTACTCTCAGACTCTATTTTCCCCTGCTTAATCAACCTTTGTCCTCCTTTGAATTCTAAACTGCTCCCAATCCTCAGACTTGCTGCTTTTTCTGGCAATTTTATATACCTCCTCTTTGGATCTAATACTATCCCTAATTTCTTTTGTAAGACACGGTTGAGCCACCTTTCCAGTTTTATTTTTGCACCAGACAGGAATTGTTGTAATTCATGCACATTTTCTTTAAATATTATCAATTGCCTATCCACGGTCAACCCTTTTAGTAAAGATCCCCAATCTACCATAACCAACTCGCACCTCATACCTTCGTAGTTTCCTTTATTTAAATTCAGGACCTTAGTTTCGGATTCAACCACTTCACTCTCCATCTTCATGAAGAATTCTATCATGTTATGGTCGCTCCTCCCCAAGGGACCCCGCACAACAAGATTGTTGATTAATCCTTTCTTATTGCACAATACCCAATCTAAGATAGCCTGTTCTCTAGTTGGTTGCTCAATGTATTGGTCTAAAAAACCGTCACTCCAGGAAATCCTCCTCCACAGTATTATTGCTAATTTGGTTTGACCAATCTATATGTAGATTAAAGGCACCCATGATTACAGTTGTACCCTTATTGCATGCATCTTTATTTTCCTGTTTAATGTCATCCCTTACATCTCCACTACTGTTTGGGGGCCTATAGACGACCCCCACCAACGTATTCTGCCCCTTGGCATTTCTTAGCTCCACCTACACAGATTCCACATCATGATTTTCCGAGCCAATATCCTTCCTCACTATTGTATTGATTTCCTCTTTTACTAACAATGCTACCCCTCCTCCTTTCCCTTTTTGCCTGTCCTTCCTAAGTATTGAATACCCCTGAATGTTCAGTTCCAATCCTTGGTCACCCCGCAGCCATGTCTCTGTAATCGTAACTATATCATAACCGTTTATATCTATTTACGCTGTTAATTCATCTACCTTTTTGCGAATGCTCCAGGCATTAAGACACAATGCCTTTAGACTTGTCTTTTTAACATTGTTAGTCATCTTAGCTTTATTTTGCACTATGGCCCCATTTGGTTCTCGCCCTTGTTTTCTCGGCCTTCTACTTTTGCTTCTTACCTTTCTGTCTTTCATTTCTATCCTTGTTTCCCCCTCCTCTGTCTTCCTGCTCAGATTCCCATCACCCCGCCATTGTAGTTTAAACCCTCCCCGACAGCACTAGCAAACATTTTCCCAAGGAATTTGGTCCCGGTCCTGCCCAGATGTAACCCGTCCAGCTTGTACTGGTCCCACCTTCCCCAGAACCGGTCCCAATGTCCCAGGAATCTGAATCCCTCCCCACGACACCATTTCTCCAGCCACGTATTCATCTGATATATCCTGCTATTCCTGTTCTCGCTAGCACGTGGCACTGGTAGTAATCCTGAGATTACTACTTTGAGGTCTTACTTTTTAATTTACGTCCTAACTCCTTATATTCAGCTTGAGGGCCTCATCCCTTTTTTTGCCTATATCGTTGGTACTGATATGTACCATGACAACTGGCTGCTCACCCTCAGAATGCCCTGCAGCTGCTCAGAGACATCCTTGACCCAAGCACCAGGGAGGCAACATACCATCCTGGAGTCTCTTTTGCGGCCGCAGAAACTCCTGTCTGTTCCCCTTATGATTGAATCCCCTATCACTATAGCACTGCCACCCTTCTTCCTCCCCTCCTGTGCAGCAGAGCCACCTATGGTGTCATGAACTTGGCTCTTACTGCTTTCTCCTGTGCCATCTCCCCCAACAATATCCAAAGTGGTATATCTGTTAGAAAGGGGGATGGTCACAGGGGACTCCTGCACCTCCAGCCTTCCTCTACTCTGCCTGGTAGTCACCCAATCCCTTTCTGCCTTTGTAGCATTTGCCTGCGGTGTGACCACCTCACTAAACATGCTATCCACAATGATCTCAGTATCGTGGATGCTGCACAGTGAATCCACCAGCAGCTCCAGCTCCGTAATGCAGTAGCCAGTAGCTGCAGATGGATACACTTCCTGCACACATGGTAGTCAGGGACACTGGAAGCATCCCTGATTTCCCACATAGCGCAGGAGGAGCATATGACGGGTGTGAGCTCTCCTGCCGTGACTTATCTTTAGATCACTTAGTTACTCCCTTTAATTAAAATATATTAATTAGGCTATGGGCCTAGTTCTACTCCAAACACTACCCACTACAATCTAAAGTCTTTACCTTTTACTTTTGAAGCTACTGATAAATCCTACTAAAAATCAATACAGATCACTAGTTAAAATAAACCTTACTCAAAAAAAAGTTACTCACTTGTTCCTTATTATTCAGCTATTTACACACGCACTTTACACATAGGTGTACTAACTCAGCTATTTAGAGTTATTCCCTAACAGCAGTTACTCACCAAACAATCACCTTGCAGCTTTTCTGTGACATCACTGCTCACTTTGTTTTCAAACTCTGGTGTGCCTGGACTCCTCTCCACTCCTCTCCCGCAAGGTAAGTGCTGTAGGTTATGATCCTCGGGCTCTATTTATCCACTCCTTGCTCCGTGTTCTTCCCGCAGGTCTGCTCCTCTCCACTGCCCTCCCGGCAGGTAAGTGATCTAGGCCGCGATCCTCAGGCTCTATTTATCTGCTCTGTGTTCTTCCTGCAGGTCCACTCATCTCCCGGAAGGTAAGTGTCTTACTGCAGTTAAAGCCACAGCTTATTCTGCTGTGCTTTCCATCAGGTTCCTGTCTTCAGTGAGCCAGTGTGCCCTGATTAACCTTACAGGTTTTCCTTTTGGCTTCCAGCAGTCAGCTTTTAAATGCCCTGCTTTATTACAATGGAAGCACACATGTCTCTGGGTCTCGCTCCTGCTCATCGCACCTTCTTTTTTGGCTAGAGGAGGACCCCCTCTCTCTCCTGCTTTTCTTTTGCTCCCAGGGCTGCTTGGGCTCCTATCACCTTCCCACCCTTTGTCATTTTTGGATTTGCGGTGGTGATTAGGAAAGGTTCTTCCCTGGGAGACCAACTTATAAATTAAAGCAAACTCATTAGCCAGAAAGGACACTTGCTGGGCTTTGTGAACCAGCTGCTCCTCTACATGGGTCTTTATGGAGAGTGGGAGAGAGTTTTTAAATTCCTCTAACAGAATTAGTTCTCTGAGATTCAGACAGCTGAACTGTACTTTAAGAGCCCTCAGCCACTGGTCAAAAGCCAGCTGCTTACTTCTTTCAAACTCCAGATAAGTTTGATTAGCTTGCTTCTTGAAGGTTCTAAACTGCTGGCGATAGGCGTTGGGTACTAATTCATGTGCCCCGAGGGTAGCATTATTGGTCAGTTCATAATTTGATGAACTCTCATTTGGCAACAGGGAATAAACCTCATGGGCTTTTCCAGTTAGCTTGCTTTGTAGTAAAAGAGGCCAGGTCTCAGCTGGCCATTTCAGCTGCCTTGCCAGTTTCTCAAAGGACACAAAATCTTCTACATCCTCCTCATTGAATCTTGGAATTAGTTGAGATAGTTTTAACAATTTTGGACCCAGCCCTGAATTGTGCTCTTCCATACTGGCCATCCTTTCACTGGGGTTACTCTGTTGCCCTGTAGTTAACTCAAGCAGCTTCAGCTCTCTTCGCATTCTTTCTGGAATATTCTCTCTATCTCTATCTCTCTCTCCTCTATCTCTCTCTCTTCTCTATCTCTCTCTCTCTCTCTCCTCTATCTCTCTCTCTCCTCTATCTCTCTCTCTCCTCTATCTCTCTCTCTTCTCTATCTCTCTCTCTCTCTCTCTCTCTCTCTCCTCTACCTCTCTCTCTCTCCTCTACCTCTCTCTCTCTCTCTCTCTCTCTCCTCTACCTCTCTCTCTCTCCTCTACCTCTCTCTCTCTCTCTCTCCTCTACCTCTCTCTCTCTCTCTCTCTCTCTCACTCTCTCTCTCCCCTCTACCTCTCTCTCTCTCTCTCTCTCTCTCTCCCCTCTACCTCTCTCTCTCTCTCTCTCTCTCCCCTCTACCTCTCTCTCTCTCTCTCTCTCTCTCTCTCCCCCCTCTACCTCTCACTCTCTCTCTCTCTCTCTCTCTCTCTCCCCTCTACCTCTCTCTCTCTCTCCTCTACCTCTCTCTCTCCTCTACCTCTCATTCCTTCTCCTGTCTAGCTGTCTCTCTCCTCTCTTTCTTTCTCTTCATATTCCATCTGGAAGACTCTCTCTTTCTCCCTCTCTCTTTCCTCAAATTCAATTTTCTTCTGTTCCAACTGTATCTTTGCTAACGATACCCTGTCGGAGTCTGCTTCTAACACTGCTTCTGCTTCTTCAGATTCAAGGGAAAAATGGTTGGCCACTAGCCTTAGGAGTTCACACTTCCTAGCCTTGCCACGTACAGTGATCCCACACTGCTCAGCCATTTTCCACAACTCCTCCATAGACAGTGCTTTTAACTTGTCCCAAATTATTTCACCCTGGCTTGGAGAGCTACTAGCTTCACTTGCAGACATGTTAGTATTCAATCACACACAACCACAAAAAAACCTGTATTGAAATCTTGCTCTTTTTTGATTGGGAACAATTTGGATTTCCACTTCCAATTTCTCTCGTTTGTCTGTTGATAAAATTCTGTGCACTAACACCCAAATTTCTGTTCTGACC
The DNA here is from genome assembly GCF_036365525.1 of Heterodontus francisci. Lineage (NCBI taxonomy): Eukaryota > Metazoa > Chordata > Chondrichthyes > Heterodontiformes > Heterodontidae > Heterodontus > Heterodontus francisci. The sequence goes on along the minus strand of NC_090380.1, from coordinate 15,525,494 downwards.
AGGTGGAGAAATAGGTCTAGGGTTCCCTTTCAGCCTTCACCTGGTCTTATTGTAACATCGTTTTAATTTTAAACACACTGTGTTTTGAGCTCCCCCTTGGTGAATCCTTGTTCACTGCTTTCCAATTATAAGACAAAGAAACCAGCACAAACAGGTTTGCCTACGTTTAAAGAAGAAAAGTTGAAATTTATTAAACTCAAACTTCAACTCTAATTCGGTTAACGCCTACTAATACATGCTGTGCCCCACACTAGCATGCATACACGATACACACATGCAAATAAAGACAGAAAAGAGCAGAAGAAAAATTAAGTGGAAAGGTTTGAGGCAATATCTGAGGAGTTGTTGGTACAGTTTTTCAAGCTCACTGTAGGGTCTTTGATTGTAGGTAGATCTTGCTTTTCGTTGGGGCCTAGTATTCTTAAACCTTGTTCGCTGTAGGAGACTTTTCTCTCTTGGGGTTCATGTGTCTTCAGTGGATTCAGAGGCTTGTGAGAAAGAGAGATGGGAGCAGACAGGAAAGAGATCTTCTCAGTCCAGGAGCAAACAGACACTCTGAGTTCAAACTCTCTGTGGCTAGTTCAAAAGAAAACCCTGGAACAGCCAGGTAGTCATGTGACCAACTGGTCTAACTACTCCTGGCCCTGGTGGATTTTATCCTCCTTAGCAGGCCCTGGAATGCACTTCCTCATCTTCGATGTCTGCTAGTATGTAAACGTTTTTTTCCAGCCACGGCTGATCTGATTAACAAGTCATTTCTTCGCTCCAGCAACAGTTAAAAATCAATGTTCATGACAAAATTGATGTGCCTCATTCTTGGCAGGTTGGGGCCTAGCATGACACTTTGAGAAGAGAAGGCTGAGAGGTGATTTTGATAGAGGTATTCAAAATCATGAGGGGTCTGGACAGAGTAGATGGAGAGAAACTGTTGCCACTCGTGAAAGGACCAAGGATGAGAGGGCACAGATTTAAAGTAAAGGGTAAAAGAACCAATAGTGATATGAGGAAAAACTTTTTCACATAGCGAGTGGTTAAGGTCTCAAATGCACTACCTGACAGTGTGGTGGAGGCAGGTTCAACTGAGGCATTCAAAAGGGAATTAGACTGCTATATGAAGGCGGGGAAATGGAATTAGGTGAATTGCTCTTTCGGAGAACTGGTGCACACACGGTGGGCCAATGGCCTCCTTCTGTGCCTTAACAATTGTGTGATTCTGTGATTCAATTCAGGTACGTTTCCTGAGGGTTTTAGGATGGGCGTTGATGACACCTCTGAGACTGGAAGGTATTCTTTGGTAATTTCAGACAGTCAGTTCTTGAATAGACAGGCCGATCAGCTGATCTTTGGCGGCAATAAATGTCCACTGTGGTTCAAAGAAAATGAAAATTTAATTCCAGAAGATTCTACGCTGAATATAGTCTATGGGTAAAGTTATGAATACGACATGTCTTCAGTGGGCAAGGCGGACACATTGACCAATTCGAACTGCGGAGAATCACAGAGTGAGACAGACTGAACGTTTCACATCGCGGAGAATCGCAGAGTGAGACACACTGACCGTTTCACATCGCGGGGAATCACAGAGTGAGACACACTGACCGTTTCACATCACGGAGAATCGCAGAGTGAGACACACTGACCGTTTCACATCGCGGAGAATCGCAGAGTGAGACACACTGACCGTTTCACATCGCGGGGAATCACAGAGTGAGACACACTGACTGTTTCACATTGCGGAGAATCGCAGAGTGAGACACACTGACCGTTTCACATTGCTGAGAATTGCAGTATAATGTAATAGGCTGGGTTTGCTGACAACACAACCACTAGGTGGCGCAGTACTAGCACCTCTGGAAGTGCAGCCTCTTCCACTGAAACATCACTGTCTGTGACATCCTAGGCAGCTGCCTGGATTCAAGATGACGCTACTCAATTTATCACAAAAAACAAATTCAACTCGAAAATCGCCTCAATAGCTGTCATTACTGCCTCTATCCCAGCCCCAACAGTCCCCTGCTCCATCCTGCTATTGTGCTTCTCTTAGTCCCTCCCTCCTGTGCCTGTCTTCTCACCGCTCGTTCCTTGCTGCCTTCACTTCGCCACTGACTCTGTCCTCGCCACTCTCTCCCGCCTCCAGCTGCTTGCTCCACGCTCCCAACACTCCCCCCACCCCCAGTTGCTCGCTCCAGGCCACGCTGCTTCCCTCTTCTCGGCCACTCGCTCCCATGTTCGATCATTCCCCACTGTGCCGCCCGAAGAAGTAAGGCGGGCCGTGAGGGGTGATAGGGCAACATAGGAGCGAGTGGCCGAGGGGAGGGAAACGGCGCTGCCTGGAGATGGAAGGTGGGGAAAGGGGGAAGCGAGTGGCTGGAGAGCAGGGTGGGGGGAGCTGGGAAGTGAGGAGTGGGGAATGATCGGCCGAGGGGAGTTGGGGGAGCAGTGGTGAGGTCCGGAGGGAGCAGCTGAGGGTGGTGGGGGGGGGGGGAGATGTGACCGGGGGGGTGGGGGGTGGGAAGAAAGCATCAAAGATGGGAACGACTGGCTGAGAGGTGGGAAGCGGGGAGGCCTGGAGCGAGCGGCCACTGGGGGAGATGGGCCAGTGGGGCGAGAGAGAGTAGCTGAGGTGGGGGGCGGGGGGAGTGAGTGGCTGAGGGAAGGCAGCGGTGTGGTGGAGATCGAGCAGGGTGAAGCCGTAACTGAAGCCAGGATGTTGGGAGGGAGCGGGGTAAATGGAGACGGCTATTGAGGGGTGATGACATCATTGCGTGGTGATGTGATGCGCACATTAATACTGGCAGGCTGGCAAATGTCCACTCGTATTGATGACATCCGTGATCGCTTTGCGCATGATCGGCGTTGTCAGGAGTCACTTTGAATGTAATATAGGGTTGTTACTGGGCAGTATCTGTAATTAGACTGTGAGCATTATCACAGGAATTGATGTAATGTAATCTGTACAGAACCTTGTGGAAGAGTTGTAGTCGCCAATCTTAGGTGCAACACATCTGCTAATTAACTCCTGTTGCTTTAGCCCTCAGACTCATATTTATATATTCTGTCCTAAATCAATAAATACCAGAATATTATATGGTGGCAGGGGAAGAGTGACTGTAACAACGGAAAAATCAAAGAAGAAAGCAAAAAAGGAAAAATCTTTGCCTCTACCAGAAAACTTCAAGAGTGTAGCTGGACCGAACCGAATGGATTCGGAAGTTTGAAAGGTACCGTTCTGCATCGGCTATGGGGGAGTGTGCAGACGACATCCTCATCACCCAAGGCATAGTTGAAAAGAGGGCTACATATGAGGAAATTTCAAGGCCCTCGAGACTTACTTTAAAGATGAGAAAATGTTATCGTGGAGCGCTCCAAATTTAATAAGCGTACCCAGCAGAAAGGGGAGTGTATTGATTCATTTATTCACCATTTATATATAATCAGGGAGGATTGCAAATACGGCAGCTTACAGGAAGAGCTGATTAGGGACAGGATTGTAGTCTGGGTATTAGACGATGCCCGTTCGGATCAGCTACAGTCGAGGGATGATTTAACATTATCGAAAGCCGTTCAATTGAGCAGACAAGCGGAGGTTAGGAAGTTTAACTGACCCATGGTTCAAGGGCCAGAGAGAGCCTGATCTTGAGAATATCAGACTCAATTGAATATGTTGGAAAAATGAAGGAGAACAATGGCGGCAAAAGGCCAGAAAGGCGGGAAAGGCATCTAGAAACAGCAGCAACCAATTGTAGCAGGTGTGGCCCTGAGAGGCACTAGCAGAAAAAACTGCCCAGACAGAGAAGAGGAGTGTTTCTTGTGTAGGAAGAAGGGATGCTTCCATTCAGTGTGATGCAGTAAAAATCACTAGTGCTGCAGACAACTAAGGTAAAACCCCAACAGAGCAAAAAGCTAATGAAGTACAGGATGTCCAAAGTGTGGAAATACCCTTTTTAGGAGAGATCCAGTGAACCAGTGAGAATGACATAAAGGGATATGAGGAATCGTGTGGGAAAAAGGCATTGAAGTGGATGATCAGCCATGATCGTATTGAATAGTGGGGCAGGCTCGATGGGCTGAATGGCCTACTCCTGTTCCTATGTTCCTAATTGCTAGTTGGCAGAAATTCTTGTGGAAGGGAAAAAGACCAACTTTAAAGTGGATATATTAGGGCAGCAGTTTCAGTTCTATCAGACATAGAACTGTGGCTGAAAAAGAAAACACTCAAACCAACAGGTAAAAGGCTGTATGGACCTGGAGACATTGAGTTGAAGGTAATCGGGGAGTTAAAAACATCAGTGAGTTACTGGAAAAAAGAAATTCCTGAGACTTTACATGTGACTAAAAATCAAAGTTGTTCACTCCTAAGCAGAAAGCCTTGCATAGACCTACAGCTAATACGTAGAGTAGAAGAGTTCAAATGTAAAGAAGAGCACCCCAGAGATTTTGGGACTGAATTTCCAAATTATTCAGAGGATTGGGGAAGTTAAACATGGCATACTAAATCACCCTGAGAAAGGAAACCGAGCCTGTGTGTTTGTACACACCTAGGAAAGTTCCACATCCCACTCCTAGAGAAAGTTAAAAAAGTGATTGAATTAATGGAAAAACAAGGAGTCATTTCAGCTGTAACAAAACCCACAGGATGGTGCTCGGGTATGGTTCCAGTGAAGAAACCTAATAGGTCCATTCGAATTTGTGTTGACCTCACACAATTTCCAAAAGGCATTTGATAAGGTGCCACATGCACAAGATAAGAGCACATGGTGCATATTAGCATGGATAGAGAACTGGTTCGCTAACAGGAAGCAGACAGTAAGGATAAATGGGTCTTTTTTGGGTTGGCAAACTATAATTAGTGGAATGCCACCGGGATCAGTACTGGAGCCTCAACTATTTACAATCTATATCAATGACTTGGATGAAGGGACAGAATGTACGGTAGCTAAATTTATCAATGACACCAAGATAGGAAGGAAAGTAAGTTGTCAAGACGAGGTAATGAGTCTACAAAAGGATACAGATAAGTTGTGAGTGGGCAAACATTTGGCACATGGAGTATAATGTGGGAAAATGTGAACTTCTCCACTTTGGCAGGAAGAATAGAAAAGCTGTATACTATTTAAATGGAGAGAGATTGCAGAACTCACTGGTACAGAGGGATCTGGGTGTCCTGGTACATAAATCACAAAAGGTTAGTATGCAGGTACAGCAAGTGATTAGGAAAGCAAATGGAATGTTGGTATTTATTGCAAGGGGAATCGAGTATAAATGTAAGGATGTTTTACTGCAGCTGCATAGGACCCTGATGAGACCACATCTGGAGTCCTGTGTATAGTTTTGGTCTCCTTATTGAAAAAGGATATAATTGCATCGGAAGCAGTTCATAGAAGGTTCAGTCGACCGACTAATTCCGGGGATGAAAGGCTTATTTTATGAAGAAAGGTTGAACAGGTTGGGCCTATACTCCTTGGAGTTTAGGAGAAAGAGAGTTGATCTTATTGAAAAATATAAGATCCTGAGGGGACTTGAGAGCGTGGATACCAGGAGAATGCTTCCTCTTGTGGGGGGACTAGAACTTGGGGACACAGTTTAAGTATGAGGTCTCCCTTTTAAGACTGAGATAAGGAGTTTTTTTTTCTCAAAGGATCATTAGTCTGTGCAATTCTCCTCCCCAGAAAGCAGTGGAGTCTGGGTCATTGAATTTATTCAAGGCTGAGTTAGATAGATGTTTGATAGTCAAGGGTTATGGGGGAAAGACAGGAAAGTGGAGTTGAGACCACGACTAGATCAGCCATGATCTTATCGAATGGTACAGCAGGCTCGAAGGGCCGAAAGGCCTATTCCTGCTCCTAAGTCCTATCTTCCTATGTTCCTATGTAACTGAATAAGGCAGTGGAAAGAGAAATACATCCAATGTCATCAGTAGATGAGAGTTTGGCAAAGCAAGGGAAGAGATCAATTTTTACCAAATTGGACGCTTACAGCTTGAATGGTTGGCGGGAGTATATACTACATCACCTTGTTCAAAGACAATATCATGAATTGAGGGGTCATTTAAGCATAGTTGATGATTTACTGATCTATGATGACAGATTAGTTATCCCTAGAGCACTGAGATTAGAGATCTTGGAGAGATTACACCAAGAATATTTGGGAATTACGCAGTGTAGAGCCAGGGCGAGATATTCAGTATGGTGGCCTGGTATATTGAAAAAAATTGGAGATAATATCGAGATGTATCACATATACTATCAATCAACAGGAGATGAAAGAGCCACTCTTCTTTTCCATCCAGACCATGGGAGCGTTTGGGAATAGATCTTTTTAAACATGAGTGAAATGTTCCTAATAGTTGTCGATTATTATTCAAGGTGGTTTGAAGTTAAACAACTACAAGGTCAAAGTTCAGAAGCTGTAATCACAGGCTTGAGAGAAGTTTTTGCTACACATGGAATTCCAGATATTGTGATGTCTGACAATGGGCTTCCATTTGCAAATGAATGCTTCAGAGAGTTTACAGACGTATGTGGCTTTGTCCATGTCGCTAGTTTGCCGAGGTACCCGTGTGCTAATGGTGAAGCAGAGAGTGGTGTACGGACTGTGAAGGCATTGTTGAAAAAGAATGAAGATCTTCTACTAGCACTTTGACGTTATCGATCGACAGCACTTTAGAATGGTTTAGCCCCATGTGAATTGTTAATGGGAAGAAGGTTGAAGACCTCGCTTCCTACACTCCCAAGAACACTCAAACCACAAGTAAATGCAGAAGACTTGGAGAAAGTGAGGGAGAGAGAGGATAGCGAGTGGTCGAATCAGTCAGACAATTATGACAGACATCACAGAACCAGAAACTTGCCAGACATTCAACCTGGGGAATCAGTTTGGGTTAGAGACTAAAATTGCTATGGAGAAGTGATAGACAAATCACCAGATCCACAATCATACATTGTCCAAACTGACCAAGGGATGATAAGAAATAGAAGGTGGTGATATCAAAGAAGGAGCAATTACAAGAGGACCAATCATCTCAAACGTTTGATGAACCAGTGATGCTGCAATGATCAAGTAACCCAGAGGACAACCTGAATGAAGAACTCGTCATCCAACAGTTCTACTCAAGCACAGTAGAGTCAGAAGGAGGAATGAAAGACTCAAAACCTCAAACTGCTTCGAAAGAAAGAAGAATGCATTATGGCAGACTTATGAAAATGCCACAGCAATTATCAATCTGAAAAGAGAAGTCAGAGACTTGGGAGGAGATGTAATATAATGGAATATAGGGTTCTTACTGGGCAGATTATGTAGTGAGATTGTGAGCATCATCACAGGAAGTGATTTAATGTAATCTGTACAGAACCTTGTCGAAGAGTTATAGTGGAAGACTTAGTTGAAAGATGTGTGCAAATAAGCACCTGTTATTCTAACCCTCAGACTCATATCTATATAAATACATTCTTTACTAAGTTAATAGTGAACAGAATATTAGAAGAATCACAGAGTGAGACACGCTGACCATTTCACATTGCTGATGAGCTCACAGTGAGACACACTGACTGGAGTGCAATAAGCACTTTTGTTTTTTTTTAACTAGGAGGTCTGTGTGCCTTTAAGACTGAAAAAACTCTGTGGACAATAACTGCAGTGGTTTAGTGTTTGAAGAGTCCAGGCTGCAGGGCAATTTGTATCCAAGCAACCAGAAATTTTTACGATAGTATTATGACTCCTATTGAGAAAGCTTTCAGTTCCATTTTGACAGTGAAAGAAGAAACCAGGGGGTTGTCCGCAGCTGAGAGAGTTACTGCTGGAAACTGGCCACGAATACAGCACAGAAAATTCTCTCTCTTAAAAAATAATTCCTGTTTCAAATAAAATTCTAATTTCTTCATGAAGTTAAAAGAACTTTGAAGGAGTTGCTGCTGGAAACCTGGGTTTGCAGACCAGGAATGCTTGTCTCTCTTGTAAAAAAAAAAGGCATTTTACATTTGAGTTGGGGCTGTGCTCTGCCTGAAGAGAGGAAAAAACCCCTGGAGAGAGAAAAGACCCAGAGAAAAGAGAAATGGCTGCACTCTGTGGAGTGACACTGCTTGGAGAAAGAAAGCCTGTGTTTTGGGTGCGGCAAAGTTGCTGTTGCCTCCATTCAAGAATTCATGTCTGAAGAGCAAGTTCTGTAATTGCTATGTTCTATGGAGAGAGGCTGAGAGGAAGCTCCATTGTCGAAGGTAGTCTCCAGTCTCCGAAAAATCTCTACTTTAAGAGTAAGTCCTGTTGCCTTTTGTGTTTTTTGGAAGTTCCTGAACTCTCAAGGAAGTTTCTACTGTTAGACTGCTACTTTAAAATTTAAACAGCGCTGTTGCTACAACCTGTTAATGAAATATCTGTGTGACGTCTGCTGCAGACATACCACCTTGAACACCTGCCCATCATAGACTGTTCATTAATTTCACCTGGAGAGACATCGAGTGGCATCTGACTATTCAGCTCTGGGACACCTCACTGATCCAGGAAAATACTACCGGAAGATACAACCCAGTTATTTTTTATTATCCCTAAGAAACTCTCATAAAATCAATAACCATTTTCCCCGGTAAACCATTGGTAATTGAATGTATGTGTGTGCATGAGGGTTACGGAGATTAAGGAGTTATAAAGTCTTTTCATACATATAGATTCATCCCATTATCGTTTAAAACTTGGTTTATTAATAAATAGTTAACTTTGTTGTTTACAGAAACCTGGTTTGGTGTGTTTTATTCTGGAGATAAATAAAGTGATTAATTTGGCTATTTTTCCAGTAGGTGGGAAACTTTGCTAACAAGTGACCTGTGGAGTAGTGGGACTGAATTAACAGTGCATTACACCTGCCTCGGTCATAACAGGCGAATCACAGAGTGAAACACATTGACCGTTTCACAGGGCTGAGAATCACAGAGTGAGACACACTGACTATTTCATGGTGCTGAGAATCATACAGAAAAATACAGTGGCCATTTCATATATGAATTTTAGGGCCTTACCTGGTGATTTGAGTTGGTCTTGATAGGTTGGTGTGTATGGGTCTGTCGTGTACATCAGCACAAACAGGGCCAGAGCGAACAATGCACAAATCACAATGTAGAAGGCCGCATAGTACAGGCTGATGAGAACTGGGAGAGAAGCAATGAATTGTTACATAGAATATGCAGCACAGAAACAGTCCATTCAGTGAAAACAGTCCATGACAGCTCCTGTCGAGCTTACTCCCATTCTCTCTCATCCAACTCTATCAGCTTGACCCTCTATTCCTTTATCCCTCATCTGCTTATCTACCTTTGTTTAAACTCTAAAAACATTCAGTTGAAATTCTATTTTTTTTTATTCGTTCATGGGATGTGGGCACCACTGGCAAGGACAGCATTTATTACCCATCCCTAATTGCCCTTGAGAAGGTGGTGGTGAGCTGCCTTCTTGAACCATTCCAGCCCATGTGGTGAAGGTACACCCACAGTGCTGTTAGGAAGGGAGTTCCAGGATTTTGATCCAGTGACAGTGGAGGAGCGGTGGTGATATAGTTCCAAGTCAGGATGGTGTGTGACTTGGAGGGGAACTTGCAGGTGGTGGAGTTCCCATGCATCTGCTGCTCTTGTCCTTCTCAGAAGTAAAGGTCGTGAGTTTGGAAGGTGCTGTAAGCCTTAGTGCATTGCTGCAGTGCATCCTATAGATGGTACACACTGCTGCCACTGTGCGTCAGTGGTGGAAGGAGTGAATATTTGTGGATGGGGTGCCAATCAAGCGGGCCGCTTTGTCCTGGATGGTGTCAAGCCTTTTGAGTGTTGTTGGAGCTGCACCCATCCAGGCAGGTGGAGAGTATTCCATCACACTCCTGACTTCTGCCTTGTGGATGGTGGACAGGCTTTGGGGAGTCAGGAGGTGAGTTACTCGCCGCAGAATTCCTAGCCTCTGACCTGCTCCTGCGGCCACAGTATTTATATGGCTACTCCAGATCAGTTTCTGGTCAATTGGAACCCCAGGATGTTGATAGTGGGGGATTCAGCGATGGTAATGCCATTGAATGTCAAGGGGAGATGGTTAAATCCTCTCTTGTTTAAGATGGTCATTGCCTGGCACTTATGTGGCACAAATGTTACTTGCCACTTATCAGTCCAAGCCTGGATATTGGCCAGGTCTTGCTGCATTTCTGCCCGGACTGCTTCAGTATCTGAGGAGTCGCAAATGGTGTTGAACATTGTGCAATCATCAGTGAACATCCCCATTTCTGACCTTATGATTGAAGGAAGGTCATTGATGAAGCAGCTGAAGATGGTTGGGCCTTGGACACTACCCTGAGGTACTCCTGCAGTGATGTCCTGGAGCTCAGATGATTGACCTCCAACAACCACAACCATCTTCCTTTGCGCTAGGTACGACTCCAACCAGTGGAGAGTTTTGTCCCCTGATTCCCATTGACTTCAATTTTGCTAGGGCTCCTTGATGCCATACTCAGTCAAATGCTGCCTTGATGTCAAGGGCAGTCACTTTCACCTCTCCTGTGGAGTTCAGCTCTTTTGTCCATGTTTGAACCAAGGCTGTAATGAGGTCAGGAGCTGAGTGGCCCTGGTGGAACCCAAACGGAGCGTCACTGAGCAGGTTATTGCTAAGCAAGTGCCGCTTGATAGCACTATCAATGACACCTTCCATCACTTTACTGATGTTGAGAGTAGGCTGATGGGGTAGGCGGTGGCGTAGTGGTATTATCACTGGACTAGTAACCCAGAGACCCAGGGTATTCCTCTGGGGACATGGGTTCGAATCCCACCACAGCAGAAGGTGGAATTTGAACTTAATAAAAATCTGGAATTAAAAACTAGTCTAATGATGGCCATGAAACCATTGTCGATTGTTATAAAAACCCATCTGGTTCACTAATGTCCTTCAGGGAAGGAAATCTGCTGTCCTTACCTGGTCTGGCCTACATGTGACTCCAGACCCACAGCAATGTGGTTAACTCTTACATGCCCTCTGAAATGGCCTAGCAAGCCACTCAGTTGTACCTGACCGCTACGAAGTCTATAAAAAGGAATGAAGCCGGACGGACCACCCGGCATCGACCTAGGCACCGGAAACGACAACAGCAAATCCAGCCCTGTCGACTCTGCAAAGTCCTCCTTACTAACATCTGGGGGCTTGTGCCAAAGTTGGGAGAGCTGTCATACAGACTAGTCAAGCAACAGCCTGACATAGTCATACTCACGGAATCATACCTAACAGACAATGTCCCAGACACTGCCATCACCATCCCCGGGTATGTCCTGTCCCACCGGCAGGACAGACCCAGCAGAGGTGGTGGCACAGTGGTATACAGTAGGGAGGGAGTTGCCCTGGGAGTCCTCAACATCGACTCAGGACCTCATGAAGTCTCATGGCATCAGGTTAAATATGAACAAGGTAATCTCCTACTGATTACCACCTACCGCCCTCCCTCAGCTGATGACTCAGTACTCCTCCATGTTGAACACCACTTGGAGGAAGCACTGTGGGTGGCAAGGGCACAAAATGTAGTCTGGGTGGGGGACTTCAATGTCCATCACCAAGAGTGGCTCGGTAGCACCACTACTGACCGAGCTGGCCGAATCCTAAAGGACATAGCTGCTAGACTGGGTCTGCAGCAGGTGGTGGGGGAACCAACATGAGGGAAGAACATACTCTACCTCGTCCTCACCAATCTGCCTGCTGCGGATGCTTCTGTCCATGACAGTATTGGTAAGAGTAACCACTGCACAGTCCTTGTGGAGACGAAGTCCCTCCTTCACATTGAGGATACTGTCCCTCCTGTTGTGTGGCACGATCACCGTGCTGAATGGGACAGATTTCGAACGGATCTAGCAATGCAAAACTGGGCATCTATGAGGTGCTCTGGGCCATCAGCAGCAGCAGAATTGTACTCAACCACAATCTGTAACCTCATGACCCGGCATATCCCCCACTCTACCATTACCATCAAGCCAGGAGACCAACCCTGGTTCAATGAAGAGTGCAGGAGGGCATGCCAGGATCAGCACCAGGCATACCTCAAAATGAGGTGTCAACCTCATAAACTGCGTAAGCAGCATGCGATAGACAGAGCTAAGCGATCCCATAACCAACGGATCAGATCTAAGCTCTGCAGTCCTGCCACATTCAGCCGTGAATGGTGGTGGACAATTAAACAACTAACTGGAGGAGGTGGCTCCACAAATACCCTCATTCTCAATGATGCGGGAGCCCAGCACATCAGTGCGAAAGATAAGGCTGAAGCATTTGCAACAATCTTCAGCCAGAAGTGCCAACTTGATGATCCATCTCGGCCTCCTCCTGAAGTCCCCAGCATCACAGATGCCAAACTTCAGCCAATTCGATTCACTCCACGTGATATCAAGAAACGACTGAAGGCACTGGATACTGCAAAAGCTATGGGCCCTGACAATATTCCAGCAATAGTACCGAAGACCTGTGCTCCAGAACTTGCTGCGCCCCTAGCCAAGCTGTTCCAGTACAGCTACAACACTGGCATCTGCCCTGCAATGTGGAAAATTGCCCAGGTATGTCCTGTACACAAAAAGCAGGACAAATCCAACCCGGCCAACTACTGCCCCATTAGCCTACTCTCAATCATCAGTAAAGTGATGGAAGGTGTCATCAACAGTGCCATCAAGCGGCACTTGCTTTGCAACAACCTGCTCAGTGATGCTCAGTTTGGGTTCCGCCAGGGCCACTCAGCTCCTGACCTCATTACAGCCTTGGTTCAAACATGGTCAAAAGAGCTGAACTCAAGAGGTGAGGTGAGAGTGACTGCCCTTGACATCAAGGCAGCATTTGACCAAGTTTGGCATCAAGGAGCCCTAGCAAAGCTCAGGTCAATGGGAATCAGGGGGAAAACCCTCCGCTGGTTGGAGTCATACCGAGCGCAAAGGAAGATGGTTGTGGTTGTTGGAGGTCAATCATCCAGGCAAGTGGGGCGGCACAGTGGCGCAGTGGTTAGCACCGCAGCCTCACAGCTCCAGCAACCCGGGTTCAATTCTGGGTACTGCCTGTGTGGAGTTTGCAAGTTCTCCCTGTGTCTGCGTGGGTTTCCTCCGGGTGCTCTGGTTTCCTCCCACATGCCAAAGACTTGCAGGTTGATAGGTAAATTGGCCATTAACAATTGCCCCTAGTATAGGTAGGTGGTAGGGTAATATAGGGACAGGTGGGGATGTGGAAGGAATATGGAACTAGTGTAGGATTAGTATAAATGGGTGGTTGATGGTCGGCACAGACTCGGTGGGCCGAAGGGCCTGTTTCAATGCTGTATCTCTAAACTAAAACTAAACGAAACTAAACTAAATCTGAGCTCCAGGACATCATTGCAGGAGTTCCTCAGGGTGGTGTCCTAGGCCCAACCATCTTCAGCTGTTTCATCAATGACCTTCCTTCAATCATAAGGTCAGAAGTGGGGATGTTCGCTGATGATTGCACAATGTTCAGCACCATTCGCAACTCCTCAGATACTGAAGCAGTCTGTGTAGAAATGCAGCAAGACCTGGACAATATCCAGGCTTGGGCTGATAAGTGGCAAGTAACATTCGCACCACACAAGTACCAGGCAATGACCATCTCCAACAAAAGAGAATCTAACCATCTCCCCTTGACATTCAACGGCATTACCATCGCTGAATCCCCAACTATCAACATCCTAGGGGCTACCATTGACCGAAAACTGAACTGGAGTTGCCATATAAATACCGTCGCTACAAGAGCAAGTCAGAGGCTAGGAATCCTGAGGCGAGTAACTCACCTCCTGACTCCCCAAAGCCTGTCCACCATCTACAAGGCACAAGTCAGGAGTGTGATGGAATTCTCTGCACTTGCCTGGATGGGTGCAGCTCCAACAACACTCAAGAAGCTCGACACCATCCAGGACAAAGCAGCCCACTTGATTGGCACCCTATCTACAAACATTCACTCCGTCCACCACTGACGCACAGTGGCAGCAGTGTGTACCATCTACAACATGCACTGCAGCAATGCACCAAGGCTCCTTAGACAGCACCTTCCAAACCCACAACCTCTACCAACTGGGAGAACAAGGGCAGCAAATACATGGGAACACCACCACCTGCAAGTTCCCCTCCAAGTCACACACCATCCTGACTTGGAACTATATTGCCGTTCCTTCACTGTCGTTGGGTCAAAATCATGGAACTCCCTTCCCAACAGCACTGTGGGTGTACCTACCTCACATGGACTGCAGCAGTTCAAGAAGGCAGCTCACCACCACCTTCTCAAGGGCAATTAGGGATGGGCAATAAATGCTGGCCTGGCCAGCGACGCCCACATCCCATGAGTGAATTAAAAAAAAAATTGGCTGGGTTGGAGTTGTCCTGCTTTTTGTGTACAAGTCATACCTGGGCAATTTTACACATTGCCAGGTAGATGACATGGCTGTAGCAGTACTGGAACAGTTTGGCTAGGGGCGCAGCAAGTTCTGGAGCACAGGTCTTCAGTGCAATTGCTGGGATGTTGTCAGGGCCCATAGCCTTTGCAGTATCCAATGCCTTCAGTTGCTTCTTGATATTATGTGAAGTGAATCGAATTGGCTGAAGTCTGGCATCTGTGATGCTGGGGACTTCAGCAGGAGGCCGTGATGGATCATCAACTTGGCACTTGTGGGTGAAGATTGTTGAAAATGCTTCAGCCTTATCTTTCGCACTGATGTGCTGGGCTCCCCCATCATTGAGGATGGGGATATTTGTGGAACCACCTCCTCCAGTTAGTTGTTTAATTGTCCACCACCATTCACAGCTGGATGTGGCAGGACTGCAGAGCTCAGATCTGATCCATTGGTTGTGGGATCGCTTAGCTTTGTCTGTCACATGCTGCTTAAGCAGTTTGGCACAGAAGTAGTCCTGTGTTGTAGCTTCACCGTGTTGGCACCTCATTTTGAGGTATGCCTGGTGCTGCTCCTGGCATGCCCTCCTGCACTCTTCAGTGAACCAGGGTTGGTCTCCTGGCTTGACGGTAATGGTAGAGTGGGGGATATGCCAGGCCATGAGGTTATAGATTGTGGTTGATTACAATTCTGCTGCTGCTGATGGCCCACAGCACCTCATGGATGCCCAGTTTGCATTGCCAGATCTGTTTGAAATCTATCCCATTTAGCACGGTGATAGTGCCACACATCCAGAGGTTTAGGGCTTAGGAAACGCACTGCGGCCAGTGTCGGGATCCTGGCTCACAATCCGCCACCTAGCGAGGAAAGCCGGTCCCTTGCCGCCCTGAGGGTCCATCCGAAACCTGGGGAGAGGGTGTGCAGGCAGGCCCAGCACTCAGAGCTGCCAGGGACCTGTGAATTACCTGAATTAACTGATTTCAGGGACAAGCTGGGGCAGCTAAAATAAGTTGAGTGCCCACAGACTGGGGACAGTAAGAAACTCCAGAAATCCCATTGCTGAAAGAAATGAATATATGGATGCTCGGTGAGTGTGGGATCCAAATGGGCTGTGGTTCCCTCTCCAAAGTTGAATAGCTTGCCAGCACTTGCTGTCTAGTCCCAATGAGGAGAATAGCCACTTGAGTAAGATACAAGAGGGTTGCCATTGCCAGTGGAAAGAATGGGCCCTAAACCTCTGGATGGCGACCATGAGCGTAGCATCAGCCTGGAGGACGCTGACATCGAGGAAGCCGTCCTCGCACCACCATCCACCCACTTCCCCCTTCCCCCCCCTCCTCCCCTGCACCCCCTTCCCCCTCGGACTCCCTCCCCCCTCGCAACCCCTCCCCCTTCCCCGCTACCCCCCCCCACACCCCTTCCTCCCTCGCACCCCCTTCCCCCCCCCCACCCCCGTTCCCCCCCTTCCCTCTCCCTCCATGAAATCGCATAGTTTACTTGTTAGGGCCCCTGCTCAGGGATGGGAGCTAACAACGCCACTGCCTTGTGGGCATCTCGGGAGAAACCAAGGCGAAGGGAGTAAACCCTAACAGAAAATCCAGAGCGGAACCCCGAAGGTGGTCATATGTCATTTTTGGCATGTTTCCGGCAGTTCCTGCAGCCATAACGATGCCAAACGTCGTGCTCTGCACCCCTTTGGACCCCACCAGGAAGGCCGAGAGGAGGCTTTTGACGCTTGGGCAACTCACAAGCTCCATACATTCTGCCCAGGCATGTGCCATGGAGAGGTCACTCCATAGTCGCCGCACAGCGACCAAAACAACACGGAAGGCAGCAGTTACAGGTTTTCAGTCCAGCTCAATTGGCCTAGAGATCGGGCGCCACGGGTTGCCTTTGCTGGTGGGAGAGGTCGTCACATCTCATTGGACAGCTACTACCCACCTCAAACCGGTACCCCCCGGTCAGAAAGGTTCTGTCCCATCACAGTCCACCTGCTTCAATGGGTGCTTGGAGCTCAGGGTCATTGCCCGACAAGTGGACTGTAACACAGCACCAAACAGCACGACAAAAAAAGGAAGAAGGTACCAGCCCTTCGTTTTGCAAGCTGGAATGTCAGAACTCTGTGTCCTGGCCTGTCGGAAGACCTTACACAAATAAACGACTCTCGGAAGACCACCATCATTAACAATAAGCTCAGTAAACTCCAATGTGGACATTGCAGCACTTCAGGAGACACGCCTCCCTGCGAGCAGATCTCTAAGAGAGCAAGACTACACCTTCTTCTGACAGGGTAGGGATCCTGAAGAACCAAGACAGCATGGAGTGGGCTTCGCTATCAGAAACTCCTTGCTCAGCATGACAGAGCCACTTTCAAATGGCTTGGAACGCATACTGTCCATCCGACTGCTCACCACCTCTGGCCCAGTACAGCTACTCAGCGTCTATGCTTCAACACTCTGCTCCCCACCTGAAGTTAAAGAGCAATTCTATGAGGAACTCCATAATATCATTAGTAGCAGTCCTAATACTGAACATTTGTTCCTGCTGGGGGACTTTAATGCCAGGGTTGGTGCCGACCATGACTCATGGCCCTCCTGCCTTGGGTGCTATGGCATTGGAAGGATGAATGAGAATGGACAGAGACTGCTTGAGTTGTGTACCTATCACAACCTATGCATCACAAACTCGTTCTTTCACACTAAACCCTGTCACCAGGTTTCATGGAGACACCCAAGATCATGCCATTGGCATCAGTTGGACCTCATTGTCACAAGACGAGCCTCTTCAAACAGTGTCCAAATCACACGCAGCTTCCACAGTGCAGACTGCGACACTGCCCACTTCCTGGTGTGCAGCAAAGTTAGACTCAAACCAAAGAAGCTACATCACTCCAAGCAGAAGGGCCACCCGCGCATCAACACTAACAGAATTTCATATCCGCAGCTGTTACATAAGTTTCTAAATTCACTTGAAAAAGCCCTTCAAAACACTCCTGCAGGAGATGCAGAGACAAAGTGGGCCCACATCAGAGACACCATCCATGACTCAGCGACGAACACCTTTGGCAAACGTGTGAAGCAGAATGCAGACTGGTTTCAATCTCACTTTGAAGAGCTGGAACCTGTCATAGCCGCTAAGCACATTGCACTGCTGAACTACAAGAAAGCCCCCAGCGAGTTAACATCCGTAGCACTGAAAGCAGCCAGAAGCACTGCACAAAGAACAGCCAGGCGCTGCGCAAATGACTACTGGCAACACCTATGAAGTCATATTCAGCTGGCCTCCGACACCGGAAACATCAGAGGAATGTATGATGGCATCAAGAGAGCTTTTGGGCCAACCATCAAGAAGATTGCCCCCCTCAAATCTAAATCAGGGAACACAATCACTGACCAACGCAAGCAAATGGACCGCTGGGTGGAGCACTACCTAGAACTGTACTCCAGGGAAAATGTTGTCACTGAGACAGCCCTCAATGCAGCCCAGTCTCTGCCAATCATGGATGAGCTGGACGAACAGCCAACAAAATCGGAACTCAGTGATGCCATTGATTCTCTAGCCAGTGAAAAAGCCCATGGAAAGGACGGCATTACCCCTGAAATAATCAAGAGTGCCAAGCCTGCTATCCTGTCAGCACTCTATGAACTGCTTTGCCTGTGCTGGGACGAGGGAGCAGTACCCCAGGACATGCGCGATGCCAATATCATCACCCTCTATAAGAACAAGGGTGACTGCAGTGACTGCAACAAATACACAGTGGCGCAGTGGTTAGCACCGCAGCCTCACAGCTCCAGCGACCCGGGTTCAATTCTGGGTACTGCCTGTGTGGAGTTTGCAAGTTCTCCCCGTGTCTGCGTGGGTTTCCTCCGGGTGCTCCGGTTTCCTCCCACATGCCAAAGACTTGCAGGTTGATAGGTAAATTGGCCATTATAAATTGCCCCTAGTATAGGTAGGTGGTAGGGAAATATAGGGACAGGTGGGGATGTGTTAGGAATATGGAATTAGTGTAGGATTAGTATAAATGGGTGGTTGATGGTTGGCACAGACTCGGTGGGCCGAAGGGCCTGTTTCAGTGCTGTATCTCTAAACTAAACTAATACTGTGGAATCTCCCTGCTCAGCATAGTGGGGAAAGTCTTCGCTCGAGTCGTTTTAAACAGACTCCAGAAGCTGGCTGAGCGTGTCTACCCTGAGGCACAGTGTAGCGTTCGAGCAGAGAGATCCACCATTGACATGCTGTTCTCCCCTCGCCAACTACATGAGAAATGCCGTGAACAACAGATGCCCCTCTATGTTGCCTTCATTGATCTCACCAAAGCCTTTGACCTCGTCAGCAGACGTGGTCTCTTCAGACTACTAGAAAAGATCGGATGTCCACCAAAGCTACTAAATATCATCACCTCATTCTATGACAATATGAAAGGCACAATTCAGCATAGCGGTGCCTCATCAGACCCCTTCCTATCCTGAATGGCGTGAAACAGGGCTGCGTTCTCACACCTACACTGTTTGGGATTTTCTTCTCCATGCTGCTCTCACATGCGTTCAAGTCTTCAGAAGAAGGAGCTTTCCTCCACACAAGATCAGATGGCAGGTTGTTCAACCTTGCCCGTCTTAGAGCAAAGATCAAAGTACGGAAAGTCCTCATCAGGGAACTCCTCTTTGCTGACGATGCTGCATTAACATCCCACACAGAAGAGTGTCTGCAGGGACACATCGACAGGACTGCGGCTGCCTGCAATGAATTTGGCCTACCCATCAGCCTCAAGAAAATGGACATCATGGGACAGGATGTCAGAAATGCTCCATCTATCAATATCACCACCAACGTTCTGGAAGTGGTTCAAGAGTTCACCTACCTAGGCTCAACTATCACGAGTAACCTGTCTCTCGATGCAGAAATCAACAAGCGCATGGGAAAGGTGTCTGCTGCTATGTCCAGACTGGCCAAGAGGGTATGGGAAAATGGCACACTGACATGGAACACAAAGGTCCAAGTGTATCAAGCCTGTGTCCTCAGTACCTTGCTCTACGGCAGCGAGGCCTGGACAACATACGTCAGCCAAGAGCGACGTCTCAATTCATTCCATCTTCGCTGCCTCCGGAGGATCCTTGGCATCAGGTGGCAGGACCGTATCTCCAACGCAGAAGTCCTCGAGACAGCCAACATCCCCAGCATATACACCCTACTGAGCCAGTGGCGCTTGAGATGGCTTGGCCATGTGAGCCGCATGGAAGATGGCAGGATCCCCAAGGACACATTGTACAGCGAGCTCGCCACTGGTATCAGACCCACCGGCCGTCCATGTCTCCGCCTTAATGACATCTGCAAACACGACATGAAGTCCTGTGACATTGATCACAAGTCGTGGGAGTCAGTTGCCAGTGATCGCCAGAGCTGGCGGGCAGCCATAATGGCGGGGCTAAAGTGTGGCGAGTCGAAGAGACTTAGCAGTTGGCAGGAAAAAAAACAGAAGCGCAAGGAGAGAGCCAACTGTGTGACAGCCCCAGCAACTAATTTTATCTGCAGCGCCTGTGGAAGAGCCTGTCACTCTAGAATTGGCCTTTATAGCCACTCCAGGCGCTGCTTCACAAACCACTGACCACCTCTAGGCGCTTACCCATTGTCTCTTGAGACAAGGGGGCCAAAGAAGAAGTGCCACACAACACAATGCAGGGTATCCTCAATGTGAATACTGGTCTTTGTCTCCACAAGGACTGTGTGGTGGTCACTCCTACCAATACTGTCATGGACAGATGCATCTGTGGCAGACAGGTTGGTGAGGACAAGCTCAAGTATGGTTTTCCCTCTTGTTAGTTCCCTCACACCTGCCACAGACTCTGTCTAGCAGCTATGCCCTTTAGGACTCGGCCAGTTGTGGTGCTACTGTGCAACTCTTGGTGATGGATATTGATGCCCCCCAGCCAGAGTATGTTCTGCACCTTTGCCACCCTCAGTCCTTACTCTAAGTGTTGTTGGAGGAGTACTGATTCAACAGCCGAGGTGGTGGGGGGGGGGCCAAGTAGGTGGTAATCAGCAGGACGTTTCCTTGCCCATGTTTGACCTGATGCCTCCGGAGTCGATGTTGAGGACTGCCAGGGCAACTCCCTCCCTACTGTATACCACTATGCTGCCATCTCTGCTGGGTCTGTCCTGCTGGTGGGACAGGACATACCTGGGGATGGTGATTGCGATGTCTAAGACATTGTTTTCATTGCTCTTCTAAATCTAACTGTACAAAATTCCTGCTATGTATCATGCCCTGGAATTTGTGGTTGCATTCATTGTCATTACTGTGTAAAAGTGACACCTGCTTCTCCCATCCACACATGTGTTGTCACATGTGGAAATGGTGGAGTTGCTGTCTGTGATAACCTGCTCCTCCACAGGGCTTGCTGTCACAGTCTTTTCAGTACAGAGTCAGTCATTTGACGTGAACTTTCATTTTTTACCCATTGTTCTCACTGTAAAAAACATTGACAATGTTTCTGAAATCTTTTTGTCTTCAGCTTCCTGCAGTGTTCCAATAAAGCTCAACGTAAGCTCGAGGAACAGCACCTCATCCTTCAATTAGGCACTTTACAGCCTTCAGGACTCAGCATTGATTTTGACAATTTTAGATCATAACCTTGCCCCCATTTTGTTTCCTTTCTGTTTGCTGGTTTTGGCTTTTATCTCTTATTCCTGTCTCCCTTTCTCTGCTTTCGGATGGCAGCTATTCATCATTGTGCCATTCACACCTCCTCCAGACACATCTTTTGTTTCTTTACTTGTCCCATTACCACTCCCTTTGGCCTTGTACCATGAAACCTTCTGTCATTTAATCTCTCCTGCCCTCCACCCAATCACAGACCTTCTCTTTTATTCTTTTCCCCACCCTTCCCCCTTTTACCTGCTTAATACCTATTACATCTCTAACATTGGGCGGCACAGTGGCGCAGTGGTTAGCACCGCAGCCTCACAGCTCCAGGGAGCCGGGTTCAATTCTGGGTACTGTCTGTGTGGAGTTTGCAAGTTCTCCCTGTGTCTGCGTGGTTTTCCTCCGGGTGCTCCGGTTTCCTCCCACATGCCAAAGACTTGCAGGTGATAGGTAAATTGGCTATTATAAATTGCCCCTAGTGTAGGTAGGTGGTAGGGCATATGGGATTACTGTAGGGGTAGTATAAATGGGTGGTTGTTGGTCGGCACAGACTCGGTGCGCTGAAGGGCCTGTTTCAGTGCTGTATCTCTAAATAAAAATAAATTGTACCAGTTCTGATGAAAGGTCACAAACCTGAAACGTTAACTCTGTTTCTGTTTCCATAGATGCTGCCAGACCTGCTGAGTACTTCCAGCATTTTCTGTTTCTATTTCAGATTTCCAGCCTCCCTAGTATTTTGCTTTTGAAAGGGATAGGCCTTGTTGAATGAGGTGTAACTGAGTTTTTAAAGACATACTAAGTCACAGTTACTGTCGAACATCGGCTCTGGCCCTGAAACACTAATTTTAGATGTCTGGAGTATCATTCCCTCCATTTCATGATAGCCATTCAAATGATTTTTAAAATAATAATAGTTAACTTTTATTTTGTTTAAAGTTTGTTCATGATATTTCTGCTTCTACCATAATCCCATGTATATGTCCCAAGCTTTAGTTTGCTCTCTGTAAAATGATTAAAAAATGGTCGATAATCTGTGCTTTTTATTTTCTGGTTTGCTGTCTAAGAATTCTTCAATCTGATTGGCTGTTCAACCTGCTTGCTGGACAACCAGAAATCACCTATAGATGGCGCCAGAATCAAATTGACATTGCAATGGAGGGAGTCGGTCCCACAGAGTCTTTGTGGGCAGCTATCTTGGAGGTCAGTGCTGAATGCTGTTCCATCACTGCTGACTGCAAACTCTGGGCCATAACTACATCAGATTAGAAAAAAAGATAAAGGGTAGTTCTACACTGCTGCAGAAAATGAACATTTCTCTGGAAATATAAGGCGAGCAGTCTTGCTCGATAAGACTTTGGGTTACAGAATTAGCCCTTATTCATCATACTTACAATGTTTTGTTATATTACTTGCAGTATCTTCATAGAAATTATCTGCACAGTTAATAGATACACTGTTGGATGCTGTTACTAAAAATCACAACTTATTACCAAAGATTTGAAATTAATTTTTGTCAAATTTCTTGCTGTGCAGAATTAATTGGAAGGCTACCTTATCTGAAAGGCTTTCAGACAAAAGTGGATTTCGCTGAACGTTCAGCAATTATAATAGATTGTTAATTAAATCATTGACAGTTACAGCATGATTCCGTCCACTGTACATATGCCGAATCTGTTAGAGCAACCCCATAGCCCTGTATCAATCCAAAACTAATCCCACTGCCCCACTCTCTCCCCATAGCCCTGTATCAATCCAAAACTAATTCCACTGCCCCACTCTCTCCCCATAGCCCTGTATCAATCCAAAACTAATCCCACTGCCCCACTCTCTCCCCATAGCCCTGTATCAATCCAAAACTAATCCCACTGCCCTGCTCTCTCCCCATAGCCCTGTATCAATCCAAAACTAATCCCACTGCCCTGCTCTCTCCCCATAGCCCTGTATCAATCCAAAACTAATCCCACTGCCCCGCTCTCTCCCCATAGCCCTGTATCAATCCAAAACTAATCCCACTGCCCCGCTCTCTCCCCATAGCCCTGTATCAATCCAAAACTAATCCCACTGCCCCGCTCTCTCCCCATTGCCCTGTATCAATCCCAAAACTAATCCCACTGCCCCGCTCTCTCCCCATTGCCCTGTATGAATCCCAAAACTAATCCCACTGCCCCGCTCTCTCCCCATTGCCCTGTATGAATCCCAAAACTAATCCCACTGCCCCGCTCTCTCCCCATTGCCCTGTATGAATCCCAAAACTAATCCCACTGCCCCGCTCTCTCCCCATTGCCCTGTATGAATCCCAAAACTAATCCCACTGCCCCACTCTCTCCCCATAGCCCTGTATCAATCCAAAACTAATCCCACTGCCCCGCTCTCTCCCCATAGCCCTGTATCAATCCAAAACTAATCCCACTGCCCCGCTCTCTCCCCATTGCCCTGTATGAATCCCAAAACTAATCCCACTGCCCCGCTCTCTCCCCAGAGCCCTGTATCAATTCCAAAACTAATCCCACTGCCCCGCTCCTTCCCCATGCCCCACAGTAATCCCAAAACTAATCCCACTGCCACACTCCTTTCCATAGCTCTGTATCAATCCCAAAACTAATCCCACTGCCCCGCTCCTTCCCCATAGCCCTGTATTAAACACCCAAAACTAATCCCACTGCCCCACTTCTTCCCCATAGCCCTCTATCAATCCCAAAACTTATCCCACTGCCCCGCTCCTTCCCCATGCCCCACAGTAATCCCAAAACTAATCCCACTGCCACACTCCTTTCCATAGCTCTGTATCAATCCCAAAACTAATCCCACTGCCCCGCTCCTTCCCCATGCCCCACAGTAATCCCAAAACTAATCCCACTGCCACACTCCTTTCCATAGCTCTGTATCAATCCCAAAACTAATCCCACTGCCCCGCTCCTTCCCCATAGCCCTGTATTAAACACCCAAAACTAATCCCACTGCCCCACTCCTTCCCCATAGCCCTCTGTCAATCCCAAAACTTATCCCACTGCCCTGCTGCTTCCCGATAGCCCTGTATTAATCCCAAAATTTATCCCACTGCCCTGCTCCTTCCCCATAGCCCTGTATCAATCCCAAAACTAATTGCACTGCCCCACTCTCTCCCCATAACCCTGTATCAATCCAAAGCTAATCGCACTGCCCCACTCTCTCCCCATAACCCTGTATCAATCCAAAGCTAATCCCACTGCCCCACTCTCTCCCCATAGCCCTGTATCAATCCAAAACTAATCCCACTGCCCGACTCTCTCCCGATCGTCCTGTATCAATCCCAAACTAATCCCACTGCCCCACTCTCTCCCCATAGCCCTGTATCAATCCCAAACTAATCCCACTGCCCCACTCTCTCCCCATAGCCCTGTATCAATCCCAAACTAATCCCACTGCCCCACTGTCTCCCCATTGCCCTGTATCAATCCAAAACTCATCCCACTGCCCCACTGTCTCCCCATAACCCTGTATCAATCCAAAACTAATCCCACTGCCCCACTCTCTCCCCGTTTCCCTGTATGATTCCCAAACTAATCTCACTATCCCAGAAGCAGTTACAGTATCTCAATTCTCTGCTGATAATGATAGTTGCCCTTCCCTCGCATCATGCTGGTGATTCCAGGCTGTACACTCTCGATAGGTTTAATGTCCTTTCTATAATGGGGTGACCACAGTACTCTAACTGTAAGCTAACCAATGTCTTGTACTCCACACTCTTGATGTATTTGCTACTCCTTGTTGCCAGCTGTCATCAGGCCCCATGTGTTGTGCCGCGGTCTCACATACCCCAGTTTCCAAGTGTTCGTCCCATAAGCTCTTTTGTTTCTGGATTCCAAACAAAACGTTTAAAGTCTTCCATCCGCTGATTGCAAGTCTTCTTTTCATTGAAGGTAGCCATTTTTCCCAATGTGTTACAGTTCCAAATGGGGGAATGTCAAGTGTGTTACAGAATTAGAGAAGAAGGTGGGGGTGGGGGCAATGAGCAATCCTTTTATAGCGATGACGTGGTGTCGCACACCTTTAACCAATTGCGTTAAGGACAGGAATTAATAGCATTCCAAAGATATCAGCACAGTTTAGATAAGTACAAATGAATTAATAACTAAACTGTGCTCACATGAAGCAACTTTCCAACTGCTTGTTGAGTTCATAATACAGTAGGTGATAACTTTATCAGGCTTGATGATTTTAATGTAAACCAAAATCATTGGCTGGCCTGATTATGTTTCATTCTCACAAATCAAGGACATTGCGGAGGTAACAGGCACTTGACAGTTTACGACATGAGGCAGCAGTCAGGTTGGTACTCGGCCTAAAGCCATATCTTCACCAAACTCTCACACAAAGCCCTTCAATGTAACCTGACTAACCCAGTGAGAGTCCAAACACAGAGCTGTGACTTCACACCAGATAGGACCCAGTCACAGGCCTGTGGTTAGCAGAGAGCCAACTGATTGCTCTCTGTTGCCCTTCTGGAAGCAAAAACACCCTCAAAAGGAACTGGGTGGGACAGTGTATAAACCTAATGACACAGGTCTGGATGGAACAATATAGTCTTATTTCCTCAGCTGTGCACAGAACAGTGCATAGACCTACTGCCACAGTGTTAGGTGGGACACTGTCTAGACCTATTGTCACAGTATTGGATAGGACACTGTCTAGACCTATTGTCACAGTATTGGGTGGGACACTGTCTAGACCTATTGTCACAGTATTGGGTGGGACACTGTCTAGACCTATTGTCACAGTATTGGGTAGGACACTGTCTAGACCTATTGTCACAGTATTGGGTGGGACACTGTCTAGACCTATTGTCACAGTATTGGGTGGGACACTGTCTAGACCTATTGTCACAGTATTGGGTGGGACACTGTCTAGACCTATTGTCACAGTATTGGGTGGGACACTGTCTAGACCTAATGTCACAGTATTGGGTGGGACACTGTCTAGACCTAATGTCACAGTATTGGGTGGGACACTGTCTAGACCTACTGCCACAGTGTTAGGTGGGAGACTGTCTAGACCTATTGTCACAGTATTGGGTAGGACACTGTCTAGACCTATTGTCACAGTATTGGGTGGGACACTGTCTAGACCTAATGTCACAGTATTGGGTGGGACACTGTCTAGACCTAATGTCACAGTATTGGGTGGGACACTGTCTAGACCTACTGCCACAGTGTTAGGTGGGACACTGTCTAGACCTATTGTCACAGTATTGGGTAGGACACTGTCTAGACCTATTGTCACAGTATTGGGTGGGACACTGTCTAGACCTAATGTCACAGTATTGGGTGGGACACTGTCTAGAGCTAATGTCACAGTATTGGGTGGGACACTGTCTAGACCTATTGTCACAGTATTGGGTGGGACACTGTCTAGAACTATTGTCACAGTATTGGGTGGGACACTGTCTAGACCTATTGTCACAGTATTGGGTGGGACACTGTCTAGAACTATTGTCACAGTATTGGGTGGGACACTGTCTAGACCTATTGTCACAGTATTGGGTACGACACTGTCTAGACCTATTGTCACAGTATTGGGTGGGACACTGTCTAGAACTATTGTCACAGTATTGGGTGGGACACTGTCTAGACCTAATGTCACAGTATTGGGTGGGACACTGTCTAGACCTATTGTCACAGTATTGGGTGGGACACTGTCTAGAACTATTGTCACAGTATAGGGTGGGACACTGTCTAGACCTATTGTCACAGTATTGGGTGGGACACTGTCTAGAGCTATTGTCACAGTATTGGGTGGGACACTGTCTAGACCTAATGTCACAGTATTGGGTGGGACACTGTCTAGACCTATTGTCACAGTATTGGGTGGGACACTGTCTAGACCTATTGTCACAGTATTGGGTGGGACACTGTCTGGACCTATTGTCACAGTATTGGGTGGGACACTGTCTCGACCTATTGTCACAGTATTGGGTGGGACACTGTCTAGACCTATTGTCACAGTATTGGGTGGGACACTGTCTAGACCTAATGTCACAGTATTGGGTGGGACACTGTCTAGAACTATTGCCACAGTATTGGGTGCGACACTGTCTAGACCTATTGTCACAGTATTGGGTGGGACACTGTCTAGACCTATTGTCACAGTATTGGGTAGGACACTGTCTAGACCTATTGCCACAGTATTCGGTGGGACACTGTCTAGACCTATTGTCACAGTATTGGGTAGGACACTGTCGAGACCTATTGCCACAGTATTCGGTGGGATACTGTCTAGACCTATTGTCACAGTATTGAGTAGGACACTGTCTAGACCTATTGTCACAGTATTGGGTGGGACACTGTCTCGACCTATTGTCACAGTATTCAGTGGGACACTGTCTAGACCTATTGTCACAGTATTGGGTGGGACACTGTCTCGACCTATTGTCACAGTATTCAGTGGGACACTGTCTAGACCTAATGTTACAGTATTGGGTGGGACACTGTCTAGACCTAATGTCACAGTATTGGGTGGGACACTGTCTAGAACTATTGCCACAGTATTGGGTGCGACACTGTCTAGACCTATTGTCACAGTATTGGGTGGGACACTATCTAGACCTATTGTCACAGTATTGGGTAGGACACTGTCTAGACCTATTGTCACAGTATTCAGTGGGACACTGTCTAGACCTATTGTCACAGTATTGGGTGGGACACTGTCTAGACCTATTGCCACAGTATTCGGTGGGACACTGTCTAGACCTATTGTCACAGTATTGAGTAGGACACTGTCTAGACCTATTGTCACAGTATTGGGTGGGACACTGTCTCGACCTATTGCCACAGTATTGGGTACGACACTGTCTAGACCTATTGTCACAGTATTGGGTGGGACACTGTCTAGACCTATTGTCACAGTATTGGGTGGGACACTGTCTAGACCTATTGTCACAGTATTGGGTGGGACACTGTCTAGACCTATTGTCACAGTATTGGGTGGGACACTGTCTAGACCTATTGTCACAGTATTGGGTGGGACATTGTCTCGACCTATTGTCACAGTATTGGGTGGGACACTGTCTAGACCTATTGTCACAGTATTGGGTGGGACACTGTCTTGACCTATTGCCACAGTATTGAGTAGGACACTGTCAAGACCTATTGTCACAGTATTGAGTAGGACACTGTCTAGACCTATTGTCACAGTATTGGGTGGGACACTGTCGAGACCTATTGCCACAGTATTGGGTGGGACACTGTCTAGACCTATTGTCACAGTATTCGGTGGGACACTGTCTAGACCTATTGTCACAGTATTGGGTGGGACACTGTCTAGACCTATTGTCACAGTATTGGGTAGGACACTGTCTAGACCTATTGTCACAGTATTCGGTGGGACACTGTCTGGACCTATTGTCACAGTATTGGGTGGGACACTGTCTGGACCTATTGCCACAGTATTGGGTGGGACACTGTCTGCACCTATTGTCACAGTATTGGGTGGGACACTGTCTAGACCTATTGTCACAGTATTGGGTGGGACACTGTCTGGACCTATTGTCACAGTGCTGGGTGAACAGTGTGTAGACCTATTGTCGCAGTATTGGGTGGGACACTGTCTGGACCTATTGTCACAGTATTCGGTGGGACACTGTCTAGACCTATTGTCACAGTATTGAGTAGGACACTGTCTAGACCTATTGTCACAGTATTGAGTAGGACAGTGTCTAGACCTATTGTCACAGTATTGGGTGGGACACTGTCTGGACCTATTGTCACAGTATTGGGTGGGACACTGTCTAGACCGATTGTCACAGTGCTGGGTGAACAGTGTGTAGACCTATTGTCGCAGTATTGGGTGGGACACTGTCTAGACCTATTGTCACAGTATTCGGTGGGACACTGTCTAGACCTATTGTCACAGTATTGAGTAGGACACTGTCTAGACCTATTGTCACAGTATTGAGTAGGACACTGTCTAGACCTATTGTCACAGTATTGGGTGGGACACTGTCTCGACCTATTGCCACAGTATTGGGTGGGACACTGTCTAGACCTATTGTCACAGTATTCGGTGGGACACTGTCTAGACCTATTGTCACAGTATTGGGTGGGACACTGTCTGGACCTATTGTCACAGTATTGGGTGGGACACTGTCTAGACCGATTGTCACAGTGCTGGGTGAACAGTGTGTAGACCTATTGTCGCAGTATTGGGTGGGACACTGTCTAGACCTATTGTCACAGTATTCGGTGGGACACTGTCTAGACCTATTGTCACAGTATTGAGTAGGACACTGTCTAGACCTATTGTCACAGTATTGAGTAGGACACTGTCTAGACCTATTGTCACAGTATTGGGTGGGACACTGTCTCGACCTATTGCCACAGTATTGGGTGGGACACTGTCTAGACCTATTGTCACAGTATTCGGTGGGACACTGTCTAGACCTATTGTCACAGTATTGAGTAGGACACTGTCTAGACCTATTGTCACAGTATTGAGTAGGACACTGTCTAGACCTATTGTCACAGTATTGGGTGGGACACTGTCTGGACCTATTGTCACAGTGCTGGGTGAACAGTGTGTAGACCTATTGTCGCAGTATTGGGTGGGACACTGTCTAGACCTATTGTCACAGTATTGGGTGGGACACTGTCTAGACCTATTGCCACAGTATTGGGTGGGACACTGTCTAGACCTATTGTCACAGTGCTGGGTGAACAGTATGTAGACCTTTATTATTATTTGTTCGGGGGATCTGAATGGCACTGGCCAGGACAGCATTTATTGCTCATCCCTAATTGCCCTTGAGATGGTGGTAGTGAGCTACCTTCTTAAACCGCTGCAGTCCTTGGGGTGCAGGTACACCCACAGTGCTGTTAGGAAGGGAGTTCCAGGATTTTGACCCAGCGACAGTGAAGGAACGGTGATATAGTTCCAAGTTGGGATGGTGTGTGGTTTGGAGGGGAACATGCAGGTGGTGGTGTTCCCATGCATCTGCTGCCCTTGTCCTTCTAGGTGGTAGAAGTTATGGGTTTGGAAAGTGCTGTCTAAGGAGCCTTGGTGAGTTGCCGCTGTGCATCTTGCAGGTGGTACACACTGCTGCCATTGTGCGTCAGTGGTGGAGCGAGTGAATGTTTAAGGTGGTGGGTGGTGTGCCAGTCAAGCAGACTGCTTTGTCCTGGATGATGCTGAGCTTCTTGAGTGTTGGATATACGAACATACGAATTAGGAGCAAGAGTAGGCCACTCAGCCCTTCAAGCCTGCTCCTCCATTCAATAAGTTCACGTCTGAACTGATTACTCCACATTTCCACATACCCCTGATATCCTTTCACCCCCTTGCTTATCAAGAATCTATCTACCTCGGCCTTCAAAATATTCAAACACTCTGCTTCCACCGCCTTTTGAGGAAGAGCATTTCAAAGACTCACGACCCTCTGAGAGAAAAAATTTCTCCTCATCTCTGTCTTAATTGGGCCACCCCTTATTTTTAAACAGCAACCCCTAGTTCTAGATTCTCCCACAAGAGGAAACATTCTTTCCACATCCACCCTGTCAAGACCCCCTCAGGATCTTTTATGTTTCAATCAAGTTGCCTCTAACTCTTCAAATTCCAGCAGATACAAGCCTAGCCTGTCCAATCTTTCCTCGTAAGACAGCCCGCCCATTCCAGGTATTAGTCTAGTAAATCTTCTCTGTACTGCCTCCAATACCTTTACATCCTTCCTTAAATAAGGAGACCAATACAGTACACAGTACTCCAGATGTGGTCTCACCAATGCCCTGTATAACTGAAGCATAACCTCCCTACTTTTGTATTCAATTCCCCTCAAGATAAATGATAACATTCTATTAGCTTTCCTAATTACATGCTGTACCTGCATACTAACCTTTTGCGATTCTTGCACTAGGACATCCAGATCGCTCTGCATCTCAGAGCTCTGCAATCTTTCACCAGTTAGATATATGCTTCTTTTTTCTTCTTCCTGCCAAAGTGGACAATTTCACACTTTCCCACATTAGGCTCCATTTGCCAGATTTTTGTAGTCTCGTTATGGCCTCTTCACAAGTTACTTTCCTACCTATCTGTGTGTCATCAGCAAATTTAGCAACCGTACCCTTCGGTCTCTTCATCTAAGTCATTTATATAAATTGTAAAAAGTTGAGGCCTCAGCACTGATCCCTGTGACACACATTACATCTTGCCAACCAGAAAAGGACCCATTTATGCCTACTCTCTGTTTCCTGTTCGCTAGCCAATCTTCTATCCATGCCAATATGCTATCCCCTACACCATGAGCTTTTATTTTCCGCAATAACCTTTGATGTGGCACCTTATCAAATGCTTTCTGGAAATCTAAGTACAATACATCCACCAATTCCCCTTTATCCACAGCACATGTAACTCCCTCTAATAAATTGGTTAAACATGATTTCCCTTTCACTAAATCATGTTGACTCTGCCTGATTACCTTAAATTCTTCTAAATGCCCTGCTATAACATCTTTAAAAATAGCTTCTAACATTTTCCTAAGACAGATGTTAAGCTGTACCCATCCAGGCAAGTGGAGAGTATTCCATCACACTCCTGACTTGTGCGATGTAGATGATGGACAGACACTGGGGAGACAGGAAGTGAGTTACTCATTGCAGAATTCCCAGCCTCTGATCTGCTCTTGTAGCCACAGCATTTATGTGGCTGGTCCAGTTCAGTTTCGGGTCAATGGTGACCCCCAGGATGTTGATAGTGGGGTTTCAGTGATGGTAATGCCATTGAATGTCAAGGGGAGATGGTTAGATTCTCTCTTGCTTGAGATGGTCATTGCCTGGCACTTGTGTGGCACGAATGTTACTTGCCACTTATTAGCCCAAGCCTGAATGTTGTCCAGGTCTTGCTGCATATGGACACGGGCTGCTTCATTATCTGAGGAGTCGTGAATGGTGCTGAACATTGTGCAATCATCAGCAAACATCCCCGCTTCTGACCTTATGATGGAGGGAAGGTCATTGATGAAACAGCTGAAGATGGTTGGGCCTTGGACACCACCGTGAGGAACTCCTGCAGTGATGTCCTGGGACTGAGATGATTGTGCTAGGTATGACTCCAACCAGTGGAGATTTTTCCCTGATTCCCATTGACTCCTGTTTTGCTAGGGCTCCTTGATGCCATACTCAGTCAAGTGCTGCCTTGATGTTAAGGGCAGTCACTCTCACCTCACCTGTGGAGTTCAGCTCTTTCTCCATGTTTGGACCAAGGCTGTAATGAGGTCAGGAGCTGAGTGTTCCTGGCAGATCCTAAACTGAGCGCCAGTGAGCAGTGTATTGCTAAGCAAGTGCCGCTTGATAGCACTGTCAATGATCCCTTCCATCACTTTGCTATTGCCACAGCTCTGGGTGGTTCAGTGTGTAGATCTATTTCCTTACCTCTGGGTGGTACACTGTAGAGACCTACAGCCACAGTGCTGGTGTAGATAATGGCACCACTTTGCCCAGTAGAAAGCAGAGGAAAAGAAAGGGAGCTTTTCTGGAGCTTCCTCTGACTGTCCGGTATCCTGCTCTCTGTGAAAACAAGCCAACCAGAAAGGGGTTACTGCATTTAAACTTCAACGAAACACTTTAGAATTAACCAATGCCTCTGATTTGCCATTCTCCCAATCAGGTGTGGGAATTCATGCACTGCTGAATGCCTCAATGGAGAAATGGATTAATTCCAATGGTGGCTGCAGACATGAGCTTAGTCACTGAGACCTTGGGGATGATTTTCCTCCCATTACTCACAGATGGGGCATAATGAATGCTAAATTGACTGGAGATCAGTTCCACCTCATCTCCATATACTTTTAGTCCTGTTGAGTCCTCCATTCAGGTCTAAGACAGAACCTGATGCTCCCATTGGATTGGTTGGCAACCTTATTAATGTAGGCACAATGGGGCGAGGCCTTCCTGCTCACCTTTCCCATTTGCAGATGTGTCGAGCACCAAGGGTAAATCAGACAGGTCAGGTGGGAGTTGGTGAAAACCCATTTATGGTTTAGCAATTGGTGAGAGGTAGAAGATAGAGAGTAGGGTTAAAAAGAACAGTCTCTGACGAGCAGGATGCGACAAGTGGTGTTTCCCAGTTGAGTTCTACTGCGGCCTCCAGCTTTTTGCCATGGTTGGGGGAATACAGAATTGCATTCCAAATTTGTGGGTAATACTGAAAGGCACAGTAAGTTGTGTGGATGGGAGCAGAAAGTTTTTTTTGAAAAAATGTACTATATTCATAAAATGTATAAAAGTACATTACATAATAGTTCAAATTTGACATTACATAAAGTGCAATATAGATCTGTTCTTCCAATACAGTACATGAAGTGCTTCACTACACTTGCCATTACAGGTTATATTTGCAATGTACATTTAAATTTGATGTGATGGGAGCAGTAAGTTGTCAAGGGGCATAGACAGAATATATGAATGGGCAAAACTATGTCCTGAAATAAACCACCCATCTCAGCAGTTGCACCCCCACCTTTCTTAACAAATGTGTCTTGAGAGGTGGGTGACACTGGGGAGGAGGGTATTTAATGCCCATCCCTCCTTACCCCAGGAATACTGAGCCAACCACACAGTGTTGCACAGGAGTCATGTGTAGGCCATACCAGATAGGGATTGCAGGTTCCCTTCCCTGGAGGACATTAGTAAATCGGATGGGTTTTTACGACAATCTTTCAATTTTCTCAGTCATGTTTACTGGTGTCAGTCCACACATGACCAGATTTACTGAGTTTAATTCAACCATAGCCTTGGGAGTTCAGTCCATGAGCACTCAGCTCCCATACCCTCTGTACCAGTCCTCTGCACAGCCACACAACTGAAACCATCACATGTGGCATGTCTCTGTATCCAGTTCCTATACCTGCAAAATATCGCAGGCATTGGAAATCTGAAACAATAGGAAATGCTGGAAGCACTCAGCAAGACAGGCAGCATCTGTGGAAGAAGGAAACTGTTGTAGGTCTAGCCTTCATCAGGTGAAAGGATAGGCCTTCCTTTACAGATGCTGCCTGATTTGCTGCGAGTTTGCAACAGGTCCTGCTACCTTGGTCATTCCCCTTCCAGTGAGTGGTACTGAACTGCACAATTCCATGCTTCTTCTTGATGCAACCCCCCCCCCCCCCCCCCACCTCTTGCTCTGGCCTGAGCTGTGTGTCCATGAGAGGGAGCTGGGTTTGGTAGGAATCTCAGCCTGAGGTCCTGTAGCAAGTGCCCTACTCTCTTTCTGGCACATGTGAAATCACTGTGGTGTGGTGCGAACTGTTGAATCAAGGGACACAAAAACATCACCCATCGTGTGGTCAGGCCTGCCCATTCTCTCAGCTTTCATGTCCCAGCATCAGCTGACTGAGGAGTGAGGAGACCCCCTGGCATCAGTTGTATTGCCTCAATCAATGGCTCACTCCATTCAGACAAGGTTTACAACCAACCTGTCCAAGCAGGAGGTGACATTAAGGTTTAAGACTGTACAAGAGCAGCAAAGAGATGCAAAGACAGCTATTACAGCCTCTGGGCTGTAGATGTCACGTGTTCCAAGGCAGATGTCCTATCCCATGCACTAAAGAGTCACACATTGTAGCTGTATGATCCTCCACTCTAAGCTACACTCTGAAACATCTTTTAGCATTTAAAGAGCGCATGGATGAATTACAATTGTTCATTCCTGTCTGGTGCAAAAATAAAACAGGAAGGGTGGCTCAACTGTGGCTAACAAAAGAAATTAGGGATAGTATTAGATCCAAGGAGAAGAAATATAAAATGGCCAGAACAAGCAGCAAACCTGAGGATTGGGAGCAGTTTAGAATTCAGCAAAGGAGGACAAAGGGGTTGATTAAGAAGGGGAAAATGGAGTATGAGAGTAAGCTTGCAGAGAACTAAAAACTGACTGTAAAAGCTTCTATAGATGTGTGAAGAGAAAAAGATTAGTGAAGACAAATGTGGGTCCCTTACAGTCAAAAACGGGGGAATTTATAATTGGGAACAAAGAAATGGCAGACCAATTAAATACATACTTTGGTTCTGTCTTCACAAAGGAGGACACAAATTACCTCCCAGAAATGTTGGGAAAAATAGGGTCTAGTGAGAAGGAGGAACTGTAGGAAATCAGTATTAGTAGGGAAATGGTGTTAAGGAAATTGATGGGATTGAAGGCCGATAAATCCCCAGGGCCTGATAATCCCAGAGTACTTAAGGAAGTGGCCCTAACAATAGTAGATGCATTGCTGGTCATTTTTCAAAATTCTATAGACTCTGGAACAGTTCCAACGGATTGGAGGGTAGCTAATGTAACCTCACTATTTAAAAAAGGAAATAGAGAGAAAACAGGGAATTACAGACCAGTTAGCCTGACATCAGTAGTGGGGAAAATGCTAGAGTCCATTGTAAAAGATGTAATAGCAGAGCACTTGGAAAACAATGACATGATCGGACAAAGTCAACATGGATTTATGAAAGGGAAATCATGCTTGTCAAATCTACTGGAATCTTTTGAGGATGTAACTAGTAGAATAGATAAAGCAGAACCAGTGGATGTGGTGTATTTGGACTTTCAGAAAACTTTCGAAAAGGTCCCACATAAGAGATTATTGTGCAAAATTAAAGCACATGGGATTGGGGGTAAGGTACTGACATGGATAGAGAACTGGTTGGCAGACAGGAAACAAAGAGTAGGAATAAACGAGTATTTTTCCGAGTGGCAGGCAGTGACTAGTGGGGTACCGCAGGGATCAGTGCTCGGACCCCAGCTATTCACAATATATATTCATGATTTAGATGAGGGAATTAAATGTAATATATTCAAGTTTGCAGATGACACAAAGCTGGGTGGGAGTGTGAGCTGTGAGAAGGATGCAAAGAGGCTCCAGTGTGATTTGGACAGGTTGAGTGAGTGGGTGGCAGTTGCACTACAATGTGGCTAAATGTGAGGTTATCCACTTTGGTGGCAAAAACAGAAAGGCAGATTATTGTCTGAACGGTGATAGATTGGGAAAGGGGGAAGTGCAGCGAGACCTGGGTGTCCTTGTGCATCGGTCGCTGAAAGTAAGCATGCAGGTGCATCAGGCAGTTGAGAAGGCACAGTGTCACAGTGGTTAGCACTGCAGCCTCACAGCTCCAGGGACCCGGGTTCAATTCTGGGTACTGTCTGTGTGGAGTTTGCAAGTTCTCCCTGTGTCTGCGTGGGTTTCCTCCGGGTGCTCTGGTTTCCTTCCACCGCCAAAGACTTGCAGGTGATAGGTAAATTGGCTGTTATAAATTGCCCCTAGTGTAGGTAGGTGGTAGGGCATATGGGATTACTGTGGGGTTAGTATAAATGGGTGGTTGTTGGTCAGCACAGACTCAGTTGGCCGAAGGGCCTGTTTCAGTGCTGTATCTCTAAATAAAAATTTAAAAAAGGCAAATGGAATGTTGGCCTTCATAGCGAGAGGATTCGAGTACAACAGCAAGGATGTCTTGCTGCAATTATACAAGGCCTTGGTGAGACCACATTTGGAGTATTGTGTGCAGTTTTGGTCTCCTTGTCTGAGGAAGGATGTTCTTGCTGTGGAGGGAGTGCAGCGAAGGTTCACCAGACTGATTCCTGGGATGACAGGACTGATGTATGAAGAGAGATTGGGTCGATTAGGCTTGTATTTGCTAGAGTTTAGAAGAATGAGAGGGGATCTCATAGAACCCTACAAAATTCTAACAGGACTGGACAGACTAGATGCAGGAAGGATGTTCCCGATGGCGGGGGAGTCCAGGACCAGGGATCACAGTCTAAGGATAAGGGGTAAGCCATTTAGGACTGAGATGAGGAGAGATTTCTTCACCCAGAGAGTGGTGAACCTGTGTAATTCTCTATCACGGAAAGCAATTGAGGCCAAATCGTTAAATACATTTAAGAAAGAGTTAGATATAGTTCTGAGGGCTAAAAGAATCAAGGGATATGTGGAGAAAGTGGGAACAGGGTACTGAGTTTGGACGATCAGCCATGATCTATTGAATGGCGGTGCAGACTCGAAGGGCCAAATGGCCTACTCGTGCTCCTATTTTCTATGCTTCTTTGTTTCTAAGTGTCAGCTGTGGCTCAGTGGGTCACACTCACCTCTGGGTCATCAGGTTATGGATTCAAGTCCCACTCCAGCACCAAATCCAGGCTAGTACAGAACTGATGCAGCACTGCACTGTTGGAGATGTTGTCCTCTGGATGAAATGCCAAACTGAGGGCCTGTCAGATGTACATGAAAGATCCCATCAGTTTGAAGAAGAACAAGGGAGAGTTCCTGGTGTCTGAGGCAATGTTGCCTTTTTGTTGGGTGTGGCCTGTTCATTTCAATGCGCGGTACCTTTCAATATCTTTGCGTGGCCGTGCATATGCGTTATCTTAAATAGGACATCTTGTGAGTGGTCTGGGTTGCTGTGTATCCAAACATGCACACATCTTGGAGGGAATATTGGTCTTGGGCAATATTTATTGCTCAAGCACTGCTATTAAAAACAGATTGTCTGGTCTTTTTATCACATTTGGTGCTTGTGGGGCCCTGCTGTGCACAAATTGGCTGCTGTGCTTCCCGACAAATCATTGGTGCCTGCACCTTACTGGCAATGAAGCGCTTTGGGATGTATGGAGGTTGTGAAAAATGCTATAAATGCAAATTATTTTCTTTCTTTCAGAGTGTCATACTATGAATGAAGAACTGAAGAACTAGCCAACATAATCAAACATTCAATTCTGGTAACGCTATCGGGTTTTCCTTTGGAAAGAGGAGTGTCAGGCAAACCCCCACCTGCCAAGACTGAGGCACACATTATTTCGTCACATGAACATTAAAAGCCCTGACTGGAAAGACATTTCCATGGTAACAGACAATATTGAAACAATGGGGACCCGGCTGTTGCTTCCCCAATACATAGAAGTCGTCAGACCAGTTTTAGTCACATGGCTAACTGGCTGTTGCAGAGAAATTTGAAACTCCAACCAAGGATGTGAAGAGACTGTTCCATATAAGGAACTAGTCACATGACTAACCTGCAGGGCAACCTGGGAGTTTGTTTTGAATTTGAACTTCCATCAAAGGGTTTTGAACTGAGACAAAGCCGTGTGCTAATGGAGTAAAGACCTCTCCTCGAACTGAAGCAAGAATTACAGCTTCTCCTGTCTGCCTGCCTTCGTCTCTTCCCATGGAACTGAATCTTGTGAAAACACATGAAACTAAAAGAGAGAATGATTTCCTACATGAACAAGGTTTAAGACTAACACTGGGCCCCAATGATCCGCAAGACCGTATGTTCAATCAAGGACTACAGCAAACTTGAGAAACAGTAACAAGATAATGCCTCAAACTGTTCTACTTATCTTTTCTTCTGTTCTTTTCTATTCCTATCTGCATGATTATATCGCATGTGCATGCTAGCGTGAGCGCGTCGTATATCCATAGGCGTGAACCACATTAAAGTTAAAGTTTTTAAGGTTTTAATAAATTTCCTCTTTCTGCTTTAAACCAAAGAAAGCCTGTTTGTTCTCAGTTATTTGCCTGAAATTGGAAACTGTGAACAAGGATTCACAAAGGGGAAGCTCAAAACACAGTGTGTTTAAAATTAAACCCTGTCACAGTAAGACCAAGTAAAGATAGCAAAAGACCCTTAGATATTGCTTACCTGATCGTAACAGGAGGCTTCACCAGTTTATGCCAGCCAACTGCACCTCGGCTGATGCATTCAGGCGGGAGCTGGCAGGAGGACATGGAGGACACCTTGGGCATCCTAGTGTACTTGGTAACTCTGCAGATCTTTGTCATCTTCAAAGCTGAAGGATTCCTAACAGGAGACCACTGGTGCTAGACATTGTACTGGGGCAGAGCCAAACACTTAATAATTATGAACAAATGGCAGCAGGAAAACAAAATACAGCAGAACAGGAATGAACTATTCTACCAGGCTCAACATTTAACTAGATCATGGATAATTTGTCCTTTACACCATATTCCTTGATATTCTTTTTAACAAAACTCTATTTGTCTCAGTCTTGAAGGATTCAATTGTACAGAGAGGGATGTAGTATAGTGTACAGAGAGATGGAATAGACTGTACATGGAGAGATGGAATAGACTGTACAGTCTATTGTGTAATGTATGATTAAGTACAATGTAATCTGAGTTCAAAGTTTGACTACTGCTCCACAGAAAATAATGACAGTCCAAAAGTGTGGCAGCAAATTTTAGTTTTTAATAAATTATTTACATTCATATTTTCAAACTTATATTTTTGTGATTTGTCTGCTTATGAAAGCAAAGCATATTCTGAGCACCCTCACCCTCCGAGAGGTAGCACAGTACAATCCCAAATAGAGTGAATCTCCTTTGGTAAATTAAAAGCAAAATACTGCAGATGCTGGAAATCTGAAATAAAAACAAGAAATGCTGCAAATACTCAGCAGGTCTGGCAGCATCGGTGGAGAGCGAAGCAGAGTTAACGTTTCAGGTCAGTGACCTGGGTTGTCCTTCAACCCAACTTCCTCAAAACTGTAACTATATGAAGTTTGCAGCTGCTCAGTACCAGTGCGATGGCCCATTTGTACAAAAGGTTGTTGCATGATAGCTAGATTCATTCTGTGGGTACTAGCCACAAGACACTCAGGCCAAACTGACTTTATACTGGGCCTTTTGCACCAGTGCAGAGAGAAGATTTCATCCCATCTGTCTGAGCCAGCTTCAAATGGGCTGAAAAACAGCAGAGGCCCGAGAGGAGTATAGAAAGTGTAGTGGGGGGGTACTTTAAAAAGTAATTAGGAGAGCAAAGAGGGGACATGAAAAACACTGGCGAGCAAGATAAAGGAAAATACCAAGGCATTTTATAAGTATATTAAGGGCAAGAGGATAACCAGGAAAGAGTAGGGTCCATTCGGGACCAAAGTGGCAATCTGTGTGTGGAGCCGGAGAACATAGGTGAGGTTTTAAATGATTACTTTTCATCTGTGTTCACTATTGAAAAGGACGATGTAGGTGTAGAGATCAGGGAGGGGGATTGTGATATACTTGAACATATTAGCATTGAAAGGGAGGAGGTATTAGCGGTTTTAGTGGGCTTAAAAGTGGTTAAATCCTCAGGCCCAGATGAGATGTATGTGAGGCAAGGGAGGAGATAGCAGGGGCTCTAACACAAATTTTCAAATCCTCTCTAGCCACAGGAGAGGTACCAGAGGATTGGAGGACAGTGAATGTGGTACCATTATTCAAGAAGAGTAGCAGAGATAAACCAGGTAATTACAGGCCAATGAGTCTAACATCAGTGGTTGGGAAACTATTGGAAAAAATTCTGAGGGATCGGATTAATCTCCACTTGGAGAGGCAGGGATTGATCAAGGATATTCAGCATGGCTTTCCCAGGAGAGATCATTTCTAACAAACTTGATTGAATTTTTCAAGGAGGTGACTAGGTGTGTAGATGAGGGTAAAGCAATTAATGTAGTCTACATGGACTTCAGTAAGGCTTTTGATAAGGTCCCACATGGGAGATTGGTTAAGAAGGTAAGAGCCCATGGGATCCAGGACAATTTGGCAAATTGGATCCAAAATTGGCTTCGTGGCAGGAGGCAGAGGGTGATGGTCGAGGGTTGTTTTTACGAATGGAGGCCTGTGACCAGTGGTGTACCGAAGGGATCGGTGCTGGGACCCTTGCTGTTTGTAGTGTACATTAATGATTTAGACGTGAATATAGGAGGTATGATCAGTTAGTTTGCAGATGGCACGAAAATTGTTGGTGTCGTAAATAGTGAGAGGAAAGCTTTAGATTACGGGATGATATAGATGGGCTGAGCAGTGGCAAATGGAATTTAATCCTGAGAAGTGTGAGATGATGCATTTTGGAACGACTAACAAGACAAGGGAATATACAATGGATGGTAGGACCCTAGGATGTACAGAGAGTCAGAGGGACCTTGGTGCACTTGTCCATAGATCACTGAAGGCAGCAGCACAGGTAGATAAGGCGGTTAGGAAGGCATATGGGGTACTTGTATTCTATGCCTTGGCTAATAAAGGCAAGAGCAGGGAGGTTATGATGGAGCTGTATAAAACGCTAGTTAGGCCACAGCTGGAGTACTGTGTACAATTCTGGTCACCACACTTTGGAAGGATGTGATTGCACTGGAGAGGGTGCAGAGGAGAGTCACCAGGATTTTGCCTGGGCTGGAGCATTTCAGCTATGAAGGGAGACTGGATAGGCTAGGGTTGTTCTCCTTAGAGCAGAGAAGGCTGAGGGGCGACCTGATTGAGGTACACAAAATAATGAGGGGCGTAGATAGGAAGAAACTTTTTCCCTTAGCAGAGGTGTCAATAACCAGGGGGCATAGATTTAAGGTAAGGAGCAGGAGGTTTAGAGGGGATTTGAAGAAAAACGTTTTCACCCAGAGGGTGGTTGGAATCTGAAACACACTGCCTGAAGGGGTGGTTGAGGCAGGAACCATCACAACATTTAAGAAGTATTTAGATGAGCACTTGAAATGCCATAGCATACAGGCTATGGGCCAACTGCTGGAAAATGGGATTAGAATAGATAGGTGCTTGATGGCCGGCGAGGACACGGTGGGCCGAAGGGCCTGTTTCTGTGTTGTATAGCTCTATGACTCTATGGGCTGGATTTTACCCCGGGTGGA
Organism: Heterodontus francisci; assembly: GCF_036365525.1. NCBI lineage: Eukaryota > Metazoa > Chordata > Chondrichthyes > Heterodontiformes > Heterodontidae > Heterodontus > Heterodontus francisci. The sequence goes on along the minus strand of NC_090380.1, from coordinate 15,483,843 downwards.
CGGGAGCTGGTCACCGACGTAAAAGTCGGTCGTGAACCCGCTTCTGCCTTGCCTGGGGAACCCTCCCGCATTTTATGGGTCCCCAGGCATTAATTGTTCCGAGGCGGGACTTCCACCCGCTTGAGGGAGGAAGTCCTGCCTCATTGATCTGCCGGCCAATCATAAGGCTAGCAGCTCTTAGTCCCAGCAGCGCTACCGGGAGTGGTGGCCACTGCTGGTACTACAGCCCAGCTGAAGACTTGGAGCCAGGAGTGCAGGTAAGTCAAGGTTCCCTCGCTGGGGAAATCGGTCGCGCCCCGGCGAAGCAAGGGTGGTTGTTTTGGGGGAAGAGGGGGGGCGTCTCGGGTCCTGGGGCTGGTTGGGGAAGCAGGGCACCCTGTGCCTGATTGTCAGGGCCCCCCCTCCGGCCTGGTGCTCTGAGAGGCCACCAAGTATCACTGGGCGGCCTTTCACATCTCCCGGATGCCCACTTGCCACGGGTAAAATACCCGTGGAGGTGGGCGAAGGCCCTTAAGTGGCCGTTAAGTGGCCACTTAAGGGCCTGGATTGGTGGGGTGGGGCGGCCCTTTTCTTGCCCCTTCCCCTGGCCCACGTAAAGTGGGGCGGAGGCGGGAGCAGGCCGGGAAGGCTTCCCGGAGCCTCCCGCTCAATTTTACGCCACTCCCCACCCCCACCCTCACCACCACCACCATCCGTCTCGCTGGGGTGGCGTAAAATTCTGGCTTATGCCTCTAAATCCCACTCCAGATAGTTGACCACAAAATCCAGGCCAACGCTCCAGTGCCTTACCGAGGGGGTGCTGCACTGTCGGAGGTGCCGTTTTTTGGATGAGATGTTAAACTGAAGTCTTGTTTGCCCTCTCGGGTGGACGTAAAAGGTCTCCTGGTACGATTTCAAAGAAGAGCAGGGAGTTATCTGGAGGTGAAAGGAAAGGGCATTCAGCTCCTGTGCAACGCAGTCCTATTACGAAGGATTGAGTTCTCTTTCAGGAAAAGCATTTCCGTTCTTGTGTGGCTCAAGTGAGTTGAGTGGCTGCAGTGAATTATCTCATTAATGTCCTAACAACTGACATTGGTTCTGAAGTCACCTTACTTTCAGATAATGTTTTTGTTCCTTAAAGTAACTTAATAATAAATGGTTAGCAAATAATGCATGTGACCATAGAATAAAACTTCCAATCTCGTGTGGCAAAGGATAGATTTGATATGATTATCAAAGCTATGTAGCTAAAACCATTGTTGACTTTTATAGATTACAGCAACATATGATTTTATAAACCCCAGCCTGCTCATTAAAACATCATGATACAAAGTGATCCAGTGATAAACAGTTAATGGATGAACAATGCTCTGCAAACCCTTTCCTCTTTGTCTGACCCTGTAAAGGTCACCGTAACCATGTTGAACAGAGGTGTTACGCAAGTGCTGTGGGGTCAGTGCAGGTTTTAACACCGTGGTTAGCACCGTAGCCTCACAGCTCCAGCGACCCGGGTTCAGTTCTGGGTATTGCCTGTTCTCCTTGTGACCGCGTGGGTTTCTGCTGGGTGCTCTGGTTTCCTCCCACAACCAAGACTTGCAGGTTGATAGATAAATTGACCATTGTAAATTGCCCCTAGTGTAGTTAGGTGGTGAGAATATGGGATTAATGTAGGACTAGTATAAATGGGTGGTTGTTGGTTGGCACAGACTTGGTGGGCCAAAGGGCCTGTTTCAGTGCTGTATCTCTCTATAACACACTTCACTTGATTCTCTCCTGATTTTTGTTCCCAAGTTCAGATGAAGGACTGGACCAAACTACATTCAAACCATACAGTTTATTGAGGATGAAGAAAGGGGGTGCATATCAGCCATGACTCAGTTGGTTCCACTCTTGCGTTTGAGTCAGAAGCTTGTGGATTCAAGTCTCATTTCACAGACACATTCCAGACACTCCAGTGGAATACTGCACTATCAGAGCTGCCGCCTTTCAGATGAGACATTAAACGGAGGCCCTCTCAGGTGGATGTAAAAGATCCTGTGGCATCATTTTGAAGAATTGAGGAGTTCTCTTTGAGGTCCGGATCAATATTTATCCCTCAACTAACACAACTGGTCATTTATCTCATTGCTGTTTGTGGGATCTTGCTGTGTAGAATCTGGCTGTGTTTCCTACATTACAACAGTGACTATACTTCAAAAGTAATGCATTGGCTGTAAAGCACTTTGGGACCTCCTGGAGTAGTGAAAGGTGGCGTAGTAGTATTGTCACTGGACTAGTAACCCAGAGACCCAGGGTATTGCCACCACAGCAGAAGGTGGAATTTGAATTCAATTAATAAAATCTGGAATTTAAAACTAGTCTAATGATGGAAATGAAACCATTGTCGATGGTCGTAAAAATTCATCTAGTTACTACTATCCTTTAGAGAAGGAAATCTGCTGTCCTTACCTGGTCTGGCCTAGATGTGACTCCAGACCCACAGCAATGTGCTTGACTCTTACATGCCCTCTGAAATGGCCAAGCAAGCCACTCAGTTGTATCTAACCACTACAAAGCCTAAGAAAAGGAATGAAACTAGGCAGATGTCCCGGCACCGGAAACGACAACGGCAAACCCAGCCCTGTTGATCCTGCAAAGTCCTCCTTACTAACATCTGGGAGCTTGTGCCAAAGTTGGGAGAGCTGTCCCACAGACTAGTCAAGCAACAGCCTGACATAGTCATACTCACAGAATCATGCCTTACAGACAATGTCCCAGACACTGCCATCACCATCCCCGGGTAAGTCCTGTCCCACCGGCAGGACAGACCCCAGCAGAGGTGGCGGCACAGTGGTATACAGTAGGGAGGGAGTTGCCCTGGGAGTCCTCAACATCGACTCCGGACCCCATGAAGTCTCATGGAATTAGGTCAAAAATGGGCAAGGAAACCTCCTGCTGATTACCACCTACCGCCCTCCCTCAGCTGATGAGTCAGTACTCCTCCATGTTGAACAGCACTTGGAGGAAGCACTGAGGGTAGCAAGGGCACAGAATGTACTCTGGGTGGGGGACTTCAATGTCCATCACCAAGACTGGCCTGGTAGCACCACTACTGGAGTAAGGAAAAGTGGAATTTGCAGGTGAAAGAGCAAGTGCAAAAAATTTTTTAGAAACAGTATGAATGCTGTGGAGGACGAGTTTGTGGAGTATGTTAGGGATGGTTTTTTAGAGCAGTATGTTGAGGAACTGACTAGACAACAGGCTATTTTAGATCTAATATTATGTAATGAGAAAGGGCTAATTAATAATCTTGTTGTAAAAGAACCTTTAGGGATGAGTGACCATAATATGATAGAATTTTACATTATGTTTGAAAGTGAGGTAGTTCAATCTGAAGCTAGGGTGTTAAATGTGAGCAAAGGAAATTATGAACATATGAGGCACAAATTGGCTGAGGTGGATTGGGAAAATACATTAAAAGGTATGACAGTACATAGGCAATGGATAGTCTTTAGAGAATTATTACGTAGTTTACAGCAACTATACATTCCTTCAAGGCACAAAAACCCCAAAAGTAAATGCAGTCAACCGTGAATAACAAAGGAAGTTAAGGATTGTATAAGATTAAAAGAAAAGGTCTATAAAGTTGCCAGAAATAGTAGTAAACCTGAGGATTGGGAGGATTTTAGAATACAGCAAAGGAGGACGAAGAAACTGATAAAGAAAGGGAGAATAGAATATGAATGTAAGCCAGCAAAAAAATATAAAAACGGACTGTAAAAGCTTCTATAGATACGTAAGAAGGAAATATTTGGCTAAGACGAATGTGGGTCCTTTACAGGCAGAGTCAGGAGAATTTATAATGGGGAATAGAGAAATGGCAGAGAAGCTAAATGATTACTTTGTGTCTGTCTTCACTGAGGAAGATACAAGAAATCTCCCATAATTAGAGATCCAAGGGATTAAGGGGAATGAGGAATTGAAGGAAATTAGTATTAGTAAGAAGGTTGTATTAGAGAAATTAATGGGGCTGAAGGTTGTTAAGTCCACAGGACCTGATGTTCTACATCCCAGAATGTTGAAAGAGGTAGCGATGGAGATAGTGGATGCATTGGTGATCATCTTCCAAAATTCTATAGATTCTGGAGCGGTTCCTGCAAATTGGAAGGTAGCAAATGTCACTCCACTATTTAAGAAGGGAGGGAGAGAGAAAACAGGGAATTACAGACCAGTTAGCCTGACATCAATTGTTGGAAAAATGCTAGAATCTATTCTAAAGGATGTGATAAATAGACACTTGGATAATAATGATTTGATTGGGCATAGTCAACATGGATTTATGAATGGGAAATCATGTTTGACAAACCTGTTCGGATTTTTTGAGGATGTTACTAACAATTGATAAAGGGGAGTCGGTGGACGTGGTATACTTGGATTTTTAGAAGGATTTTGATAAAGTGCCCCACAGGAGGTTGGTTAGCAAAATTAAAGCACATGGGATAGGAGGTAATATACTGGCATGGATTAAGGATTGGTTAACAGGCAGAAAACATAGAGTCGGAATAAACGGGTCATTCTTGCGTTGGCAGACTGTGACTAGTGGGGTACCTCAGGGATCAGTGCTTGGGCCCCAGCTGTTCACAATATATATCAATGATTTGGATGTGGGGACCAAATGTAGTATTTCCAAGTTCGTGGATGACACAAAACTAGGTGGGAATGTGTGTTGTGAGGAAGATGCAAAGCGGCTTCAAGGGGATTTGGACAGACTTAGTGAGTGGGCAAGAACGTGGCAGATGGAAGATAATGTGGAAAAAATGTGAGGTTATCCACTTTGGTAGGAGGAATAGATGTGCAGAGTTTCTCTTAAATGGTAAGAGATTAGAAAGGGTAGATGTACAAAAGGACCTGGGTGTCCTTGTCAATAAGTCACTGAAAGCTAACATGCAGGTGCAGCAAGCAATTAAGAAGGCTAATGGTATGTTAGCCTTTATCACAAGAGGATTTGAGTACAGGAGTAGTGAAGTCTTGCTTCAATTGTATAGAACCTTGGTTAAACCGCACCTGGAGTACTGTGTACAGTTTTGGTCCCCTTACCTTATTGCCATAGAGGGAGTGCAACAAATGTTCACCAGACTTGTTCCTGGGATGGTGGAACTGTCCTATTAAGACAGTTTGGGGAAACTGGGCCTGTATTCTCTAGAGTTTTGAAGAATGAGAGGTGATCTCATTGAAACTTACAAAATACTGAAAGGGATAGACAGGGTAGATGCAGCTAAGATGTTTCCCCTGGTTGGGAAGTTTAGAACCAAGGGACATGATTTCAAAATAAGGGGGAAGCCACTTAGGACAGAGATAAGGAGAAATTTCTTTACTCAGAGGGTTGTGAATCTTTGGAATTCTCTACTGCAAAGGGCTGTGGAAGCTCAGTCATTGAGATTGACAGATTTCTAAATACAACTGACATAAAGAGATATGAGGATAGTGTGGGAAAAAGGCATTGAAATGGATGATCAGCCATGATCAGATTGAATGATGGGGCTGGCTCGATGGGCTGAACGGCCTACTCCTGTTCCTATGTTCCTATGAAAGAGAGATGGGAGCTGGAAGGAAAAATGCAAGCCAGAAAGTAAAGAGCAAGAGACAGCTGCCTAAACCTTATATGTTTGTAGAATTGGGACACAACTTTCACATACACAAGAACATCAAACCTCCAAAAAAAAAAATCCCCTGGCCCTGACCATTGGCTCCAATATTATTGGTGTGTTTTTTCACTCGTTTGTGGGATATGGGTGTCACTGGCCAGGCCAACATTTATTTCCCAACCCTAATTGCCCTCGAGAAGGTGGTGGTGAGCTGCAGCCCTTGGTGTGCAGGTACACCCACAGTGCTGTTAGGAAGGGAGTTCCAGGATTTTGACCCAGCGACAGTGAAGGAATGGCGATATAGTTCCAAGTCAGGGTGGTGTGTGACTTGGAGGGGAACTTGCAGGTGGTGGTGTTCCCATGCATCAGCTGCCCTTTTCCTTCTAGTTGGTAGAGGTCGCAGGTTTGGAAGGTGCTGTCGAAGGAGCCTTGGTGCATTGCTGCAGTGCATCTTGTAGATGGTACACACTGCTGCCACTGTGCGTCAGTGGTGGAGGAAATGAAAGTTTGTGGATGGGGTGCCAATCAAGCGGGTTGCTTTGTCTTGGATGGTGTTGTGCTTCTTGAGTGTTGTTGGAGCTGCACTCATCCAGGCAAGTGCAGAGTATTCCATCACACTCCTGACTTGTGCCTTGTAGATGGTGGACAGGCTTTGCGGAGCTACTTGCCACAGAATTCCCAGCCTCTGACCTGTTATTGTAGCCACAGCATTTATGTGGCTGGTCCAGTTCAGTTTCTGGTCAATGGTAACTCCCAGGATGTTGATAGTGGGGTATTCAACCATGGTATAGCCATTGAATGTCGAGGGGAGATGGTTAGATTCTCTCTTGTTGGAGATGGTCATTGCCTGGCATTTGTGTGGCACAAATGTTACTTGCCAGTTATCAGCCCAAGACTGAATGTTCTCCAGATCTTGCTGCATATGGACATGGACTGTTTCAGTATCTGAGGAGTCACGAATGGTGCTGAACATTGTGCAGTCATCAGCAAACATCCCCACTTCTGACCTTATGATGGAGGAAAAGTTATTGATGAAGCAGCTGAAGATGGTTGGGCCTAGGACACTACCCTGAGGATTTCCTGCAGTGATGTCCTGGAGCTCAGATGATTGACCTCCAACAACCACAGCCATCTTCCTTTGTGCTAGGTATGACTCCAACCAGCAGAGAGTTTCCCCCCTGATTCCCGTTGACTCCAGTTTTGCTAGTGCTCCTTGATGCCATTCTCGGACAAATGCTGCCTTGATGTCAAGGGCAGTCACTCTCACCTCACCTCTGGAGTCCAGCTCTTTTGTCCATGTTTGGACCAAGGCTGTAATGAGGTCAGGAGCTGAGTGGCCCTGGCAGAACCCAAACTGTGTGTCAATGTGCAGGTTATTGCTGAGCAAGTGCCGCTTGATAGCACTGTCGACGACACCTTCCATCACTTTGCTGATGATCAGGAGTAGACTGATGGGGCAGTAATTAGTTGGGTTGGATTTGTCCTGCTTTTTGTGCACAGGACATACCTGGGCAATTTTCTACACTACCGGTGCCAGTGTTGTAGCTGTACTGGAAGAGCTCGGCTAGGGGTGCGGCAAGTTCTGGAGGATAAGTCTTCATACTACAGCCAGAATTATGTCAGGGCCCATAGCCTTTGCAGTATCCAGTGCCTTCAGTCGTTTCTTGATATCACATGGAGTGAACTGAATAGGCTGAAGACTGGCATCTGTGAGGCTGGGACCTCAGGAGGAGGCCGAGATGGATCATCCACTCTGCACTTCTGGCTGAAGATGGATGTAAATGCTTCAACCTTTTCTTTTGTACTGATGTGCTGGGCTCCCCCATCATTGAGGATGGGGATGTTTGTGGAGCCTCCTCCTCTTGTTAGTTGTTTACTTCTCCATGACCATTCACAACTGGATGTGGCAGGACAGCAGAGCTTACGTCTGATTCGTTGGTTGTGGAATCGCTTAGCCCTGTTAAGGAGGTGGTGGGTGGTCGCCTCCTCGCAGCAGATGTAATGAACAACAATGCTCCGCTCCGGTTCAATGCAGCAATTGACTGCTGCTGCTGGCGACGTCCAGGCCGGTCATTCTAGGCGGTGACTTCAGCTGGAGAATCAAGCAGGGACAACAGCAAACTGGACACTACGTCCAGATTCCTAATGGAAAAAGTAAAAGATGCCAAACTGCACGACGTCTTAAGTAAACCTGTAGACGGAGCTCGGTGTAGATACACCTGGTCAAGATCGGACAGGTCTGCCCGTTCCAGGATTGACTTCCTGTTTGTGTCCGTGCTGTCACGGTCAGATCCACCAATGTCAAGCCGGTGTTCTTCTCTGACCACCGCCTCTTACTGGCTGACTGTCCATTACAGGATGACCAGCCGGTTGGCAGGGGGACATGGAAGCTCAATGCTACACTGCTAACCCCAGAGAACGTTGAGGAACTCAAGAGGGATTACAAAGGTTGGAGAACCGTGAAACCCCTCTTTGAGCCTTCTGTTCACTGGTGGGAAGCGATCAAGGAGAACATCAAGAGGTTCTTTATCTTCAAACGTGTTCAGAGGGCGAGAGAGAGACAGAGGGAAATGTCCCGACTCCAGAAAAGTATGCAATATCTGCTCCGGCTGCAGTCGATGGGGGTCGAGGTCAAAGAGGATCTCCAAGAGGTGAAGAGCCAGCAGGCCTCGGTCTTTGCCAAGGAGGCCTCCAAGATCATCTTCCGGTCCAGAGTCCGCTCCATCGAGCAGGATGAGACGTGCTCACGTTACTTCTTACAAAAGGTACACAGAGAGAGCTCTGTTATCAGCAGCCTGAAGGAAGAAGATGGCTCGGTAACGTCTTCGCAGTCTGACATACTAAGGATCAGCAAATCCTTTTATGCTGGGCTGTATGACGTGAAGCCCACAGACAGCAGAGCCACAGCCAGTCCTTCCTGTCATCTATCACAGAGGTCTTAGATGACAGCATGCGGGAGAGACTGGACAAACCACTAACTCTGAACAAGCTGACAAACACCATCAGGTCCTTCGAGACGAGTAAAGCTCCCAGAAGCGATGGCTTACCAGTTGATTTGTATTCGGCCTGCTGGAAGTATACGAGAGTATGCATGTCAGAATCCATGAGGAAAGGCATCATCACCCTCATCTACAAGCGGAAGGGGGAGAGGGCAGAAATCAGAAATTGGCGGCCCATCTCACAGCTTAATGTTGACTACAAGATTCTGTCCAAAGTCATTGCCAGTCGGGTCAAGTCTGCTCTGGAGTTGGTGATTCACCCCGATCAGACCTGTACTGTACCCGGCAGGAAGATCTCTGATAGTCTTGCGCTACTCAGGGATATGATCATCTGAGTACGTGCAAGGGGGTGGACACCTGTCTCATCAGCCTGGACCAGGACAAGGCTTTTGACAGGATATCGCACACTTACATGATGGACGTGCTTTCCAAAATGGGGTTTGGGGAGGGAATCTGCAATTGGATCAAACTGCTCTATACAAACATCAGTAGCGCAGTCTCAATCAATGGGTGGGAATCGGAAAGTTTCCCGATCAAATCTGGAGTCAGACAGGGCTGTCCTCTCTCCCCGGTCTTGTTTGTTTGCTGTATTGAACCCTTTGCTGAGTCTATTAGGAAGGATGCGAGCATAAGAGGGGTGACAATCCCAGGCAGCGGAGGCACTCAGGTTAATACCTCCCTGTACATGGATGACGTCGCCGTCTTCTGCTCGGATCCGCTGTCTGTGCGCAGACTGCGACCAGTTCGAACTGGCCTTGGGAGCCAAAGTCAACCACGGCAAGAGTGAGGCCATGTTCTTTGGGAACTGGGCTGACCGATCCTTTGTCCCCTTCACCGTCAGGTCAGACTACCTGAAGGTGCTGGGGATATGATTCGGAAGAGCCGGGACGTGCACCAAAACCTGGGAGGAGCGAGTAGCCAGGGTACACCATAAATTGAGTGTGTGGGAGCAGTGATCTCTCTCCATTGTGGGTAAGAATCAGATCATCAGGTGCGAGGCACTCACATTGTTCCTGTATGTGGTGCAGGTCTGGTCCATATCCCACTCCTGCGCCGTGGCGGTCACCCGAACCATTTCCACTTTATCTGGAGATGCAAAATGGACCGGGTCCGGAGGTACACGACGTTCAAACCTCTTGATAAGGGAAAGATATACCCAACGTCACCCTCATCCTGACCACCTTCGTGTGCAGCTGCATCAAGCTGTGCGTAGATCCCCAGTACGCAAACACCAAGTGTCAATACGTGCTGAGGTTCTATCTGTCCCCGGTGTTGCAAAGGATGGGTCTGGTCACTGTGCCGCCACCTCTGGGAGGGTGATGGTGGTGTCTGGGACATTGTCTGTTAGGTATGATTCCGTGAGTATGACTATGTCAGGCTGTTGCTTGACTAGTCTGTGACAGCTCTCCCAACTTTAGCACAAGCCCCAAGATGTTAGTAAGGAGGACTTTGCAGGTTTGCCCTTGTCGCTTCCAGTGCCTAGGTTGATGCCGGGTGGTCCATTCGATTTCATTCCTCTTGTTAGATATTGTCACAGTTTGATACAACTGAGTGGCTTGCTAGGCCAATTCAGAGGGCATTTAAGAGTCAACTACTTTGCTGTGCATCTGGAGTCACATGTAGGCCAGACCAGCGAAGCAGAGCAGATTTCTTTCCATAAAGGAACCACATAAGTGCCAGGCAATGACCATCTCCAACAAGAGAGAATTTGAGCACCATCCCATGACATACAACAGCATAACCATTGCGAAATCCCACACCGCTAACATCCTGGGGGGGCAACCATTAACCAGAGACTGAACTGGAGTAGCCATATAAATACCGTGGCTACAAGAGCAGGTCAGGGGCTAGGAATCCTGCGGTGAGTAATTCACCTCCTGACTCCCCAAATCCTGTCCACCATCTACAAGGCACAAGACAGGAGTGTGATGGAATACTCTCCACTTGCCTGGATGGGTGCAGCTCCAACAACACTCAAGAAGCTCTACACCATCCAGGACAAAGCAGCCCACTTGATTGGCATCCCATCTACAAACATTCACTCCCTCCACCACCGACGCACAGTGGCAGCAGTGTGTACCATCGACAAGATGCACTGCAGCAATGCACTAAGGCTCCTGAGACAGAACATTCCAAACCCAAGACCTCTACCAACAAGAGGGACAAGAGCAGTAGATGCATGGGAACACCAACACCTGCAAGTTCCCCTCCAAGCCACACACCATCCTGACTAGGAACTATATCGCCGTTCCTTCACAGTCGCTGGGTCAAAATCCTGCAACTTGCTTCCTAACAGCACTGTGGGTGTACCTACCCACTGTGGACTGCAGCTGTTCAAGAAGGCATCTTCTCAAGGGCAATTAGGGATGGGCAATAATTGTTGGCCGAGCCAGCGATGCCCACATCCCTTGACAAAATAAATCAATTTTCTTTTAGTGTGTCCCCTCAAATAAAGATCAAGTCAATGAATTATAATGAGAACAGAAATGGACACAGGCCCTGAAGCCTGTGTTCATCACTCCCAAAGTAGCTCCAATCCCAGCACTGACTCCTGGTGTACACCACTCCCACTCCCAGCACTGACTTCTGGTGTACACCACTCCCACTCCCAGCACTGACTTCTGGTGTACACCACTCCCAGAACTGACTCCTGGCGTACACCACTCCCAGCACTGACTCCTGGTGTACATCACTCCCCCTCCCAGCACTAACATCTGGTGTACACCACTCCCAGAACTTACTCCTGGTGTAGGCCTCTCCCACTCCCAGCACTGACTCCTGGTGTACACCACTCCCAGCACTGACTCCTAGTGTACACCATTCCCACTCCCAGCAATGACTCCTGGAGTGCACCACTCCCAGCAATGAGTCCTGGTGTACACCATTCCCAGCACTGACTCCTGGAGTACGCCACTCCCACTCCCAGCATTGACTCCTGGTATACACCAATGCCAGCACTGACTCCTGGAGTACACCACTCGCACTCCCAGCACTGACTCCTGGTGTACACCATTCCCAGCACGGACTCCTGGAGTACGCCACTCCCAATCCCAGCATTGACTCCTGGTATACACCAATCCCAGCACTGACTCCTGGAGTACACCACTCCCATTCCCAGCAATGACTCCTGGTGTGCACCACTCTCACTCCCAGCACTGACCATTGGTGGACACCACTCCCAGCACTGACTCCTGGTGTACACCACATCGACACCCAGCAGTGACTCCTGCTGTACACCACTCCCACTCCCAGCACTGACTCCTGCTGTACACCACTCCAAGCACTGACTCCTGGTGCACACCATTCCCAGCACTGACTCCTGGCGTACACCACTCCCACTCCCAGCACTGACTCCTGGTGCACACCAATCCCAGCACTGACTCCTGGAGTACACCACTCCCACTCCCAGCTCTGATTCGTGGTGTACACCATTCCCAAAGCTGACTCCTGGTGTACGCCACTCCCACTCCCAGCACTGACTCCTGGTGTACACCACTCCCACTCCCAGCACTGACCCCTGGTGTACACCACACCGACACCCAGCAGTGACTTCTGGTGTATACCACTCCCAGCACTGACTCCTGGTGTACACCACCCCCACTCCCAGCACTGTCTCCTGGTGTACACCACTCCCACTCTCAGCACTGTCTCCTGGTGTACACCTCCCCCAGCACTGACTCCTGGTGTACACCGCTCCCAGCACTGACTCCTGGTGTACACCACTCCCACTCCCAGCACAGACTTCGGGTGTACAACACTCCCAGCACTGACTCCTGGTGTACGCCACACCCACTCCCAGCACTGACCCCTGGTATACACCACTCCCACTCCCAGCACAGACTTCGGGTGCACAACACTCCCAGCACTGACTCCTGGTGTACACCACTCCCACTCCCAGCACTGACCCCTGGTGTACACAACACCAACACCCAGCACTGACTTCTGGTGTATACCACTCCCAGCACTGACTCCTGGTGTACACCACCCCCACTTCCAGCACTGACTTCTGGTGTATACCACTCCCAGCACAGACTCCTGGTGTACACCAATCCCACTCCTGGCACTGACTCCTGGCGTACACCACTCCCAGCACTGACTCCTGGTGTACACCACTCCCCCTTCCAGCACTAACTTCTGGTGTACACCACTCCCAGAACATACTCCTGCTGTAGGCCTCTCCAATCACAGCACTGACTCCTAGTGTACACCACTCCCAGCACTGACCCCTGGTGTACACCACTCCCACTCCCAGCACTGACTCCTGGTGTACACCACTCCCACCCCCAGCACTGACCCCTGGTGTACACCACACCGACACCCAGCACTGACTTCTGGTGCATACCACTCCCAGCAATGACTCCTAGTGTACACCACCCCCACTCCCAGCACTGACTTCTGGTGTACACCACTCCCAGCACATACTCCTGGTGTACACCACTCCCACTCCTGGCACTGACTTCTGGTGTTCATAACTCCCAGCACTGACTCCTGGTGTACACCACTCCCACTCCCAGCACTGACTTCTGGTGTACACCACTCCCAGAACTGACTCCTGGCGTACACCACTCCCAGCACTGACTCCTGGTGTACATCACTCCCCCTCCCAGCACTAACATCTGGTGTACACCACTCCCAGAACTTACTCCTGGTGTAGGCCTCTCCCACTCCCAGCACTGACTCCTGGTGTACACCACTCCCAGCACTGACTCCTAGTGTACACCATTCCCACTCCCAGCAATGACTCCTGGAGTGCACCACTCCCAGCAATGAGTCCTGGTGTACACCATTCCCAGCACTGACTCCTGGAGTACGCCACTCCCACTCCCAGCATTGACTCCTGGTGTACACCATTCCCAGCACGGACTCCTGGAGTACGCCACTCCCAATCCCAGCATTGACTCCTGGTATACACCAATCCCAGCACTGACTCCTGGAGTACACCACTCCCATTCCCAGCAATGACTCCTGGTGTGCACCACTCTCACTCCCAGCACTGACCATTGGTGGACACCACTCCCAGCACTGACTCCTGGTGTACACCACATCGACACCCAGCAGTGACTCCTGCTGTACACCACTCCCACTCCCAGCACTGACTCCTGCTGTACACCACTCCCAGCACTGACTCCTGGTGCACACCATTCCCAGCACTGACTCCTGGCGTACACCACTCCCACTCCCAGCACTGACTCCTGGTGCACACCAATCCCAGCACTGACTCCTGGAGTACACCACTCCCACTCCCAGCTCTGATTCGTGGTGTACACCATTCCCAAAGCTGACTCCTGGTGTACGCCACTCCCACTCCCAGCACTGACTCCTGGTGTACACCACTCCCACTCCCAGCACTGACCCCTGGTGTACACCACACCGACACCCAGCAGTGACTTCTGGTGTATACCACTCCCAGCACTGACTCCTGGTGTACACCACCCCCACTCCCAGCACTGTCTCCTGGTGTACACCACTCCCACTCTCAGCACTGTCTCCTGGTGTACACCTCCCCCAGCACTGACTCCTGGTGTACACCGCTCCCAGCACTGACTCCTGGTGTACACCACTCCCACTCCCAGCACAGACTTCGGGTGTACAACACTCCCAGCACTGACTCCTGGTGTACGCCACACCCACTCCCAGCACTGACCCCTGGTATACACCACTCCCACTCCCAGCACAGACTTCGGGTGCACAACACTCCCAGCACTGACTCCTGGTGTACACCACTCCCACTCCCAGCACTGACCCCTGGTGTACACAACACCAACACCCAGCACTGACTTCTGGTGTATACCACTCCCAGCACTGACTCCTGGTGTACACCACCCCCACTTCCAGCACTGACTTCTGGTGTATACCACTCCCAGCACAGACTCCTGGTGTACACCAATCCCACTCCTGGCACTGACTCCTGGCGTACACCACTCCCAGCACTGACTCCTGGTGTACACCACTCCCCCTTCCAGCACTAACTTCTGGTGTACACCACTCCCAGAACATACTCCTGCTGTAGGCCTCTCCAATCACAGCACTGACTCCTAGTGTACTCCACTCCCAGCACTGACCCCTGCTGAAGGCCACTCCCACACACAACACTGACTCCTGGAGAACACCTCTCCCACTCCCAGCACTGTCTCCTGGTGAACACCACTCCCAGCACTGACTCCTGGCGTACACCAATCCCCCTTCCAGCACTGACTCCTGGTGTACACCACTCCCAGCACTGACGCCTGGTGTGCACCATTCCCACTCCCAGCAATGACTCCTGGAGTGGACCACTCCCAGCACGAACTCCTGGCGTACAGCATGCCCAATCCCAGCACTGACTCCTAGTGTACACCACTCCCAGCAATGAGTCCTGGTGTACACCATTCCCAGCACTGACTCCTGGAGTATGCCACTCCCACTCCCAGCATTGACTCCTGGTATACACCAATCTCAGCACTGACTCCTGGAGTACACTACTCCCACTCCCAGCACTGACTCCTGGTGTACACCACTCCCAGCACTGACTCTGGCAATACACCAATCCCCCTCCCAGCAATGACTCCTGGTGTACACCACTCTCACTCCCAGCACTTACCATTGGTGTACACCACACCCACTCCCAGCACTGACCCCTGGTGTACACCACTCTCACTCCCAGCACTTACCATTGGTGTACTCCACACCGACAACCAGCACTGACTCCTGGTGTGCACCACACCGACACCCAGCACTGACTTCTGGTGTACACCACTCCCAGCACTGACTCCTGGTGTACGCCACACTCATTCCCAGCACTGACCCCAGGTGTACACCACTCCCACTCCCAGCACTGACTCCTGGTGTACACCACTCCCACCCCCAGAACTGACTCCTGGTGTGCACCACACCGACACCCAGCACTGACATCTGGTGCATACCACTCCCAGCACAGACTCCTGGTGTACACCAATCCCACTCCTGGCACTGACTCCTGGCGTACCCCACTCCCAGCACTGACTCCTGGTGTACACCACTCCCCCTTCCAGCACTAACTTCTGGTGTATACCACTCCCAGCAATGACTCCTAGTGTACACCACCCCCACTCCCAGCACTGACTTCTGGTGTATACCACTCCCAGCACAGACTCCTGGTGTACACCAATCCCACTCCTGGCACTGACTCCTGGCGTACCCCACTCCCAGCACTGACTCCTGGTGTACACCACTCCCCCTTCCAGCACTAACTTCTGGTGCACACCACTCCCAGAACATACTCCTGCTGTAGGCCTCTCCAATCACAGCACTGACTCCTAGTGTACACCACTCCCAGCACTGACCCCTGCTGAAGGCCACTCCCACACACAACACTGACTCCTGGAGAACACCTCTCCCACTCCCAGCACTGACTCCTGGTGTACACCACTCCCAGCACTGATGCCTGGTGTGCACCATTCCCACTCCCAGCAATGACTCCTGGAGTGGACCACTCCCAGCACGAACTCCTGGCGTACAGCATGCCCAATCCCAGCACTGACTCCTAGTGTACACCACTCCCAGCAATGAGTCCTGGTGTACACCACACCGACACCCAGCACTGACTTCTGGTGCATACCACTCCCAGCACTGACTCCTGGAGTATGCCACTCCCACTCCCAGCATTGACTCCTGGTATACACCAATCCCAGCACTGACTCCTGGAGTACACCACTCCCACTCCCAGCAATGACTCCTGGTGTACACCACTCCCAGCACTGACTCTGGCAATACACCAATCCCCCTCCCAGCAATGACTCCTGGTGTACACCTCTCTCACTCCCAGAACTTACCATTGGTGTACACCACACCCACTCCCAGCACTGACTTCGGGTGGACAACACTCCCAGCACTGACTCCTGGTGTGCACCACACCGACACCCAGCACTGACTTCTGGTGTACACCACTCCCAGCAGTGACTCCTGGTGTACGCCACACTCACTCCCAGCACTGACTCCTGGTGTGCACCACACCGACACCCAGCACTGACTTCTGGTGTACACCACTCCCAGCAGTGACTCCTGGTGTACGCCACACTCACTCCCAGCACTGACTCCTGGTGTGCACCACACTCACTCCCAGAACTGACTCCTGGTGTGCACCACACTCACTCCCAGAACTGACTCCTGGTGTGCACCACACTCACTCCCAGCACTGACTCCTGGTGTACACGACTCCCACCCCCAGCACTGACCCCTGGTGTACACCACACCGACACCCAGCACTGACTTCTGGTGCATACCACTCCCAGCAATGACTCCTAGTGTACACCACCCCCACTCCCAGCACTGACTTCTGGTGTTCATAACTCCCAGCACTGACTCCTGGTGTGCACCACACTCACTCCCAGAACTGACTCCTGGTGTGCACCACACTCACTCCCAGCACTGACTCCTGGTGTACACGACTCCCACCCCCAGCACTGACCCCTGGTGTACACCACACCGACACCCAGCACTGACTTCTGGTGCATACCACTCCCAGCAATGACTCCTAGTGTACACCACTCCCACTCCCAGCACTGACTTCTGGGGTGCACCACTCCCACTCCTAGCACTGACTTCTGGTGTTCATAACTCCCAGCACTGAATCCTGGTGTACACCACTCCCACTCCTAGCACTGACTTCTGGTGTTCATAACTCCCAGCACTGACTCCTGGTGTAAACCACTCCCACTCCCAGCACTGACTTCTGGGGTGCACCACTCCCACTCCCAGCACTGACTTCTGGTGTACACCACTCCCAGAACTGACTCCTGGCGTACACCACTCCCAGCACTGACTCCTGGTGTACATCACTCCCCCTCCCAGCACTAACATCTGGTGTATACCACTCCCAGAACTTACTCCTGGTGTAGGCCTCTCCCACTCCCAGCACTGACTCCTGTCGTACACCACTCCCAGCACTGACTCCTGGTGGACACCATTCCCACTCCCAGCAATGACTCCTGGAGTGCACCACTCCCAGCAATGAGTCCTGGTGTACACCATTCCCAGCACTGACTCCTGGTATACACCAATGCCAGCACTGACTCCTGGAGTACACCACTCGCACTCCCAGCACTGACTCCTGGTGTACACCATTCCCAGCACGGACTCCTGGAGTACGCCACTCCCAATCCCAGCATTGACTCCTGGTATACACCAATCCCAGCACTGACTCCTGGAGTACACCACTCCCATTCCCAGCAATGACTCCTGGTGTGCACCACTCTCACTCCCAGCACTGACCATTGGTGGACACCACTCCCAGCACTGACTCCTGGTGTACACCACATCGACACCCAGCAGTGACTCCTGCTGTACACCACTCCCACTCCCAGCACTGACTCCTGCTGTACACCACTCCCAGCACTGACTCCTGGTGCACACCATTCCCAGCACTGACTCCTGGCGTACACCACTCCCACTCCCAGCTCTGACTCCTGGTGCACACCAATCCCAGCACTGACTCCTGGAGTACACCACTCCCACTCCCAGCTCTGATTCGTGGTGTACACCATTCCCAAAACTGACTCCTGGTGTACGCCACTCCCACTCCCAGCACTGACTCCTGGTGGACACCACTCCCACTCCTAGCACTGACTCCTGGTGTACACCACTCCCACTCACAGCACTGACCCCTGGTGTACACTACTCCCAGCACATGACTCTGGCAATACACCACTCCCACTGCCAGCTCTGACCTCTGGTGTACACCACTCCCAGCACTGACCCCTAGTGTACACCACTCCCAGCACTGACTCCTGGTGTACGCCACTCCCAGCACTGACCCCTGGTGTACACCACTCCCAGCACTGACTCCTGGTGTAAGCCACACCCACTCCCAGCACTGACCCCTGGTGTACACCACTCCCAGCACTGACCCCTGGTGTACACCACTCCCAGCACTGACTCCTGGTGTAAGCCACATCCAGTCACAGCACTGACCCCTGGTGTACACCACTCCCAGCACTGACTCCTGGCGTACACCAATCCCCCTTCCAGCACTGACTCCTGGTGTACACCACTCCCAGCACTGACGCCTGGTGTGCACCATTCCCACTCCCAGCAATGACTCCTGGAGTGGACCACTCCCAGCACGAACTCCTGGCGTACAGCATGCCCGATCCCAGCACTGACTCCTAGTGTACACCACTCCCAGCAATGAGTCCTGGTGTACACCATTCCCAGCACTGACTCCTGGAGTATGCCACTCCCACTCCCAGCATTGACTCCTGGTGCACACCATTCCCAGCACTGACTCCTGGCGTACACCACTCCCACTCCCAGCTCTGACTCCTGGTGTACACCACTCCCACTACCAGCACTGACTTCTGGTGTGCACCACACCGACACCCAGCACTGACTTCTGGTGTACACCACTCCCAGCACTGACTCCTGGTGTACGCCACACTCACTCCCAGCACTGACTTCTGGTGTTCACCACTCCCGGCACTGACTCCCGGAGTACGCCACACTCACTCCCAGCACTGACTTCTGGTGTACACCACTCCCAGCACTGACTCCTGGTGTACGCCACACTCACTCCCAGCACTGACCCCTGGTGTACACCACTCCCACTCCCAGCACTGACTCCTGGTGTACACCACTCCCACTCCCAGCACTGACTCCTGGTGTGCACCACACCGACACCCAGCACTGACTTCTGGTGTACACCACTCCCAGCACTGACTCCTGGTGTACGCCACACTCATTCCCAGCACTGACCCCAGGTGTACACCACTCCCACTCCCAGCACTGACTCCTGGTGTACACCACTCCCACCCCCAGAACTGACTCCTGGTGTGCACCACACCGACACCCAGCACTGACATCTGGTGCATACCACTCCCAGCACAGACTCCTGGTGTACACCAATCCCACTCCTGGCACTGACTCCTGGCGTACCCCACTCCCAGCACTGACTCCTGGTGTACACCACTCCCCCTTCCAGCACTAACTTCTGGTGTATACCACTCCCAGCAATGACTCCTAGTGTACACCACCCCCACTCCCAGCACTGACTTCTGGTGTATACCACTCCCAGCACAGACTCCTGGTGTACACCAATCCCACTCCTGGCACTGACTCCTGGCGTACCCCACTCCCAGCACTGACTCCTGGTGTACACCACTCCCCCTTCCAGCACTAACTTCTGGTGCACACCACTCCCAGAACATACTCCTGCTGTAGGCCTCTCCAATCACAGCACTGACTCCTAGTGTACACCACTCCCAGCACTGACCCCTGCTGAAGGCCACTCCCACACACAACACTGACTCCTGGAGAACACCTCTCCCACTCCCAGCACTGACTCCTGGTGTACACCACTCCCAGCACTGATGCCTGGTGTGCACCATTCCCACTCCCAGCAATGACTCCTGGAGTGGACCACTCCCAGCACGAACTCCTGGCGTACAGCATGCCCAATCCCAGCACTGACTCCTAGTGTACACCACTCCCAGCAATGAGTCCTGGTGTACACCACACCGACACCCAGCACTGACTTCTGGTGCATACCACTCCCAGCACTGACTCCTGGAGTATGCCACTCCCACTCCCAGCATTGACTCCTGGTATACACCAATCCCAGCACTGACTCCTGGAGTACACCACTCCCACTCCCAGCAATGACTCCTGGTGTACACCACTCCCAGCACTGACTCTGGCAATACACCAATCCCCCTCCCAGCAATGACTCCTGGTGTACACCTCTCTCACTCCCAGAACTTACCATTGGTGTACACCACACCCACTCCCAGCACTGACTTCGGGTGGACAACACTCCCAGCACTGACTCCTGGTGTGCACCACACCGACACCCAGCACTGACTTCTGGTGTACACCACTCCCAGCAGTGACTCCTGGTGTACGCCACACTCACTCCCAGCACTGACTCCTGGTGTGCACCACACCGACACCCAGCACTGACTTCTGGTGTACACCACTCCCAGCAGTGACTCCTGGTGTACGCCACACTCACTCCCAGCACTGACTCCTGGTGTGCACCACACTCACTCCCAGAACTGACTCCTGGTGTGCACCACACTCACTCCCAGAACTGACTCCTGGTGTGCACCACACTCACTCCCAGCACTGACTCCTGGTGTACACGACTCCCACCCCCAGCACTGACCCCTGGTGTACACCACACCGACACCCAGCACTGACTTCTGGTGCATACCACTCCCAGCAATGACTCCTAGTGTACACCACCCCCACTCCCAGCACTGACTTCTGGTGTTCATAACTCCCAGCACTGACTCCTGGTGTGCACCACACTCACTCCCAGAACTGACTCCTGGTGTGCACCACACTCACTCCCAGCACTGACTCCTGGTGTACACGACTCCCACCCCCAGCACTGACCCCTGGTGTACACCACACCGACACCCAGCACTGACTTCTGGTGCATACCACTCCCAGCAATGACTCCTAGTGTACACCACTCCCACTCCCAGCACTGACTTCTGGGGTGCACCACTCCCACTCCTAGCACTGACTTCTGGTGTTCATAACTCCCAGCACTGAATCCTGGTGTACACCACTCCCACTCCTAGCACTGACTTCTGGTGTTCATAACTCCCAGCACTGACTCCTGGTGTAAACCACTCCCACTCCCAGCACTGACTTCTGGGGTGCACCACTCCCACTCCCAGCACTGACTTCTGGTGTACACCACTCCCAGAACTGACTCCTGGCGTACACCACTCCCAGCACTGACTCCTGGTGTACATCACTCCCCCTCCCAGCACTAACATCTGGTGTATACCACTCCCAGAACTTACTCCTGGTGTAGGCCTCTCCCACTCCCAGCACTGACTCCTGTCGTACACCACTCCCAGCACTGACTCCTGGTGGACACCATTCCCACTCCCAGCAATGACTCCTGGAGTGCACCACTCCCAGCAATGAGTCCTGGTGTACACCATTCCCAGCACTGACTCCTGGTATACACCAATGCCAGCACTGACTCCTGGAGTACACCACTCGCACTCCCAGCACTGACTCCTGGTGTACACCATTCCCAGCACGGACTCCTGGAGTACGCCACTCCCAATCCCAGCATTGACTCCTGGTATACACCAATCCCAGCACTGACTCCTGGAGTACACCACTCCCATTCCCAGCAATGACTCCTGGTGTGCACCACTCTCACTCCCAGCACTGACCATTGGTGGACACCACTCCCAGCACTGACTCCTGGTGTACACCACATCGACACCCAGCAGTGACTCCTGCTGTACACCACTCCCACTCCCAGCACTGACTCCTGCTGTACACCACTCCCAGCACTGACTCCTGGTGCACACCATTCCCAGCACTGACTCCTGGCGTACACCACTCCCACTCCCAGCTCTGACTCCTGGTGCACACCAATCCCAGCACTGACTCCTGGAGTACACCACTCCCACTCCCAGCTCTGATTCGTGGTGTACACCATTCCCAAAACTGACTCCTGGTGTACGCCACTCCCACTCCCAGCACTGACTCCTGGTGGACACCACTCCCACTCCTAGCACTGACTCCTGGTGTACACCACTCCCACTCACAGCACTGACCCCTGGTGTACACTACTCCCAGCACATGACTCTGGCAATACACCACTCCCACTGCCAGCTCTGACCTCTGGTGTACACCACTCCCAGCACTGACCCCTAGTGTACACCACTCCCAGCACTGACTCCTGGTGTACGCCACTCCCAGCACTGACCCCTGGTGTACACCACTCCCAGCACTGACTCCTGGTGTAAGCCACACCCACTCCCAGCACTGACCCCTGGTGTACACCACTCCCAGCACTGACCCCTGGTGTACACCACTCCCAGCACTGACTCCTGGTGTAAGCCACATCCAGTCACAGCACTGACCCCTGGTGTACACCACTCCCAGCACTGACTCCTGGCGTACACCAATCCCCCTTCCAGCACTGACTCCTGGTGTACACCACTCCCAGCACTGACGCCTGGTGTGCACCATTCCCACTCCCAGCAATGACTCCTGGAGTGGACCACTCCCAGCACGAACTCCTGGCGTACAGCATGCCCGATCCCAGCACTGACTCCTAGTGTACACCACTCCCAGCAATGAGTCCTGGTGTACACCATTCCCAGCACTGACTCCTGGAGTATGCCACTCCCACTCCCAGCATTGACTCCTGGTGCACACCATTCCCAGCACTGACTCCTGGCGTACACCACTCCCACTCCCAGCTCTGACTCCTGGTGTACACCACTCCCACTACCAGCACTGACTTCTGGTGTGCACCACACCGACACCCAGCACTGACTTCTGGTGTACACCACTCCCAGCACTGACTCCTGGTGTACGCCACACTCACTCCCAGCACTGACTTCTGGTGTTCACCACTCCCGGCACTGACTCCCGGAGTACGCCACACTCACTCCCAGCACTGACTTCTGGTGTACACCACTCCCAGCACTGACTCCTGGTGTACGCCACACTCACTCCCAGCACTGACCCCTGGTGTACACCACTCCCACTCCCAGCACTGACTCCTGGTGTACACCACTCCCACTCCCAGCACTGACCCCTGGTGTACACCACACCGACACCCAGCACTCACTTCTGTTGCATACCACTCTTTGCAATGACTCCTAGTGTACACCACCCCCACTCCCAGCACTGACGTCTGGTGTACACCACTCCCAGCACATACTCCTGGTGTACACCACTCCCACTCCCGGCACTGACATCTGGTGTTCATAACTCCCAGCACTGACTCCTGGTGTACACCACTCCCACTCCCAGCACTGACTTCTGGTGTACACCACTCCCAGAACATACTCCTGGTGTAGGCCTCTCCCACTCCCAGCACTGACTCCTGGTGTACACCACTCCCAGCACTGACTCCTGGTGTACACCATTCCCACTCCCAGCAATGACTCCTGGAGTGCACTACTCCCAGCACTGACTCCTGGTGTAGGCCTCTCCCACTCCCAGCACTGACTCCTGGTGTACACCACTCCCAGCAATGACTCCTAGTGTACACCACCCCCACTCCCAGCACTGACGTCTGGTGTACACCACTCCCAGCACATACTCCTGGTGTACACCACTCCCACTCCCGGCACTGACATCTGGTGTTCATAACTCCCAGCACTGACTCCTGGTGTACACCACTCCCACTCCCAGCACTGACTTCTGGTGTACACCACTCCCAGAACATACTCCTGGTGTAGGCCTCTCCCACTCCCAGCACTGACTCCTGGTGTACACCACTCCCAGCACTGACTCCTGGTGTACACCATTCCCACTCCCAGCAATGACTCCTGGAGTGCACTACTCCCAGCACTGACTCCTGGTGTAGGCCTCTCCCACTCCCAGCACTGACTCCTGGTGTACACCACTCCCAGCACTGACTCCTGGTGTACACCACTCCCACTCCCAGCACTGACTTCTGGTGTACACCACTCCCACTCCCAGCACTGACTTCTGGTGTTCATAACTCCCAGCACTGACTCCTGGTGTACACCACTCCCACTCCCAGCACTGACTTCTGGTGTACACCACTCCAACTCCCAGCACTGACTTCTGGTGTACACCACTCCCAGAACTGACTCCTGGCGTACACCACTCCCAGCACTGACTCCTGGTGTACATCACTCCCCCTCCCAGCACTAACATCTGGTGTACACCACTCCCAGAACTTACTCCTGGTGTAGGCCTCTCCCACTCCCAGCACTGACTCCTGGTGTACACCACTCCCAGCACTGACTCCTAGTGTACACCATTCCCACTCCCAGCAATGACTCCTGGAGTGCACCACTCCCAGAAATGAGTCCTGGTGTACACCATTCCCAGCACTGACTCCTGGAGTACGCCACTCCCACTCCCAGCATTGACTCCTGGTATACACCAATGCCAGCACTGACTCCTGGAGTACACCACTCGCACTCCCAGCACTGACTCCTGGTGTACACCATTCCCAGCACGGACTCCTGGAGTACACCACTCCCAATCCCAGCATTGACTCCTGGTATACACCAATCCCAGCACTGACTCCTGGAGTACACCACTCCCATTCCCAGCAATGACTCCTGGTGTGCACCACTCTCACTCCCAGCACTGACCATTGGTGGACACCACTCCCAGCACTGACTCCTGGTGTACACCACATCGACACCCAGCAGTGACTCCTGCTGTACACCACTCCCACTCCCAGCACTGACTCCTGCTGTACACCACTCCCAGCACTGACTCCTGGTGCACACCATTCCCAGCACTGACTCCTGGCGTACACCACTCCCACTCCCAGCTCTGACTCCTGGTGCACACCAATCCCAGCACTGACTCCTGGAGTACACCACTCCCACTCCCAGCTCTGATTCGTGGTGTACACCATTCCCAAAACTGACTCCTGGTGTACGCCACTCCCACTCCCAGCACTGACTCCTGGTGGACACCACTCCCACTCCTAGCACTGACTCCTGGTGTACACCACTCCCACTCCTAGCACTGACTCCTGGTGTACACCACTCCCACTCCTAGCACTGACTCCTGGTGTACACCACTCCCACTGCCAGCTCTGACCTCTGGTGTACACCACTCCCAGCACTGACCCCTAGTGTACACCACTCCAAGCACTGACCCCTGGTGTACGCCACACCCAGTCACAGCACTGACCCCTGGTGTACACCACTCCCAGCACTGACCCCTGGTGTACACCACTCCCAGCACTGACTCCTGGCGTACACCAATCCCCCTTCCAGCACTGACTCCTGGTGTACACCACTCCCAGCACTGACGCCTGGTGTGCATCATTCCCACTCCCAGCAATGACTCCTGGAGTGGACCACTCCCAGCAATGAGTCCTGGTGTACACCATTCCCAGCACTGACTCCTGGAGTACGCCACTCCCACTCCCAGCATTGACTCCTGGTATACACCAATCCCAGCACTGACTCCTGGAGTACACCACTCGCACTCCCAGCACTGACTCCTGGTGTACACCATTCCCAGCACGGACTCCTGGAGTACGCCACTCCCAATCCCAGCATTGAATCCTGGTATACACCAATCCCAGCACTGACTCCTGGAGTACACCACTCCCATTCCCAGCAATGACTCCTGGTGTGCACCACTCTCACTCCCAGCACTGACCATTGGTGGACACCACTCCCAGCACTGACTCCTGGTGTACACCACATCGACACCCAGCAGTGACTCCTGCTGTACACCACTCCCACTCCCAGCACTGACTCCTGCTGTACACCACTCCCAGTACTGACTCCTGGTGCACACCATTCCCAGCACTGACTCCTGGCGTACACCACTCCCACTCCCAGCACTGACTCCTGGTGCACACCAATCCCAGCACTGACTCCTGGAATACACCACTCCCACTCCCAGCTCTGATTCCTGGTGTACACCATTCCCAAAACTGAGTCCTGGTGTACGCCACTCCCACTCCCAGCACTGACTCCTGGTGTACACCACTCCCACTCCCAGCACTGACCCCTGGTGTACACCACACCGACACCCAGCACTGACTTCTGGTGTATACCACTCCCAGCACTGACTCCTGGTGTACACCACCCCCACTCCCAGCACTGTCTCCTGGTGTACACCACTCCCACTCTCAGCACTGACCCCTGGTGTACACAACACCGACACCCAGCACTGTCTTCTGGTGTATACCACTCCCAGCACTGACTCCTGGTGTACACCACCCCCACTCCCAGCACTGACTTCTGGTGTATACCACTCCCAGCACAGACTCCTGGTGTACACCAATCCCACTCCTGGCACTGACTCCTGGCGTACACCACTCCCAGCACTGACTCCTGGTGTACACCACTCCCCCTTCCAGCACTAACGTCTGGTGTACACCACTCCCAGAACTTGCTCCTGCTGCAGGCCTCTCCAATCACAGCACTGACTCCTAGTGTACTCCACTCCCAGCACTGACCCCTGCTGAAGGCCACTCCCACACACAACACTGACTCCTGGAGAACACCTCTCCCACTCCCAGCACTGTCTCCTGGTGAACACCACTCCCAGCACTGACTCCTGGCGTACACCAATCCCCCTTCCAGCACTGACTCCTGGTGTACACCACTCCCAGCACTGACGCCTGGTGTGCACCATTCCCACTCCCAGCAATGACTCCTGGAGTGGACCACTCCCAGCACGAACTCCTGGCGTACAGCATGCCCAATCCCAGCACTGACTCCTAGTGTACACCACTCCCAGCAATGAGTCCTGGTGTACACCATTCCCAGCACTGACTCCTGGAGTATGCCACTCCCACTCCCAGCATTGACTCCTGGTATACACCAATCCCAGCACTGACTCCTGGAGTACACTACTCCCACTCCCAGCACTGACTCCTGGTGTACACCACTCCCAGCACTGACTCTGGCAATACACCAATCCCCCTCCCAGCAATGACTCCTGGTGTACACCACTCTCACTCCCAGCACTTACCATTGGTGTACACCACACCCACTCCCAGCACTGACCCCTGGTGTACACCACTCCCACTACCAGCACTGACTTCGGGTGGACAACACTCCCAGCACTGACTCCTGGTGTACTCCACACCGACAATCAGCACTGACTTCTGGTGTACACCACTCCCACTCCCAGCACTGACTTCTGGTGTACACCACTCCCACTCCCAGCACTGACTTCTGGTGTACACCACTCCCAGAACTGACTCCTGGCATACACCACTCCCAGCACTGACTCCTGGTGTACATCACTCCCCCTCCCAGCACTAACATCTGGTGTACACCACTCCCAGAACTTACTCCTGGTGTAGGCCTCTCCCACTCCCAGCACTGACTCCTGGTGTACATCACTCCCCCTCCCAGCACTAACATCTGGTGTACACCACTCCCAGAACTTACTCCTGGTGTAGGCCTCTCCCACTCCCAGCACTGACTCCTGGCGTACACCACTCCCAGCACTGACTCCTAGTGTACACCATTCCCACTCCCAGCAATGACTCCTGGAGTGCACCACTCCCAGCAATGAGTCCTGGTGTACACCATTCCCAGCACTGACTCCTGGAGTACGCCACTCCCACTCCCAGCATTGACTCCTGGTATACACCAATGCCAGCACTGACTCCTGGAGTACACCACTCGCACTTCCAGCACTGACTCCTGGTGTACACCATTCCCAGCACTGACTCCTGGAGTACGCCACTCCCACTCCCAGCATTGACTCCTGGTATACACCAATGCCAGCACTGACTCCTGGAGTACACCACTCGCACTTCCAGCACTGACTCCTGGTGTACACCACTCCCAGCACTGACTCCTGGCGTACACCAATCCCCCTTCCAGCACTGACTCCTGGTGTACACCACTCCCAGCACTGACACCTGGTGTGCACCATTCCCACTCCCAGCAATGACTCCTGGAGTGGACCACTCCCAGCACGAACTCCTGGCGTACAGCATGCCCGATCCCAGCACTGACTCCTAGTGTACACCACTCCCAGCAATGAGTCCTGGTGTACACCATTCCCAGCACTGACTCCTGGAGTATGCCACTCCCACTCCCAGCATTGACTCCTGGTGCACACCATTCCCAGCACTGACTCCTGGCGTACACCACTCCCACTCCCAGCTCTGACTCCTGGTGTACACCACTCCTACTACCAGCACTGACTTCTGGGGTGCACCACACCGACACCCAGCACTGACTTCTGGTGTACACCACTCCCAGCACTGACTCCTGGTGTACGCCACACTCACTCCCAGCACTGACTTCTGGTGTTCACCACTCCCGGCACTGACTCCCGGAGTACGCCACACTCACTCCCAGCACTGACTTCTGGTGTGCACCACTCCCAGCACTGACTCCTGGTGTACGCCACACTCACTCCCAGCACTGACCCCTGGTGTACACCACTCCCACTCCCAGCACTGACTCCTGGTGTACACCACTCCCACTCCCAGCACTGACCCCTGGTGTACACCACACCGACACCCAGCACTGACTTCTGGTGCATACCACTCCCAGCACTGACTTCTGGTGTACACCACCCCCACTCCCAGCACTGACGTCTGGTGTACACCACTCCCAGCACATACTCCTGGTGTACACCACTCCCACTCCCGGCACTGACTTCTGGTGTTCATAACTCCCAGCACTGACTCCTGGTGTACACCACTCCCACTCCCAGCACTGACTTCTGGTGTACACCACTCCCAGAACATACTCCTGGTGCAGGCCTCTCCCACTCCCAGCACTGACTCCTGGTGTACACCACTCCCAGCACTGACTCCTGGTGTACACCATTCCCACTCCCAGCAATGACTCCTGGAGTGCACTACTCCCAGCACTGACTCCTGGTGTACATCACTCCCCCTCCCAGCACGAACATCTGGTGTACACCACTCCCAGAACTTACTCCTGGTGTAGGCCTCTCCTACTCCCAGCACTGACTCCTGGTGTACACCACTCCCAGCACTAACTCCTGGTGTACACCATTCCCACTCCCAGCAATGACTCCTGGTGTACACCATTCCCAGCACTGACTCCTGGAGTACGCCACTCCCACTCCCAGCATTGACTCCTGGTATACACCAATCCCAGCACTGACTCCTGGAGTACACCCCTCGCACTCCCAGCACTGACTCCTGGTGTACACCATTCCCAGCACTGACTCCTGGAGTACGCCACTCCCTATCCCAGCATTGACTCCTGGTATACACCAATCCCAGCACTGACTCCTGGAGTACACCACTCCCATTCCCAGCAATGACTCCTGGTGTGCACCACTCTCACTCCCAGCACTGACCATTGGTGGACACCACTCCCAGCACTGACTCCTGTTGTACACCACATCGACACCCAGCAGTGACTCCTGCTGTACACCACTCCCACTCCCAGCACTGACTCCTGCTGTACACCACTCCCAGCACTGACTCCTGGTGCACACCATTCCCAGCACTGACTCCTGGCGTACACCACTCCCACTCCCAGCACTGACTCCTGGTGCACACCAATCCCAGCACTGACTCCTGGAGTACACCACTCCCACTCCCAGCTCTGATTCTTGGTGTACAGCATTCGCAAAACTGACTCCTGGTGTACGCCACTCCCACTCCCAGCACTGACTCCTGGTGGACACCACTCCCACTCCCAGCACTGACTCCTGGTGTATACCACTCCCACTCACAGCACTGACCCCTGGTGTACACCACTCCCAGCACTGACTCTGGCAATACACCACTCCCACTGCCAGCACTGACCTCTGGTGTACACCACTGCCAGCACTGACCCCTGGTGTACACCACTCCCAGCACTGACCCCTGGTGTACGCCACACCCACTCCCAGCACTGACCCCTGGTGTACGCCACACCCAGTCACAGCACTGACCCCTGGTGTACACCACTCCCAGCACTGACCCCTGGTGTACAACACACCCAGAACTGATTTCTGGTGTACACCACTCCCACTCCCAGCACTGACTCCAGTTGTATACCACTCCCACTCCCAGCACTGACCACTGGTGTTAACCACTCCTGACACTGACTCCTGGTGTACACCACTCCCACTCCAAGCATTGACTCCTGGTGTACATCACTCCCCCACCCAGCACTGACTTCTGGTGTACACCACTCCTGGCACTGACCCCTGGTGTACACCACTCCCACTCCCAGCACTGACTCCTGGTGTACACCACTCCCACTCCCAGCACTGACGCCTGCTGTACACCACTCCCACTACCAGCATTGACTAATGGTGTACACCACTCCCAGCACTGACTCCTGGCGTAAACCACTCCCAGCACGGACTCCTGCTGTACACCACTCCCACTACCAGCATTGACTAATGGTGTACACCACTCCCAGCACTGACTCTGGCAATACACCACTCCCACTGCCAGCACTGACCCCTGGTGTACACCACTCCCACTCCCAGCACTGACTCCTGGTGTACACCTCTCCCACTCCCAGCACATACTCCTGGTGTACACCACTCCCACTCCCGGCACTGACTTCTGGTGTTCATAACTCCCAGCACTGACTCCTGGTGTACACCACTCCCACTCCCAGCACTGACTTCTGGTGTACACCACTCCCAGAACAACATCCTGGTGTAGGCCTCTCCCACTCCCAGCACTGACTCCTGGTGTACACCACTCCCAGCACTGACTCCTGGTGTACACCATTCCCACTCCCAGCAATGACTCCTGGAGTGCACTACTCCCAGCACTGACTCCTGGTGTACATCATTCCCCCTCCCAGCACGAACATCTGGTGTACACCACTCCCAGAACTTACTCCTGGTGTAGGCCTCTCCCACTCCCAGCACTGACTCCTGGTGTACACCACTCCCAGCACTAACTCCTGGTGTACACCATTCCCACTCCCAGCAATGACTCCTGGTGTACACCATTCCCACTCCCAGCAATGACTCCTGGAGTGCACCACTCCCAGCAATGAGTCCTGGTGCACACCATTCCCAGCACTGACTCCTGGAGTACGCCACTCCCACTCCCAGCATTGACTCCTGGTATACACCAATCCCAGCACTGACTCCTGGAGTACACCCCTCGCACTCCCAGCACTGACTCCTGGTGTACACCATTCCCAGCACTGACTCCTGGAGTACGCCACTCCCTATCCCAGCATTGACTCCTGGTATACACCAATCCCAGCACTGACTCCTGGAGTACACCACTCCCATTCCCAGCAATGACTCCTGGTGTACACCACTCTCACTCCCAGCACTGACCATTGGTGGACACCACTCCCAGCACTGACTCCTGTTGTACACCACATCGACACCCAGCAGTGACTCCTGCTGTACACCACTCCCACTCCCAGCATTGACTCCTGCTGTACACCACTCCCAGCACTGACTCCTGGTGCACACCATTCCCAGCACTGACTCCTGGCGTACACCACTCCCACTCCCAGCACTGACTCCTGGTGCACACCAATCCCAGCACTGACTCCTGGAGTACACCACTCCCACTCCCAGCTCTGATTCCTGGTGTACAGCATTCGCAAAACTGACTCCTGGTGTACGCCACTCCCACTCCCAGCACTGACTCCTGGTGGACACCACTCCCACTCCCAGCACTGACTCCTGGTGTATACCACTCCCACTCACAGCACTGACCCCTGGTGTACACCACTCCCAGCACTGACTCTGGCAATAC
Source organism: Heterodontus francisci (assembly GCF_036365525.1). NCBI lineage: Eukaryota > Metazoa > Chordata > Chondrichthyes > Heterodontiformes > Heterodontidae > Heterodontus > Heterodontus francisci. The sequence goes on along the minus strand of NC_090380.1, from coordinate 15,452,110 downwards.
ACCACTCCCACTCCCAGCACTGACCCCTGGTGTACACCACTCCCAGCACTGACCCCTGGTGTACGCCACACCCACTCCCAGCACTGACCCCTGGTGTACGCCACACCCAGTCACAGCACTGACCCCTGGTGTACACCACTCCCAGCACTGACTCCTGGTGTACAACACACCCAGAACTGATTTCTGGTGTACACCACTCCCACTCCCAGCACTGACTCCAGTTGTATACCACTCCCACTCCCAGCACTGACTTCTGGTGTTAACCACTCCTGACACTGACTCCTGGTGTACACCACTCCCACTCCAAGCATTGACTCCTGGTGTACATCACTCCCCCACCCAGCACTGACTTCTGGTGTACACCACTCCTGGCACTGACCCCTGGTGTACACCACTCCCACTCCCAGCACTGAATCCTGGTGTACACCACTCCCACTACCAGCATTTACTAATGGTGTACACCACTCCCAGCACTGACTCCTGGCGTAAACCACTCCCAGCACGGACTCCTGGTGTACACCACTTCCCCTCCCAGCACTGACCTCTGGTGTACACCACTCCTAGAACTTACTCCTGGTGTAGGCCTCTCTAATCCCAGCACTGACGCCTAGTATACACCAATCCCAGCACTGACTGCTGCTGAAGGCCGCTCCCTCACACTACACTGACTCCTGGACAACACCACTCCCACTTCCAGCACTGACGCCTGGTGTACACCACTCCCAGCACTGACTCCAGGACAACACCACTCCCACTTCCAGCACTGACTCCTGGACAACACCACTCCCACTTCCAGCACTGACGCCTGGTGTACACCACTCCCAGCACTGACTCCTGGTGTACACCACTCCCACTCACAGCACTGACCCCTGGTGTACACCACTCCCAGCACTGACTCTGGCAATACACCACTCCCACTGCCAGCACTGACCTCTGGTGTACACCACTCCCAGCACTGACCCCTGGTGTACACCACTCCCAGCACTGACTCCTGGTGTACACCACTCCCACTCCCAGCATTGACCTCTGGTGTACACCACACCCAGCACTGACTCCTGGTGTACACCATTCCCAGCACTGACTCCTGGAGTACGCCACTCCCACTCCCAGCATTGACTCCTGGTATACACCAATGCCAGCACTGACTCCTGGAGTACACCACTCGCACTTCCAGCACTGACTCCTGGTGTACACCATTCCCAGCACGGACTCCTGGAGTACGCCACTCCCAATCCCAGCATTGACTCCTGGTATACACCAATCCCAGCACATACTCCTGGAGTACACCACTCCCATTCCCAGCAATGACTCCTGGTGTGCACCACTCTCACTCCCAGCACTGACCATTGGTGGACACCACTCCCAGCACTGACTCCTGGTGTACACCACATCGACACCCAGCAGTGACTCCTGCTGTACACCACTCCCACTCCCAGCACTGACTCCTGCTGTACACCACTCCCAGCACTGACTCCTGGTGCACACCATTCCCAGCACTGACTCCTGGCGTACACCACTCCCACTCCCAGCTCTGACTCCTGGTGCACACCAATCCCAGCACTGACTCCTGGAGTACACCACTCCCACTCCCAGCTCTGATTCGTGGTGTACACCATTCCCAAAACTGACTCCTGGTGTACGCCACTCCCACTCCCAGTACTGACTCCTGGTGGACACCACTCCCACTCCTAGCACTGACTCCTGGTGTACACCACTCCCACTCACAGCACTGACCCCTGGTGTACACTACTCCCAGCACATGACTCTGGCAATACACCACTCCCACTGCCAGCTCTGACCTCTGGTGTACACCACTCCCAGCACTGACCCCTAGTGTACACCACTCCCAGCACTGACTCCTGGTGTACGCCACTCCCAGCACTGACCCCTGGTGTACACCACTCCCAGCACTGACTCCTGGTGTAAGCCACACCCACTCCCAGCACTGACCCCTGGTGTACACCACTCCCAGCACTGACCCCTGGTGTACACCACTCCCAGCACTGACTCCTGGTGTAAGCCACATCCAGTCACAGCACTGACTCCTGCTGTACACCACTCCCAGTACTGACTCCTGGTGCACACCATTCCCAGCACTGACTCCTGGCGTACACCACTCCCACTCCCAGCACTGACTCCTGGTGCACACCAATCCCAGCACTGACTCCTGGAGTACACCACTCCCACTCCCAGCTCTGATTCCTGGTGTACACCATTCCCAAAACTGAGTCCTGGTGTACGCCACTCCCACTCCCAGCACTGACTCCTGGTGTACACCACTCCCACTCCCAGCACTGACCCCTGGTGTACACCACACCGACACCCAGCACTGACTTCTGGTGTATACCACTCCCAGCACTGACTCCTGGTGTACACCACCCCCACTCCCAGCACTGTCTCCTGGTGTACACCACTCCCACTCTCAGCACTGACCCCTGGTGTACACCACACCGACACCCAGCACTGTCTTCTGGTGTATACCACTCCCAGCACTGACTCCTGGTGTACACCACCCCCACTCCCAGCACTGACTTCTGGTGTATACCACTCCCAGCACAGACTCCTGGTGTACACCACTCCCACTCTCAGCACTGACCCCTGGTGTACACCACACCGACACCCAGCACTGACTTCTGGTGTACACCACTCCCACTCTCAGCACTGACCCCTGGTGTACACCACACCGACACCCAGCACTGACTTCTGGTGTATACCACTCCCAGCACTGACTCCTGGTGTACACCACCCCCACTCCCAGCACTGTCTCCTGGTGTACACCACTCCCACTCTCAGCACTGACCCCTGGTGTACACCACACCGACACCCAGCACTGACTTCTGGTGTATACCACTCCCAGCACTGACTCCTGGTGTACACCACCCCCACTCCCAGCACTGTCTCCTGGTGTACACCACTCCCACTCTCAGCACTGACCCCTGGTGTACACCACACCGACACCCAGCACTGTCTTCTGGTGTATACCACTCCCAGCACTGTCTCCTGGTGTACACCACTCCCACTCTCAGCACTGACCCCTGGTGTACACCACACCGACACCCAGCACTGTCTTCTGGTGTATACCACTCCCAGCACTGACTCCTGGTGTACACCACCCCCACACCCAGCACTGACTCCTGGTGTACACCATTCCCAGCACTGACTCCTGGAGTACGCCACTCCCACTCCCAGCATTGACTCCTGGTATACACCACTCCCACTGCCAGCACTGACCTCTGGTGTACACCACTCCCAGCACTGACCCCTGGTGTACACCACTCCCAGCACTGACTCCTGGTGTACACCACTCCCACTCCCAGCACTGACCTCTGGTGTACACCACACCCAGCACTGACTCCTGGCGTAAACCACTCCCAGCACAGACTCCTGGTGTACACCACTCCCCCTCCCAGCACTGACTTCTGGTGTACACCACTCCAAGAACTTACTCCTGGTGTAGGCCTCTCAAATCCCAGCACTGACTCCTAGTATACACCAATCCCAGCACTGACTGCTGCTGAAGGCCACTCCCACACACTACACTGACTACTGGACAACACCACTCCCACTTCCAGCACTGATGCCTGGTGTACACCACTCCCAGCACTGACTCCTAGTGTACACCACTCCCACTCACAGCACTGACCCCTGGTGTACACCACTCCCAGCACTGACTCTGGCAATACACCACTCCCACTGCCAGCACTGACCTCTGGTGTACACCACTCCCAGCACTGACCCCTGGTGTACACCACTCCCAGCACTGACTCCTGGTGTACACCACTCCCACTCCCAGCACTGACCTCTGGTGTACACCACTCCCACTCCCAGCACTGACTCCTGCTGTACACCACACCCACACCCAGCATTGACTAATGGTGTACACCACTCCCAGCACTGACTCCTGGCGTAAACCACTCCCAGCACGGACTCCTGGTGTACACCACTCCCCCTCCCAGCACTGACTTCTGGTGTACACCACTCCAAGAACTTACTCCTGGTGTAGGCCTCTCTAATCCCAGCACTGACTCCTAGTATACACCAATCCCAGCACAGACTGCTGCTGAAGGCCACTCCCACACACTACACTGACTCCTGGACAACATCACTCCCACTTCCAGCACTGACGCCTGGTGTACACCACTCCCAGCACTGACTCCTGGTGTACACCACTCCCACTCCCGGCACTGACTTCTGGTGTTCATAACTCCCAGCACTGACTCCTGGTGTACACCACTCCCACTCCCAGCACTGACTTCTGGTGTACACCACTCCCAGAACAACATCCTGGTGTAGGCCTCTCCCACTCCCAGCACTGACTCCTGGTGTACACCACTCCCAGCACTGACTCCTGGTGTACACCATTCCCACTCCCAGCAATGACTCCTGGAGTGCACTACTCCCAGCACTGACTCCTGGTGTACATCACTCCCCCTCCCAGCACGAACATCTGGTGTACACCACTCCCAGAACTTACTCCTGGTGTAGGCCTCTCCCACTCCCAGCACTGACTCCTGGTGTACACCACTCCCAGCACTAACTCCTGGTGTACACCATTCCCACTCCCAGCAATGACTCCTGGTGTACACCATTCCCACTCCCAGCAATGACTCCTGGAGTGCACCACTCCCAGCAATGAGTCCTGGTGCACACCATTCCCAGCACTGACTCCTGGAGTACGCCACTCCCACTCCCAGCATTGACTCCTGGTATACACCAATCCCAGCACTGACTCCTGGAGTACACCCCTCGCACTCCCAGCACTGACTCCTGGTGTACACCATTCCCAGCACTGACTCCTGGAGTACGCCACTCCCTATCCCAGCATTGACTCCTGGTATACACCAATCCCAGCACTGACTCCTGGAGTACACCACTCCCATTCCCAGCAATGACTCCTGGTGTACACCACTCTCACTCCCAGCACTGACCATTGGTGGACACCACTCCCAGCACTGACTCCTGTTGTACACCACATCGACACCCAGCAGTGACTCCTGCTGTACACTACTCCCACTCCCAGCATTGACTCCTGCTGTACACCACTCCCAGCACTGACTCCTGGTGCACACCATTCCCAGCACTGACTCCTGGCGTACACCACTCCCACTCCCAGCACTGACTCCTGGTGCACACCAATCCCAGCACTGACTCCTGGAGTACACCACTCCCACTCCCAGCTCTGATTCCTGGTGTACAGCATTCGCAAAACTGACTCCTGGTGTACGCCACTCCCACTCCCAGCACTGACTCCTGGTGGACACCACTCCCACTCCCAGCACTGACTCCTGGTGTATACCACTCCCACTCACAGCACTGACCCCTGGTGTACACCACTCCCAGCACTGACTCTGGCAATACACCACTCCCACTCCCAGCACTGACCCCTGGTGTACACCACTCCCAGCACTGACCCCTGGTGTACGCCACACCCACTCCCAGCACTGACCCCTGGTGTACGCCACACCCAGTCACAGCACTGACCCCTGGTGTACACCACTCCCAGCACTGACTCCTGGTGTACAACACACCCAGAACTGATTTCTGGTGTACACCACTCCCACTCCCAGCATTGACTCCAGTTGTATACCACTCCCACTCCCAGCACTGACTTCTGGTGTTAACCACTCCTGACACTGACTCCTGGTGTACACCACTCCCACTCCAAGCATTGACTCCTGGTGTACATCACTCCCCCACCCAGCACTGACTTCTGGTGTACACCACTCCTGGCACTGACCCCTGGTGTACACCACTCCCACTCCCAGCACTGAATCCTGGTGTACACCACTCCCACTACCAGCATTTACTAATGGTGTACACCACTCCCAGCACTGACTCCTGGCGTAAACCACTCCCAGCACGGACTCCTGGTGTACACCACTTCCCCTCCCAGCACTGACCTCTGGTGTACACCACTCCTAGAACTTACTCCTGGTGTAGGCCTCTCTAATCCCAGCACTGACGCCTAGTATACACCAATCCCAGCACTGACTGCTGCTGAAGGCCGCTCCCTCACACTACACTGACTCCTGGACAACACCACTCCCACTTCCAGCACTGACGCCTGGTGTACACCACTCCCAGCACTGACTCCAGGACAACACCACTCCCACTTCCAGCACTGACTCCTGGACAACACCACTCCCACTTCCAGCACTGACGCCTGGTGTACACCACTCCCAGCACTGACTCCTGGTGTACACCACTCCCACTCACAGCACTGACCCCTGGTGTACACCACTCCCAGCACTGACTCTGGCAATACACCACTCCCACTGCCAGCACTGACCTCTGGTGTACACCACTCCCAGCACTGACCCCTGGTGTACACCACTCCCAGCACTGACTCCTGGTGTACACCACTCCCACTCCCAGCATTGACCTCTGGTGTACACCACACCCAGCACTGACTCCTGGTGTACACCATTCCCAGCACTGACTCCTGGAGTACGCCACTCCCACTCCCAGCATTGACTCCTGGTATACACCAATGCCAGCACTGACTCCTGGAGTACACCACTCGCACTTCCAGCACTGACTCCTGGTGTACACCATTCCCAGCACGGACTCCTGGAGTACGCCACTCCCAATCCCAGCATTGACTCCTGGTATACACCAATCCCAGCACATACTCCTGGAGTACACCACTCCCATTCCCAGCAATGACTCCTGGTGTGCACCACTCTCACTCCCAGCACTGACCATTGGTGGACACCACTCCCAGCACTGACTCCTGGTGTACACCACATCGACACCCAGCAGTGACTCCTGCTGTACACCACTCCCACTCCCAGCACTGACTCCTGCTGTACACCACTCCCAGCACTGACTCCTGGTGCACACCATTCCCAGCACTGACTCCTGGCGTACACCACTCCCACTCCCAGCTCTGACTCCTGGTGCACACCAATCCCAGCACTGACTCCTGGAGTACACCACTCCCACTCCCAGCTCTGATTCGTGGTGTACACCATTCCCAAAACTGACTCCTGGTGTACGCCACTCCCACTCCCAGTACTGACTCCTGGTGGACACCACTCCCACTCCTAGCACTGACTCCTGGTGTACACCACTCCCACTCACAGCACTGACCCCTGGTGTACACTACTCCCAGCACATGACTCTGGCAATACACCACTCCCACTGCCAGCTCTGACCTCTGGTGTACACCACTCCCAGCACTGACCCCTAGTGTACACCACTCCCAGCACTGACTCCTGGTGTACGCCACTCCCAGCACTGACCCCTGGTGTACACCACTCCCAGCACTGACTCCTGGAGTACACCACTCCCACTCCCAGCTCTGATTCCTGGTGTACAACATTCCCAAAACTGAGTCCTGGTGTACGCCACTCCCACTCCCAGCACTGACTCCTGGTGTACACCACTCCCACTCTCAGCACTGACCCCTGGTGTACACCACACCGACACCCAGCACTGACTTCTGGTGTATACCACTCCCAGCACTGACTCCTGGTGTACACCACCCCCACTCCCAGCACTGTCTCCTGGTGTACACCACTCCCACTCTCAGCACTGACCCCTGGTGTACACCACACCGACACCCAGCACTGTCTTCTGGTGTATACCACTCCCAGCACTGACTCCTGGTGTACACCACCCCCACTCCCAGCACTGACTTCTGGTGTATACCACTCCCAGCACAGACTCCTGGTGTACACCACTCCCACTCTCAGCACTGACCCCTGGTGTACACCACACCGACACCCAGCACTGACTTCTGGTGTACACCACTCCCACTCTCAGCACTGACCCCTGGTGTACACCACACCGACACCCAGCACTGACTTCTGGTGTATACCACTCCCAGCACTGACTCCTGGTGTACACCACCCCCACTCCCAGCACTGTCTCCTGGTGTACACCACTCCCACTCTCAGCACTGACCCCTGGTGTACACCACACCGACACCCAGCACTGACTTCTGGTGTATACCACTCCCAGCACTGACTCCTGGTGTACACCACCCCCACTCCCAGCACTGTCTCCTGGTGTACACCACTCCCACTCTCAGCACTGACCCCTGGTGTACACCACACCGACACCCAGCACTGTCTTCTGGTGTATACCACTCCCAGCACTGTCTCCTGGTGTACACCACTCCCACTCTCAGCACTGACCCCTGGTGTACACCACACCGACACCCAGCACTGTCTTCTGGTGTATACCACTCCCAGCACTGACTCCTGGTGTACACCACCCCCACACCCAGCACTGACTCCTGGTGTACACCATTCCCAGCACTGACTCCTGGAGTACGCCACTCCCACTCCCAGCATTGACTCCTGGTATACACCACTCCCACTGCCAGCACTGACCTCTGGTGTACACCACTCCCAGCACTGACCCCTGGTGTACACCACTCCCAGCACTGACTCCTGGTGTACACCACTCCCACTCCCAGCACTGACCTCTGGTGTACACCACACCCAGCACTGACTCCTGGCGTAAACCACTCCCAGCACAGACTCCTGGTGTACACCACTCCCCCTCCCAGCACTGACTTCTGGTGTACACCACTCCAAGAACTTACTCCTGGTGTAGGCCTCTCAAATCCCAGCACTGACTCCTAGTATACACCAATCCCAGCACTGACTGCTGCTGAAGGCCACTCCCACACACTACACTGACTCCTGGACAACACCACTCCCACTTCCAGCACTGATGCCTGGTGTACACCACTCCCAGCACTGACTCCTAGTGTACACCACTCCCACTCACAGCACTGACCCCTGGTGTACACCACTCCCAGCACTGACTCTGGCAATACACCACTCCCACTGCCAGCACTGACCTCTGGTGTACACCACTCCCAGCACTGACCCCTGGTGTACACCACTCCCAGCACTGACTCCTGGTGTACACCACTCCCACTCCCAGCACTGACCTCTGGTGTACACCACTCCCACTCCCAGCACTGACTCCTGCTGTACACCACACCCACACCCAGCATTGACTAATGGTGTACACCACTCCCAGCACTGACTCCTGGCGTAAACCACTCCCAGCACGGACTCCTGGTGTACACCACTCCCCCTCCCAGCACTGACTTCTGGTGTACACCACTCCAAGAACTTACTCCTGGTGTAGGCCTCTCTAATCCCAGCACTGACTCCTAGTATACACCAATCCCAGCACAGACTGCTGCTGAAGGCCACTCCCACACACTACACTGACTCCTGGACAACACCACTCCCACTTCCAGCACTGACGCCTGGTGTACACCACTCCCAGCACTGACTCCTGGTGTACACCACTCCCACTGCCAGCACTGACATCTGGTGTACACCACTCCCCGCACTGACCCCTGGTGTACACCACTCCCAGCACTGACTCCTGGTGTACACCACTCCCACTCCCAGCACTGACCTCTGGTGTACACCACTCCCAGCACTGACTCCTGGTGTACGCCACACCCAGTCACAGCACTGATCCCTGGTGTACACCACTCCCAGCACTGACTCCTGGTGTACACCACTCCCACTCCCAGCACTGACCTCTGGTGTACACCACTCCCAGCACTGACTCCTGGTGTACATCACTCCCACTCCCAGCACTGACCTCTGGTGTCCACCACTCCCAGCACTGACTCCTGGTGTACACCACTCCCAGCACTGACTCCTGGTGTACATCACTCCCACTCCCAGCACTGACCTCTGGTGTCCACCACTCCCAGCACTGACTCCTGGTGTACACCACTCCCAGCACTGACTCCTGGCGTAAACCACTTCCAGCACGGACTCCTGGTGTACACCACTCGCCCTCCCAGCACTGACTTCTGGTGTACACCACTCCTGGAACTTACTCCTGCTGTAGGCCTCTCCAATCCCAGCACTGACTCCTATTGTACACCAATCCCAGCACAGACTGCTGCTGAAGCCCACTCCCACACACAACACTGACGCCTGGACAACACCACTCCCACTTCCAGCACTGACGCCTGGTGTACACCACTCCCAGCACTGACTCCAGGACAACACCACTCCCACTTCCAGCACTGACTCCTGGTGTACACCACTCCCAGCACTGACTCCAGGAGTTCACCTCTCCCACTCCCAGCACTGTCTCCTGGTGTACACGACTCCCACTTCCAGCACTGACTCCTGGTGTACACCATTCTCAGCACTGACTCCTGGTGTACACCACTCCCAGGACTGTATCCTGGTGTATACCAATCCCAGCACTGACTCCTGGAGTACACCACTCCCACTCCCAGCACTGTCTCCTGGTGTACACCACTCCCAGCACTGACTCTGGGAATACACCAATCCCCCTCCCAGCACTGACTCTTGGAGTACACCACTCCCACTCCCAGCACTGACTTCTGGTGTACACCACACCCAGCACTGACTCCTGGTGTACGCCACACCCACTTCCAGCACTGAGCCCTGGTGTACACCACTCCCACTCCCAGCACTGACTTCGGGTGTACAACACACCCAGAACTGATTTCTGGTGTACACCACTCCCACTCCCAGCACTGACTCCAGTTGTATACCACTCCCACTCCCAGCACTGACTTCTGGTGTTAACCACTCCTGGCACTGACTCCTGGTGTACACCACTCCCACTCCTAGCATTGACTCCTGGTGTACATCACTCCCCTACCCAGCACTGACTTCTGGTGTACAGCACTCCTGGCACTGACCCCTGGTGTACACCACTCCCACTCCCAGCACTGACTCCTGGTGTACACCACTCCCACTCCCAGCACTGACTCCTGCTGTACACCACTCCCACTCCCAGCATTGACTAATGGTGTACACCACTCCCAGCACTGACTCCTGGCATAAACCACTCCCAGCACTGACTTCTGGTGTACACCAATCCCAGCACTGACTGCTGCTGAAGGCCACTCCCACACACTACACTGACTCCTGGACAACACCACTCCCACTTCCAGCACTGACCCTTGGTGTACACCACTCCCACTCTCAGCACTGACTTCGGGTGTACAACACACCCAGAATTGACGTCTGGTGTACACCACTCCCAGCACTGATTCCTGGTGCACTCCATCCCAACTCCCTGCACTGACTTCGGGTGTACAACATTCTCAGCACTGACTACTGGTGTACACCACTCCCACTCCCAGCACTGACTCCTGGTGGAGGCCACTCCCACTCCCAGAACGGACATCTGGTGTGCACCACTCACAGCACTGACTCCAGGTGCACACCACTCACAGCACTGACTCCAGGTGCACACCACTCACAGCACCGACTCCAGGTGCACACCACTCCCACTCCCAGCACTGACCCCTGGTGTAAACCACTCCCACTAACAGCACTGACTCCTGGTGAACACCACTCTCACTCCCAGCACTGACAGCTGGTGTGCACCACTCCCACTCCCAGCACTGACTCCTGGTGAACACCACTCTCACTCCCAGCACTGACAGCTGGTGTACACCACTCCCACTCCCAGCACTGACTCCTGGTGAACACCACTCTCACTCCCAGCACTGACTCCTGGTGAACACCACTCTCACTCCCAGCACTGACAGCTGGTGTGCACCACTCCCACTCCCAGCACTGACTCCTGGTGAACACCGCTCTCACTCCCAGCACTGACAGCTGGTGTGCACCACTCCCACTCCCAGCACTGACTCCTGGTGAACACCACTCTCACTCCCAGCACTGACAGCTGGTGTACACCACTCCCAATCCCAGCACTGACTCCTGTTGTGCACCACTCCCAGCACAAACTCTTGGTGCACAGCATGCCCGCTCCCAGCACTGACTCCTGGTGTACACCTCTCCCACTCCGAGCAGTGATGCCCGATGTACACCACTCCCACTCCGAGCAGTGACTTCTGGTGTACACCACTCCCAGCACTGAGTCCTGGTGCACACCACTCCCAGCACTGACTCCTGGTGTACATCACTCCCACTCCCAGCATTGACTGACTGACACCTGGTGTACACCAGACCCAGTCCCAGAACATGCTCCTGGTGTAGGCCTCTCCAATCCCAGCACTGACTCCTGGTGTACACCACTCCCACTCCCAGCATTGACTGACTGACTACTGGTGTACACCATACCCAGTCCCAGAACATACTCCTGATGTAGGGCTCTCCAATCCCAGAACTGACACCTGGTGTACACCACTCCCACTCCCAGAACTGACACCTGATGTACACCACTCCCACTCCCAGCACTGACTCCTGGTGTACACCACTACCAGCACTGATTCCTGGTGTACACCACACCTAGCACTGACACCTGGTATACACCACACCCAGCACTGACTCCTGGTGTACACCACACCTAGCACTGACACCTGGTATACACCACACCCAGCACTGACTCCTGGTGTACACCACACCTAGCACTGACACCTGGTGTACACCACACCCAGCGCTGACTCCTGGTGTACACCACTTCCACTCCCAGCACTGACACCTGGTGTACACCACACCCACTCCCAGCACTAACAATTGGTGTACACCACACCCACTGCCAGCACTGACTCCTGGTGAACACCACTCTCACTCCCAGCACTGACAGCTGGTGTACACCACTCCCACAGACAGCACTGAATCCAGGTGTACACCACTCCCAGTACTGACTCCTGGAGTACACCACTCCCACTCCCAGCACTGTCTCCTGGTGTACACTAATCCGCCTCACAGCACTGACACCTGGTGTACACCACTCCCACAGACAGCACTGAATCCAGGTGTACACCACTTCCAGTACTGACCTCTGGAGTACACCACTCCCACTCCCAGCACTGAATCCTGGTGTACGCCACACACACTCCCAGCACTGAATCCTGGTGTACGCCACACACACTCCCAGCACTGAATCCAGGTGTACACCACTCCCAGTACTGACTCCTGGACTACACCACTCCCACTCCCAGCACTGACTCCCGGTGTGCACCACTCCCAGCACAAACTCCTGGTGTACAGCATGCCCACTCCCAGCACTGACTCCTGGTGTACACCACTCCCACTCCGAGCAGTGATGCCCGATGTACACCACTCCCACTCCGAGCAGTGACTTCTGGTGTACACCACTCCCAGCACTTACTCCTGGTGTACACCACTCCCAGCACTTACTCCTGGTGCACACCACTCCCAGCACTGACTCCTGGTGTACACCACTCCCACTCCCAGTATTGACTGACTGACACCTGGTGTACACCAGACCCAGTCCAAGAACATGCTCCTGGTGTAGGCCTCTCCAATTCCAGCACTGACCCCTAGTGTACACCACTCCCAGCACTGACTCCTGGTGTACACCACTCCCACGCCCAGAACTGACACCTGGTGTACACCACTCCCACTCCCAGCACTGACACCTGGTGCACACCACTCCCAGCACTGACTCCTGGTTGAGGCAAACCTACTCCGAGAATGGACATCTGGTGTACACCACGGCCAGCACTGACTCCTGGTGTACACCACACCTAGCACTGACTCCTGGTGTACACCACACCCAGCACTGACTCCTGGTGTACACTACTCCGACTCCCAGCACTGACTCCTGGTGTACACAACTCCCAGCACTGATTCCTGGTGTACACTACTCCGACTCCCAGCACTGACTCCTGGTGTACACCACTCCCAGCACTGATTCCTGGTGTACACCACACCTAGCACTGACTCCTGGTGTACACCACACCCAGCACTGACTGCTGGTGTACACCACTCCCAATCCCAGCACTGAAACCTGGTGTACAAAATTACCAGCAATGATTCCTGGTGTAGACCACCTCCAACCACAGCACAGACTTCTGGTCTACACTTCTCCCACTCCCTGCACTGACACCTGGTGTAAACCGCTCCCATTCCGAACACTGACTCCTGGTGTACACCACTCCCAGCACTGACTCCTTGTGGGGGCCACTCCCACACACAGCAATGACTCCTGGAGTGCACCACTCCTAGCACGAACTCCTGGTGTACAGCATGCCCAATCCCAGCACTGACTCCTGGTGTACACCACTCCCAGCAATGACTCTGGGAATAAACCAATCCCCCTCCCAGCACTGACTCCTGTTGTACACCACTCCCTGCACTGACTCCTGGTGGAGGCCACTCCCACACACAGCACTGATTCCTGGACTACACCGCTCCCACTCCCAGAACTGACACCTGGTGTACACCACTCCCACACACAGCAATGACTCCTGGAGTGCACCACTCCCAGCACAAACTCCTGGTGTACAGCATGCCCAATCCCAGCACTGACTCCTAGTGTATACCACTCCCAGCACTGAGTCCTGGTGTACCCCACTCCCACTCCCAGCACTGGCTTCTGCTGTACACCAACCCCAGCACTGACTCCTGGTGTACACCACTCTCACTCCCAGCACAAATTCCTGATGAACACCACACACAGCATTGACGCCTGGTGTACACCACTCCCAATCCCAGCACCGACACCTGGTGTACACTAATCCGCCTCCCAGCACTGACACCTGGTGTACACCACTCCCACTGAGCACTGAATCCAGGTGTACACCACTCCCAGCACTGACTCTGGGAATACTCCAATCCCCCTCCCAGCACTGACCCCTGGAGTACACCTCTCTCTGCACTGACTCCTTGTGGGGGCCACTCCCACACACAGCAATGACTCCTGGAGTGCACCACTCCCAGCACGAACTCCTGGTGTACAGCATGCCCAATCCCAGCACTGACTCCTGGTGTACACCACTCCCAGCACTGACTCTGGGAATACACCAATCCCCCTCCCAACACTGACTCCTGTTGTACACCACTCCCTGCACTGACTCCTGGTGGAGGCCACTCCCACACACAGCACTGATTCCTGGACTACACCGCTCCCACTCCCAGAACTGACACGTGGTGTACACCACTCCCACACACAGCAATGACTCCTGGAGTGCACCACTCCCAGCACAAACCCCTGGTGTACAGCATGCCCAATCCCAGCACTGACTCCTAGTGTACACCACTCCCAGCACTGAGTCCTGGTGTACACCAATCCCAGCACTGACTCCTGGAGTACACCAATCCCACTCCCAGCACTGACTCCTGGTGTACACCACTCCCACTCCCAGCCATGAATACTGGTGTGCACCACTCCCACTCCCAGCACAAACTCCTGGTGTACAGCATGCCCACTCCCAGCACTGACCTTTGGTGTACACCACTCCCAGCACTGACTCCTGGTGTACACCACTCCCACTCCCAGCACTGACCTTTGGTGTACACCACTCCCAGCACTGACTCCTGGTGTACGCCACACCCACTCCCAGCACTGACTCCTGGTGTGCACCACTCCCACTCCCAGCACTGACCTTTGGTGTACACCACTCCCAGCACTGACCTTTGGTGTACACCACTCCCAGCACTGACTCCTGGTGTACGCCACACCCGCTCCCAGCACTGACCCCTGGTGTACGCCACTCGCACTCCCAGCACTGACTTCGGGTGTACACCACTCCCACTCCCAGCACTGACTCCTGGTGTACCCCACTCCCACTCCCAGCCCTGGCTTCTGCTGTGCACCAACCCCAGCACTGACTCCTGGTGTACACCACTCCCACTCCCAGCACTGACTCTTGGTGTACACCACTCCCACTCCCAGCACTGACTCCTGGTGTACACCACTCCCACTCCCAGCACTGGCTTCTGCTGTACACCAACCCCAGCACTGACTTCTGTTGTCCACCACTCCCACTCCCAACACTGACTCCTGGTGTACACCACTCTCACTCCCAGCACTCATTCCTGATGAACACCACACACAGCATTGACGCCTGGTGTACACCACCCCCAATCCCAGCACTGAAACCAGGTGTACACCACTCCCAGCACTGACTCTGGGAATACACCAATCCCCCTCCCAGCACTGACCCCTGGGGTACACCACTCCCAGCACGAACTCCTGGTGTACACCACTCCCAGCACTGACTTCTGGTGTACAACACACACAGCAGTGACTTCTGGTGTACACCACTCCCAGCACTAACTCCTGGTGTACACCACTCCAATCCCAGCACTGACTTCGGGTGTACACCACACCGACACCCAGCACTGACACCTGGTGTACACCACTCCCATTCCCAGCACTGTCTCCTGGTGTACACCACTCCCAGCACTGACTCTGGGAATACACCAATCCCCCTCCTAGCACTGACCCCTGGTGAGCACCACTCCCAGCACGAACTCGTGGTGTACAGCATGCCCACTCCCAGCACTGACTCCTGGTGTACACCACTCCCAGTCCCAGCACTGACTTCTGGTGTACAACACACACAGCAGTGACTTCTGGTGTACACTACTCCCAGCACTAACTCCTGGTGTACACCACTCCAATCCCAGCACTGACTTCGGGTGTACACCACACCGACTCCCAACACTGACTCCTGGTGTACACCACTCCCATTCACAGCACTGACTCCTGGTGTACACCACTCCCAGTACTGACTTCTGGAGTACACCACTCCCATTCCCTGCGCTGACTCCTGGTGTACACCACACCGACTCCCAGCATTGGCTTCTGGTGTACACCACACCCACTCCCAGCACTGACCCCTGGTGTACACCACTTCCAGCACTGACTCCTGGTGTACACAACTGCTACTCCTAGTACTGACTCCTGGTGCACACCACTCCCAGCACTGACTCCTGGTGTACACCACTCCCACTCCCAGCACTACCTCCTGGTGTACACCACTCCCACTTCCAACCGTGACTCCTGGTGTACACCACTCCCACTCCCAGCACTGACTCCTGGTGTACGCCCTTCTCATTCCCTGCACTGACACCTGGTGTACACCACTCCCAGCTGTGACTCCTGGTGTACACATCTCCCACTATCAGCCCCGAGTCCTGTTGTACACCACTCCTACACCAATCACTGACTCCCGGTTACAACACTCCCACTTTTAACACTGACTCCTGAGGTACACCATTCCCATTCCCAGCACTGACTCATTGTGTACACCATGCCCACTCCTATCTCTGACTCTTGATGTACACTATTTCCATTCCCAGCACTGACTGCTGGTGTACACCACTCCCACTCCCAGCACTGACTCCTGGTGTGCACCACATCCAGTCCCAGCACTGATTCTTGGTGTACACCCTACCAGCACTGACTCCTGGTGTACACCCTTCCCACTACCAGCCTTTTCCCAATTTTAGCAACAGTGAACATCCTTCCCTCTAGTTTACTGTGTGGAGTTGGAAATTTATGTGGCTATTTGTTCTGATCTGGAATGCACTTCCTAAAATGGTGCTAGAAGGAGATTCAATAATGAATTGGATAATTTTTTGAAAAAGACAAATTTTCATGGGTCTTGGGAAGGAGCAGGAGAGTGGTACTGATTGGATAGCTCTTTCAATGAGCTGGCACCAGCCCAAGTGGGGCCGAATGACCAGTTTACGGTTATGTTAACAGTACATCTCATTATGTTGAAGAATTTTGACAGCCCAAGTTTATTGTAAGCAAACTAAGTCAAAATGAAATAAAAATAAGAAATGCTGGAACCACCCAGCAGGTCTGGCAGCATCTGTGGAAAGAGAAGCAGAGTTAACGTTTCAGGTCAGTGACCCTTCTTCGGAACTCAAAATGAATCTCTAATTGCAAAATGACTATTCTGCAAAAGGTCATTGACCTGAAACTTTAACTCTGCTTCTCTCTCCACACATGATGCAGACTATTTGCCGCATTTTCTGCTTTTATTTCACATTTCCGGAATTCACTGTATTTTGCTTTTGTCTTGCTCCAAATATGACAAAAGGTTCATCAAATTCCACAGAGCTATTTAGAAGCTATTTGATCCTTTCAGACCCCAGTGAATCACACATGAATGTTTGAGTGTCCAGGATGATCACTTTTGATAAATTTACATTCAGACCGCACATCAATTCTCACGTGCTGTTTGTATTCAGTGGCATTTCAAAGGGGCTGAACGATGGGTATTTGCATCTGAAAGGAATTCCCTCTGTATACCAGACAGTTGCTGATGGTGTTAAAACCTGGAACAGGGGGCTGCACAAACTTCAAGCAACCAAACTTTTCACTTGTATTGTCTCCAATTAAGTTTATTGCGAGGGGAGGAATCAATGCTTCAAGGTCTTACACATTTACCATCTAGTTTAAGAACACAAGACAAGGAGTTGGCCATTCAGTCATTAGATCATTGCCTGATCTGTATCTTAACTCCATCTCTCTGCCTTGGATCTGTAACTCTTAACACCATTAAAATAATAATCTATCAATCTCAGTTTTGAAATTTTCAACAGCTTCTTGGGAAAGAGAGAGTTTCCGATTTCCATGACATTTTGTGTGGGGGCGGCACAGTGCACTGTAGCCTCACAGCTCCAGCGACCCGGGTTCGATTCTGGGTACTGCCTGTGTGGAGTTTGCAAGTTCTCCCTGTGACCGCGTGGGTTTCCGCCGGGTGCTCCGGTTTCCTCCCACTGCCAAAAGACTTGCAGGTTGATAGGTAAATTGGCCATTATAAATTGCCCCTAGTGTAGGTAGGTGGTAGGAGAATGGTGGGGTAAAAACAAGAAATGCTGGAACCACTCAGCAGGTCTGGCAGCATCTGTGGAAAGAGAAGCAGAGTTAACGTTTCGGGTCAGTGGATGTGGTAGGGAATATGGGATTAATGTAGGATTAGTATAAATGGGTGGTTGTTGGTCAGCACAGACTCGGTGGGCTGAAGGGCCTGTTTCAGTGCTGTATCTCTCTATGACTCTAAGTGCATCATCCCTGAATGGCCTGGCTCTAATTTTAAGGTTCTGGCCCCTTGTTCTGAACTCCACTACCAGAGGAAATAGTTTCTCTCCATCGACCCTATCAACTCTTTTGATCATTTTAAACAGCTCAATTGGATAACCCCTTAATCTCTGCTCCTCAAGGGAATACAAGCCTAGTTAATGCAGCCAGTTCCCACAATTTAACCCTTTTAGCTGCATTATCATTCTGCTGAATCTGTTCTGCATTCGCTCCAAGGCCAGTTTATCCTTCCTGTGATGTGGTGCCCAGAGCTGAACACAGCCCCCAGTTGGGCCTGAGCTCTGGACAGCTGAAACATAACTTCCACCCTTTATATTCCCTTTGTATTTGAGATGAAGGTTAATATTCCTTTCCAATTACTTTTTGTACCATTCCAGTAGCATTTAGTAATTTTTGTATTTGGACCCCTAACTCTCTCTTCTCCTCCTAACTGCTCGTCATTTAGAAAATACTCTGATCTATCTTTCCTGAGTGCAAGGTTTGATTTTATATTCCTCTTGTGTTCTGGTGTCTGTTCCTCCATATTGACAGGAATACACACCTTCAGTCTGTGAGGTTGCAGAAAAAGTGTCTGAGTTTAAGGGAGGTTATGAAGTTAACATCTGCTCAGTCAGTGACTGTCTGGGATAGATAGGGAATTCCTTTCAGATGCAAACACCATCATTCAGCCCCTTTGAAGTGCCACTGAATACTAACAACAGGTGAGAATTGATATGTGTTGGAAGCTTTTTTTTTTCAGATATTCAGTCCCAGGGACACCCAGCAGTCAAAATCCTATCTAGTTGAGGGAAGCTTCTCAATCCCCCAGCCCCAGAATGTGAGGCTGCCCCCAGGAGCTCTCTATTGAAATGGTAATTGCAGAGAGAGAGAGAGCTTGAATCACCAATCAGCAGGGTTGTTGAGGCTGATACTGGTCTGTATCAGGAGCTGGGCTCAGGCCTCTCACTGATCACTATTATTCCTCGTGTCTTGATGCTGGAGCCAGCAATGGCTCCTCTGGGTCAGCTTGCGATATATTTCGCTGTGATTTCCTTTTGCCGTGTCAGTCTGTGTGAGCTGCAGGAGCCCCAGGTTCAGGAAAAGGCCTTTCTAAAAGCTTTGGGTTTATGGAGTAGGCCCCAGCCCTCCAATCCCAGGCCTGTCCCAGCTCGTTTGTGGAAGATGTTTCAGAGGAGGTCTGCGCCCCTCAGCCGCAGGGACCCTGGAGATGATGTGTGTAGAGTGGACGAGCTGGGGGTAGATGGAGACACCCTCCGTCACCTCCCCGATCTGGGTAAGTGATGCTTCCCTAATGTGGGGTAAGTGGGAGTGTGGGGAGGCCTGGGGAGAGAGGTTGGAGTTGGAACTACCAGGCTAACTGTCTTTACTCAGGTGAGAATGTGGTACTCACTAGCACAAGGAGGCGTTGAGGTCATAGAGTCATTTATGGCACAGAAGGAGGCCATTTGGCCCATCGAGTCCCTGCTGGCTCTCCAAGGAGCTATGCAGTCAGTCCCACACCCTCGCTCAATCCCCATTGCTCTGCAAGTCTATTTCCCTCATATGACCATCCAACATTCTCATGAAGTCATTGATCGTTTCCGTTTCTACCATCCTTGTGGGCAGCAAGTTCCAGGTCATTACCGCCCGCTTCATAAAAAAGTTCTTCCTCATATTCCCCGTGCATCTCTTGCCCAAAATCTTCAAACTGTGTCCCCGAGTCCTTGTACTATTAGTTAATGGGAACAGTTTTTCCTTGTCTAACTTATCTAGGCCTGAGATAATACTGTACACACCCATTAAATCTCCCCTCAATCTCCTTTGTTCTAAGGAGAACAAATCCAGCTTTTTCAACCTAACCTTGTAACTAAAATCCCCCATCCCTGTAACCATTCTGGTAAATCTCCTCTGCACCCTCTCGGGACCCCAACATCTTTCCTGAGGTGCAGTGACCAGAACTGGATGCAACTCTCCAGTTGGGGCCTAACTAGAGCTTTCTAAAGGTGCAGCATAACTTCCCTGCTTTTGTACTCAACACGCCTGTTTATAAAACCCAAGATCCCATAGGCTTTACTAACAACTCTCTCAATATGTTCTGCCACCTTCAAAGATCGATGCACCTGCATCCCCAGCTTCCTGAACACTGTTTACAGCTGTGCCATTCAGTATATAATTGCCTCTCCCTATTTCTTTTGCCAAAATGCATCACCTCATACATGTCAGTATTAAATTCCATCTGCCACCTGTCTGCCCATTCTGCTAGCCTATCTATGTCCTGTCCTATGTCATATCATCTTCATTGTTTGCCGCACCTCCAAGTTTCGTGTCATCAGCAAATTTTGAAATTGTATTCTGTATTCCAAGATCTAAATGATTTTTATATAGCAAAAAAAGCAGTGGTCCCAGGACTGACCCTTGGGGAACGCCACTGTCTACCATCCCCCAGTCTGAAAAACAACCATTTACTATGACTTACTATGCCGTTTCCTGCTCCCGCCCCGAACTGGAAAACTTAATCAACTTTGCTTCCAATTTCCACCCTCCTCTCACCTTTACATGGTCCATCTCTGACACTTCCCTTCCCTTCCTCGTCTTCTCTGTCTCCATCTCTGGGGATAGGTTGTCTACTAATATCTATTATAAGCACACTGACTCCCACAGCTACCTTGACTACACTTCTTCACACCCTACCTTCTGTAAGGACTCTATTCCATTCTCCCAGTTTCTCCGTCTCCGACGCATCTGCTCTGATGATGCTACCTTCCATGACGGTGCTTCTGATATGACCTCCTTTTTCCTCAACCGAGGATTTCCCCCCACTGTGGTTGACAGGGCCCTCAACCGTGTCTGGCCCATTCCCCGCACCTCTACCCTCACCCCTTCCCCTCCCTCACAGAACCGTGACAGGGTTCCCCTTGTCATCACTTTTCACCCCATCAGCCTCCATATCCAAAGGATCATCCTCCGCCATTTCTGCCACCTCCAGCGTGATGCCACTACCAGTCTACCCCTCCCTTCCCCTGTCAGCATTCCGAAGGGATCGTTCCCTCCGTGACACCCTGGTCCACTCCTCCATTACCCCCACCACCTCGTCCCCGTCCCATGGCACCTTCCCCTGCAATCGCAGGAGGTGTAATACCTGCCCATTTACCTCCTCTCTCCTCACTATCCCAGGCCCCAAACACTCCTTTCAGGTGAAGCAGCGATTTACTTGTACTTCTTTCAATGTAGTATACTGTATTCACTGCTCACAGTGTGGTCTCCTCTACATTGGGGAGACCAAGCGCAGACTGGGTGACCGTTTTGCGGAACATCTCCGCTCAGTCCGCAAGCAGGACCCTGAGCTTCCGGTTGCTTGCCATTTCAACCCTCCCCCCTGCTCTCATGCTCACATCTCTGTCCTGGGATTGCTGCAGTGTTCCAGTGAACATCAACGCAAGCTCGAGGAACAGCATCTCATTTACCGATTAGGCACACTACAGCCTGCCGGACTGAACATTGAGTTCAATAATTTCAGAGCATGACGGGCCCCCCATTTTACTTTCATTTTTAGTCATTTTTCCTTCCTTTTTTTTACATTCTTTTTTACATTTTTTACAATTTTGTTTTTGCATTTATTTCATTTCATCTTAGTTTGTTCAGTTTGCTTACCCACTGTTTTTTTCAGGTTTGCACTTGCTGCTGTTCAATATTCAGTGTATTAATACCTAATCTATACTAATGCTTTGTCTTTCAACACACCATTAACGTATTGTTTGCCTTTGCTCCGTGACCTTTTGGTCAGCTATGTGGCCTGGTCCAATCTAGACCTCCTTTGTTATCTCTTGCCCCACCCCCACCTCACTTGTTTATAACCTGTGAATGTTCTAATATTTGTCAGTTCCGAAGAAGGGTCACTGACCCGAAACGTTAACTCTGCTTCTCTTTCCACAGATGCTGCCAGACCTGCTGAGTGGTTCCAGCATTTCTTGTTTTTATTTACTATGACTTGCTGTTTTCTGTCCTTAAGCCAATTTTTAATCCACATGGACCCTGACCCTCCTATTCCTTGAGCCTCAATTTTGTTAATCAGCCTTTTATGTGGTAGCTTATCAAATGCATTCTTAAAATCCATGTGAACAATATCCACTGCATTCCCTTCATCAAACTTCTCTGTTACTTCATCAAAGAATTCAATTAGATTAGTTAAACATGATCTACCTTTTACAAATCCATGCTGGCTATCCCTAATTCACTCGAACCCCTCCAAGTGTCTGTTGATATTTTCCCTGATTATTGTTCCCAAATCCTTACCCACCATTGATGTTAAACTAACTGGTCTGTTGTTGCTAGGACTGTCTTTTCACCCTTTCTTGAATATGTGTATCATATTTGCCATTCTCCAATCCTCTGGCAGCTCCCCCGTATCCAGGGAAGATTGGACATTTATGGCAAACCCTTCTGCTATCTCCATCCCCACTTCATCTAGCAACCTGGGATGGAAACCATCCGGACCAGGTGACTTATCTACCCTAAACATAGCCAGACCTTTTAGTACCTCCTCCCTCTCAATTTTAACCCTGTCATTTGCCTCTACTCTCTCCACTTCTACTGCTGTTTTGTCAGCCCATTTCCTTCGTGAAAGTACTCATTAAGTATATTAGCCTTGCCCTGCACCTCTAAGCATATATTACCCTCTCTGACTCTAATAGGTTCCACTCCTTCTTTTACCACTCGCTTACTATTTATGGGCTGGGAGAAGATCTTTAGGTTCCCTTTTATGTTGACTGCCATTCTATTTTCATATTCTCTCTTTGCCAGTCTTATTTTCCTCTTCGCCTCCCCTCTTAACTTCTTTTATATAGTCTGGTTCTCACTTGATGAGTTCACCTGAAATGCATCATGCACTCTCTTTTTTTGTTTCATCATATTCTCGATCTCCCTCAACCAAGGAGCCCTATTCTTGGTTCCCCTACCTTTCACCCTTGTCAGAATGTTCCTAGGCTGTACCTGAAGCATCTCTTCCTTAAAGATAACCCGTTGTTCCGATACAACTCTGTCAGTCTTTGGTTTCATTCTACCCCGGCTAGATCCCTTCTCATTGTGAATGGCCTTCTTGCCCCGCTGCCAATTGAGGCCCTTAACTGGGAAATTAACCCCCAATTAAGGGCTTCTTCCCACTGCAGCTGCAATTACCCATGTGGCGGTTGGCCCTGCAGCCACAGGGGAAGCACGGAACGAAAAACTGTGCGGGCTGTTTCCCGGCTCCAGGGTGGGGTTCCCTTGATCAAAGGCACTTAGTGCCTGAACGAGGGACCTGGCATCGGGAAGAGAGGTGCCTGCTGAGGGCCTCTGATTGGCCATCAGCTCTGCAAGGCTGGGACTTCCGGCACCGGGGTCCTAAAGCCTATGGAAGGCCCACTGCTGTCCATTTAAGTGCCTGACTGGTACTAAACTTGGCAGGCCTTCCGTAGAAGATGGAACGCGGGGATCTCAGTGTCAGTTTCCCTGACGTCGGACCCCCGCCGTTAGAATAAAATTCTCCCTTTGGTCCACTTGGCCCACCTCATTACCCAGCACCAGATCCAGCAATCTCTCTTTTCTGTTAGGGCTCAGAACATACTAATTAAGGATGTTCTCCTGAACACATTTGCAGAATTCCTCCCCCTCCTTTCCCTTTACTCTAAAATTATCCCAATTGATATTTGGGAATTAAAATCCCCTAATATCACCACTATATAGTTCTTCCACATCTCTGTGATTTACCTGCATATTTGCAGAGGTGAATAGCATAGATATATTTGAGGAGAGGCTCGATAAACATGAGGGAGAAAGGAATAGCGGTGGAGCATATGCACCGGCAGAGAGCTGCTGGGCCGAATGGCCTGTTTCTGTGCTGTAAATTCTATATAACACTGTCTGAATGACAACTGAAATTTTAAAGGAGCTGCACCACACCCGTTCTGTACAACTGCCAGGGCCGGCAGGGTGCTCGAGGCTCAATGGGGATTTCAAATGATTCGTGAATCCGTCTGAGCCTTTAATTGTGGTCACAACTGGTCCTTTCCTGGGGGAGCCTCTTTCCTGGGTCTGTATGGGAGTCCCCCAGGCTGTATTGACCTGGCCCCTTGTTCAGATGGTTAATCTTTGATCTCTTTTGTCAGGTGGTCCAATCCCTGGGCTGGGATCGCATCCATGGCTGTGCATGCAGAAACAGCTTTACTTCAACCTGTCGGTGCTGGAAGAAGCAGAGGAGCTCACACTGGCCCAGTTGGAGCTCACACTCCTCGGGGACCCCTACCCAATCCCTGGGGAAGCAGCAACTTGCACCCTGTCCATCTGGAAGGTGGGCGAGCCCTCCAGCTCCAGCCAGCAACTCATCGCCTCGCAGTCCTTCCAGTCCATGCACGGCTCCCTCTACTTCAACCTGACTCAGATCTCTAGGGTCTGGAGACGCCAGACCAGCAACCTGGGGGCACTTCTGGAGATGGGCAGTGCCTCAATGGAGGGCGGGCAGGAGCCAAGCCCAGTTTGCGCCCGGATTGCCCGGGATCTGCGCGCCTCCTTGTTGGTGGTGACCCTGAATCGGGAGAAATGCAAAGCGTC
Source organism: Heterodontus francisci (assembly GCF_036365525.1). Classification (NCBI taxonomy): domain Eukaryota; kingdom Metazoa; phylum Chordata; class Chondrichthyes; order Heterodontiformes; family Heterodontidae; genus Heterodontus; species Heterodontus francisci. Next base: position 15,426,793 of record NC_090380.1, on the reverse strand, counting down.
CAGGAGGAAGAGGAGCTCCTTTCAGCTGCCCCTCGCATTCAGTCGCGTCTGCAAACGGAGGAGGCTCCACATCCAGTTCAAGGACGTGGGCTGGCAACACTGGATCATCGCCCCCCAGGGCTACATGGCCAACTACTGCCATGGGGAATGCCCTTACCCCCTCAGCGAGAGCCTCAATGGCACCAACCATGCCATTCTGCAAACGCTGGTGCACGCCACCGACCCTGGCCATACCCCCCAACCCTGCTGCGTCCCCATTAAACTCTCCCCCATTTCCATGCTCTATTATGATAACAATGACAATGTGGTTTTGAGACATTACGATGATATGGTGGTGGATGAGTGCGGTTGTAGATAAGAGCTTCCTCCAGATGAAGTTGTTTTTAATCTGGTTACCTTTCTCCCCTCTTTTAGCAATCTTTAAATCTTATTTTTTTCCCACAATAAAAGCCTGCCTTCTAACAATTATGCTTTTGCTTTCTGGCAAAGATTGTAAACCTGGATTTATCTTTAACTCCGGAGGGTGAGCGAGTGACGATGTTACAGATTTTCTCATCTGCCTTCACTGACTAGTTTTGTTCGTTGAAACTTGTTTATTTGAATCGTCACTTGCAGAGTAGATTAAGGATATCCCGCATAATCCTGGACACGCAGACATGTTCATCTGTGATTCATTGGGGTCTGAAAAGGTCAAACAGATACTAAATGGCTCTGTGCAATTTGATGTACTTGGAGGTCCATTTTTACTTGGTTTACAATAAATCTCAAAATAAACTTTTGCTGTCAAATTTCATCTACGTAATGGGTTGAACTGTTACCATAAACTGATAAAACTCGCACAGTGCAGTGCATTAGATAATAGAACTCCTGTGCTCTGCCTGGATCGAGCTTCAACTGCTTCCTGCCGTCAGCTTAATGTGATCTACGGAGAAACATTTTGAAGTCTCAATAAATCTTTTTTTATTATTCGTTCATGGGATGTGGGCGTCACTGGCTCGGCCAGTATTTATTGCCCATCTCTAATTGCCCTTGAGAAGATGGTGGTGAGCTGCACTGTCATTATCTATCATTATATGTACAATAAATTTGCACTATACTAATTTGAATGTAGGTTATGGGGTGAATGTTTTCCCTCCCCCTGAAGTCTCTGATTATAGCTGGGGCATAGGACCCTGCACAATTCTCCACTTTCCATGGGTCAACCAAAATACTTACTGAAGCAGACTACTCAGATAAACAGCCATTGTCTTTATCCTTTAGCAGATCAGAGAAGGTTCACGAGGCTGATTCCTGGGATGAAGGGGTTGTCTTATGAGGAAAGGTTGAGCAGGTTGGGCCTATACGTATTGGAGTTTAGAAGATTGAGAGGTGATCTTAATGAAACATATAAGATTCTGAGGGGGCTTGGCAGGGGAGATGCTTAGAGGATGTTTCCCCTTGTGGGGGAATCTAGAACTAGGGGATATCGTTTCAGAACAAGGGGTCTCCCATTTAAGATGGAGATGAGGAGGAATTTCTTCTCTCAGAGGTTCGTTAATCTTTGGAATTCTCTACCCAAGAGCAATGGAGGCTCATTGAATATATTCAAGGCTGAGTTAGTCAAGATTTTTCATCTACAAGGCTGTAAAGGGTTATGGGAGGCAAGCACGAAAGTGGAATTAAGGCCACAATCAGATCCGCCATGATCTTATAGAATAGCAGAGCAGGCTGGAAGGGCTGAATGGCCTACTCCTGCTCCAATTTCTTATGTCCTCCCTCCACAAACTCTGTACACTAGCCATCGATTCTGTTCCTCTCCCTGGCCATTGTTGCAGCCTGAACTAGAGTGATTGCCAGCTCACTGTCCTGTTGTGCCTTGAACTGAGCTTCATTTCTACTCCAAACTTGCACCTCTGTAAATCCCCTCTTGTCTCCACCCCTACCAAAGCCCATTTGATGCTGAAATTCTCATCCATGCTTTTGCCACCTCCAGTTTTGACTATTCCATTGCTCACCTGGTCAGCCTCCCATCAACCGTGACCTGTAACCTTAAGCCCACCCAAAACTCTGCTGCAGGTATCCAATCCCACATCAGTCCTGTTCACCCATCATCCCTCCCCTTGTTGACTTGCATTTGCTCCAGGTCTCTCAACATCTTCAATTCGCATCCTTGTGTTGAAATCCCTTCATGAAGTTACACTACAGCTATACAAAGCTGTAGTTAGATCACACCTGCAGTACTGTGTTCAGTTCTGGGCACCACTTAAAGAAGGATATATCAGGCCGGGAGGGAGTGCAGCGTTAACAGGACTGCAGGCGTTAGATTACACGGAAAGATTACACAAACGAGAGTTGGATTCCCTTGAATTTAGAAAGTTAAGGAATGATTTGATCTAAGTTTTCAAGATATTAAGGGAAACATATAGGAGAGATAGAGAGAAACTATTTCTGCTGGTTGGGGAGTCCAGGTCTAGAGGCATAGCTTACAAGTTAGAGCAAGGCCTTTCAGGAGTGAAATTAAGAAACATTTCTACACACAAAGGGTGGTAGAAGTTTGGAACTTTCTTTGCAAACAGCAGTTGATTCCAGATCAATTGTAAATTTTAAATCTGAGATTGATAAATTTCTGTTAACCAAAGGAATTAAGGGATATGGGGTATGTGGAGTTAGGTCACTGATCAGCCATAAGCTCATTGAATGGTGGAACAGACTCGAAGGGCTGAATGGCCTCCTCCTATTCCTATGTTCCTCTCCCTTCTCTGTACCTGGAACACTTTCCAACCTCTCCATTCCTCAAACCTGAGCTCTTCGGCATCCCTGCCTCCCCTCTTTTGCCTAACACTGGTGACTGTGCCACGAGCTGTTGAAGCCCCACCCTCTTGAATTCCCTCCCTAAAGACCCTCTGCTTCCCTTTCCTTCATTACAACACTCTTAAATCCCACCTCTTTGACTAAGGCTTTGGTTATCACTCCTAATATCTCCTCCTTTATCTCGATGTCCATTTCTGATTACTCTGCTGGGATGCGCCTTGGGACATTTTTCGGCATTAAAGATGGTAAATAAATAAGATTGTTGTTGGGTATCACTGCTGAGCTAGAAATTGTTCTCATTCAGTGTCAACAGGACCGTATTCCAGCAGTGAGTACAAGATAATGATTAGCTGTGGCTCAGTGATTGTGTATTTAAAACCCACACTGGAGACAGACTCGAATACATAATCTAGGCTGACAAATCAGTGCTACACTGCTGGATGTGCTGTCTTGTCTGAGACATTAAATCAGGGCCCTTCTGCCCTTTCAGGTCGATGTAAAAGTTCCCATAACATTATTTTGAAGTAAAATGGGGGAATTCTATCACTGCCCTGGTCAATATTTATCCCTCAACTAAAAACCTTGCTGTGTGCAGATTGGCTGCTGGGTTTCCTACAACAGTGAATGACAACACTACAAAAGTACTTCATTGGCTGTTCAAGTGTTTTGACAATCCTGAGGTTGTAAGAGGTGCTATATAAATGCCAGTTCTTTCTCTAGCTGGGGAAATTCTGATTGGTTCTTTTTCTCTCCTATCTAACCCAGGGTGCTAAAGCAAAATGCCAGCGCCTGGTCCGAGTATGACCAGATGGTTTTGCATAGACTACTCAGGGACTGAGGCCCTTTCTGAACAATACGAATTCATTCCAGACCAGATGCACCAATTATTCACCAAAATACTGTGGGAGAATAGGGAAGTATCTGGAGCAAAATATTTCCCATTGCTATTACAGAAAATGGGGCCATAGAGAAGGCCACACCAAGCTCCTAGAGAAAACTCACTCCAAGATCACTGAGAAAGGCCACTCCAAGATCACTGAGAAAGCCCACTCCAAGATCACTGAGAAAGCCGACTCCAAGACGATTGAGAAAGCCCACTCCAAGCTCACAGAGAAGGCCCACTCCAATCCCATAGATAAAGACCACTTCAAGCTCACAGAGAAGGCCCACTCCAAGCTCACAGAGAAGGCCCACTCCAATCCCATAGATAAAGAACAACTCCAAGCTCACAGAGAATGTCCACTCCAAGCCCAGAGAAAAAGCCCACACCAAGCTCACAGAGAAGGCCCACTCCAAGCTCTCAGAGAAAGCCCACTCCAAGCTCATAGAAAAAGCCCACTCCAAGCCCATAGAGAAGGCCCACTCCAAGCTCACAGAGAAAGCCCACTCCAAGCTCATAGAGGAAGCCCACTTCAAGCTCATAGAGAAAGCCCACTCCAAGCCAATAGAGAAAGCCCACTCCAAGCTCATAGAGAAGGCCCACTCCAAGCCCACAGAGAAAGCCCACACCAAGTTCATAGTGAAGGCTCACACCAAGATCATAGAGAAAACCCACTCCAAGCCCATAGAGAAGGCCCACTCCAAGTTCATAGTGAAGGCCCACTCCAAGCTCATAGAGAAAACCCACTCCAAGCTCATAAAGCCCAATCCAAGCCCATAGAGAAGGCCCACTCCAAGCTCACAGAGAAGTTCCACTCCAAACTCATAGAGAAGTCCCACTCCAAGCTCAGAGAGAAAGCCCACTCCAATCCCATAGAAAGTCCACTCCAAGCCCATAGAGAAAGCCCACTCCAAGCTCACAGAGAAAGCCCACTCCAAGCCCACAGAGAAAGCACACTCCAAGTTCATAGTGAAGGCCCTCTCCAAGCTCATAGACAAAGCCCACTCCAAGTTCATAGAAAAGGACAACTCCAAGCTCGTAGAGAAGGCCCACTCCAAGCTCATAGAGAAAACCCACTCCAAGCTCACAGAGAAAGCCCACCCCAAGCTCACAGAGAAAGCCCACTCCAAGCGCACAGAGAAAGCCCCCTCCAAGCCCAGAGAGAAAGCCCACTCCAATCCCATAGAGAAAGCCCATACCAAGCTCACAGAGAAAGCCCACTCCAATCCCATAGAGAAAGCCCACACCAATCCCATAGAGAAAGCCCACTCCAAACCCATAGAGAGAGCCCACTCCAATCCCATAGAGAAAGACCACACCAAGCTCACAGAGTAAGCCCACTCCAAGCTCACATTGAAGGCCCACTCCAAGCTCACAGAGAAGGCCCACTCCAAGCTCAGAGAGAAAGCCCACTCCAAGCTCACAGAGAAAGCCCACTCCAAGCTAACAGAGAAAGCCCACTCCAATCCCAAAGTGAAATCCCGCTCCAAGCTCACAGAGAAAGCCCACTCCAAGCTCACAGAGAAATCCCACTCCAAACCCATAGAGAAAGCCCACTACAAGCTCACAGAGAAAGCCCACTCCAAGCCCAGAGAGAAAGCCCACTCCAATCCCATAGAGAAAGCCCACTCCAAGCTCACAGAGAAAGCCCACTCCAAGCTCACAGAGAAAGCCCACTCCAATCCCATAGAGAAGGCCCACTCCAAGCTCATAGAGAAGGCCCACTCCAAGCTCATAGAGAAGACCCACACAAAACTCTGAGAGAAGGGCCACTCCAAGTTCATAGCGAAGGCCCACTCCAAGCCCACAGAGAAAGCCCACTCCAAGTTCGTAGTGAAGGCCCACTCCAAGCTCATAGAGAAAGCCCACTCCATGCTCATAGAGAAAGCCCACTCTAAGCCCATAGAGTATGCCTACACCAAGCACATAGAGAAGGCCCACTCCAAGTTCACAGTGAAGGCCCATTCCAAGGTCATAGAGAAGGACCACTCCAAGCTCATAGAGAAAACCCACTCCAAGCTCACAGAGAAAGCCCACTCCAAGCTCACAGAGAAAGCCCACTCCAAGCCCAGAGACAAAGCCCACTCCAATCCCATAGAGAAAGCCAACCCCAAGCTCACAGAGAAAGCCCACTCCTAGCGAACAGAGAAAGCCCCCTCCAAGCCCAGAGAGAAAGCCCACTCCAATCCCATAGAGAAAGCCCATACCAAGCTCACAGAGAAAGCCCACTCCAATCCCACAGAGAAAGCCCACTCCAATCCCACAGAGAAAGCCCACACCAATCCCATAGAGAAAGCCAACTCCAAACCCATAGAGAGAGCCCACTCCAATCCCATAGAGAAAGACCACACCAAGCTCACAGGGTAAGACCACTCCAAGCTCACATTGAAGGCCCACTCCAAGCTCACAGAGAAGGCCCACTCCAAGCTCACAGAGAAAGCCCACTCCAAGCTCACAGAGAAAGCCCACTCCAAGCTAACAGAGAAAGCCCACTCCAATCACAAAGTGAAATCCCGCACCAAGCTCACAGAGAAAGCCCACTCCAAGCTCATAGAGAAGGCCCACTCCAAGCTCACAGAGAAAGCCCACTCCAAGCTCACAGAGAAAGCCCACTCCAAGCCCATAGAGAAAGCCCACTCCAAGCCCAGAGAGAAAGCCCACTCCAATCCCATAGAGAAAGCCCACCCCAAGCTCACAGAGAAAGCCCAGTCCAAGCGCACAGAGAAAGCCCACTCCAAGCCCAGAGAGAAAGCCCACTCCAATCCTATAGAGAAAGCCCACTCCACGCTCACAGAGAAAGCCCACTCCAAGCTCACAGAGAAAGCCCACTCCAAGCCCATAGAGAAGGCCCACTCCAAGCTCATAGAGAAGGCCCACTCCAAGCTCATAGAGAAGACCCACACAAAACTCTGAGAGAAGGGCCACTCCAAGTTCATAGCGAAGGCCCACTCCAAGCCCACAGAGAAAGCCCACTCCAAGTTCGTAGTGAAGGCCCACTCCAAGCTCATCGAGAAAGCCCACTCCATGCTCATAGAGAAAGCCCACTCTAAGCCCATAGAGTATGCCTACACCAAGCACATAGAGAAGGCCCACTCCAAGTTCACAGTGAAGGCCCATTCCAAGGTCATAGAGAAGGCCCACTCCAAGCTCATAGAGAAAACCCACTCCAAGCTCACAGAGAAAGCCCACTCCAAGCCCATAGAGAAGGCCCACTCCAAGCCCATAGAGAAGGCCCACTCCAAACTCATAGAGAAGGCCCACTCCAAGCTCATGGAGAAGGCCCACTCCAAGCTCACAGGGAAGGCCCACTCCAAGCGAACAGAGAAGGCCCACTACAAACCCATCGAGAAAGCCCACTCCAAGCTCACAGAGAAAGCCCACTCCAAGCTAACAGAGAAAGCCCACTCCAAACCAATAGAGAAAGCCCACACCAATCCCATAGAGAAAGCCCACTCCAAACCCATAGAGAAAGCTCACTCCAATCCCAGAGAGAAAGCCGACTCCAAGCTCACAGAGAAGGCCCACTCCAAGCTCACAGAGAAAGCCCACTCCAAGCTCACAGAGAAAGCCCACTCCAAGCCCATAGAGAAGGCCCACTCCAAGCTCACAGAGAAAGCCCACTCCAAGCTCACAGAGAAAGCCCACTAAAAGCCCTCAGAGAAGGCCCACTCCAAGCTCACAGAGGAAGCCTCCTCGAAGCTCACAGAGAAGGCCCACTCCAAGTTCATAGAGAAAGCCCACTCCAAGTTCATAGAGAAAGCCCACTCCAAGCTCATAGAGAAGGCCCACTCCAAGCTCACAGAGAAAGCCCACTCCAAGCCCAGAGAGAAAGCCCACTCCAAGCTCCCAGAGAAAGCCCACTCCAAGCTCATAGAAAAAGGCCACTCCAAGCCCATAGAGAAGGCCCACCCCAAGCTCACAGAGAAAGCCCACTCCAAGCTCATAGAGGAAGCCCACTTCAAGCTCATAGAGAAAGCCCACTCCAAGCCAATAGAGAAAGCCCACTCCAAGCTCATAGAGAAGGCCCACTCCAAGCCCACAGAGAAAGCCCACACCAAGTTCATAGTGAAGGCTCACACCAAGATCATAGAGAAAACCCACTCCAAGCCCATAGAGAAGGCCCACTCCAAGTTCATAGTGAAGGCCCACACCAAGCTCATAGAGAAGGCCCACTCCAAGCTCATAGAGAAAACCCACTCCAAGCTCATAAAGCCCAATCCAAGCCCATAGAGAAGGCCTACTCCAAGCTCACAGAGAAGTTCCACTCCAAACTCATAGAGAAGTCCCACTCCAAGCACAGAGAGAAAGCCCACTCCAATCCCATAGAAAGTCCACTCCAAGCCCATAGAGAAAGCCCACTCCAAGCTCACAGAGAAAGCCCACTCCAAGCCCACAGAGAAAGCACACTCCAAGTTCATAGTGAAGGCCCTCTCCAAGCTCATAGACAAAGCCCACTCCAAGTTCATAGAAAAGGACAACTCCAAGCTCGTAGAGAAGGCCCACTCCAAGCTCATAGAGAAAACCCACTCCAAGCTCACAGAGAAAGCCCACCCCAAGCTCACAGAGAAAGCCCACTCCAAGCGCACAGAGAAAGCCCCCTCCAAGCCCAGAGAGAAAGCCCACTCCAATCCCATAGAGAAAGCCCATACCAAGCTCACAGAGAAAGCCCACTCCAATCCCATAGAGAAAGCCCACACCAATCCCATAGAGAAAGCCCACTCCAAACCCATAGAGAGAGCCCACTCCAATCCCACAGAGAAAGACCACACCAAGCTCACAGAGAAAGCCCACTCCAAGCTCACATTGAAGGCCCACTCCAAGCTCACAGAGAAGGCCCACTCCAAGCTCAGAGAGAAAGCCCACTCCAAGCTCACAGAGAAAGCCCACTCCAAGCTAACAGAGAAAGCCCACTCCAATCCCAAAGTGAAATCCCGCTCCAAGCTCACAGAGAAAGCCCACTCCAAGCTCACAGAGAAAGCCCACTCCAAGCCCATAGAGAAAGCCCACTCCAAGCTCACAGAGAAAGCCCACTCCAAGCCCAGAGAGAAAGCCCACTCCAATCCCATAGAGAAAGCCCACCCCAAGCTCACAGAGAAAGCCCACTCCAAGCGCACAGAGAAAGCCCACTCCAAGCCCAGAGAGAAAGCCCACTCCAAGCCCAGAGAGAAAGCCCACTCCAAGCTCACAGAGAAAGCCCACTCCAAGCTCACAGAGAAAGCCCACTCCAATCCCATAGAGAAGGCCCACTCCAAGCTCATAGAGAAGGCCCACTCCAAGCTCATAGAGAAGACCCACACAAAACTCTGAGAGAAGGGCCACTCCAAGTTCATAGCGAAGGCCCACTCCAAGCCCACAGAGAAAGCCCACTCCAAGTTCGTAGTGAAGGCCCACTCCAAGCTCATCGAGAAAGCCCACTCCATGCTCATAGAGAAAGCCCACTCTAAGCCCATAGAGTATGCCTACACCAAGCACATAGAGAAGGCCCACTCCAAGTTCACAGTGAAGGCCCATTCCAAGGTCATAGAGAAGGCCCACTCCAAGCTCATAGAGAAAACCCACTCCAAGCTCACAGAGAAAGCCCACTCCAAGCTCACAGAGAAAGCCCACTCCAAGCCCAGAGAGAAAGCCCACTCCAATCCCATAGAGAAAGCCAACCCCAAGCTCACAGAGAAAGCCCACTCCAAGCGCACAGAAAAAGCCCCCTCCAAGCCCAGAGAGAAAGCCCACTCCAATCCCATAGAGAAAGCCCATACCAAGCTCACAGACAAAGCCCACTCCAATCCCACAGAGAAAGCCCACACCAATCCCATAGAGAAAGCCTACTCCAAACCCATAGAGAGAGCCCACTCCAATCCCATAGAGAAAGACCACACCAAGCTCACAGGGTAAGCCCACTCCAAGCTCACAGAGAAAGCCCACTCCAAGCTCACAGAGAAAGCCCACTCCAAGCTAACAGAGAAAGCCCACTCCAATCCCAAAGTGAAATCCCGCTCCAAGCTCACAGAGAAAGCCTACTCCAAGCTCATAGAGAAGGCCCACTCCAAGCTCACAGAGAAAGCCCACTCCAAGCTCACAGAGAAAGCCCACTCCAAGCCCATAGAGAAAGCCCACTCCAAGCTCACAGAGAAAGCCCACTCCAAGCCCAGAGAGAAAGCCCACTCCAATCCCATAGAGAAAGCCCACCCCAAGCTCACAGAGAAAGCCCAGTCCAAGCGCACAGAGAAAGCCCACTCCAAGCCCAGAGAGAAAGCCCACTCCAATCCTATAGAGAAAGCCACTCCAAGCTCAGAGAGAAAGCCCACTCCAAGCTCACAGAGAAAGCCCACTCCAATCCCATAGAGAAGGCCCACTCCAAGCTCATAGAGAAGGCCCACTCCAAGCTCATAGAGAAGACCCACACAAAACTCTGAGAGAAGGGCCACTCCAAGTTCATAGCGAAGGCCCACTCCAAGCCCACAGAGAAAGCCCACTCCAAGTTCGTAGTGAAGGCCCACTCCAAGCTCATCGAGAAAGCCCACTCCATGCTCATAGAGAAAGCCCACTCTAAGCCCATAGAGTATGCCTACACTAAGCACATAGAGAAGGCCCACTCCAAGTTCACAGTGAAGGCCCATTCCAAGGTCATAGAGAAGGCCCACTCCAAGCTCAGAGAGAAAACCCACTCCAAGCTCATAGAGAAAGCCCACTCCAAGCCCATAGAGAAGGCCCACTCCAAGCCCATAGAGAAGGCCCACTCCAAACTCATAGAGAAGGCCAACTCCAAGCTCATGGAGAAGGCCCACTCCAAGCTCACAGGGAAGGCCCACTCCAAGCGAACAGAGAAGGCCCACTACAAACAGATCGAGAAAGCCCACTCCAAGCTCACAGAGAAAGCCCACTCCAAGCTCACAGGGAAGGCCCACTCCAAGCTAACAGAGAAAGCCCACTCCAAACCAATAGAGAAAGCCCACACCAATCCCATAGAGAAAGCCCACTCCAAACCCATAGAGAAAGCTCACTCCAATCCCAGAGAGAAAGCCGACTCCAAGCTCACAGAGAAGGCCCACTCCAAGCTCACAGAGAAAGCCCACTCCAAGCTCACCGAGAAAGCCCACTCCAAGCTCACAGAGAAAGCCCACTCCAATCCCATAGAGAAAGCCCACACCAATCCCATCGAGAAAGCCCACTCCAAACCCATAAAGAGAGCCCACTCCAATCCCATAGAGAAAGACCACACCAAGCTCACAGAGTAAGCCCACTCCAAGCTCACATTGAAGGCCCACTCCAAGCTCACAGAGAAGGCCCACTCCAAGCTCAGAGAGAAAGCCCACTCCGAGCTCACAGAGAAAGCCCACTCCAAGCTCACAGAGAAAGCCCACTCCAATCCCAAAGTGAAATCCCGCTCCAAGCTCACAGGGAAGGCCCACTCCAAGCTCACAGAGAAAGCCCACTCCAAGTTCACAGAGAAAGCCCACTCCAATCCCATAGAGAAGGCCCACTCCAAGCTCATAGAGAAGGCCCACTCCAAGCTCATAGAGAAGACCCACACAAAACTCTGAGAGAAGGGCCATTCCAAGTTCATAGCGAAGGCCCACTCCAAGCCCACAGAGAAAGCCCACTCCAAGTTCGTAGTGAAGGCCCACTCCAAGCTCATAGAGAAAGCCCACTCCATGCTCATAGAGAAAGCCCACTCTAAGCCCATAGAGTATGCCTACACCAAGCACATAGAGAAGGCCCACTCCAAGTTCACAGTGAAGGCCCATTCCAAGGTCATAGAGAAGGCCCACTCCAAGCTCATAGAGAAAACCCACTCCAAGCTCACAGAGAAAGCCCACTCCAAGCTCACAGAGAAAGCCCACTCTAAGCCCAGAGAGAAAGCCCACTCCAATCCCATAGAGAAAGCCCACCCCAAGCTCATGGAGAAAGCCCACTCCAAGCGCACAGAGAAAGCCCCCTCCAAGCCCAGAGAGAAAGCCCACTCCAATCCCATAGAGAAAGCCCATACCAAGCTCACAGAGAAAGCCCACTCCAATCCCATAGAGAAAGCCCATACCAAGCTCATAGAGAAAGCCCACTCCAAGCTCATAGAGAAGGCCCACTCCAAGCTCACAGAGAAAGCCCACTCCAAGCTCACAGAGAAAGCCCACTCCAAGCCCATAGAGAAAGCCCACTCCAAGCTCACAGAGAAAGCCCACTCCAAGCCCAGAGAGAAAGCCCACTCCAATCCCATAGAGAAAGCCCACCCCAAGCTCACAGAGAAAGCCCACTCCAAGCGCACAGAGAAAGCCCACTCCAAGCCCAGAGAGAAAGCCCACTCTAATCCCATAGAGAAAGCCCACTCCACGCTCACAGAGAAAGCCCACTCCAAGCTCACAGAGAAAGCCCACTCCAATCCCATAGAGAAGGCCCACTCCAAGCTCATAGAGAAGGCCCACTCCAAGCTTATAGAGAAGACCCACACAAAACTCTGAGAGAAGGGCCACTCCAAGTTCATAGCGAAGGCCCACTCCAAGCCCACAGAGAAAGCCCACTCCAAGTTCGTAGTGAAGGCCCACACCAAGCTCATAGAGAAAGCCCACTCCATGCTCATAGAGAAAGCCCACTCTAAGCCCATAGAGTATGCCTACACCAAGCACATAGAGAAGGCCCACTCCAAGTTCACAGTGAAGGCCCATTCCAAGGTCATAGAGAAAGCCCACTCCAAGCCCATAGAGAAGGCCCACTCCAAGCCCATAGAGAAGGCCCACTCCAAACTCATGGAGAAGGCCAACTCCAAGCTCATGGAGAAGGCCCACTCCAAGCTCACAGGGAAGGCCCACTCCAAGCGAACAGAGAAGGCCCACTACAAACCCATCGAGAAAGCCCACTCCAAGCTCAGAGAGAAAGCCCACTCCAAGCTCACAGGGAAGGCCCACTCCAAGCTAACAGAGAAAGCCCACTCCAAACCAATAGAGAAAGCCCACACCAATCCCATAGAGAAGGCCCCCTCCAAGCTCACAGAGAAAGCCCACTCCAAGCCCATAGAGAAGGCCCGCTCCAAGCTCACAGAGAAAGCCCAGTCCAAGCTCACAGAGAAAGCCCACTCCAAGCCCTCAGAGAAGGCTCACTCCAAGCTCACAGAGGAAGCCTCCTCGAAGCTCACAGAGAAGGCCCACTCCAAGTTCATAGAGAAAGCCCACTCCAAGTTCATAGAGAAAGCCCACTCCAAGCTCACAGAGAAAGCCCACTCCAAGCTCACAGAGAAAGCCCACTCCAAGCTCATAGAGAAAGCCCACTGCAAGCCCATAGTGAAGGCCCACTCCAAGCTCACAGAAAATCCTCACTCCAAGCTCACTGAGAAAGCCCACTTCATGCCCAGAGAAAAAGCCCACTCCAAGCCCATAGAGAAGGCCCACTCCAAGCTCACAGAGAAAGCCCACTCCAAGCTCACAGAGAAAGCCCACTCCAAGCCCTCAGAGAAGGCCCACTCCAAGCTCACAGAGAAAGCCCACACTAAGCCCATAGAGTATGCCTACACCAAGCACATAGAGAAGGCCCACTCCAAGTTTACAGTGAAGGCCCATTCCAAGGTCATAGAGAAGGCCCACTCCAAGCTCATAGAGAAAACCCACTCCAAGCTCATAGAGAAAGCCCACTCCAAGCCCATAGAGAAGGCCCACTCCAAACTCATAGAGAAAGCCCACTCCAAGCTCATAGAGAAAGCCCACTCCAAGCCCATAGAGAAGGCCCACTCCAAGCTCACAGAAAATCCTCACTCCAAGCTCACTGAGAAAGCCCACTTCATGCCCAGAGAAAAAGCCCACTCCAAGCCCATAGAGAAGGCCCACTCCAAGCTCACAGAGAAAGCCCACTCCAAGCTCACAGAGAAAGCCCACTCCAAGCCCTCAGAGAAGGCCCACTCCAAGCTCATGGAGAAGGCCCACTCCAAGCTCACAGGGAAGGCCCACTCCAAGCGAACAGAGAAGGCCCACTACAAACCCATCGAGAAAGCCCACTCCAAGCTCAGAGAGAAAGCCCACTCCAAGCTCACAGGGAAGGCCCACTCCAAGCTAACAGAGAAAGCCCACTCCAAACCAATAGAGAAAGGCCACACCAAGCTCACAGAGAAGGCCCACTCCAAGCTCACAGACAAAGCCCACTCCAAGCTCACAGAGAAAGCCCATTCCAAGCCCTCAGAGAAGGCCCACTCCAAGCTCACAGAGGAAGCCTCCTCGAAGCACACAGAGAAGGCCCACTCCAAGTTCATAGAGAAAGCCCACTCCAAGCTCATAGAGAAGGCCCACTCCAAGCTCACAGAGAAAGCCCACTCCAAGCCCATAGAGAAGGCCCACTCCAAGCTCACAGAGAAAGCCCACTCCAAGCTCACAGAGAAAGCCCACTCCAAGCCCATAGAGAAGGCCCACTCCAAGCTCACAGAGAAAGCCCACTCCAAGCTCACAGAGAAAGCCCACTTCAAGCTCATAGAGAAAGCCCACTCCAAGCTCATAGAGAAAGCCCACTCCAAGCCCATAGAGAAGGCCCACTCCAAGCTCACAGAAAATCCTCACTCCAAGCTCACTGAGAAAGCCCACTTCATGCCCAGAGAAAAAGCCCACTCCAAGTTCATAGAGAAAACCCACTCCAAGCCCATAGAGAAGGCCCACTCCAAGCTCACAGAAAATCCTCACTCCAAGCTCACTGAGAAAGCCCACTTCATGCCCAGAGAAAAAGCCCACTCCAAGCCCATAGAGAAGGCCCACTCCAAGCTCACAGAGAAAGCCCACTCCAAGCTCACAGAGAAAGCCCACTCCAAGCCCTCAGAGAAGGCCCACTCCAAGCTCACAGAGGAAGCCTCCTCGAAGCTCACAGAGAAGGCCCACACCAAGTTCATAGAGAAGGCCCACTCCAAGTTCATAGAGAAAACCCACTCCAAGCCCATAGAGAAGGCCCACTCCAAGCTCATAGAGAAGGCCCACTACAGACCCATAGAGAAAGCCCACAACAATCCCATCGAGAAAGCCGAATCCAAACCCATAGAGAAAGCCCACTCCAATCCCAGAGAGAAAGCCCACTCCAAGCTCACAGAGAAGGCCCACTCCAAGCTAACAGAGAAAGCCCACTCCAAGTTCACAGAGAAAGCCCACTCCAATCCCATCGAGAAAGCCCACTCCAAGCTCATAGTGAATGCCCACTCCAATCCCATAGCGAAGGCTCACTCCAAGTTCATAGAGAAGGCCCACTCCAAGCTCACAGAGAAAGCCCACTCCAAGCTCACAGAGAAAGCCCACTCCAAGCTCACAGAGAAAGCCCACTTCAAGCTCATAGAGAAAGCCCACTCCAAGCCCATAGAGAAGGCCCACTCCAAGCTCACAGAAAATCCTCACTCCTAGCTCACTGAGAAAGCCCACTTCATGCCCAGAGAAAAAGCCCACTCCAAGCTCATAGAGAAAGACAACTCCAAGCCCATAGAGAAGGCCCACTCCAAGTTCATAGAGAAAACCCACTCCAAGCCCATAGAGAAGGCCCACTCCAAGCTCATAGAGAAGGCCCACTACAAACCCATAGAGAAAGCCCACACCAATCCCATAGAGAAAGCAGACTCCAAACCCATAGAGAAAGCCCACTCCAATCCCAGAGAGAAAGCCCACTCCAAGCTCACAGAGAAGGCCCACTCCAAGCTAACAGAGAAAGCCCACTCCAAGTTCACAGAGAAAGCCCACTCCAATCCCATCGAGACTGCCCACTCCAAGCTCACAGAGAAGGCCCACTCCAAGCTAACAGAGAAAGCCCACTCCAAGTTCACAGAGAAAGCCCACTCCAATCCCATCGAGAAAGCCCACTCCAAGCTCATAGTGAATGCCCACTCCAATCCCATAGCGAAGGCCCACTCCAAGTTCATAGAGAAGGCCCACTCCAACCTCATAGAATAAGCCTGCACCAAGCTCAGAAAGAAGGCCCACTCCAAGTTCATAGATAAGGCCCACTCCAAGTTGATAGCGAAGGCCCACTCCAAGCTCATTGAGAAGGCCCACTCCAAGCTCACAGAGAAAGCCCACACTAAGCCCATAGAGTATGCCTACACCAAGCACATAGAGAAGGCCCACTCCAAGTTCACAGTGAAGGCCCATTCCAAGGTCATAGAGAAGGCCCACTCCAAGCTCATAGAGAAAACCCACTCCAAGCTCATAGAGAAAGCCCACTCCAAGCCCATAGAGAAGGCCCACTCCAAACTCATAGAGAAAGCCCACTCCAAGCTCATAGAGAAAGCCCACTCCAAGCCCATAGAGAAGGCCCACTCCAAGCTCACAGAAAATCCTCACTCCAAGCTCACTGAGAAAGCCCACTTCATGCCCAGAGAAAAAGCCCACTCCAAGCCCATAGAGAAGGCCCACTCCAAGCTCACAGATAAAGCCCACTCCAAGCTCACAGAGAAAGCCCACTCCAAGCCCTCAGAGAAGGCCCACTCCAAGCTCATGGAGAAGGCCCACTCCAAGCTCACAGGGAAGGCCCACTCCAAGCGAACAGAGAAGGCCCACTACAAACCCATCGAGAAAGCCCACTCCAAGCTCAGAGAGAAAGCCCACTCCAAGCTCACAGGGAAGGCCCACTCCAAGCTAACAGAGAAAGCCCACTCCAAACCAATAGAGAAAGCCCACACCAATCCCATAGAGAAAGCCGACTCCAAACCCATAGAGAAAGCCCACTCCAATCCCAGAGAGAAAGCCGACTCCAAGCTCACAGAGAAGGCCCACTCCAAGCTCACAGACAAAGCCCACTCCAAGCTCACAGAGAAAGCCCATTCCAAGCCCTCAGAGAAGGCCCACTCCAAGCTCACAGAGGAAGCCTCCTCGAAGCTCACAGAGAAGGCCCACTCCAAGTTCATAGAGAAAGCCCACTCCAAGCTCATAGAGAAGGCTCACTCCAAGCTCACAGAGAAAGCCCACTCCAAGCTCACAGAGAAAGCCCACTCCAAGCCCATAGAGAAGGCCCACTCCAAGCTCACAGAGAAAGCCCACTCCAAGCTCACAGAGAAAGCCCACTCCAAGCTCACAGAGAAAGCCCACTTCAAGCTCATAGAGAAAGCCCACTCCAAGCTCATAGAGAAAGCCCACTCCAAGCCCATAGAGAAGGCCCACTCCAAGCTCACAGAAAATCCTCACTCCAAGCTCACTGAGAAATCCCACTTCATGCCCAGAGAAAAAGCCCACTCCAAGCCCATAGAGAAGGCCCACTCCAAGCTCACAGAGAAAGCCCACTCCAAGCTCACAGAGAAAGCCCACTCCAAGCCCTCAGAGAAAGCCCACTCCAAGCTCACAGAGGAAGCCTCCTCGAAGCTCACAGAGAAGGCCCACTCCAAGTTCATAGAGAAAAGCCACTCCAAGCCCATAGAGAAGGCCCACTCCAAGCTCATAGAGAAGGCCCACTACAGACCCATAGAGAAGGCCCGCAACAATCCCATCGAGAAAGCCGACTCCAAACCCATAGAGAAAGCCCACTCCAATCCCAGAGAGAAAGCCCACTCCAAGCTCACAGAGAAGGCCCACTCCAAGCTAACAGAGAAAGCCCACTCCGTTCACAGAGAAAGCCCACTCCAATCCCATCGAGAAAGCCCACTCCAAGCTCATAGTGAATTCCCACTCCAATCCCATAGCGAAGGCTCACTCCAAGTTCATAGAGAAGGCCCACTCCAAGCTCACAGAGAAAGCCCACTCCAAGCTCACAGAGAAAGCCCACTTCAAGCTCATAGAGAAAGCCCACTCCAAGCCCATAGAGAAGGCCCACTCCAAGCTCACAGAAAATCCTCACTCCTAGCTCACTGAGAAAGCCCACTTCATGCCCAGAGAAAAAGCCCACTCCAAGCTCATAGAGAAAGACAACTCCAAGCCCATAGAGAAGGCCCACTCCAAGTTCATAGAGAAAACCCACTCCAAGCCCATAGAGAAGGCCCACTCCAAGCTCATAGAGAAGGCCCACTACAAACCCATAGAGAAAGCCCACACCAATCCCATAGAGAAAGCAGACTCCAAACCCATAGAGAAAGCCCACTCCAATCCCAGAGAGAAAGCCCACTCCAAGCTCACAGAGAAGGCCCACTCCAAGCTAACAGAGAAAGCCCACTCCAAGTTCACAGAGAAAGCCCACTCCAATCCCATCGAGAAAGCCCACTCCAAGCTCATAGTGAATGCCCACTCCAATCCCATAGCGAAGGCCCACTCCAAGTTCATAGAGAAGGCCCACTCCAACCTCATAGAATAAGCCTGCACCAAGCTCATAAAGAAGGCCCACTCCAAGTTCATAGATAAGGCCCACTCCAAGTTGATAGCGAAGGCCCACTCCAAGCTCATTGAGAAGGCCCACTCCAAGCTCACAGAGAAAGCCCACTCTAAGCCCATAGAGTATGCCTACACCAAGCACATAGAGAAGGCCCACTCCAAGTTCACAGTGAAGGCCCATTCCAAGGTCATAGAGAAGGCCCACTCCAAGCTCATAGAGAAAACCCACTCCAAGCTCATAGAGAAAGCCCACTCCAAGCCCATAGAGAAGGCCCACTCCAAACTCATAGAGAAGGCCAACTCCAAGCTCATGGAGAAGGCCCACTCCAAGCTCACAGGGAAGGCCCACTCCAAGCGAACAGAGAAGGCCCACTACAAACCCATCGAGAAAGCCCACTCCAAGCTCAGAGAGAAAGCCCACTCCAAGCTCACAGGGAAGGCCCACTCCAAGCTAACAGAGAAAGCCCACTCCAAACCAATAGAGAAAGCCCACACCAATCCCATAGAGAAAACCGACTCCAAACCCATCGAGAAAGCCCACTCCAATCCCAGAGAGAAAGCCGACTCCAAGCTCACAGAGAAGGCCCACTCCAAGCTCACAGACAAAGCCCACTCCAAGCTCACAGAGAAAGCCCACTCCAAGCCCTCAGAGAAGGCCCACTCCAAGCTCACAGAGGAAGCCTCCTCGAAGCTCACAGAGAAGGCCCACTCCAAGTTCATAGAGAAAGCCCACTCCAGGTTCATCGAGAAAGCCCACTCCAAGCTCATAGAGAAGGCCCACTCCAAGCTCACAGAGAAAGCCCACTCCAAGCTCACAGAGAAAGCCCACTCCAAGCCCATAGAGAAGGCCCACTCCAAGCTCACAGAGAAAGCCCACTCCAAGCTCACAGAGAAAGCCCACTCCAAGCTCATAGAGAAAGCCCACTCCAAGCCCATAGAGAAGGCCCACTCCAAGCTCACAGAAAATCCTCACTCCAAGCTCACTGAGAAAGCCCACTTCATGCCCAGAGAAAAAGCCCACTCCAAGCCCATAGAGAAAGCCCACTCCAAGCTCACAGAGAAAGCCCACTCCAAGCTCACAGAGAAAGCCCACTCCAAGCCCTCAGAGAAGGCCCACTCCAAGCTCACAGAGGAAGCCTCCTCGAAGCTCACAGAGAAGGCCCACACCAAGTTCATAGAGAAGGCCCACTCCAAGTTCATAGAGAAAACCCACTCCAAGCCCATAGAGAAGGCCCACTCCAATCTCATAGAGAAGGCCCACTACAGACCCATAGAGAAAGCCCACAACAATCCCATCGAGAAAGCCGACTCCAAACCCATAGAGAAAGCCCACTCCAATCCCAGAGAGAAAGCCCACTCCAAGCTCACAGAGAAGGCCCACTCCAAGCTAACAGAGAAAGCCCACTCCAAGTTCACAGAGAAAGCCCACTCCAATCCCATCGAGAAAGCCCACTCCAAGCTCATAGTGAATTCCCACTCCAATCCCATAGCGAAGGCTCACTCCAAGTTCATAGAGAAGGCCCACTCCAAGCTCACAGAGAAAGCCCACTCCAAGCTCACAGAGAAAGCCCACTCCAAGCTCACAGAGAAAGCCCACTTCAAGCTCATAGAGAAAGCCCACTCCAAGCCCATAGAGAAGGCCCACTCCAAACTCATAGAGAAGGCCAACTCCAAGCTCATGGAGAAGGCCCACTCCAAGCTCACAGGGAAGGCCCACTCCAAGCGAACAGAGAAGGCCCACTACAAATCCATCGAGAAAGCCCACTCCAAGCTCAGAGAGAAAGCCCACTCCAAGCTCACAGGGAAGGCCCACTCCAAGCTAACAGAGAAAGCCCACTCCAAGCTCACAGAGAAAGCCGACTCCAAACCCACAGAGAAAGCCCACTCTAAGCCCATAGAGTATGCCTACACCAAGCACATAGAGAAGGCCCACTCCAAGTTCACAGTGAAGGCCCATTCCAAGGTCATAGAGAAGGCCCACTCCAAGCTCATAGAGAAAACCCACTCCAAGCTCATAGAGAAAGCCCACTCCAAGCCCATAGAGAAGGCCCACTCCAAACTCATAGAGAAGGCCAACTCCAAGCTCATGGAGAAGGCCCACTCCAAGCTCACAGGGAAGGCCCACTCCAAGCGAACAGAGAAGGCCCACTACAAACCCATCGAGAAAGCCCACTCCAAGCTCAGAGAGAAAGCCCACTCCAAGCTCACAGGGAAGGCCCACTCCAAGCTAACAGAGAAAGCCCACTCCAAACCAATAGAGAAAGCCCACACTAATCCCATAGAGAAAACCGACTCCAAACCCATCGAGAAAGCCCACTCCAATCCCAGAGAGAAAGCCGACTCCAAGCTCACAGAGAAGGCCCACTCCAAGCTCACAGACAAAGCCCACTCCAAGCTCACAGAGAAAGCCCACTCCAAGCCCTCAGAGAAGGCCCACTCCAAGCTCACAGAGGAAGCCTCATCGAAGCTCACAGAGAAGGCCCACTCCAAGTTCATAGAGAAAGCCCACTCCAGGTTCATCGAGAAAGCCCACTCCAAGCTCATAGAGAAGGCCCACTCCAAGCTCACAGAGAAAGCCCACTCCAAGCTCACAGAGAAAGCCCACTCCAAGCCCATAGAGAAGGCCCACTCCAAGCTCACAGAGAAAGCCCACTCCAAGCTCACAGAGAAAGCCCACTCCAAGCTCATAGAGAAAGCCCACTCCAAGCCCATAGAGAAGGCCCACTCCAAGCTCACAGAAAATCCTCACTCCAAGCTCACTGAGAAAGCCCACTTCATGCCCAGAGAAAAAGCCCACTCCAAGCCCATAGAGAAAGCCCACTCCAAGCTCACAGAGAAAGCCCACTCCAAGCTCACAGAGAAAGCCCACTCCAAGCCCTCAGAGAAGGCCCACTCCAAGCTCACAGAGGATGCCTCCTCGAAGCTCACAGAGAAGGCCCACACCAAGTTCATAGAGAAGGCCCACTCCAAGTTCATAGAGAAAACCCACTCCAAGCCCATAGAGAAGGCCCACTCCAAGCTCATAGAGAAGGCCCACTACAGACCCATAGAGAAAGCCCACAACAATCCCATCGAGAAAGCCGAATCCAAACCCATAGAGAAAGCCCACTCCAATCCCAGAGAGAAAGCCCACTCCAAGCTCACAGAGAAGGCCCACTCCAAGCTAACAGAGAAAGCCCACTCCAAGTTCACAGAGAAAGCCCACTCCAATCCCATCGAGAAAGCCCACTCCAAGCTCATAGTGAATTCCCACTCCAATCCCATAGCGAAGGCTCACTCCAAGTTCATAGAGAAGGCCCACTCCAAGCTCACAGAGAAAGCCCACTCCAAGCTCACAGAGAAAGCCCACTCCAAGCTCACAGAGAAAGCCCACTTCAAGCTCATAGAGAAAGCCCACTCCAAGCCCATAGAGAAGGCCCACTCCAAGCTCACAGAAAATCCTCACTCCTAGCTCACTGAGAAAACCCACTTCATGCCCAGAGAAAAAGCCCACTCCAAGCTCATAGAGAAAGACAACTCCAAGCCCATAGAGAAGGCCCACTCCAAGTTCATAGAGAAAACCCACTCCAAGCCCATAGAGAAGGCCCACTCCAAGCTCATAGAGAAGGCCCACTACAAACCCATAGAGAAAGCCCACACCAATCCCATAGAGAAAGCAGACTCCAAACCCATAGAGAAAGCCCACTCCAATCCCAGAGAGAAATCCCACTCCAAGCTCACAGAGAAGGCCCACTCCAAGCTAACAGAGAAAGCCCACTCCAAGTTCACAGAGAAAGCCCACTCCAATCCCATCGAGAAAGCCCACTCCAAGCTCATAGTGAATGCCCACTCCAATCCCATAGCGAAGGCCCACTCCAAGTTCATAGAGAAGGCCCACTCCAACCTCATAGAATAAGCCTGCACCAAGCTCATAAAGAAGGCCCACTCCAAGTTCATAGATAAGGCCCACTCCAAGTTGATAGCGAAGGCCCACTCCAAGCTCATTGAGAAGGCCCACTCCAAGCTCACAGAAAAGCCCACTCTAAGCCCATAGAGTATGCCTACACCAAGCACATAGAGAAGGCCCACTCCAAGTTCACAGTGAAGGCCCATTCCAAGGTCATAGAGAAGGCCCACTCCAAGCTCATAGAGAAAACCCACTCCAAGCTCATAGAGAAAGCCCACTCCAAGCCAATAGAGAAGGCCCACTCCAAACTCATAGACAAGGCCAACTCCAAGCTCATGGAGAAGGCCCACTCCAAGCTCACAGGGAAGGCCCACTCCAAGCGAACAGAGAAGGCCCACTACAAATCCATCGAGAAAGCCCACTCCAAGCTCAGAGAGAAAGCCCACTCCAAGCTCACAGGGAAGGCCCACTCCAAGCTAACAGAGAAAGCCCACTCCAAGCTCACAGAGAAAGCCGACTCCAAACCCATAGAGAAGGCCCACTCCAAGCTCACAGAGAAAGCCCACTCCAAGCCCATAGAGAAGGCCCACTCCAAGCTCACAGAGAAAGCCCACTCCAAGCTCACAGAGAAAGCCCACTTCAAGCTCATAGAGAAAGCCCACTCCAAGCTCATAGAGAAAGCCCACTCCAAGCCCATAGAGAAGGCCCACTCCAAGCTCACAGAAAATCCTCACTCCAAGCTCACTGAGAAAGCCCACTTCATGCCCAGAGAAAAAGCCCACTCCAAGTTCATAGAGAAAACCCACTCCAAGCCCATAGAGAAGGCCCACTCCAAGCTCATAGAGAAGGCCCACTACAAACCCATAGAGAAAGCCCACACCAATCCCATAGAGAAAGCCGACTCCAAACCCATAGAGAAAGCCCACTCCAATCCCAGAGAGCAAGCCCACTCCAAGCTCACAGAGAAGGCCCACTCCAAGCTAACAGAGAAAGCCCACTCCAAGTTCACAGAGAAAGCCCACTCCAATCCCATCGAGAAAGCCCACTCCAAGCTCATAGTGAATGCCCACTCCAATCCCATAGCGAAGGCCCACTCCATGTTCATAGGGAAGGCCCACTCCAACCTCATAGAATAAGCCTGCACCAAGCTCATAAAGAAGGCCCACTCCAAGTTCATAGATAAGGCCTTCTCCAAGTTGATAGCGAAGGCCCACTCCAAGCTCATCGAGAAGGCCCACTCCAAGCTCACAGAGAAAGCCTCCTCGAAGCTCACAGAGAAAGCCCACTCCAAGCTCACAGAGAAAGCCCACTCCAAGCTCACAGAGAAAGCCCACCCCAAGCTCTCAGAGAAGGCCCACTCCAAGCTCACAGAGAAAGCCCACTCCAAGCTCACAGAGAATGCCTCCTCGAAACTCACAGAGAAAGCCCACTCCAAGCTCACAGAGAAAGCCCACTCCAAGCTCACAGAGAAAGCCCACCCCAAGCTCTCAGAGAAGGCCCACTCCAAGCTCACAGAGGAAGCCTCCTCGAAGCTCACAGAGAAGGCCCACTCCAAGTTCATTGAGAAAGCCCACTCCAAGCCCATAGAGAAGGCCGACTCCAAGCTCACAGAGAAAGCTCACTCCAAACTCACAGAGAAAGCCCACTTCATGCCCTGAGAGCAAGCCCACTCCAAGCTCATAGAGAAAGCCCAATCCAATCCCACAGAGAAAGCCCACTTCATGCCCAGAGAGCAAACCCACTCCAATCCCATCGAGAAAGCCCACTCCAAGCCCAGAGAGAAGGCCCACTCCAACCCCATAGAGAAACCCCACTCCAAGCTCACAGAGAAGGCCTACTCCAAGCTCACAGAGAAAGCCCACCCCAAGCTCACAGAGAAAGCCCACTCCAAGCTCACAGAGAAAGCCCACTCCAAGCTCACGGAGAAGGCCTACTCCAAGCTCACAGAGAAAGCCCACCCCAAGCTCACAGAGAAGGCCTACTCCAAGCTCACAGAGAAAGCCCACTCCAAGCCCACAGAGAAGGGCCACTCCAAGCTCATAGAGAAAGCCCACTCCAAACTCATCGAGAAAGCCCACTCCAAGCCCATAGAGAAAGCCCAGTCCAAGCTCATAGAGAAAGCCCACTCCAAGCTCATAGAGAAAGCCCACTCCAAACTCATTGAGAAAGCCCACTCCAAGCTCATAGAGAAAGCCCACTCCAAGATCATCGGGAGTAACAAGGAGCTCCTTTCCATTCCCTGTCTCTGCAGAATTAACTGTTATCGCACAATGGGAGACTCCACGTTCTATCCCTTTTCCTGCTCTGTATAGTCCAGTGGTGATCAGCTCTTGCAGTACACACTGGAGATAGTGGTGGGGATCCCCTGGCAGTGCACAGCTGACAGGGTGGTCTGCACCCCTGGGGTCCACTCACCTTTCACCTCCATGTTCCACAGCCACAGATGCCATCTTCGCTTTGCCAGGTTTTCCAATCTTCCCACCTCTCTGCTATTCTGTTGTTTTCATTTACACCTCCTCTTGACCCATCTTTTGTTTCGTTACTTGCCCCATTATGCCTTTCATCATTTAGGGGGGAGGGCAGAACTGACTATCACAGACCTCCCCTTTTGTTCTGTTCCTCCCAGCCCCCACAACCCACCTTTTCCCAGGCTCTTCACTTGCTTAAAAGCTGTTCATCTCCAGCATCTTCCAGTTCTGATGAAAGGTCATTGACCTGAAACATTAGGCTGAATGTTAATCTGGAGGAGCGTGTGCCTTTGGGTGGGGATGGGACTTGTAAAACTGGTGAAATTGGCAGTGCATCGGGAATCTGGCTCCACTCCATCGACTTTCACATTTCCCTCCAGGCCGTGAGGCTGTGCGCGAGCAACCCCTTCAGGAGAGGCGGGATTTCAGTTGACAATATGTTAATCGCTCAATTGCAGCAAAAGCATGGATTTTCACTTTAACTTTGGAACCATGGGTTTCCTGGGCTTCCTGGAACTCGTCAGTGAAAGCAAGGTGGGAACACAACGGCAATTGATGGGGATGAAGTCGTGACAGGGAAATGCGCCACTAAGTACTGAGTACTCATAACTGCTTTCTTAGCTGCATGTGGGACTTTGTGCAAAGAGGTTATTACACACACTTTAGAGGTTTCATAGGATCATAGAATAGTACAGCACAGGAGAAGGCCATTTGGCCCATCAGGTGGCTTTCATGAAGATCAATTCAGTTAGTCCCACTTCCCTGCTCTTTCCCCATATCCCTGCAATTTTTTCTCCTTCAAATATTTATCCAATTCCCTGACTATTATTGAATCTGTAATCACCACCCCATCAGGCAGTGCAGTCCAAATCCTAACCACTCGTTGCACGAATATGTTTTTCCTCGCATCACCTCAGGTTCTTTCCACAATCACCTTATATCTGTGCAATTCAGTTGTCAACTCTTCAGCCACTGGAAACCGTTTCTCTCTATTTATTCTACCAAAACCAGGGGTCTCCAACCTTTTCACGTGGGGGGACCACATTACAATTTTTGTCTTAAATAGGGGGCTGGTGAGACAATTTCAGGAAGATAAAGGCATTAAAAATTGATCCTATTATCAATCAAAACAACAACAAATGTGCATTTTTGTGTAGAAGTTTTAAAGAAGAAGACCAATTCTCATTCTCAAGACTTACTTTCTCATTACTATGTTGGACACTGATTTAATGATTTAATTTTTTTGCTTGCATAAATACTCAATCTGTGCCCACACACTTGACGCAGTGATGCGGAGTATTCCAGATAGATGTCCATCTGTCAGGAGTGATCTTGATCTCTTTATATCTCCCACCCCTCTCTGCGTCTCTCCCTCTCTCCCACTCTCTGTCTGTCTCTCCCTCTCTCCCACTCTCTCGCTGTCTGCCTCTCCCTCTCCCCCTCTTTTTCAGATTGTTTCTCCCTCGCCCCTCTCTCTGTCTATCTCTCCCTCATTCCCTCTCTGTCCGTCTCTCCCTCTCTTTCTGTCTGTCTCTCACTCTGTCTCTCCCCTCTCTCTGTCTGTCTCTCCCCTCTCTGTCTGTCTCTCCCCTCTCTCCCTCTCTGTCTGTCGCTCCTCTCTCTCTCTGTCTCTCCTTCTCTCTCTCTGTCTCTTCCCCTCTCTCTCCGTGTCTCTCCCTCTCCTTCTGAAAATCTGTCCTTCTCCCTGTCTCTCTCTCTCTCTCTCTCTCTCCCCTCTCTACTCTTTATTCTCCGCTCCCCATCTGCGTACTCACCATAAAGATGGATTATAGAACCAGGCTGTGAACACCGCCTCTCCGCTGGGCACAGCCTTGTTGTGTAGGAGTTGGTTCCTGACAAACCTGTAGTTGCCCGCTTCTACCACCTAGAAGGACAAGGGCAGCAAATGCATGGGAACATCACCACCTGCAAGTTCCCCTCCAGGCCACACACCATCCTGACTTGGAACTATATTGCCGTTCCTTCACGCTCAACAACACCTTCTCAAGGGCAGTTAGGGATGGGAAATAAATGCTGGCCTGGCCAGCGATGCCCACATCCCATGAACGAATAATAAAAAAAAGGTGCCTGACATTCCAGCAGATTACATCCGCAGAACAGATGGAAACCTTTGGAGGGCCGGACTCTGGCTCGCGGGCCGTATGTTGGACAACAATGATCTAAAACCTTCATGATTTTAAACACCTCTATCAAATCTCCCTTTAGCTTTCTCTGTTCTAAGGAGAACAACACGAGCTTCTCCAGTCTATCCAGGTAACTGTAATCCCTTATCCCCGGAACCATTCTAGTAAATCACTTTTATATCCTCTCCAAAGCCATCACGTCCTTCATAAAGTGTGGTGCCCAGATTTTGACTCAGTGCTCCAGCTGGGACTGAGTTAGTGTTTTATGTAGATTTAGCATAACTTTCTGGCTTTTGTACTCTATGCCTCTATTTACGAAGCTCAATACCTCATATGCTTTATCAACTGCTTTGTTAACCCGCCCGGCCGCCTTCAGCGATTTGTGCACAAATACCCCCAGATCTCTCTTGAAATTCACCCCCCCCCTTTAAAATTGCACCATTTAGTGCGTATTGTCTCTCCTCATCCTTCCTCCCAAAAGGTATCGCCCCAGGAAAAGAGTAGGGCCCATTAGGGATCAAAGTGGCAATCTGTGTGTGGAGCCAGAGGACATAGATGAGGTTTTGAATGATTACTTTTCATCTGTGTTCACTATGGAGAAGAACGATGTAGGTGTAGAGATCAGGGAGGGGGATTGTGATATACCTTGAACAAATTAGCATTGAAAGGGAGGAAGTATTAGCTGTTTTAGTGGGCTTAAAAGTGGATAAATCCCCAGGCCCAGATGAGATGTATCCCAGGCTGTTATGTGAGGCAAGGGAGGAGATTGCAGGTGCAGAGGAGACTGGAGGACAGCGAATGTGGTACCATTATTCAAGAAGGGTAGCAGGGATAAACCAGGTAATTATAGACCTGTGAGTTTAATGTCAGTGGTAGGGAAATTATTGGAAAAAATTCTGAGACAGGAGTAATCTCCACGGGTGGCACAGTGGCGCAGTGGTTAGCACCGCAGCCTCACAGCTCCAGGGACCCGGGTTCAATTCTGGGTACTGCCTGTGCGGAGTTTGCAAGTTCTCCCTGTGTCTGCGTGGGTTTCCTCCGGGTGCTCCGGTTTCCTCCCACATACCAAAGACTTGCAGGTTGATAGGTTAATTGGCCATTATAACTTGCCTATAGTATAGGAAGGTGGTAGGGGAAATATATAGGGACAGGTGGGGATGTGGTAGGAATATGGGATTAGTGTAGGATTAGTAGAAATGGGTGGTTGATGGTCGGCACAGACTCGGTGGGCCGAAGGGCCTGTTTCAGTGCTGTATCTCTAAACTAAACAAAAAACTAAACTTGGAGAGGCAGGGATTAATCAGGGATAGTCTGTATGGCTTTGTCAGGGGGAGATCGTGTCTAACAAATTTGATTGAATTTTTTGAGGAGGTGACTAGATGTGTAGATGAGGGTAAAGCAGTTGATGTAGTCTACATGGACTTCAGTAAGGCTTTTGGTAAGGTCTCGCATGGGAGATTGGTTAAGAAGGTAAGAGCCCATGGGATCCAGGGCAATTTGGCCAATTGGATTCAAAATTGGCTTAGTGGAAGGAGGGTGATGGTTGAGGGTTGTTTTTATGAATGGAGGCCTGTGACCAGTGGGGTACCACAGGGATCGGTGCTGGGACCCTTACTGTTTGTAGTGTACACTAATGATTTAGACGTGAATATAGGAGGTATGATCAGTAAGTTCGCAGATGACACGAAAATTGGTGGTGTTGTAAATAGTTTGGAGGAAAGCCTTAGATTATAGGACAATATAGATGGGCTGGTAAGATGGGTGGAGCAGTGGCAGATGGAATTTAATCCTGAGAAATGTGAGGGGATGCACTTTGGGAGGACTAACAAGGCAAAGGAATATACAATGGATGGTAGGACCCTAGGAAGTACAGAGAGTCAGAGGGACCTTGGTATACTTGTCCATAGATCATTGAAGGCAGCAGCACAGGTAGGTAAGGTGGTTAGGAAGGCATATGGGATACTTGCCTTTATTAACCAAGGCATAGAATATAAGAGCAGGGAGGTCATGATGGAGCTGTATAAAACGCTAGTTAGGCCACAGCTGGAGGAGTAATGTGTACAGTTCTGGGACCACACTATAGGAAGGATGTGATTGCACTGGAGAGGATGCAGAGGAGATTCACCAGGATGTTGCCTGGGCTGGAACATTTCAGCTATGAAGAGAGACTGAAAAAGCTAGAGTCGTTTTCCTTGGAGCAGAGAAGGCTGATGGGGGACATGACTGAGGTGTACAAGATTATGAGGGGCATTGATAGGATAGATAGGAAGAAGCTTTTTCCCTTAGCGGAGTGGTCAATAACCAGGGGACATCGATTTAAGGTAAGGGGCAGGTGGTTTAGAGGGGATTTGAGGAAAAGATTTTTCATCCAGAGGATGGTTGAAAGCTGGAACACACTGCCTGAAGTAGAGGCAGGAACACTCACAACATTTAATAAGTATTTAGATGAGCACTTGAAACGCCATAGCATACTAGGCTACGGGCAAAGTGCAGGCAAAAGGGATTAGTTTGGACGGGTGCTTGATGGTCGGCGCAGGCACGCTGGGCCGAAGGGCCTGTTTCTGTGCTGTAAAACTCTATGACGTTCACCGCATTCAATTTCATCTGCCACGTTAGTGGGCAGAAAAGTGGCCAATGGAATTCAATCCAGAGAAGTGTGAAGTCATGCATTTGGGGAGGGCAAACAAAGTGAGGGAACACACAATAAAAAGGAGGGTATTGAGAGGGGTAGAAGAAGAGGAGTGCATGTCCACAGGTTGCTGAAGATAGCAGGACAGCTAGATAAAGTGGTGAAGAAGGCATATGAAATACTTTCCTTTATTGACCGAGGTATAGAATACAAAAGCAGGGATGTAATGCTGGAACTGTGTAAAACGCTGGTTAGGCCACAACTGGAGTATTGCGTACAGTTCTGGTCACCACATTACAGGAAGGACATAGTTGCTCTGGAGAGAGTACAGAGGAGATTTACAAGAATGCTGCCAGGGCTTGAAATTTGCAGCTATGAGGAAAGATTGGATAGGCTAGGGTTGTTTTCCTTAGAACAAAGGAGGCTGAGGGGTGACTTAATTGAGGTGTACAAAATTATGAGAGGCCTAGATAGAGTATAAATCCGGGAGCGGGTAAATCCAGTGCGAGGCTCGGGGCCTTCACTTACCTTCAGGAGCGGAGAGCAGTCGGACCTGTGTGGAAACAACCAGAACCGGGAGCAGATAAATCCAGTGCGAGGCTCGGGGCCTTCACTTACCTTCAGGAGCGGAGAGCAGTCGGACCTGTGTGGAAACAACCAGAACTGGGAGCAGATAAATCCAGTGCGAGGCTCGGGGCCTTCACTTACCTTCAGGAGCGGAGAGCAGTCGGACCTCTTGCAGAGCGCCGGAGTTTTGAAAAAAAAGAAAAAAAAACAACAGTGACGTCACAGGAAAGCTGCAAGATGATTGGTTGGTGAGTCACTGCTGTTAGGGAATAGCTCTAAATAGTTGGGTAAGTATCTAAGGTAAGAAAGGTCCATAGTTTATTTCATGTATAGTAAGTACTGTTTTTTTTAGGGAGTTCTGTAGTAACGAGGACCAGGGAAGAAGGGCCCGAGAGTAATTGATATTATTTGACATTAAGATCTTCCAAAAGGTTAATTTAAAGGGTTATGTCATGGCAGGAGAGCTCAAAGCCAGGGTGTGTTCCTCGTGCTCCAAGTCGGAAGCCGGGAACATTTCCAGTGCTCGGGACCAGCATGTGTGCAGGAAGTGTCTCCAGCTGCAGCTCCTGGAAGCCCGGGTTTCAGAGCTGGAGTGGCAGCTGGGGACAATGTGGAGCATCTGCGAGGCGGAGAGTATCGAAAGGTGGTCACACCGCAGGCTCAGACCCCACAGGCAGGAAGGGAGTGGGTGACCACCAGGCAAGGCAAGAGGACTAGGCAGGCAGTGCCGTAATCTCCTGTGGCTATTCCCCTGCAAAACAGATATTGCTTTGGATACTGTTGGGGGGAATGGCCTCTCAGGGGAAAGCAGCAACAGCCCAATTCATTGCACCATGGTTGGCTCTGCTGCACAGGGGAGGAGTAAAAAGTGTGGGAATGCAATAGTTACAGGGGATTCAATTGTAAGGGGAATAGATAGGTGTTTCTGTGGCCGCAAAAGAGACTCCAAGATGGTATGTTGCCTCCCTGGTGCTCGGGTCAAGGATGTCTCAGAGCTGTTACAGGACATTCTGAAGGGGGAGGGTGAACAGCCAATGGTCGTGGTACACATTGGTACAAACGACGTAGGTTAAAAAAGGATGGGGTCCTAAAAGCAGAATATAGGGAGTTAGGAAGTAAGTTGAAAAGTAGGATCTCAAAGGTAGTGATCTCAGGATTACTACCAGTGCCACGTGCTAGTCAGAGGAGAAATAGAAGGATATATCGGATGAATATGTGGCTGAAGAGATGGTGTAAGGGGGAGGGTTTTAGATTCCTGGGACATTGGGACCTGTTCTGGGGGAAGGTGGGACCAGTACAAACTGGACGGGTTACACCTGGGCAGGACAGGGACTGATGTCCTTGGGGGAGTATTTGCTAGAATGGTTGGGGAGGGTTTAAACTAAAATGGCAGGGGAATGGGAACCTTTGTAAGGAGTCAGAGGAGGGGGAATCATAGACAAGAACAAAAGACAGAAAGGGGAATAAGAAAAGTGATAGGCAGAGAAATCAAGGGCCAGAATCAAACAAGGCCACAGTGAAAAATAGTGGGAAGGGGTCAAGTAATGTTAAAAAAACAAGCCTTCAGGCTTTGAACCTTAACGCGCGGCGCATTCGCAATAAAGTGGATGAATTAATCGCTCAAATAGATGTAAACGGGTATGATATAGTCGGGATTACAGAGACATGGCTACAAGGTGACCAGGGATGGGAAATGAACATCCAGGGGTATTCAGTATTTAGGAAAGGCAGCCAAAAAGTAAAAGGCGGTGGAGTTGCATTGCTGGTTAAAGAGGAAATTAATGCAATAGTGAGGAAAGATATCAGCTCTGACGATGTGGAATCTGTATGGGTAGAGCTAAGAAACACTAAGGGGCAGAAAACGTTATGTGGGGGTTGTATATAGACCGCCAAACTGTAGTGGTGATGTTGGGAATGGCATTAAACAGGAAATTAGGGATGCATGCGATAAAGGAACATCTGTAATTATGGGTGAGTTTAATCTGCATATAGATTGGGCAAATCAAATTAGTCACAATACCATAGAGGAGGAATTCTTGGAGTGTATATGGGATGGTTTTCTGGACCAATACGTTGAGGAACCAACTAGAGAACAGGCCATCCCAGACTGGGTATT
Organism: Heterodontus francisci; assembly: GCF_036365525.1. Taxonomy (NCBI): domain Eukaryota; kingdom Metazoa; phylum Chordata; class Chondrichthyes; order Heterodontiformes; family Heterodontidae; genus Heterodontus; species Heterodontus francisci. The sequence goes on along the minus strand of NC_090380.1, from coordinate 15,395,082 downwards.
GTGTAATGAGAGAGGAATAATTGACAATCTAGTGGTGCAAGACCCCTTAGGGACGAGCGACCATAATATGACAGAATTCTTCATCAAGATGGAGAGTGACATAGTTGATTCTGAGACAAGGGTCCTGAATCTTAGGAAAGGAAACTACAAAGGTATGAGGCACGAATTGGCTTTGACGGATTGAGAAACGTTACGTAAAGGGATGACGGTGGATTGGCAATGGCAAACATTCAAAGAGCATATGGACAAACTGCAACAATTGTTTACCCCTGTCTGGCGCAAAAGTAAAACGGGAAAGGTAGCCAAACCATGGCTTACAAGGGAAATTAGAGATAGCATTAGATCCAAGGAAGAGGCACATAAATTCACCAGAAAAAACAACAGACCTGAGGATTGGAAGCAATTTAGAATTCAGCAAAGGAGGACCAAGGGATTGATTAAGAAGGGGAAAACAGAGTACGAGAGCAAGCTTGCGGGGAACATAAAAACTGACTGTAAAAGTTTCTATAGGTATGTGAAGGGAAAAAGATTGGTGAAGACAAATGTAGGTCCCTTACAGTCAGAAACAGGGGAATTTATTGTGGGGAATAAAGAAATGGCTGACCAACTAAATGCATACTTTGGTTCTGTCTTCACAAAGGAGGACACAAATATCATACCAGAAATGTTGTGGATCACAGGGTTTAGTGAGAGAGAAGAACTGAAAGAAATCAATATTAGTAGAGAAATGGTGTTGGGGAAATTGATGAGATTGAAGGCCGATAAATCCCCAGGGCCTGATGGTCTGCATCCCAGAGCACTTAAGGAAGTGGCCCTAGAAATAGTGGATACATTGGTGGTCATCTTCCAAAATTCTATAGACTCTGGAACAGTTCCTACAGATTGGAGGGTAGCTAATGTAACCCCACTATTTAACAAGGGAGGTAGAGAGAAAACAGGGAATTATAGACTCAGCCAGCCTGATGTCAGTAGTGGGGAAAATTCTAGAGGCCATTATCAAAGATTTTATAGCAGAGCACTTGGAGAACAGTGGTAGAATCGGGCAGAGTCAGCATGGATTTACGAAATGGAAATCATGCTTGACAAATGTACGAGAATTCTTCGAGGATGTAACTAGTAGAGTTGATGAGGGGGAGCCAGTGGATGTGGTTTATTTGGACTTTCAGAAGGCTTTTGACAAAGTCCCACATAAGAGATTAGCGTGTAAAATTAAAGCACATGGGATTGGGGGTAGTGTATTGCGATGGATAGAAAATTGGTTGGCAGACAGGAAACAAAGGGTAGGGATAAATGGGTCTTTTTCTGAATGGCAGGCAGTGACTAGTGGGGTACCGCAGGGATCGGTGCTAGGACCCCAGCTATTCACAATATGCATTCATGATTTAGATGAGGGAACTAAATGTAATATCTCCAAATTTGCAGATGACACAAAACTGGGTGGGAGGGTGAGTTGTGAGGAAGATGCCAAGAGGCTTCAGGGTGATTTGGACAAGTTGAGTGAATGGGCTAATGCATGGCAGATGCAGTATAATGTGGATAAATGTGAGGTTATCCACTTTGGTAGCAAAAACAGGAAGGCAGATTATTATCTGAACGGCTATAAACTGAGAAACGGGAATATGCAGTGAGACCTGGGTGCTCTCGTACACCAGTCGCTGAAGGTAAGCATGTAGGTGCAACAGGCAGTAAAAAAGGCAAATGGTATGTTGGCCTTCATAGCGAGAGGATTCGAGTACAGGAGCAGGAATGTTTTGCTGCAATTATAGAGGGCCTTGGTGAGGCCACACCTGGAACATTGTGTGCAGTTTTGGTCTCCTTATCTGAGGAAGGATGTTCCTGCTATAGAGGGAGTGCAGCGAAGGTTTACCAGACTGATTCCTGGGATGGCGGGGCTGATGTATGAGGAGAGATTGAGTTGGTTAGGAGTCTATTCGCTGGAGTTCAGAAGAGTGAGGGGGGATCTCATAGAAACCTATAAAATTCTAACAGGACTTGACAGGGTAGATTCAGGAAGGATGTTCCCGATGGTGGGGGAATCCAGAACCAGGGGTCATAGTCTCAGGATCTGGGGTAAACCTTTCAGGACTGAGATGAGGAGAAATTTCTTCACCCAGAGAGTGATGAGCCTGTGGAATTTGCTACCACAGAAAGCAGTTGAGACCAAAACATTGTATGTTTTCAAGAAGGAGTTAGATATAGCTCTTGGGGCGAAAAGGATCAAAGGATATGGGGGGAAAGCGGGAACAGGTTACTGAGTTGGATGATCAGCCATGATCATAATGAATGGCGGAGCAGCCTTGAAGGGCCGAATGGCCTACTCCTGCTCCTATTTTATATGTTTCTATGACTTGCTTCCCCTAGCTGAGAGGTCAGTTACCAGGGAGCACAGTTTAAGGTGATTGCTAGAAGGATTAGAGGAGACTTGAGGAAAAACATTTTCACCCAGAGGGTGGTGGGTGTCTGGAATTCACTGCCTGGATCGGTGGTGGAAGGAGAAACCCTCAACTCATTTAAAAGGTACCTGGACCTGCACCTGAAGTGCTGTAACCCGTGCAAGGCTATGGACCAGCTGCTGAAAGGTAGGATTAGAATGGGCGGCTAGTTTTTTCAAGCCAGCACACACACGATGGGCTGAATGGCCTCTTTCTGTGCCCGTAAATTTTCTATGGTTCTATGGTTTCCGCCCATTCCACTAGTCTGTTTTGTCCTCTTGAAGTCTATTGCTCTCTTCCTCACTGTTTACTAAAACTTCCAAGTTTCATGTCTTCAACACTTTGGAGGTCTGATTTGCACTATGGAGCTCCGTTCTATCAGATCAGCATGGGTGTCATTTATGCTGCATTCGATTGTACCAAAGATGAGAACCAAGAACTGGGGGTAAACATGCACAAATCGTTGAAGCTATCAGTGCAGGTGAGAACACAGTTAATTCAGCATAGGCTTTATAAATAGAGACATCGACTGGGATTTTGTGTAGCCCCCTGAGGTGAGATTGGAGATCGGTAACACAGAGTATCGCAGTATTGCGGGGGACGGGGTGGGGTGGGGCAGAGGGCCCGTCGCCTGTTGTGTGTTGTTGTTGTAGTTGTAGCTTAGCTAGGGAGTTGTTGATGAAGTCTTGGAGTCTGGACAAGGTCAACTAATAACTTATTATTTACACATCTCTATTTACACTCTCTTCAAGCCTCTCTAGCTAGCCTCCTTCGTGCTGCTACTCTCTTCTTCCAAAGTCCATTACCATGTGACTGTTACATCAACATCACTACAGTGGGAGGGGTTGCTCTCACTGTCTCCAACATTAACCCTCTAAGATCCTTATACAGCATCTCCCCCCAAGTCTTTATCCATACATTTCTTTAACATAAAGACATTCTTGACTTTACCTACTAACCTTTCTCCCCCCAAGTCTCTGACTTCACAGATTTAATCTGTTAGGAGGTTTTACGGCTCTCCCTGATCTTGTTCTAGTCTGACTGGGATGATCAGTAGTCTTCCTGGTAAGTCTGGGTCACTGACTTGGTTGATTTTTACTTAGGATTGTAGTCTCCTTTTTGCTCTGGGTTTCTTCATCATCATCTGGGTCTTCCAAATAAATAAATAATTGTTGCTTTTGGGGAATAAGGATAATATTTCTGCTATTTCTATATATGTACCACATATGATCTCTGGTAGTTTCCGTCTCTGTGGATTACAGTACCTTCCCTTCCTAGGTCTTATATTCATACTCTTTGGCCTTCATTCAGTTTTGGTAAGTCTATGGCACGAAATCTTTTGTTGTAATTTTGAGTTTGTTGCTTTCTATAAGAGTTTTCCCAGTCTCTTACTCTCTCGTAGTCCCAAACATCCAATCCTGGAAGCAATTTTATAGGCAACACAGGAAGTTGTGTTCTTATCTTCCTGCCCATCAATAACTCTGCAGGTCCGCACATCAGCGGTGTAGATTGATAAATTAGAAATGAGGTTGGAAGGTCTTCATTCTTCTTCCATAAGGACTTTATGATTCTTACACCTCTTTCCACTTCACCATTCGATTGTAAGCAACTCTTTACCTGTGGCTGTTTGACTTCATCAATCTTCTTGATCAGATGCAGTTCTAAGCACGCTTTTCTGCTTAACAGGGAAAATTCTTGGTTTTGCAAGACGTATAGAGTTTCCATAATTTGTCTCCCTCTATCTGGGAGAGTTGCTTGAAGCTTACCCTTCACTTTCAGTTGTGTCCCGCCTGGATCATGCTAAAGCCTGGCTTGGGTATAAAATTAAAACCCAACCCGGGCCCAACCCGTCAACAGCCAACCCAACCCCGAACTGGGCTCGAGTCCTTTAATTTTTTCAAATACCCGACCCGACCCGACCTGAACCCAACGCATGTAATCGGGTTTGGTCAGGTAGCCAGGCTTCACTGCAGAGTACGGAGTCCGGACTGAACGTTTCCAGACTTGATGTCCTGAATGTTCATTTGAAGATTACTTCCCGGAGCAAGGCAGCACTGTCTACGTCCAGCCCGACCCAACCCGAGCCCGAATGCTGGACCCGGAAAAGAGACCCTACCTGACACGATCCCGACACTTGTCGTCGGGTCTGGTTGGGTAGCCACGCTTTAGATCATGCAACTGAGTAGGCAATGTCTCATCAATCATGGCTCTTGGTTTGACAGAACTGTGACACTAGCACCTGTGTCCAATTGGAAATTTGTTAGATGTCATTTCCATAAATGTCCACCATCCAAAATCCTTGATTTGGATCATTAATTTCACCTAGGAAACCTCCTGGCTCCTTGTCTGCTGGAAGTTGATGCACTTCATTTACCGCTCTTTGTGTGAAGGTCTTTTGCTTTGCAGTTTTGAGTGAAGAGGTCTTGCTCTGGCACATTTTCCCATTACACTTTACTAGGATACTGCTCCCGTCTGTGGGTCTTCCTAGCTCCACAGTGCTGGCACGGTTTCCTGGAGTCATGCACCTTCTCACCTGTGTGTGTCTTCTCTATAGATTGCCTCTCCATCTTTGACTTCAAGAACTGTAGTCAGTGGATTTCTTCTCATCCAGGGCTTTTCTGCAGCCCGCAGAATGTTTCTGTTCTGTCTTTGGATTTCCACCTGTCGTATGATCTGAATTGCCTTCTCGAATGTAAGGTCATCTTTCGACTGTAAGAGATCTGATAAAGGCTCATCAACTATTCCCACAACTATTCAGTCCCTTATCAGTTCCGCTTTCAACTCTCCATAGTCACACTCCTCAACCAATCTGTACAGATCATTTATAAAAGGATCTACGGATTCGCCCACCTTCTGGACTCGCTTGTTAGATTTTGCTCTTTCCAAAATTTTGTTACACCCTAAATTGAAATATTTGTCTAAGACCTGTAGCACATCCTCAAATTTATCAGAAGCTTCATTTATTCCTTGCCTCACAATCACATCACCCACAATTGCACCCATAGAGTATAAGAATGTATTTATTTGTTATGCTTCTGATTTAGTTTGCAGCTGGGAAGCAATCCTAAATCATGGAATCTTTGTCCCAAAAGAACTAATTTTGTACCTGATTGGGTCCTTCCTGATCATGGAAGCTTTCAGGCATTTTAAACTTCAAATCCATTTTGTTTTCCTAGGCTTTGCTAGGCTTTTTAGGGTGCTCCCCTTTCTTTTTAAACCATTTTGACTTTAATGGAGGTGTTCACTTTCTTTCTGGGGGTTTCCTGTGTTTTCCAGGAGTTCCCGCACTTTTCTGAGGTTTCCTGCACTTTCTCTCTGTGGTCTGGTTGAGTAATAGCTGCTGACTCCGCCCGACTCACGAGTCACCTTTTCAAAGGAGATCAACCTCACTCCCCGCTTTTTCCAACCCAGTAAGCCATTATCCAACAATGTCCCCTTTTCGAATTCTCTCACCTGATCCTGGACCGTCGCCTGGCACTGTGACTCGGAACCTGTTCACTGGATCTGGATGTTTCGCTGCAGACCGCCACACTTCTGTGGTGCAGTCTGAATGCCGCATGACTGACCCAGCAACTGTCTGTGTCATCTGCGGCTGCACAGCAGCTCTGGAGCTCTTTGCAGTCTCCTGACAAGATTTGTTCTTTTGGCACTACTTCACGAGATAAGGTTTTTTCAGTACTTTCTAGTTGTAAAAACCTATGCTACTATATGGTGTGCTGTTATTGTAGTTGTAGAATAGCTAGGGTGTTGTTGATAAAGTCCTGGAGTCTGGATAAGGTCAACTCATAACTTATTATTTACACATTTGTATTTACACTCTCCTCAAGCCTCTCTAGCTAGCATCCTTCGTGCTGCTACTCTCTTCCCAAACCCCATTACCATGTGACTATTACATCATCATCATTACACTGGGAGGGGTTGCTCTCGCTATCGTCAGCATTAATCCTTTCAGGTCCTTATACTACATCGCCAAGTGATCTTCCCAGGGCGGGATAGGCCGATGGTGGCCTTGTCGCCCTGAGGCCAACTGAAGCCCTTAAGTGGCCTATTAATCGCCAATTAAGGGCCTCTTCCCACCGCCGCTGGGATCTTACCAGTGACAGGGTGCCTCAGCCACGCAGGGAGGATGCCTTGCAACACAAAGACCCCTCCCTGCGGGCTTGGTGGGGCAGTGGAGAGGTCTTCCCTTCCTGGGCAATTTGTGGCCCATGGAGGACCCCCGCCAGGAACCACTTTACCCCCAGGCCTTCCAGACTGGCCCCGGGGACCCCACCCCACCTCTGGTCCGGTATTCCAACACTGGGCTTGGGTCTGAGGCCTCTGCAATAATGGGAGTGGCCACTGCTCCTGGTGGTGCTGCCAATACTGCTGAACTGGCAGCCCTCTGATTGGCCGGCAGCTCTTGGAGGTGGGATCCCCGTCTTTAAAGGGATGGGATCCCAGCTTCTGAAGCTTAGACTTAAAAAAACTCCTCTGCCTTTTTGGCCCTGTGCCAGGAGCCCCGCCTCCAGCACAAAATCCAGCCGACAAAGCAAGGAAGTTAATGATGAACCTTTTTAAAACTCTGGTTTGGCCTTAACTGGAGTATTGTGTCCAATTCTGGACACCACACTTTAGGAAGCCTGTGGACTCTCCCCATTCTATGTGGCTCGGTACTGTGAAATCAGAGAACTCAGCACAGATTGCTATTGATCTTGAACTCTTTATGGAGTAGCACCATTGTGGATGAGACCAGCTATTTCAGTATTGACCGGGAATGGGACCTTCCTGCTTTGCGTGGCTCCATACCCTATCAATCAGGTTAAACAGCACTGATGTGGAGATGAAAATAACCTCCCTACTTTGCTCAGGAGCACACTGCATTATGATCAGCAAACACAGGAATAAGGATGCCAGATACTCCTTGGAAAATGAGTGCCTAAATGGGGTAAATGAGTAAAGGGATCTAGGGAAACAGATTTATAAATCATTAAAAGTAGCAACACAGATTAACAAGGGCATAAAAATGCAAACAAAGCATTTGGGTCATTTCTAGAGAGGCAGAATTGAAAAGCAGAAGTTAAGTTAACCTGGTAAAGAACCTTAGTTTGATTATATTTCAGAGCACTGTGCACATTCTGGTCTTTATATTACAAAAAAGATAAAGAGGCATCCAACTGTTCTGGCCTTTTTATGACTCCAGACCTACAGCAATGTGGCTGACTCTTAACTGCCCTCTGATATGGCCTAGCAAGGCACTCAGTTTAACCACAACAAAGAATAACTTATCTGGCAGGGGAAAGACCATGATCAGCGGGCTTTGATCCTGCAGGTGGGTTTTTATGGAGTTTTGGAGAGTTTCAGCACCGTTTATACGGCATTTCGCCCTTTGGGATTGGAGATCTACCATGGTTGTTGTTTTCCTGTTGGTTGGGGTTTTAGTGCCTGTCCCAGGAAAGTTTCAAGCAAATAATGGCTGCAACCAACAATGGAGCTCCAGGCTAGGGGGTGAGCAACACCGTTAAGGTGGTGATGGGCGGCACAGTGGCGCAGTGGTTAGCACCACAGCCTCACAGCTCTAGGGACCCGGGTTCGATTCTGGGTACTGCCTGTGTGGAGTTTGCAAGTTCTCCCTGTGACCGCGTGGGTTTTCGCCGGGTGCTCCGGTTTCCTCCCACATCCAAAGACTTGCAGGTTGATAGGTAAATTAACCATTGTAAATTGCCCCTAGTGTAGGTAGGTGGTAAAGGAATATGGGATTACTGCAGGGTTAGTATAAATGGGTGGTTGTTGGTCGGCACAGACTCGGTGGGCCGAAGGGCCTGTTTTAGTGCTGTATCTCTAAATAAAAATAAATTTAAAAAAAATAGAAAGTGAAGGAGGTGCACCCATTGACCGCGCCTTCTTCATTCAGAAAATCCTGATCCAATGCTGTGGATTCCAAGCTGCGGACATCTTCTGCCTGCAGGACAACCCCAGCCGTGGATATTTCGATGTGACGTTCAAGAACATGGTGGCTTGCACCAAGTTCCTGAAGGTCTCCAAGGGAAGAGGAAACCAGGCGCCACTGTCAATCCTCACGGCGGAGCCATTCTTCACACTAGGATCGCAACTGAACCGGGTGGTGACAACCCACATCTACAACCCCCATGTTCCTGTCATGGATGTGCTTATTTTCCTCGCCAGGTACATGGAGGTGGCTGGGAGCAGCACCGAGGTCAAGGACCTGTTTGGGATTTGGGAAAAACCATCTAAGAAGGAGAGGAAAGGGGAGGCAGCTGCAACAAGTGACCCCAACTCCTCCTCAACAGATAGAATCATGAGTGACCAGGAGTTTTTTCTGAGCTCAACGAATCTACAACAGCTTGTGTACACTATGGGTATGCAGGAGAATACCCAAGGACTGGGACTAGTAAGGATACCTGGGGTGGTAAGCAACATCCAGTTTTAAATGGATATAAAGATTGCTTCCATTAATGTGCATAGCGTTAAATCCACTACGCGATGTGTTTCGACCTTGGGCTACCTTGCCAAGGTCAGCCGACCTACTGTTTCTGCAGGGATACCGCACCTTAGTACTTACAGGCAATGGTTGCGATGGTGGTCCCACGGGCCATCGATCTGGTCAGGGGAAATGATTCTCCTGCCTCTGGCCTGGGTATTCTGCTGCAAGGAGGCAACTTCACTATCTCTGAAGCTAAGGAGGTGGTGGGCAGTTGCCTCCTCATAGCAGATGTAATGTACAACAATGCTTCACTCCAGTTAATCAACGTGTACGTCCTGGTTCAATACAGCGAGCGGCTGACTATCTTCTAGCAGCTTCCACTGCTGCTGGCGATGTCCAGGCCGATCATTCTAGGTGGTGACTTTAATTGCATCATCGATGCAGCTGGACGATCAGTGACGACAGCAAACTGGACGCTACGTCCAGATTCCTGATGGAAACAGTAAAAGATGCCAAGCTGCACGATGTCTTCAGCAAACCTGCAGATGGAGCACAGCGTAGATACACATGGTCAAGATTGGACAGGTCTGCCCGTTCCAGAATTGACTTCCTGTTTGTGTCCCATGCATTCAGGGTCAGATCCACCGAAGCCAAGCCAGTGTTCTTCTCTGACCACTGCCTCCTACTGGCTGACTGTCACTTACAGGACGACCAGCGGGTTGGCAAAGGGGGCATGGAAGCTGAATGTAAAACTGCTGACCCTAGAGAACACTGAGGAACTCAAGAGGGATTACAAAGGTTGGAGAACCGTGAAACCCCTCTGAGTCTCCGGTGCACTGGTGGGAAGCGATCAAGGCGAACATCAAGAGGTTCTTTATTCTCAAAAGCTGTTCAGAGGGTGAGAGAGAGAGACAGAGGGAAATGTCCCGACTCCAGGAAAGAATGCAGAATCTGCTCCGGCTGCATTCGATGGAGGTCGAGGTCAAGAAGGATCTCCAAGCGGTGAAGAGCCAGCAGGCCTCGCTCTTTTCCACAGTGGCCTCCAAGATCATCTTCCGGTCCAGAGTCCGCTCCAATGAGCAGGATGAGATGTGCTCACGTTACTTCTTCCAAAAGGTACACAGAGAGAGAGCTCTGTTATCAGCAGCCTGAAGGAAGAGGATGGCTCGGTAAGGTCATCGCAGTCCGACATACTAAGGATCAGCAAATCCTTTTATGCCAGGCTGTACGATGTGAAGTCCACGGACAGCACGGCCTGCCAGTCCTTCCTGTCGTCTATCATTGAGGTCTTAGATGGACGAGCTGACAAAGACTGTCAGGTCCTTCGAGATGAATAAAACTCTAGGAAACGACAGCTTACCAGTTGAGTTGTATTCGACTCTGTGGGACTGGGTTGGCCCAGACGTGCTGGATGTACACGAGAGTATGCTTCTGACTGGCAGCATGTCAGAATCCATGGGGAAAGGCATCATCACCCTCATCTACAAGAGGAAGGGGGAGAGGGCGGAAATCAGAAATTGGTGGCCCATCTCACTGCTTAATGTTGACTACAAGATTCTGTCCAAAGTCATAGCCAGTTGGGTCAAGTTTGCTCTGGAGTTGGTGATTCACCCCGATCAGACCTGTACTGTACCCTGCAGGAAGATCTCTGATAGTCTCGCGCTACTCAGGGATACGATCGCCTATGTACGGGACAGGAGGGTGGACACCTGCCTCATTAGCTTGGACCAGGAGTAGGCTTTTGACAGGATATCGCACACTTACATGATGGACGTGCTTTCCAAAATGGGGTTTGGGGAGGGAATCTGAAATTGGATCCAACTGCTCTGCACAAACATCAGTAGCGCAGTCTCAATCAACGGGTGGGAATCGGAAAGTTTCCCGATCAAATCTGGAGTCAGACAAGGCTGTCCTCTCTCCCCTGTCTTATTTTTTTGCTGTATTGAACCTTTTGCTGAGCCCATTAGGAAGGATGCGAGCATAAGAGGGGTGACAATCCCAGACAGCGGAGGCACTCAGGCCAAAGCCTCCCTGAACATGGACGTTGTCGCTGTCTTCTGCTCAGATCTGTGGTCCATTTGCAGGCTGATGAGCATCTGCGACCAGTTCAAACTAGCCTCGAGAGCCAAGGTAAATCGCGGTAAAAGCGAGGCCATGTTCTTTGGGAACTGGGCCAACCGATCCTTTGTCCCCTTCACCGTCTGATCAGACTACCTGAAGATGCTGGGGATATGGTTTGGAGCAGCCAGGTCGTGTGCCAAAAACTGGAAGGAGCGAATAGCCATGGTAAAACATAAACTGAGTGTATGGGAGCAGCGTTTTCTCTCCATTGTGGGTAAGAAGCTAGTCATCAGGTGCAAGACGCTCATGTTGTTGCTGCTCGTGGCGCAGATCTGGCCCATACATCACTCCTGCACTGTGGCGGTCACCCGAGCCATCTTCCACTTTATCTGGAGATCGAAAATGGACCTTGTCTACGGGGACACAATGTTCAAACCTCTGGATAAAGGGGGAAAAATATACCCAGCGTCGCCCTCATCCTGATGGCCTCCTTTGTGTGCAGCTGCATCGAGCTGTGCGTAGAACCCCAGTACACAAATACCAAGTGCCACTACATGCTGAGGTTCTATCTGTCCCCGGTGTTGCGAAGGATGGGTCTGGCCACATTGCTGCAGAATTCTCCATCCACTTGGCCGTACCACCTATCCTTTGTGGAAAAGTTTGTGCAGAGAAACACCTTTGACCACCAAACCATCAGGCAGTGGTCCGCACGGAATGCCCTCACGATCCTGTGGGAAAAGGAGATGGTGCATCCTGTCGGATGGTCTCCTGAGCAGACTGCCAAAGTCATTTGGCAGAATGCTTCATCGCCAGAACTTTCAAACAAGCACCAAGACGGGTGACAATCCCAGGCAGCGAAGGCACTCAGGTCAATGCCTCCCTGCACATGGACGACGTTGCTGTCTTCTGCTCGGAGCTGCTTGGCCGGTGGTGAGAAGGGCCCTCCCCGTCAGATCCTTCCTGCACGCCCAGAGTCTCACTGCCTCCGCACGCTGCCCTCGAGGTGGCTGTGGTGGGGCATGGACTGTTGCCCACCTCCTTCTGGAATGTTCCTTTGCAAAGCAGGTGTGGAAAGAGATGCAGTGGTTTTTGTTGAGGTTCATCCCAAGCAGCTCCGTAACACAGGAGTCTGTGCTCTACGAACTGTTCCCAGGGATGCAGACCCAGATAAACATTAACTTTTGCTAGAGGACCATCAACTCGGTGAAGGATGCACTTTGATCTGCCCGAAACCTGCTGGTCTTCCAGAGAAAAGAGATGTCTACGACTGAGTGTTGCATACTGGCACATTCCAAGGTCTAGGACTACGTGCTGAGGGACGCACTAAAGCTTGGGGTAGGCACCGAATGGGGAAAGACCACTGTGTAAAGTCCTCCTGCCATAGTGAACTGAGGGGCTAGAACCTGTGTAAAACTCCACGGGCTGTATACACCAAAATGTTTTTTACTCTGTAATGCCAATGTGCATTGTATTTAAAATGGCAAGAATTGTGAGGCACTTCATGTTTTTCTGTATCAAAGAAATCTGATCTCTATTGTAGTTTCCGGAATGTGGAATTTGAACTGTTTTGAACTCTTTTGTAATGTATTTTCGCAATTTTTTTGAATAAAGTATATTTTTGGAAAGAAAAACTACAAATAATAACAAGAGACAACAACAGTTCAAGACGTTCTCACCATCACCTTCTCAGGGCATCTAGGGATGGGTGACAAATGTTGGCTTTGACAGTGGCACGCATCCTGAGAGTCAATCGAAAAATAAACACACACATACAAAGGAGAGACTCTCAGAACAATGTGTTCAAAATAATGATATTAATGCAATACATAAGCTGGTGGGTGAGGGGGGGGTGGGTGCGGGGCAGGATTGAAGTGTAAGGGAGGAGAGAGTTTGCGTTTTATAAAAGCCATCCTTCTCCATGCATAATCAGTGCCCACCACTTCCCCGTCCCAGGGCACCTTCCCCTGCAATCGCAGGAGGTGTAATACCTGCCCATTTACCTCCTCTCTCCTCACTATCCCAGGCCCCAAACACTCCTTTCAGGTGAAGCAGCGATTTACTTGTACTTCTTTCAATGTAGTATACTGTATTCGCTGCTCACAGTGTGGTCTCCTCTACATTGGGGAGACCAAGTGCAGACTGGGTGACCGCTTTGCGGAACATCTCCGCTCAGTCCGCAAGCAGGACCCTGAGCTTCCGGTTGCTTGCCATTTCAACACTCCCCCCTGCTCTCATGCTCACATCTCTGTCCTGGGATTGCTGCAGTGTTCCAGTGAACATCAACGCAAGCTCAAGGAACAGCATCTCATCTACCGATTAGGCACACTACAGCCTGCCGGACTGAACATTGAGTTCAATAATTTCAGAGCATGACAGCCCCCCCATTTTACTTTCATTTTTAGTTATTTTTTCTTCCTTTTTTTACATTCCTTCTTACATTTTTTACAATCTTTTTTTGCATTTATTTCATTTCATCTTAGTTTGTTCAGTTTGCTTACCCACTGTTTTTTCAGGTTGTTTTTCTTCAGGTTTGCACTTGCTGCTGTTCAATATTCAGTGTATTCACACCTAATCTGTACTAATGCTTTGTCTTTCAACACACCATTAACATATTGTTTGCCTTTGCTCCGTGACCTTTTGGTCAGCTATGTGGCCTGGTCCAATCTGCACCTTCTCCTTTGTTATCTCTTGCCCCACCCCCACCTCACTTGTTTATAATCTGTGACTTTTCTAATATTTGTCAGTTCCAAAGAAGGGTCACTGACCCGAAACGTTAACTCTGCTTCTCTTTCCACAGATGCTGCCAGACCTGCTGAGTGATTCCAGCATTTCTTGTTTTTGTTTCAGTGCTCACCACTTATTAGCTACTGCCTTTGTGATTAACTAAATGAAAAGCAAAACATAACATTAAACAGTTATATTATGGAAATGGATAAGCCTCAAATCAGCCTCTAATTGTTTCAGTATCTTTGTAAAACCCATATTCTCATTGAGCTTCAAAACAATTCCCTGTTGCTATGAGGCTAAAAAGATCACAAATGTCAACATGTAAAGATAAAGGCACCAATCCCACACTCCCAGTGGGGAGTTTCACTCAAAGGGAACACAGCTTGGAAGAGTGTAGTTAGTGTAATCCTCTCTCTGCCCCATACTTCCTTTCAGTGAAGCTCCTGAATGAATGTATGAGAGGAGTGAGGTTTTTGGGAAGAAAGCTGCAGATAACCACCCCAGAACTTTACAGAGGTTTATTTTCTTTAAATAAGTTTTTAAGAACATAAGAATTAGGAGCAGGAGTAGGCAATTCAGCCCCTCAAACCTGCTCCGCCATTCAATACGATCATGGCTGATCTCATCTCGGCCTCAACTCCTCCTTCCTGCCCATTCTCCATAACCCTCCAACCCATTACTAATTTTTTCTCATCCCTTCCTCATTATGCAGGACAGGGCCTCGCAAACAACATTACTTCTTGATCAACTATTACACAGAGTCAAAAGCAAAATACCGCAGATGCTGGAAATCTGATATAAAAACAGAAAATGCTGAAAATACTCAGGTCAGGCAGCATCTGTGCAGGGGAAACACAGCTAATGATTCAGGCTGATGACCTTTCGTCAGAACTGGAAAAAGTTAGATGCAACAGGTCTTAAGCAAGTACTTTGGTGAGCAAGTGGAGGAGCTGCTGCAGGGCAACAAGCATCCCCAGCAAAACCTTCAGGCAATCCTGGATTGCCCCTCTGGGAGGCACTCTCATTTTGTAGCTTAGCCTGCCCTATCTACAGGCCCTTTCAGGGACAGCATGTTCTTCAAGGCTTCAGCTGCACCATAATGTCCTTATACAGTAAAAGCTTCGTTATCTGGCATGTGCCAGACCTGGAAGGTGCCGGATATTCAAAAATTCTGGTTAATCAAAGTACTTACCAAGACAATACAATACAATAGTTTTAATTTTAAGAGAAATGATTACATACAAAGTACAAGAAAATGTACAATGCAGAAATCTCGAGGCAGTAAAGATGCATAGAAATCTTGTGGTGCAGTCAACGTAATGTATAAAATACACTAATGCTGAGAACAATTGACTGGACTTGGGAAACTCGGCCCAGGAGAGCTTTGGGAGATGTCTGGAGGTGCCGGATGGATTCCCGTTACTGCATTTGAGACTTATTTAGGAAGATTTTGGAAATTCCAGAAAATAGAGCTTGCCAGTGGGTAAAGCGCCAGATAAGAAAGATTTTCTTGTACCATACCAGCCCATCAATCCAGATTAGAACCTGGAATGCAGGGAGTTCGCCACACATAACCTTCGAGACTCTGTCCAGTTCCACCTCCCCAAGCAGTGATTCCTGACTTTGAAAACTCAGCACTAATCTGGATGGGTGGGCCATATGAATATTCCTCCATATCCACATTACGTTGCATCTGCCATGTTTCTGCTTATTTCGCTATCTCTCTGTCCTCTTGAAGTCTGCTACTGTCCTGTTTACTCTTTACCACATTGCTAAGTTTTGTATCAGCCACAAACTTCAAAATTGTAAATCCTGTATTTATATACTGTCATTTATATACAACAAGGAAAGCAATGGTCCTAATACTGACCCCTGGGTGACCCCACTCATACTTCCCTCCAGCCAGAGAAACATCCATTCACCACTACTTTCTGCCTCCTATCCCTTACCCAATTTCATACCCAAGCTACCACCGAACCTTTAATACCATGTGCTTCCATTTTCTCAAATGTCTGTAATGTGGTACTTTATCTAATGTCTTCTGAAATAGGTAATTGGTTTCCGAATTTCCTCTTTATATTTAAAAAGGAAAAGGCTGCTGAATTTTGTTTTCAGTCTCTGAAAGGGTGTGTGAATGTGTTAAACGTTTGCCGCTGTTGACCTGACAACGTGATGTTATCAATGGACAACACGCCAACAGAAACTGTTGCTGTTTTCTGTTTTTGGTTTTGAACCGATTTGGAGTAATGAAGAGAGTCTTTGAAATTTGGCTTTATACATTTTACGGTAAAGGTGCATGATGTGGATTTATTTTGATCAAAATACCACTGTCAACAACAGAGCTTCTTGAAAAAGCAAAATCAGTTTGAGAGAAACAATATTATATATGAGATATTATATTATATAGATACTAGCCACGCATGCGCAGGGTCGAGCAGTAAGCCTTCGTCCTTCCATCCTTCATCAACCTGCTCGAGAGGCTCTGGAGGGATTTAAACAGCAGGGAGAAATCTGAGCTTTTGTGGAACTGGGATCCAGCATAGGTCTAGCGGGCACAGGGCTGTATTTGGGGTGGAAGTGGTAGCCTTTGGGATGGTGGGTACTGGAGATTAGAGGCATGGGTGAGGGTTTCCGCAGCTGAACAGCTGAGGCAGGGATGGAGATGGGAGATGTTGCAAAGATGGAAGTCAGCTGCCTTTATGATGGAGAGGATGTAGGACCAGAAGCTCAGCTCAGGGTTCAATATGATGCCAAGGTTCCGAACAGTCTGGCTCAGCCTAAGACGGCACAGTGGTTAGCACCAACAGCCTCACAGCTCCAGGGATCCGGGTTCAATTCTGGGTACTGCCTGTGCGGAGTTTGCAAGTTCTCCCTGTGACCGCGTGAGTTTTCGCCGGGTGCCTCCCACCACCAAAGACTTGCAGGTTGATAGGTAAATTGGCCATTGTAAATTGCCCCTAGTGTAGGTAGGTGGTAGGGAACATGGGATTACTGTAGGGTTAGTATAAATGGGTGGTTCTTGGTCGGCACAGACTCGGTGGGCCGAAGGGCCTGTTTCAGTGCTGTATCTTTAAATAAAAATAAAATAAGTCTGGAAACTGTAATTGTGTGACTGACTCCATCCCCATTCCCTACAGTATTCACAAGCAGGAAGTAATTAACCCCTACAAAGTGCATTACTAAAGTAAATTATATGCTGTATGAAATACAAAAGCAACACACATACTGTGGATGCTGGAAATCTGAAATAAAAACAGAATATACTAGGAATATTCAGGTCAGGCAGCATCTGCAGTGAGAGAAATTTTTTATCCCCAAAATATATCTTATTCATAAAATTTGTAAAGATACATTATGTAACAATTGAAATCTGCTTTTTTAATACAGTACATGAGGTGCATCAGGTATCTCTCAACACTTGTCATTACAGGTTATATCTACAATGTACATTTACATTTCATGTCAAAAATTCTCTGGTACATACAGCCTGAGTGGTTTTATATGCTTTCCAGCACCTTGCAGGAGGGCCTTACACAGTGGTGGAGAAACCTTTTTTTCTCAAAAATATACTTTATTCATAAAAATCTGTAAAAAAAAAATACATTACAAAATAGTTCAGAACAGCACTAAGTTGACATTCCAAAAAGTCAGTTTTCTTCAATACAGGAGTGAGTTGTCTCACAACCCTTCCATTTCCTTTTACATGCCACATACATTTTACAGCAAACCCATATTTGGTGTATACAGGCCGAGGTGTTTCCCATGGGTCCAGGCCCTCAGTTTACTATGGTGGGAGGACCTTACACAGTGATCTTTCCCCATTGAGCCTTTGCAAAGGCTGCCCCAAGCTTTAGTGCGTCTCGCAGCACATAGTCCTGGACCTTGGAATGTGCCAGTTGCAACACTTGGTTGTGGACAACTCTTTGTGCTGGAAGACCAGCAAGTTTCGGGCAGACCAAAGAGCGTCTTTCACCGAATTGATGGTCCTCCAGCAGCAGTTGATGTTTGTCTCGGTGTGCGTCCCTGGGAACAGCCCGTAGAGCACAGACTCCTGTGTTACAGAGCTGCGTGGGATGAACTTCGACAAAAACCACTGCATCTCTTTCCATACCTGCTTTGCAAAGACACATTCCAGAAGAAGGTGGGCAACCGCCTCTTCCCCACTGCAGCCACCTCGAGGGCAGTGTGTGGAGGGGGTGAGTCTCCAGGCGTGCAGGAAGGATCTGACGGGGAGGGCCCTTCTCAGCACCAGCTGGTGCTTGTTTGAAAGTTCTGGTGATGAGGCATTCTGGTGGAGAAACAGTTAACGTTTCAAGTTGATGACCTTTTGTCAGAACTGGAAAAATCAGAGATGTAACATGTTTTAAGCAAGAACAGAAGCAGGGAAAGGGGAGGGAGAGGAGGAAAGAACAAAAGGGAAGGTCTGTGATAGGGTGGAAGGCAGGAGAGATTAAATGACAAAAGGGATGATGCAAGGCAAAGCGGGACAAGTAAAGAAATAAAATATGGGTCTAGAAAAGGTGTAAATGGGAATAACAGAATCATTAACAGCACCAGCTGTCCAGAAAGAATAGGGGCAGAGGTTATGATCTGAAATTGTTGAACTCAATGATTTCCAAAAGGTTGTAAAGTGCCTAACCAAAAGATGAGGTTCTGTTCCCGGAGCTTTCATTGAGCTTCATTAGAACAGTGTAGGAGGGCGAGGACAGAGAGGTCAGAGGGGAAGTGGGGCAGAGAATTAAAATAATTGCAGAGATCTGCTGGAGTCCAGAGTTCTCTCCCAGCCACTTTCCCTCCCTCCTTCAGACAAAACCATCCAAATCTGGCAAATGTGCTTCTGACGGAAAGTCTGTGTGCTCGATGGGGCTCAGGTGCTATTTCCCAAGGTGGGTTTCCCCGGCACAGCGCATAAACAGAAAATGTAATGCTTTATTGTCAGTCGGGACTAAAGAACTGGGTACCGAGCTGAGAATCAAACTGGTCACACAGACCTTACAAAAAGGTTCTGATGAAAGGTCATCGAACTGAAACATTAACTCTGTTTCTCTCTCCACAGATGCTGCCAGATCTGCTGAGTATTTACAATATTTTCTATTTTTAATACTGGTTTAATAAAATCCATGATGGTTTAACTTTAAACTCAAATTATTGGCATCTTCTCTAATGATTTTTTTTTTACAACTACAAAACAATTATTATTTCCAGCACTATCCCCTTCCAACCAAACCTGTTTTCTAAAGGGTTTGACTGCTAGCAATCTGAGAGGTCAGTGCTCAATTTCAAGAAACCAAGAACAATTCAGCTTGTTTAAAATTTGTGCCTCAGCTCAATAAATTGCCCTGCCATTGGAGAAATATCTGACCAGTCTCCTCCTAATTCAGGGTTATTTCATTTTAATCATGTTAATGTGAATTGAAATTGTGCAAAAAAACCCTCCTGCGCTATTTTATTTAAATAGCTGAATGCAACCTCCTGGATGCTTTGAATTAGCAGTGGCTATTTCGGCATGACTTTTAAGAACGTGGCAGGATGCATCGTTCCTGAAGGTGTTCAAGGAGAAGGGAAACCAGGCGCCGCTGTCCATTCTCACAGTGGAGCCGCTCGTCACACTGCCGTCACACCCTGACCGGGTGGTGACAATCCACCTCTATAACCCCCATGTTCCTGTCGTGGATGTACTCACCTTCCTAGCCAGGTACGTCGAGGTGGTCGGCAGCAGCACTGATGTCAAGGCCCCCTTTGAGATTTGGACCAGCAAGCGGCAGGTCAAGGTGACCTTGAAGGTCGATCCCAGTGGAGCCATCATCCACCCTCCCTCCAGCTTCGCTATCGGGGGAAGTTGAGGCTTCTTGGTCTACGCTGGGCAGCCCAGAGTTTGACACACCTGTGGCAAATCTGGTCACGTGGCAGCCAACTGCAGCACAGTCGTCTGCAAGAACTGCAAGGAAGGCCATCAGACCAAGGACTGTAAGCAGAGTAAGTGCTGCAACTTGTGCGGTGAGGCAGGCCTCCTCTACAAAACCTGCCCCAAACGCTGCCTCAGTTATGCTCAGGCAGTAAGGTCCAAGGAAAGGCCGGGAGAAGGAATGGCGAATGTGTCTGGTGCTGGGAAGGAGATAAGCAACCCTCTCCGCCGCGAGGAAAGTCTACATGAGAAGAAGAAGACAGGAGAGGCAGTTGCAACCAGCGACCCTTGCCCGGAAACCCCTCCTCTACAGACAGAATCAATGGAGGAGGAGGCAGCAGATGGACAAACTGGTCAGTGGCAAGTGGTACAAAAAGAAAATCACAAAGAAAAAACCTCCAAATGCGGAACAGGCCACCACCCAAACCAATGGCAAGAGGAGGCTACCGTTTGAGAGAGACTACGGCAGCTCCTCCTCACTGGACGAGGAAGGGCCGGAACGACGGCACCTGCAAAAGAAGTGACAGAACTCAAAGGAGCTGGAAGATAAAGCCCCCCAGCTCTGGGGCCTAGCGCGCCCCAAACCCAAAGTGCCGAACCTAGCAACATGCCCAGCGCATCCCAGCTCCGGGACACCGAGAACAAAGAAGCGTCGGGCGCACTCCAGCTCCGGAAAGCCGGGAGCAGTGATGTTTTCGAGGAAGAACAGAGGGGAAAGACACCAAAGGCAGAGGACAGCCCAAGCCTTGCTGCCTCCCAGACCCCCCTACCCCCACCATGTTGCCCCAGAAGAACAAGCCCTGCATGAGAAACCAGGAGGGGTTTCTGAGCCCAACGAACATGAAACAGCTTGCGTACACTATGGGTATGCAGGAACATACCGAAGGACTGGGACTAGCAAGGACAACTGGTGTGAGAAGCAACAACTAACTTAAAAATGGGTATAAAGATTGCTTCAATTAACGTGCATAGCATTAAATCCAATAGATGATGTGTTTCAACCTTGGATTACCTCGTCAAGGTCAAAGCCGACCTACTGTTTCTGCAGGAGTGTGGAATACCACACCTCAGCACTTACAGGCAATGGTCATGATGATGGTCCCATGGGTTATCAATCTGGTCAGGGGTAATGATTCCCACTCCTCCTGCCTGGATATTCTGCTGCGGGGAGGTAACTTCACCATCTCTGAGGTTAAGGAGGTGGTGGGCGGTTGCCTCCTCGTAGCAGATGTAATATCCAACAATGCTCCGCTCCGGTTGATCAACGTGTACGCCCCGGTACAACGCAGCGAGCGGCTGACCGTCTTCCAGCAGCTCCCACTGCTGCTGGCGACGTCCAGGCGTCATCCTAGGCGGTGACTTCAACTGCATCATCGATGCAGCTGGACGATCCGGCAGTGACAACAGCAAACTGGACACTACGTCCAGATTCCTAATAGAAACAGTTAAAGATGCCAAACTGCACGACGTCTTCAGCAAACCTGCAGATGGAGCGCAGCATAGATACACCTGGTCAAGATCGGACGGGTCTGCCCGTTCCAGGATTGACTTCCTGTTTGTGTCCTGTGCTGTCACGGTCAGATCCACCAACGTCAAGCCGGTGTTCTTCTCTGACCACCGCCTCTTACTGGCCGACTGTCACTTACAGGATGACCAGCGGGTTGGCAGAGGGACGTGGATGTTCAATGCTACACTGCTAACCCCAGAGAGTGTTGAGGAACTCAAAAGGGATTACAAAGATTGGAGAACAGTGAAACCCCTCTTTGAGTCTCCAGTTCACTGGTGGGAAGTGATCAAGGAGAACATCAAGAGGTTCTTTATCGTCAAAGGGTTTCAGAGGGCGAGAAAGAGACAGAGGGAAATGTCTCGACTCCAGAAAAGAATGCAAAATCTGCTCCGGTTGCAGTCGATGGGGGTCGAGGTCAAGGAGGACCTCCATGAGGTGACGAGCTAGCAGACCTCGCTCTTTGCCACAGAGGCCTCCAAGTTCATCTTCTGGTCCAGTGTCCGCTCCATTGAGCGGGATGAGACGTGCTCAGGTTACTTGTTCCAAAAGGTACACACAGAGAGCTCTGTGATCAGCAGCCTGAAGGAAGAGGATGGCTCAGATGGCGGGGAGGTGGTGGCATACTGGTATTGTCACTGGACTAGTAACCCAGAGACCCAGGTATTTCTCTGGGGACATGGGTTCGAATCCCACCACAGCAGAAGGTGGAATTTGAATTCAATTAATAAATCTGGAATTAAAAGCTAGTCTAATGATGGCCATGAAACCATTGTCAATTGTTGTAAAAACCCATCTGGTTCACTAATGTCCTTTAGGGAAGGAAATCTGCTGCCCTTACCTGGTCTGGCCTACATGTGACTCCAGATCCACAGCAATGTGGTTGACTGTTACATGCCCTTGAAATGGCCTAGCAAGCCACTCAGTTCAAGGGTAATTAGGGATGGGCAATAAATGCTGGCCTGGCCTGCGACGCCCACATCCCATGAAAGAATTAAAAAAAACATCTTCGCAGTCTGACATACTAAGGAACAGCAAATCCTTTTATGCTGGCTGTACGACGTGAAGACCACGGACAGCACGGCCTCCCAGTCCTTCCCGTCATCTATCACAGAGGTCTTAGATGACAGCATGAGGGAGAGACTAGACAAGCCGCTAACTCTGGACGAGCTGACAAAAGCTGTCAGGTCCTTAGAGAACAGTAAAACTCCCAGAAGCGATGGCTTACCGGTCGAGTTGTACTCGGCCCTGTGGGACTGGGTTGGCCCGGACCTGCTGGAAGTATATGAGAGTATGCTTCTGGCCGGCAACATGTCAGAATCCACGAAGAAAGGCATCATCACCCTCATCTACAAGCGGAAAGGGGAGAGGGCGGAAATTAGAAATTGGCAGCCCATCTCACTGCTTAATGTTGACTACAAGATTCTGTCCAAAATCATAGCCAGTCGAGTCAAGACTGCTCTGGAGTTGGTGATTCACCCCGATCAGACCTGTACTGTACCCGGCAGGAAAATGTCTGATAGTCTTGTGCTACTCAGGGATACGATCGCCTATGTACCGGACAGGAGGGTGGACACCTGCCTCATCAGCCTGGACCAGGAGAAGGCCTTTGACAGGATATCGCACACCTACATGATGGACGTGCTCTCCAAAATGGGGTTTGGGGAGGGAATCTGCAATTGGATCAAATTGCTCTACACAAACATCAGTAGCGTAGTCTCAATCAATGGGTGGGAATCGGAAAGTTTCCCGATCCAATCTGGAGTCAGACAGGGCTGTCCTCTCTCCCCGTCTTGTTTTTTTGCTGTATTGAACCCTTTGCTGAATCTATTAGGAAGGATGCGAGCATCAGAGGGGTGATAATCCCAGGCAGCGGAGGCACTCAGGTTAAAACCTGAGTTAAAACATGGTCGTTGTCTGCTTGGATCCATGGTCTAGGAGTTAACCACGGCAAGAGCGAGGCCATGTTCTTTGGGAACTGGGCTGACCGATCCTTCGTCTTCCTCACCGTCAGGTCAGACTACCTGAAGGTGCTGGGGATATGGTTCAGAAGGGCCGGGGCGCGCACCAAAACCTGGAGGGAGCAAGTAGCCAGGATACGCCATAAACTGAGTGTGTGAGAGCAGTGATCTCTCTCCATTGTGGGTAAGAACCTGGTCATTAGGTGTGAGGCGTTCACGTTGTTGCTGTATGTGGCACAGATCTGGCCCATACCCCACTCCTGCGCCGTGGCGGTCACCCGAGCCATTTTCCGCTTCATCTGGGGATCCAAAATGGACCGGGTCCGGAGGGACACGATGTTCAAACCTCTGGAATAGGGCGGGAAAAACGTACCCAACGTTGCTCTCATCCTGATGACCACCTTCGTGTGCAGCTGCATCAAGCTGCGCGTACAGCCGCAGTACGCAAACGCCAAGTGTCACTATGTGCTGAGGTTCTATCTGTCCCCAGTGTTGCGAAGGATGGGCCTAGTCACATTGCCGCGGAATACTCCATCCAGTTGGACCGTGCCGTACCACCTATCCTTCACGGAAAAATTTCTGCGGAAAAACACCTTTGACCACCAATCCATCAGACAGTGGTCCGCAAGAGACCAAGAGGAAATGGTTGAAAAACAAAGTGGATTCTCCATAACTATCCAACAAAGTGATCCTTGGCCTAGAACTGATTTGGAGTCACTCACGATAGTGAAAGTAACAGTGAGGTCTAATTCCAAACAAACTCCCTGCTCAAACTTGTGATCAATAACCTCTCAATGGAGTTCAACTCACGATAGTAAACTATGGTTCAGCTCAAAGCATCAGTACACATTTCACATTCTCATCATGGGCTTGTGGTTTTGGCATCAGAGGCCAATTTTCAGGGAGTTAGAGATTAGGGATGGTAATCAACTTGAGGCACTGGGATTCCATATCTCTGTAACCTCCTCCAGCCCTACAACCCCTCGCCATTGCTGATTCCAACCTTTTTCAATAGGTCTGGAGATGTGAGTATTACTGGCAAGACTGGCATTTATTGCCTATCCTTTGTTGCCCAGAGAAGGTAGTAGCAGTTTGATACAAATGCGTGTTAGGCTACTTCAGAGGGCGGTGAGTGAACTACGTTGGTGTGGGACCGGAATCTATGGATACTAAGACTTGGTCAGAATGAACTTCGATTGATGTACAGCTTCCAGATATTTCCTTCCAAAAGGAAAAGAGAACTCTTATTGCTGTGTGACTGCCTACCAAAGGTTTCACAAACAGTGTGCGCCTGTTGTTTACGTCATCACTTTACAGCTCAGTCAAGTAATGGATATTGACACGCAGAGCTGTAACCTCTAAAGATAATACTAAATGATGGATGCTAGTGTATTGACTCTCTAAATTTACAACCATTTCATGGCCAAACGAGCTTGTCCAATGTGATCCCAGCTGGCTCTGGCTTTGCATTTTACAGGTAATGCAATCTTCGGATTCTTCAGTGAAGCCTGGAATTTTCCAGTGTTTAATCTTTAATTCAGCACTGTTCATCCTTTCAAAATTGGAAAGGGGAAGATGGGGGGTGGGGGGGCAGTGGTGGTGAGAAGAAAGAGGAATAGAGGGCTGAGTGGAAGAGCATTACAGACTCGAGGAGGAGCAGGAAGAGGGAAGAGAAAGAAGTCGTGCTCTCTTGTTGGATCCTACAATTGGTTGCTGAAGGAGAGAGAGAACATGAAGAGTTTCTGTTGGTACTTGAATGAGCTGCCACCTTCAGAGAGTCAGTCTGGCGATGGCTCGACGCTCGAGCTTTTTTTCTACACTATCATCAGCTCTCAAGCCTCTAATACCTTTTGCACGTGACTTGCAGTGTTCATAATGTACCAGGTTCACAAGTTTGCTACAGGTAGCACACAGATTCAATCTTCCCTTTCAATTGTTATGACCAGGTGAGAAAGAGGTCGATGGTTCCCTTTCAGAATTCACCTGGTCTTACTGTAACAGGGTTCTATTTTTAAACACACCATGTTTTTAGCTCCCCCTTGTTGAATCCTTGTTCACTGCTTTCCAATTATAAGGCAAAGAAACCAGCACAAACAGGCTTTGTTAGGTTTAAAGAAAAGTTGAAATTTATTAAACTTAAACTCTAATTCAGTTAACGCCTACGGATACACGACGCGCCCATACTAGCATGCATACGCAACGCACACAACACATGCAAGAGACAGAAAAGAGCAGAAAAAGAAATAAAGAGGAAAAGTTTGAGGCAATATCTGAAGAGTTGTTGTTACGGTTCTTCGAGCTCACTGTCGAGTCCTTCATTGAAGGTAAACTTTGCTTTTTGTTGGGGCCTAGTATTCTTCTTAAACCTTGTTCACTGTAGAAGACTTTTCTCTCTTGGGGCTCATGTGTCTTCAGTGGATTCAGAAGCTTGTGAGAAAGAGATGGGAGCAGACAGGAGAGATCTGCTCCGTCCAGGAGCAAACAGCTTTCTGCAGACTCTCAGATCAAACTGTACAATTCAGAAAAAAACCCCGACTGCCAAGCAAGTTAGTCATGTGACTGACTGGTTTGACCACGTCTGTTTGTGGATTGTATTGAAGCAGGGGATAGTCCTTTGTTCCAAGCGCTGTCTGTTAATATGCAAAATTGTTTTTCCAGCCAGTGGCCTGGCAACCTCTTGTCGCAGACCTCCTCTTTTTCCCAGCAACAATTTGAAATTTAATGTCCATGTTGCGAAATTAATATGCCTCATTCTTGGCAGGTGGGGGCCTGCATGACACAATACTTTACTGGGGATTTGGCTGGAGGCCCATTTCAACTGTTTATTTTGGAAAGAAACCTAGTCTAACCATTTGATTGATTTCACCCTCCTCCCCCCAGCTTGCCCCCAGATAACTAAGCTGAAGCTTAGTTTTTGTTTGAGGTCTTTAGTAAAACAGGCTTAGAATGTGAGGGAAAGTTGCAAATGAGGATGGCCAATGGCAAAATACTAAGATTGTCTCTTCGCATAGAAGGGGTCGACCATCATATAAAAAGGTAAAACTAATTGATCACGCTTAATAATATTGGTTGTTGCCAAGTTACCCTGCTGAATGCAATGCACCTCATGGAGCCTCAGCGTTTCCATAGAGACTGAGTGGGTGGCATCCTCCTCCTCTTCTTCTCGCAAAAGGGATGCAGCCATTCTGGTTCATCACTGACTGTCCTTTCCAGATGAGCAGAGAGACAAGACCCTGCTGGTAGAATTTTCATTGTTAAAGATACCTTGGCTGGGGAATATCCAGACTGATAATTTATATATTTCACCTAATGGAAGATGGAGCCTTGACAGCAAGTGGGATTTCTAATGGTCACCAAACTTCAAAATAATTCATTGCATAAAATGTGCTCTGGAAAATGTCAGCGAGAGGTGATACGGTGATTATAATTTAAATGAGAGTCTATCTTGGAAGAACAGGTTCTTTCATGATCCATTCCCAACACCCCAACGTTGCTTGAACAAGAGAAAGTGCACTGGAAATGGGTTTGAAGATGTCTGAACAGTTCAGGGTACTTTCTACACTAGTGGGTAAACTCAATGACATTGCATTCCCAGTACAGAAGCTCATTTGACCAGACTGCATGTACGGACAAGTCACCTTTATACGTCTGATTCTGAAAGCCGACTGCCATCAAGTGGGACTCTATGCTGAGACTGCAGCATCACTGACTTTACCCTTACAGTGCAAGCTTACTCCAGGATCAGCTTGGTGCTGATCTCCTGGGTCCAGCGCAGGGCATGTTCCATTGGCGCATGATCAGAAATCAGCCTACTAATCTAGGTTCAGGTCAAAGGGACTCCACTACAGCTCAGATATCAGTGATATTAGCAGATACTATCAGGTATTACTAATGCTTTCAAACAACATTCCTCTGCCCACTAGTTTAAGAGATACGTCAACCTAATCAATATAAACACGTTTACATATGCATTAGAACAATGTCTCACAAACATATTAAGTGTGTGTTTACTAATATTAAACAGGAATCACTAGGCTTAAATCTGCAAAACAATGTGGGTTTATTGGGTAAATGCAAGTTGAGAAAGGAACACTAACTCCTGGCCCTCGCACCGACAGGGCTTTTATGTAGTTAGTATTGCTGAAATTTCTTTCAGGATTCGAAGAAAAGCAAATATGGCTGCTTATGTGGTTCAGAAAGAAAGCTTAATTATTGTAGACAGGCCCAAATTCTACTTGCAAATTGGAATGGTCATCACTCCAACCGTGGGTTTGGATAGAATCATCTGAGACACTGTCCCTTTAAGAAACTTTGTAACCTGTACAGTTGAAAGGTCGTCCCCTATTATAGTGTAAAACAGTCCTGCTCTTGGATACATCTTCAATTGTCTATCTGGGGTAGAAATATAACTGACCAGGAGTACAACTACAAGAGGTTAAGTCACTCATGGTCAGAAAGAGAAGAATGGACAGCCAAGAGGAGCCATATACATGAAGTAAAAACAAGAAATGCTGGAATCACTCAGCAGGTCTGGCAGCATCTGTGGAAAGAGAAGCAGAGTTAACGTTTCGGGTCAGTGACCCTTCTTCGGAACTTCATATACATGAAGGTTGAATTTACCTCAAAAGGAAGATGGCTATACATTATAAAGTACTGTTATTATTTGTAGTGCATGAGTACTTAATTGTTTTAGCAGAAGCTTTAATCTTACAACCTGCACTAACAGTGGATAGAGAAATGCCATGTGAATGGTTCAAGTGTTTGGCAGCAGTAATCTCTAGAACTTTCACACTTCCCTCATTCACCCAACCTCAAATAAGAGAGAATCTAACCATCTCCCCTTGACATTCAATGGCATTACAATTGCAGAATCCCCCACTATCAACATCCTGGGGGTTATCATTGACCAGAAACTGAACTGGAGTAGCCATATAAATACCATGGCTATAAGAGCAGGTCAGAGTCTAGGAATCCTGCAGTAACTAACTTCCTGACTCCGTAAAGCCTGTGCACCATCTACAAGGCACAAGTCATGAGTGTGATGGAATATTCTCCACTTGCCTGGATGGGTGCAGCTCCAACAACACTCAAGAAGCTCAACATCATCCAGGACAAAGCAGCCTGCTTGATTGTTTGTGGATGGGGTGCCATTCATTCCCTCCATCACCGACGCACAGTGGCAGCAGTGTGTACCATCAACAAGATGCACTGCAGCAATTCACCAAGGCTCCTCAGACAGCACCTTCCAAACCTGCGACCTCTACCACCTAGAAGGACAAGGGCAGCAGATGCATGGGACCACCACCACATTCAAGTTCCCCTCTAAGTCACACACCATCCTGACATGGAACTATCTCACCATTCCCTCACTGTCACTGGGTCAAAATCCTGGAACTTCCTAACAGCACTGTGGGTGTACCTACCCCACATGGACTGCAGCGGTTCAAGAAGGCAGCTCACCACCGCCTTCTCAAGGGCAATTAGGGATGGGCAAATAATGCTGGTCTAGCGAGCAACGCTCACATCCCATGAACGAATAAAAAACCTCGACGCACAAATCAGAGTCACGATTAGTGAGGTTCGGTGGAGCAACTACTAGAGCTAACTTGCACTGCAGCAGCATCAGAACAAGTCATCTGAGGTCACTCATAATACAACCTAGTCATAATACATACTGTTTTATGCCTAAGAGTAATTCTACACATTGACCCTAAGGGCCCACAACATGAGTAGATTGAGTTCTTAGGTGAACATACCAAACAGGGAAAAGCACTGCATTATTTAATTTGCTAACCTTTATTTACGTGAGTTTGCTTTCAAAAGACACAAAAGCTTGGACTCATCGCCCTTTCTGCATGCAAATTGAATATCATGTTCCCAACTCAGTGATGCTTCTTTTTAACAGAAGGAGCTTAAGAGACAGATAAAACTTCGGCATTTTGATTTCCTGAGACATGAGAAACCAGAAATGACCTTTGTCTACCTAACTCAGGTGGGGTTCAAGTTCGATGTAGGAGCAAACTGGGAAACTAAACTCACACTTTCCAACAATCTTTTGTAAACCATACTGCTATTCTGCAACAAGCAGTTAATAAGGTGTTGTCCCTCTCTCCTTTAAATCTGCCATCACCCCTCTCCTGAAAAGAACCCTTGACCCCACCGCCCTTGCAAACTACTGTCCCATCTCCAACCTCCCTTCCCTCTCCAAATTCCTTGAACATGTTCTTGCCTCCCAAATCCTTTCCCATCTTTCATGGTACTCCATGTTTGAGTCCCTCTGATCAGTTTCTGCCCCTGCCACAGTACCGAAATGGCGCTTATCAAAGTCACTAATGACATTCTATGTGAATGTGACAAAGGTAAATCTTCCCTCCTCGTCCGTCTCAACCTGTCTGAGTCTTTGACAGGGTTGACCACACCATCCTCCTCTAGTGCCTCTCCATGGTCGTCCAGCTGAGTGGGAATTGCTCTGACCTGGTTCCATTGTTATTTATCTAATCATAGCTAGAGAATCACATACAATGGCTTCTCTTCCTGCTCCCACACTATTACCTCTGGTGTCCTATCCTTGGCCCCCTCCTATTTCTCATCTACAAGCTGCCCCTTGCGACATCATCCAAAAGCACGGTGTTATTTTTCATATGTATGCTGGCGACACTCAGCTCTACCTCACCACCATTTCTCTCAATTCCTCTGCTGTTGCTAAATTATCAGACTGCTTATCTGACATCCAGTCTTGGCGAGCAGAAATTTCCTTCAATTAAATATTGGGAAGACTGAAGCCATTGTTTTCGGTCCCTGCTCCAAACTATGTTCCCTAGCTACCAATTCCATACCTCTCCCTGGCAACAGTCTGTGATTAAGCCAGTCTGTTCCCAACCTTGGTGTCACATTTGACCCCGAGATGAGCTTCTGACCTCATATTCATGCCATCGCCAAGACTACCTATTTCCACCTCTGTAACATTACCTGACTTCACCTCGTCTCAGCTCGTCTTCTGCTGAAACCCTCATTCATGCCTTTGTTACCTCTAGATTTGACTATTCCAACACACTCCTGGTTGGTCTCCCACATTCTACTCTCTGTAAACTTGAGGTCAACCAAAGCTCTGCTGCCCATGTCTTAACTCACATCAAGTCCCGTTCCCTATTCTCCCCTGTGCTCGCTGACCTACACTGGCTCCCGGTCAAGCAAAATCGTGATTTTAAAATTCTCATCCTTGTTTTCAAATCCCTCCATGGCCTGGCCCCTCCCCATCTCGGTAATCTCCTCCAGTCCCACAACCCTCCAAGATACGTGTGCTCATCTAATTCTGGCCTCTTATGCATCCCTAATTTTAATCGCTCCACCACTGGTGGCCGTTCCTTCAGTTGCTTAGGCCCAAAGCTCTGGAATACCCTCAGCACACTCCTTCACCTCACTTTCCTCCTTTAAGACACTCCTTAAAACCTACCTCTTTGACCAAGATTTTGGTCATATTTTGTTTTCTAATGACCCTGGGTATTATGTTAAAGGTGCTTTATAAATATAAGCTGTTGTTGTAAGCAGATAGAGCAGCAACATAAAGTAACTCAGTGTCTGATCCACAGCATGATGACTTGGGTTATGATTGCTTGTATATCACACTTTGGTACAGTAAAGTTATGCTTGTGACACTAATGGACGTACCTCCATTTGGCATCGCACATCTTCAAAGTCAAGGCTATACTACAAGTAATGTTGTCTGTTTGTACCTTGCTGTTGTATTCAACTCCGGAATGAGCTTCTGACCACATGTCCACTCCACTGCGTTACCAAAACTGCCTAAATCCGACTCTGTAACGTTGCCCAACTCCGCCCCTGCCTCAGCTCATCTGCGGCTGAAACCCTCATCCATGCCTTTTGTTACCTCTCAACTTGACTATTCCAGTGCTCTCTTAGCCGGTCTCCTATCTTCTATCCTACATTAATTTGAGCTCATCCAAAACTGTTGCCCGAATCCTAACTCGTACCAAATCCTGGTCACCCTGTGCTCATTCACCTATATTGGTTCCTGCCCTGGCAAAGCCTTGATTTCAAAATTCTCATCCTTGAAACTACTTGGTTTTCAAGTTGGTTTACATGCAGGATCATAGGGAGGATGGTGTTTCCCTGTGCCCAGGCTCCTTTCAAGAGGATAAGGTGAGTATTGATTGTTAAAGTTGGCAATCTCCTTTGCAAGTTGTCTTTTCTGACCCTTATGCAAAGTAATAGGATGAAAAGAAGCACTGGATAACATTTGAGACATAGGAATAGCAGTAGGCCATTCAGCCCCTCGAGCCTGTTTAGCAACTCAATTAAATCACAGCTGATCTATCTCTAAACTCTATATATCCGTCTTGATTCCATAACCTTGAATATCATTCCTAACAAAAAGCTATCAATCTCAGTTTTGAAATTTTCAACTGGTCCCCAGCGTCAACATCTTTTTTGGGGAAGAGAGTTCCAGATTTCCACTACCTTTTGCGTGAAGAAGTGCTTCTTGACATCATCGCTGAACAGCCTAGCTCTAACTTTAAGGTAATGCCTCCTTGTTCTGTACTGTCCCACCAGAGGAAGTGGTTTATCCCTGTCTACCTAGCAACTCATTTACTCATCTTATACACCTGTATTAGATCATCCTTTAATCTTCCATACTCAAGCCTTGTCTATGCAATCTGTCCTCATAATTTAACTCTTTTAGCCCAGGTATTATTCCTATTTTTAATACACAACGATGCTTGTGAGTTCTTATTCAGCCTGGCAGACTGCACCTGGCATAAGGAGGATGAAAAAATTAGCACCAGACATGATACTACCTTATTAAGGGGACCTGATCACTATTTTGTGATGTTCTTGCATTATTTACAAAAGAAAGCAAGATCCTTACAATCACCCTCAGTGCCTTTCACATGAAAAAGCAGCATTAAACCCAGTTCAAATGTTAAAGTGTGGAAACATGCTCTCTCTCTCTCTCTCTCTCTCTCTCTCCACCCTCTTCTAAAACTAGTTCTCTCACTCTACCTGTTGTTCCCATATCAAGGCAAATTGCTGTCGGGTTTGGACAATGTCACTTTTAAGTTTGTCACTTGAAGCTGCTGAGGTGTGTCACAAGTCCTATTCAAGTGCCCTTGTCACTGGAAACCTGCACCTCACACAAATCTTTGAAGGTGGTAGTGTAAGTTGATAAGGCTTGTTGAAAAAAAACATGCAGGATCCTTAGAATTATTAATAGAGGAATAGAATACAAAAACAAGGAAGTAATGCCAATCCTTTATATAACACTGGTTAAGCCTCAACTGGAGTACTGTACCCAATTATGGGCAGCACCCTTTAGAAAGGATGTGAAGGCCTTAATGAGGAGATTTATTAGAATAATACCAGCGATAAGGGACTTCAGTTATGTGGAGAGACTAGAGAGGGATTGTTCTCAGGGCAGAGAAGGTTAAATAGAGGTCTTCAAAGTTATAAGGGGCTTTGATAGAGTAAATAGGAGAAACAGTTTCCACTGGTAGGAGGATCGGTAACCAGTGGACACAGATTTAAGGACATTGGCAAAAGAATTGTTTTTACGCAGTGGGTTATGATGATCTGTCTGACAGGGAGGTGGAAACACATTCAATAGCAACTTTCAAACTGAAATTGGATAAATACATAGAGGAGAAAAATTGCAAGGCTATGGGGAAAGAGCAGGGGAGTGGGACTAATTAAATAGGTCTTTCAAAGAGCCAGCTCAAGCACGATGGGCTGAATGGCCTCCTTCTGTGCTGTATCTACTTCTACAAGCTACTTCTACAAGCTGTACCAAATTTGATATCAGCTACAACATTGAGTCATCAATCTACAGTAATGCAGACAGAATCTTGTACTGCATCACTCTAAACATCATCAAGGATTGGTTGCAGCTTAATGTTGACACTTCCAATTTTCTGTGTTCACCATTTTAACCTGATGCTAGAGCTGTGTGTCTGACTTTGCTTCCTTGGCCATTTAGCTCGATGCTAACCTCGACTGCTTCTAGTTTTTGGTGAAGCAAGTGAATACCAATTGTCGAATCACTAACATTAAGCATTAATCATAAGGTTGATCAGTGATGTTTGTTTGCCCAAAATCACTATGACAAATATTGGCAGAAGAGGTGATGATACACTTGACCACCAGTGCCTTTCACTGGTCTGATTCCACGCTAGACTGACTACCAGTCTCAATTGCCACTTGTTTCTTGACGAGGGGAGATTTTTGCGGCATTTCTGAGGAGTTTGTTAGACATTTGTGGGCAGACAGACAGCACCGTAACATATAGTCTTACGCCTCCTACTTTTAGTAGAATAGAAAACCACCAAATAGCAGCCAACCTGAAAGAAGGTGCTGAATTGAGGCAGCATTTCTGTTGAGGAACTCTTCATTGAAGTCCTTTTTAGTGAAAAGCTTATGCATCTTCTGTGAACTGTTTCAGGAAGATTACTATGACCAGATACTGCAAAAGAAAAAAAAACCTCTATGCAGGCAATCTCTACAGAAATGCTCCTAGGAAATTAGGGGAGAGAGACAGAGAGGTTTAAGAAAGGAATTGTGGAACTAGGCTGCTGAAAACACAGCCACTAATGGCAGGGCAATGGAAATCGCAGATGTACCACAGGCCAGAATTGGAGAAGCGCACATACCTTCTCCATAGACAAGTAGTTGACAGGAGAAAAACTACTGGCAAAGGCTTCATTTTAGTGCAATGAGCTGGATAAATCTTTGTAGAGGCTTTGTGTAGTACTGGGATCCACACAATAGGAAGGGTATCGAGGCTTCAGATTCACTAAGATGCTGTCTAGAATGAGGAAATACAAATATGAAAGATTTGAAGATTTGGGCAGCACAGTGGCGCAGTGGTTAGCACCGCAGCCTCACAGCTCCAGCGACCCGGGTTCAATTCTGGGTACTGCCTGTGTGGCGTTTGCAAGTTCTCCCTGTGTCTGCGTGGGTTTCCTCCGGGTGCTCTGGTTTCCTCCCACAGCCAAAAGACTTGCAGGTTGATAGGTAAATTGGCCATTATAAATTGCCCCTAGTATAGGAAGGTGGTAGGGGAATATAGGGACAGGTGAGGGTGTGGTAGGAATATGGGATTAGTGTAGGATTAGTATAAATGGGTGGTTAATGGTGGGCACAGACTCGGTGGGCTGAAGGGCCTGTTTCAGTGCTGTATCACTAAATCTAAAAAAAAAAATCAAAATTGAATCTATTTTTGTTAGAACACAGATTATGGGGGCGATATTTTACAAGTATTTCAAATTCGGAAAGAATGGGATGGGGTAGAAGCAGCAGACTGTTTCTAGCAATTGAAGGGTCTAGATCAAGGGGCAATAGATACAAGATTAAATGCAAGAGATTTAGAACAGAGGGCAAGAGAAATTTCTCAGAGTTATGAGCTTCCAGGGTTAATAGTTCAGACAGAAATTATGTCAACATTTAAGATTAGATTAGCTAGCTGGATGAAGGACAAGGGAATGAAGGAATATGGCTACAGGGTACGTCAATGTGATCAGGACAATTTGTTCATGTGGCTGGTAAGTGCAAGCACGGACTGGTTATCCACATATTGGGTGTAATAGGCTGAGGCCACATTTATTGATAATGTTGCTGAGAGGCACCATGTGGATGATGGAGTTTGGAACACACCAGAGGGGCATGTACAGGTACACGAGGCAAAGCCATTACAAGAGAGCTGGAATAGTTCCAGGGAGATAAATCACAGAGCAATGGGGATAGGGTGGTGGAGAAGAAAGTGGTTACCGTGTGAAGGACATGGAAAGGGAGAGGAAGACAAGTAGAGGTTGCATAGAATCTTAGAAAGTTTACGGTACAGAAAGAGGCCACCCGACCTATCGCGTCTGCGCGAACCGAAGACAAAGATAGCCACCCAGCCTAATTCTACTTTCCAGCATTTGGTCTGTAGCCCTGCAGATTATGGTACTTCAAGTGCATTTCCAGACACTTTTTAAATGAAATGAGGTTTTCTGCCTCTACCACCCTTTCAGGCAATGAGTTCCAGACCCCCACCATCCTCTGGGTGAAAAATGTTTTCCTCATCTCCCCTCTAATCCTCTAACCAATCATTTTAAAGCTATGCCCCCTAGTCAGTGACATCTCTGCTGTCTCTGCTAAGGTAAAAAGGCCCTTCCCATTCACTCTATCCAGGCCCCTCACAATTTTGTACATCTCAATCAAATCTCCCCTCAGCCTTCTCTGTTCCAAGGAGAACAACCCAGTCTATCCAAACTTTCCTCATAGCTGCAATTTTCCAGTCCTGGCAACATTCTTATAAATCTCCTCTGTACCCGCTCTAGTGCAATTACATCCTTTCTGTAATGAGGTGACCAGAACTGCACACAGTATTCAAGTTGTGGCCTAACTAATGATTTATACAGTTCCAGCATAACCTCCCTGCTCTTATATTCTATACCTCGGCTAATAAAGGAAAGGATTCCATATGCCTTCTCAAGCACCTTATCGACCTGTCCTGCTACCTTCAGGAATCTGTGGACATTCACTCCAAGGTCCCTCGCTTCCTCGACACCTCTCAGTCTCCTCCCATTAATTATGCATTCCTTTGCTTTGTTTGACTTCCCCAAATGCATCACCTCACACTTCTTTGGGTTAAATTCACCCACCTGACCAGTCCCTTGATATCTTCCTGCAGTCTATAGCCATCATCCTCGCTATCAGCCACACTGCCAATTTTGTGTCATCTGCAAACTTCTTGATCAATCCCCTACATTTACGTCCAAATCGTTAATATATATCACAAAAAGCAGGGGATCTAGTACTGAGTCCTGCAGAACCCCACTGGAAACAGCTTTCCAGTCGCAAAATCACCCGTCAACAATTAACCCTTTGTTTCCTGCCACTGAGCCAATTTGGTATCCAGCTTGCTACATTCCTCTGGGCTTTTATTTTTTTTAACCAGTCTGCCATGTGGGACCTTGTCAAAAGCCTTGCTAAAACCCATGTAGACCACATCAACTGCACTATCCTCATCAATCCTCGTTAATGCCTCAAAAATCAAGTTAGTGAGACACAACCTTCTCTTAACAAATCCTTGCTATCCTTGATTAATCCGTGCCTTTCTAACTGATAGTTTATCCTGTTTCTCAGAATTGATACCAATAATTTTCCCACTACCGAGGTTAGACTGACTGGCCTGTAATTATTCGGTTTATCCTTCGCTCCCTTTTTAAACAAAGGTACAACATTAGCAGACGTCCAATCCTCTGGCACCACATCTGTATCCAGTGAGGGCTGGAAAATGGTGGTCAGACCTTCTGTTATTTCCTCCCTGGCTTCTGTCGGAGTCACAAAATTTATCACTGGCAACTTTGGTCAAGGGTAGTCTTATTGCCGGAGGAAGATTGGAAACCTGACCAAGTGTATGCAGAGAGTAATGGGAAATATATGCCGACTTGCTGAGCCAAGTCCTACCCAGGTGGATAAATGTACACCCCTTTCACAAGGGCACTGCATGTGAATAGCAGCTCCTTTGATTAAATTTGACAATGTCTGGCCCCTTGCAATGGACGTTGAAACCAGTCTGATGATGTATAAAACTGTTTGCAATGAAGTGATTCAAAACCCTCTTGGTACAAACTTCAGTTACAGACAACAGCATACAGTTTTATATAAAAGCCATTGTACATAAGAGCATAAGAAATAGGAGCAGGAGTAGGCCATTCGGCCCCTCAAGCCTGCTCCACCATTCAATAAGTTCATGGCTGATCCGATTGTGGTCTTAACTCCACTTTCCTGCCTGCCCCATAACCCTTGACTTACTTGTAGATCAAAAATCTGTCTAACTCAGCCTTGAATATATTCAATGACCCAGTCTCCACTGCTCTCTGGGGAAGAGAATTACAAATATTAATGTCCCTCTGAGAGAAGAAGTTCCTCCTCATCTCGGTCTTAAATGGGATACTCCTTATTCTGAAACTATGCCCCTTCGTTCTAGATTTCCCAAGGGCAAACATTCTCTCAGCATCTAACTTGTCAAGTCCCCTCAGAATCTTACATGTTTCAACAAGATCATCTCTCATTCTTCTAAACTCAAATGTGTATAGGTGCAACATTTCCTCATAAAGCAACACCCTCATCCCAGGAATCAGCATACTGAAACTTCTCTGAACTGCTTCCAATGCAAGTATATCCATCTTTAAATAAGGAGACCAAAACTGCACACAGTTCTCTAGGTGTCGGTCTCATCAATGCCCTGTACAGTTGTAGCAAGACTTCACTACTTTTATACT
Source organism: Heterodontus francisci (assembly GCF_036365525.1). Taxonomy (NCBI): domain Eukaryota; kingdom Metazoa; phylum Chordata; class Chondrichthyes; order Heterodontiformes; family Heterodontidae; genus Heterodontus; species Heterodontus francisci. The sequence goes on along the minus strand of NC_090380.1, from coordinate 15,357,786 downwards.
CCATCCCTCTTGCAATAAAGGTCAACATATTCATTTGCATTCCTAATTACTTGCTGTACCTGCATGCTATTTTTTTGTTTTTTATGTATGAAGACACCCAGATCCCTCACAGAAGTCTGCAGTCTCTCTCCATTTCTCTTCATCATAACTCATAAGTAAAACTTCAGTGCAAAAGAGTATCATTTAAACAGGATACAAGTTGGCTGAAGTTTTGTTAAAAAGATTATTTTTAAAAACATACTTGCTACAGTTTGTGAATCTATTCATAAATTCATAAAGTCACGGATTATTGGAATTATTTTCTATTCGTTCATGGGATGTGGGTGTCGCTGGCCAGGCCAGCATTTATTGCCCATCCTTAATTGCCCTTGAGAAGGTGGTGGTGAGCTACCTTCTTGAACCGCTGCAGTCCATGTGGTGCAGGTACACCCACAGTGCTGGAAAGGAGGGAGTTCCAGGATTTTGATCCAGTGGACAGTGAAGGAACGACGATATATTTCCAAGTCAGGATGGTGGGGAACTTGCAGCTTGTGATGTTCCCATGAGTCTGCTGTCCTTGTCCTTCTAGGATGGAAGAGGTCGCAGGTTTGGAAGGTGCTGTCTAAGGAGGCATGGTGAGTTGCTGCAGTGCATCTTATAGATGGTACACACTGCTGTCACTGTGCGTCAGTGGTGGAGGGAGTGAATGTTTGTAGATGGGGTTCCAATCAAGCGGGCTGCTTTGTCCTGGTTGGTGTTGAGCTTCTTGAGTGTTGTTGAAGCTGCACCCATCCAGGCAAGTGGAGAGTGTTCCATCACACTCCTGACTTGTGCCTTGTAGATGGTGGACAGGTTTGGGAAATCAGGAGGTGAGTTACTCCCCAAAGAATTGCTAGCCTTTGACCTGCTCTTGTAGCCACAGTATTTATATGGCTACTCCAGTTCAGTTTCTGATCAATGGTAACCCCCAGGATGTTGATAGTGGGGGATTCAGTGATGGTTCTGATGAAAGGTGATTGACCTGAAACATTAACTCTGCTTCTCTCTCCACAGATGCTGCCAGACTTGCTGAGTATTTCCAGCACTTTTTGTTTCGATTCGGCGATGGTGATGCCATTGAACATCAAGAGGAGATGGTCAGATTCTCTCTTATTGGAAATGGTCATTGCCTGGTAGTGTTGTGGTGTGAATGTTTCTTGTCACTCATCAGCCCAAGCCTGGATGTTATCCAGGGCTTGTTGCATATGGACACGGACTTTTCAGTATTTGAGGAGTTGCGAATGGTACTGAAGATCATACAATCATCAGCGAACACTCCCATTTTTGACTTTATGATGGAGGAGAGGTCATTGATGAAGCAGCTGAAGATGGTTGGGCCTAGGACACTACACTGAGGAACTCCTACAGTGAAGTCCTGGGACTGAGATGATTGACCTGCAACAACCACAACCATCTTCCTATGTGCTAGGTATGACTCCATCCAGTGGAGTGTTTTACTCCTGATCCCCATTGACTCCAGTTTTGCTCGGGCTCCTTGTTTTACTCCTGATCCCCATTGACTCCAGTTTTGCTCGGGCTCCTTGATGCCATACTCGGTCAAATGCTGCCTTGATGTCAAGGTCAGTCAGTCTCACCCCACTTCTGAAGTTCAGCTCTTTTGTCCATGTTTGGAACAAGGCTGTAATGCGGTCAGGAGCTGAGTGGCCCTTGCAGAACCCAAACTGAGCGTCAGTGAGCAGGTTATTGCTGAGCAAGTGCTGCTTGATAGCACTGTCAATGACACCTTCCATCAATTTACTGATGATGGGAGTAGACTGATAGGGTAGTAATTGGCCGGGTGGGATTTGTCCTGCTTTTTGCAGATAGGACATACCTGGGCAATTTTCCACATTGTCGGGTAGATGCCAGTGCTGTAGCTGCCCTGGAACAGCTTTGCTAGGGGCGCAGCTAGTTCTGCAGCACTAGTCTTCAGTACTATGGCCGGTATGTTGTCAGGGCCCATAGCCTTTGTAGTATCCAGTGCCTTCAAATGTTTCTTGATATCATGTGGAGTGAATTGGATTGGCTGAAGACTGGCATCTGTGATGCTGGGATCCTCAGGAGGAGGCCGAGAGGGATCATCGACTTGGTACTTGTTTTTGCACTGATTTGCTGGGCTCCTACGTCATTGAGGATGGGGATATTTGTGGAGCCTCCTCCTCCTGTTTGTTTTCAATTGTGCAACACCATTCACAACTGGATGTGAAGGAATGCAGAGATCTGATCTGATCCATTCGTTGTGGGATTGCTTAGCTCAGTCTATTGCATGCTGCTTCCGCTGTTTGGTATGCAAGTAGTCCTGTGTTGTAGCTACACTGGGTTAACACCACATTTTTAGGTATGCCTGGTGCTGCTCCTGGCATGCCCTCCTGCACTCCTCATTGAACCAGAGTTGGTCCCCTGGTTTGATGGTAATAGTAGAGAGGCACATGGAAGCTCTGGCCAAACTTTCAATCCCTCTTAAATATGGAAAGTGTGCCACAGGACTGGAGAGTAGCCTATGTAACAGGTTTGTTCAAGAAGAGATTGAAGGATAAACCAGGTAAGTACAGATCAGTCAATCTAGTTGTTGGCAAACTTTTAGAATCCGCAATTTGAGGTAAATTAGTGAACATGTAGTAATGTACGAGTTAATCAAGAATGGCAGTATAGTTAAAAGCAAGCTGTGTTTGTCAGATTTAAGAGAGGTTTTTGAAGATGTGACCAAATAGGTGGCGACAGGGATTGGAGACTATACTTACTTGCTTGAAGAATTCATCTGACATGCATCATACACCATCTTTTTTTGCTTCATCATATTCTTTATCTCTCTTGTCAGCCAGGAAGATCTGGCTTTGGGCCCCTTACCTATCGCCCTTGTTGGAATGTGCCTAGCTTGTACCTGAAACATCTCTTCATTAAAGATCATCCATTGTTCCATTACAGTTTTTCTCATCAGTCTTTGATTCCATTTTACCCTGGCTAGATCCCCTCTCATCCCACTGAAGTTAGACATCTTCCAATTTAGAAGTTCTACTTTAGATTGCTTCTTGTTCTTCTCCATTGTTTATCTAAATCTTATGATACAATGATCACTCTTACCCAAGTGTTCCCCCACAGACACTTGGTCCACCTCTTTTCCCCAGAACCAGATCCAGCAATGCCCCCTTCCTAGTTGGACTGAGAACATACTGGTCAAGGAAGTTCTCTGAACACATTTCAAAAATTCCTCCCCTTTCTTACCCTTTACTCTAACATTATCTCAATATATATTGGGGTAATTAAAGTCCCTCAAAATCACTATTGTATAGTTCTTGCACATCTCCATGATTTCCCTGCAGATTTGCTCCCCTCTCTCTCTCATTATTTGGAGGCCAATAGAATATCCCCAGTAGCATAATCATATCTTTCTTATTTCTCAACTCTAGCCAATAGGATACTGCCCCTGCTGTCTCAAGGACATCCTCTCTTTCCAACACTAATTAGTACTGACACCCCACCTTCCTCTTCTCCTTCACAATCTTTTTTGAACACTTTATATCTTAGAGTATTAAGCGCCTAGTCTTCACCACTTTTAAGCCATATTTTATTCTAAAATCAAATCATAACAGTTTACAGTATCCTGAATCTCAAGTTATAGTGAGAATTTTGCTGATATAAAATCCAAGTTTAAATATTTTATCTGGCAAAATATCTTTGAGATAGTTTGCTAACTAATCCAAGTGATGTCATTTCCAAATGGAAATGGTAGCAATAATCCTTGGTGTGGTAAGAGCAAGTTTACATTGAAATGACATGTGGCAGATTATCTATGAGTCTATGACTCTATATGACCACTTTTAGTTGATGGATGTTCCATCTTAAGCCTGATTACTATAGATTGGAATCAAGATCCAGCTATCCTAGAAGACCGCAATTGTTGACAACGCGATCGGTAACACACCCGGCTCTCAACTCTCTCTTACTACTAAGTAACCTGTGATTTTCTCAAAGCTCTAAGTGCAACATTAGTGTTTCCATGCACTGTCTGCTAAATTACAGCATGAAAGAGAATTAAAATGTAGAAGGATCTAAAGGCCTGCTACCCGACCCGAACCTGACGGGACCCGACAACATGTGTCGGGATTGGGTTGGGTCGCTCTTCCGGGTCCGGCTTTCGGGCTTGGATCGGGTTGGGCCGGATCCGGGTCGGACACACACAGCAAGAAGTGTTAAAAACCTACCCGAGCTGGGAGTCTGGGTCGTCAAAGAGGGAAACTCTGAGTCTGCGTAGTGAGCGTCTCTATGACGTCATCACGCTCATGCTGCAGCTTCCTGCAGATTCGCAGTCACGAAGTAGGTAAAGGGAACATTCCAGTGGTTGGGTCGAGTCGGGCTCAGGTCAGGTCAGGCGAGGGGAAAAAATGGAGGGACTCGGGCCGGGTCTGGCTCGGATCCGATGTGGTTTTGTCGGGTTTGGGTTGGGTTTTTTTTTCGTGACCTGAGCAGGCCTTTAGAAGGATCCTACCTTTTCTAAAACATCTAGGATCATAAGCAAGAGATTTCAATGGAATCAGAAACACTACTGCTTCCTCCAATGGGGTTTCTACCTGTCTTAAAAATGAAAACATTGCAACTGTTAACCTTTCATTAGGATTTGTACACTTGAAACTGCTCCCTAACCATTATCTATTGGACCCCAATAAAAGACTTGTTTGGAATTCAACAGCAGAAAAAAAGCCTACAGATTCACACATGTACACAATGTTGGATCTCCTGTGGCATTGCCAGAACAGTTAGGGAATACAGTGATGCAATGAGGAGGAAGGGAATGCAATGACTGGGCTGTAGAAATAGAGGAAGGATACAAGTCTCCAGTGAAAACATTGCACAGCACTGTATAAGAGACTGCCCAAGGAATAATGAAGTGAATTTGCTTTGATTAGTTCCTGGAAAATAAATAATGTAGGTAAACACCACAGTTGCAAAGATTGACCTGTTTATTGTGGAACACGAATTCTCCTCTGTGGCAAATTGTCTTACAGCCATTTGTCCAAGAGAAGTGCAGAGTAGAATCAGTTTTTCAGAGGGAGGGAATATTGGGAGGCAAAGCCAAATTGTGTCTCGTTCTAAATATTTCGAAGCGACCAGTTTAAGGACAACATTCATTTACTGTTTTGATCAGGGAAATGATTCAGAGAACAGAAGTAAATAATTGTGAAAATAGTGTTTTCTTCTATAGATTGTATCTATACACACTGCAGGAATGCACTGATTACACAAACCAGTGGGAAAATGTCAGATTTTTTCTGCACACTCGAACACTGAATGGGTATTTACAACTGGACCATGAAGTAAATGAATTCTGTAGTTAATTTTGGGGTGGTTAGTATTAGTTTTACTTTATTCTTTAATTTGATATTAACACATTAGTTAATGTATTAAAATAAATCAATCGGTCACAATTAATCCTAAAACCGTGACTGAATTATATGAGAATTATATCTATGAAATTGTGTATGTCTTAATTAGAGTCATAGAGTCGTACAGCATAGAAACAGGCCCTTCGGCCCATCGCATCCATGCTGACCATAATGCCTATCGATACTAATCCCCTCTGCCTGCATTAATTCCATATCCCTCTATGCCTTGCTCATTCAAGTACCTGTCCAGATGAGTCTTAAATGTCACTACTGTTCCTGCCTCCACCACCTCCTCAGGCAGCTCATTCCAGATACCCACTATTCTTTGTGTGAAAAAATTACCCCTTTGATCCCCTTTAAACCTCCTCCCTCTCACCTTAAATCTATGCCCTCTAGTTTTAGTCACCCCTACCATGGGAAACAAACTCTGGCTATCTACCCTATCTAGGCCTCTCATAATTTTATATACCTCTATCATGTCCCCTCTCAGCCTCCTTCACTCCAGGGAAAACAGACCCAGCCTATCCAATCTCTCTTTATAACTCAAGCCCTCCAAACCAGGCAACATCCTTGTGAATTTTTTCTGCACCCTCTCTAGCTTAATCACATCTTTCCTGTAGCGTAGTGACCAGAACTGCACACAGTACTCCAAGTGCGGCCTAACCAACGTTATGTACAACTGTAACATGATGTCCCAACTCTTGTACTCAATGCCTCGGCCGATGAAGGCAAGCATGCCATACGCCTTCTTCACCACCCTGTCTACTTGTGTTGCCACTTTCAAGGAACTATGTACTTGCACCCCAAGGTCTCTCTGCTCAACAACATTCCCCAGGGCCCTGCCATTCACTGTATATGTCCTTCCCTGGTTTAACTTCCCAAAATGCATCACTTCGCACTTGTCTGCGTTAAATTCCATTTGCCAATCCCTTGCCCACTTTCCCAGTTTATCCTATTGTAACCTTAGACAACCTTCTTCACTGTCCACTATATCACCAATTTTGGTGTCATCTGCAAACTTACTAATCATGCCCCTTACATTCACATCCAAGTCATTAATATATATGACAAACAACAGAGGGCCCAGCACTGATCCCTGCGGCACACCACTGGTCACCGGCCTGCTTATGTAGCTTGAATAAAGTAAATGTTGAAAGAATGTTTCTGTAACTCACTGGAATACAAATATGTCAGCACAAAGGCATCTGATAACATTCAGCAGCTTAGCTAACAAAGAATCAGATTTTGTACAATTTCCATATTGTGTGTGTCAGCATTAGGTGATGATAACTAGAGTGAATACAGCCATTCATAGCTGTTGGCAGGTATACTATCACCTCAAGTCCCAATTAAAGGCTAAACTGATATCACAAGCTCCAAGCCAACCATCAGGTCAAACACAAGGTCGCCAGATGGTCAGAAAGGGTGAAGCATCTTGGGACGTTTTGTTACATTAAAGGTGCCATATAAATACAATTTCTGTTGTTGTTGAAGGCAAGATATTAACCGCATGAATAACAGCATGTGACTATAATGAGGGCTCACATATCCTTTGGAACCACACACTTCCCAGAGTCTTTGCACCTTCCAACACCAGAGGACAAGTTCTCCTTGAGCTGCAGGATTTCTAGGATTTTTCAACAGTAACTGGTACTAAGCGTTTGTTGGTACCAGTCAGTGACATAGAACAAAGTAAATTTTTGCAAACTTGCCAAAAAATATCCGTAATGTAATGAAGGTTGTGGTGTTATCAGATTAACTACTACTTGTCAGTTTCCTGCAGCCCTTTATTTAATTTTTAAAAGTGTTCTTGCCTTTTATGCAACATGCTTCTTGCCGTTTTCCATACGGCAGGCCTGGTTTATGCTCTCTGCTGCCATCTGCTGGCTGTCAGTGTGACTCAGTGGTCACACTCTCGCCCGAGTCAGAAAGCTGTGTGTTTCATCCAGCTGAGGGGCAGACAGGGCCCCAGTTTAATATCTCAGCTGAAAGATAGCACCACCGACAGAGCAGTACTGGGGGAGTGCTGCCCTCTTGAGGATGTAAAAGATCCCGTGGCACTATTTGAAGAGCAGGGGAGTTCTCTTCAGTGCGCTGACCAATATGAAAAAGGCTGATTATCTGGTCATTTATCACATTGCTGTTTGCGGGATCTTGCTGTGTGTAAATTGGCTGCCACGTTTAATACAACAGTGACCACACTTCAAAAGCACTACATTAAGTACTGGGATTCACTCTTTAAATCTCTCCACCTCTTTTTTTCCTTTAAGTCCCTCCTTAAAACCGACCTCTCTGACCAAGGTTTTGGTCATCTGTCTTAATAGCTCATGTGACTTGGTGTCTAATTTTGTCTGATAATGTTTTTCTACTAAACCTTTCCTTTCCGCTGGTCTCCCAAAGTTTCTGCATACTTCTCACATGTGCTGCTTTACTAATGAATTACATCTCTATCCCTCAACGTTTATGCAGCTCAGGGTTTATAGCAAAACAGTAACCACCATGTACCAGGCTAGAGCTCGGTAATGGGATCAGATGGAGAATGGGCAACTGTGATGTTAAGAACCAGCATAGGTGGATGTGAAAGTGGGGGCTCAGAACTAGAGATGGGGAGGGTTGGGTGACCATCCCCTGCAGTCCTCATCATTCAATGGTTGATGACAGAATATGCTGCCAAGCTCATGTTGATCCTATCTGTTTCCCAAGACTAGGGATATTCTGCCTTTTTGCCTGTCCCAGGAGATTACATGGCTGAAGGGGGCAGGAAGCATTTAAACATGATGCTCCAGGCATCATGGGCATGGTGCAGGCTTGACGGAGCAGCCTGTCATTTTCATACACTCATATCTAACTCCCTGCAGAAAGATTTGAAAGGAATAGAGTCGGAGATTGCACCGATGCGATACACTCGAAAGCCAAGGGCTTGGTGGGCTGTGGGAGGCAGCAGGTGAACAAGGCTGAGGGTTGTGCATTAACAGTTGAAGTATTGAGCTGGGAGGCAGGGACAGCGAAGAGGGGAGATGAGCCATCAGGGATGCGTCAGAGTTCTGGGGGCAGTGGTCAGGTTGGGGTGGGCACGATCAATTGATGGGGGTGTGTGGAACCAGTTGTGCTGGGGACTAAGTTCAGTGCTGCAGTTCTGGACCAAGAGCAAAGGCAGAAGCACTAATCAGGGTGCACAGAGATCACTTCATTAACTCATACACCTGCTCAAGTTGCAGTCACACCAGCAATATTCAACTCTTCAGCCATTCCCACTGAACTTCCATTCATTCTCTCTGGAACCAACACTCCAGAGCAAAGCAACACCTTCAGAGTGAGTGATTGTGGAGAGGGGACGGGTACATTGGGAGTGAGGGATTGTGGAGAGGAGATGGGTACATTGGCAGTGAGGGAGTGAGGAGAAGGATTGGGTACTTTGGGAGTGAGAGAGTGAGGAGAGGGAATGGGAACATTGGGAGTGAGGAAAGGGAATGAGTTGACTGGGAGTGAGGGACTGTGGAGAGGGGATGGGTACATTGGGAATGAGGGACTGTGGAGAGGGGATGGGTACATTGGGAGTGAGGAGAGGGAATGGGAATATTGGGAGTGAGGAAAGGGAATGAGTTGACTGGGAGTGAGGGACTGTGGAGAGGGAATGGGTACATTGGGAGTGAGGAGAGGGAATGGGTACACTGGGAGTGAGGAGAGGGAATGGGTACATTGGGGGTGAGGAGAGGGAATGGGAATATTGGGAGTGAGGAAAGGGAATGAGTTGACTGGGAGTGAGGGACTGTGGAGAGGGAATGGGTACATTGGGAGTGAGGAGAGGGAATGGGTACACTGGGAGTGAGGAGAGGGAATGGGTACACTGGGAGTGAGGAGAGGGAATGGGTACACTGGGAGTGAGGAGAGGGAATGGGTACACTGGGAGTGAGGAGAGGGAATGGGTACACTGGGAGTGAGGAGAGGGAATGGGTACATTGGGAGTGAGGAGAGGGAATGGGTACACTGGGAGTGAGGAGAGGGAATGGGTACACTGGGAGTGAGGAGAGGGAATGGGTACATTGGGAGTGAGGAGAGGGAATGGGTACATTGGGAGTGAGGAGAGGGAATGGGTACATTGGGAGTGAGGAGAGGGAATGGGTACATTGGGGGTGAGGAGAGGGAATGGGTACACTGGGAGTGAGGAGAGGGAATGGGTACACTGGGAGTGAGGAGAGGGAATGGGTACACTGGGAGTGAGGAGAGGGAATGGGTATACTGGGAGTGAGGAGAGGGAATGGGTACACTGGGAGTGAGGAGAGGGAATGGGTACATTGGGAGTGAGGAGAGGGAATGGGTACACTGGGAGTGAGGAGAGGGAATGGGTACACTGGGAGTGAGGAGAGGGAATGGGTACATTGGGAGTGAGGAGAGGGAATGGGTACACTGGGAGTGAGGAGAGGGAATGGGTACACTGGGAGTGAGGAGAGGGAATGGGTATACTGGGAGTGAGGAGAGGGAATGGGTACACTGGGAGTGAGGAGAGGGAATGGGTACATTGGGAGTGAGGAGAGGGAATGGGTACACTGGGAGTGAGGAGAGGGAATGGGTACACTGGGAGTGAGGAGAGGGAATGGGTACATTGGGAGTGAGGAGAGGGAATGGGTACACTGGGAGTGAGGAGAGGGAATGGGTACATTGGGAGTGAGGAGAGGGAATGGGTACACTGGGAGTGAGGAGAGGGAATGCGTACATTGGGAGTGAGGAGAGGGAATGGGTACATTGGGAGTGAGGAGAGGGAATGGGTACACTGGGAGTGAGGAGAGGGAATGCGTACATTGGGAGTGAGGAGAGGGAATGGGTACATTGGGAGTGAGGAGAGGGAATGGGTACACTGGGAGTGAGGAGAGGGAATGCGTACATTGGGAGTGAGGAGAGGGAATGCGTACATTGGGAGTGAGGAGAGGAATGGGTACACTGGGAGTGAGGAGAGGGAATGCGTACATTGGGAGTGAGGAGAGGGAATGGGTACATTGGGAGTGAGGAGAGGGAATGGGTACACTGGGAGTGAGGGAGTGTGAGGAAGGGATCAATCCATTGGGACTTGCCATACAAGGTGAGCTACCACACTCACAAGATATATCGATCGGTAGTGTGAAACAGCTCAATATATCTTGATGGCCTGTGTGCTGAGGTATCACAGTAACTACCACAATAACCTGTATTTATATAGCACTTTTAATGTAATAAAACATCCCAAGGCACTATACAAGAGATTATGGAACAAAATTTGAGCTAAGGACATAATTAGGCCAGGTGACCAAAAGCTTGGCCAAAAAGACAGGTTTTAAAGGAGCATCTTAATGGAGGAAAGAGAGGAAGACAGGCGAGCAGACGTAGGGAGGGAATTCCAGAGCTTAGGGCCTAGGCAGCTACAGGCGTGAACAATGGTAGAGTGATTAAAATCAGCAATGCTTAAGAGGCCAGAAGTGGGAGAGTGTAGAGATCTAGGGGGTTGTAGGACTGGAGGAAATTACAGAGATAGGGAAGGATGAGGTCATGGAGTAATTCGAAAACAAGGAAGTGAATTTTAAAATTGAGGTGTTGCTTGACTGCGAGAGTCAATGTAAATCAGTGGGAACGGGACTTGGTGTGAGTTAGGACATAGGCAGCAGAGTTTTGAATAACCTCGAGTTTGTGAAGAGCAGAATGCGGGCGACCAGCTAGGAATGTATTGGAACAATGAAATCTAGATTTACAAAGGCCTGGATGAGGATTTCAGCAGCAGGATGAGCTGAGACTGGGGCGAAGTCAGGTAATGTTACAGAGGTGGAAATAGACGGTCTTAGTGATGGTGAGGATGTGTGGTATGAAGTTCATCTCGGGGTCAAACAAAACACCAAGGTTGCTAACAGTCTGGTTGAGACTCAGACAGTTGCCAGGGAGAGGGATGGAGTCAGTAGCTAGGGTACGGAGTTTTCACAAAGACAACGGCCTCGGTCTTTCCAATGTTTCAACGGAGAAAACTTCTGTTCATTGTATACCGAATGTCGGGCAAGCAGTCTGATAATTGAGAGACAGTGGAGTGATCAGGAGAGGTGGTGGTGAGGTAAAACGAGATATCAGTGAACATATGGAAATTGATGCCATGTTTTTGGACAATGTGGCTGAGCAGCAGCATGTAGATGAGAAGTCAGAGGGAGCCAAGGATAGATCCTTGGTTTGGGTGGGGGGGGAGGGGGTACCAGAAGGAATGGTGCCGGAACAGGAACAGATTCCAGAATCTGAAATATAAAGAACAATGAGAATACCTGAGTTGACCTCTAGTTCTTTCTTTGTTTGTACAGAGAGTGATCATGGAGTTTCAGGTGGATCGCTATAGCTGCACAAGCAGTCCTGAAGGAGAAAGCATGCCGTCCAATCTCAGGAGATCAACGCATGTACGCAGAGTCATCTTTCTCATATAGTAAGTATGAAAGCCAAATTGGTCACCTGTGATTTCAAAAAAAATGCTACAAAACAATTAAAAAATAATCAGTTGGGAAAATGCATTTAAAAAAGGCCACAATTGCAATGCTACTCTGAAAAGGGCATTGTAGTTCAGAATTATTCCATTCCTGCAGCAGAGGAAAACTCCAAAAGAACATTGTAATCCTATACAGTGATCCCTGACCCCACTACGACCTCTGACCCCCCCACCCCCCACCCCACCCCATCATCTCTCCTCCTGGTAATGCATGCTCGCTCAGCTAAACGTTGAATTTGTAAAGCAATAGTTACAAATCCCCAAACCGATCACACCACACAAGGAAAAGCATTGGCTGTTCATGAGTCCTGGTAATTTAAAATTGTTCTTTGGTCAAAGAATTTTTTTTAAACTTCACCGTTACGGTTAGCAGATACCTGAAACTTGAAACACATTGAAAAGTAAACTGCGGGTGAAACTGGTGAAGGTCATTTAGTGGGTGCAGGGGTGGGAAGCAGGGGCAATGACAGGAAAGGGAACAAGGGTAATAATTCACTGGAGCACATTGATCCATTATGTTGCTAATTTGTTTGTGCGCTCACTGCTCTGTGAATCGATTAATACAATGGTGCTCATTCCTCAATTAACTCACTGGTGCCTGTTGCACTATTAATTTAACATCCCCAACGCTCTATGATTTTATGAAATCACAATCCATTGCTTTAGGGCGTCGTGTTATCACATTCTTTGGGAGTATCAAAATGAAACATTTCAGCACTGTACAGGTGGTGACTAGTAAACCTGAATAATCACATTTAGTTAATGACACCATCCCCTACTCCTCCAAAAGGCACCAAACCCTTGTTGGTTTCCTGTTCCTTCAAGTGACTTTACTTGTTGGGCTTTGCAGTGAATGCCAATTGATTATTTAACTGTGGAAGAAATTGCAGCTGAACCCAAACCTGTCCTCCACTCAATATCCACACACTGGCACTCCCAAAGATGTCGATGATGGATAGCAAAGTGAGAATGGGAACTCCGACTACTGTCTCCACGGATTGCACTGCCATTACAACCTGAACAGCTAGCCAGAGGTCAGGGACTGAACCCAGAAGCTTAATAATCGGTGATTGAAACACCACCACCTCCCCCCCAACCCCCAAAACACTGGAGGAACCCCCTCAACTCCCACATGCTGGAGAAACACTGTCTTCCACCTCCCCTCCCCCCCCCCATCCCCAAATACACTGGAGAAACACGCCCCCACCTGGCTTCTTCAAACCCCAAGGCTATTCATTTACTCTCCATATTTGCGTGGAGAGCATGTAAGAGACTGGAATGGACTGGGTGGCCTGTGCAGAACATCACCAGTGGAGATTTGATGAGCTGATGAATCTATACCTTTTAAACTAAAGTGCAGCACCTCCAAAAACAGAGCTGGAATAATATTAATTCGACATTCAGCATTAAGTTCTGACTCAAGAACCAATGGACCAAAAAGCATCCTCTTCAGGAGTCAGTCCAGACCATATTGCTCAGTGAAGTTGTAAAGATTGTCCCACACAGCTACCTTAAAAGCTGAGTGTACTGTGAATATCAACAGCACCCCATCAAGTCGCTGTGGCTCATTTCAAAGCAGCTGCTGTTTCACCTGGCGTCATCAACATACCAGGTGATGAAGATATACTCCACAATCCACCTTGCAGCAGCGACAGGCACTGAATGAAATCCAACAGAGACAAGCTCCAGGCTGCAAATGAACAAGGGCTCCAATTAAAGCAGCTGTAGGAATAATCTGGCAGACCTTCTGGACGCTGAGGTGTTCATACCTTCACAAAGGTGCATTTACAACACAGCTACTGGCGAGAGACTGGGTTCTTGTTTCCGCTGCCTGGAGTGCGAAGCTTGTTTAGGAGAGAGTTCTGCACAAGCCGAGACAAATGCATACCCCAAAGCACTCTTTCAGCAGTTAGAAAGGTGAATGTTTAGAAAGAATGCAGAAGAACAACTTCTGCTCTCTGAACAGGCAGGGTTAAAAAAATGTCCAGGAATTATAACAGACCAGGTTCAACAACACACTGGTTTTTACACTGAACGAGGTATCAAACTGAAGTGGTCACTCCTGGCCTCTGCACTTAAACTTGCAGTGTAACTGCACCCTAATGTACATATTTATTTATTTATTTTATTTGGAGATACAGCACTGAAACAGGCCCTTCGGCCCACCGAGTCTGTGCCGACCAACAACCACCCATTTATACTAATCCTACATTAACCCCATATTCTCTACCACATCCCCACCATTCTCCTATCACCGACCTACACTAGGGGCAATGTACAATGGCCAATTTACCTATCAACCTGTAAGTCTTTGGAGGTGGGAGGAAACCGGAGCACCCGGCGGAAACCCACGCAGACACAGGGAGAACTTGCAAACTCTGCACAGGCAGTACCCAGAACTGAACCCGGGTAGCTGGAGCTGTGAGGCTGCGGTGCTAACCACTGCGCCACATGTTCCTTTCAAGACATGAACTACCTGCTGAAAAGAGTCAATTTGGATTTAATCAATCCAGGATGGTGCATTCTGTGTGCAAGGCCAAACTAGAAGCTGCAAAAAGAAGTTGGATCTATCTCATGGGGTCTGTTTCATTCTTCAGAACATACACATCCTTCACATACTTTGGGAATTTAGTGCAGTTTGACTGGCTTGGCAAAAATCACCTGTTATGCAGTGCAAACTTTTCTGCAATGACTGCAATAGATCAGAAATGTGTCCTATTTAATCCTCTTCATTACCCCCTCCAAGTTCATTCAAGCACCACTCCAGGACTCTAACCCAGTTCCAAGCCATGTCTGCCCCGCACTGTTAAATTCCTTGGCCCAGCAGACCAAATTCAACTTCATCACCCCAACCCCTGTTTGTTTCTTCCTCCTCTCTGGATGTATGTCCCAACCCCAATTCTTTACAAGTCCCAATGAACTTTTTTCATGTTCTGCATCACCTTTTGTTCTTTTCAAATCCACATTCTGACTCTTTTCCTTTTAAAAATTCCCAGTCCTCTCTTACTGTATTTGGGATCTTCAGATTTTTGAATGAACATTTTTAGAATTTCTGCTTACTGATTACCCTAACCCTGCCTACTTTCTCTCTAACTAATGCCCAACCAGCTCTGAATTGGGCAACATTCCAGGAGATTCTCTCGTGTATTGCAATTGTTATGTCCTGTCACGTGGAAATATTGGTTATGGAAACTTTCACCTTAACTGTGCTCATACCCGTGTTTTACCTATAATTGCTTGTGATGTCTGTAAGTGCTGCTTTAAGAGGGTTCTCCCATTTACAGCATTCGGCCTTTGTCAACTTTTTTAGGCACAAGAGCATCTAATGCTGTGCAATTGCTGTAGTTCTAGCTTGAGCCACAGGATGGCTCTGCACAGACAATTTGTTCAGCTTTCCCTTTTTCACGCCTTACTTTGGTTTTAATAATATTTCATATGATTTTAAGTTTCTAAGCTTCAATTTTTAAATCAAAAGATGTTTGTTTGGTGCACATAGATTGCCAATCCTTTTCCCAACAGCTGATTATTTTTCCATTACCCAAAGACTAGTTAAACATGAGAAGGCTCACACCTATTCCACATGCAAGTTACAGTCATACTGAGGATAAGAGACTCAGTCAGACTGAGGCTGAGGCAAGGGTGAGAGTCTTTAACCCCACAAGAGATCTGTGATGGGGGAGCTGGGGCCCCAGGGAAGGAAAAGACATCTGGGGCCATGGCACAGAATCTTTTCCAACACTCTCCTTTGTGGTCCAGCAAAGTGAGACTGCCCTTGCCTGGTTCCACTCAGACTTAATCAATCGTGGCCACAGAATCTCCTGCAATGGTTTCTCCTTCCTGCTGTCGCACTGTTACCTCTGGAGTTCCCCCAAGAAGCCGTCCTTGACCTCTTCCTGTTTCTCATCTACAAGCTGCCCTTGGCGACATCATCTGATTGTACAATGCCTGTTTCCAACTGTATGTGGACAACACACTACCTCACCACTTTTCAACCCCTCCGATGCTTGATGTCATCAGCCTACTTGTCTCGCATTCAATCCAGGATGAGCCGTAATATCCTCCAACCAAATACCAGGAAGACTGAAGCTATTGTCTTCGGTCCCCAGAACAAACTCTGTTCCCTAGTCACTGACTCCACCCTCTCCCTGGAATAGTGACTATTTTTCACGTATTAGCACAGGTACAAACAGCAAAGACCACGGGTTACAAAGCCATGAGTGCAACACCCCCACATTTTGCCTACATAACAATAGTTTCTGCACTTCAAAAGTAATTATTTATGTGCAGGACGCACGCACGCACCTTCCTTCATCTCTCCCATATCTCCTACTCCCAAAGATGTCCCAACACATTGTGCTGTCTACACCATGACACAGTCTGGGTCATGTGTGTGCTAGTTACAATGTGGAGAAGTTTCAAAAACTGTGATCAAGATTCTGAGAAGATACACAGAATCAACAAGGACAGTTGTGAAATCATTGTGTGCTTTCGTTCATGTAACCTGTGGAAGCTAGTTATACTCCTTACAGATACAGATGTTGAATCAAAAGGATCCTCTCTTAAGCTATACCATGCTGTTGTTACCCTATTGCTTGCCATTGCCAAGAGTTCTCGAAGCCCTCAGTGACCACAAGCAGAGTTGTTCATTCCAGATGCCAATTATCCACGCATTCCTTCTTTAAATAACACCCGTTCTTTTTTGTAAATTCCCTGAAATGGGCCCCATCACTCTAAATGCCACCCCTCATCATTTGCCTAGCTCACCTCCTACAGCCCCTTTCCCTCACCATCATTCACATGAAAATTCTTTGGCACTCACATATACACATGCTTCCACCCAAGAGACCCTTCACGTTATTAGATTATATAAGTACGTCTACTCCCCGCAAGGTACAGGGAAAGAGGCCAACTTGGCGGTTGGAAAAGAGAGTCCTATTCTAGTCTATGATCTTAGGCTGAGTGAAGGTACAGAACACTGCACACCTGGGAAAAACAAACACAAACCTGTCTAGGCACAGTAAGTTCTGCTTTAGTTATTTCTGCAGAGGAGGAATGAGTTGAAGCATTGTCTGTTGGCTCTTTGAGATGAGGTGCCGGAACTTTCCAAGAATGACAAGGTCTCAAAGGTGGCCAACTTGAGAAAAGCAAGCAGGCTGAAGGCAGAGCAACAGAAACTGAATACAGTGAGGGAGGAAACTTCAGAAAGAACAGCAACAGATGAGACACAAATTTCCCGAGCAAGACTTGTCAAACCACCAAGATGATATATGGACTTTTGAGGCTCTAAACTTTGTGAATTTCACAATCTCTATCCATGTGTAAAAGATTTTGATGTTATCCAATGTTATCTATTTTTACTTTTAGCATACGAGACTTATCTTTGGAAAGAAGGGGGATGTTGTGTGATTGCCTTTGAGAAAGATGTCCCTTTAATATCTCAGTATGCCAATGAGCTAAGTACTAGGATGCAGTTATGTGACTACCAGCAAGAGTTACTCTGCTACTGTAACACCTAGAGGCAAGTTCTGCACTGTATATACTTGTTAGCTGTTAATAAACCTGTTTGAGATCTTCAAGCAACCAAACTCCACGCATCTCATTTTTATTGCATCAGACAACATAAAAGCAATTCATTATATGGTGGCAGCTCCTCATTACAATGGTTGGTGAAAGGTTGAGGTATTAAGTAGTTAAAATTGTTGTCCAGTGTTTTAATGCTGAGTGCAAGTTCGTGTGGAGAAAAAGAAAAAAAACAAACTAAAAACTAGATACAAATAATCTAAATAATCGAGACTAAGAGATGGCAGAGCAGGTTGTGTGTCTGGACTGCAGTATGTGGGAGTTTGTGGACAGCGAGACTATTCAGAGTGAACACATGTGAAGTAGATACCTCCATCTCAGATCATTGAGCTGGAGCTTCAGATGGAGACACTTCAACACAAGGGAGGGTCAGCAGTATCAAGGGGAGATGGTGGCATAGTGGTAATGTCACTGGACTAGTAATTCAGAGACCAGGCTAAAGTCCTGGGATCATGAGTTCAAAACCCACCACGGAAGTTGGTGGAATTTAAATTCAATTAATTAAAAAAAAACTGAAAGCTATTCTCAGTCATGGCGCCATGAAACTATCAATTGTTGTAATCCTGTCCTTGTCTGGACTACATCTGATTCCAGACTCACAGCAATGTGCTTAACTCTTAACTGCCCTCTGAAATGGCCTAACAAACCAATCAGTTGTCAAGCACAATTAGGGAATGACAACAAATGGCCTTGCCAGCAATGCCCATGAAAGAAAGTGTAAAAAAAAAAATCTGGACAATTGGCTCCAGACTTCAGTCACCTCGTAGAGAGAAGTCAACTCAGAACAGATTGGTGTGACCGAGAGTATAAAGAGAACCAAGGTGAGAATAAGGATCTGCTGCAGCTGAACCTATTCAACAGGTACAATGTACCTGCTACCATTGAGGATAAGGATAAAGACTGTTGGAAGGACAGTCAGAATTTGAACCATGGAGGAGTAGGGATAGTGTAATATGCTAGAGTAGGGGAATCAATAATTAGGGGGATAGATAGTATCCTTCATAAGCAGGGTTGAGAGTGCGACATGGTATGTTGCCTACCTGGTTCTGGTTTGAAAGGATATTGGAGAGGGAGGGGGAAGATCCACTTCGGGAAGAGTTGGCAAGAGATCCTGTTTGGAAAATACCAGGAACTGTGATCTAAATTAAAGAACAGGACCTCAAGGATTATAATCTCTGCATTAGTACCTGAGCCATATGCAAATTTCTACAGGGATAAGCAGAAAAGGGAGGTGAATACATGGCTGAAGGAGTGGGAAAGCGGAGTTCCACTTCACAGGACACTTGCTCCAGTACAGGACGGAATTGTACAGTTAGGATGGGCGCCATCTGAACTGGGCTGGGCCCAGAGTCCTAGCAGAAAGGAAAGGATCTATAGGGTGGGCATTAGTAAATGAGGAGGATAGCGGGGGTGGGTGCAGGGAAGGCTCAGGTGGAAAAGATAGTATTAATAATCATTCAAAAACAAAATGAAGCAGAAGAGAGAAGAGTAACAGTCAGAAATTGTATTTTAGAGAAATAAGAAACATGGGAAGATAGCATTAGATCCATTATTATAAAAGCAAAATACTGCGGATGCTGGAAATCTGAAACAAAAACAAGAAATGCTGGAATCACTCAGCAGGTCTGGCAGCATCTGTGGAAAGAGAAGCAGAGTTAACGTTTCGGGTCAGTGACCCTTCTTCGGAACTGCTTCGGAACCAGTTCTGAAGAAGGGTCACTGACCCGAAACGTTAACTCTGCTTCTCTTTCCACAGATGCTGCCAGACCTGCTGAGTGATTCCAGCATTTCTTGTTTTTGTTTTAGATCTATTATTAATCGTTTGCTGTACGGTGCTGCACCCATTACATGCTGTATATAACGCACATAGTATACAGTGTACATAATGAAATCACTAAAGCAATGGACCTGCATCTTAAGATTTGATTATGAGCAGGAAGCATTCAGGGTATATTTTTTGCAAACACTGCAGGAGAATTTCTTTTAAAACCAACCCACCAGTCACCAAAGAAATGTGGCAAAAATGCAATGAGGAACATTTAATGACCTTTGTAAATAAGCTACACTACATGGAAAATTGGGCTTAGAATGTCTTTCTTTTAAAAGTTATCTAGGATTCACAAAAAATTGCTGCACTCCCCAAAATGGAGCCAATTATTGATAACTTAATGCTGTCAACCGCAGAGCCAGGAGCATATTCCAGAAAAATTACCATTTTTCACCATCAATTTCACATTTCTATTCAAAGGGCTGCAAATAGCTTTCATAGAACAGACATGTGCAGAACACACCAGTTAAAATAGTGCTAGTGATTCAGTACAATTATGTTTTAAAAAATTACTAAAGTCCAATATTTTACCATAATTCTCAAATTTCATGTGAAGAATTTGAATGATAAAAGCCTGTATGAGAGTAGCAGTTAGCACTACAGTAAACAGCATGGCTCAAGATATAAATGAGTAGCAATTTCCTCTAATTATAAATTGGAAAAGCCAAAGCCATTGCCCTCAGACCCTACCACCAACTCCATTCCCATGCCCGAGCTGCAAGTCTTAGGCTGAGCTAGACTGTTTGGAACCTTGGCATCATATTGAACCCTGAGCTGAGCTTCTGGTCCTACATCCTCTCCATCATAAAGGCAGCCGACTTCCATCATTATAACATCTCCCATCTCCATCCCTGCCTCAGCTGTTCAGCTGCGGAAACCCTCACCCATGCCTCTCATCTCCAGTACCCACCATCCCAAAGGCTACCACTTCCACCCCAAATACAGCCCTGTGCCCGCTAGACCTATGCTGGATCCCAGTTCCACAAAAGCTCAGATTTCTCCCTGCTGTTTAAATCCCTCCAGAGCCTCTCAGGAGCAGGTTGATGAAGGATGGAAGGACGAAGAAATACTGCTCGACCCTACGCATGCGTGTCTAGCGCCCCCGCATGGCACTCTGGGCAAAAGGCTCCTCAGCCTGAGCGATGGCCATGGCGCGCAGGCGCAGTGTAGCGACTGCTGGATGGAAAAAGAGGGACCGCATCAGCACCCCTCCCCCCAAAGTGGGCGAGGCCACAGGAGCCCCGCCCTTTGGCAGTGGCCAGGGCTGCTGGGATTTGTAGTTTTCTGTCCGCTGAAACTTTCCCAGAGTGCCCCGCGCTTCCGGGTGGAGCGCGTGCGCATTGTTCCTGGCTGAGGTGAGACAAAGACGGAGGTGAATGAGGGGGGGAGTATGGGAATGATGATGGGAGAGAGGAGTTGATCAGAGTCCGTGGAGAGGTAAAGCGGGAATGCTCGGTTCAGTATTTGGGTTGGGGCTTAATTTGGGAAAGATTTTCTTTCCATACGGGATGCAGCCACAGTGTTACCCCGACTGAACCCCCACCTACCCCACCAGTTACCCCGACTGAACCCCCACCTACCCCACCAGTTACCCCCTGCTGAACCCCCACCTACCCCACCAGTTACCCCCGACTGAACCCCCACCTACCCCACCAGTTACCCCCTGCTGAACCCCCACCTACCCCACTAGTTACCCCCGACTGAACCCCCACCTACCCCACCAGTTACCCCCTGCTGAACCCCCACCTACCCCACCAGTTACCCCCGACTGAACCCCCACCTACCCCACCAGTTACCCCCTGCTGAACCCCCACCTACCCCACTAGTTACCCCCGACTGAACCCCCACCTACCCCACCAGTTACCCCCTGCTGAACCCCCACCTACCCCACCAGTTACCCCTGACTGAACCCCCACCTACCCCACCAGTTACCCCCTGCTGAACCCCCACCTACCCCACTAGTTACCCCCGACTGAACCCCCACCTACCCCACTAGTTACCCCGACTGAACCCCCACCTACCCCACTAGTTACCCCGACTGAACCCCCACCTACCCCACTAGTTACCCCGACTGAACCCCCACCTACCCCACCAGTTACCCCCTGCTGAACCCTCACCTACCCCACCAGTTACCCCGACTGAACCCCCACCTACCCCACCAGTTACCCCCTGCTGCACCCTCACCTACCCCACCAGTTACCCCCTGCTGAACCCCCACCTACCCCACTAGTTACCCCCTGCTGAACCCCCACCTACCCCACCAGTTACCCCCGACTGAACCCCCACCTACCCCACCAGTTACCCCCTGCTGAACCCTCACCTACCCCACTAGTTACCCCCGACTGAACCCTCACCTACCCCACTAGTTACCCCCGACTGAACCCTCACCTACCCCACCAGTTACCCCCTGCTGAACCCTCACCTACCCCACTAGTTACCCCCGACTGAACCCTCAACTACCCCACTAGTTACCCCCGACTGAACCCTCACCTACCCCACTAGTTACCCCCGACTGAACCCCCACCTACCCCACCAGTTACCCCCTGCTGAACCCCCACCTACCCCACTAGTTACCCCCTGCTGAACCCCCACCTACCCCACGTTACCCCCTGCTGAACCCCCACCTACCCCACCAGTTAACCCCCTGCTGAACCCCCACCTACCCCACCAGTTACCCCCCCTGCTGAACCCCCACCTACCCCACCAGTTACCCCCCTGCTGAACCCTCACCTACCCCACCAGTTACCCCCCTGCTGAACCCTCACCTACCCCACCAGTTACCCCCCTGCTGAACCCTCACCTACCCCACCAGTTACTCCCCTGCTGAACCCCCACCTACCCCACCGGTTACCCCCCCTGCTGAACCCCCACCTACCCCACCAGTTACCCCCCTGCTGAACCCCCACCTACCCCACCAGTTACCGCTCTGCTGAACCCTCACCTACCCCATCAGTTACCCCCCTGCTGAACCCTCACCTACCCCACCAGTTACCCCCCTGCTGCACCCCCACCTACCCCACCAGTTACCCCCCTCCTGAGCCCTCACCTACCCCACTAGTTACCCCCCTGCTGATTCCCCACCTACGCCACCGGTTACCCCCTGCTGAACCCTCACCTACCCCAACAGTTACCCCCTGCTGAACCCTCACCTACCCCAACACTTACCCCCTGCTGAACCCTCACCTACCCCACTAGTTACCCCCGACTGAACCCTCACCTACCCCACCAGTTACCCCCTGCTGAACCCTCACCTACCCCACCAGTTACCCCCTGCTGAACCCTCACTTACCCCACCAGTTAACCCCCTGCTGAACCCCCACCTACCCCACCAGTTAACCCCCTGCTGAACCCCCACCTACCCCACCAGTTACCCCCCCTGCTGAACCCCCACCTACCCCACCAGTTACCCCCCCTGCTGCACCCCCACCTACCCCACCAGTTACCCCCCCTGCTGAACCCCCACCTACCCCACCAGTTACCCCCCCTGCTGAACCCCCACCAGTTACCCCCCCTGCTGAACCCCCACCTACCCCACCAGTTACCCCCCCTGCTGAACCCCCACCTACCCCACTAGTTACCCCCCTGCCGATTCCCCACCTACCCCACCGGTTACCCCCTACTGAACCCCCTCCTACCCCACCGGTTACCCCCTGCTGAGCCCTCACCTACCCCACCAGTTACCCCCTGCTGAACCCTCACCTACCCCACCGGTTACCCCCTACTGAACCCCCTCCTACCCCACCGGTTACCCCCTGCTGAACCCCCACCTCCCCCACCAGTTACCCCCCTGCTGAACCCCCACCCCCACTAGTTACCCCCCTGCTGAACCCTCACCTACCCCACTAGTTTACCCCTACTGAACCCCCTCCTACCCCACCAGTTACCCCCTGCTGAGCCCTCACCTACCCCACCAGTTACCCCCCCTGCTGAGCCCTCACCTACCCCACCAGTTACCCCCCCTGCTGAACCCTCACCTCCCCCACCAGTTACCCCCCCTGCTGAACCCTCACCTCCCCCACCAGTTACCCCCCCTGCTGAACCCCCACCTCCCCCACCAGTTACCCCCTGCTGAACCCCCACCTCCCCCACCAGTTACCCCCCTGCTGAACCCCCACCTCCCCCACCAGTTACCCCCCTGCTGAACCCTCACCTACCCCACTAGTTTACCCCTGCTGAACCCTCACCTACCCCACCGGTTACCCCCCTGCTGAACCCTCACCTACCCCACTAGTTTACCCCTGCTGAACCCCCACCTCCCCCACTAGTTACCCCCCTGCTGAACCCTCACCTACCCCACTAGTTTACCCCTGCTGAACCCTCACCTACCCCACTAGTTACCCCCCTGCTGAACCGTCACCTACTCCACCAGTTACCCCCCTGCTGAACCCTCACCTACCCAACTGGTTACCCCCTACTGAACCCCCACCTACCCCACCAGTTACCCCCCTGCTGAATCCGCACCTACCCCACCTACCCCAGTAGTTACCCTCCTACTGAACCCTCACTTACCCCACTGCTTCATCTGCTCTGTCATTTTTTGATCTATTTCAGAAGCACTCCCCCTAAACTGCAGTGGGACTCTATTAATATCCTTGCTGAAATTTTAACAAGCATTCACTCAGTTCATGATGTCCATAATGTTTCTTCCCTCCTCAAAGGATTCCGTGTGATTTATTAGACAGGATCTCCCTCCTACAAAGCTGTACCAGCTTGCTCGCTCAATCTTCTCATTTATCAGTTGTTCCTCCAGTGCTTTCCCTACTCGAGATGCCAACCCCTGCTTACAGATTAAATTCCTGTTGCTTTAGTGTTTAGTCACTGTCCCCGTTTCTGCAGATTCCTTATTGAGAGCTGCTAGAATGATGTGTCTTGCACAATGTCTCAAATTTGTGTTGTCAGCTGATCTCAGTTTGACAGTAGTGAGGGTGCTACAACTAGACTTGAGCACTCCAGGCTTGTGATAGAGAGAGAAAAACATTCAGCGGGTGTTTCCCTTTGTGACTGCTACTCGGTGATCTGTGCTGGAAAGCACACTGTGAACGTTGGCTGGTGTCTCTATCAGGTGCTCTGTTTGTAAATGTCATTTAAAGGTCACTGTGTAGAAGGACTAAGCTGTTTAATTTCCCTGCAGTGCTGTACTGAAATTCCAGAAACTATCAGAGCTGCTTTATCTGTGAAACTGTATTGAAGACACTGTTGTAAATCATTGTACAACCTATTGTCTATTGAACTTTATTATCGAACATCAAAGATGTCCTCCCCTTATGTCATCACTTTCTTTTGAAATAACAAATACGAGCGTGCAAACAAAATGCATGGCACTATGTGCAACTCATCCTGCCATATGTCCTTTTAATACACTTTGCCTTGGTAATTTAAAGAAAATTGACTGTTTCTTAGCCTTTTTTATTAAGAATTATTGGCTTTTATCCTGGTCTGTTAATCCCCAACAGAGTTCTTTCAGTTTGACTGAGGAACAGTGCGAGGGGTATGTCTGTGTAACAGTCTCAAGAGCAGTCTCTGCTGCGGGAGTGAGGGGGTGGGGTGGGGAGGGGAGGGGTGGGGTGGGGAGGGGGGGTCCTCCTGACCAGAGGGCTACTTGGGCTGTCATAGTGCGATTTTTTTTTTTTGGTGGTTGGAGAGGGAATCTTGTTCTTTCAAAATTATGCAGTGGGGGGAAAAAAGGTTGAGTTCAGCAGTCCTGCATTTTTCTCCCCTTCAAGTATTTATGCAGTTCCCCTGTTGAAAGTTCCAATTGAATCTGCTTCCACCATTTTTTAAGGAAGTGCGTTGCAGATCATCATAACTCAGTGCTTCGAAAAAAATTCTCCATGTGCCCTCTGGCTCTTTTGCCCATTACCTTAAATTTGTGTCCCCTGGTTACTGACACTCCTGCCAGTTTCTCCTTGTATATCAAAACCCCTCTTAATTTTAAACACATCTATTAAATCTGCCCATTGTGTTCTCTACTCTAAGGAGAAAAACACCAGCTCCTCTAGTGTCTCATCCCTCTAGTAAATCTCCTCTGCACCCTTTCTAAGGGTTTGAATTGCATTGCATTTTCAAAATGTTGCATACTGAATGCCTGAAAATATGCTGTTTGTGTTTTCTTCTTTTGGGCCTCCTTATCTCGAGAGACAATGGATACGCGCCTGGAGGTGGTCAGTGGTTTGTGAAGCAGCGCCTGGAGTGGCTATAAAGGCCAATTCTGGAGTTTAGCCCCAACTAATCTATTGACTCTCAACTCTCACAGATAATCACGTCCTTATGAGCTTGAAGAACTGTTCAGATGATGAAACACAGGCTCGATTGGTTTATTACCAACCTAATCTGGAGGCAGAGTCACCTTGGAAGGACCTGCAGCCTTTTTTGGAAGCTGAGGCCAAATGTAGCAGCACACAGACAGACTGCCAGACTTTGGTTGCCCTACTTCTCTATAAATGCACCAAGTGCTATTTATAGGCATCAGTCAGAGAGGCACTGTCATAATTATTTTACTGAATTACTTCAGCTGGAAGCTGTAAGGAAGTACATCGAGGCCTTGAAAGAAGAATACAAAGAAATTAACAAGAGATTAAATTGCATTCAGCCACATGGGGAAGATGGAAAGTCATTAAGTAGACGTCATGTTGATCTAGCTCCACTTGCACCACTGTTGGAAGAGCTGCATTCGTCAGAAAAAGACTTGTTGGAGTTGGAATCAATGTACAACAGTAATCTAAGTTCCACTTTTGTATTTGGCATTGAAATCGCATGTCCTTTGTCAATCTTTGGCATTTCCTGACCTCCACTAATTAATTGTGTGCTTTTTTTAAGTCAACTTATGGAGGAGTCCAAAACCAAGGACCATATATGGAAGTAAAAGGAAAATACTGCAGATGTTGGAAGTCTGAAACACAAACAAGAAATGCTGGAAATACTCAGGTCAGTGACCCTTTATCAGTTCTGAAGAAGGGTCACTGACCTGAAACGTTAACTCTGCTTCTCTCTCCACAGATGCTGCCAGACCTGCTGAGTATTTCCAGCATTTCT
Source organism: Heterodontus francisci (assembly GCF_036365525.1). NCBI lineage: Eukaryota > Metazoa > Chordata > Chondrichthyes > Heterodontiformes > Heterodontidae > Heterodontus > Heterodontus francisci. Next base: position 15,331,460 of record NC_090380.1, on the reverse strand, counting down.
TGTTTGTGACCACATATAGAAGATATTTAGCAATACTGTGTGCAGTTCTGGTCACCTCATTACAGAAAGGATGTAATTGCACTAGAGGGGGGTGCAGAGGAGATTTACAAGGATGTTGCCAAGACTGGAAAAATGCAGCCATGAGGAAATATTGGATCGGCTGGGGTTCTCCTAGGAAGGAAGGCTGAGGGGAGATTTGATAGTTATGTACAAAATTGTGAGGGGCCTGGATAAAGTGGATGTGAAGGGCTATTCACCTTAGCAGAGAGGTCAGTGACCAGGGGGCATAGATTTAAAGTGATTAGAAGGATTAGAGGGGAGATGAGGAAAGTATTTTTCACCCAGAGGGTGTTGGGGGTCTGGAACTCACTGCCTGAAAGGGTAGTAGAGGCAGAAACCCTCAACTCATTTAAAAGGTGCCTGGATATGCACCTCAAGTGCTGTAACCTGCAGGGTTGTGGACCAAATGTTGCAAGGTGGGATTAAACTGCGTAGCTTGTTTTTTGGTCGGTGCCGACATGATGGGCCAAGTGGCCTCTTTCTGTGCCATAAACTTTCTCTGATTCTATGAAATTCAATAAGGAATTCACGAGAACCTTTGGGGAGTGGTTAGAATGTGGAACTTGCTACCACATGGAGTAGTTGAGGCGAATAGTAGAGATGCATTTAAGAGGAGGGTCGATAACCGTATGAGGGATAATCAAAAGAAGGATCTGCAGATAGGGTGAGATGAAGTAGGGTGGGAGGAGGTGCATGTGGAGCATAGAATAGTTGGGCTGAATGTCCTGTTGCTGTGAATTCTATGCCAGTTCATCAGTTTGTAGCAGCATAAACATGTTGGTGCTTCAGAGCATAGCATGGAACTTGAGTTTGTGGCTCAAATTCCAGACTCAGTCGCTTCTGGATTCTAACAGTGCTGTCCGGGAGGAGTGAGGCAAAAGCAAGTAGAGGGGGAAACGATGACACAGCTGAAAATCCCTGTGGCCACAGCCTTTATTATTAAATTCTGAGTGATAAAATTGATGCTGACCCTGTATTCAAACAGTCTAAAGTAGCAGAGAGGTAGGTTAGCAGAGCTGGAGAATGAAACAACTGTCTGCTGATTGAACCTGATGTCAGCATTAAGCACACCTTGTCAGGTTGATGCATGTTTGATGTCTGTTCAGAGGAAGTGTGTGTGTGTGGAATTTGAATTTCCCACAAAAGCTCGTGTTCCTGTCTCAGTGAAACTGCAAATTTGAACTTAAATCATGGCCACAGTTTGGTTGAACCTTGAAGCATCTAAAAAGGGTACTCAAAATCCCCATTGATGAGAGCTAAATACTAAGAATGAGCTGTAAAGCTAATGATTTAAACTGACTCCATGCCAAGGTCCGAAAGTATTTTTGGCACAATTAAAATAGGGAGCAGTTGTCACTACTGCACAGGGTATTGGGGCTCGATTCTAATGTTCTTGTGCATTCTGTGATATTTCCACATTTTACCGTCAAAACCTCAAAGCATAGGAAATATTTCACACCACTCTCATCATTGTGGTATCAGGACCCACTCCAGAGACTTGAACACAAAATCTAGGCTGACACTCCAGTGCAGTACTGAGGGATTGCTGCACTGCCAGAGATGCTGCCTTTCCAATGCGCTGTTAAACTGAGGCCGTGTGCGCCCTCTTGGATGTATAATAAATCCAATAGAGAATTGAGGAGAAACTTCTTTACTCAGAGTAATGAGCATGTGGAACTCCCTACCACAATGAGTAATTGAGGTGAATAACATGGATGTGTTTAAAGGGAGGCTGGATAGGTACATGAGGGATAAAAGAATAGGATATGTTGGTCGGGTGGGGGGAAGCTTGTGTGGAGTTTGAACGCTCAGGTGACTTGTGGGCTGAATGGCCTAGTTCTGTGCTGTAAAATTCATGTAAAATCTAAGAAGGCTGCCAGGCTTTGTAAGACTGGCTGCACAATGATAGTATGAGCGAAAGAGCAAAGCTGAAGTGAAGTGCGATGCTGATCACTCGATGCTCGAGTTATGCCGCACACTTGTGGGCTAACCAGAACTGCTTTTCACTGGCTATTAGACAATTTAAAGAACCTGAAATTCAATGCATGAATTAGACAACAAAAACATTTAATTCTGGTGTTAGTTTTAAAACATTTATTTATTTATAATTTTAACCAACTTACTTTCAGGTCTGAAGGCCAAAGATGACCGAGAGTTGTTACCATTGGTCCTTGAAGAGCGTCAGCAGCTCAGCAAAAGCGTTGCAGGTTTAAAGGGAAAAGTGAGTGTAAATGTGTGCTAGGAAATTCTTCTTAAATTGGTGTGGATAGTTTGTGTGTAGAATTGTTTATATTTGTGGGAAACGGGATTTCTCAGGATTTTGGTTCCATAAGGTTTTGTGGTTCACGTGGTGGGATTGTGTTGTATCTGGCACGCAGCTTCACACACTTGACATGAGAATGTCACTGCTACTCTGATTGTCTCAATTTGATGCTAGAATTGTGCCCGGGTCTCAGCACTTCCATGGTGCTACCCTTTCTAAAAGTAAGATTTTGGAACTAATAAAACGTAAGGTGCAAATTCAGACTGTGAGTATCGGCATCTGTTTTTTGTGTGGTAACATAAAAAATACTACCAAGAGCACCAACTCATCCTTTAAACGGAAAAATACGTTGGGAATTTTATGTTCTCTCCGTGGCGACTTTGGAGGAGGGGAGAGCATATAATTGGGCAGGCCCCCCACCACCTTCGTGCCTCCGCCCAAATTAAGTTCTATGGGAAGGCCTGCAGACAGTCGTCTTGCCCCACCATCAATTGAGGCCCTTAAGTGGGCAATTAATGCCCAATTGAGAGCCTCATCCTGCTGCCGCTGGTAGTAGCTCAGCAGCGGGCAGGCCTGTCACTGCACGGGGAGCATGCCAAGCAAACCCATGTGGGTTGCTTGTTGGCTCTGGGGTGGGGGTGGGAAGGTGGGGGTCGCTCATTAAAAGGCACTTAGTGCCTGATCGAGGGACCCAGCATTGGGAGGGGGGGATCCCGCTGAGAGCCACCCCCTTGCTCTTGCTGCCAACCCACAGTCCCCACCCCACGAAACCCCTCCTGCCCTGACTCACATGTGGCCTGGGTCCAGCGCCTCTGTTGAGTCCGGTACCAGCAGCAGCCACCACCTTCGCAGTGGCACTGCTCAGTTAAAGAGCTGCCAGCCTCTGATTGGCTGGCAGCTTTCAGCAGGCAGGACTTCTGTCGCCTGGGTCCTTAATCCCGGGGAAAGCCTGCCGCTGTCCACGTAAGTGCCTAATTGGCATGTAATGTGGCGGGCCTTCCCCAGAGGAGGGGATATGGGGCTCTTGCCCGTGTTTTAGCTGGTGGTCAAGACCCCCATTGCCCAGATAAAATCCTGGCTGTTGGGTTCCAGTTGACGACAGTCTGCTCTACCTCTCTTGAGCTCTCTGCTGCTGCTGATTAGTCAGACAGCTTGTCTGACATCTGGTATGGGATGAACAGAAATTTTCTCCAACTAAATATTCAGAAGACTGAAACCATTGTTTTCATTCTCCCCCACACACTCCGTTCCATTGCCACTGACACCATCCCTCTTTCTGGCATCTGGCTGAGGTTAAATCGGACTGTTCGCAACCTTGGTGTCATATTTGACCCTGAGATGAACTTCCAACCATCACCAGTGCTGCCTACTTTTACCTCCGTATCATCGCCTGACTCTGCCCTGTCTCAGTTCATCTGCTGCTAAAACTCTCATTCACGCCTTTAAGTCTGGACTTGACTATTCCAGTACTCTCCTGGCCGGTCTCCCATCGTCCACCCTCCGTAAACTTGAGCTCATGCAAAACCCTGCTGCCCGAATCCTAACATGCACCCAGAACTGTTCACCTGTCACTCTTGTGCTTGCTGACCTACATTGGGTCCTGGTCTGGCAACATCTCGTGCTACTTAAACCTAAGCACAGAAAGCTTAGGTACATGTTGGCAAGGAAAATGCAGGGGTACTCCTGAAGTTACTTGGCTAACCTGCACAGCCTTCCAGAACTACATTTAACACATTACCTTAATATGCAGTTATCTTTTCTAAGGATTTCAAAAACAATCAGACATCTTTTTCCAATCATATTTGCTAGTAGAGTGTAACCCCTACTCGGAAAAGCCGTTTGACTGTAATATCTTCAGAAACACTTGGTCATCTATAGCGCATGACAGAAATCTAAGGCTCGCTCCAGGTAATGTTGCTACAGGCTGCTCCCCACCATCTCTCTCACTGCAAGGGTATCCATGCACCCAGAACTCAGCATGTGCTCAGTCTGTGGAAAAACAGCCTCAAGAGTTGCAGCAGGGATGGATTTGGGTCAGCACTGGCCCGTGGATAGGACCTCAGGATCACTGACTGTTACCACAAAACACAGTTGGCATCTCTGAATCTCTCTCTTTGCCCTTTCTTGTATGCTTATATATGCTACTGACTAATAGTGAGCACGTTACTGTGAAGTCTGATGTAAAGATAGTAAATGCTGGAAATGCTCAGCAGGTCAGCAGCATCTGTGGAGAGAGAAAGAGTGAACTTTTCAAGTCAATAACATTTCATCAGAGTTTTTGCTGTGAAGTCTTTTAGAGTCTGAGGAGGCTATGTAGTGACAGAAGTATGATTTTTAAGGAACATTCCTTAAAGCATAGCTTTTTGCAAAAATAAACAATGTCAGCAATGTTTTCAGCATGCAATTTAAATGCTTCCTTTTCTACACCTGCAGCTCCTTCAGACTCTGGTGCAAAAGGAGGAACGTGATGAAAGCAATGTGATTCTTGAAGTAACAGCTGGAAGAACAACAGGAGGTGAGAATTTACACAGGACAGAATCAGCATTACATATATTACTTGAGCCCCCTCTGACTGCATGCTCTTAGCCAGTCAGGAGCTGAGTCTGACAACACAGGGAGGTCCCGATCGGTGCTGTGCTCAAGCAGGGAAGCAGTTGAGGTACAGCCAGTGAAGTCAGCACTTCTGGGAAATATGATCAGGGTTTGCTCTCCTATTCAATAGACTGACCACTCCTGTATGGGTGTGTGTGTGGATGATAGCATAGATCAGAATTGGGCATGGTTACAGTGACACTTATGGTAAACAGTTTGTCAGCACTCACTGATCAGTGTCACCTCCGAATAATGCTCAGATGGCACCATACCAGAAGGTGACTAGTGCCTGTGGAATTGTCCAGCTGTGTATATTCCAGTCTCTGCTGTAGCGTGGACACTGGAATATACACGGCTGGACGTCAGTGGTAGGGAAACTATTAGAGAGGATTATTCGGGACAGGATTTACTCCCATTAGGAAACAAACAAACTTATTAGCGAGAGACAGCATGGTTTTGCGAAGGGGAGGTCGTGTGTTACTAATTTGATTGAGTTTTTTGAGGAAGTGACGAAGATGATTGATGAAGGAAGGGCAGTGGATGTTATCCATATGGACTTCAGTAAAGCCTTTGAAAAGGTCCTTCATGGCAGACTTGTACATAAGGTGAAGTCACACGGGATCAGAGGTGAGCTGGCAAGATGGATACAGAACTGGCTCAGTCATAGAAGACAGAGGGTATCAGTGGATGGGTGTTTTTCTGAATGGAGGGATGTGACTAGTGGTGTTCCGCAGGGATCAGTTCTGGGACCTTTGCTGTTTGTAGTATCTATAAATGATTTGGAGGAAAATGTAGCTGGTCTGATTAGTAAGTTTGCGGACGACACAAAGGTTGGTGGAGTTGCGGATAGTGATGAGGATTGTCAGAGGATACAGCAGGATATAGATCGGTTGGAGACTTGGGCGGAGAAATGGCAGATGGCGTTTAATCCGGACAAATGTGAGGTAATGCATTTTGGAAGGTCTAATGCAGGTGGGAGGTATACAGTAAATGGCAGAACCCTTCGGGGTATTGACAGGCAGAGAGATCTGGGCATACAGGTCCACAGGTCACTGAAAGTGGCAAAGCAGGTGGATAAGGTAGTCAAGAAGGCATACGGCATACTTGCCTTCGTCGGTCGGGGCATAGAGTATAAAAATTGGCAAGTCATGTTGCAGCTGTACAGAACCTTAGTTCGGCCACACTTAGAATATTGCGTGCAATTCTGGTCGCCACACTACCAGACGGACGTGGAGGCTTTGGAGAGGGTACAGAGGAGGTTTACCAGGATGTTGCCTGGTCTGGAGAGCATTAGCTTTGAGGAGAGGTTGGAAAACCTCGGATTGTTTTCACTGGAACGACGGAGGTGGAGGGGCGACATGATAGAGGTTTACAAAGTTGTGAGCGGCATGGACAGAGTGGATAGTCAGAAGCTTTTTCCCAGGGTGGAAGAGTCAGTTACTAGGGGACATAGGTTTAAGGTGTTTTTTACACAGAGGGTGGTGAGTGCCTGGAAATTGCTGCCAGGGGAGGTGGTGGAAGCAGATATGATAGTGACGTTTAAGAGACATCTTGACAAATACATGAATAGGAAGGGAATAGAGGGATATGGGCCCCGGAAGTGCAGAAGGTGTTAGTTTAGGCAAGATCGGTGCAGGCTTGGAGGGCCGAATGGCCTGCTCCTGTGCTGTACTGTTCTTTGTTCTTTGGATGGTACGGCGGAGACTGGAATATACACGGCTGGACGGTACGGCGGAGACTGGAATATTCACAGCTGGATAATTCCACAGGCACTAGTCACCTAGTATGGTGCCATGTGAGCATTATTCGGAGGTGACACGGATCAGTGACCCTAGGATGAAGTCCATCAGGACCAGGGGACTTGTCAGCTTTTAGCTCTAATAATTTTCTCAGTTCAGTTCACTGCCCAGTGTCCAAGGAGCAGTGGAGCATTTGGTGCATATTGCAGCCTTTCTACTGCTACAACTGGCTAAAAGAACTATAAATGATTTATGGTATAGAAGACAGCCATTTGTCCCATCATATATGTGCCAGCTCTTTACTGAAGGGGTATGGTAGTGTAGTGGTTATGCTACTGCTGTACACCCTATATGGCTTTAATATGCTTTCTATAATGGGAGGCCCAAAACTGCACATAGCACTCTAAATGTGGCTTAACCAGTGATTTGTACAAATTTATCATTATGTCTCTACTCTTGTACTCTCTGTCCCTATTTGTAAAACACATAATTACATTGGCCATTTTATAGCTTTGTCTGGCAGCATTTGCAGTTTCAGGCAATTCTGTATTTAAGCCCCTCTGTTCATCTGCTCTCTTCCCATTGACTTTTGGAGCTATAGTACTTGTCCTCCAGTACCATCTATTTAAGCATTTTCATTGAAAAGTAAATGCTCTGAGCTCTCTCCATGCTAGTTCATGTAGTTACTGCTGGAATACTGCTAAACTCTACAGATCAAAAGGTCTCTGATTCGATTCTTGCTCTGTGCTTCACGCATGGTAGCTGTTGTCCTGCCGTAGCTACCCTCACTAGTGCTTGGTTAGAGAGAGGGAGAACCAGTGAGTTTCCCATACCTGATTTCTGACTAGTGAGCTGTGCTGGAAGGTGCGATTGTAGATTTCTGATGTGAGAAGACTAGATTCAGCTGTAATGGCTTCTAGTCCAATTATAAACTGCCTGTTCCTTGTCAAGGCTGCTCTTGGGTGAGGGGCTGGAGAGCTTCTGGTGTCTTTGGGCCATCAGAGAAGGGCAATAAATAGGAGAGAGAAACCTTTTCTGCTGCTCACAAAGCAAAACAGGGACAGCTTTCTGCAGCATGTGAAAAAGAATGAGGAGGCAAAAAGAGCGGCTAAGGAGAAGGGGACCTGGGTTGAGCTGAAGCGCCGGCCTGTTGAGCCCAGAAAGGCTCACTTTGTACGAGGAATTAAGAGGGCTAAAAGGGGTCATGAAATATCCTTAGCAAACAGGGTTAAGGAAAATCCCAAAGCCTTTTATTCATATATAAGGAGCAAGAGGGTAACTAGAGAAAGGATTGGCCCACTCGAGGACAAAGGAGGAAAGTTATGCGTGGAGTCAGAGAAAATGGGTGAGATTCTAAACGAGTACTTTGCATCAGTATTCACCGAGGAGAGGGACATGACGGATGTTGAGGTTAGGGACAGATGTTTGATTACTCTAGGTCAAGTCGGCATAAGGAGGGAGGAAGTGTTGGGTATTCTAAAAGGCATTAAGGTGGACAAGTCCCCAGGTCCGGATGGGATCTATCCCAGGTTACTGAGGGAAGCGAGAGAGGAAATAGCTGGGGCCTTAACAGATATCTTTGCAGCATCCTTAAACACGGGTGAGGTCCCGGAGGACTGGAGAATTGCTAATGTCCCCTTGTTTAAGAAGGGTAGCAGGGATAATCCAGGTAATTATAGACCGGTGAGCCTGACGTCAGTGGTAGGGAAGCTGCTGGAGAAGATACTGAGGGATAGGATCTATTCCCATTTGGAAGAAAATGGGCTTATCAGTGATAGGCAACATGGTTTTGTGCAGGGAAGGTCATGTCTTACCAACTTAATAGAATTCTTTGAGGAAGTGACAAAGTTGATTGATGAGGGAAGGGCTGTAGATGTCATATACATGGACTTCAGTAAGGAGTTTGATAAGGTTCCCCATGGTAGGCTGATGGAGAAAGTGAAGTTGCATGGGGTCCAGGGTGTACTAGCTAGATGGATAAAGAACTGGCTGGGCAACAGTAGAGAGTAGCAGTGGAAGGGAGTTTCTCAAAATGGAGACGTGTGACCAGTGGTGTTCCACAGGGATCCGTGCTGGGACCACTGTTGTTTGTGATATACATAAATGATTTGGAGGAAAGTATAGGTGGTCTGATTAGCAAGTTTGCAGACGACACTAAGATTGGTGGAGTAGCAGGTAGTGAAGGGGACTGTCAGAGAATACAGCAGAATATAAATAGATTGGAGAGTTGGGCAGAGAAATGGCAGATGGAGTTCAATCAGGGCAAATACGAGGTGATGCATTTTGGAAGATCCAATTCAAGAGTGAACTATACAGTAAATGGAAAAGTCCTGGGGAAAATTGATGTACAGAGAGATTTGGGTGTTCAGGTCCATTGTTCCCTGAAGGTGGCAACGCAGGTCAATAGAGTGGTCAAGAAGGCATACGGCATGCTTTCCTTCATCGGACGGGGTATTGAGTACAAGGGTTTGCAGGTCATGTTACAGTTGTACAAGACTATGGTTCGGCCACATTTGGAATACTGCGTGCAGTTCTGGTCGCCACATTACCAAAAGGATGTAGATGCTTTGGAGAGGATGCAGAGGAGGTTCACCAGGATGTTGCCTGGTATGGAGGGCGCTAGCTATGAAGAGAGGTTGAGCAGATTAGGATTATTTTCATTAGAAAGACGGAGGTTGAGGGGGGACCTGATTGAGGTGTACAAAATCATGAGAGGTATAGACAGGGTGGATAGCAAGAAGCTTTTTCCCAGAGTGCGGGATTCAATTACTAGGGGTCACTAGTTCAAAGTGAGAGGGAAAAAGTTTAGGGGGGATATGCGTGGAAAGTTCTTTACGCAGAGGGTGGTGGGTGCCTGGAACGCGTTGCCAGCGGAGGTGGTAGACGCGGGCACGATAGCGTCTTTAAAGATGTATCTAGACAGATACATGAATGGGCAGGAAGCAAAGAGATACAGACCCTTAGAAAATAGGCGACATGTTTAGATAGAGGATCTGGATCGGCGCAGGCTTGGAGGGCCGAAGGGCCTGTTCCTGTGCTGTAATTTTCTTTGTTCTTTGAGCCAAGTCTAACAAGCCACAGTTGCTGGAACCAATTCCATATGAGTTCATGGCATAATTTTGTTACCAAATCAAATAAATATTCTATGTCTCAAAAAAAAAACTGTGTTGACTGTTGGTTTCATTGTTCTTCCAGGTGATATTTGCCAGCAGTTTACGAGGGAGGTTTTTGATATGTACAAGCATTACGCAGACTACAAGGACTGGAGCTTTGAAGTGTTGAACTCTGCACCTGCTGACTATGGTAATCTTTTTTAGCTCCAGCACAGAGTCAAAGCTACCAACCCTCCAGCTTACTCTACCCTCCAGACCTGCTCTTGGAGATGGCGCATAATCAGTGCCTGCTAACACAGTCCCTAAATCAGGGCAAGTACATACAAAAAACCTGTGCAAAGAGAGGATGTTCTCCCATATTCCAGAAAGACCATCTAATTGCATGGCATTAGTAAGAAACAAGGTGCACAAAGGATTGGGGAGACAGATAGCACTAGAGTAAGAAATAGTAAGGTACTAGCAGAGACCCGCAAAACATTTTCAGTCAAATTAGTAGCTTTATAGCAATGGTACTTCTTCATATACAGGATTTCTAGTTATTCATTCACCAATCAAACTTTCTCACTCTGGAAAAAGCTGCATGAAGCTGTCCATGTGTAAAAACAGGCAAAGGAACATAAACACAAATTTTGTCAAGAATTGGGCCTTGTGACTTATTCATAGTCATAGAATATGAAAGTCTGATTGGGAACTGTTTTCTCCCGGAGTTGAAAAGGCAGGTTTACATCTGATGGGCTCAATATTATTCGAGGAATAAATGCTCTATTTCATGAAATCTGCCTGTTATAATTTCCACATCTATCATCGAAGTAAACAGCTTCCTAACTACCAATCTTGTTCCATGACAAAATCCTTGTTTAGGATTCAGGTTTTGCAGCAACATTATAACTGCTCCTTCCTTGAGTCTAAGTTTGTGCGGTGACCTGCCCATTGGAGTTAGACTGTATAGAAACTCTGGAGGGTATAGACTGTTATCATCATGTTCATCTACAGAATCAGCACTGATGTATTCTTTTAATTCACCTGACTGCTTTTTAAAATCTTTTTCACTCAAATCTAGTGCATCTGTGTTTTTAGCACAGAGAACAGCTTTCGAATAACAAGTTGTATCAAATAATTGTCCCTGCCATTTTGTCACACTTAACCAATTCCATCATTTCTACCACGCCGCCCATACAATCCCCTCCCTCCCATGCCATCCCCATTGCATGTCATGCCATCCTCCTTTGCCACCTGCTCTTGCCATTCTCATCCCTTCCATCAATCCCATCCCATTCCTCACAGAAACAATCTGTTCCAGCCAGGGTAACTTTGTTGTCGGGCTCCCCTTACCTTCTCCAACAACCTCCTCCACAGTGCCACAGCCGCACGTGTGTCATGTGTTCCAGTCCTGCGCCAGGCACTGCCCACCAAATAAACCGAGGAACAGACACATCCCTTGAACTGACCAATTAAAACAGTCGGGAAACACAAAATTGAGTATTATTGTTATCGATTAGTTGGGGTCAGAGTAAGAGGGAACGCAATAAGATCTAAATTAGGTTACAGAGCATGTATTTAATCACATGAAACATGGTAAATAAGGTTGGTGAACTGCAGGCACAAATAGCTACATGGAAGTGTGATGATATAGCGATAAGGCAGGACTGGGTGCTAAATATTCCAGGATTCAGGGTGTTCAGGAAAGATAGGGAAGGAAAAAGGAGGAGGGGTGGTATTGATTTAAGGAGAATTTAACAGTGCTGGAGGGAGAGGAGGTCCTGGAGGGGTCAGGGACAGAATCTCTTTGGTTACAGTTAAGAAACAATAGAGCTGCCATTGCACTGGGTGTATTCTATTACCCACCAAAAAAACTAAATTGGTACCAGCATATAGAAGTAGAAAACAGGAATAAGGTGCAAAAAGTGAGTGTTGGATAGTACTGGAGAAGGGAGTAATACCATATTAGATAGGAATGGCTTAAGAAAGACTATGTGGAATACAAAGACAGGTTTACAATGCATGTATGTAAACACAAAGTGTGGTGAATAAGGTTGATCTACAAGCACAATAGCTGTGTGGGAATATGATTTAGTGGAGTAATGGAAATGTGGCTTAAAAATGCTGAGGACTGGGCACTTAATATTCAAGGATACAAAGTGTTCATAAAAGATAGGGAATGAAAAAGGGAGGTGAGATTGCAGCGCTGATTAGGGAAGACATTGTCGTGTTAGAAAGGAGAGGATATACTTGAGGGGGTAAGGGCAGAATCCATTTAGTTAGAGTTGAGAAGCAAAAACAGTATGGTCACACTACTGGGAGTATTCTATAGGTCTCCAAATAGTGTGAGCGATAGAGGAGCAAATCTGTAGGGAAATCAGAGATGTGCAAGAACTGTACAGGAGTGATATTGGGGGACTTTAATTACCCAAATATCGATTGGGACAATGTTAGAATAAAGAGTAAGGAGGAGGAGGAATTTCTGAAATGTGTTCAGGAGTACTTCCTTGATCGGTATGTTCTCGGCCCAACTAGAAAGGAGACAATGCTGGATCTGGTACTGGGAAAAGAGGTGGGCGAAGTGGACCAAGTGCCTGTGGGGGAGCACTTGGGTAAGATTTAGATAAACAATGGAGAAATACAAGGAACAATCTAAAGTAGAACTTCTAAATAGGAAGAGGGCTAATTTCAATGCGATGAGAAGGGATCTAGCCAGGGTAAAATGGAACCAAAGACTGACAGGGAAAGCTGTAACAGAACAATGCGTGATCTTTAAAGAGGAGATGCTTCAGATACATGCTAGGTACATTCCAACAAGGGCAAAAGGTAGGGGAACCAAAGCCAGGGCTCCTTGGATGATGAAGGAGATGGAGAATACAATGAAATGAAAAAAAAGGTGAATTCTTCAACCGAGAACCAGGCCAAATACAATATATTGAGAGGGGAAGTGAAGAGGAAACTAAGACTGGCAGAGAAAGAATATGAGAATAGAGTGACAGTGAACATAAAAAGAATCCAAAAATCTTCTACCAGCATGTAAATAGTAAGCGGGTAGTAGGAGGAAGAGTGGGTCCCATTTGGGACAAATAGGGTGATATATGCTTACAGGTGCAAGGCAAGACTACAGTAGTTAATAAGTACTTTGTATTAGTGTTTACTAAGGAAGAGAATGCTGACAAAATATCGGTAGAAACGGAGATGGTAGAGGTAATGGATGGAGTGAAAGTTGAGAGGCAGGATGTACTGGAAAGGCTGGCAATGCTTAGAGTAGATAAGCCACCTGGTCCGGATGGCTTGCATCCCAGGTTGCTAAAGGAAGTGGGGTTGGAGGCAGCAGAAGGGCTTATCACAATCTTCTAATCTTCCCTAGATACAGGGAAGGTGCCAGAGGATTGGCGAGTGGCAAATGTGACACTTTTATTCAAGAAAGGATTTAAGGACAGTCCTAGTAACTATAGGCCAGTCAGTTTAACATCAGTGGTAGGTAAGGTTATAGAAACAATAATCAGGGAAAAAAATTAATAGGCACTTGGAGAGATTTTAGTTAATTAAGGATAGCCAACATGGATTTGTAAAAGGCAGATCGTGCTTGGTTAATCGAATAGAATTTTTGATGAAGAAACAGAGAAAGTTGATGAAGGGAATGCATTGGAGATGGTCTGTCTATATGGATTTAAAGAACGTGTTTGATAAAGTACCATATAAAAGGCTGTTAAAACAAAATTGAGGCTCTTGGAACAGGAAGGTCAGGATTAGCTTGGATAAAAAATTGGCTTGAGTACAGAAAACAGCGAGTCGTGGTAAATGGTTATTTTTCAGCCTGGTGGGTGGTAGACAGTGGTGTTCCCCAAGGGTCAGTGCTAGGACACTACTTTTTTTTGATTGCATTCCAGTATCCATGACATTTTTTTTTAATATATATATATATATATATCCCTGCAAATTTTCAAAAATGCCAATGATACCAAATTTGGAGGAGTAGCAAACAGTGGAGATGATATAAATTGATTGCAACAGGACATAGATAGGTTAGCAGAATGGGCAGAGAAGTGGCAAATGGAATTTAAGACAGAAATGTGAGTTGATGCATTTTGGCAGAGGGGATAGGGAGAGGCAATATACACTTAATGGCACAGTTCTAAAGAGTGTGCAGGGAGAGAGGGAGCTGGGGGTGTATGTGCATAGATCTATGAATATTGAGATAGTAGTTAGCAAAGTTACCAGAAGGGCGGAAAGGGCTATCACCAGGGGGCGTAATTTTAAGGTGATTTGAGGAAGGTTTCGGGGAGATGTCAGAGGTAGGTTCTTTACACAGAGAGTGGTGGGTGCGTGGAATGCGCTGCCAGCGGTGGTGGTAGAAGCAGATACATTAGGGACATTTAAGCGACTCTTGGATAGGTACATGGATGATAGTAGAATGAAGGGTAGGTAGTTAGTTTAATCTTAGAGTAGGTTAAAGGTTCGGCACAACATCGTTGGCCGAAGGGCTTGTACTGTGCTGTACTGTTCTATGTTCTGTGTTATAAAGCATCTTGGGATTCATAACTAGAACTATTGACTACAACAGCAGGGAAGTTGTGCTGAACCTTAAAGCTCTGGTTAGGCCACAACTGGAGAATTACATCCAGTTCTGGTCATCATACTTTAGGAAGTATGTGAGGGTCCTTGAGAGGGTGCAGAGGAGGTTTACCAGAATGGTTCCAGGGATGAGGGATTTTAGTTACAAGCATGGGTTGAAGAAGCTGTGGTTGTTCTCCTTGGAGCAAAGGAGGTAGAGGGGAGATTTGGTAGCGTGTAGAAGATTATGATTGAGGTAGATCAAGAAAAACTGTTCCATTAGCTGATGGTACAAGGACTGAGGGACAGAGATTTAAGGTTTGGGCAGGAGATATAGGGGGGATGAGAGGCACTTTTTTCTGCAGCGAGTGGTAATGTCCTGGAACTCCTACGAGGGTGATGGAAGTGAAGATGATTGATAATTTCAAAAATAAATTGGATGGGCACTTGAAGGAAATAAACTTGTCAGGCTACAGTGAATATGACTGACTGGATTGGTTTATGGAGAGCTAGCATAGACTCGATGGGCTCAATGGCCTCTTTCTCTGCCGTAATGACACTATGACTCTACTGGGAAAGATATAGAGGAGCAAATTTGCAGGGATATTACTGAGAGGCGCAAGGACTGTAGAGTAGTGATAATGAGGGTCTTCAATTATCCTTATATAGACTGGCATAGTAATAGTGTAAAGGTCAGAGAAGGGGAAGAATTCTGAAGTGTGTTCAGGAGAATTTTCTTGATCAGAATGTTTCTAGCCCAATGAAGAAGGAGATTTTGCTGGATCTGATTCTGGGGAACATGGTGGATCAAGTCTCATTAGGGGAACAGGATCATAGTATCATAAGGTTTAGGTTAGCTATGGAAAAGAACAAGGAGCAATCTAGAGTAAAATTACTTAATTGGAGGGGGGCCAATTTCAGTAGGTTGAGTGTGAATTTGTCCTGCGTAAATTGGAATCAAAGATTAGCAGGCACAACTGTTGCAGAACAGTGGTCTGCCTTTAAAGAAGAGATGGTTCGGGTACAGCTGAGGTACATTCCCGTGAAGGGGAAAGGTAGGGCACACAAAGCCAGAGCTCCCTGGATGACGAAAGCGTTGGAGAGCAAGATGAAGCAGAAAAAGGGTGCAGATGACAGATGTCAGGTTGATAATACAAGTGAGAACCAGGCTGAATATAGGAAGTTAGAGGGGAAATGAGACGTAAAGAGAGAGCAAGTATGAGAACAGACTGGTATCTGACATTCAAAGGAACCAAAAAGACCTCTTGGCATATAAATAATAAAAGGGTAGTAAGAGGAGGGGTGGGGCTGATTAGGGACCAAAACGAGGATCTACACATGCAGGCAGAGGGCATGGCTGAGGTACTAATTGAGTACTTTGCATCTGGCTTTACCAAGGAAGAAGATGCTGCCAAAGTCATAGTGAGAGAGATGTAGTGGTAATGTCACCGGAGTAGTAATCTAGAGCTCAGGCTAATGCTCTGGGGACATGGGTTTGAATCCCACCACAGCAG
The DNA here is from genome assembly GCF_036365525.1 of Heterodontus francisci. NCBI lineage: Eukaryota > Metazoa > Chordata > Chondrichthyes > Heterodontiformes > Heterodontidae > Heterodontus > Heterodontus francisci. The sequence continues at coordinate 15,315,643 of NC_090380.1, read as the reverse complement.
ATGCTGAAATTTAAATTTAATTAATAAATCTGGAATTAAAAAGCTAGTTTAATGATGACCATGAAACCATTGTCGGTTGTTGTAAAAACCCATCTGGTTCACTAATGTCGTTTAGGGAAGGGAATCTGCTGTCCTTACCTGGTCTGGCCTACATGTGACTCCAGACCCACAGCAATGTGGTTGACTTGAAAAAAAAACGCCCTCTGAAATACAAACATACGAATTATGTTAATGAATAAAAAATGGCCTACCAAGCCACTCAGTTCACGGGAAATTAAGGGTGGGCAATAAATGCTGGCCTAACCAGCGACATCCACATCCCACAAACGAATAAAAAAAAAAGTTGAGATGCTGAATGGGGTAAAAATTGATAAAGCCAAGATATTAGAAAGGCTGGCTGTACTTAAAATTGTTCAGTCATGAGGACCAGATGGGATCCATCCAAGGATGCTGAGGGAAGTAAGGGAGGAAATTGCAGAGTTATTGGCCATAATTTTCCAACCTCCTTAAGTGGTGCCAGAGGACTGGAGAATTGCAAATGTTACACCCTTATCAAAAAAACAGTGCAAGGATAAACACAGCAACTACAGGCCAGTCAGTTAACCTGGGAGATGGAAAAGCTTTTAGATAGAATAATCTGGGACAAAATTAACAGGCACTTGGACAAATGTGGATTAATTAAGGAAAGCCAGCACTGATTTGTTAAAGGCAAATTGTGTTTAATTGACTTGCTTGGGGTTTTTGATGAGGTAACAGAGGGTTGATGAGGGTCATCTGCTTGATGTGGTGTATATGGATTTCCAAAAGGCATTTAATAAAGTGCCACATAACAGGCTTGCTAGCAAAGTTAAAGCCCATTGAATAAAAGCGACAGTAGTAGCATGGATTCGAAGCTGGCTGAGTGACAGGAAACAGAATAGTGGTGAACAGCTGTTTTTCGGACTGGAAGAAAGCATACAGTGGGGTTCACCAGTGATTGGAACTAGGCCCACTGCTTTTCTTGATATATATTATTGACTGAGACTTGAATGTACAAGGCACAATTTTAAAATTTGCAGATGACACAAAACTTGGAATATTGTGAACTGTAAGGAGGATAGTGATAAACTTCAAGAGGACTGGTGGAATAAGTGGACACGTTGCAGATGAAATTTAATGCATGCAAGGGTGAAGTGATTCATTTTGGTAGGAAAAATGAGAGGCAATATAAAATAAAGGGGGTGCAGGAACTGAGAGATCTGGGGTATATGTGCACAAATTATTGAAGGTAGCAGGGCAGATTGAGAAAATGGTTAAAAAGGCATGTGGGATCCTGGGCTTTATAAATAGAGGTATAGAGTACAAAACCTTTATAAAACACTGGTTAGGCCTCAACTAGAGTATTAGGTACTATTCTGGGCCCTGCGCTTTAGGAAGGATGTGAAGGTTTTAGAGAGGCTGCAGAAAAGATTCATGAGATGAGGGAGAAGCTGTTGGAGAAGAGAAGATTAAGAGACGATTTGATAGAGGTGTTTAAAATCATGAGGGGTCTGGACAGAGTAAATAGGGAGAAACTCCTCATTGGCAGAAGGGTCAAGAACCAGAGGACACAGATGTAAGGTGACTGGCAAAGGAACCTAAAGTGACTTGAGTAAAAACTTTAACACGAGTGGTTACGATCTGGAATGCACGGCCTGAGAGTGTGGTGGAGATTCAATCATGGCTTTCAAAAGGGAATTGAATAAGTACCTAAAGGGAATAAAATTGCAGGACTATAGGGAAAGGGTGGGGGGAGTAGGACTAGATAAATTGCTCTTGCAGAGAGCCAGCACAGGCTTGATGGGCCAAATGGCTTCCTTCTGTGCTGTAACCATTTTATGATCATTTAAATGTATTTTTTCTAGCCTGGATGTCTCTAGGTGGCTACTGACTCATTACTGCTGACAGAGTGGGACGGGGGTGGGGCGGGCACTGGTAGTCATAACAGGAAAATTCAAGGCAGAAATCAATACATTTTTGGATATCAAGGGAATTCAGGGATATGGGGATAGTGTGGGAAGATGGGGTTGATCAACCAGTTCAGCTATGATCTTATTGAATGACTCTGAAGGCTCGAGGGGCTGATTGGCCCGACCTCTCTATTTTTCATGTTATGTTCTTAAGTTCACTGAAGACTTCACAGCCAAGTCCCACTTTCTCCCACTTGCCCCACCCCCTCCACACACTCACACTCTCTCTCTTCCAAACTAGAGTTAGCTGATAGTTTTCCTCTGCTTATTGAGGGGTGCTGAAGTTTGTTTAACTGCATTAAACCTAACACTGGTTGCTTCAGCTAACTCAGCACATTAGGGCCAGTACTGAAATCCTCCCATGTGGCTAGTGTAAGTTGATTTATGTATTTCAGCACAAGGTAAGGGCTGAAGTTCATATTTCTGTTTGGAGTAGATTTTGAAATCACTCTCGTGCCCCATGTTCCAAGCCTCCCACAGGCATGAATGGAGGTACAGAACTCTTTGTCGCTGCACATTATTGAACTGTTGGTGGATTCCTGTTTTTATTTGTGTTCTCCATTTATTAGGAGGACTACATCATGCATCAGCGTGTATTTCAGGGGAGAGTGCTTATCGGTTCTTAAAATACGAAGGTGGAACCCACAGAGTTCAAAGGATTCCTGAAGTGGGCCTTTCATCGCGGATGCAACGCATCCATACTGGCACCATGACTGTCATCGTTCTACCCCAGATTGATGAGGTGAGTTAGCCCCTGGTACTATCCACACTAACATCATATTTTGACCCATATTGATGAGGTGTGATGAAAGGTATCTCTGAAATGAACTGGCAGCTAATGGCATTGAGCATCCACTGTCAGATCTCTGCCACTAGATGGTGTCTGCATAAAGTTTGCTATTTTCTGAGCCCCATAATTCAGACAGCTCCAGGGCATTCCCAGCCTTTCTGCTGGACAACTGTTTGGAACAACTGCTCACCATTTCCTTTTTCCCTTGCTTCAGTTCCCCCTTCTCATTTCTCTGTTTAAGTAAAGGATTTTTTGTGAAGCTTTCCTAGGTTAGGCTTCAAGGGCCCTCACTTCTACCTGTTATGACTCTCATCAGTATGTTTTCAATAAGAATGGAGGTCCCTTCCAGTCTGTGAAAGCCTGCTGATTACTGCCCTGTTTATATGTTTGGAGTATACCCCCCGCTTTTTGATGCAACTCGAGTCTCTTAGTTATTCCCAGCACCTGCCCTATCCTGTCCTGCAGGAGCCCAGGTATTAAAAATACAATCCAATCATGTACCTGCCCATCTGGTCTTCACCTAAGTGTTTTGCTGAAAGGAATTGTCTGATGGTTGAGCATGAATGATTTTAATAAATATCATTGTCTGCATGATCACCTTTATTGCATTTGATCAATTTTCTCTAATTGTGTTTATTTGATGGTGTGATTTCATCATACTGTTTCATGCTTTGGAATTCCATTTGCTGATTTTTTAATCTATAAATTTTCATCATCTTGATTTTTTAATGAGTGGATGCACTAGAAATCTTTAACTGTAATACATAGCACAGGGATCCATGTGACCAGTGGTGTTCCACAGGGATCCGTGTGACCAGTGGTGTTCCACAGGGATCCGTGCTGGAACCACTGTTGTTTGTGATATACATTAATGATTTGGAGGAAAGTATAGGTGGTCTGATCAGCAAATTTGCAGACGACACTAAGATTGGTGGAGTAGCAGATAGTGAAGGGGACTGTCAGAGAATACAGCAGAATATAGATAGATTGGAGAGTTGGGCAGAGAAATGGCAGATGGAGTTCAATCAGGGCAAATGCGAGGTGATGCATTTTGGAAGATCCAATTCAAGAGTGAACTATACAGTAAATGGAAAAGTCCTGGGGAAAATTGATGTCCAGAGAGATTTGGGTGTTCAGGTCCACTGTTCCCTGAAGGTGGCAACGCAGGTAAATAGAGTGGTCAAGAAGGCATACGGCATGCTTTCCTTCATCGGACGGGACATTGAGTACAAGAGTTGGCAGGTCATGTTACAGTTGTATAGGACTTTGGTTCGGCCACATTTGGAATACTGCGTACAGTTCTGGTCGCCACATTATCAAAAGGATGTGGATGCTTTGGAGAGGGTGCAGAGGAGGTTCACCAGGATGTTGCCTGGTATGGAGGGCGCTAGCTATGAAGAGAGGTTGAGTAGATTAGGATTATTTTCATTAGAAAGACGGAGGTTGAGGGGGGACCTGATTGAGGTGTACAAAATCATGAGAGGTATAGACAGGGTGGATAGCAAGAGGCTTTTTCCCAGAGTGGGGGTTTCAATTACTAGAGGACACGAGTTCAAAGTGAAAGGGGAAAAGTTTAGGGGGGATATGCGTGGAAAGTTCTTTACGCAGAGGGTGGTGGGCACCTGGAACGCATTGCCAGCGGAGGTGGTAGATGCGGGCACGATGGAGTCTTTTAAGATGTATCTAGACAGATACATGAATGGGCAGGAAGAAAAGAGATACAGAACCTTAGAAAATAGGCAGCATGTTTAGAGAGAGGATCTGGATCGGCGCAGGCTTGGAGGGCCGAAGGGCCTGTTCCTGTGCTGTAATTATCTTTGTTCTTTGTTCTAAATGGGTTTATCACCAAAGGGCATTTTAATAAGGGTCCAGCCCTCCATCTGTGAGTAAGCTGATTTTAAATCAATGAAAATGACTTTAGAAAAACTTTATTGAACCATTTACTCCATTCTCTGGTGTACATTAAACAGTTTCCAAGTAAATTAAATGTTGTTTGATATGTTTTTTATAAACATGCCCAGTCTTCTGGGTGGGGCTTGATTCAGCAAATTAAATCTTCAACCAGTGTAAAAGATCATGGAAAACTCACATGTTTAAAGTTCCCCAATTTTTCGCTCTGGTTCAACCAATTCCACCCAGATAGCACTAATATTACTGGCAAAACTGAAAGGAAACTTACCTTCATGTCTACCTACACTCTTGGCAACCTCTCCAGTTATCAATTCCTATACCCACATTTCTACTGCAACCTGTTTGTGTTAACTGGTCACACTGTAATTGTACCCTCATGCAATGCGGGCATTACACTAGCACTGGCAGGAGTGTGTCATTCGTAGCATGTCAAGTTTATTTGGAGTGATTTTATTACAGATGTGTCCAGCCAATATTTATCCCTCAACCAACAACACTAAACAGGTTATCTGGTCTTTGTCTCATTACTGTTTGTGGGACATTGCTGAGCACAAATAGACTGCTGCTTTTCCTGCATTGTAGCAGTGAGTACAGCTTGTATTTATACAGCACCTTTTAACACTGTAAAATGTCCCAGGGCGTTTCACATGATTGTTATGAAACAAACATTGACACCACTTCATTGGCCATGAAGTGCTGGATGTAAATGGCGCTACAAAAATACAAATTCTTTCCTTTCTGGGAATTTAACATGGAAATATAAAAATAAGTACACAGTGTATGATTTTAAAATGGTGACTCCGTTCTATCTGCCTGTCCTGGTCCAGTGATCTCTGCCCTCTAACCCTGCTTCACCTGAACACTGCACTTGGTCTCAACTCCCCTTTTTCAATGTTAAAGGAAGTTGGCTACTATATCACAAACAATATATCAACATCAGACTCTAGACATCTCCATTGTAAATGCTAAACAATCTTAATATGTTGGAGGCTTCTGTGTTGCAACTTAAAACTGGAAAGTGCATTCCAATCTACACAGGTCCCTAATCAGACAAAAGTCTGAGTGACTTCAGGCTGTCTTTACTTTTAGCAGTTAGTTTTGAGAACCTTAAAGGGATGGACCAGCTTAACCACATATGCCAGCTGAATACAGCATTGTGTATATGATATCGTGCCTGTATGATCCGATTCACTGTGAGCAACACTATGGTATGGTAGTTTCACTACTATCCCTCTCACTATTGTTAAAAATGGATGAATGCATGTACTTAATGTCCTTCACATTTCAGTCATCATAGGCTCTTTAATGCAAATTTTTGTTTATACTTTTAAAAAAGTATAAATTCAGTGATTTGCAATGTTCAGGGAACAGAATGTTCTGGTACCACAATATCTGCAGGCTGACCTCATCTCCTTTAAGATACTCCTTAAAATTCACCTCTTTGACCAAGCTTTTGGTCATCTGGCCTAATACCTCTATGTGGCTCAGTGTCTGCTTTTGTCTGATAATGCTTGGCATTTTACAATATTGAAGGTGCTATACAAATGCAAGTTGTTGTTGGAGTCACCTAATTTTTAGTTAATTTTAATAAGACTTATTTTCCTTAAAGAAACACACACCTACACTTTAGCAGCAACATACACTGTTTTATGTGATTCACTGGATGGCCTGTAGCATTGTCCATAGAGAGTCTGGATAAAGTCAGTTTCCCTCTGTGCTTTATAGTGATTCAGCTTCTGGAGCTCGTGAAACTCCACCTAGTGACAGAAGTGTGCATCAGCCAGCATGACTGTGACAGATAGGAGTTATCAGTTACAAAACTATCAGAGCACCTCCCTGACATTTAAACAGGCTGGATATGCCCAGATAAGGGCTGTGTAATCTCCACAGCAAATGTAACATATTACAGTTAGGGAGTGTTGCTTTTCATATAAAACAGCACATCCTGCATGGAGTTCTGGGCACTGCACCTCGGGAAGGATCTATCGGCCTTTTGGGGGAGGGGGGTGGGGGGGAATGCAGCCCAGATTCACCAGAATGATACTGAGGCTAAAAGGGTTACATTATGAGGACAGGTTGTGCAGACCAGGCTTCTATTCCCTTCAGTACAGAAGATGAGGAGGTAATCTAATTGAGGTGTTTCAAATGATCAAAGGATTTGATAGCTGGATAGAGAGAAGCTATTTCCTGTGGTGGGGAGTCCAGAACAAGGGTCATAACTTTAAAATTAGAGCTTGGCCGGTTAGGGATGAAGTCAGGAAGCACTTCTTCACAGAAGGAGTAATTGTAAGTCTGGAGCTTTCTCCCCCAAAATGCTGTTGAAAGTTTCAAAACTGAGATTGATAGAGTTTTGTTAGACAAGGGTATTAAGGAATATGAAATTGAGGTGAGTAGGTGGAGTTAAGATACAGATCGACTATGATCTAATTGAATAATGGAACAGGCTCAAGGGACTGAGTGACCAACTGCTTTTCCTATGTTCCTAACCCTCAAGGTTCTGAGCGGGGCTTTTTACTCGTATGAAGGGTAAATGCTGACATGGACTACTTGGGCTGAATGACCTGTTTCCATGTTGTAACTTCTATGTATTTCTAAGGAAATGAGAGTCAGATAAGCTCCAGTCTAAGTGGTTCCCAAAATTGTGAAGCTTGGATCTGAAGGAATACTTTTGTAGTTTTCCGTTCTCTTGCAGGTTTTTAATAATTTCTGCGCGTTTTCCGAATGTTTCCACTTCCAAATCAGGCAAGTAGAAGATAGCAGAAACTCTGTCAGTGACAGAATTTGTTTGCTTTCGTGCCTGTGTCCATTTTTGGGCATCACATTCTGCTAAGTGTAAAAATTCTTGCATAACACTGAGTGTGTTCCAGATAATTTAGTCATTGAATCTGAATGACTCGGCACTTCAAAACACGTTAGTGTTAAAAGTTAATTTTCAGCAGTACACTAACTAGGATTGCTACGGTTGACTTTGAAAACACAGTTAATACTCTGCTTTAATCTACTTCCTGTTTCAGGTAGATATTAAAGTAGATCTCAATGATTTGAGGATTGATACATTTCGAGCCAAAGGAGCAGGGGGACAGCACGTAAATACAACAGACAGCGCAGTGAGAATTGTCCATATTCCAACAAGTGAGTAGCTGTCTGCTTTTCCTGTAAAACTCTTTGGTTTTCCTGTGCAATAATATGCTGCCTACCCCAGGAACAAACAGCATGAATGTTACTGCCAGTGGTACCTTATACTTTTGGACCATTTTTCTACAAAGATTTGGAAACAAGTTAAATGAGTTTTTTTTTATTCTTTCATGGGATGTGAGCATTGCTGGCAAGGCCAGGGTTTGTTGCCCATCCATAATTGCCCTCGAGAAGATGGCCTTCTTGAACCGCTGCAGTTCATCTGGTGTAGGTACACCCACAGTGCTGTTGGAAGGGAGTTCCAGACTTTTGGTCCAGCAACAGTGAAGGCACAGCGATATATTTCCAAGTCAGGAAGGAGTGCAACATAGAAGGGATCTTGCAGTTGGTGATATTCCCATGTGTCTGCTGTTTGTTGTTCTTGGTCGAGGTCATGTATGTGGAAGGTGCTGCCAAAGAGTTGCTGCAGGTCATCTTGTAGATGGTATACATTGCTGTCTGTGCGCTGGTGGTGAAGGGAGTAAATGTTGAAGGGGTGCCGATTAAGCAGGCTTCTTTGTCCTAGATGGTGTTGGAGCTGCACCCATTGCAGGTGGAGAGTATTTCATCACACTCCTGACTTGTGCTTTGTAGATGGTGGACAGGCTTTGAGGAGTCAGGAAGTGAGTTACTTGCCGCAGAATTGCCAACCTCTGACCTGCTGTTGTAGCCACAGTCCATACATGCTGGTCCATTTATGTTTCTGGTCAATGGTAACCGCCAGGATGTTGATAGTGGGGGATTCAGTGATGGTAACGCTGTTGAACATTAAGGGGAAATGATTAGATTCTCTCCTGTTGAAGGTGGTCATTGTCTGGCACAAATGTTACTTGCCGCATCGGCCCAAGCCTAAATGTTGTCCAGGTCTTACTGCATGCGGGCACAGACTGCTTCGGTATCTGAGGAGTTGTGAATGGTACCGAACACTGCAATCATCAGTGAACATCTTCGCTTCTGACCTTATGATGGAGAGAAGTTCATTGATGAAGCAGCTGAAAATGGTTGAGCCTCGGACACTACCCTGAGGAACTCCTGCAGCAATGTCCTGGGCTGAGATGATTGGCCTGCAACAAACCCAACCATCTTCCTTTGTGCTAGGTATGATTCCAACCAGCAGAGAGTTTTCCTCGATTCCCATTGACTTCAATTTCACTATGGCTCCTTGATGCCATACTCAGTCAAATGCCACCTTGATGTCAAGGGCAGTCACTCACCTTGCCTCTAGAATTTAGCTCTTTTGTCCATAACATATTTAAGTTCAAGTGGATTCTAAGAAGTCTCCTTACAGTCAATGGGAGGACAGGTTTATATATTAATGGATCAGGCATTGAAGACATGTTAAAGCCAGACCAGCCAGTTTGTGGGATGTTACAATAAAACTCTGACAAGTGTCAATTGATTTGTTGGCCACAATATTTACAGGGAGGTGGGTGAAAATGGCCAAAGAACCCAGCAAGGCTGAGGAGGCAGAGATCCTGTTGAATTTAACAACAGGACCTCATTATCATTTTTATTTCCATTTCCAGCCGAGTGGGAAAATCAGTAGCAGGAGGCCACAGCCAGAGAACATTGGGGATGTTCTCCGGCATTCAGGGCTTGTAGGGTCGATGAGGGAAAAAGTCGACTGTAATGGTGGGTATCAGCTGTGATCGGCTGGAGGGAGCACAAGGCCATCAGGTCTGGGGCTGGGGGGAGGCAGAGAAAGCAGCTTCCTCGAGAGACTGAGGGAAGCACTCCTGCTCCTCCTGACTTGAACTACTGTAAAAACCACTTATCCTTTGGAGCCAGCAGCACCCACTCCCATTCACTGTTGGGTTTCCCGAGCCCTGGGAAACCTGTGCCTCAGCTGTAAAATTTAAATTGGTTGCTATTTAAATATATTGGAGTATCCTGTCAGGTCTGGATGCAGTGGGTTAGGAATACAGTCCCCATTTTTAACCCACCACCCCTCCTGACTGATGTCTGTGGGAGAGTGAGAGGGGAGGGGGGTGGTTTAATATCAAGGCTGTTAAGTCAGCATAGTTCACCCATTTTGAGAAGTAATTTATTGGGACCACTCCCCAAACCAGGGGAGAGGGAGATGGCTTAATGACAAAGTTACTGTTGAATCACTAAATGGGGAAGAGGACAATGAGAGACAGGCAATTAACCACCTAGGTTAGATTTGTTTACATCTGTTATCCTCCGTGCTCACTTGCAGTCTTTGAAATAAACTGACTTAATGATTCGCACCAAGTCTCATCTCACTAAAGTGGTTCAGTCTGTCTAGTGACAAATTGGAGACAGACACATGTGAAAAACTAGTCCAGTTCCAATTACAAGGGGATTCTAGCGTCTTCACCTGTGATTCGATATTAGGCAGTACAGGCACATTCCTGAATGTACACAGCTCAGATCACTTACAGGACTGATGGTGCCACTGAATCAGAGAGTATGTAAGGCAGACCTGATATTTATATAGTTGTGCTTTTTGTGATATTATCAGATCATTAATACAGACTAACCTTCCTAGGTTTAACAATAGAATGCCAACAGCACCGATCACAGTTAGAGAACAGAAAGCTGGCCATGCGCTTACTGAAAGCAAAACTGTACCAGCAGGTTGCAGAGAAAGAGCTGGAGCAAAGGCAGAGTACCCGGAAACTGCAGGTAACAGTTCATAACGAACAAAGTTTAATCTCACCTACTAAATCATCAGTGGAGGGCAGGTTTTGGATGGGGCCAGACTTCATCCTTTCCTGCACTCTGGCTCTTTGGATTCACCAGGATGCTGATTCCCTTCTCTGCTGTGCTGGTCCAAAGACCACATTAAGGAAGCGGCTCGAGGTACTGCTTCTATTTTGATCTTTGGCTCTGTTGTGAAGTCATGTTGATTGAGATATTTCAAAAATATTGCACAAAGTAGACACAAGGTCCCTCATACTGTGCACACTCTGAGCTTCAGCGTTTGCACAGATCTGGCAAAACTGTAGCCCCGAGGAGACTGTAAGCTGCAGGTTCAATTAAGATAATGTATGTTCAAATAATGGATAAATGAATAATCTTCACTTTTTCCTAGCATGTTTTAACATTCCAATTTATTTTCTAGTTCAAAACAATTGTTTTTACTAAATGCTGTAGATTTGAGCTGTAGTGAGATTTAATTTACCTTTTGTTTACAATAGGTTGGAACAAGATCACAGTCTGAAAGAATTCGAACCTATAACTTCACCCAGGACAGGGTTACAGATCACCGGATTAACTATATTGTGAGGGATATTAAGGTGAGGAATATATCAAGATGTATTAATGTATTTATAAATCTCTCAGGCTGAATGGATTTTAGTTACAAGAGTTCTAGTGCCTGCAACTGTATTAACAGTGAGCTTCTACTTTGTTTGCAGACTAAGTGTAGTCTATTTTGGTTGAGATCCACAAATCATTATAATGAATTACAAATAGCAGCATTTTATCACATTGGGTTATCAGCCCAGTTTTCAGTTATCAGCAAAACATTTTATGCAGCCCACATCTTGTCTTTGGCTTACACTTCTATTCTGTTCTAGGAGTTTCTGTGTGGTGGGAGACAGCTGGATGAACTGATTAATAAGCTTCTAGAGTCAGCGGAAAAGGAAGCTCTCCTGGAACTTATAGAAACAAGTAATAAAGGAACTACAGAAGGGAGTTAAAACTAAAAGTCAGCAAGTGAAGTATTATTCAAAACAAAACACAAACTGATTATAGATTTTTTCCGAAACCAGTCACTTCACATTAAGATTCAAATACTGGATAGTGGGGAGTTGTAAAATTTCCTTAGAAATATTCAAAAGTGTATAATTTTAATGCTTATAAAGGAGCTAATCATGTGCTAATCATTTGACATAAAATCGGTCTAATTTGATTTTTTTAAAAGATGTGTCTGCTCATCTTTACTGAAAATTTAGTCTGGTGGGGGTGTTGCTGTGAATTATGCTCATCAAGGAACTAGAAATAGTTCAATATAGCCTGCTTGCTTTCCTGAACAGCTGAATTAAGGAAAGCTGCTTGTTAACATGCAGTCACTTTGGAGTTCTACACTAGTGGGCATAGCCCAGCCCAGATGCCAGTGTTGTGCTGGATGTGAGCTGTAAGTGAGACTGCTATGCACTGACAGAGTTTCTCATCGTCGGGGCTGGTTTACAAGATGTCTCAGATCAACATAGAGCTGAAAGCTCAATTGGTTAAGCAAAATCTCGATGGATATGTTTGTCAGGTTTAGAGTGTTGCTTTTTAAAATATCTGAGCGAGTATAAAAATTGTATAAAAGTGCTGTATATTTGTAATATAGCCTTATTACCCAAGTTGTACAGTCTAATTGTGTTCATTCTTCCACTGTCGAAGACTAGAACATGTCAATTCAGTGAGCTAATTGCAGTAAGAGGTTATCTGTTCAACCCCAGAGATGCTACATTACTAGATCATCTTAGGGAACGAGGATGACTTTCTTGCATTCCAGAGTTGTGGGTCTTTTAAGGGGTGGAAGTTGCCTGTGCGTAGGTTCTTTTAACATGGGGTGGGGGGGGGGGTGCACGTTGCACACCAACTACCACATGGTCGGAGCGAAGCAAGGTATTTGTCCAATGGCAGGGATGGCTGAGGCGATTGGAGACCAGGCTCTGCTACACGGATGGGGACTAATACATACGCATGTCCAGCTGGTGAGCCTGGATGCAGGCAGTGTGGATCTGCATCAGGGTGTTCTTGAAGGGGTAGCTGAAAGCCTGCTCCAAGGGCTCCCTGGGAACCCTCATGGAGCATTACTAGATAGTGTATAAAAGGTCATGGGTAAGAGTGGCTTATGGTACAGAGCATGGGAGAAATATCTGCTGCAGTCCTTACAATCATAAACAGAAAAGTGTTCAGAAATTATGCAAAACTTACCTGGGAGGCGGAGAGGCACACCAGTCAGCTGCTTGGAATCGGCACACTCTGGGTTTGAAGGAAGAGTGAAAATAAAAAGAGCAAACAGTGACATCATAGCAGTCATTAAGTTGATTTGTCAGTGAGTATCTACTGTAAAGGTCTGTGTGCAAATAGCTAGATTAATTCATTATTTTTTAGGAAAGGTGTGTAAATAAGTGGAATATAGAAAAACCTAAAAGCTGGTGAGTCTGCTGCTGTTTTAGTTTAAGCAGTGAGGTTTATTGTATTACCAAGGTTTAAATTAGTTCAGTAAGTGTTGCTGAGGTGGGGCATTAATGAAAGAAAATAATTAAAATGCATTAAGGGTAGCAGGGCAAGTGAGGTGTTGCACCTACAGTATGTGGGAGCTGGTAGACACCAGTGTGATCCACGGCAACTACGTCTGCAGCTTGAGGAGCTTCGGCTCAGTCAGCAAGACACTGCAATGCATCAGGAAGGGGAAAAAGTTACCACGACACTTTGTTCCAGAAGGCTGTCACATCCCATAGAACAGGATCATCTGATTTGGTCAGTGACAGGAGGGTGTGACTGTGAGTGAGGCAGGTAAGAGGATCAAGAAGGCAGGTGGAGGTGCCTCAGCCCTTGAAATTGTCCAAAAGATTTGAGGTTCTGTCAGCTTGTATGGATGAGAATGAGGGCTGCAGGGTGGATGAGCAAATTGACCATGGGACCATGGTACAGGAAGCCATTCAAGCAAGGGGAGTAAACAGAAATGTAGTGGTAGTAGTATAGTCAGAGGGATAGGCCACAGTTGTTTGCCACCAAAGGAGAGAATCCAGAAGTCTGTGTTGCCTACCCGGTGCCAGGCTTTGTGACATCTGTTCTGGGCTGGAGAGGAACTTGCAGTGGGAGGGGGAGGATCCAGTTGTTGTGGTTCACATGGGTAACAATGACATAGATAGAACTAGGAAAATGGTTCGGCGTAGGGAATATGAACAGCTAGGGGCTAAGTTAAAAAGCAGAACCTCAAAGGTAATAATCTCCAGATATTACCTCAGCCAAGAGCAAATCGGTGTAGGGTAAATAAGATTAGTGTTAATGAGTGGTTCAAAGATTGGTGTGGGAAAAATGTTATTTCGATTCATGGGGCACTGGCAGCAATACTGGGGAAAGTGGGAGCTGTACCTTTGGGACAGTGTTCATCTGAACCGTGCTGGGACCAGTGTTCTGATGAGTCGTATAACTAGGGCGATAGGGCTTTAAACTGGGGTGAGGGATCAAGTGAGAGAAAATATGATAAAAGAGAGAGGACAGGGTAAGAGAACAAGGTAGCAATAAGGGAAATAATCAGGATGGCAGGAAGGGGCAGAATGTACAAAATTAAGAATGTGCAAGCAGCTAAAGCAAGAGGTTGCATAAATAGTAAAAATACATAATTAAAGGCTCTGTGTTTGAATGTGTAGCATTCATAACAAAAATGAATTGGATAGCTCAAATAGAAATAAATACATATTATCTGATAGCCATTACAGAGATATGGCTGCAAGATGACAAAGGCTGGGACCTGAATATTTAAGGGTACATGACATTTCAGAAGGACAGGAAACTAGGAAAAGGTGGACGGGTAGCTCTGTTAATTAAGGATAGCATTAGTACAATAAAGAGGTAACTGTAGTTCTAAAAATCAAAATGTAGAATCAGTTTGGGTAGAGATAAATAGTAAAGATAGGAAGTCACTTGCTCCCCCAACAGTAACCACACTGTATGATAGGCTATACAGGAATAATGGGGGCTTGAGAAAGGTACGTCAATAATCACGAGTGATTTTAATCTACAGATAGATTGGACGAATCGGATTGGCAAAGGTGCCTGGAAGATGAGTTCATGGAGTGTTTTCAGGACAGTTTCTTAGAGCATTCTAGATCTGGTAATGTGTAATGATACAGGATTAATTGATGACCTCATAGTAAAGGTGCTTTTAGGTAGCAGTGATCACAGCATGACTGAATTTCGCATATAGTTTGAGGGTGAGAAGAGTGGATCTAAGACGAGTGTTTTAAACTTACATAAGGGAAATTATGAGGGTTTGAAGACAGAGCTGGCTAAAGTAAACTGGGAAATTAGGTTAAGGGATAGGTCAGTAGAAATGCAGTGGCAGACATTTAAGGAGATTTTTCATACTCAGCACCCAACACTCAGCAAAGATATATTCCAGTGAGAAAGACTTTAGGTAAGGCCGCACCATCCGTGGCTAGCTAAGGAAGTTAAAGATGGTATCAAATTGAAAGAAAAAGAATACAATTCAGCAGAGTAGTGGCAGGTCAGAAGATTGGACAGAATATAAAAAAACAGCAAAGAATAATGAGAGAGAAATTAGAGAATATGAGAGAAAGCTAGCTAGAACTATAAAAATAGCTAGTTCCTACATGTATTTAAAAAAGGAAAAGAGTAATTAAAGTGAGTGTTGGTCCTCTAGAGTGTGTCCAGGAGTTAACAATGGAAAATAAGGAAATGGCTGCGGAATTGAGCAGATTTTTTGCATCTGTCTTCAATGTAGATGATACAAATAGCATCCCAGAAATAATTGGGAATCAAGAGTTGAAAGGGAGGGAGGAACTTAAAATAATTACCACCACCAGGAAAATTATTAGAACTAAAAGCTGACAAGTCCCCAGGTCCTGATGAACTTCATCTTAGGGTCTTAAAAGAAGTGGTGCTGAGATGGTAGATGTGTTGATTTTAATTTTCCTAGATTCTGAAAGGTCCCATCAGATTGGAAAATGGCGAATGTAACTCTGCTATTCAAGAAAGGAGGAAGACAAAGCAGGAAACTACAGTTAGCTTAACATGTGTCATAGGGAAAATGCTGTAATTGATTATTGAGGTTAGAACAGGTCATTTAGAAAATCTCAATGCAATTAGGCAGTCAACATGGTTTTGTGAAAGGGAAATAGTGTTTGACTAATTTAGTAGAGTTTTTTCAGGAAGTAACAAACAATATGGATGTGGTGTACTTGGATTTCTGGAATGCATTTGACAAGGTTCCACATCAAACGTTACTAAACAAAATAAGAGCCCATGGTATAAGGGGTAACATATTAGCATGGATAGAGGATTGGTTAGCTAACCGGAAACAGAGGGGTCGTTTTCAGGTTGGCAAACTAACTAGTGGAGTGCCACAGGGTTCATGCTGGGGTCTCAACTATTTACGCTCTATCAATGACTTGGATGAAGGGACAAAATGTATGGTTGGTACATTTGCTGATAGTACAAAGATATTCCGGCAATAGTACTGAAGACCTGTGCTCCAGAACTTGCCGCGCCCCGAGCCAAGCTGTTCCAGTACAGCTACAACACTGGCACCTACCTGGCAATGTTGAAAATTGCCCAGGTATGTCCTGAACACACAAAGCAGGACAAGTCCAACCCAGCCAGTCATCGCCCCGTCAGTCTACTCTCCATCAATAAAGTGATGGAAGGTGTCATCAACAGTGCTATCAAGCAGCACTTGCTTAGCAATAACCTGCTCAGTGACACTCAGTTTGGGTTCCGCCAGGGCCATGCAGCTCCTGACCTCTTCACAGCCTAGATTCAAACATGGACAAAAGAGCTGAACTCAAGAGGGGAGGTGAGAGTGACTGCCCTTGATATCGAGGCAACATTTGACAGAGTATGGCATCAAGGAGCCCTAGGAAAACAGGAGTCAATGGGAATCAGGGGGGAAATTCTCCACTGGTTGGAGTCATACCTAATGCAAAGGAAGATGGTTGTGGTTGTTGGAGATCAATCATCTGAGTTCCAGGACGTCACTGCAGGAGTTCCTCAGGGTAGTGTCCTAGGCCCAACCATCTTCAGCTGCTTCATCAATGACCTTCCTTCAATCATAAGGTCAGAAGTGGGGATGTTTGATGATGACTGCACAATGTTCAGTACTATTTGTGACGACTCAGATACTGAAGCAGTCCGTGTAGAAATGCAGCAAGACCTGGACAATATCCAGGCTTGAGCCGATAAGTGGCAAGTAACATTCGCGCCACACAAGTGCCAGGCAATGACCATCTCTAACAAGAGAGAATCTTACCATCTCCCCTTGACATTCAATGGTATTACCATCGCTGAATCCCCCATATCAACATCCCAGGGGCTACCATTGAACAGAAACTGAACTGGAGTAGCCATGCAAATACCGTGGCTACAAGAGCAGGTTAGAGGCTAGGAATCCTGCAGCGAGTAACTCATGTCCTGATGCCCCAAAGCTTATCCACCATCTACAAGGTGCAAGTCAGGAGTATGATGGAATACTCTCCACTTTCCTGGATGGGTGCAGCTCCAGCGACACTCAAGAAGCTTGACACCATCCAGGACAAAGCAGCCCACTTGATTGGCACCCCATCCACAAACATTCACTCCCTCCACCACCGGCACACAGTGGCAGCAGTGTATACCATCTACAAGATGCAATGCAGCAAGGCTCCTTAGACAGCACCTTCCAAACCCGTGACCTCTATCAACTAGGAGAACAAGGGCAGCAAATGCATAGGAACACCGCCACTGCATGTTTCCCTCCAAGTCACACACCATCCTGACTTGGAACTATATCGCCGTTCCTTCACTGTCGCTGGGTCAAAATCCTGGAACTCCCTTCCTAACAGCACTGTGGGTGTACCTACCCCACGTGGACTGCAGCAGTTCAAGAAGGCAGCTCACCCCCACCTTCTCAACAGCAATTTGGGATGGGCAATAAATGCTGGCCTAGACAGCGACACCCACATCCCATGAATGAATAAAAAAGGTAGGAGAGTAAGTTGTGAAGAGGACACAAGGAGTCTGGAAAGGGATATAGATAGTTAAATGAGTGGGTAAAGATTTGGCAGATGGAGTATAATGCGGGAAATAGTGAACTTGTCCACTTTGGCTGGAAGAATAGAAAAGCAACATATTTAAACAGAGACTGCAGAACTCAGATGCAGAGGGATTTGGGTGTTCTAATATGTGAAACAAAGTTAGTATGCGGGTACAGCAAGTGTTTAAGAAGCAAATGCAATGTGCTCATTTATTGCAAGGCGAATAGCATATAAAATAGAGATGTTTTGCTCCAGTTGTACAGGGCATTGGTGAGACCACATCTAGAGTATGGTGTTCAATTTTGGTCTCCTTAAAGGATAGAATTGCATTGGAAGGTCAGGGAAGGTTCACTGACTGATTCCTGGGATGAGGGGGTTCTGAGGAAAGGTTGGACAGGTTGGGTCTGTATTCATTGGAGTTTAGAAGGATGATCTTATTGAAATATAAAAGATCTGAGGGGATTCGACAGGGTGGATGTTGAAAGAATGCTTCCCCTTATGGGAGAGACTAAAACTAGGGGGCACACTTTAAAAATAAGCAGTCCCCCATTTAAGACAGAAGATAAATTTTTTTTTGAGGGTCATGTATCTGTGGAATTCTCTTACCCAGAGAGCGTTGAAGGCAGGGTCACAATGTTTTTAAGACGGGGTAGACAGATTCTTGACAAACAAGGGAGTCAGGATATTGGGGGTTGGCAGGAAGGTTGAGTTCTCAAAACATATCAGCCATTATCTTATAGAATGACGGAGCAGGCTCGAGGGGCTAAATGGCCTACTCCTGTTCTGAGCTCCTATGTTCATAAGTAGTGTAGCATGAATGAGATCATTTAATACTACTTAAAGTAATCAATGTCCATTCTGTAAACAACCTTTCCAATCCAAGCCTATGCAAAGTTTTCTGCAATTAATGTTTTCATTTTTTTTGAACAGGTGCTAGTTGTACTGTGATACAGGGGCTGAGTTTCCACCAACATGGTTGTAATCTTCAGTAAAACCATTATACCAGACTAAGCACAAACAATGAATCCAGTCTCATGACTTCAGGTTGGAATGTGATTTTTTTTCAGTGATAGAATTGCACTGTCTTCGCCATCCATTCAGATAGAACTGAGATTTGTACTTCTCATCCCCTGTTGCATTTAGGGGTCTGGTAATAACTCAGCTAGTTAGAAGTGTAGTTACTCAGTTCTTCAGATGCAATCTGGTCAAACAGCCCTTTGGCCACTGAAAGGGCTAACGTGCTGCTTTTCTCCACAAGAGTTGGTGTAAAGGATCTGCACAATATATGCCACAAATTGGCTCTCCCTACCTCATTTCTAGTGCTTTGAGGCAGAGCTTCAATCTGATGCAGAAGATCTAGTATCAATCACCAGTCGACTCTCAAATCATCATCAATGGTGCTATCAAGCAGCACTTACTCCCCAATAACCTGCTCACCAATGCCCAGTTTGGGTTCACCAGGGCCACTCTGCACCAGACCTCAGTACAGCCTTGGTCCAAACACGGACAACAAAAAAACTAAATTCTGGGGTCAGTTGAGTGACTCTGCCCTTGGCACCAAGAAGCTCTAGTCAATGGAACATAGGATCAAGAGTAGGCCATTCAGCCCATCGAGCCTGCCCCACCATTCAATATGATCATGGCTGATCATCCACTTCAATGCCTTTTTCCCACACTGTCCCCATATCCCCTGATGTCTTTGGTATTTGGAAGTCTGTCAATCTCTGCTTTAAACATACTCAATGACTGAGCTTCCACAGCCCTCTGGGGTACAGAATTCCAAAGATTCACAACCCTCTGAGTAAAGAAATTTCTCATCTGTCCTAAAATGGCTTCCACCCTATTTTGAAATTGTGTCCCCTGGTTCTAGACTCCCCAACCAGGGGAAACATTTTAGCTGCACCTACCCTGTCTATCACTTTAAGTATTTTGTAGGTTTCAATGAGATCACCTCTCTTCAAAACTCTGGAGAATACAGGCCCAGTTTCCCCAATCTCTCTTCATAGGACTGTCCCACCATCCCGGGAACAAGTCTGGTCAATCTTAGTTGCACTCCCTCTATGGCAATAAAATCCTTCCCAAGGTAAAGGGACCAAAACTGTACACAGTACTCCAGATGCAGTCTAACCAAGGTTCTATAGAATTTAAGCAAGACTTCACTACTCCTGTACTCAAATCCTCTTGTAATAAAGACTAACATACCATTAGCCTTCCTAATTGCTTGCTGCACCTGCATGTTAGCTTTCAGTGACTTATTGACAAGGACACCCATGTCCCTTTGTACATTTACACTTTCTAATCTCTTACCATTTAAGAAATACTCTGCACATCTCTTCCTGTGACCAAAGTGGCTAACCTCACATTTTATTCCATCTGCCACATTCTTTTGCACTCACTAAGTCTGTCCATATCCACTTGAAGCCCCTTTGCATCTTCCTCACAACACATTCCCACCTAGTTTTGTATCATCCACGAACTTGGAAGTACCACATTTGGTCCCCACATCCAAATCATTGATATATATATTGTGAACAGCTGGGGCCCAAGTACTGATCCCTGCAGTACCCCACTAGTCACAGCCTGCCAACAAGAGAATGGCCCGTTTATTCCTACTCTCTGCTTTCCACCTGTTAACCAAGCCTTAATCCATGCCAGTATATTACCTCCTTTACCATGTGCTTTAATTTTGCTAACCAATCTCCTGTGGCGGACTTTATCAAAAGCCTTCTGAAAATCCAGGTATAATACGTTCACCGACTCCCCTTTATCAATTCTGTTAGTAACATCCTCAAAAGACTCCAACAGGTTCGTCAAACATGATTTCCCGTTCATAAATTGTGATATTGTGATATAGTAGCCATCACGGAGACATGGTTGAGGGAGGGGCAGGATTGACAGCTCAATATCCCAGGATATAGAATCTTCAGGCGAGACAGAGGAGGGGGCATTGCAATATTAGTTAAGAAGTCAGTTACTGCAGTAAGGAGAGATGATATCTTGGAGGGGGCATCAAATGAAGCTTTATGGGTAGAGTTTAGGAATAAAAAAGGGACAGCCACATTGCTAGGTGTTTGTTATGACCCCCAGATAGTCAGCAGGAAATTGAGGAGCAAATATGTGCGCAATTTGCAGAGGTGTGTAAAAATAATAGGGTAATTATATTAGGTGATTTCAACTTTCCCAACATTAATTGGGATAGTCATCGTGTTAAGGGTTTAGATGGAGTGGAGTTCTTAAAATGTATACAGGAGAACTTTTTAGCTCAATATGTAGAGTATCCAACAAGGGAGGGTGCAGTGCTGGACCTAATTCTGGGGAATGAAGCCGGACAGGTGGTTGATGTGTTGGTGGGGGAGCATTTTGGTGATAGCGACCACAACGTGGTACAATTTAAGCTTGTTATGGAGAAAGAAATAGACAAGTTTCAAAAAAAGGTTTTGGATTGGGGGTAGAGCGAATTTTAGTAAAATAAGGCAGGATCTGGCCAAGGTAGACTGGAAAGAGTTACTTGTTGGGAAATCTACAGAAGAGCAGTGGGGGGCATTCAAAAAGGAAATGGGGAGGGTACAGGCCCAATATGTTCCCTCTAGGGTAATAGGTAGGAGCAACAAACCCAGAGAAACATGGATGACCAGAAACATTCAGGGTATGAGTGGGAAAAGAGAGGCTTTTAGCAAATACAAGGAGAGCAAATCAATGGAAACATTAGTGGAGTACAGAAAGTGTAGGATGGAGCTTAAAGCAATTAGGAGAGCAAAGAGGGAATATGAGAAAGCTCTGGTTGGTAAAAGTAGGGAAAATCCCAAGATATTCTATAATTATATCAATGGGAAGAGGATAACCAGGGAAAGAGTAGGACCCATTAGGGACCAAGGGGGAAATCTGTGGGTGGAGCCAGAGGACATTGGTATGGTGTTGAATGAATACTTCACATCTGTCTTCACCCAAGAGAATGAGGATGTAGATTTGGAACTGAGAGAGACTGTGAGGTTCTTGAGAAAATTGTCATAGGGAGTGACAAGGTATTGGAGGTTTTGGAAGGCTTAAAAGTGAACAAACCTCCAGGTCCAGATGATTTGTGTCCCAGGATGCTGTGGGAGGCGAGGGTGGAGATTGCAGGGGCTCTGACCCAAATTTTTAATTCCTCTCTGGCCACGGGGGAGGTGTCAGAGGACTGGAGAACAGCTAATGTGGTCCCACTATTTAAGAAAGGTTGTAGAGATAAGCCAGGGAACTACAAACCAGCGAGTCTCACGTCAGTGGTAGGGAAACTATTGGAGAAAATTCGATTAGGAATAGTCAGCATAGCTTTGTCAGAGGGAGGACATGCCTAACAAATTTGATTGAATTTTTTGAGTATGTGACCAGGTGTGTAGATGAGGGTAGTGCAGTTGATGTAGTTTACATGGATTTCAGCAAAGCCTTTGTCAAGGTCCCACATGGGAGACTTATCAAGAAAGCAAATGCACATGGGATACAGGGTAACTTGATAAGGTGGATTCAAAATTGGCTTAGCTGTAGGAGACAGAGTGATGACAGATGGCTGTTTTAGCGACTGGAAACCAGTGTCCAGTGGCATACCACAGGGATCTCTGCTGGATCCCCTATTGTTTGTCATTTATATAAACGACATAGATGACCATGTGGGGGGTAGGATCAGTAAGTTCGTGGATGACACAAAGATTGACCGAATGGTTAACAGTGAGGTTGAGTGTCTTGGGTTACAGGAAGATATAGACGGGATGGGCAGAAAAGTGGCAGATGATGCACTTTGGAAGGAGTAATGTGACATGGAAGTATTCAATGAATGGCCTGACACTGGGAAGTTCAGAGGAACAAAGGGACCTTGGTGTGTTTGTCCATGGATCTCTGAAGGCAGAAGGGCAGGTTAATAGGGTGGTGAAAAAGGCATATGGGACACTTGCCTTTATCAATCGAGGCATAGATCACAAAAGCAGGGAGGTCATGTTGGAGTTGTACAGAACTTGCAATTCTGGTCGCCACATTATAGGAAGGATGTGATTGCACTGGAGGGGGTGCAGAGGCGATTCACCAGGATGGTGCCTGGGATGGAACATTTAAGCTATGAAGAGAGGTTGGAAAGGCTTGGGTTGTTTTTGCTGGAGCAGAGAAGACTGACGGGTGACCTGATCGAGGTGTACAAGATTATGAGGGGCATGGATAGGGTGGATAGGGAGCAGCTGTTCCCCTTACTTGAAGGGTCAGTTACTAGGGGACACAAGTTTAAGGTGAGGGGCAGGAGGTTTAAGGGGGATTTGAGGAAGAACGTTTTTACCCAGAGGGTGGTAGAGGCAGGTTGCCTCACATCCTTTAAAAATTACCTGGATGAGCACTTGACACGTCATAACATTCAAGGCTATGGACCAAGTGCTGGTAAATGGGATTAGGTAGACAGGTCAGGTGTCTTTAATGCATCGGTGCAGACTCGATGGGCCTCTTCTGCACTGTATTATTCTGTGATAAATCCATGTTGACTATGCCCAGATTATCCAAGTGTCCATTTATCACATCTTAGAATAGATTCTAGAATATTCCCAACAATTGATGTAAGGCTAACAGGTCTGTAATTCCCTGTTTTCTCTCCCCCTCCCTTCTTTAATAATGGGGTGACATTTGCAACCTTCCAATCTGCAGGAACTGCTCCAGAATCTATAGAATTTTGGATGATCACCACCAAAGCATCCATTATCTCCATAGCTACCTCTTTCCACACACATGGATGTAGAATATCAGGTCCTGGGGACTTAACCTTCAGCCCCATTAATTTCTCCAATACAACCTTCTTACTAATACTAATTTCCTTCAATTCCTCATTTCCCCCATATCCCTTGGATCTCTAATTCTGAGAGATTTCTTGTAATGTCCTCTGTGATGACAGACACAAAGTAATCATTTGCCTTCTCTGCCATTTCTCTATTCGCCATTATAAATTCTCCTGACTTTGTCTTAGCCAAACATTTCCTTTTTACGTACCCGAATAAGCTTTTACAGTCAGTTTTTATATTTTTGCTAGCTTACATTCATATTGCATGTGCCTTAAGTCAGGGGAAAACTCTCCACAGGCTGGTGTCATACCCAACACAAAGGAAGATGATTGGCCTCCAGCAACCACAATCATCTGAGCCATGTGACATCATTGCAGGTGTTGCTCTGGGTAGTGTCCTAAGCCCAACCATCTTCAGCTTCATCAATGACCTTTCGTCCATCATCCTCGGATGGTGATGGCAAACACGCGGGGACATAGATATAGGACAGATGTCAGAGGTAGTTTCTTTACTCAGAGTAGGGGCGTGGAACGCCCTGCCTGCAACAGTAGTAGACTCGCCAACTTTAAGGGCATTTAAGTGGTCATTGGATAGACATATATATGAAAATGGAATAGTTTAGGTCAGATGGTTTCACGGGTCGGCGCAACATCGAGGGCCGAAGGTCCTGTACTGCGCTGTAATGTTCTATAAGCAATGGGGTTGTTCACAGTATTCAGGACAATTAGCAAATCCTCAAATGAAGCAGTCCATGCCCTTATGCAGCAAGACCTGGCAGAAGTTCAGGCTTGGGCTAATAACTGGTAAGTATCATTTACAACACAACCAACAGGCACCTAAAAGTTCCATCATCCTGATTTGGAAATTTATCACCATCCCTTCATGGCTGGGTCAAGATTCTGGAACTCAAACAGCAATGTGGATGCACCGACACCAGATAGACTGCAGCAGTTCAAGGCGGCAGCTCACCATCACCTTCTCAAGGAAAATTATGGATGGGTAATAAGTACCGACTTTGTCAGTGACGCCCGCATCCAATTAAATAAAAATGTGGACACTTAACCATTTAATTGAATCAATTGAAGATCAATGGGAAAAGAGGCTTGTGAACCACAAGGGCAATTCATTTCCAGTACCCTGGTCTCTTTGATTCTTAACTTTCATCCCATTCTCAAAACCCTGACGAAGGAAGTGACATTTCCAGTGACATTTACACTAACAATTTCCATATTTAAATATTCTAAGTCATACCCACAAAAGAACTGAATTTATTACAAACAGTATATTCTGTTATTCAAATGTTTTCTTCCTTCCAGGTTGTCTGCTAGAAACTCCATAATTATTCCAGGGTCGGTGGTACAACTTGCTATTTGGGGTCCTATAAAGTCTGAGAATAACTGCCAGCTCCTGTCTGCCACTCATGACCATTTTAGATTATCCCTGGGAATTTCAATGGTTTTCACCCATTTAAGGGGAGATGTTTATTTGTACTGCAGTGGAGTTTGGTTTATTTTCCTAACCCTAGCAGTTTAAGACAGGCTTACCTGCTCCTATATGCACTATACCAATTCATAAATAGGAACCTTATCAATCTCTTTAATGGGTTCAACTCTGAAGCTACTCAGTCTCCCACAATCTACCCAGAACAGCATCAAAAGCACATTTAACAAATACCGGTCACCCTAATCCAGTCATTTGTTAACAGACCAGCAGGGTTCCCAGAATAAATCTTTGCAGAACTCCACTGGTTACTTCTTCCCCAAGCAGAGCATTATCACCACCCTTCTGTGAAGTCAATTCTCAATTTATCGATTTATCAATTTATTTATTTAGCTGCCACACACCAGTCAGACCTGGATCATCGTTTATACCATGTTGGATTTTTTTTTTTTTTGCAGTGTACCTTTGGCATTTTCAGCTGTTGGTTTTCTTTGGTGCAAGAACACAAATCAAACCTGTCTAAAGTCGCAGGAAACCAGGTATTCTGTACTACCAGTTAGTTCAAAAGCCCAGCAGGCAGGTCATTTCTTGGGCAACTGATATCAGGTTCCTATTGATAACATGCAAGTTGCCACACATTTACTAAAAGCCTTATGGTCTCCCACATTTTACTCTCCACAAACCTGAGTCATCCAAAACGCTGCTGCCCGTGTCTTAACTCACACCAAATCCAGTTTCCCCAGCACCCCTGTGCTTTGACTTACATTGGGGCCCTGTCAAGCAATGTCTTTATTTTAGAATTCTTGTTTTCAGATGGCCTCACCCCTCCCTATCTCTAAATTCTTCCAGCCCCACAACCCTTCGAGATATCTGGACTCCTCTAATTCTGGCCTCCCTGATTTTAAATCGCTCCACCATTGGTGGCTGCACCTTCAGTTGCCTGGGCCCCATGCTCTGAAATACCTCCCTACGCCTCGCTTTCTTCCTTTCAGACACTTAGTCATCTGACCCAATAGCTCTTGGGGCTCGGTGTCATACTTTGTTTTATAATGCTCCTGGGACATTTTGTTACGTTAAAAGGTGTTATATAAAATTTGTTGTTACCATCTAAACACTGCTACAAACCTTTAAAAATTTATCATAGCAGTTGGCACTATGCCTTCTAGGTAGGGCCTGTCTTCCATCCCACCCAAATTTGAGATACTGGAGGATTAGTAGCAAAAAACAAGTTACTCTATGATCACACAGACCACCACTGTAGACATAGACACTGAAGGGTCACTGACCTGAACGTTAACTCTGCTTCTCTCTCCACTGATGCTGCCAGACCTGAGTATTTCCAGGTGTTTTCATTTCAGATTTCCAGCATCTGCAGTATTTTACTTTTATATTACTGTAGACATATAGTTTGGCTGGCAGTATGCACTGGAACCTAGCCTCTAATCATACAGTATGTGGAAGAATCACTTCATTTGAAGATAATTGTCAGATAAGTAATCTCTCCATCCCAAAACACAAGCTTTATGTGGAGCCTGAAGCATATGACACTCTTGGCATGGTAGCTAGCCAATGTGAAGAAGTTTATTGACACTGAGTTCACCCTCAGGAATGGAAGATGCACAGTGCAAGAGCCTGTTTCAGCATTCAATCAGATCACGGATCAGCTCAATTCCATTTTCCCACCTTTAATTGATCTCCCCAATTAATATTCAAGCAAACTGAAATTAGCAAGCTTCTGATTTCCTCAAAAGTTGTGATTTAAGTCAATTGCTTTGAGAGCAAAAGTCATTTTAAGTACTCTAGATACAAAATGGCAGAGAAGTTACACAGCCTACCTATGGTCAAACAGCTATTTCAAATATACCGCACTTGTTCAAGTAAAAACAAACCCATGGCAAAGGAGACAAAAAAAAGTAAAAAGATAATATGGACATGGCAAATTACCCAACAAGTGAGGACTCTGCCTAGTTTGAATGAAGTTAAATCTGTGACTACACACTAAAAACTTCATTACACCCTCCCCCCATCCCAGCATGATTATGGGAGCAATGGTCCCTTAAACATTCACATTTCAAGGTACGTGATCAGTCCGAGCTTTGCCCAATCACCACTCAGCTTCTAGTTGCTTGCAGATGGATTTGAGCCCAGCAACAGCACTCCGACATGCCAGTCTATCAGGATATGACAGATCAACTAGTAATAAATCACCAATAAAAAACACTTAACATGAGCTTATCAGGACCAGAGCGCACAGAATTTGTAATAAAGGCCTTACCATCCCTGAAAGTCAAAAGCATCTTGTATTTCATAATAGATTCAATAGTAGCCTTCAAAAGAGGGAATTGGATAAATACTGGAGGAAAATAGTGCAGTGATATGGCAAAAGAATGAACTGGAACTTTATTACGTGAACAAGACATTTGGAAACCCAAGTTAGTCATTATCCATTTAAAACTGGGCAGAATTTGATAGAGAATGTTCCAAGTAATGAATTTCTCAATACTTGGACAAGCACAAAAGATAGTCTTTATTAAAAGTAGTGATAATACTACAGATAAGCAAAAATGTCTATGGGTTAGTTGTCCATCACATAACAGGCCTTTTTACAAAATATCAAACTGCGTATCATGCCATGAAAAACATTTGTTTCCTGAAGTGTATTTTAAATATTCTGTACTGCTGCCGATGCATAATAGCACTAGCAAATTACTAAACGCTGGGAGAGCTAATGAGGATTTTGTAAACCAAATAAAATAACTTGTGTCTTGGAGTGATGCAGGCCAATTTCAGGAAAAGGGCTTTAAATAAATGTGCCAACTTTATTTAACTGAAAGTCAAACTACTCTTTTTAAATTCGACCCAATTATACAAAACACTGACAGGTAGGATTAAATGCACAGAAAGATGGAAAAGCTCATGTCTTCTGCTTGCATTAATTGTTCAGGTTAATAAATGGAAAATACTTTAAACACGCACACACTTTCAATACTTATGTCTAACAAGTTGGGGGCAAACGAGGACTCATTTCTATGCTTCCATAAAATACCTTTCGTCTACTGGAATACAGTTATTAACTAGCTTAAAATAAATGCAGAGGATTTTTAAGGCATCTAAAAAAAGGAGTAAAAACATTTAAAGAAGTCCATTTGAAACACCATATATATCTCTCAAGGCTGCAAAGGGAGAATGAATTACAATGAATTCAACAGGTCAATTCAGTAAATTCCATGCTAAATTCAACTTTTCATTCAAATTACCATACAATTCAATTTTCTTTAAATGAACTTGGAAAGCCAGTTCACTTTTTTAAAAAAAGGTAGGAAGATCTTATGCTTTCAACCCCACAATTTCCAAAGCTCTTTCAATATTACGAAATAAAGTGACTAGAGAAGCCCACCCATTTGGTGGCCAGACTCAAAGCATGCTGTCACACAGAAGAGGGATAATTCTGAAACAGATACTACAAATTATATTTTAAAAGATGTCTAGCTACTTCCGATCCCCATTTTGATCCTTTTAACCAGACATGTAGGTGTTCTTTAGTCTGTCTCCATCAGTTTCAGAGCAGCATTTTTAAATTTAAAATGGTCAGAGTGAGATGAGCAGAAATTTATTTACACAGGTTACTGGAGCATGAAAAGCTTTAGAAAGGAACATAGGTACATGAGTAGGGCATTCAGCCCCTCGATCCTTTACCACCATTCAACTAGATCATAGCTGATCTGTATCTCATCTCCAACTACCTTGGTTCTATAACCCTCAATACCTTTGCTTAGCAAAAATCTAAGAGAGAGGTTGAGGCAGATCCATCTGTTCAGGATAAATATTTGAAGCAGAGGACTAATCTGAGCCAAAAGCATCAATGGGGTTAGTTCTGGAATTCCCCTTGTGCTTTTAAATCACCAGGCCATCCAATCTGAAACTGCCCTTTTCCACTGACACCAATTCTTCATGAATTCATCTGCATCCCAACTGTAGATCATCTGAGTGCATTACACAAGATTTGAGATTCCATGAAGCATCGTACACAGCTGTGCAGTATAACAGCAGAGATCTAACTCTCAGACCTCCATTTTTACTAAGGAGAATTCTGAATATTTTTAAAACTACCTTAATCATTGCTTTAAAAAGTGTGGCCTACTTGGAAAAAGCTAGAGCAGAACACAAAACAAATTCATGGTGCATCTGCTAATAAGAAAAGTGTTATTTTCAATGCAACTTTTATTATTTTTCCAGTTCCTCCAAAGACACCAATGTGTACCGCAAAATATAACTGTCTGTATTTGTCCAAAAACTACCATATCTTCAACAATCAGAAAAAATACTAGTTATTTTTACTATTTTTGATTTGTCTCAATGACTATTTAAAATGGAGCCAGTTAGTTCCCGATCTGGCCATTGATATGAGGAGCTCTGTTATCTGGAGGGACTGAATGGCCATTTTGCTGTATTCTTTCAACTCTCAGTCCTTCTGGTGGCTGCCAGTCATCATCCGAAAATGAACTTGAGCTTCCCGACTCAGAGTCAATATCACTTGAACCTTCAAAATCCCAGTCTGCACTCGACTCGCTGCGGACATCATCCTCCTCGCTAATAAAACTCTGCCCAGGCTCCAGGCATGAAGGGTACAGACGTGCTGAAAGGCATATGAAGTCACTGTCATAGTGCAGCAAACCTAACATTGTACCAATGTTAACCCACTGATCACTATTTGCATCATACTGATGAACAGTCACTCTGTTCTTCTTCCACTGTGGAACAGTGGTGGTTATGAGAAGCAGTTTGTTCCCATGACAAACAATTTGGAAGTTGTGGATGTTGGCATCAATAGGGATATCACTAATCTTTCGCCACTCACCCTTTGAAGGGTTGTAAACCTTTATGACTGGGATGTCACAAATACAATAAATCTCATCATTGAAAACACAAGCTTCCTGGAACTCACTCCGTTTTAAGGAAGCACAGTTCAGCCACTGATTCCTCTCTGGCACATAGCACAACATCCTCTTATTATTAACTGCATACAAGCAGTCCCCGACTGTAATCAGTTCAAATGAATGCAATGCATGAGGCAGGGGTGTCACAAAAATCCACTGGTTTCTCTGA
This sequence comes from Heterodontus francisci, assembly GCF_036365525.1. Taxonomy (NCBI): domain Eukaryota; kingdom Metazoa; phylum Chordata; class Chondrichthyes; order Heterodontiformes; family Heterodontidae; genus Heterodontus; species Heterodontus francisci. Next base: position 15,285,723 of record NC_090380.1, on the reverse strand, counting down.
ATACTGTAGCATTCAACCTCCTTAATCTTCAGGCCTGTAGATGGGTCTCGACCACCCAAGATGTAAATATATCCATTCAGATAGGCAACATCCATCCCCTCTCTCGCCAGCAGTCGCTCGGCAAGTTGCTGCCAGCTGTTCTGAACTGCATTATATACCCAGAGCTGTTTGGTTGGTTGTGCTGCCAAAAACACATCATTGTCTGGTGAAACACAGACAGCAAGTGAACTGATAGACTTGGTAAGAGCAGGGCTAGTCAAAGGTGAAGTCATTGTATAAATGTCGCCAGAATACGGATCATAACAAAGGAAAGGTTCCTTTCGATGGCCAAAGAATATAACCATTTCCTTCGCACTAAATCCAATCCTCTTTGTAGTGTTTTGTAGGGTTGCGGGCACATCAACACCTCTGGATGCAGAAAGATCATCTACAATGGAGCCAAGAGGCTTGTTTTTGACAAAGGGCTGAGATTTAAGTGCATCGATGTACATTCTGTCCTTCTCACTGAAGTGATGCCACCTGACACACTTCAGTACGTCCAGTGCGTGTGCAGCACGCTCACTGATATTTGCTTCAATCCACTGAATTGCAACTGTGCACACCTTCCTCTCACTGTCAACATCCAACGTGTCCAGCTTTAAGATTTCTTTCATCTGCTCAGGTGAAAGCTCACACAATTCCTCTGTTCTGCATAAATGTTGCAAGTTGCGTGCGATGAAAGCAAGCGCCTTCTCTTTCAGCTCCACATTGTCGAAAGCATCTGCAAACTAAGGTAACAGCACACTTACAAGACTGCCAAGCACCTCTACATGTAATGAAACTTGACAAATGGACAGTTTTATAATTTGCAATGACATTGTACCTTTCACATCCTCAAGACATCTCAAAAGTGCCTCACAGCTAATGTGGCCACTGCTGTTATATAGGCAAGTCCAGCTATCATTTGCACACATAAAAAGTACCACAATGAGCAGAGTGATCAGTTAATCTATTTTGGTGGGGTTGGTTGTTGGATGAATGTTGGCCAGATCTCCCTTCTCTTCTTTAGTGAGCAGGGAGATGGAGCCATGGTTTAACAACTGATGTTGGCGCAGTGGTTAGCACTGCAGCCTCACAGCTCCAGGGACCCAGGTTCAATTCTGGGTACTGCCTGTGCAGAGTTTGCAAGTTCTCCCTGTGACCGCATGGGTTTTCGCTGGGTGCTCCGGTTTCCTCCGAGAACCAAAGACTTGCAGGTTGATAGGTAAATTGGCCATTGTAAATTGCCCCTAGTATAGGTAGGTGGTAGGGAATATGGGATTACTGTAGGGTTAGTATAAATGGGTGGTTGTTGGTCGGCACAGACTCGGTGGGCCAAAGGGCCCATTTCAGTGTTGTATCTAAAAATAAAAACAATACAGCACTCCCTTAGTACTGCGGTGCAGCTTGAGCAAACAGACTCAAACATAAAAATGGAACAATCCATCACAGGTTTAAAAAAATACACTCCTTTAGGAACAAAAGGTCCACAGTCCATCTGCCTCTCCTACCACCATCTTGGTAGTCACATATGATAACGAAATTGTTGATTAATCAGTACACAATCTCTACCAATTAGTCTATACCAGACCCAGACAAGAGGTAAGCTAAACCCCAATTGGAGGAGAGCTTTGGGAACCAGAGATCCAAAGTCACCTGATCCTCAAGTATGCTATATTTAACCACATGACTTATTTTCTGAAGGAAATGTACAGGAGAACTGTTTCCAATCAGTGTGTTTCCAGCCCAACCAGGAAGGAAGCAGTGCTAGATCTAGTTCTGGGGAATGAAGTAGACCAAGTGGAGCATGTTTCAGTAGACGACCATTTGGAGACAGTGTTCATATCATGCTTAGATCATCCACTTTGGTTTCTCAAGTTAAAAATATAGTTCAGCTAATAGTAAATGGGCAATTTAGAAGTAACCACATGACTTTAGATAACAAGGGAATTCATAAAAACAATTCAGCTCATTGTAGCAATACCACTAATTACTGCTCTCGATCCCACTATGTTTAGTTTGTACCTCTCAGGATTATGCAATTATGGATCTTGGATTTGACAAACATACAACCAGAGCAAAGTTGAAATCTGGGCATTGGTAGGAAAGGAACAGGGGCAATAATCCAAATCAGTAAAAAAAAATGTCAAGGATTGTTTTTGATTAACAGGCTAGTATATTTTAATACTTAGCCTTGAAACAATAAAGAACTAACAGCAAAGAGACATATCCACTGGTCTAGGCTGACATCTATGCTATGCACTTTCACCTTCATCTCTCCCCAACAACACGCCCTTTATTCCTGTCATGCGTTTACCCAAGTGTCCTTTAAACACATCTATGCTGGTCACCTCAACTATTCCCTGTGGTAGCGAGTTCCACATTCTAATACTCAGTGAAGAAGTTTTTCAATTCCCAATTTGGTTTATTTGTGATGATTTAAAAATGATGGTCCCGAATCTACCCTCAGCCTGTTCAATCTTCCCTGATTGCAGGAATCTCAGCTCATTTCACCCCTACACTATCACGCTAGCCCCATCTCCACCCTCCCACCTTTGCTTCCTCCCCCATATCCAGTCCCCATGCCCCTCCTCCCATCACCTTCCACCCAGATGACACCCCTCCATTCCTCCCAAACCCCATAGCCCTCCGCGACTCAACACCCCCATCAAATCCCCTTCTCCCAAACGCAACAAGCCCTGCTCGACTCAAACCACCGCGCCCCCCCCAAACTCCCTCCAATCAAACCTCCTACTCTCAAAAAATCTTCACCCCTCCCCAACCCCGCACCCTCCCCCCCAGGTAAATTTCCTTCCCCCTCCATAAAACTCCTTCCGCCCTCCCCAAAACCCACCCAACCCCGTAATACCACCTTCCCCCTCCCCAAAATCCACCCAACCCCGTAATACCACCTTCCCCTCCCCAAAACCCACCCAACCCCGTAATACCACCTTCCCCTCCCCAAAACCCACCCAACCCCGTAATACCACCTTCCCCTCCCCAAAACCCACCCAACCCCGTAATACCACCTTCCCCCTCCCCAAAACCCACCCAACCCCGTAATACCACCTTCCCCTCCCCAAAACCCACCCAACCCCGTAATACCACCTTCCCCTCCCCAAAACCCACCCAACCCCGTAATACCACCTTCCCCTCCCCAAAACCCACCCAACCCCGTAATACCACCTTCCCCTCCCCAAAACCCACCCAACCCCGTAATACCACCTTCCCCCTCCCCAAAACCCACCCAACCCCGTAATACCACCTTCCCCTCCCCAAAACCCACCCAACCCCGTAATACCACCTTCCCCTCCCCAAAACCCACCCAACCCCGTAATACCACCTTCCCCTCCCCAAAACCCACCCAACCCCGTAATACCACCTTCCCCTCCCCAAAACCCACCCAACCCCGTAATACCACCTTCCCCCTCCCCAAAACACACTCAACCTCGTAATACCACCTTCCCCTCCCCACAACCCACCCAACCCCGTAATACCACCTTCCCCCTCCCCAAAACCCACCCAACCCCGTAATACCACCTTCCCCCTCCCCAAAACCCACCCAACCCCGTAATACCACCTTCCCCCTCCCCAAAACCCACCCAACCCCGTAATACCACCTTCCCCCTCCCCAAAACCCACCCAACCCCGTAATACCACCTTCCCCCTCCCCAAAACCCACCCAACCCCGTAATACCACCTTCCCCCTCCCCAAAACCCACCCAACCCCGTAATACCACCTTCCCCCTCCCCAAAACCCACCCAACCCCGTAATACCACCTTCCCCCTCCCCAAAACCCACTCAACCCCGTAATACCACCTTCCCCTCCCCAAAACCCACTCAACCCCGTAATACCACCTTCCCCCTCCCCAAAACCCACCCAACCCCGTAATACCACCTTCCCCTCCCCAAAACCCACTCAACCTCGTATTACCACCTTCCCCCTCCCCAAAACACACTCAACCTCGTAATACCACCTTCCCCCTCCCCAAAACCCACCCAACCCCATACCACCAGCCCCTCCCCAAAACCCACTCAACCTCGTAATACCACCTTCCCCCTCCCCAAAACCTCCTCTCCCCGTAAAGCCCCACTTCCCAAAACCTCCTCTCCCCGCAAAGCCCCCCCTCCCCAAAACCTCCTCTCCCCGCAAAGCCCCCCCTCCCCAAAACCTCCTCTCCCCGCAAAGCCCCCCCTCCCCAAAACCTCCTCTCCCCGCAAAGCCCCCCCTCCCCAAAACCTCCTCTCCCCGCAAAGCCCCCCCTCCCCAAAACCTCCTCTCCCCGCAAAGCCCCCCCTCCCCAAAACCTCCTCTCCCCGCAAAGCCTCCCCTCCCCAAAACCTCCTCTCCCCGCAAAGCCCCCCCTCCCCAAAACCTCCTCTCCCCGCAAAGCCCCCCCTCCCCAAAACCTCCTCTCCCCGCAAAGCCCCCCCTCCCCAAAACCTCCTCTCCCCGCAAAGCCCCCCCTCCCCAAAACCTCCTCTCCCCGCAAAGCCCCCCCTCCCCAAAACCTCCTCTCCCCGCAAAGCCCCCCCTCCCCAAAACCTCCTCTCCCCGCAAAGCCCCCCCTCCCCAAAACCTCCTCTCCCCGCAAAGCCCCCCTCCCCAAAACCTCCTCTCCCCGCAAAACCACCTCACTGTAAACCCCCTCTGCCAACCCCACCCTCCCCAAACCCCCTCCCAAAAAAATCCTCCCCGTAAACCCCCTCCCCCCCACCACCTCCCCTCCCCCAAAACCTTCAACTCCCCATCCCATTCAACCCCCCTCCACCCCCTCCCCTTCCACCCCCCCCATAAAACCCCCTCCCCCTCGACCCCCACCCACCCCTTATACCCCCCTCCCCCTCGACCCCCTCTGCCCCCCTACCCCTCGACCCCCCTCCGCCCCTTATGCCCCCCTCCGCCTCCCCCCACCCCTTTATACCCCCCTCCGCCTCCCCCCCACCCCTTTATACCCCCTCCGCCTCCCCCCCACCCCTTTATAGCCCCCTCCGCCTGCCCCCCACCCCTTTATACCCCCCTCCGCCTGCCCCCCACCGCCCCCCCACACCCCCCTCCGCCTGCCCCCCACCGCCCCCCACACCCCCATCCCACTCCGCCCCCCCATAAGCCCCCCTCCCACTCCGCCCCCCTCCCCCACAAGCCCCCCCTCCCACTCCGCCCCCCTCCCCCACAAGCCCCCCTCCCCCACAAGCCCCCCCTCCCCCACTCCACCTCCCTCCCCCCACGAGCCCCCCCTCCCACTCCGCCTCCCTCCCCCACGAGCCCCCCCTCCCACTCTGCCTCCCTCCCCCCACGAGCCCCCCCTCCCACTCCGCCTCCCTCCCCCCACGAGCCCCCCCTCCCACTCCGCCTCCCTCCCCCCACGAGCCCCCCCTCCCACTCCGCCTCCCTCCCCCACGAGCCCCCCCTCCCACTCCGCCTCCCTCCCCCACGAGCCCCCCCTCCCACTCCGCCTCCCTCCCCCACGAGCTCCCTCCCCCACGAGCCCCCCCCCCACGAGCCCCCCCTCCCACTCCGCCTCCCTCACCCTCCCACTCCGCCTCCCTCCCCCACGAGCCCCCCCTCCCACTCCGCCTCCCTCCCCCACGAGCCCCCCCTCCCACTCCGCCTCCCTCCCCCACGAGCCCCCCCTCCCACTCCGCCTCCCTCCCCCACGAGCCCCTCCTCCCACTCCGCCTCCCTCCCCCACGAGCCCCCCCTCCCACTCCGCCTCCCTCCCCCTCCCACTCCGCCTCCCTCCCCCACGAGCCCCCCCTCCCACTCCGCCTCCCTCCCCCACGAGCCCCCCCTCCCACTCCGCCTCCCTCCCCCACGAGCCCCTCCCACTCCGCCTCCCTCCCCCTCCCACTCCGCCTCCCTCCCCCACGAGCCCCCCCTCCCACTCCGCCTCCCTCCCCCACGAGCCCCCCCTCCCACTCCGCCTCCCTCCCCCACGAGCCCCTCCTCCCACTCCACCTCCCCGCCTCAACCCCCCCTCCAACTCCCCTTCCCCCACGCCTGCCCCCGGGCCGCTCACCTTTAGGATGCCGGCGCAGTTGTAGAGGTCGAGGCGGCGGGCCATGAAGGCGGCGCAGGCCTGCCTGACGTACTCGAGCTGCAGCATGTTGGCGGCCACGTAGAGTTTCTGCACGCTGGCCTCGCACACAGTGACGCGGCCGGTGTAGCAGTAGTCGATGATGAGCGCCATCGAGTCCGAGTCCACGTCGTGGATGGTGACGCTCTGCTGCTTGCTCTCGAACAGGCCGCCTGTGAACATGCTCCTGAAGTAGGGGCTGGCGGCCGCCAGCACATTGCGGTTACATAGGAAACGGCTGCCACTGTCCACCTCCAGCGTCACGTCCACCAGCAGCCGCGCATCGTAGAAGGACTTGAGCTCCCGGAGCAGGGCCCGGGCGTGGGCCGCGTCCTCCAGCTGCTCAGGGCCCGACAGGCACGGCAGAGCCTCCATCTTGCTTCAGCCGGCTCTCGCTGACAGAAGCCCCGCCCTCCCCCTCTCACTGGTTGCCGGCTCCAAAGTGAGGCGGGGCCTCAGCAGCGCACAGCCAATCATCTTCCCATATGAAAAAAAACCGGCCACTGCTTTCGTCCATTGGCTATCCTGGATGCCCATCATGAAACGTCCTTGACGTAGGCCCCGCCCCCTCCCCAGCTGTGTCCGCTCACTGCGCCGGCGCGCCCCCTGCAGGCAGCCTTTCATTCCACCAGATCACACAAGAACGAGGAGCAGGAGTCGGCAATTCAGCCCCTGGAACCTGCTCCGCCATTCAATACGATCATGGCTGATCTCATCTTGGCCTCAACACTCTCCTGCCCGTTCTCCATAACCCTTCTACCCATTTCTAATTAAAAATCTGTCTATCTCCTTAAATTTACCCACTGTCCCAGCATCCACCGCACTCTGGGGTAGTGAATTCCACAGACTCACGACCCTTTGAGAGAAGTAATTTCTCCTCATCTCTGTTTTAAACCTGCTACCCCTTATCCTAAAACTATGACCTCTCGTTCTGGATTTCCCCACAAGAGGAAACATCCTCTCTATGTCTAGTTTGTCAATCTCTTTAATCATCTTATATACCTCAATTAGATCTCCTCTCATTCTTATAAACTCCAGAGAGTAAAGGCCTAAACTGTTCAATCTCTCTTCATAAGACAAGCCCCTCATCCCTGGAATCAATCTAGTGAACCTCCTCTGAACTGCCTCCAATACAACTACATCCTTTCTCAAGTAAGGGGACCAAAACTGTACGCAATACTCCAGGTGCAGTCTCACCAATGCCTTGTACAGTTGCAGCAACACTTCCCTACTTTTATACTCTATTCCTTTAGCAATAAATGCCAAAATTGCATTTGCCATCCTTATCACCTGCTGTGCCTGCAAACTAGTTTTCTATGATTCATGCACGAGAACACCCAGATCCCTCTGCACCGAAGCACTCTGAAGTTTCTCTCCATTTAGATACTAATTTGCCTTTCTATTCTTCCGACCAAAATGGATAACCTCACACTTATCCTCATTAAAATCCATCTGCCAAATTTTGGCCCATTTATCTAATCTATCCATATCCATTTGTAGATTTCTTATTTCTTTATTGCAACTTACTGTCCCACCTATTTTAGTGTCATCTGCAAATTTGGCTATAGTACCTTCTATCCCTGCATCCAAGTCATTTATACAGATTGTAAATAGTTGGGGCCCGAGGACCGAACTCTGTGGCACCCCACTAGTTACATCTTGCCAACCAGAAAAGGACCCATTTATCCCAACATCCCCAGGCACTGGTGAGTTTCCTGAGCTCTGATTTGAAAATAGAAATAAAATTATAAAGCCAGTGGTCCCATAAATGTACCTTAGGAGAACATTGCTTTGTTTAGACAGCTAGCTTCTCTGATTAGCAGGTTTCTACTAATATGCATTATAAGCCCACCGACTCCCACAGCTATATTAATATAATAAAAGTAAAATACTGCGGATGCTGGAAATCTGAAATAAAGACAAGAAGCGCTGGAAATACCCAGCAGGTCTGGCAGAATCCCACAGCTATCTGGAAGACTACACTTTTTCACATCCTGCCTCCTGTAAGGACTCCATTCCATTCTTCCAGTTTCTCCGTCTCCGGTGCATCTGCTGTGATGATGCTACCTTCCACGACAGTGCTTCTGATATGTCTTCCTTTTTCCTCAACCGAGGATTCCCCCCCACTGTGGTTGACGGGGCCCTCAACATTGTCCGGCCTATTTCCCGCACCTCTACCCTCACCCCTTCCCCTCCCTCCCAGAACCATGACAGGGTTCCCCTTGTCCTCACTTTCCACCCCATCAGCCTCCATATCCAAAGGATAATCCTCCTCCATTTCCGCCACCTCCAGCGTGATGCCACAACCAAACGCATCTTCCCCTCCCTTCCCCTGTCAGCATTGTGAAGGGATCGTTCCCTCGTCCACTCCTCCATTACTCCCGCCACCTCGTCCCCTTCCCACGGCACCTTCCCCTGCAATCGCAGGACGTGTGATACCTACCCAGTTACCTCCTCTCTCCTCACTATCCCAGGCCCCAAACTGTCCTTTCAGGTGAAGCAGCGATTTACTTGTACTTCTTTCAATGTAGTATTGGGGAGACCAAACGCAAACTGGGTGACCGCTTTGCGGAACACCTCCTCTCAGTCCGTAGGCATGACCCCGAGCTTCCGGTTGCTGGTCATTTCAACACTCCCCCCCTGCTGTCATGCTCACATCTCTGTCCTGGGATTCCTGCAGTGTTCCAGTGAACATCAAGGCAAGCTCGAGGAACAGCATCTCATTTACTGATTAGGCACACTACAGCCTGCCGGACTGAACATTGAGTTCAATAATTTCAGAGCATGACGGACCCCCCTTTTTCATGTTTAGTTTTTTTTTTCTTTATTATTTGGTTATTTTATTTTAGTTTTTTTAGTTTGGTTAGTTTGTTTCTACTGTGCCTACCCACTGTTTCTGTTTTTAAAATTTTTTAATGTTTGTGCTTGGAGTGCTTTGTGCTTTACAGTCAATTCACACCCTCTCTGCATTAATGCTTTGTCTTTCAGCACATCATTAACAGACCGTTTGCCTTTGTTCCTTGACCTTCTGGTCAGTTCTACTCTGTGACCTTGTCCCATCAACACCTTCTCTTTTGTTATCTCTTGCCCTACCCCCGCTTTACTTGCTTAAAACCTTTTACGTTCCTAATATTTGTCAGTTCTGAAACATTAACTCTGATTCTCTCTCCACAGATGCTGCCAGACCTGCTGAGTATTTCCAGCATTTCTTGTTTTTATTTCAGATTTCCAGCATCTGCAGTATTTTGCTTTTATACCTTATGTAGTACCAGTCACACCTCTAGATGGTGCTGTGGCTGAAGTTTTCAATGTTAAAAATGTGACACCTTACCTGTCACACAGTCTCCCATCTGGTATTATAGTGATATTCTGGGGGGAATATTATCCTTTGCACCATGGCAGATTTGGTAACGTGCAGGGTTATATAATTAGACAGGAAGTTTTTTTTTGGATTCCTGACAGTGTGATCTGTTAGAGAAATTAATTTGGCTGCGGGTTAGCGGCATTCTGGGGTTTCCCCAGAACAGTGGCAGAAGGCAGCTTTGTATTCATTCAAATGACATGAATACTCATTACCCTACGCATATTTATAATTTAGTCCTAGCTGCCAGATTAAGTGAACAGTGAGCTGTTCCCACGCCACCCGGTTCACGATTGTTTCACTGTGATGTGCAGCAGTCGGATTTATGCAGTTGGGTCTCAGGCCTGTATTCTTCTCTCTTTAGCTCATCCACTAAACTAACGGCAGCATTGGAATGTATGTTTGGCTCCAGGCCAGCATTTCAATGGATATTTGCCTCTAGGCTTGGCAGCAGCAAGGGTGAATCTTCTCAGGGGATGGCAGCGAGGTCAGGGGTAGAGGGAAGGGTGGGGCTCATTGGGTGTATGGACAAGTAGGGCATGGTACTTGGGGAGGGAAGATTGTTAGAGAACCTTCCAAGCCTGTTTGTGAAGAAGATACTGAGACTAGGATGCTTTGGTGGAGACTGTTTATTGCTTGCCACAGAGCTTACTTCTCCACTCCTAACAGCACCCAGCACCTATTCACCCTATTACCTTCAACTACTTGGTATTTAACATCCATTAACAGAACTTATTAGACACTAACACATTCCCCTCTTTTTTATATATGTATTTAATTTGAAGAAAACAGAGAGAGACAAAATAATGATACATTTTTCTTGATCTTTTGTAACCAAATGGCCTCTTTCTGTGCCTGAAACATTCTATGATTCTAATACCATCAATTTTCAACAGCACCAGCCATTAACATACTGTATATTCCCCCTTCTTTTAAATAAAAGAGCTTGTTTAAAGAATCTTTTGTTCAAAGAATTACAAAGCAATCTTAACATAAAAAAATTTCCACGTTTTCCTAACACATCATAACACAAGATGGTCCTCTTCGAGGATATCCAACAATTTCTTTGAACAAGCACCTGTCTTCATAGAACAATCTAACAACTGATGTCTTGCGTCGACCCATTTTATTTTGGAAATTTCTTTTCTTTCTTTTATACTTGCAAGATCAATCCTCAACCTCTTTTCCCTGACACTTTTTGTCGAATGGACACTGTCCCAGAGAGAATGATTATCTATATAGTATTCTATAGGAAAATGTTTCTCTGATTGCCCCTTTTATAAGAGTTCCTTTTAAATACTTGATAAATACATACCCCTATCTATTGCTTCTATCAGTGCAAGTGTCTCAGCAGCTAAGGTGCTTTTAACTGTCCTCTATATTTCCTTCGATTCCCAGGCTAATGCACAACATTTATCATTTCTTCCCACCAAAAATATAATGTACTCTGCTGCACTCGGATAACCATCGGGAAGATTAACATGTGAGGGGTCACTAAAAATGACCAACTTCATTTCTTCTGAGTCACCCAATGCTGCAAACTTGAGTGTACATTTATCTAAACTCAATCTCTTCAATGTCTTATTTACTTTCAGCACTTCCCCAACAGTAACATGTTTCAGCATGGTGCTCAATTCTAACACATCATAGCAAGCATCTGGCCTAGTTTATTTGCACAACCAGTTTAATTGCCCGATTAAGCACCTTAACTGGTTTGCTTCTTCCTTGGTTGCTGAGTCTTCCTTTTGTGAGGATCTATCCCGATTTATTAGGATCCTATTAACATTCTCTAGATAAGACTGTTGATTTCGGGTTACTCCCAACTTAGTTTGCCTAATATTCAACCCTATATATTTAAAAGCTCCGGAAGCCCGACTTCCAATTTTAAATTCCTGCAGAACTTTATCTATCACAAATTTCTCAAATCTCACAGATCCACCCCACAGAAAATCGTCCACGTGCATCAAGAAAATGTCTGTTAGCTTTTCTTCATAGTACCAATAAAACCTGCTTTTAGCTGAATACAACCAGCTTTTAGTAGGACAGACATAACTGAAAAATACCACATCCTGGATGCATTGTTTAGCCCATAAACACACTTGTTTAGCTTCCATAATTTCCCTTCTATATTCTAGCTTCTTTTGGTGCTTTTAAAAATACTTCCCTTTGAAATTTCTCCCCTTGCAAAAATGCTGCTTTGATGTCGTTCCCATGAGTGTGTCGCTAAAAGGGCCAGGAACATCCTCAAACTTGCTTTTCCTGCTGTAGGCAACTCCACTCTAACTTCTTGGTTGTCTAGTCGTTCCTCAAATCCCCGAGCTACAAGTCTGGCCTGCCCTTTATATGTACCATCGGGAAGTACTTTCTCTGTACAGATCCATCTATGGGACAATGCTGGTTGTCCTCAGTCTGGCACCTCCGTGTATACGCCAAACTCTCTCCAACTATCAAGCTCTTTTGTTTTGCATCCTTTATCAATTTACCATCTAACTTGTTAGTAGCCACTATAGTTTCTCTATTGTAAGGGCTCCTACTTCTCGTGGCGCCCTCTCTGGTTCTTGCTCTTGTGAAGCCACATCCCCTACTAGATTTTCTATCCCTTTCTGGTCTACTATTACTCGACCTGTCCCTCCTATGACCAGATTTCTTTTCACAAGTTCGTGACCTTTTCCTTGGACTATGATCATATTCAGGCCCACTGTCTGAATTTACACCACGTTTTCTGAACTTCCACATTTTCTCTTCCTTCTGCCAATCTACATGTCTGATATCCTGTCCCTTGTCTTGCACATTCAGCCAATGTTTGTATTTCCCTGTGGCCTTTCCTGCCCTTCCTATAATGGTGGCTTCCCTCCATTCACTAGCCCCTCTGGCATTTATGTCACTCTAGTCCCAACTGTCAGTAGTTGACCTTTGGGATAAATGGCCTTATCTTGATCTTCATCACTCTCAGTTAGCCCGTTATCTGCCACAATCTATTGCTTGTAATGGTCCAACATACGTGTATGTGAAGTACATGGTGCATCATCAGTGTCCATCATTTGTTCAGACTCTGTCAATGTATAATCAGTTTCAGTAAGCCGTGAGGAATGTACTCGAACGGTTTGGTTGCCATTTTGCAAAATCACCATTTTGCCATCAGTGCCTATAACTTTCCTGGTACTAAAATTTTTTTCTGAAGGCACTGATCCGATATCTCAAAGCTCTCCTGATTTTTTCTGAAACCTCCACCTTAATAAATGCTCTTCTCCCCGCGTGCATGACATTTAAATGTTCCGCAAACATTGAACTAATTGTAGTCCCCTCTAAAGGCAGGGGACGATCCCACATTACCGAAGGTAGTTTCAGATTCCTGCCATAAACTAATTGATTGGGTCTGTAGCTCCCAACCCCTTGAAGCGTGTTTTCTGCATGTACTGCCCACGCCAGAGCAGTCATGAATCGACTATTTGGTTGGTCGGCTAAAATATTTTGGAGCATTTCATCAATCCCGGCATGATATCTCTCACAAATCCTATTCCAAAAGGACTTTCTGCTGCCGTGCGCAGAGCTACAATATTCATATTTTCACACATATTCCTGAACTCATCATTGGCAAATTCTCCTCCATTGTCAGTTAGAAATCTAGCTGGTGCTCCCAGTCCCATTCCTATCCACCTTTCTGTTATCCTGTCCACTATTACTTTTTTTGTCTTTACTATAAATTACCGTTGACAAACTGAATCTAGTCACTATGTATATAAAGTGTAGAAAAACGGTTTCATTAAAGTCCCTTGCTATTGGGAGACTGGATACCACATCTGTACTAATAAAATGGTTTACCCCTGCTATTATGCCACTCTTTTTAGTGATTTCAATGTGTTGTCATCCCTCAGCCTGAAACAAGGTAGAACTAAATGAATCCGTGACTAGCATACACATTACCGGACTGAAGATTCTTGTGACCAGTACAATTCCCTCAGACTGATCAATATCATCATTTTCCACTTCCGAACCTTCCATGTCATGTGCCACCTTAAAAGCCCTGTTGTTTCGTTTCGGACAATTTACCGCATAATGATATTTCCAATCACATCTGAAAGGCCTGTTAATAATTCCCCAGTAAATCCCAGGGTTCATTCATCTGTCATTTCTGTCATCTGCCAGACCTGCCAAAAATGACTGCATCCTCATTTCTTTTGTCTGTGATTTTTCTGCTGTATTGATGCCTGTGCCCAGTGTCTGAATGATCTTGAAATGTTGCAACTATCAAGACCGCCATCCTCTGTGATACTGCCGAATATCCCATTTGTGCCATGAAGGCTGCTGGAAATGACTGTTTTCCCAGGAATTTTTATTCAAGGATCAGACACCTGATCCAAAAGCATATCTCTTTGAGAAACTAACTCCAGTTAAGACCAGGAGCAGATCCATGTGCAACACTTTAACACAATCCAACAATTGGACTTAGGAGAGCTAGAAGGGGACATGAAAAAGTCTTGGCGGGTAGGATTAAGGAAAATCCCAAGGCGTTCTACACTTATGTGAGGAACAAGAGGATGGCCAGAGTGAGGGTAGGGCCGATCAGGGATAGTGGAGGGAACTTGTGCCTGGAGTCGGAGGAGGTAGGGGAGGTCCTTAATGAATACTTTGCTTCAGTATTCACTAGTGAGAGGGACCTTGTCGTTTGTGAGGACAGTGTGAAACAGGCTGATATGCTCAAACAGGTTGATGTTAAGAAGGAGGATGTGCTGGAAATTTTGAAAGACATGAAGATAGATAAGTCCCCGGGGCCAGACGGGATATACCCAAGGATATTACGGGAAGCGAGGGAAGAGATTGCCGCGCCTTTGGCGATGATCTTTGCGTCCTCACTGTCCACTGGAGTAGTACCAGATGATTGGAGGGTGGCAAATGTTATTCCCTTGTTCAAGAAAGGGAATAGGGATAACCCTGGGAATTATAGACCAGTCAGTCTTACGTCAGTGGTGGGCAAATCATTGGAGAGGATTCTGAGAGACAGGATTTATGATTATTTGGAAAAGCATAGTTTGATTAGAGATAGTCAGCATGGCTTTGTGAGGGGCAGGTCATGCCTCACAAGCCTTATTGAATTCTTTGAGGATGTGACAAAACACGTTGATGAAGGAAGAGCAGTGGATGTGGTGTATATGGATTTTAGCAAGGCGTTTGATAAGGTTCCCCATGGTAGGCTCATTCAATAAGTAAGGAGGCATGGGATACAGGGAAATTTGGCTGTCTGGATACAGAATTGGCTGTCCCATAGAAGACAGAGGGTGGTAGTAGATGGAAAGTATTCAGCCTGGAGCTCGGTGACCAGTGGTGTTCCGTAGGGATCTGTTCTGGGACCTCTGCTCTTTGTGATTTTTATAAATGACTTGGATGAGGAAGTGGAAGGCTGGGTTAGTAGGTTTGCCGATGACACAAAGGTTGCTGGAGTTGTGGATAGTGTGGAAGGCTGTTGTAGGTTGCAACGGGACATTGACAGGATGCAGATCTGGGCTGAGAAGTGGCAGATGGAGTTCAACCTGGAAAAGTGTGAAGTGATTCATTTTGGAAGGTCGAATTTGAATGCAGAATACAGGCTTAAAGACAGGATTCTTGGCAGTGTGGAGGAACAGAGGGATCTTGGGGTCCATGCCCATAGATCCCTCAAAGTTGCCACCCAAGTTGATAGGGTTGTTAAGAAGGCGTATGGTGTGTTGGCTTTCATTAACAGGGGGATTGAGTTTAAGAGCCGCGAGGTTATGCTGCAGCTCTATAAAGCCCTGGTTAGACCACACTTGGAATATTGTGTTCAGTTCTGGTCGCCTCATTATAGGAAGGATGTGGAAGCTTTAGAGAGGGTGCAGAGGAGATTTACCAGGATGTTGCCTGGACTGGAGGGCATGTCTTATGAAGAAAGATTGAGGGAGCTAGGGCTTTTCTCATTGGAGCGAAGAAGTATGAGAGGTGACTTGATAGAGGGGTACAAGATGATGAGAGGCATAGATAGAGTGGATAGCCAGAGACTTTTTCCCAGGGTGGAAAGGGCTATCACCAGGGGGCATAATTTTAAGGTGATTGGAGGAAGGTTTCGGGGAGATGTCAGAGGTAGGTTCTTTACACAGAGAGTGGTGGGTGCGTGGAATGCACTGCCAGCGGTGGTAGTAGAAGCAGATACATTAGGGACATTTAAGCGACTCTTGGATAGGTACATGGATGATAGTAGAATGAAGGGTATGTAGGTAGTTTGATCTTAGAGTAGGTTAAAGGGTCAGCACAACATCGTGGGCCAAAGGGCCTGTACTGTGTTGTACTGTTCTATGTTCTATGTTCTAATTTGAAAGCGAGCACTGAACAAGGAATTTCCAAATAGAATTTCTGCAGTATGTTATAAAGTACATTAGATTCCATAATATATTCCCCTATGAAATGATCACCCATCTTTCTAAATTTATCAAAGTCTGACCATGGATTTAATAAATCATCTTTCTTATAAATATAATCTTTAACACTTAATAGAAGCTCAAAATCTTCCCCAGTGTCCAACTGATGGGCCTCCAGCTCACAAAACACTTTGTACCTGATTTTGCTTTTGTTCGGAAGTGACAGAGCCGAGGTCATACCGTCTCTTCTCTTCAGTAAAGATGTAACCCGTGTCCAAACATCCACTTCATTTTTCCACTGGCCACAAGGTTCAGATTCAGAGAACATCAGTGGGAAATCATATAGTGACACTTTACACTTGGTTTCAGCCATTCTTCTCAAAAGTAATTCAAGTTACAACCTTCCATATGAAAAAACATTCTTAATTTCCAATCTTCACCTTTGGGAAACCATCCTCTGCTACCACGTTAAATGGATTTAAGCCAAACAGTGAAGAATGAAACTAGATGCAGATCATTTACTTGATAGTCAGTTTATTCACAAAATGTAACATTGCATATCTCTGCCTTCTGTTCACCAACCACACTTGTGTCTTGCAGGCTTTCTTTATATTAATTTCATATCCTTAATTGAACAATGCCCTTCAGCTGTTTACCTTTAACAATATAATTAATCATTAACATGGCTGCTCAATAGCAGATGGTGAGACTGCAGTCTCCATGCAGGAGAGTAAGGATTGCTTTCCATCGACACCCAGTTCACTGTTGGAGACCCACATCACGCATGGTAGGCATGACAAGATTTGCACAGCCTAACCCACAGATGTTTGTGTTCTCTCGTGCAGCCCGGCATCCGCAGCAGATGTCAGTAGAAGGGGAGCATTATTCAACCTCTGAGGAGGATTGGAAGTCAGTGGATGCACCATCACGTGATTCTCCTGCACCTTCCACTGTTGCAGATACTTTCACCTTGGTGGGTTTGCACTTGGCTTTAGAATCAGGGTCACAAGCTGGTGAGGGCACCGCACATGCGCCTGAGCAGCTGGCTGAGGCTGGGACAGCAGAGACCTCTGACAGTGCGTGGACTGTGAGTGGCCAGGCCCATGCTGAACCCCAGGCTCATGATGAGACGCTGGTGTCGATGGCATGGGGCATGCTGGAGTTGCAGAGAGGAGTAAGGCACCATCTGGTGGAGATGCCAGAGGCAATACGCAGTCATGAGTAGACAATGGGGGAGTCCATCCATGCCATGAGTGGTGCCACGTCTCAGGCATGTGAACGCATGGCTTACTTCATTGAGAGGTTGGCGAACCTCATGGAGAGCCAGATCCCGCAAATGTGCATAGACTTGCACGCCATCACCTTGGTCATGAGCTCAATGCAGCAGTGGCAAGGCGAGAGAAGGGTGAAGTCTTCTCCAGCTTCTCGTCCTTCTCTGGTCAGCAGGGAGGTTCAAGTGAGCCTTGAAAGGGAGGAGGCGAGGCTGACCTCCACATAGGGGGGCTCCCCTGAGGGTGCTCTGAGTGTGGACACCAGCTCCTCAGCCCCTCCGCCAGTGAGCTCAGCTCCAGTAGCTGCAATGCCTGAGGAGAGTTCTGCAGCTTGCAGGAAACCCTCAGGCAGCCGGGACCCTCCAGGCGTCAGGCAGCCAGAGGATGACGACAAAGTCATCACAGGCTAAGGGGCATCCTGATCAGCAGCCTGTCTCCAGCCCAGCTGCTAGTGCAGGGGTCACACCATGTAGAAGCTCTCGTAAATGTATAAAAAAAACAGCTAGACACACTTGGGGTTTCATGGTGTTTGAAATTTGCCATTTGTTTTGACTCATAAAGATTTTTTTTTTGAAATTAACTATCATTGTTGAAAATGTTTATTCTATCACACATTAATTGTGAGCTGCTGACTTCGCCCTTCCGTTGTAGTGAACAGCCCTCGTTTCAATAGGCTCTCCCATGGGCCATAACGCGTGGTTCAGCTGGGCGCTAAGCATGGAAGATAAACAGAAAGGAGGCAACAGACTGCCTGCATTGAGGTGAGTCTTTATTGATTTTACTCTAAGAGGCCATCATGGTGGCTGGAAGTGGGTAAGTATGAGAATGTCTCATGCCTCACTTGCATGTCTCTCAATGGCCCTGGCCACTGGTGCAAGGGGTTCAAGATCCAGTGCTACCTGCTCAGTAGCCTCCTCCACATTGGTGGAGGAGTGGTGTCAATCATGTCCTCATCATGCAAGGCCTCCCCCCCTCTGCAGTGTTAGATTGTGTAGCGCACAGCAGACCATCACGATACACGAGACCCTCACTGGGCCATACTGCAGGGCTCCACCAGATCGATCCAGGCACCAGAATCTCATCTTCAGCAGCCCAATGGCCTGCTCATTGGTCGCTTGGGTAGGGCCGTGGTAAGTGTTGTACCTCTCCTCTGCTGCAGTGCGAGGGTTCCTCACAGGTATCAGTAGCTATGTCTTCAATGGGTAGCCTTTATCCCCGAGAATTCTTTTCTGAAGGTGAGTAGGGGGCCGGAAAAGCTGTGGCACCTGGGACTGCCAAAGTATGTAGGCATCATGGCTGTTTCCTGGGAAGTGGGCACACACCCGCAGGAAACACTTTCAGTGGCTGCAGGCCAACTGAATGTTTATTTATTTATTTAATTTTTAATTTTTATTAAGAGATACAGCACTGAAACAGGCCCTTCGGCCCACCGAGTCTGTGCCGACCATCAACCACCCATTTATACTAATCCTACACTAATCCTATATCCCTACCACATCCTCACCTGTCCCTATATTCTCCTACCACCTACCTATACTAGGGGCAATTTATAATGGCCAATTTACCTATCAACCTGCAAGTCTTTTGGTGGTGGGAGGAAACCGGAGCACCCGGAGGAAACCCACGCAGGCACAGGGAGAACTTGCAAACTCCATGCAGGCAGTACCCAGAATTGAACCCGGGTTGTGAGGCTGCGGTGCTAACCACTGCGTCACTGTGCCCCCCCTTGCAGATCACCCAAGATCAAGATCCCCCGGTACTGCCACCCAAGACCAAGCCCCCCCCCCCACCCGGTACTGCCACCTGAGACCAGACTCACCCGGTACTGCCACCCGAGACCAGACTCACCCGGTACTACCACCCAAAGCAAAGCTCCCCCTGATACTGCCACCCGAGACTGCAGTCTGACAATGGCCTCTGCTCCCTACTCTTCCCCTGTGCAGTGTCGGTCATGGCTGCCTACCCATTGCGGTAATGAGTCCTTAGCTGGTGCCGCCAGTTTTCAATGGCTGGGTCACCCATCGTCTACTTAATTATATTGAGTCGTAATCAATTACACACTGATGTATTAAAACTAACTGTTCCACAATGTAAATTGCGCTCCTGTGGCTTCTGGGCAGCAATACTGCCTTGGTGCTTTCCCGCCGCTGACTAAATCCGGAACTGACATCATGATGTTGGATTGCCAGGCAGACTGGTCTGTTGCTGTTCTCAGGACACCCTGTGCCTCCATTTCCGCTCCATATGGGCTGATTTAATTCAGCCCCCAATCTGTAATGTCTTCCAGTATTTTGCTGCAGTCCTCCTATGTGTTAAGTACATTCCCCGGTGTGATCTGCAAACTTTGAAAATGTACTTCCAATTACAGAGTTCACATGGGGCGGCACAGTGGTGCAGTGGTTAGCACCGCAGCCTCACAGCTCCAGCGACCAGGGTTCAGTTCTGGGTACTGCCTGTGTGGAGTTTGCAAGTTCTCCCTGTGATCGTGTGGGTTTCCTCCATGTGCTCCGGTTTCCTCCCACAGCCAAAGACTTGCAAGTTGATAGGTAAATTGCCCCTAGTGTAGGTAGATGGTAGGAGAATTGAGGGAAGGTGGGGATGTGGTCGGGAATATGGGATTAATGTACGATTAGTATAAATGGGTGGTTAATGGTGGGCACAGACTTGGTGGGTCGAAGGGCCTGTTTCAGTGCTGTATCACTCTATGACTATGACTAAGTCATTTCTGTAAGTGATGAACAATACTGTTCCCAGCTCTGATCCTTGTGGAAAACCACTTCCCACCTTTTACCAACCTGAATAACTACCTTTAACCCCCACAATCTGTGTTTTCTTTTGTAGCCAGCTTGCTATTCATTCTGCTATCTGCCCCCGACCCCTCATATTCTGACATTAGTCCTAAGTGAAGTATATGTTATCTTATTGAAGGTCTTTTGGAAATCCAAAAATACGACTACTGCATTACTTATCTCGACTTTCTGTCATTGGTCCAGCATGATCTTTTCTTTTGAAATCCATGCTAAGTATTCTTTATCATTTTTTTCAGTTTCTAGATGTTATTCCATTACATCTTTGAAGAAGGAATCCATTATCTTTCCTCGCACCCAGGTTAAACTTATTGATCTATAGTTCCCTGCACTTGATGTATCTCATCTTCTAAATATAAGAATCAGATTCGAGCACTATTCCCTTTGCTAATAAATTTGTAATAATGGCCGGTATTTTTCGCTTACCGGTGGTCGCGGGGCCGATGCGCCCGAAATGAATCAGGCCCCCGATCCCGCTCTGCGTCGCCTGGCCACCGGCATCACGCGCTGATCCCCTTATCAGCGAGCCCGCGGCGTAACTCCGAGAAGAAATGGCGCGCGCGAGCGGAAACTTTAGCATCAGTGGGGGCGGGGCCATATACGCAGAAGGCCGATTGTCAGCCCTACATAAAGGATTACTGGTTTTAAACAGAGCAGTGAGTTCCCCATTTGATGTAAAGGAAGATACAACTGTGTTAAGATCTGGAGATTTCAAAGGCTCCATACCTTGAAACATAGAAAGACTGGGAGACAACAATATTACTGTTAGAGGTGATGGAGGGCAGATGCAATCGCGTTGGCCCCCGATTCTCTGATGATTCACTGCAGGTCCTCCTCCAGGCCGTTGAGGAGAGGAGAGACATTCTATTCAGCTCAGACAGGAGAAGGAGACCCTCCGAAGTGACCAAGAGGGCCTGGCTGGAGGTTGCAGAGGAGGTCAGCAGCCGAGGCGTTGTGAGGCGTACATGGATACAGTGCCGCAAGTGCCTCAATGACCTGCTTCGTTCTGCCCGGGTAAGGGGCATTCCTCATTCATCTAATCGGTTATGTGCCCAAGGGAGGTTTTTTGTGTACCCATGATGCAATGTGGAAGCCCTGTATGATCAATGCCTGGCTGCTGCCTTGATATGGGACGTATGATGGGCAAGTCTGAGATGAACGTTGATGCTGTGGTGTTAAAGTTGCACCCAGCACTGTCACAGCAGTGACAGCAGTGAAATGCAACACCAACCCTATGGGTGACAGCGTCATATGCCATTGACTATGTATAAAATAAGTATCTTTGTTTATTCAGGAAAAGAGGGCACACAATGCCCGGGAGAGGTCACGTACTGGTGGCGGCGTAGCCACCCAGGCATTCCTCACCAGGATGGAGGAGGATGCCTTAACTATAGCAGGGGAGGAAGGAGGACACGCCATAGCAGATGGCGAGGCCGGTGGACCTGGCCATGAGAGTGAGTGTTCCAGAATGTGGTGTAACACTTCATTATGGTGGGTGGGGTGGGGGGGGGGGGGGGGGTGGTGAGGCTGCGCTACCGTGCCAATGATTTGGTGAATGTCAAATGCACTGAATGTTGCCCTCAATGTAACATCACCCAGATGTAACCATGCTGGAGGCACAAACTTGTGCTTAACTCTGGATTGATGATGAAACTGACAACAATGCTTTTCCCAACAGGTGAAACACAGCATGTGCCAGGAAGCGTTACCGTTGCCCGACCATCAACCTCTGAGGTGGAGGAGGGCGCTTCAGAGGGTGCACCGTCACATCATCGCAACGCACCAAGTACCACAGCAGATACTGATACTTCGGTTGGGATGACTGTGTCTGGGGAATCAATGTCACACACTGGTGTGAGCACAGCACAGTTGCCGGGCCAGACACCAGAGGCAGAATCGGCCGATGTATCACACAGTCTGAAGAGAGTGGGATACCAGGCCAGTGCAGAGCCACAAGCTGATGACGTGCCTCTGAGATCATCAATTTGTCGGGCGATGTTGCTGGTGCAGAATGCAGTCCATAGAAATCTGGTGGAGTTGCCTGAGACGCTGCGCGCTATGACTCATACTCTGGAGATATCCATCCAGAGTATGAGTTCAGCAAACTCACAGGCATTTGAACATCTGGCTTCCTCCGTTGATAGACTGGCGGCTGCAGTGGAGGGACCAGTTCTTCATGCAATTTGAGTGTGGCCTCCCTGGACCAGAGCATCAGAGAGCATAATCTGATGTGACTGCGCCAGGTTGAGGACACTCAGCGCTCTGATGCCACCATTGAGGACCATCCGAGCCTCATGAGGGCACAGGGGCAGCAGATCACATATGGGAGCTCCTCTCACGGCACTTCTGATGCATCCTGCAGCTCCTTGCTCCCTCCGCCAGGGACATGTGAATCGTTAAATCCTGGGGTGATAGAAGGGTGCTCATGATATTTGTCATGAGAATCCTGAGATGCCAGGGCCCTCATGGCCGTGAGCATGCAGAGGATGTCCGCCAAAGTAATCAAAAGCAGGGCGGCAACAAGATCAGCCACCTGCCTCTGGTAAGTCTGGTGGTGAGGGATCATTGCACACGAATGAGCACGCGTAAACAAATTAAGAAAACACTTTAATTTCACTACTGGTGCACTGGGTGACTTGAAGTACATTTATTTGATTTGTAAAACAATAGTGTTTGATTAACTTGGAGATTTTATCATTGGACATGTTATTCCTGAAGTCAGCTATTACATAGTTAGTCAACTCAAGTTGTCTCGAATGTGAGGCCACACACTTGGGTCACGTCCCTCATGATGTGATGGATTGGTTATTCGCTTTGTCTCACCCCCTAAAGGTTAGAGATTTTGCACTGTCAGATCCTCACAATGATTAATGTCATAAATCAGATTGAAATGTGTGAAGATTTATATCATTTCAACTGAAACGCATTCCTATTAGAGATTTCCTTGTTTCTCTAGCAGTTAGAGCCAAGTTACATTCAGCTTCCTCTCCATGATCATCGTTAGACTGATGCCCATCTTCCTCATCAGAAAAATCGTCATCATTTGATGACACATCGCACTGACATTGATCATCCTCTAGGGCATCTCCATGTTCAATCGCCAGGTTATGCAAGGCACAGCAGACGACAATGATTCTGGAAACCCTCGACGGTGCGTACTGCAGTGATCCACCAGAGCGGTCAAGACACCTAAATCTCATCTTTAGGAGGCCTATAGTTTGCTCGATTGTCACTCTGCTGGCCACATGGCTCCCATTGTATCGTTCCTCCACCTCAGCCCTTGGGTTCCTCACTGGTGTCATGAGCCATGTCTTCAGAGGATAACCCCTGTCGCCAAGTATCCATCCCTCCATTCTGTGTGGAGGACTGAAAATTGCAGGCACCTGTGAGTTGTGGAGAATGAAAGAATCATGACAACTACCAGGGTAACGTGCACACACCTGCATGATTCGCTTCCGATGATCACAGAGGAGCTGAACGTTCATTGAATGGAATCCCTTGCGGTTCATGAATGCCCCCGACTGTCCAGCTGGTGCTCTAAGGGCCACATGAGTACAGTCTATCACACCCTGTACCATTGGGAAACCGGATATAATGCTGAAGCCTCTGGCTCTCTCAGCCTCACTGGTGTTGTCCATCTTGAACGTGATGAAATGGTCAGCACGTTGAAACAATGCATCAGTCACAACCTTTATACAATGGTGCGCTGCTGATTGTGAGACACTGCACAAGTCTGCAGCTGAGGCTTGGAAGGAGCCAGACACATAGAAGTTAAGAGCTATTGTAACCTTTAGAGCGACTGGCATTGGATGGCCACCGAGACAGTTTGATGCAACAGAGAGATGTGACAGTCTCTCGTGACAGCCGCAGTCTTCTTCTGCACTGGTGTTCTGACAGCTGCAGGTAGTTCCGACGCATTTGGTATGCCCTTACTACTGGGTAGGCACGTCTCCTGACATTTGGTCACTCCCGGACGACTCTGCGAACCACTCCCCCTCCATCAGCACGAGGATGCACTGGTGCAGCTTGCTGTACGTTCCCCTGACCATTTGTACTTCTGTCACTCATTGAATCATTGTCCTCCTCATCTGATGATCCACCTCCAGAGTGAACAATTCCCATTGTTGAACAGCAGAACAAATGCTTTGACCACAGGTAATAGCTCCCAGCTTTTGTGACTGGCTCACTTCAGGTACTTCCTTCAGGCAATAACTAATATTACATGGGTCCCTATCAGCAGTGTATAACATTCAGATCAAATCTTCTGCACAACCTGCAGGTTACAACCCTTGTTAGGACACACAAATAAGATCAGCATTAATAAAGTTCAATAAATTCATTTTTACTTCCAAATCCCTCATGAATCAATGCCTGCCGCCCTTTTGAATCTGTCGGGTTCCCGACACGCCCCACAACCCGATTAACGGCCGTAAAATCAGATACGGAGCGTGCAATATCTGTCAATTGGATTCTGAATTACCTTAAGTACTTCTCAATTGATGTTAGTCGGGCGGCGAGTGCAAACTCGATCGCGCCCGACTTCCCATGCTGGTTAAATTACATCAGTGCGTAATGACGCCGGGGACCCGGCCCGATGTCTTCGCACGCCATTTTTCCCTCCGCACGACCCCGACGGGACCCGATTCTTAACGGTAAAATTCTGGCCAATATCTCTGATATTTTTTCCCCAACTTTTAAAGTGTGTGGATACAATCCATTCGGACTGGGGCTTTATTCCTTCTAAGTTTGACTAGTGTATCAATTATCTCCCCTCCCCCACCCCACCTTTCTACCTTAAATGTTTTTACATCTTTTTATACTCCTCCTAATGTTATGTCCACCATGTCAGTCTCCCTGGTAAATTATTTAATATTTCTGTCGTTTCGCTGCCACTACCTGTGAGTTTGTTGTGTGTATCATTTAGTGGCCCTATCCCAATCCTGAGTTTTCATTTGTCATTTATTCATCTGTCCTTGACAATTACATTTTGTAATTTCTCATTGCCTTCCTAATTTTATTTTTTACTTCTTTCCTAACCTTTTCATATTCTCTTTGTCATGAAGCTGCTTCCATTTTTTTTATGCATTCAGGGGATGTGGGCATCGCTGGCTAGGCCAGCATTTATTGCCAATCCCTAAATGCCCTTGAGAAGGTGGTGGTGGGGACCCGTGTTTAAAGGATTGTGAAAATTGGTTTATTTGAAAGACTGAGGAGATGCTTACCTGGATTTGTTTTTTTTTAAAGGTTACTGGAAGGACACTTTGGATCTTTTTTTAAGAAACACTTACTGGAAGAGACATTGAAGTAAAACAAACATAAGAAGCCTTGCTGGCTATTGGAGTTGTTTACAGAGAAGTCACATGTCTAGGTTTATGGTTGTTAGGAGTTTTGGGGGCGTGGACTGTTTGAATGTTCAGTTGGGATTGCAGCCTGCTGAGAGAGAGAGGCAACCAGCTCATCCTGTTCCACCTCTTTGAGAAACCCTGACAATCCAGTGTGAGAGCCGGAGAAACTGATGCAGCATTTCTCCTGAGAAACTTCTGGAAGACTTCCTCTTAACATCTCCTGAACGAACTGCTTCTGAAAAGATCCCAGTGACAACTGCATGTGTCCAGTGACACCCGTCTATGTGTACCAGACCGAAAGTCATCCAGAACATTTCATATCTTATCCTTTTTTTCTTCATGAATTAACAATTATTTGGCCAAAGTATTTTTGTTTTTGTAAAGTTGATCTCTGCAGAGAAAGCTTCTTTATTTTTTTCTTTAACTGGTATGTGTGTGTGTGTTAGGTTATTTAGAAGGGAGTATATTTATACTTTCATATTTCAACCTGTGTGTTAATGACCTTTGCATCTTTATTGAGTAAGTCTTGTTTTATAATAAAGTAATAATTTTGTTATTTATTAAAGAAACCTGGTTGGTGGATTTGTATTCTGAAACGGATAAACGGATATAATTGTCCATATCCATAACTGGTTAAAATAGTTTTAAATATATGTTGTGACCAGTGGAGTTGTGTGACTAGTGGGAGACAGTGCACTCCTCCAACCTTGGTAGTAACACCTTTGTCATCCTCTCCTTTGCTGTTTATGAAATTAGTGTATACTTCATCTTTAGTTTCAGTTTTCCCCTTATTTATTTATTCATCCATGGTGTTCCATTACAGGCTAGTTGGTTCATGCTGTTTAGTGGGATAGATTTCTCTTGGACTCTGTTAATCACTGGTAAAATATCTCTCATGGCTCTTCTATTTCTTTGTGTCAAGCTCATGGGAAGTGCAATGATGGAAATACAAACATGAACTGGAGAGTTATTAAAAATAAAACAATTTGAAATACTGGTACATTTGTCTTCAACAAGATGGAGACAACATCACATGACATCCACCTTCGTCTGCACTGAAATACACATTCATGCCTCCTAGAACTAGAGCTCCTTAACTCCATCTGCATTGAAGTTGTAAACAGCTCATCACACAAGGATGTGAGTTATCCACAAAAACAAGCTAAAAGAAAGACACTCATAGACACCCACCCCCACCCTCCCATCTCCAGCTACAATCACTACAATAAAGTGTGAAATACTTCATCTTATCAAAATGGATTGCAATAAGCTATTTTATAGCCCCTTAGGAGCTGAAAACCTAAAGTCACATGGGCAAAAGGAACACTTAATGAATTTTGCCTTTAAAGGTAACATATTTGGCGAACAAAGGGAATCAGCCAGAAATCTCCAGCCACAGCGAGAACGTCGAAAGTCATTTTTAACTTCAGCACAAGGCTGAGAGAGAGAAATCAATTTCCAACTAAACAGTTGAACCCTGCTGAGATGAGTTTGCAACCAACTGCAGCAAAGAAATAAGAAAGTGACTTTTAAACAACTCCTCCACCTGTGAAAATTGAACTAAAAAAGACCAGCACCGTCTTCAAACTGAAGTGTTGACCACTAGAAGACTTCAGTATCCCAGCAAATGCAAGACAACCAGCAAACAGGCCTGCAACTTTAAAAAAAACGTAACTTCCAAGAGGATCACACAGGTTTTTTCCATGAAAACGGCAGACCTTTACACCTTGAACTCTTAATGCCTCTTACCCTTTACTTTCTATCTATCTTTTCTTGAGTGTGCATGTGAGTGTGGCGTGGTGCATGTGAGTGAGTGGGTGGCATTGTGATCATTTTGGGTGATTATTGCTCAATAAATATTTAATCTGTTTCAAACCTATGCGAAAACCTGTCGTTGGTTGTTTATTTGACCCTTAAACACTCAGGGGCTGAAAAACTAGCTTAACAAAACACTATCTGCATTCAGCTGGGAAGTGTCTGTAACAGTTTGTCAGTAATGTTTTCTAGTTTATTTTCCCCAGTTCCATTTTCATCCCCTTCAGATCAGCTTTGTTCCAATTTATTACATTGGTCTTTTTCTTACTTATGTACTTTTCAATCTATATGTCAAACCTCATTATGTTCTGATCCACAGATAAAGCTTAATCAATGTAGTAATGTTTGTCAAAGTGAATGGCAACATGCTTTAGGAAGGTTTTGTAAACCTCTTTCCTAATGATAGACAGAGACATTTCTCAGATGGTGAAATGCATCATTGAACAAGTGGCTTCAGGAAACTGTGTTCACAACTGCTACCAATTATTCCTGAAGTTTGTGGAATTAGTCGATATATTGTTGAAAATAAAATGAGTGACCATGAGGCCAGGTAGAATTTAGTGAAATTGTAGAGCAAGGACCAAGTGTATAAAGGTTGTGGGGCTCATCATGTGCTTCTAGTGGCCAACTGGATGAGGCCCTGGCTTCAAAAATCATGGAATGGGGATTGAAGTCTGTTTGTATGTAGATATCACATTAAGAGTCAATGTCATATGGTTAACAGTTTCCTACATTGCAACAGGGAATGTATTTAGTGGAGCACTGTTCTTGCTCCAGGGGATCTTTGTGTGTGTGTCTGTTTGGAGATGGTTTTAGCTTTCTGGTTCTCACAGTAAATTGTCCTGGAAGCCACCTATAACCATGTCCTGTGTCATTCTTGGTAAGATATGAACCCAACATATTGGCAATGAATTGGAATTCAAAATAGATGTATAACGAATTGGACAAAATGCAGGGCAGAGCAGGTTCAAATCCAGTGCAAAACCGTCAATTTTCGCCACCATTTTCGGCAAATTACGATGATAGTGAAGACTGGGATTGTTATATTGAACGGTTCAAGTTGTATTTCTTTGCAAACAGCTTGAAAGGGCCTAGTGCAGACAATAATGCAAAGAACATGCAGGTAGTGGCTATTCTGCTGAATTCAATAGTAGCACATTACTATGGAGCAATGCGAGACTTGGTTTCGCCAGGCAAACCCAGCAGCAAATCATACGACGATTTGAAGACAGTATGACAGAAACACCTGAAAAATCAATCGCCAGTGAAAGTGGCAGAGCGACGAAAATTTACTCGTCGAGATCAAGGACAGGCAGAGTCTACTGGCGATTATGTTGTGCAGTTAGAGCACTTACTGCTAAATTGCAACTACGGGGACAAATTAGACGAAAATCTGCAGAGTTGTTTCATTAGTGGTCTATGGAATGAAGCCACATCACTCAAGCTTATAGAAAAAGTGAGTGAGGACCCGAGTCTAATGTTTTGAACAGTAGTGGACCTTGCACCCGTAACAGCCAGGGAGACATGGGCTAGAGTTCTTAGGACACAGGATAGATGCACAAGGGGTACCACAAGTTAGAAGAGAAGATACAGCAAATTGAAAACATGGGAGACCTACAAATGTGTCGCAGTTAATTATTATAGAAAGTATGTATTAAATTTAATTGCACTTCACTGCAAGAAAAGACTCATAAATATAAGTGGTCACAAGAAGCAGAGAATGCATTCATGCGATCAAAGCAGTTACTTAAAGAGTCGGAATTTTTGACATATTTTGACCCAGAACGGTTGATAACGATCGTTGCAGATGCGAATACTATTGGGCTAGGAGCAGTTCTTTCACATGTCTTTCCCAATGGTGATGAAAAGCTGATACAGTTTGTGTCAAGAGCATTAGCAAAGGATGAGCGGAATTACTCGCAGATAGAATGCAAAGCTTTAACTATCGTGTTTGCACTAAAAATGTTTTACATGCATGTATACGGACGCAAGTTCATGCTCATTACGGATAATAAACTGTTAATTGTTAAACTAGGCCCACCAAAAAGGTTACCAGCATTTGCAGAAGAAATAATGCAATGATGGACAATGTACCTAACAGGATTTGATAATGACATTAAATACCACAGCTCAAAGGTAAACGCCAATGCGGATTGCTTGTCAAGATTGCTAGATACTAGCGTAGATCAGATGTATGAATCAGATGTGTCGGTTTTCCATGTTTTTAGTTTTAGTTTTAGAGATACAGCACTGAAACAGGCCCTTCGGCCCACCGAGTCTGTGCCGACCATCAACCACCCATTTATACTAATCCTACACTAATTTCATATTCCTACCACATCCCCACCTGTCCCTATATTTTTCCCTACCACCTACCTATACTAGGGGCAATTGCTAATGGCCAATTTACCTATCAACCTGCAAGTCTTTGGCATGTGGGAGGAAACCAGAGCACCCGGAGAAAACCCACGCAGACACAGGGAGAACTTGCAAACTCCACACAGGCAGTACCCGGAATTGAACCCGGGTCCCTGGAGCTGTGAGGCTGCAGTGCTAACCACTGCGCCACTGTGCCGCACTGTGTTGCTGTGCACTAGGGAAGAAATTCACAATAAAATGTGCAAGGACACTGCCCTTTCTAAAGCCATGAGGTATACCTTGGATGGTCGAACAAGCACTTGGAAGAAGAAGGGAAGTTGAAACTCTTTCACAATTGTAAGTAAGAGATCACAATTGAGCACAGAATTCTCATTGTGGGGAATGAGAATTATCATTCCACCCAAGTTGTGCAGTGCTGTTTTAAGTGAGCTACATGAATGCCACCTGGGAGTTGTGCAGATGAAATCCATCGCACCAGGTTATGTATGGTGGCCCCAGATTGATGACCAGATTGAACTGTGCACTAAAGCATGTGGATCATGTCAAGTCATACAGAACAATCCTACACAGGAATCCTTCCACCCTTAGATCCCTGCTTCCAAACCTTGGGAATGTCTCCATATTGATTTTGCAGGTCCATTTGAAGGTGTCATGTGGATGCTAGTGGATGCTTTTTCAAAGTGGCCAGAAGTGTTTATCATACAGAGCTTGACATCACAACGTACCATTACTACGTTCTGTAGTCTTTTCAATAGATATGGATTGCCTCAGATTTTAGTGTCTGACAATGGTAGTCGATTCATGTCAGAAGAATTTCAACAGCTCATGCACATGAATGGTATAAAACACAAGCTCAGCATGCCATACCATCCAAGCACAAATGGAGAAGCAGAGCATTTGTTCAAACATTGAAGCAGGCGATGTGAGCAGCGAGTCAGGACAGAGGTCCAATTCAGACTAGACTAAACAAGTTCTTGTTAGCGTACAGAAACACTATTCATTCTGTCACGGGGGAATCTCCATCCACCTTGTTCCTGGGCAGATCCCTACACATACACCGAGACAACATCCGGCCAAACATTGATGTTTGATGGAAAGAGCAATTGTACAAACAGACATGCAATCGAGATAAGCATGGCGGGGTTGGCAAACTGAGAGAGTTCTCAGAAGGAGAGTTGGTTCTTATTAGCTAGGTGAGCAGAAGTGGATTCCAGGAACCATAGTAGGCAGGGAAGGTCCACTCAGTTTTAAGGTTCAATCGCAAACAGAAGTCTGGAAACGTTATGTGGAGCAAATTGTACCGAGGATATCGGACATGTCAGAGAAATCAGAGCTCAGACCAACAAGTGAACCTAAAGTTTCACTTTCCCAGATGAATGATACACCCAACAATAGTCAGAGGTTTGATAGCCTAAGAGAGACCCTGATTATTCCTGCACGCACGTCCATTCCTCAGAAGAGTCTAGATGCTGATACTAGTGATTCAACTCGAGCCGGTTGCAGTAGAGTTGTTCAGAAATCCAGAAGGAGAGGATAATTCATAGATGAGACAGGGTTCACCCATCACTGAATTCCTAGGAGGCTGAGAAAGTCTTAACAGGAAAAGAAAACCTCCTGTTAGACTTACTTTGTAAACTAGGTATGAGATGCATAAACAGTTTTGTTAATAATTATGTGTACCAGTTCGCCTCCATTGATGGGGATGAGTAGAATTATTTCCATCTTTTTTTTAAAGCTTTGGGTATTATTGGTTTTAGGCTGCCCTATGGAATAAAGCAGAAAGATATTCTAGTTAACAATAGTGGTATACAAAACAGCATATAGTGTTATTTGAAAACTATATATCCTGCACTTTAAATCGATACAAATTTAAAGGTTTAAAGTAAACTGCATTATACAGCCAGATCTGTTGTCACAATAACTTTAGATTTGATCAGGGAGAATTTTTATGTATGTAGATATCGCTTTAAGAGTCTATGGCACATCGTTAACAGCTCCCTACTTTGCAACAGTGTATCTAATGGAGCACTGTTCTTACTCCGAGGATCTTTGTGTGTGTGTGCCTGGTTGGAGTCAGTTATGGCTTTAGTTTTATGGTTCTCACAGCAAATTGTCCAGAAGCCACTGTACGACTAGTTGAGAAGGGGTCTAGGGGTTCCCTCTCAGCCTTTACCTGGTTTAAGAGTAACAGGGTTTAATTTTAAAACACCGTGTTTTTAGCTCCCCGTCAGTGAATCCTTGTTCACTGGTCCAATTGTAAGGCAAAGAAATCAGACAGGTTTTCTTAGATTTAAATAAGAAAGGTGGAAGTTTATTAATCTTAAACTCTAATCTGGTTAACGACTACTAATATGCAACGCAACCACGCTAGCATGGATACGTGATAAACACACACGCAGATAGAGACAGAAAAAGTAGAAATGAATAAAGGGAAAAAGTTTGAGGCAATATCGGGATTATAATTACAGTCCTTTAAGTTCTATGTGGGGTCTTTGGTTGCTGGTGAGTCCTGACGTTCATTGGGGCCCAGTGCATGCTTCAACTTGTTTCGATGTCAGAGTCTTTTCTCTCTTGATGTTTACGTGTCTTCCATGGGTACAGTGGCTTGTGAGAAAGCGAGAAAGAGAGAGGCTTCCTTGTTCCAGTTTCAGTTGCAAACTGCCGATTCAATTCAAAACTGTCCTGTGTCTCGTTCAAAGCCTGGATCAGCCAGTTAGTCATGTGACCAGCTGGTTTAACCAGTCCTGTCTTTTGTGGATTGTATCATCTTAGCAGTCCTTGGAATGCGCTTCCTTACACCTTCAATGTCCGGTGATCAAAATCCATCTGGGTTAATTGGCCCAGGGAGTAGTACTTTATCTCCACAAGCACTGTCTGTTAGCATGCAAATGTCAACCAGTCAAAGGTCTGGTGATCTCTTTAACAAGTCATCTTTTCACTTGAGCAACAATTTAAAATCAATATTTGTATGGCAAAATTAATATGCCTCATTCTTGTCAGGTGGGGGGTCTGCTTGACACCACCTCACAATCTGTGTCGGTGTGATGTTCTTGGTAAGATACAAATCCAACAAAGTCCCATCTGGGGTGAGCTTGGTTTTAAATAATTGTTGTTCTGCTGAAACTAGCTCTTTGTCTTTGTTGCTGAAATATGCAGAGATCAAATAACTGCAGTCTGGGTGCTCTCTGCTAAATCACTGAAATTTAGAACTGGAACAAGCAAGAAAATCTCTGCAAAGTCACTTGCTTTTCACATCCAATCAACAATTTGCCCATTAATCATCTGTGCCAATTCCCCACAGACAACAGCAAGTCAGATCCTGTCAAGTCATTGCTGGGATCTTTGGAATTGATACAATGTGCTCGTGTGTGAAAGGAAAGGGCCAACCCACAAAAAGACATTCAATTTGGCAGTGATTACATGCAGACAAGTTGCAAGCACCAAAATCCCATCATCTAAAGCCCCAGTGGGTTCACGGATAAAGCAATGGCCTCATCAACTAAGGCTTGTGGGTTTAAGTTTTATCTGGGTGATGTAAATGTTGGCCTGGAAATAAATACCAGCACACCTCCCATAAACATTGCTGCATTCTGTGACAGGCAGTTACTTTTCCTTTTCACATATCAGCCAATCTCAGCAGTTCCTGTCCTACACCCTTCTTACTCTGTCACTTGCTTTCCAATGACACAATCCAATACAATGCTTCCGCCTAGCTGTGCACTATCCCGACACTCAGAGAACAATACCACCTGTAATTTAAAACAATTATGGCCCCTTTAACTCTGGTCTTCATTTAGCCAACACCTGAGGTAGCGCTGCTACCCTGTAATGTAGGCTATTGCAATACACGTGTGATTCATGTTATCAGATTCAGTAGTAAAATACACAGCGTACTCTTCCTCCCAGTTGGTAAATTCTAAATTCAAATGCTACCTGGGCTACCACATTACAAAAATGCTCAGCGGGCAAAGTATAGAATCATAGAAATTACAGTACAGTCCATTCAGCCCATCTTTCCTGTGCTGGCTCTTTAAAAAGCAGTCACGCTTAGTCCCACACCACTTTGTGTCCATAACCCTGTAAGTTACCCATCCTCAACTAATTGTCCAACTTCCTTTTAAAATTATTGAGGGAATCGGTTTCCACCACCTTTTGAGGTAGAGTCTTCCAGATTTTTCGTTATTCTTTCATGGGATGTGGGCATCACTGGCAAAGCCAACATTTGTTGCCTATCCCTAATTGCCCTTGACAATTGACTGGCTTGCTAGGTCATTTCAGAGGGCAATTAAGAGTCAAAAACATTTCTGTGGGTCTGGCATCACATGTAGGCCAGACCAGGTAAGGACAGCAGATTTCCTTCCCTAAAGGGCATTAATGAACCAGATGGATTTTCACAACAATTGATGATAGTTTCATGGCACCATTCCTGAGACTAGCTTTCAATTCCAGATTTTTTAATGTGTGTAATTTAATTAATTAATTAATTTAAATTCCACCAGCTGTTGTGGTGGGATTTGGACCCATGTCCCCATGATCCCATGACATTAGCCTGGATCACTAGATTACTATCTCACTGACATTACCACTATGCCACTACCTCCTCAACAGCTCAGAGGCCAGGATTTTGTGTGGACCCTTGAGGTGGGTTTGGGGGGGTGGGTTCATGGAGTATTGCAACAGAGGGCAGTGGAGTGGAGGGTCCATCACCTCCCTGTCATACAGTGATCTTCCCAAGGGCAGGATAGGCCAACAACTGCTGCCCAGAGGCCAATTGAGGCCTTTAAGTGGCCTATTAATGATCAATTAAGGGCCTCTTCCCTCCACCACTGGGATCGTACCAGTGGCAGGGTGTGCCTCCGCCACGCGGGGAGGATGTCTTGTAAAACGAGGCACCCTCGCTGTGGGCTTTTTGCAGGGTTCCCTCCTCAATGGGAAATCTATGGCCCATGGAGGACCAGGTGAGCCCTCCCCTCCCCCAGGAGACCCCGCCCCCTGGACTGCAAGACTACCCCCTCAATCCCTCTCGCTGGGGCCTTCTGAACTGGCCCTCGCAACCCCACCTGACTCATCTTGGGTCTGGGGTTCTGGTGCTGGGCCTGGGTCTCAGGTCTCTGCAGTATCAGCAGTGGCCACTGCTCCCGGTGGTGCTGCTGATTCTTCTGAGCTGCTGGCCCTCTGATTGGCAGCAGCTCTTGGAGGTGGGATCCCCGTCTTTGAACTTTGATTGAAAAAGACCGGAGGATCGCTCCAGGGGGGTGCGAATAGGCCGAAGCGGGTTTTTCCCGCCTTTTGAGCCCAGTGCCAGGAGCCCAGACTCCAGCACAAAATCCAGCCCAGAGTTAGAAAAGGTTCCGCCCATCTACTGTTTAGATCTTTTGCCTCTGGTTATTAAGAACATAAGAAATAGGAGCAGGAGTTAACCATGCAGCCAGTTGAGTCTGCTGCAACGTTCCTTA
Organism: Heterodontus francisci; assembly: GCF_036365525.1. NCBI lineage: Eukaryota > Metazoa > Chordata > Chondrichthyes > Heterodontiformes > Heterodontidae > Heterodontus > Heterodontus francisci. The sequence continues at coordinate 15,250,825 of NC_090380.1, read as the reverse complement.
TGATCGTGGCTGATCTTATGCCTCAACTCCATTTTCCAGCATGCCTCCACATAAGTTAGAAATAATCACACTTTAGTCGTGGAAAGGCTGGAGTTCTTTGTTTTAATCATTCAGCTTCCATACTGCCATGTATAGGACTGGCCTCGGGAGGTGTCCTGTTATACATCACATAATTCTCTAGTGCAGCCGTGATGTGGCCCCCAGAACATTACACATAACAATTAGTTGCTAGCACTTTACTGATAGTATAACAATATATAACAGCCGTCTTTATTTAAAAACATAATGCCCCTATATCAATATACCTTTTTTTTATTTGTTCCTCTCATGTTGGCATCGCTGGTTAGGCCAGCATTTATTGCCCATCCATAACTGACCTTGAGAAGGAGGTGGTGAGCTGCCTTCAGAACCACTGCAGTCCATGTGGGGTAGGTACACCCACAGTGCTGTTAGGAAGGGAGTTCCAGGATTTTGACCCAGCGACAGTGAAGGAACAACGATATAGTTCCAAGTCAGGATGGTGTGTGGCCTGGAGGGGAGCTTGCAGGTGGTGATGTTCCTATGCATCTGCTGCCCTTGTACTTCTAGTTGGTAGAGGTCGCAGGTTTGGAAGGTGCTGTCGAAGGAGCCTTGGTGTGTTGCTGCAGTGCATCTTGTAGATGGTACACACTGCTGCCACTGTGCATCGGTGGTGGAGGGAGTGAATGTTTATAGATGGGGTGCCAATCAAGCAGGCTGCTTTGTCCTGGATGGTGTCGAGCTTCTTGAGTGTTGTTGGAGCTGCATTCATCCAAGAAAGTGGAGAGTATTCTATCACACTTCTAACCTGTGCCTTGTAGATAGTGACAGGCTTTGGGGAGTCAGGAGATGAGTTACTCGCCTCAGGATTCCTAGCCTCTGACCTGCTCTTGTAGCCACAGTATTTATATGGCTACTCCAGTTCAGTTTCTGGTCAATGGTAACCCCCACTAGGATATTGATAGTGGGGGATTCAGCAATGGTAATGCCATTGAATGTCGAGGGAGATAGTTAGAATTTCTCTTGTTGGAGATGGTCATTGCCTGGCACTTGTGTGGTGCGAATGTTACTTAGCACTTATCAGCCCAAGCCTGGATATTGTCCAGTTCTTGCTGCATTTCTACACGGACTGCTTCAGTATCTGAGGAGTCGCGAATAGTGCTGATCATTGTGCAATCACCAGCGAACATCTCCACTTCTGACCTTATGATTGAAGGAAGGTCATTGATGAAGCAGCTAAGTTGGTTGGGCCTATGACAATACCTTAAGGAACTCCTGCAGTCATGTCCTGGAGCTGAGATGATTGACCTCCAACAACAACAACCATCTTCCTTTGTGCTAGTTACAACTCCAACCAGCAGAGAATTTTCCCCCTGATTCCATTTAACTCCAGTTTTGCTAGGGCTCCTTGATGCCATACTGGGTCAAATGCTGCCTTGATGTCAAGGGCAGTCATTCTCACCTCACCTCTTGAGTTCAGCTCTTTTGTCCATGTTTGGACCAAGGCAGTAATGAGGTCAGGAGCTGAGTGGCCCTGGCGGAACCCAAATTGAGCGTCAGTGAGCAGGTTATTGCTCAACAAGTGCTGCTTGATAGCACTGTCGACGACACCTTCCATTGCTTTACTGATGTTTGAGAGTAGACTGATGGGGTGGTAATTGGCCGGGTTGCAATTTGGGTACAGGACATCCTCTTCTTTGGCCTCCGTGTCTCGAGAGACAATGGGTAAGCGCCTGGAGGTGGTCAGTGGTTTGTGCAGCAGCGCCTGTAATGGCTATAAAGGTCAATTCTAGAGTGACAGTCTCTTCCACAGGTGCTGCAGAAAAAATTAGTTGTCGGGGCTGTTACACAGTTGGCTCTCTCCTTGCACTTCTGTCTTAATTCCTGACAACTGCTAAGTCTTTTCGACTCGCCATGCAATAGCCCCGCCTTTATGGCTGCCTGCCAGCTCTGGCGATCGCTGGCAACTGACTCCCACGACTTGTGATCAATGTCACAGGACTTCATGTCGCGTTTGCAATCATCTTTAAAGCAGAGACATGGACAGCCGGTGGGTCTGATACCAGTGACGAGCTCGCTGTATAATGTGTCCTTGGGGATCCTGCCATCTTCCATGTGTATCACATGGCCAAGCCATCTCAAGCGCTGCTGGCTCAGTAGGGTGTATAAGCTGGGGATGTTGGCCGCCTCGAGGACTTCTGTGTTGGAGATACGATCCTGCCACCTGATGTCAAGGATTCTCCGGAGGCAGCGAAGATGGAATGAATTGAGACGTTGCTCTTGGCTGACATACGTTGTCCAGGCCTCGCTGCCGTAGAGCAAGGTACTGAGGACATACCTGGGCAATTTTCCACCTTGCTAGGTAGATGTCAGTGTTGTGTCTGTACTGGAACAGCTTGGCTAGGGGCGCGGCCAGTTCTGGAACACATGTCATCAGTTCTATTGCTGGAATGTTTTCAGCACCCATAGCCTTTGCAGTATCCAGTGTCTTCAGTCGTTTCTTGATATCATGTGGAGTGAATCGAATTGGCTGAAGACTGGCATCTGTGATACTGGGTAAAGGCCTGCTACCCGACCCGAACCGGGCCCCTCTTCTGGGGCCAACCTTCGGGCTCGGGTCGGGTCGGACCGAGTCCGGGTAGGGCTCGGGTCGGTTCGGACCGAGTCTGGGTAGGGCTCGGGTCGGGTTGGACAGAGTCTGGGTAGGGCTCGGGTTGGTTTGGACTGGACACACACAGTAAGTATTGAAATTAAAAAACTTACCTGAGCTGGGAGTCCGGGACAAAACTGAGTCTGCGCAGTGAGCGAGTGACATGACTATGACGTCATCACACATGCGCTGCAGCTTCCTGGAGGTCCCGAGTCAGCAGGTAAGTAAAGAGATGGTTGGGTCAGGCTCGGGTTAGGTCGGGTCGGGCTCGGGGCAAAATTGGAGGGACTCGGGTCGCGTTGGGCTCGGGTCCGCTGTGTATCAGTTGGGTTCGGGTCGGATTCTTTTTCCCGACCTGAACAGGCCTTTAACACTGAGGGCCTCAGGAAGAGGCCGAGATGGATCATCCACTCAGCACGTCTGGCTGAAGCTGGTTGCAAATGCTTCAGCCTTATCTTTTGTACTGATGTGCTGGGCTCCCCCATCATTGAGGATGGGGATATTTGCAGAGCCTCCGCCTCCTGTTAGTTGTTTAATTGTCCACCACCATTCACAGCTGGATGTGGCAGGACTGCAGAGCTTGGACCTGATCTGTTGGTTGTGGGATCGCTTAGCTCTGTCTATCATATGCTGCTTACGCTATTTGGCACACAGATAGTCCTGGGTTGTAGCGTAACCAAGTTGACATCTCATTCTGAGGGGTGCCTGGTGCTGCTCTTGACATGCCCTCCTGCACTCTTGATTGAACCTGGGCTGGTCCCCAGCTTGATGGTAATGGTAGAGTGGGGAATATGCCGGACCATGAGGTTACAGATTGTGGTTGAGTACAATTCTGCTGCTGCTGATGGCCCACAGCACCTCATGGATGCCCAGTTTTGCATTGCTAGATCTGTTTGAAATCTACCCCATTTAGCACGGTGGTAGTGCCACACAACACGATGGACGGTATCCTCAATGTGAAGACAGGACTTTGTCTCTACCAGGACTATGCAGTGGTCACTCCTATCAATACTGTCATAGACAGATGCATCTGCGGCAGCCAGATTGGTGAGGACAAGGTCAAGTATATTTTCCCCTCTCGTTGGTTCCCTTATCACCTCCACAGACCCAGTCTAGCAGCTATGTCCTTTAGGACTCAGCCAGTAGTGGTGCTACCGAGCCACTCTTGGTGATGGATATTGAAGTCCCCCACCCAGAGTACATTCAGCACCCTTGCTACCCTCAGTGCTTCCTCCAAGTGCTGTTCAACATGGAGGAGCACTGACTCATCAGCTGAGGGAGGGCGATAGGTGGTAATCAGCAGGAGGTTTCCTTGCCCATGTTTGACCTAATGCCATGAGACTTCATGGAGTCTCGAGTTGATGTTGAGGACTCTTAGGGCAACTCCCTCCCCAATGTATAGCCACCTTTGCCCTGTCGGTGGGACAGGACGTACCCGGGGATGGTGATTGCAGTGTCTGGGACATTATAAGGTATGATTCAGTGAATAGGACTATGTCAGGCAGTTGCTTGAGTAGTCTGTGGGACAGCTCTCCCACAGTAAGATGTTAGTAAGGAGGACTTTGCACGGTTGACATGGCTGGTTGTCGTTTCCAGTGCCTAGGTCGATGCCGAGTGGTCTGTCCGGTTTCATTCCTTATTGACTTCGTAGCAGTTAGGTACAACTGAGTGACTTGCTTGGCCATTTCAGAGGGCATGTAAGAGTCAACCACATTGCTGTGGGTCTGGAGTCACATGTAGGCCAGACCAGGTAAGGACAGCAGATTTCCTTCCCTAAAGAGTATTCGTGAACCAGATGGGTTTTTACAATACAAGAAATGCTGGATTCACTCAGCAGGTCTGGCAGCCAGCATTTCTTGTTTTTGTTTCAGATTTCCAGCATCCGCAGTATTTTGCTTTTATTTTGGGTTTTTACAATAATGGTTTCATAGCCACCACCAGAATAGCTTTTAATTCCAGATTTTTATTGCTTAAATTCAAACTCTACCTTCTGCTGTGGTGGGATTTGAACCCATGGCCCCAGAGGAATACCTTGGATCTCTGGAATACTAGTCCAGTGACAATACCACTACTCCATTGCCCAGTCATTAACTTGTTCTAAGCTAAAGATGATTATCAACCGACTTTTGGAAATAATCTGAACCCCCTTTATAGAGTCTTTTATAGAGTGCATTCTTTTCTAAAACTATTATTCACAGTATCACTTAGGTGGCAAGATGCTGTGCCTCAATCTTGTAGATTTGGCATTCGTTGCCCTCAGTGGCACGCTGCACAGGCGATGCTGTGCTTATTGCTCCTGGTGTTGTAGGAGTTGGGCTTGCTATTGCTAATGTGTCATTTGCTGGTGACGTTGTTAACTTTGCCACACTAGATAGTGATGCTTCCGGTGTTATTGATGGTCTTTACTGCGTTTCCAGTTCAGGTGTAGGTCGAATATGGATTCTGTTCCTTTTCATTTGCTTACCGGTTTCAGTCTCAATGATGTATGACCTTGGAGTCTCAGCTTCACCAATAACTTTTGCTGGGCTCCAGATTTTCATGATTGGATCCTGTACATGTGCTGTTTGTTCTTTCAACATCTCAGGTATGGATTTAGCATTCTTGTCAAAGTATTGATCTCCTCTTACCTGTGCTTCAGTGAGTTGTTGTCTCACGTCCTCCTGGTCACTTGAAGGATGTATTTTGCTTGGCCGAGTAGTCTTATATTTTCTTCCATTCAACAACTCTGGAGGTGATTTCAATGTCAGCCTTGAGAGGTGTGGATCAGAGTGACAATAAGGCCTGGCTTGGGTCTTCCTTCATCTCTTGGTATTTCGCAAGGGTTCTTTTGACCGTCTTTCTACAAACCCATGTCCCTGTTGGTAGTGTGGTGTTGAACCCATACTGGTCAATAAATTCCTTAAATTCTCTGGAAGTGAATTAGGTACCATTGTTACTTATTACTCTTTCAGGAATCCCTTGGTCAGTGAACAGAACTCATACTGCTGAGATGATTGTTGCGGCTCTCAAATCTTTCATCTTCCAAATAAAAAAAAGGAACTTTGAGTAGTAGTCTACGACTATGAGATACTATACTTGATTGCGAGTGAATAAATCGGCTCCTACAGTATGGCCATGGTCTGGGTGGCACTTCAGTAGCTGTCATCTTTCTGCCGGGTGTTTCTGTACTTCTGGCAAACATTGCATGTAGACAGCACATTTTCGATGTATTTGCACATGCCTATCCAGTACACAGCTGATCTGGCTCTGAGCTTACACTTCTCCATTCCCATGTGGCCTCCATGTATCTTTTAGAGAAGTTCTCTCTGCATGGTTTTGGGTATGATTATTCTGGATCTGGCTAGCAGAACTCCATCTTCGAGTGAGATGTCAACTCTGATAGACCAGTACTGTTGTATTGCTGGCTGTGTTGCTGTATCTTATCAGGCCATCCCTGGATCATTTGCTGAGACAGCATCTGTAACTCCTGGTCTTTGCTGGTCTCCTCTCTAATTTGACTCAGTTCCAGTGGTGTTACATTCACTAGGTGATGAATCTTTATACCTAGATCTTCTATCGTGTGTTTCTCCTGTAGTAACAACTGAGATACTAACAGCAATATTTCTCTCCCTGGCTTGTACTTCAGAGTGATATCGTAACTCTGAAGCCTCAAGAGTAACCTCTACAGTTTGCTGGTGGTTTACATCGATTTTTCTTGTAAATCTGCTGCAGTGGATGATGATCACTCTCCACTACAACCTTTCTCGCCTAGAGGTATGTGTGGAATTTCTCACATCCATACACGACTGCCAAAATCTCCCTTTCTATGATGGCATTTCTGGTCTCAGCTGATGTTAGAGCTTTGGATGCAGATGCTATTGGCTTTCGCACTTGTACCAGGGTTGTTCCCAGTCCTTTTGTGGAAGCATCTACTTGCAGAGTTACAGGTTTCTTTCTGTTGTTGTATGTCAGACTTGTCTCCTTGCATACTACCTTTTGGAGTTTGTTGAAACTCCTGTCATGTGACTCAGACCACTGGCACTCTACACCTTCTTTCATCAGCTCCCGCAGGTTCGCTGTGTGTTCCAACATGTGCGGTATGAAGGAGCTCAAATTGGATCAAGCCGAGGAAACTTCTCAATTCTCTCTTATCTCTTGTGGCTTCCATCCCAGAGATGGCTAAGATTATTTCAGGACTTGGCTTGACTCCGTCAGGTGTGTACACCATTCTGAAGAACTGGCATTTGTCTGCGTTTAGCTTAATCCCAACTTTCCTGGTTCTCTTCATGGCTTCATGTAGATGGTTGTCATAATCTTTTCCATTGATGCCTTTTTTTTTCATTCAGGGATGTGGGCATCGCTGGCCAGGCCAGCATTTATCGCCCATCCCTAATTGCCCTTGAGAAGGTGGTGGTGAGCTACCTTATTGAACCACTGCAGTCCATGTGAGGTAGGTACACCCACAGTGCTGTTAGGAAGGGAGTTCCAGGATTTTGACCCAGCGACAGTGAAGGAATGGCGATATAGTTCCAAGTCAGGATGGTGTGCGACTTGGACGGGAACTTGCAGGTGCTGGTGTTGCCTTGCATCTGCTGCTCTTGTCCTTCGAGGTGGTAGAGGTCGCGGGTTTGGAAGGTGCTGTCTAAGGAGCCTTGGTGCATTGCTGCAGTGCATCTTGTAGATGGTACACACTGCTACCACTGTGCGTCAGTGGAGGAGGGAGTGAATGTTTGTGGATGGTGTGCCAATCAAGCGGGCTGCTTTGTTCTGGATGATGTCGAGCTTCTTGAGTGTTGTTGGAGCTGCACCCATCCAGGCAAGTGGAGAGTATTCCATCACACTCCTGACTTGTGCCTTGTAGATGGTGGACAGGCTTTGGGGAGTCAGGAGGTGAGTTACTCGCTGCAGGATTCCTAGCCTCTGACCTACTCTTGTAGCCACGGTATTTATATGGCTACTCCAGTTCAGTTTCTGGTCAATGATAGCCCCTAGGATGTTGATAGTGGGGGATTCAGCTATGGAAATGCCATTGAATGCCAAGGGGAGATGGTTAGATTCTCTCTTGTTGGAGATGGTCATTGCCTGGCTCTTGTGTGGCGCGAATGTTACTTGCCACTTATCAGCCCAAGCCTGGATATTGTCCAAGTCTTGCTGCATTTCTACACGGACTGCTTCAGTATTTGAGGAGTCGCGAATGGTGCTGAACATTGTGCAATCATCAGCGAACATCCCCACTTCTGACCTTATGATTGAAGGAAGGTCATTGATGAAGCAGCTAAGATGGTTGGGCCTAGGACACTACCTTGAGGAACTCCTGCAGTAATGTCCAGGAGCTCAGATGATTGACCTCCAACAACCACAGCCATCTTCCTTTGCGCTAGGTACGACTCCAACCAGCGGAGAATTTTCCCCCTGATTCCCATTGACTCCAGTTTTGCTAGGGCTCCTTGATGCCATACTCGGTCAAATTCTGCCTTGATGTCAAGGGCAGTCACTCTCACCTCACCTCTTGGATATCATCTGCTATGCCGACTGTTCCTTTGCATCCCCTGTATGTCTTGTCCATTTTCTGCTGAAACACATCTGAGCTCACTTTAAGGACAAAAGGTAGACGCAGGAATTTGTACCATCCAAAGGGTGTGTTGAATGTTGTCAACAGCGAAGATTCTGCATTTAGCGTCATATTCCAGTAGTTATTTCTAGCATCAAGCTCACTGAAAACTTTTTCCCCTGCCAGTGCTGGTGTGATCTCTTCCAGTGTTGGAATAGGGTAGTGATCCCTCTTTATTGCTTGGTTAAGATCTTTAGCATCCAGTCAAATTCTTAGCCATCCGTTTGGCTTCTCTCTCACCACGATGGAATTTACCCAATCTGTAGGCTCTGTGACTCTGGCAATCACCTTCTTTTCTTCCATTTCTTGGAACTCTCTTTCAAGCTTTCCATTTAGTTCTACTGGTACTTTATGTGGGAGATGAATCACTGGTTTCATCACTGGGTCAATAGTGATGTGATATTCAAAATCTTCAGAACATCCAACTGTCTCATCAAAACACTCTGGGTACATTTGTACCAGATCTTCTTTGCTTCTGATCAGAGCGTGCTTTTCTATGGGTGTACCTCTTCAACCCTCAGTGTCACCTCCTTCACCTCATGGTTTACTGAGATAATCTGCAGCTCTTCCCAACTGCTCAGCGCCAGGATAGTTGGACCATCTGATTCAGTGACGTAGAACATACAGTTAACATCTTTTCCTTTGTGTGTGCCTCTGGGTTGTTCCTAGCTGTCGAATCTCAGTTCCCTCGTATGTTGTTAGCATGATGTTATTTGGTTTCCGAACACCTTTCTTTGGATAACCATTTTCTTCCAAATTTTCAGGAAAGATATGCTGGTATAGTCTGAGTGGGACGATGTTACTCTGCACTCCAGTATCAATCTTCACCTTCAGATTTATCGTTGTGGGCTTATTTCTCAGCCTCTTCCTGATCTTAATGGTTGTGTGAATTTCTTTTCTCTGGGAACTGTCACATCCAGACATTTCATGCAATTCTATGGTCTATCATGTTCTCAAACCCATTGTCATCATCTTCCAGGGTATGGATGTTTTGGTTTCTTTTCCTACTCATTCGCCCTGTTACTCTGGCTCTGGTGACTCATCTACCAACTTCTTCCCTTGCTCTGCACATTTTTTCCCAGTGATTTGACTTTCCGCAGGTTTTGTGGATTGATCCACATGCGGGACATTTCCTTCCGTCTGTGAATTCATGTGGTTGTCCACAGCTCCTGCACTTCTTCCTCTCTCTTTGGTGTACATTCTTTTGCTGTTGTTTCACTGCATCAACCCTGCTGCCTTTCTCTTGGCTTAATTGAAGGCTGGCTCTTTGGGTAGTGAGTATCTTCCTCTGTCTGCTCGTGGCTTCATGTGATCTGGCAGTGTCTACAGCCTGTGGTATTGTGAGCTTGTCCTTTCCAATTAGATTAGATTAGAGATACAGCACTGAAACAGGCCCTTCGGCCCACCGAGTCTGTGCCGAACATCAACCACCCATTTATACTAATCCTACACTAATCCCATATTCCTACCAAACATCCCCACCTGTCCCTATATTTCCCTACCACCTACCTATACTAGTGACAATTTATAATGGCCAATTTTACCTATCAACCTGCAAGTCTTTTGGCTTGTGGGAGGAAACCGGAGCACCCGGAGAAAACCCACGCAGACACAGGGAGAACTTGCAAACTCCACACAGGCAGTACCCGGAATCGAACCCGGGTCCCTGGAGCTGTGAGGCTGCGGTGCTAACCACTGCGCCACTGTGCCGCCCTCTGTACTTCAGGATGTGCAGAACCCCAAATTAGCAATTAGCCTTTCATCTGTGTCATTAAATTTACATTTTCTGACTGCATTTTTCAATCTTGTTACAAAATTGTCAATAGGCTTACCTAGTTCCTGTCTGAGGCCTTGAAATTCCTATCGGTATATCCGATGATTTGATTTTGGTTGGAATTGGGTGCTGAATCTTTCAAAGATTTGGTCTGGGTTTCTGTTGTCCTCACCACTCAGCATCCCAGCTGTTAAATAAGCTTAATCCTTTAATCTCCTGCCCACGGAAGGATATAGCTGACCCTCTACTCTTCGCTAGTGCCTTTTAGAAAACTACAGAATGTCAATCTGCATTTTTGTTTAAACTTCTCAAATGCCTCTGCGATATCATCAGCTTGCCAATTTATTATGGGCTGTAGCTGTGCATTTATTGCTGTGCCAGGAACACTTACACGTAATAATTAGCTCCTCGTACTTTACAGATAGTATAAGAATATATAACATCCACATCCCTTGAGACTAAAAATTTGTTGATTTCAAACTTAAATATACTCAACAATGAAGCATTCCCAACCCTCTGGGATAGAGAATTCCAAAGATTCACAACTCTTTGAGTGAAGAAATTTCTCCTCATCGCAGTCCTAAATGATTGGCTCCTTATCCTGAGATTGTGCCTCCATGTTCTAGATTCTGTGATGATCACCTGGTTTGTAGTTCACATTAATTCTCTAAAGGTATCTTTTATTTTGAGAATTGATTTTTTTTTAATGCAAGGTAAGTGAAAACCCCTGGTTTGAGAAGCTAGCAAACAAACCTGAGGTGGTTACAAATTACAGGGTCTTCTTTGGCCTCCTTGTCTCGAGAGACAATGGGTAAGCGCCTAGAGGTAGTCAGTGGTTTGTGAAGCTATAAAGGCCAATTTTAGAGTGACAGACTCTTCCACAGGCACGGTAGATAAAATTGGTTGTCGGAGCTGTTACACAGTTGGCTCTGTCCTTGCACTTCTGTCTTTTTTCCTGCCCACAGGAGTCTCTTCGACTCGCCACACTTTAGCCCCGCCTTTATGGTTGCCCGCCAGCTCTGGCGAACGCTGGCAACTGACTCCCACGACTTGTAATAAATGTCACAGGACTTCATGTCGCGTTTGCAGACGTCTTTAAAGCGGAGACGTGGACGGTCGGTGGGTCTGATACCAGTGGCGAGCTCGCTGTACAATGTGTCCTTGGGGATCCTGCCATCTTCCATGCGGCTCACATGGTCAAGCCATCTCAAGCAGTGCTGGCTCAGTAGGGTGTATAGGCTGGGGATGTTGGCTACCTTGAGGACTTCTGCATTGGAGATACGGTCCTGCCACTTGATGCCAAGGATTCTCCCTGGCAGCAAAGATGGAATGAATTGAGACATCGCTCTTGGTTGACATACGTTGTCCAGGCCTTGCTACCATAGAGCAAGGTACTGAGGACACAGGCTTGATACGCTCGGACTTTTGTGTTCCGTGTCAGTGCACCATTTTCCCACACAAATTACAGGGTAGCCCATGTTTATTTAGTAAGGTCATAATGGGAAGTGTGGAGATGGTGGAGATGGTGTGCTTCAATCAGGGGGTTAAATTATTCATATGATCTCCCAGAACAAAGAGAAGTTTTGGAGTTGGAAATAATTAGCTTTAATTCCTATCTGGAACATCCTATATGTATCACATTGCAATGAAGATAGATGTTGCTAGGGAGTTGGCTTTTAGATAGTCAGTGAGTTGGCTTTTGGGAAAACTGTTGGTTTCAGATAAGCAGTTGGCTTTTGGAACAGCAAGTTGGCTTTTGGAAAGCTGTTGGCTTTGAAAGCAGCTGGACTCAGGTGCAAAGAGCCCATTAGGAACCAGGGGTGTTTCTGTTTTGAGGCAAGCCCGTGCTCAAGCTGGGAAAACCAGATTCGTGAGGTGTTGAAGGTGAACTGGAGGATTTGCCTCGCAGAAGCCAGAGGAAGAATACCCAGGAAATCTCAAACCTCAGAAGATAGCTGAGAAATTAAGGAAATCAAAGTGAATCCCCAAGAACTGGTACACTTTGGATTGATCCAAGGAGAAATTAACAAACCACCAAGATCCTGTAATATATAGGGAAACTTTGGGTAGGAAGTAAAAGTTAAACAGGAGTGTTCTATAAGATATTTAAGTTTAAAATATAATTGTCACAAGCTGTATGTAAATTAGTAGTGTTTTGATTTGTTCAATTCTTGTACAGTAAAATTTTTGTTTACGGTGTGAAATCTTGTGGTGTAATTACTTCAATAATAACTGGGAATTCAACTTTCTTTTTTAAAAAGTTAATGGTCCCTAACAGGATCATAACAATTCCCCAGCCAGGGGAAACAACCTCTCAGTGTCTACCCTATCAAGCCCCTTCAGAATCTTGTATGCTTCAATGAGATTACCTCTCATTCTTCTAAACTCTAGACGGTATTGGCCCAATTTACTCAGGCTGTCATCATAGGACGACCCTCTCATTCCAGGAACCAGTCTAGTGAACCTTTGTTGTACCGCCTTCAATGCAAATATATCCATCCTTAAATATGGAGACCAAAACTGCACACACTACTCCAACAGTAATCTCACCAAAGCCCTGTACAATTGTAGTAAGACTTCCTTATTCTTGTACTCCAATCCCCTTGCAATTAAGGCCACATGCATTTTCCTTCCTAATTGCTGGTTGCACCTGCATCCTAACTTTCTGTGTTCCTTGTACAAGTATACTCAAGTATCTCTGAACATCAACATTTAGAAGTTTCATGCCTTTTAAGAAATATTCTGCTTTTCTTTTCTTACTAACAAAGTGAATAATCTCACACTTCCCCACCATCTGCCAACTTGTTGCCCATTCTCTTAATCTGTCTATATCACTTTGCAGCCTCTTTGCGTCCTCCTCATATCTTACATTCCCACTTAGTTTTGTATCAGCAAACATAGCTACATTACTCTCATAAATAGTTGAGGCCCCAGCACTGATTCTTGCAGCACTCCACTAGTTACAGCCTGCCAACTTGAAAATGCCCTGTTTATCCCTACTCTCTGCTTCCTGCCCATTAACCAATCCTCTATCTATGCTAATATATTACCCTGAGCTCCATGCACCCTCATCTTGTGTATTAGCCTTTTGTGTGGCACCTTATCGAGCACCTTTTGCAAATCCAAGTATACTACATCTACTAGTTTATCTACCCTATGAGTTACATCCTCAAAAAACTGTAATAAATTTGTCAAACATGATTTCTCTTTCTTAAAACCATGTTGACTTTGTCTGATTATACTATGATTTTCTAAGTGTATTGCTAAGACTTATTGACCCACTTGCCGAGGGAATAGATTTTCTCTACTTACCTCTCATCATCTTGAAAATCTCTATTAGCTTACCTCTTCATCTTCCCTATTCCAAGTAGAACATTCCTAACTTTTCCATAACGGAAGTCCCTCATCCTGGCACCAGTACTTGGACAGGAATGAACTGTACAATTAGGATGGGCTCCACCTGAAACAGGCTGGGACCAGGGTCTGAGCAGAATGGATAAATAGGACAGTTACAAGGATTTTAATCCAGTAAGTGAGAGGGAGGGCTCAGGTAAAAAGGGTGGTATGGATCATAATTCAAGAACAAATGACAGAGAAGAGAGTATAGTAACAGTCAGAAATTGTGCTTTGCGCACTGCAGGTGTAGGGAAAACGAAAAAATGTAAAGTAATTAAACCAGGAGAAAGAAACAGAAAATGTATGAATAAAAGTGGTGCAGTGGTTAGCACCGCAGCCTCACAGCTCCAGTGACCTGGGTTCGATTCTGGGTACTGCCTGTGTGGAGTTTGCAAGTTCTCCCTGTGACTGTGTGGGCTTTTGCCAGGTGTTCTGGTTTTTTCCCACAGCCAAAAGCTTGCAGGTTGATAGGTAAATTGGCCATTGTAAATTGCCCCTAGTACAGGTAGGTGGTAGGGGAATTAAGGGAAGGTAGGAACATGGGATTAATGTAGGACTAGTATAAATGGGTGGTTGATGGTTGGCACAGACAAGGTAGGCTGAAGGGCTTGTTTCAGTGCTGTATCTCTTAAATAAAAAATTTAGAGCAGCAGGACAGGTGAGAGTGTACGGCCCATATAAACATTCCTTATACAAACACATGGAGTATAAGGAACAAAATGAATGAATTCCAAGCACAAATTCAACTAGGAGGCTATGACATGGTAGGTAGCCATTAGAGAGTCATGACTGCAAGATGGTTAGGAATGGGACCTAAATATACCAGGTTGTAAGGTCTATAGGAAAGATAGGGAAAATAACAGCGGTAGCCTTAATGATTAAGGAGGAAATCATTTCAGTGATAAGAGAGGCTATGATAAGAGGTAAGCAGGCAGTGGAGGGTAGAATAAAGAAATAAAAAAGGATTTAAGACAGTAGTGGGGGTGATGTATAGACCCCTGGTAGTAGCTGTGAAGTGGTGGCTAATATAAATGCAAAGATTAGACAAGCATGTAACAAAGGCAAATTGATTTTAATGGAGGATTTTAACTTTCATATAGTCTGGGATAAGCAGACATGTCACAAAGGTAGTGAATTTCTTGAGTATGTTAAGGATAGTTTTCTGGAAAAATATATCCTAGAACTAACAAGGTGTCAGGCCATATTAGATTTAGTAATGAGTAGTGAGTCAGATTTAGTTAACAGCCTAATGGTATGTGAACATTTATCTTTCCAATCATAATATGATCGAGTTCAATGTAGTGTTCGAAAGGGAGAAATGTGAAGCAGAAACTAAGATTCTAGGTTTAGAGAAGACTGACCTCATTGGGATGAGACAGAGACTGTCCATAGTAAACTGGGCAAATCTGTGAATAGGTAAAATGGCAAAAGATCTGTGGGAGGTGGTCAAAGAAAAACTTAATGTGATACAGAACCAATGTAACTTGCTAAAAAAGGCAGTCAAGACAATTAAAGCAGTAATGGACAACATGAACATAAAAGAAAAAGCATACAAAAATGCAAAAACTAGAACAGATCCTGGTGAATGATACAAGGAGCAGCAAAGGGTGACAAAGCTAATAGCAAGAGCGACAAAAAGGGAGTATAAAGTGATATCAAAATCAAAACAAAAACTTTTACAATTACTTTAAGAAAAAGAGGATGGTCAGAAGCAAAGTGGATCCCTTGAAAACTGACAATGGTGATGTTGTCAATGAAAATAAGGAAATGGTGGCTATATTGACTATTGACTTTGTGTCAGTTTTTACAATAGAGGAAGAGGTCAGCATGCCGGACATTCCAAGGAAACTATTATTGAATCAGGGACAGGGACTCAACAAAAACAAAATTAACATAACCAAGATAACAGTAACGGAGAAATTAATGGAACTAAAGAGTAACAAATCCCCCGAATCTGACGGTTTTCATCCTAGAGTTTTAAATAGAATAGGTGAGAACATTGTAGATGCCCGAAGTATAATTTTGCAACCACAGGACCAGAGAAAAATTACAGCACAGAAGAAGGCCATTCAGCCCATCACATCCATGCTGACCGAGAAGAAAAACAAATAGAAACTAGCCGCCCAATATAATCCCACCTTTGGCACCTGGTCCATAGGCTTGCAGCTTGCAGCACTTCAGATGCATGTCCAGTTACCTTTTCAAAGAATTGAGAGTTTCTGCCTCCACCAACAACCCTGGCAGTGAATTCCTGACACCCACCAACCTCTGGGTGAAAAAGTTTTCCTCATATCCCCTCTAATCCTTCTACCAATCACCTTGAATCTGTGCCCCTGGTAACTGACCTCCCTGCTAGGGGAAACAGGTCCTTCCTGTCTATTCTATCTAGGCCCCTCATAATTTTGTACACCGCAATTAAGTCACCACTCAGCCTCCTCTATTATAATGAAAACAACCCTAGCCTATCCAATCTTTCCTCATAGCTGCAACTTTCGAACCCTGGCAATATTTTTGTAAATCTCCTCTGTACTCTGTCCAAAGCAATTATGTCCTTTCTGTAATGTGGTGACCAGAACTGTACGCAATACTCCAACTGTGGCCAAACCAGCGTTTTACACAGTTCCAGCATTACATCCCTGCTTTTGAATTCTATACCTCGGCCAATAAAGGCAAGCATTCAATATACTTTCTTCACCACTCTATCTACCTGTCCTGCCACCTTCAGGGACCTGTGGACATGCACTCCAAGATCTCTCACTTCTTCTACCCCTCTCAATATCCTCCTGTTTAGGTTGTATTTCCCGCTTTATTTGCCCTCCCCAAATGCATTACCTCACACTTATCTGGATTGAATTCCATTTGCCACTTTTCTGCCCACTCAACCAAACCATTGATTTCATTCTTCGCTATCAACTACATGACCAATTTTTGTGTCATCAGCAAATTTCCCAATCATGCCTCCCACATTTAAGTCCAAATCATTAATATATATCACAAACAGCAAGGGACCCAACACTGAGCCCTGTGGAACGCCACTGGAAACCACTTTCCATTCACAAAAACATCCATCGACTACTACCCTTTGTTTCCTGTCACTGAGCCAATTCTGGATCCCACCTGTCACATTGCCCTGTTTCCCAAAGGCCTTCATTTTACTGACCAGTTTGCCATGTGGGACCTTATCAAATGCCTTACTAAAGTCCATGTCCACCACATCTACTGCACTACCCTCACCAATCCTTCGTGTTACTTCCTCAAAAAACTTAATTAAGTTAGTAAGACATGGCCTTCCCTTAACAAGTCCATGCTGTCTATTCCTGATTAATCCGTGCCTAGGTGGCAGTTTATCCTGTCCCTCAATAGATTCTAACAATTTACTCACCATTAAGGTCAGACTGACCGGCCTATAATTATTTGGCCTATCCCTCGCACCCTTTTTAAACAATGGTACAACATTCGCAGACCTCCAATCGTCTGGTACCTCTCCTGTATCAAGCGAAGATTTGAAGATAATCCTCAGCACATCCGCTATTTTCTCCCTGGCTTCAAAGAACAAAGAACAAAGAACAGTACAGCACAGGAACAGGCCATTCGGCTCTCCAAGCCTGCGCCGATCTTGATGCCTGCCGAAACTAACACCTTCTGCACTTTCGGGGCCCAGATCCCTCTATTCCCTTCCTATTCATGTATTTGTCAAGATGTCTCTTAAACGTCGCTATCGTATCTGCTTCCACCACCTCCCCTGGCAGCAAGTTCCAAGCACTCACCACCCTCTGTGTAAAAAACTTGCCTCGCACATCCCCTCTAAACTTTGCCCCTTGCACCTTAAACCTATGTCCCCTAGTAACTGACTCTTCCACCCTGGGAAAAAGCTTTAACAATATTAAGATTTTTGTGATCGTCATAAGCTTTCTTTATCTACTTTAACTTACCCTGTAAGCTTCTAGATAACCAGGGGGCTCTAGATTTGTCCATACCACCCTTTATCTTAGTGGGGACATGCCTACACTATGCCTGTAGTATCTCACTTTTGAATGCCTCCCATTGGTTTGCCACTGATTTTCCCTCAAGTAGCTGTATCCAGTCTACTTTCACCAGGTCACCTCTCAGTTTCTTAAAATTCACCTTCCCCCAATTTAGAACTTTTTCTTCTGTTTTATCTTTGTCCTTTTCCATGATTGTGCTAAAACTTACTGTATTATGGTCACTATCTCCAAAATGGTCACCCACTGTTACTTCCTCCACTTGCCCAGCTTCATTACCGAAGACTAAATCTAGAATTGTGCCCCCTCTCGTTGGGCTTGTTATGTGCTGGCTAAAAAAGTTCTCTTGAATGCGGTTCGAGAATTTTGTGCCCTCTGTGCCCTTCACACTGTTTGTATCCCAGTTGATATTGGGGTAGTTGAAATCTCCAACTATTACTGCCCTAAAGTTTCTGCACTCAGAAATTTGTTTACATATTTGTTTTTCTCCCTCCCTCTCACTATTTGGGGTCTATAGTATACTCATAGTAGTGTAGCTGCCCCTTTTTTATTTCTGAGCTCCACCCATAGGGCCTCTCAATTTGGGAACTGTTCCTTTAGATTTGAAAATTGCACTTGTCACTCTGCTATTTAAAAAAGTTGAGAAAGAGAAACCAGGGAATTATAGACCAATTAGCCCTAACATCTGTTGTTGGGAAATTACCAGAATCTATATTTATGGATAGGGTGCCTGAACACATTGAAAATTTTCAACTGATTAGAGAGAGCCAGCATGAATTTCTGATAAGTAGGTCATGCCTGATAAATCTGATTGATTTTTGGAATAGGGGCTTACTTGGTGAACAGGGAAATGTCCATGGATGTTGTTTATATGGACTTCCAGAAGGGATTTGATAAATTCATCAACAGAGACTGTGAAATAAAGTTGAATCTCATGATATTGAAGACAAATTATTGATCTGGTTAGGAAATTGGCTGAGTGGAAGGAGACAGAGAGTAGGGATAATGGACAAGTACTCTAATTGGCAGGATGTCACTAGTGATGTCCTGTAAGGATCTGTGTTGAGGCCTCAACTATTCACTGTATTCATTAATGACTCAGATGATGGGATAGAAAGCCAGATCTCCAAATTTCCTAATGGCAAGCGGTATTGTAAGCAGCATAGATAGAAGTGAAAAGTTATAAAGAGGTATTGATAGTTTAAGTGAGTGGGCAAAACTGTGGCAACTGGATTTCAATGTAGACAAATATGAGGTCATCCATTTTGGTCCTAAAAAGGATAGAACAGGGTACTTTCCAAATTGTTAAGAGCTAAAAACAGTGGCGATCCAAAGAGACATGGGGGTGGGGGGTCCAGGTACATATTAAAATATCAAAAACAGGCACCAAAAATGATCAAAAAGGCTAATGGAATGCAGGCTTTTATATCTAAAGGAAAAGAAACAAGGGCGTAGAAGCTATGCTTCAGCTTTACAAAGCCCTGGTTAGACCAGACCTTTAGTAATAAGAGCAGTTCTGGGCACCACACCTTAGGAAGGATACATTGGCCTTGGAGGGAGTGCAGCATAGATTTATTAAAATGATAGCTAGACTCTAAGGGATAAGCTACAGAGATCAAATGATATAAGGTGGTGTTTTGTGTTCCCTGGAATTTAGAAGTTTAAGGGGTGATTTGATGGAAGTATTCAAGACATCAGAGGAATGTATGAAGGCATCAAGAGAGCTCTTGGGCCAACCATCAAGAAGATCGCCCCCCTCAAATCTAAATCAGGGGACATAATCACTGACCAACGCAAACAGATGGACCGCTGGGTTGAGCATTACCTAGAACTGTACTCCAGGGAGAATGTTGTCACTGAGACTGCACTCAAGGCAGCCCAGCCTCTACCAGTCATGGATGAGCTGGACATACAGCCAACCAAATCGGAACTCAATGATGCCATTGATTCTCTAGCCAGCGGAAAAGCCCCTGGGAAGGACAGCATTACCCCTGAAATAATCAAGAGTGCCAAGCCTGCTATACTCTCAGCACGACATGAACTGCTATGCCTGTGCTGGGACGAGGGAGCAGTACCCAAGGACATGCGCGATGCCAATATCATCACCCTCTATAAAAACAAAGGTGACCGAGGTGACTGCAACAACTACCGTGGAATCTCCCTGCTCAGCATAGTGGGGAAAGTCTTTGCTCGAGTCGCTCTAAACAGGCTCCAGATGCTGGCCGAGCGCGTCTACCCTAAGGCACAGTGTGGCTTTCGTGCAGAGAGAGCGACCGTTGACATGCTGTTCTCCCTTCGTCAGATACAGGAGAAATGCCGCGAACAACAGATGCCCCTCTACATTGCTTTCGTTGATCTCACCAAAGCCTTTGACCTCGCCAGCAGACGTGGTCTCTTCAGACTAGTAGAAAAGATTGGATGTCCACCAAAGCTACTAAGTATCATCACCTCATTCCATGACAATATGAAAGGCACAATTCAACATGGTGGCTCCTCATCAGACCCCTTTCCTATCCTGAGTGGCGTGAAACAGGGCTGTGTTCTCGCACCCACACTTTTTGGGATTTTCTTCTCCCTGCTGCTTTCATATGCGTTCAAGTCTTCTGAAGAAGGATTTTCCTCCACACAAGATCAGGGGGCAGGTTGTTCAACCTTGCCCATCTAAGAGCGAAGTCCAAAGTATGGAAAGTCCTCATCAGGGACCTCCTCTTTGCTGACGATGCTGCTTTAACATCTCACACTGAAGAGTGCCTGCAGAGTCTCATCGACAGGTTTGCGGCTGCCTGCAACGAATTTGGCCTAACCATCAGCCTCAAGAAAACGAACATCATGGGGCAGGACGTCAGAAATGCTCCATCCATCAATATTGGCGACCACGCTCTGGAAGTGGTTCAGGAGTTCACCTACCTAGGCTCAACTATCACCAGTAACCTGTCTCTAGATGCAAAAATCAACAAGCGCATGGGAAAGGCTTCCAATGCTATGTCCAGACTGGCCAAGAGAGTGTGGGAAAATGGCGCACTGACACGGAACACAAAAGTCCGAGTGTATCAAGCCTGTGTCCTCAGTACCTTGCTCTATGGCAGTGAGGCCTGGACAACGTATGTCAGCCAAGAGCGACGTCTCAATTCATTCCATCTTCGCTGCCTCCGGAGAATCCTTGGCATCAGGTGGCAGGACCGTATCTCCAACACAGAAGTCCGCGAGGTGGCCAGCATCCCCAGCTTATACACACTATTGAGTCAGCGGCGCTTGAGATGGCTTGGCCATGTGAGCCGCATGGAAGATGGCAGGATCCCCAAAGACACATTGTACAGCGAGCTCGCCACTGGTTTCAGACCCATCGGCCGTCCATGTCTCCGCTTTAAAGACGTCTGCAAACGCGACATGAAATCCTGTGACATTGATCACAAATCGTGGGAGTCAGTTGCCAGCGTTCGCCAGAGCTGGCGGGCAGCCATAAAGGCGGGGCTAAAGTGTGGCGAGTCGAAGAGACTTAGCAGTTGGCAGGAAAAAAGACAGAGGCGCAAGGGGAGAGCCAACTGTGTAACAGCCCCGACAATCAAATTTTACTGCAGCACCTGTGGAAGAGCCTGTCACTCTAGAATTGGCCTTTATAGCCACTCCAGGCGCTGCTCCACACACCACTGACCACCTCCAGGCGCTTACCCATTGTCTCTCGAGATAAGGAGGCCAAAGAAAGATTCAAGATATTAAAGGGGAACTGTTTAGGTAGATAAAAACCTACAAAATACTTTAAGGGATAGACAGGGTAGATGCAGGTAAGATGTTTTCCCTTTTTGGGGAGTCGAGAAACAGGGGATACAATTTCAAAATAAGGGGGAAGCCACTTAGGACAGAGATGAGGAGAAATTTCTTTACTCAGAGGGTTGTGAATCTTTGGAATTCTCTACCCCAGAGGGCTGTGGAAGCTCAGTCATTGAGTATGTTTAAAGCAAAGATTGACAGATTTCTAAATATCAATGACATAAAGGGACATGGGGATAGTGTGAGAAAAATGCATTGAAGTGGATGATCAGCCATGATTGTATTGAATGGCAGAGCAGGCTTGATGGGCTGAATGGCCTACTCCTGCTCCTATGTTCTTGTGTTCCTATGAGGAGAAGCTATTTTCGTTGGATGGTGAGTCTAGAACTTGGGATCATTGTCTAGAAATTACATTTAGCCAGACCATTCAGGGGTGTGTTATGGACAGGTGAGAGATGATCGGGGTAGCTCCCCCTATTTCGCCTGTCGACTGAAGACAACGTATTTTTGAAAAAAAAGTGTTTTAACCATCAAGTGCTTCAATTATCAAGAACAGATAAACATAGAAACATAGAAAATAGGGGTCATAGTCTAAGGATACGGATTCGGCCCTTCGGCCTTATGAGCCTGCTCCGCCATTCATTACGATCATGGCTGATCATCCAACTCAGTAACCTGTTCCCGCTTTTGCCCCATACCCTTTGATCCCTTTAGAGCCAAGAGCTATATTTAACTCCTTTTTGAAAACATACAATGCTTTTGCCTCAAATGCTTTCTGTGGTAGCAAATTCCACAGGCTCACCACTGTCTGCGTGAAGAAATTTCTCCTCATCTCAGTCCTGAAAGGTTTACCCTGTATCCTTAGACTATGAGCCCTGGTTCTGGACTCCCCCACCATTGGGAACATCCTTCCTGCATCTACCCTGTCAAGTCCTGTTAGAATTTTATAGGTTTCTATGAGATCCCCCATCACTCTTCTGAACTCCAGCGAATATAATCCTAACCGACTAAATCTCTCCTCATACACCAGTCCCGCCATCCCAGGAATCAGTCTGGTAAACCTGCGCTGCACTCCCTCTATAGCAAGAACATCCTTCCTCAGATAAGGAGACCAAAACTGCACACAATATTCCAGGTGTGGCCTCACCAAGGCCCTGTATAATTGCAGCAAGACATCCCTGCTTCTGTAGTCAAATCCTCTCGCAATGAAGGCCAACATACCATTTGCCTTTTTACTGCCTGTTGCACTTGCATGCTTACCTTCAGCGACTGGTATATGAGAACACCCAGGTCTCACTGCAGATTCCCCTCTCTCAGTTTAATAATATGCCTTCCTGTTTTTACTACCAAAGTGGATAACCTCACATTTATCCACATTGTACTGCATCTGCCATGCATTAGCCCACTCACTCAACTTGTCCAAATCACCCTGAAGCCTCTTTGCATCCTCCTCACAACTCACCACCCACCCAGTTTTATGTCATCTGCAAATTTGGAGATATTACATTTAGTTCCTTCATCTAAATCATTAATGTATATTGTGAATAGCTGGGTTCCTAGCACCGATCCCTGTGGTACCCTACTAGTCACAGCCTGCCATTTGGAAAAAGACCCATTTATTCCTACTCTTTGTTTCCTGTCCGCCAACCAATTTTCTATCCATCGCAATACACTACCCCCAATCCCATGCGCTTTAATTTTACACACTAATCTCTTATGTGGGACTTTGTCGAAAGCCTTCTGAAAATCCAAATAAACTGCATCCACTGGCTCCCCCTCATCAACTCTACTAGTTACATCCTCGAAGAATTCTAATAGATTTGTCAAGCATGATTTCCCTTTCATAAATCCATGCTGACTCTGCCCAATTCTACCACTGTTCTCTAAATGCTCTGCTATAAAATCTTTTATAATGGACTCTCGAATTTTCCCCACTACCGACGTCAGGCTGACTGGTCTATAATTCCCTGTTTTCTCTCCACCTCCCTTTTTAAATAGTGGGGTTACATTTGCTACCCTCCAATCTGTAGGAACTGTTCCAGAGTCTCGAATCTTGGAAGATGACCACCAATGCATCCATTATTTCTAAGGCCATTTCCTTAAGTACTCTGGGATGCAGACCATCAGGCCCTGGGGATTTATCGGCCTTCAATCCCATCAATTTCCCCAACACCATTTCTCTACGAATACTGATTTCTTTCAGTTCCTCTCTTTCACAAAGCCCTGTGTTTCCCAACATTTCTGGTATGATATTTGTGTCCTCCATTGTGAAGACAGAACCAACGTATGCATTTAGCTGGTCAGCCATTTCTTTATTCCCCATAATAAATTCCCCTGTTTCTGACTGTAAGGGACCTACATTTGTCTTCACCAATCTTTTTCTCTTCACATACCTATAGAAACTTTTACAGTTAATTTTTTTGTTCCTGCAAGCTTACTCTCGTACTCTATTTTCACATTCTTAATCAAACCCTTGGTCCTCCTTTGCTAAATTCTAAACTGCTCCCAATCCTCAGGTCTGTTGTTTTTCCTGGCAAATTTATATGCCTCTTCCTTGGATCTAATGCTATCTCTAATTTCCCTTGTAAGCCATGGTTTGGCTACCTTTCCCATTTTACTTTTGAGCCAGACAGGAATAAACAATTGTTGCAGTTCATCCATGCGCTCTTTAACTGTTTGCCATTGCCAATCCACCCTCATTCCTTTATGTAACGTTTCCCAATCCGTCATAGCCATCTCACGCCTCATACTTTCGTAGTTTCCTTTATTAAGATTCAGGACCTTAGTCTCAGAATCAACTTTGTCACTCTCCATCTATCATATTATGGTCGCTCATCCCCAAGGGGTCTCGCACAACTAGATTGTCAATTATTCCTCTCTCATTACACAATACCCAGTCTGGGATTGCCTGTTCTCCAGTTGGTTCCTCAACGTATTAGTCCAGAAAACCATCCTGTATACACTCCAAGAATTCCTCCTCTATGGTATTGTGACTAATTTGATTTGCCCAATCTATATGCAGATGAAATTCACCCATAATTTATCGCATGCCTCTCTAAATTCCTGTTTAATGCCATTCCCAACATCACCACTACGGTTTGTGGGTCTATATACAACCCCCACTAACGTTTTTTGCCCCTTACTGTTTCTCAGCTCCACCCATACAGATTCCACATCGTCAGAGCTAATATCTTCCCTCACTATTGCATTAATTTCCTCTTTAACCAGCAATGCAACTCCACCGCCTTTTGTTTTTTGTCTGTCCTTGCTAAATACTGAATATCCTTGGATGTTCATTTCCCATCCCTGGTCACCTTGCAGCCATGTCTCCATAATCCCGACTATATCATACCCATTTACATCTATTTGCCCTATTAATTCATCCACTTTATTGCAAAATCTCCGCGCGTTAAGGCACAAAGCCTTAAGGCTTGTCTTTTTAACATTACTTGTCCCCTTCCCACTATTTTTCACTGTGGCCCTGTTTGATTCTGGACCTTGATTTCTTTGCCTATCACTTTTCTTATTCCCCTTACTGTCTTTTGCTCTTGTCTTTGATCCCCCCTCCTCTGACTCCTTGCTAAGGTTCCCATCCCCCTGCCATTTTAGTTTAAACCCTCCCCAACCATTCTAGCAAATACTCCCCCTAGGCCATCAGTCCCGGTCCTGCCCAGGTGTAACCCATCCAGTTTGTACTGGTCCCACCTCCCCCAGAACAGGTCCCAATGTCCCAGGAATCTAAAACCCTCCCCCTCACACCATCTCTTCAGCCACGTATTCATCCAATATATCCTTCTATTTTTACTCTGACTGGCACGTGGCACTGG
This sequence comes from Heterodontus francisci, assembly GCF_036365525.1. NCBI lineage: Eukaryota > Metazoa > Chordata > Chondrichthyes > Heterodontiformes > Heterodontidae > Heterodontus > Heterodontus francisci. Next base: position 15,225,819 of record NC_090380.1, on the reverse strand, counting down.
TAGTAATCCTGAGATCACTACCTTGAGATCCTACTTTTCAGCTTATTTCCTAACTCCCTCTATTCTGCTCTTCGGACCATATCCTTTTTTTTACCTATGTCGTTTCTACCAATGTGTACCAAGACCACTGGCTGTTCACCCTCCCCCTTCAGAATGTCCTGTAACTGCTCTGAGACATCCTTGACCCGAGCACCAGGGAGGCAACATACCATCCTGGAGTCTCTTTTGCGGCCACAGAAACGCTTATCTATTCCCCTTCCAATTGAATCCCCTATTACTATTCACTCCCACACTTCTTACTCCTCCCCTGTGCAGCAGAGCCAACCGTGGTGCAATGAATTGGGCTGTTGCTGATTTCCCCTGAGAGGCCATTCCCCCCTAACAATATCCAAAGCAGAATATTTGTTTTGCAGGGGAATAGCCACAAGAGATTCCTCCACTGCCTGCCTAGTCCTCTTGCTCTGCCTGGTGGTCACCCATTCCCTTCCTGCCTGTGGGGTCTGAGCCTGCAGTGTGACCACCTCTCTATACATGCTATCCACCTCGTGGATGCCCCACAGTGTCCCCAGCTGCCGCTCCAGCTCCGAAACCCGGGCTTCCAGGAGCTGCAGCTGGAGACACTTCCTGCACACATGCTGGTCCCAGACACTGGAATTGTTCCCGGCTTCCGACATGGAGCACGATGAGCACATCACGGCTTTGAGCTCTCCTGCCATGACTCAACCCTTTAAATTAAACCTTCTGGAAGATAAATGACAGGTTTTCTTGTAAGCTTTGAAAGAAAGATAATTGTTTATTATTCACCACCTGAAATATACACAACTACACCCACCCTTACACACATACAGATACACACACACTCAAGAATAGAGATTATAAAGTAGTATGCATTTAAGTATTATTCTTTTTTTTTAGTTCTCTGTTGCACTTGCTTTCCCCTGGGGTGAAGATAGGAAGTGGTGCAGGCCTGTAATATTTTCCTTCTTCATTGAAGAAAAGCTTGGGTGGTTTAGGAGGATGGATGTGATGTTGCAGATCTCTCCCCAGTCAAAGTTCCATGGTAAAACCCTAGTAATTTCTCAGGTGGGGAGTTCAAAGCCAACTCCAGTGTCTGCCTACATGTAGCTTAAAAGCTGGTGGTGTTAGGCAGGGTCCTTTCTCGTTGATGGCACAGAGGCTTCTCTCTTTGTCTTTTGTCTTCCCAGAATATATCTTTATTAAAACTCCTTATTCGAAATCTAGTTTCTGTCATGTGACCAAAATTTCTCTTCCATTGAATTCATAAGTAGTTTCTGATGCATAGGCTATTGTTAGACAAAGGAGTTTGGTAGCCTCTCACTCCCATCCTGATAAAGTAAAGCTTTTCACACCCATTCACTGGAGTTCAAGCTTGGAGCCAAAAGGTCTGCCATAGTATTGTTAACCCAATTAGTTGAAGAGATGCAACCATTACCATAGAAAGGAACGTTTACATCTTACTGACTTCTCAATGCTATATCCAGAAAGATCGTTTGTATTTTAATGACTTCATCAAGACTTGTTCAGACATGAAAATTAGCTCAGGGTTCTTGCAGTTTCATGTGTATTGGCAAGAAAGAAAATGTCACCTGACCTCTCAACTCCATTTTGTTTACAGGAAATTTGTCTGTTTCAAGTTTATTTCATAAGTTCATTTTATAGTTCATAAGTTCGTATTGTGTGAGTGTATGACCTTCCCACAAAAAGGGAAAAAATTAAATAGTTCATTTTTTTCATAGAAAGAAAGAAAAGTAAAAAGAAAAGTAAAACACATATTTGCAAACATCTACATGCACTCATTCACATGGATTTCTTAGGGCCTCTGTCAGAGAGTCATAGAGTTATACAGCACAGAAACAGGCACTTCGGCCCATCGTATCTGTGCCAGCCATTCAGCACCCAACTATTCGAATCCCATATGCCTGCACTTGGCCCGTAGACTTGCATGCTTTGGCGTTTCAAGTGCTCATCTAAATACTTCTTAAATGTTGTGAGGGTTTCTGCCTCAACCACCCCTTCAGACAGTGCGTTCCAGATTCTAACCACCCTCTGGGTGAAATTTTTTTCCCTCAAATCTCCTCTAAACCTCTATGCCCACTGGTTCTTGACCCCTCTGCTAAGGGAAAAAGTTTCTTCCTATCTAACTTATCAATACCCCTCATAATCTTGTACACCTCAATCATGTCCCCCCCTCAGCCTTCTCTGCTCCAAGGAAAACAACCCTAGACTTTTCAATCTCTCTTCATAGCTGAAATGCTCCAGTCCAAGCAACATCCTGGTGAATCTCCTCTGCACCCTCTCCAGTGCAATCACATCCTTCCTATAATGTGGTGCCCAGAACTGTACACAGTACTCCAGCTGTGGCCAAACCAACGTTTTATACAGCTCCATCATAACCTCCGTGCTCTTATATTCTATGCCTTGGCTAATAAAGGCAAGTATCCCATATGCCTTCCTAACCACCTTATCTACCTGTGCTGCTGCCTTCAGTGATCTATAGACAAGTATACCAAGGTCCCTCTGACTCTCTGTACTTCCTAGGGTCCTACCATCCATTGTATATTCCTTTGCCTTGTTAGTCCTCCCAAAATGCATTACCTCACACTTTTCAGGATTAAATTCCATTTGCCACTGCTCCGCCCATCTTACCAGCCCATCTATATTGTCCTGTAATCTAAGGGTTTCGTCCTCACTGTTTACATCACCACCAATTTTCGTGTCGTCTGCGAACTTACTGATCATACCTCCTATATTCACGTCCAAATTATTAATGTACACTACAAACAGCAAGGGACCCAGCACCGATCCCTGTGGTACACCACTGGTCACAGATTTCTACTCGTAAAAACAACCCTCGACCACTGCCTTCTGCCTCCTGCCACGAAGCCAATTTTGGATCCAATTTGCCAAATTGTCCCGGATCCCATGGGCTCTTACCTTCTTAACCAATTTCCCATGCGGGACCTTGTCAAAAGCCTTACTGAAGTCCATGTATACTACATCTACTGCTTTACCCTCATCTATACATCTCGTCACCGACTCAAAAAATTCAATCAAGTTAGTTAGACACGATCTCTCCTTGACAAAGCCATGCTGACTATCCCTGATTAATCCCTGCCTCTCCAAGTGGAGATTAATCCTGTTCCTCAAAATTTTTCCGATATTTTCCCAACCACTGATGTTAGACTCACTGGCCTGTAATTACCTGGTTTATCCATGCTACCCTTCTTGAATAAATACCACATTCGCTGTCCTCCAGTCCTCTGGTACCTCTCCTATGGCCAGAGAGGATTTGAAAATTTGTGTCAAACCCCTGCTATTTCCTCCCTTGCCTCACATAACAGCCTGGGATACATTTCATCTGGGCCTGAGGATTTACCTACTTTTAAGCCTGCTAAAACATATTTCCTCCCTTTCAATGCTAATATGTTCAAGTATATCACAATCCCCCTCCCTAATCTTTACACCTACATCGTCCTTCTCCATAGTGAACACCGATGAAAAATAATCATTTAAAACCTCACCTACATCCTCCTGCTACACACACAGATTGCCACTTTGGTCCCAAATGGGCCCTACTTTTTCCCTGGTTATCCTCTTGCCCTTAATATACTTACAAAACGCCTTAGGATTTTCCTTTATCTTGCCCGCCAGTGTTTTTTCATGTCCCCTCTTCGCTGTCCTAATTACTTTTTTAAGTACCCCCCTACACTTTCTATACTCCTCTAGGGTCTCCGCTGTTTTCAGCGCTTGGGATCTGCCATAAGGCTCCGTTTTTTCCTGATCCAAACCTCTACATCCCTTGACATCCAGGGTTCCCTGGACTTGTTGGTCCTACCATTCACCTTAACGGGTACATGTTGGCTCTGAACTCTCACAATTTCCTTTTTGAATGACTCCCACTGATGTGATGTAGACTTTCCTACAAGTAGATGCTCCCAGTCCACTTTGGCCAGATTCTGTTTTATCATATTGAAATCGGCCTTCCCCCAATTCAGTACCTTTACTTCCGGCCCGTCTTTGTCCTTTTCCATAACTACCTTAAATCTTACAGAATTATGGTCACTATCCCCGAAATGCTCCCCCACTGACACTTCTACCACTTGTCCAGCTTCATTCCCTAGGATTAGGACCAGTACTGCCCCTTCTCTTGTAGGACTTTCTACGTACTGGCTCAAAAAGCTCTCCTGGATGCACTTTAAGAATTCTGCCCCCTTTAAGCCCCTTGCACTAAGACTATCCCAGTTAATATTGGGGAAGTTGAAATCCCCTATAATTATTACCCTATCATTTTTACACCTCTCTGAGATTTGCCTACATATCTGTTCCTCTATCTCTTCCTGACTGCTTGGAGGCCTGTAGTACACTCCCAGCCAAGTGATTGCCCCCTTTTTGTTTTTAAGTTCTACCCATATGGCCTCATTTGAGGAACCTTCTAAGATATCACATCCCTCCTTACTGCAGTAATTGACTCCTTGATCAATAGTGCAATGCCACCTCCTCTTTTATCCCCTCCCCTGTCGCGCCTGAAGATTCTATACCCTGGAATATTGAGCTGCCTGTCCTGTCCCTCCCTCAACCATGTCTCTGTGATAGCAATAATATCATAATCCCATGTACTAATCAATGCCCTCAATTCATCTGCCTTACTAGTAAGACTCCTTGCGTTGAAATGGATTCAATCCAGCCTTGCATTTTTCACTTATGTCTTACCAGGTCTATATTTGCTCTGCCTTCCAGACAGACTCAGTTTCTGTTCTGTATCACCCCCTACTGTACCTCCACTCTGTATCCCATCCCCCTGCCATATTAGTTTAACCCCCACCACCCCCCCCCCCACGCCCCCCCAAACAGCACTAGCAAACCTCCCAGCAAGGATGCTTGTCCCATTCCGGTTCAGGTGCAACCCGTCCAACTTGTACAGGTCCCACCTTTGCCGGAAACAGACTAAGTGAAACAGGAAACTAAAGTCCTCCCTCTTGTACCATCTCTTCAGCCACACATTCACCTGCTCTATCCTCCTAACTCGAAACTCACTAGCATGTGGCACCGGGAGTAATCCAGAGATTACAACCTTAGAGGTCCTGCTTTTTAAACTACTACCTAGCTCTCTAAATTCTTGTTGCAGGATCGCATCCCTTTCTACCTATGTTGTCGGTACCAATGTGTGCCACCACCTCTGGCTGTTCACCCCTTCAGAATGTCCTGCAGCTGCTCCGAGACATCCTAGACCCTAGCATCAGGAGGGCAACATACCATCCTGGAGTCATGTTTGCGGCTACAGAAACGCCTATCTGTACCCCTTATGATAGAATCCCCTATCACTATTGCATTTCCACTCCTTCCCCCCCCCCCCCCCCCCACTGCTGTGCAGCACAGCCATCCTTGGTGCCATGGACCTGGCTGTTGCTGCTTTCCCCTGGGAGGCCATTCCCCCCCAACAGTATCGAAAGCGGTATATCTGTTTGAGAGGGGGATGGCCACAGGGGACTCCTGTACAACCCGCCTGCGCCTACTATTCCGCCTGGTGGTCACCCATCCCTTTTCTGCTTGTGCTGCAATTACCTGCGGTGTGACCACCTCTCTAACCGTGCTATCCATGACGTCCTCAGCATCGCGGATTCTCCACAGTGAATCGACCCGCAGCTCTAGTTCCGTATTGCGGGTAGCCGGTAGCTGCAGATGGATACACTTTCTGTACACATGGTTGTCAGGGACACTTAAAACATCCCTGATTTCCCATATCACTTGGCCTTCCACAGTTTACCAGTGGCACATTGTCTGTAGATTCTGGACAGAGTGTTCATGATGACATTATTTTTCCCAACAATATGCATGTTAAACATCTGTAGGAATAAATTCTATCTGAACTGCCTGGTGTTGTTGACTTGAAATTTCTCCAGGAAAGTTAGGGGATTGTGGTCAGTGTATATCAATATATCCCTGTGTCCGTTATTAGCACAGACCTCAAAATGTTGAAGGGCTACAGAAGCCCCAAAGCCTCCTTTTCTATGGTGAAATATTTTCACTGATGTTTATTTAACTTTTATTAACGAGTTAAATGATGGGATAGAATGACACATATCTAAATTTGCTGATGTCACAAAGATAAACAGCATTGGGAGCAGTGTAGATGGAAACATCAAATTACAAAGAGATATCGATAGATCAAGTGATTGGGAAAAACTGTGGCAATGGATTTCAATAGCAGTGTGTGTTGGTCATCCACTTTGGAGCTGAAAAGGATAGAACAGAATACTTTGTAAATGGTGTAAATCTAGAAACTGTGGGGGTCCAAAGGTATTAAGAAATAAGGGGCAATGGTGGGAAAACTGAGTTAGGTCATAAATCGGCCATAATTGCATTGCATGGTGGAACAGGCTCGAGGGGCTAAGTGGCCTATTCCTATAAACCTGATGACAAAAGGCAGTTTATTTATTTAGAGATACAGCACTGAAACAGGCCCTTTGGCCCACCAAGTCTGTAGTGACCATCAACCACCCATTTATACTAATCCTACATTAATCCCATATTCCTACCCCATTCCCCCCTACCAATTCTAGGAGCAATTTTCTATAATGGGCAATTTACCTATCAACCTGCAAGTCTTTGGCTGTGGGAGAAAACCAGAGCACCTGGTGAAAGCCCACACAGTCACAGGGAGAACTTGCAAACTCCGCACAAACAGTACCCAGAATTGAACCCGGGTCACAAGAGCTGTGAGGTTGCAGTGCTAACCACTGCACCACCCTTAGTTCTGTGGTTGTTTGGTGACCGGACCTCTCTGCCTTGTGCAGCCTCTTCAATCACTCACTCCTCGTCCCATAACATCTTCCTGTGCAAGTGCAGGAGATGTAACACCTGCCCGTCAACTCCTCCTTTCCCATCGTCCAGGGTCCCAAACACTCCTACCAGGTGAAACAGTGATTTACCTGTACTTCCTTCAATTTACTGTACTGTATTCATTGCACATGATGTCATCTCCTCTACACTGCAGGCACTAAATGCAGATTAGGTGATCTTTTTGCTCAACACCTCCGTCCAGTCTGCAAACTTGAACGTGATCTTCCAGTCACTTGCCATATTAATTCTCCATCCCACTTCTACTCTTACATCTCTGCCTTTGACCTCCTTCACTGTTCCAATGAAGCTCAATGGAAGCTCGAGGAACAGCACCTCATCTTTCAATAAAGCTCTTCACAACCTCATGGACTCAACATTGATTTCAAGAACTTCAGATTGGTGGTACTGTAATGTGTGTCAGCTGTGGTTCAGCTGGTTACACTTTTGTCTCTCTGTCAGAAGACCGTGTTTAACCTCTAACTCCAGTTACTTCAGCATAGAATTCTATGTTGATTCTCCCAGTGTCACACAGAGAAAGTGCTGCACTGCCGGGTCTGCATTCTTTCTGGGTGATAGATTAAACCAAGTCCCTGTCTATTCCTCAAGTGGATCTAAAAGATCCCAAGGCTCTTTTGTTGAGGAACAGGAGAGTTCTCACTGGTGCCCTGCACAATATTTATCCCTCAATCGACAAATTAGACTAAATTAGAAATCTCTTTCGAATAGCTGGCACAGACATGATGGGCTGAAAGGACTCTTTCTGTGCTCGAAGATTCTATGATTCTAATGTGGTTGTGTCAAAGAAGAAATGGCGACTGACACAAAGACATAAGGTTTTGGCAGTGATTACATAAATAATAAGTGACAAGTTGCAAGCACCAAAACCAAACACTGAACAGCCCCAGTGGCCTAATGGATAAGGCACTGGCCTCCGGAGCCAGGGATTGTGGGTTCAAGTCCCTCCTGGGGTGTGGTGAGTTTTTAAATCATTGCTATTCTGTGAAACCAGCTCTTTGTCCTCATCACTGAAATACACAGAAATTAAATTGCTTCAGGCAGCATGGAGCCTTATCAACCTCTGAAAGTTGGAGCCGGTGCAAAAAAGAAAACCTCTGCAAAACCACTTGCTTCCCATGGACAGTCAACATTGCACCCTGCAATCAATGTACTAATTGCTCACATGCAGTTGCACCAATCGGTTCTCTGGTTATGTTACTTGATTAATAATGCAGTCAATGTCAGTTCATATCCCACCTTGAAAATTTCAGAGTTTGAATTTCCTCTTCTCAGGTATTGTCCCCTTTCCTTCAAATTTGCCATCATCACCCCTCTCCTCACAAACCCCTCCTCCTGCTCCATGTCTAATCTCCTGTTCCTCTCCAAACTCCTTCAATGTGTTGTCACCTCCCAAATTCACCCATCTTTCCACAATTCGATACTTGAATTCCTTCAGTTAGTTTCCATCCCTGTCACTAACACAAATGGCCTTTATCAAAGTCACAAATGACATCCTATGTGATTGTGATCATGGTAGACTTGCTCTCCTCATTGTTCTTAACCTGTCTGCAACCTTCGACACAGTGAACTACATCATCCTCATCATCCAGCTGGGTGGGACTGCACTCACCTGCTTCCATTTTTATCTATCTAATCTTACCCAGAGAATCACCTGCAATGGCTTCTCTTCCCACTCTCTCACTGTTACCTCTGGAGTTGCCCAAGAATCTATCCTTGGTCCCTCCTATTTCCAATCTGCCCCTTCAAAACATGTCAGGTTCATTCTGTACACTGATGGCTCCCAGCTCTAACTCACTACCACTTCACTCGACCCCTCCACTTTGAATTGTCAGACTGCTTGTCCGACATCCAGTACTACATACGAACACACGAATTAGGTGCAGGAATAGGCCACTCGGCCCCTCGAGCCTGCTCCACCATTCAACAAGTTCATGGCTGATCTGATTGCAACCTCAACTCCACATTCCCACCTCCCCCAATAACTTTTCACCCCCTTGCTTATCAAGAATCTATCTCCCTCTGCCTTCAAAATATTCAAAGACTGCTTCCACTGCCTTTTGAGGAAGAGAATTCCAAAGACTCATGACCCTCTGAGAGAAAAAATCTCTCCTCATCTGTGTCTTAAATGGGCAACCCCTTATTTTTAAACAGTGACCCCTAGTTCGACATTTTCCCACAAGAGGAAACATCCTTTCCACATCCACACCATCAAGACCCCTCAGAATCTTAAATGCTTCAATCAAGTTGCCTCTTAAGCTTTAAAACTCCAGCGGATACAAGCCGAGCCTGTCCGACCTTTCCTCATTAGACAACCACCCATTCCGGGTATTAGTCTAGTAAACTTTCTCTCAACTGCTTCCAACACATTTACATCCTTCCTTAAATAAGGAGACCAATACTGTACACAATACTCCAGATGTGGTCTCACCAAATCCCCTATATAACTGAAGCATAACCTCCCTACTTTTGTATTCAATTCCGCTCGCAATAAACAAAAACATTCGATTCTCTTTCCTGAGCTGAATTTTTCTCCCCCTAAATATTGGAAAGACTGAAGCCATTGTCGTTGGTCCCCACCACAAATTCCATTCCCTAGCCACCGACCCCATCTATCTCCCTGGCAAATCTCTGAGGCTGCACCAGATTGGTCATTTGCTTCAATTCGCATTTAACTCCGAAATGAGCTTCTGACCACAAATCCACTCCACTCCAATACCTCTTGACTTGACTCTTCCAATACTGTCCTGGCCAGCCTCCCATCTTCCACCCTCTATAAATTTCAGTTCATCCTAAATTCTGCTGCCCGAGTCCTAACACACACCAAACTCCCCTGTGATCACTGCCTTGTGTTGGCTCCCAGCAATGCCTCAAATTTTAAAATTCTCATCATTATTTTCATATTTCTCTATGGCCTCACCCCTTCCTATATCTGTCGCCTTCTCCTGCCCAACAAGCCTTCGAGCTATCGACACTCCTTCAATTTTTGGCCTCTTGAGCATGGCCGAATTTCATCACAACAGCATTGATGGTTGTGTCTTCAGCTGCCAAGGACCCAAGCTCTGGAATTTCCACCCTAAACCATCGGACTCTCTATCACTTTTCCGGGCTTACAATAGTATCGGGCTCCAGCAGCTTAATGGATAAGGTATTGATCCTCTGAAGCGGTGGTTATGGGTTCAAGTTTCATCTTAGCTGAAATAATTTTGGACCAGATACAAATGCCAAAGCATTGCAGCATTCTGTGATAGACAGAGCACTTTCAGTTCAACTAATCTTGGCTCCTATTCCACACCCTTCTCACTCTATCATGTCATCAGCTTCAGGGGTGAAATATATCAACTCTTCACCGAAGCTGGAAAATTCTAGGGTTAAACGCTATCTGGCTTTCTGCATTATGGAAATATTCAACAGGCAAAAGTACTGGGATACTGAACAGCACAGACCAGGCAGTTGCCAGGCTCAATACCTGCTGTTTGCTGTGGAGGAGAGAGAGATGCACATTTTCTGGCAAATTACAGAAAGATGCAAGAATGATGGACTAGTGTTAATGGAGAATTTCTAAGGGTGGCACAGTGGTGCAGTGGTTAGCACTGCAACTTCACAGCTCCAGCAACCCAGGTTCAGTTCTGGGTACTGCCTGTGTGGAGTTTACAAGTCCTTCCTGTGACTGTATGAGTTTTAACTGGGTGCTCTGGTTTCCTCCCACAGCCAAAGACTTGCAGGTTGATAGGCAAATTGGCCCAAGTGTAGGTAGGTGGTAGGGAATATGGGATTAATGTAGGGTTAGTATAAAATGGGTGGTTGATGGTCAGCACAGACTTGGTGGGCCGAAGGGCCTGTTTCAGTGCTGTATCTCTCTACAAAATCCTAATATATACCAGGAGAGTAAAGTGGCAGAGGAGGTATTGAAATGTGCACAACAGAACATTCTGCATCAGTATGTTTCTAGCCCAAAGAACAGGGCCATTCGGCCCTCCAAGCCTGTACCGATCACGATGCCTGTCTAAACTAAAACCTTCTGCACTTCCGGGGTCCTATCTCTCTTCTCCCATCCTATTCGTGTATTTGTCAAGGTGCCTCTTAAATGTCGCTATCATATCTGCTTCCACCACCTCCCCCAGCAGCAAGTTCCAGGCACTCATCACCCTCTGTGTAAAAAAACTTGCCTCGCACATCCCCTCTAAACTTTGCCCCTCACACCTTAAACCTATGTCCCCTAGTAACTGACTCTTCCACCCTGGGAAAAAGCTTCTGACTATCCACTCTCTCCATGCCACTTATAACTTTGTAAACCTCTATCATGTCGCCCCTCCACCTCCATCGTTCCAGTGAAAACAATCCGAGTTTATCCAACCTCTCTTCATAGCTAATGCCCTCCAGACCAGGCAACATCCTGGTAAACCTCTTCTGTACCCTCTCCAAAGCCTCCACGTCCTTCTGGTAGTGTGGCGACCAGAATTGTACGCAATATTCCAAGTGTGGCCTAACTAAGGTTCTGTACAGCTGCAGCATGACTTGCCAATTTTTATACTCTATGCCCCGACCGATGAAGACAAGCATGCCGTATGCCTTCTTGACTACCTTATCCACCTGCTTTGCCACTTTCAGTGACCTGTGGACCTGTACGCCCAGATCTCTCTGCCTGTCAATACTCCTAAGGGTTCTGCCATTTACTGTATACTTCCCACCTGTATTAGACCTTCAAAAATGCATTACCTCACATTTGTCCGGATTAAACTCCATCTGCCATTTCTCCGCCCAAGTCTCCAACCGATCTATATCCTGCTGTATCCTCTGACAATCCTCATCACTATCCGCAACTCCACAAACTTACTAATCAGATCAGCTACATTTTCCTCCAAATCATTTATATATACTACAAACAGCAAAGGTCCCAGCACTGATCCCTGCGGAACACCACTAGTCACAGCCCTCCATTCAGAAAAGCACCCTTCCACTGCTACCCTCTGTCTTCTATGACTGAGCCAGTTCTGTATCCATCTTGCCAGCTCACATCTGATCTCTTGTGACTTCACCTTTTGTACCAGTCTGCCATGAGGGGGCTTTACTGAAGTCCATATAGACAACATCCACTGCCCTTCCTTCATCAATCATCTTCGTCACTTCCTCAAAAAACCCAATCAAGTGAGTGAGACATGACCTCCCCTTCACAAAACCATGCTGCCTCTCGCGAATAAGTCCATTTGTTTCCAAATGGGAGTAAATCCTGTCCTGAAGAATCCTCTCCAATAATTTCCCTACCACTGATGTAAGGCTCACCAGCCTGTAATTTCCTGGATTATCCTTGCTCCCCTTCTTAAACAAAGGAACAACATTGGCTATTCTCCAGTCCTCTGGGACCTCACCTGTAGCCAATGAGGAAACAAAAATTTCTGTCAAGGCCCCAGCAATTTTCTCCCTTGCCTCCCTCAGTATTCTGGGGTAGATCCCATCAGGCACTGGGGACTTATCTACCTTAATGCTTTGCAAGATGCCCAACACCTCTTCCTTTTTGATATCGACATGACCCAGACTATCTACACTCCCTTCTCTAGACTCATCCTCCACCAAGTCCTTCTCTTGGGTGAATACTGATGCAAAGTACTCATTTAGTACCTCTCCCATTTCCTCTGGCTCCATGCACAGATTCCCTCCTCTGTCCTTGAGTGGGCCAACCCTTTCCCTGGCTACCCGCTTGCTCTTTATATACATATAAAATGCCTTGGGATTCTCCTTAATCCTGTTTGCCAATGACTTTTCATGACCCCTTTTAGCCCTCCTGACTCCTTGCTTAAGTTCCATCCTACTTTCTCTATGTTCCTCAAGGGCTTCGTCTGTTCCCAGCCTTCTAGCCCTTACAAATGCTTCCTTTTTCTTTTTGACGAGGCTCACAATATCCCGCGTTATCAAAGGTTCCCAAAACTTGCCAAACTTATCCTTCTTCCTCACAGGAACATGCCGGTCCTGGATTCCAATCAACTGACGTTTGAAGGACTTCCACATGTCAGATGTTGATTTACCCTCAAACAGCCGCCCCCAATCTAAATTCTTCAGTTCCTGCCTAATATTGTTACAATTAGCCTTCCCCCAATTTAGCACCTTCATCCCCGGGGCCACTCTTATCCTTATCCACAAGTACCTTAAAACGTATGGAATTATGGTCACTGTCCCCGAAATGCACCCCTACTGAAACTTCAACCACCTGGTTGGGCTCATTCCCCAATACCAGGTCCTGTACGGTCCTGTACGGTCCCATCCCTAGTTGGACTATCTACATATTTTTTCAAGAAGCCCTCCTGGATGCTCCTTACAAATTCTGCCCCATCCAAGCCCCTAGCACTAAGTGAGTCCCAGCCAATATAGGGGAAGTTAAAATCACCCACCACAACAACCCTGTTGCTTTTACATCTTTCCAAAATCGGTCTACATATCTGCTCCTCTACCTCCCGCTGGCTGTTGGGAGGCCTGTAGTAAACCTCCAACATCGTGACTGCAGCATTCCTATTCCTGAGTTCCACCCATATTGCCTCGCTGCATGAGCCCTCCGAGGTGTCCTCTCGCAGTACAGCTGTGATATTCTCCTTAACCAGTAATGCAACTCCCCCACCCCTTTTACATCCCCCTCTATCCCGCCTGAAGCTTCTAAATCCTGGAACATTTAGCTGCCAATCCTGTCCTTCCCTCAACCAAGTCTCTGTAATAGCAACAACATCATAGTTCCAAGTACTAATCCAAACTCGAAGTTCATCTGCCTTACCTGTTATACTTCTCGCATTGAAACAAATGCACTTCAGACCACCAGTCCCGCTGTGCTCAGCAACATCTCCCTGCCTGCTCTTCCTCTCAGTCTTACTGGCCTTATTTACTAGTTCCCCCTCAGTTATTTCACCTGCTGTCCTACTGCTCTGGTTCCCACCCCCCTGCCACACTAGTTTAAACCCTCCCGAGTGACACTAGCAAACCTCGCAGCCAGGATATTTGTGCCCCTCCAGTTTAATGCAACCCGTCCTTCTTGTACAGGTCCCACCTGTCCCTGAAGAGACCCAATGATCCAGATATCTGAAACCCTCCCTCCTACACCAGCTGTTCAGCCACATGTTTAGCTGCACTATCTTGCTATTTCTAGCCTCACTGGCATGTGGCACAGGGAGTAATCCCGAGATTACAACCCGAGAGGTCCTGTCTTTTAACTTTCTACCTAACTGTTGGATCTCAATTTTCCTGTTCTCATTGGTTACACCAAAAAGAGACGAAGTCCGACTGTAGCTTTAAGAAACTTAATTGCAGTACTTAATTGTTACATCTTCAGAAAACATAACACTGAACTAACCTAAAACTAAAAGCACCACACACACTAAACTAACCCTGAACTAACCCCCCCCCCCTGAACTGAACTGAACTGAACTGACTCTTCGTGCCAAATCAAGCCTTATTATAGTTATTCATACAAATCAGTAACACCTACTCTTTGTTCCCAATTGGTCTACAAACCTCTGCAGTTTCTTGTTGTCGGGGTCTGATTGGGGTACTGCCTTGTCATCCTCTCCTCGAGCAGTTTCTTATTCCCCTATCTCTTCGGACCGTTAGGCTGAGCCACCCTCGGACAAGGGGCGTGGGTTTGCCTGGTCAGTATGTTTCTCACACTAACTGTTCCTTAGGAATGTGTCATGTCTGGGTGATGCGATAAGAAGAGTGTTGTTGAAGCATAATGTCTCTCTCTGCTATTGCCCTGTACCAGCTGCAAGGCCAATGGTTGGATTCCTGTTAGTTTCTGCTTGTTAGTCTATTTCTGCTGATAAGTTGCCTCTGCAGCCCTGAAGTTATGAAATCATTTCTGATAGGCTGTCCCTCCCTGCAGCACTGAATAGGCTACTATTAATTTCTGATAAACTGTCTGCTGAAGCTCTAAAGTTATGAAGTCATTACTGATAAGCTGTCTCTGCAGCTCCGAAGCTAGCTTGTTAGCAATACATGATTGATTAATTATTTCATCTTAAATGTCCCCATAAAATTCTGTTCTCGAGATGACAACCCTAGAGGTCCTGTCTTTTAACTTTCTACCCAACTCCCTGAGCTCCCCCTGCAGGACCTCGTCACTCCTCCTGCCTATGTCATTAGTACCAATGTGTACCACAACCTCTGGCTGTTCACCCTCTCCGTTCAGAATGTCCCCTGTCCGTTCAGAGACATCCTTGACCCTGGCACCAGGGAGGCAACATACCATCCTGGACTCACTTTCACTTCCACAGAAGCGCCTATCTGTGCCCCTGACTATAGAGTCCCCTGTAAGTATTGCTCTTCTGCGCTTTGTCCCTCCCTGCCGTGGTGCCACTGCTCTGGCTGCTGTTGTTTTCCCCTGATAGGCCATCCCACTCAACAGTATCCAAAACGGTATACTTGTTAGAGAGGGGGATAGCCACAGGGGATTCCTGCACTGACTGCCTGCCCCTTCTAGCGGTGACCCATCTATCTGCCAGCACCTTGGGTGTAACCACTTCTCTAAAACTCCTGTATATGATGCTTTCTGCCACCTGCATGCTCCTAAGTGCATCCAGTTGCCGCTCCAACCTATCCATGCGGTCTGTGAGGAGCTGCAACTGGGTACACTTCCTGCAGATGTAGTCGTCCGGAATGCTGGAAGCGTCAGGGACCTCCCACATCTCACAGGTGAAGCACTTCACCCCTTTAACTGACATTTCTAGTATTAATGAATAAATAAATTAAAAATAAATACTTATTAAATCCTTACTAAATTATGTTACAATTAACTATATGGTCCCAAGCACTAGATTTCTACCATAAATATTAAATGCTAAATACAGTCATAAAGACAGGGCTAAATTGTGGCGAGTCGAAGAGACTTAGTAGTTGGCAGGAAAAAAGACAGAGGCGCAAGGGGAGAGCCAACTGTGCAACAGCCCCGACAAACAAATTTCTCTGCAGCACCTGTGGAAGAGCCTGTCACTGCAGAATTGGCCTTTATAGCCACTCCAGGCGCTGCTTCACAAACCACTGACCACCTCCAGGCGCGTATCCATTGTCTCTCGAGATAAGGAGGCCCAAAAGGAAATACAGTAATCTCCTCCCTCTGGTTTAGTTACTCCTCTACTTATTAATTAATTAATTAATTAGGGTTAACTAGTTTATTAATGTTTTATTTTCAAATTCAGTGCAGATTCCCTACCAGCCAATCAGGTCACAGCTTTCCTGTGATGTCACTTTTTCCAGTTTATTTTTTCTTTTTTTTTCCACCTGAGGTAACTTACTCTATATACTTACCGCTCCGGAACTCCACCCTCCGAGTCTTCTCCCTGGAACTAGGCCGCGAATCCCCGAGGTAAGGTTTTTATACTTACCGCTCCGGAACTCCACCCTCCGAGTCTTCTCCCTGGAACTAGGCCGCGAATCCCCGAGGTAAGGTTTTTATACTTACCGCTCCGGAACTCCACCCTCCGAGTCTTCTCCCTGGAACTAGGCCGCGAATCCCCGAGGTAAGGTTTTTATACTTACCGCTCCGGAACTCCACCCTCCGAGTCTTCTCCCTGGAACTAAGCCGTGAATCCCCGAGGTAAGGTTTTTATACTTACCGCTCCGGAACTCCACCCTCCGAGTCTTCTCCCTGGAACTAGGCCGCGAATCCCCGAGGTAAGGTTTTTATACTTACCGCTCCGGAACTCCACCCTCCGAGTCTTCTCCCTGGAACTAAGCCGTGAATCCCCGAGGGTAGGTTTTTATACTTACCGCTCCGGAACTCCACCCTCCGAGTCTTCTCCCTGGAACTAAGCCGTGAATCCCCGAGGGTCGGTTTTTATACTTACCGCTCCGGAACTCCACCCTCCGAGTCTTCTCCCTGGAACTAAGCCGTGAATCCCCGAGGGTCGGTTTTTATACTTACCGCTCCGGAACTCCGCCCTCCGAGTCTTCTCCCTGGAACTAGGCCGCGAATCCCCGAGGTAAGGTTTTTATACTTACCGCTCCGGAACTCCACCCTCCGAGTCTTCTCCCTGGAACTAGGCCGCGAATCCCCGAGGTAAGGTTTTTATACTTACCGCTCCGGAACTCCACCCTCCGAGTCTTCTCCCTGGAACTAGGCCGCGAATCCCCGAGGTAAGGTTTTTATACTTACCGCTCCGGAACTCCACCCTCCGAGTCTTCTCCCTGGAACTAGGCCGCGAATCCCCGAGGTAAGGTTTTTATACTTACCGCACCGGAACTCCACCCTCCGAGTCTTCTCCCTGGAACTAGGCCGCGAATCCCCGAGGTAAGGTTTTTATACTTACCGCTCCGGAACTCCACCCTCCGAGTCTTCTCCCTGGAACTAGGCCGCGAATCCCCGAGGTAAGGTTTTTATACTTACCGCTCCGGAACTCCACCCTCCGAGTCTTCTCCCTGGAACTAGGCCGCGAATCCCCGAGGTAAGGTTTTTATACTTAACGCTCCGGAACTCCACCCTCCGAGTCTTCTCCCTGGAACTAGGCCGCGAATCCCCGAGGTAGGGTTTTTATACTTACCGCTCCGGAACTCCGCCCTCCGAGTCTTCTCCCTGGAACTAGGCTGCAAATCCCTGAAGTAAGGTTTTTATATTTACCGCACCGGAATTTCACCCTCCGAGTCTTCTCCCTGGAACTAGGCCGCGAATCCCCGAGGTAAGGTTTTTATACTTACCGCTCCGGAACTCCGCCCTCCGAGTCTTCTCCCTGGAACTAGGCCGCGAATCCCCGAGGTAAGGTTTTTATACTTACCGCTCCGGAACTCCACCCACCGAGTCTTCTCCCTGGAACTAGGCCGCGAATCCCCGAGGTAAGGTTTTTATACTTACCGCTCCGGAACTCCACCCTCCGAGTCTTCTCCCTGGAACTAGGCCGCGAATCCCCGAGGTAAGGTTTTTATACTTACCGCTCCGGAACTCCACCCTCCGAGTCTTCTCCCTGGAACTAGGCCGCGAATCCCCGAGGTAAGGTTTTTATACTTACCGCTCCGGAACTCCACCCTCCGAGTCTTCTCCCTGGAACTAGGCCGCGAATCCCCGAGGTAAGGTTTTTATACTTACCGCTCCGGAACTCCACCCTCCGAGTCTTCTCCCTGGAACTAGGCCGCGAATCCCCGAGGTAAGGTTTTTATACTTACCGCTCCGGAACTCCACCCTCCGAGTCTTCTCCCTGGAACTAGGCCGCGAATCCCCGAGGTAAGGTTTTTATACTTACCGCTCCGGAACTCCACCCTCCGAGTCTTCTCCCTGGAACTAAGCCGCGAATCCCCGAGGTAAGGTTTTTATACTTACCGCTCCGGAACTCCACCCTCCGAGTCTTCTCCCTGGAACTAGGCCGCGAATCCCCGAGGTAAGGTTTTTATACTTACCGCTCCGGAACTCCACCCTCCGAGTCTTCTCCCTGGAACTAGGCCGCGAATCCCCGAGGTAAGGTTTTTATACTTACCGCTCCGGAACTCCGCCCTCCGAGTCTTCTCCCTGGAACTAGGCTGCAAATCCCCGAAGTAAGGTTTTTATATTTACCGCTCCGGAATTTCGCCCTCCGAGTCTTCTCCCTGGAACGAGGCCGCGAATCCCCGAGGTAAGGTTTTTATACTTACCGCTCCGGAACTCCGCCCTCCGAGTCTTCTCCCTGGAACTAGGCTGCAAATCCCTGACGTAAGGTTTTTATACTTACCGCTCCGGAACTCCGTCCTCCGTGTCTTCTCCCTGGAACTAGGCTGCAAATCCCTGAAGTAAGGTTTTTATATTTACCGCTCCGGAATTCCGCCCTCCGAGTCTTCTCCCTGGAACTAGGCTGCAAATCCCTGAAGTAAGGTTTTTATATTTACCGCTCCGGAATTCCGCCCTCCGAGTCTTCTCCCTGGAACTAACCTGTCTATGATGCTTTCCGCCACCTGCATGCTCCTAAGTGCATCCAAATGCTGCTCCAACCGATCCATGCAGTCTGTGAGGAGCTGCAATTGGATACACTTCCTGCAACAAGGAAGGAAGAGTGCTGAATCTAGTTCTGGAGAATAAAGTGGGCTAAGTGGAACATGTTTCAGTGGATGGACATTTGAATCAAAATATCATTAAGGTTAGAAATAATTATGGGAAGATAGGACTTCAGAGCAGAAGGAGGCCATTTGGCCCTTCAAGCCCTCTGTGCCATTCGATAAGATCATGGCTGATCTAGTTGTGGTCTCAATTCCACTTTCCTGTTTGCCCCCTAACACCTCTGCCTATCAAAAATCTATTGAACTCAGCATTGAATAAATTCAATGACACAGCCTCCACTGCTTTCTGGGGAAGAGAATTCCACAGACGAACGACCCTTTGACAAATAAAAAATTCTCCTTATTTCAGTCTTAAAAAGGAGACCTCTTACACTTAAACTGTCTTCCCTAGCCCTAGTCTCTCCCACAAGAGGAAACATCCTCCTGGTATCCACTCTAGCAAGTTCCCTCATCTTATATGTTTCAATAAGATCACTTCTCATTCTTCTAAATTTCAACAGGTAAAAGCCCAACCTGCTCAGTCTTTCTTCATAATATAAGTACTTCATCCCCCGGATTTAGTCGAGTGAGGCATCTATGAACTGCTTCTAATGCAATTATATTCTTCAAATTAAGGAGACCAAAACTGTAGACAGTACTCTGGATGTGGTCTCACCAAGGTCCTATACAGCTGCAGTAAAACTTCCCTACTTTATGTAGTGTTATGACTGAGGTGGGAGGAGGGCACTGTCTTTTCTTGTTCCACTTCTATGCAGGTCACACATATATTTTTTAAAATGTTTACCCAGTTACCGATGCAGTCAATCATATACTCTACTCTTTATCTCAGAATAAAATACGCCAACCAGGTTTCTTCAATAAACAACAACATCATCAGTTCATTACAAAGCAAGACTTAACCAGTAACAAAGCAAAGCATTAACACACAGATTGAAAAATGAAAGTTCCCCTTTTAAATTCCCCACACACAAACTCACACAGACTGAAGAAAATACAGAAATTCTCTCTGCAGAGGTCTGTTACAAAACAAAGACAACAAATATTTGCTAATTCTTGAAGAAAAAAAGAGAAGAAATGGAAAAATGTTAGTTGTCCCTTTTTAGTCTGGCATCCCAAATATGCATAAACGGCTGTCACTGGGATCTTTCCAGAGCAGTTTTTTTCAGGTGACATTGAGGATCAGTTCAGCAGGCTTTGCAGGAGAAATGCAGGATCAGTTTCTCTATTTCTTACACTTGATTCTCAGGAAGTTCTCAAAGAGATGGAAGAGGGTGATCTAATGGTAGCTGCTCTCTTGGCAGGTTTTCTCCAACTCTTAAAAATAGTTCACACCTCAATATATTCTCCAAAATGAAACCAAAAGCAATATCTCAAGAGTCAAGCCTCCTGACCCCTATAAATCCTGACCTGTCATTTCTCGGTAAACATCTTCCCCAGGTCACCAAGAGCAGGCTGGTGGCGGGGGGGGGGGGGGGGGAAGGGTGTCGTAAAATTGAGTGGGAGGGTGGCTGGGGTGCGTTAGAATTCTTTTACACTGCAATTGTACGAGGGGCGGTGGCGGGAAACAGCCCACCTGCCCAAGGCCGATCAGGGCCCTTATGTGGCCAATTAACTGCCACTTAAGCGCCTCCTCCTGCCACCGCTGGTATTTTATCAGGCCTTAGGCCCCACTGAAGGCCACCGGGTGGGGGACACCCTATCCCCCACAGAGGGCCCCCCCCCGAAGCCCCAACAGTCCCCACTGAGAAAAAGTACTCCGCCCAACCGACCCCCCCCTTGCCTTGCTGGGGCCAGGCCGGTTGTCCCTGGCAAGGCCCGAAAATTTACCTCTCTTCCATGGATGGCATCCATGATCTTTGCTTCCTAATCAGTTGCTGGACCTGTATACTTACCTTTTGTGATTCATGTACCAGGACATCTAGATCCCTCTGTACCCACGAGTTCTGCAATCTTGCTCCATTTAAATAGTATACAGACTTTCTACTCTTCCTGCCAAATTTCACATTTTCCCACATTATAATCCATCTGCCAAATTTTTCGTACTCACTTAACCTATCTATATCCTTTTTAGTCTTTTTACATCACCTTGACAACTTACTTTCCTTCCTATCTTGGTGTCATCTATAAATTTAGCTACTGTACGTTTGGTCCCTACGTCCAAGTCATTGAATTGTAAATAGTTGAGGCTCCAGCACTGATCCCTGTGGCACTTCACTAGTTACAGCTTGAAACTCAAGGAAGACCCATTTATCCCTAGTCTCTGCTTCCTGTTAGATCACCAGTCCTTTATCAATGCTAATATGTTACTCCCTACACCAGGTACTCTTATCTTGTGTAGTAACCTTTGATCAGGCACCTTATCAAATGCCTTTGGGAAATCTAAGTACACCACATCTACAGGTTCCCCTTTATCCACCTTGCTTGTTACTTCCTCAAAGAACTCTAATAAATTAGTTAAACATGATTCCTCTTTCACAAAACCATGTTGACTTCCTCTGATCCCATTATGATTTTCCAAGTATTCTGCTATAACCTCCATAATAATCGATTCTAGTAATTTCCCTATGACAGATGTTACGCTAACTGGCCTATAGTTTCCTGCTTTCTGTCTCCCTCCTTTCTTGAATAAAGGAGTTATATTTGCTATTTTCCAATCCTCTAAGGCCCTTCCAGAATCTAAGAAATTTTGGAAGATTATAACCAAAGCCACTACTCTGTCTACTATCTCTTTTAAGACCCGAACATGTGGGCCATCTGGTCCTGGGGACTTGTCAGCCTTTAGGTCTAAATTTTCCGAGCACCTTTTCCATGGTGATGGTAGTTGTTCTAAGTTCCTCCCTCCCTTTCACCTCTTGATTTTAGGTATCTTTGGCAGGTTTTCTAAGTCCTCTACAGTGAAAACAGACACAAATGACCTGTTAAACACCTCCACCATTTCCTCGTTTACCATTATCAATTCCCTAGACTCACTCTCCAGAGGACCAACATAAGCTTTAGTTACTCTTTTCCTATTTAAATACTTGTAGAAACTCTTACTATCTGTTTTTACATTACTAGCTGGTTTTCATTCATACTCTACTTTCTCTCTCTTTGTTTTTCATGATTCTTTGCTGGTTCTTAAAATCTGTCCAATCTTCTGACCTATCACTAACCATTGCAGATTTAAATAGCGCTTCTTTTAATTTGATACTATCCTTGACTGCCATATTTAGCCACGGATGATGCATCCTTCTCAAATAATTTTTCTTTCTCACTGGGCTAAATCTTTGCTGAGAGTTATTAAATATCTCCTTAAAAGTCTACCCCTGCTTCTCCACTATCCTACCATTTAACCTAGTTTCGCAGTTCACTTTCTGCCTTCATACCTTTCTAATTACCTTTATTTAGGTTTAAAACACAAGTCTTAGACCCACACTTTTCCCTTTCAAACTGAACGAGAAATTCTATCATGTTACGATCACTGTTGTTGAGAGGCTCCTGCACCATGAGATTATTGATTATCCTGTCTTATTGTACATATCCAGGTCTAGACTAGCCTGCTCCCTAGTTGGCTGTAGAACGTACTGTTCTAAGAAATTGTCTGGAATACACTTTAATAACTCATTTTCCAGGCTACCTTTGCCAATCTGATTCGCCCAATCTACATGTAGATTAAAGTCACCCAAGACTGCAGTGGTACCTTTCTTACATGCCCCATTTCTTCCTGTATACTCTGCTCGACTGTGTAGCAGCTGTTAGGGTGGCCTATAAACTACTCCCACAAGTGCCCGCTTACATTTCCTATTTCGTATCTCTACCCAAACTGATTCTGCATCTTGCTCTTCTGAGCTAAGATCATCTCTTGCTACTGCACTAATGATATCCTTAATTAACAGAGCTACTTCACCACCTTGTCCTAGCTTCCTGTCTCATTGAAATGTTGATTACCCTTCATTATTTATTCCTATCTGTGCTAACAATTCATCCATTTTGTTGTGAATGTTACACACATTCAGATACAGAGCATTTAACTCTGTCTTTTTTACCACTTCTGCAGTCTTTGGCCTTATCTGCTGGTGTAGTCTTATGCTCTATCCCTTGCTGCCTCCTGCCACACTCTGATTATCATCACCCAAATCACTACCTGGCTCTATTACCTCACTGTTTCCCTTTGGTTTACCACATGTGAATGGTTCACGTGCTAAGTTTGTTACAGAGAGGGAAATAGGTGCTCCTTTTTCAGCCTCCAGTCGCTGTAGAAGATGCAAGTTGCTTCCCAGAAATAGAGGGCAACCTTGAGAGTGTGACATCACAGGAAAGCTGTAAGATGATTGGTTGGTAAAATGATCATGTGATCATTCCCCCCCATCCCCCCACTATTTTTAGTTTAAAGTCCTCTCCACTGCCCTAAGATGTATGACTTGCCAGAACACGGGTGCCAGTACAGTTCAGGTGAAAATCGTCCCACCCGTACAGCTCCCACCTTCCCCAGTACTGGTGCCAGTGCCTCACGATTCGAAACTCATTTCTATCACACCAGTCTTTGAGCCACGCATTGACCTCGCTAATCTTATTTACCCTACACCAATTTGCTCGTAGCAAGGTAATAATCTCTGGATGATTACCTTTGAGGTCCTGCTTTTTTATTTAGCCCCCCCGAGATCAGATGCTCATATTTCCTATGCAGCACCTCTTTCCTACTCCTACCTATGTCGTTGTTACCCACGCGGACCATGACAACTGCATCCTCCCCCTCCCACTGCAAGTTCCTCTGCAGCCCTGAGCAAATGTTCTGAACCCTGGCACCAGGCAGGAAACACAGCCTTCAGAGGCTCTATAAAAGCAGGCAGTTTTTCAAAACTGCATGGAGCAGAGACTTTGCCTGAGTGAAACACAGTCAGAGTGTGAATATGGGAATTTGCTAAGTTTGGTACAGAGAGGGAAATAGGTGCTCCTTTTTCAGCCTCCAGTCACTGCAGAAGACACAAGTTGCTTCCGAGAAATAGAAGGCAACCTTGAGAGAGTGACATCATAGGAAAGCTGTAAGATGATTGGTTGGTGAGTAACTGCTCAAAGGGAGTATCTGTAAATAGGAGCAGGATCCAGTTGTCGTGGTCCTTGTAGGTACCAACGACATAGGTAGGATTAGAAAAGAGATTTTGCTTAGACAGTATGAGGAGCTAGGGGCAAAATTAAAGAGCAGAACCTCAAGGGTAATAGTCTCTGGCAGAGGGCACATAAGATTAGTGAAATGAATATGTGGCTCAAAGGCTGGTGTGGGAGAAACGGGTTTTGGTTCATGGGGCACTGGCACCAGTACTGGGGAAATTGGGGGCTGTACCGTTGCGACAGTCTGCGACATGCTGGGACCAATGATCCAGCAAACCATATAACTAGGGAAATACAGAGTGCTTTAACAAGGGGGGTGAGAGATCAAGCTTGGGTAGATGTAGCAACTCAAGGGGTAGAGTCAAGGCAGGAGAGCAGAATAGTAATATGGGAAATGAAGGTCAGAGAATGGTAGCAAGGGCCAGAGAAAAATCCTAACAACACAACAAAAGTCAAGACTAAATGTTACAAAGATAACACAAAGACAAAACTAAAGGCTCTGTATCTGAATGCATGTAGCATTCATAACAAAGTAGATGAAATGATAGCGCACATTGAAGTAAATAAATATAGCCATTACGGAGACATGGCTGCAGGATGACAAGGATTGGGTCCTGAATGTTGAGGGGTATATGACATTCAAAACGAATAGGAAGCTAGGTAAAGGTGGAAGGGTAGCACTGTTACTCAAGGATGGCATTGGTGCAATTGTTAGAGATGACCTTGGTTCAGGAGATCAGGATATAGAATTGGTTTGGGTGGAGATGAGGAATAGTAGGGGAAATAAGTCACTCGTGGGAGTGGTCTACAGGCCCCCCAAACAGTAATCACAATGTAGGATGAAGTATACAAGAAGAAATATTGGGTGCTTGTGATAAAGGGACAGCAATAATTATGAGTGATTTTAATCTATATATAAACTGGAAAAATCATATTGGCAATTGTAGCCTGGATGAGGAGTTCATAGAATGCTTGAGATAGTTTCTTGGAGCAGCACATTCTGGAACCAACCAGAGAGCGGGTTATATTGGACTTGGCATTGTGTAATGTGACAGAATTAAATCATGACCTCAGAATAAAGGCACCTTTAGGTAGCAGCAAACACAACATGATTGAATTTTACATCCAGTTTGAAAGAGAGAACAGTGGATCTAAGACTAGTATTTTAAACCTAAATAAGGGCAAATATATGAACATGAAATCTGAGCTAGCTGAAGTGAACTGGGATACTAGGCTTGGAAATAGATCAATAGAGAAGCAGTGGCAGATATTTAAGGGGATATTTCAGAATACTCAGAATTACTACAATGAAGAAAAATTCTAAGAGGAGGTCCTACCATCCGTGGTTAACTAAAGAAGTTGAGGAAAGCATCAAACTTAAGGAAAAAGCATATAATTTCGCAAAGGTGAGTGGCAGTTCAGATGATTGGTCAGAATATAAAGAACGGCAGAGAATGACTAAATGGTTAATCAGAAGAAAGAAATTAGAGTATGAGAGGAAGCGAGATAGAAATGTAATAATGGATAGCAAGAGTTTTTACAGGTATTTAAAAAAGTAGAAGAGTAAGTAAAGTGAGTGCTGGTCCTCTTCAGAGTGAGAATGGGGAGATAATAGCAGATAATAAGGAAAAAGTGGATGAAATGAACAAACACTATAGAGAATACCAAAAACATTCCAGTAATAGCTGTAAATTAGGAGGTGGAAGGAAGAGAGGAACTTGGTGAAATTACAATCACCAGGGAAGTGGTATGAACAAACTGATGGAGCTGCAGGCTGACAAGTCTCCGGGTCCTGATGGGCTTCATCCTAGGGTCTTAAAAGAGGTGGCTAATGAGGTAGTAGATGTGTTGTTAATTATTCAAAATTCAAAAATGACACAAAGATAGGTAGGAAAGCATGTTGTGAAGAGGACATAAGGAGGTTGCGGACTGATACAGATAGGGTGAGTGAGTGGGCAAAAATCTGGCAGATGGAGTGTAATGTGGGAAAATGCGAAGTTGTTCACTTTGGCAGGAAGAATAAAAAAGCAGAGTAATACTTAAATGGAAAATGGCTGCAGAAATCTGAGGTGCAGCGGGATCTAGGTGTTCCAGAACATGAGTATGCGGTTACAGCAAGTAATAAATAAGGCAAATGGAATGCGATCCTTTCTTACGAGAGGAATTGAAAATAAAAGTAGGGATGTTATGCTTCAGTTATACAGGGCATTGGGGAAACTACATCTCGAATACTGTGTGCAGTTTTGCAATTATTTAAGGAAGGATGTAAATGCATTGGAGGCGGTTCGGAGGCGGTTTACTAGTTTGATACCTGGAATGAGCAGGTTGTCTTATGAGGAAAGGTTGGACAGACTAGGAGTTTAGAAGATTGAGGGGAGACTTGATTGAAGTATATGAGATCCTGAACAGTCTTGACAAGGTGAATGTGGCAAGGATGTTTCCTCTTGTGTGTGAGTCCAGAACTAGGGGGCACTGTTTTAAAATTAAGGACAGAAAT
Source organism: Heterodontus francisci (assembly GCF_036365525.1). Lineage (NCBI taxonomy): Eukaryota > Metazoa > Chordata > Chondrichthyes > Heterodontiformes > Heterodontidae > Heterodontus > Heterodontus francisci. The sequence goes on along the minus strand of NC_090380.1, from coordinate 15,199,367 downwards.
GAGGAGAATTTTTTTCTCTCAGAGGGTTCTGCAACTTTGGAACTCTCCGCCTCAGAAAGTGGTGGAGGCGGGGTCATTGAATAATTTTAAGGCGGGGGTAGGTAGATTCTTGTTAGGCAAGAGAATCAAAGGTTATCGGGGCTGATGGGAACATGGAATTCGAGACACAGAAAGATCAGCCATGATCTTATTGAATGGCGAAGCAGACTTGAGGAGCTGAATGGCCTACTTCTACTCCTAATTCATATGTTCATAAATCCACTGGGGGGTGGTGGGGGGGGGGTCTCATACCTTCTAGGTGAGTTGAGGGAGAAATCCTGACCATAGAGTGAGGACCACCTTCGAGACCATCATTTCAGCAGCTTCCATGTGGCAGTCGATCACTCTGGACACTTGGCTGCAGGAGACCAGAAGTACTGAGTATCCTTCACAGTCACAGCTTGAGTCTCCAGGTTTTCACAATGTGGTTTGTTTTGACCAGCAGAGGAACCATCGACTGGTGGATAAACTGACAGGTGAAATCAGGATCTTCTACCATTCACACTGAGAGTGAGTGAATGATAGTCACAGTCAACTTTGTCATCCAGAAGGCTTAAATATTCTGGATCTTTCTCCACTTGAGTCTTGCTCGGCCGGTAATATTTCCACAGGTCTCCATTGTCACAGCATGTGGAGTAGAGCTGGTTGATCTGGGAGCACGGTGTTTTCCAGGGGTTGATGCTACAGCATCAGGCTCTGAGGTTAATACTGCGATATATAGGTGGGAGAGGGGACCACATTCAGGATGAATGGGATTCTAGGCCAGTGGACATGGGTGAGTTCACTTGGCATTTCAATAGGCTCGAGATGTGAAATGATGGTATTACAGATGATACAAAAGTTAGCAATGTAGTAAATAGTGAGCATGATGGAAGCAGACTTCAAGAGGACACAGACAGACTGGTGAACTGGGCAGGCACATGGAAGATACAGTTTAATGTGGGTAAGTGTGAAGTGATGCAGTTTGGGAGGCCGAATAACCTAAATGGTGCCATTTTGGAGGGGGGGGGGGGTCCAAGAACAGAGGGCCTTGGGGGTGCATATTTGCAAATCCTTGAACGTGGCAGATCAAGTTGACAAGGTGGTTGAGAAAGCATCTGCCTTTGTAAATAGGAACACTGAATAGAAATACAAGGAAGTCATGCTGAAACTTTACAAATCTTTGGTTTGTCCTCAGCTGGAGTAATGTGTACAATTCTGGGCACCACAATTTAGGAAGGATTTCAAGACCCAGGAGATGATACACAGGAGGTTTACCAGGTTGATATCAAGGATGAGGGAGTTCAGTTATGTGGAGAGATTGGAGAGCTGGGATTGTTCTCCTTAAAGCAGTGAAGTTTAAGGGGAGACCTAATGCAGGTATTCAAAATGATGAGGGATTTTAATAGAGGAACAGGGAGAAAGTATTTCCATCGGCAATTGGACATATACTTGAAGAGGACTAATTTTCAGGGTTTTGTAGAAAAGGCTGGGGTATAGGACTAAATTGGACATCTTCAAAGAGCCGCACGGGTGTAATGGGCTGAATGTGGTTGTGCATGACCAAAAAGGCCGACCCATAGAAAGACACCAAATTTGAGACAAAGGGTCAAATTGCAAACTCCAAGCTCACACATTTCTAGTTGTCAAATTGATGTGATATTGGTCTCCAACACCTGAGATAGTGGATTTCAATCCCATCCAGGAACAAATGTGAAAATGTGCTCTATGTGGGAAGCCAGGAACAATTCCAGCGCCCGGGACCAGCATGTGTGCAGGAAGTGTCTCTAGCTGCAGCTCCTGGAAGCCTGGGTTTCGGAGTTGGAGCAGCAGCTGGGGACACTGTGGGGTATCCACAAGGCAGAGAGCATCATTGATAGCACGTATAGAGAGGTGGTCACATCGCAGGCTCAGACACCACAGGCAGGAAGGGAATGGGTGACCACCAGGCAGAGCAAGAGGACTAAGCAGGCAGTTGAGGACTCTCCTGTGGCTATTCCCCTGCAAAACAGATATACTGCTTTGGATTCTGTTGGGGGGAATGGCCTCTCAGGGGAAAGCAGCAACAGCCCAATTCGTTGCACCACAGTTGGCTCTGTTGCACAGGGGAGGAGTAAAAAGTGTGGAATGCAATAGTTATAGGGATTCAATTGTAAAGGGAATAGATAGGTGTTTCTGTGGACGTAAAAGAGACTCCAGGATGGTATGTTGCCTCCCTGGTGCTAGGGTCAAGGATGTCTCAGAGTGGTTACAGGGCATTCTGAAGGGGGAGCCAGTGGTAGTGATATACCTTGCTACAAACGGCGTAGGTTAAAAAAGGACGAGGTCCTAAAAGCAGAATATAGGGAGTTAGGAGGTAAGTTGAAAAGTAGGACCTCAAAGGTAGTGATCTCAGGATTACTATCAGTGCCACGTGCCAGTCAGAGGAGAAATAGAAGGATATATCGGCTGAAGGGATAGTGTAAGGGGGAGGGTTTTAGATTCCTGGGACATTGGGACCGGTTCTGGGGGAGGTGGGACTGGTACAAACTGGACGGGTTACACCTGGGCAGGACCTGGACTGATGTCCTAGGGGGAGCATTTGCTAGAGTGGTTGGGGAGGGTTTAAACTAAAATGGCAGGAGAATGGGAACCTTTGTAAGGAGTCAGAAGAGGGGGGAATCATAGACAAGAACAAAAGACAGAAAGGAGAATAAGAAACGTGATAGGCAGAGAAATCAAGGGCCAGAATCAAACAGGGCCACAGTGAAAAATAGTGGGAAGGGGACAAGTAATGTTAAAAAGACAAGTCTTCAGGCATTGTGCCTTAACACGCGAAAATTTCTCAATAAAGTGGATGAATTAATTGCGCAAATAGATGTAAACGGGTATGATATAGTCGGGATTACAGAGACATGGCTGCAAGGTGACCAGGGATGGGAAATGAACATCCAGGGGTATTCAGTATTTAGGAAAGGCAGCCAAAAAGTAAAAGGCGGTGGAGTTGCAATAGTGAGGAAGGATATTAGCTCTGACGATGTGGAATCTGCATGGGTAGAGCTGAAAAAAAACTAAGGGGAAAATTTTTTTAGTGGGGATTGTATATAGACCCCCAAACTGTACTGGTGATGTTGGACTTGGCATTAAACAGGAAATTGGAGACGCATGCGAAAAAGGAACATCTGTAATTATGGGTGACTTTCATCTGCATATAGATTGGGGAAATCAAATTAGTTACAATACCATAGAGGAGGAATTCTTGGAGTGCATATGGGATGGTATTCTGGACCAATACACTGAGGAACTAACCAGAGAACAGGCCATCCTAGACTGGGTATTGTGTAATGAGAGAGGAATAATTGACAATCTAGTGGTGCGAGACCCCTTGGGGATGAGCGACCATAATATGATAGAATTCATCATCAAGATGGAAAGTGATGTAGTTGATTCTGAGACTAGGGTCCTGAATCTTAATAAAGGAAATTACAAAGGTATGAGGCACGAGTTGGCTATGAAGGATTGGGAAACGTTACTTAAAGGGATGAGGGTGGATAGGCAATGGCAAACATTCAAAGAGCGCATGGACAAACTGCAACAATTGTTTATTTCTGTCTGGCGCAAAAGTAAAACGGGAAAGGTAGCCAAACCATGGCTTACAAGGGAAATTAGAAATAACATTAGATCCAAGGAAGAGGCATATAAATTCACCAGAAAAAACAACAGACCTGAGGATTGGGAGCAGTTTAGAATTCAGCAAAGGAGGACCAAGGGATTGATTAAGAATGTGAAAATAGAGTACGAGAGTAAGTTTGCGGGAACATAAAAAGTGACTGTAAAAGTTTCTATAGGTATGTGAAGAGAAAAAGATTAGTGAAGACAAATGTAGGTCCCTTACAGTCAGTAACAGGGGAATGTATTATGGGGAATAAAGAAATGGTTGATCAACTAAATACTTACTTTGATTTTGTCTTCACAATGGAGGACACAAATATCATACCAGAACTGTTGGGGAACACAGGGCTTAGTGAGAGAGAGGAACTGAAGGAAATCAGTATTAGTAGAGAAATGGTGTTGGGGTAATTGATGGGATTGAAGGCCGATAAATCCCCAGGGCCTGATGGTCTGCATCCCAGAGTACTTAAGGAAGTGTCCCTAGAACAATGCATTGGTGGTCATCTTCCAAGATTCTATAGACTGTGGAACAATTCCTACAGATTGGAGGGTAGCTAATATAACCCCACTATTTAAAAAGGGAGGTAGGGAGAAAACAGGGAATTATAGACCAGACAACCTGACATCGTTAGTGGGGAAAATTCTGGAGTCCATTATCAAAGATTTTCCAGCAGAGCACTTGGAGAACAGTGGCAGAATCGGGCAGAGTCAGCATGGATTTACGAAATGGAAATCATGCTTGACAAATCTACTAGAATTCTTCGAGGATACAACTAGCAGAGTTGATGAGGGGGTGCCAGAGAATGTGGTTTATTTGTACTTTCAGAAGGCTTTCGACAAAGTCCCATATTTGGGCCGCACAGTGGCGCAGTGGTTAGCACTGCAGCCTTACAACTCCAACAACCCGCGTTCACTTCTGCGTACTGCCTCTGTGGAATTTGCAACTTCTCCCTGTGACTGTGTGGGTTTCCACCAGGTGCTCCGATTGTCTCCCAAAGACTTGCAGGTTGATAGGTAAATTCGCCATTGTAAATTGCCCCTAATGTAGGTAGGTGGTAGAAGAATTGTGGGGATGTGGTCGGGAATATGGGATGAATGTAGGATTAGTATAAGTTGATGGTTGGCACAGACTTGGTGGGCTGAAGGGCCTGTTTCAGTGCTGTATGACTCTATGAGAGATTAGTGTGTAAAATTAAAGTGCATGGGATTGGAGATAGTGTATTGCAATGGATAGAAAATTGTTTGGTAGGCAGGAAACAAAGGATAGGGATAAATGGGTCTTTTTCCGAATGGCAGGCAGTGACTAGTGGGGTGCCGCAGGGATCAGTGCTAGGAACCCAGCTATTCACAATATATATTAATGATTTAGATGAGGGAACTAAATGTAATATCTCCAAATTTGCAAAACTGGGTGGGAGGGTGAGTTGTGAGGAGGATGCAGAGAGGCTTCAGGGTGATTTGGACAAGTTAAGTGAGTGGGCAAGTGCATGGCAGATGCAGTATAATGTGGATAAATGTGAGGTTATCCACTTTGGTAGCAAAAACAGGAAGACAGATTATTATCTGAACAGCTATAAACTGAGAGAGGGGACTATGAATATGAAGGGAGACCTGGGTGTTCTCGTACACCAGTCACTGAAGGTAAGCATGCAGGTGCAACAGGCGGTAAAAAAGGCAAATGATATGTTGGCCTTCATAGCGAGAGGATTTGAGTACAGGAGCAGGGATGTCTTGCTGCAATTATACAGGGCCTTGGTGAGGTCACACCTGGAATATTGTGTGCAGTTTTGGTCTCCTTATCTGAGGAAGGATGTTCTTGCTATAGAGGGAGTGCAGCGAAGGTTTATCAGACTGATTCCTGGGATGGCGGGACTGATGTATGAGGAGAGATTGAGAAGGTTAGGAGTCTATTCGCTGGAGTTCAGAAGAGTGAGGAGGGATCTCATAGAAACCTATAAAATTCTAACAGGACTTGACAGGGTAGATGCAGGAAGGATGTTCCCGATGGTGGGGGAGTCCAGAACCAGGGGTCATAGTCTAAGGATACGGGGTAAACCTTTCAGGACTGAGATGAGGAAACATTTCTTCACCCAGAGAGTGCTGAGCCTGTGGAATTTGCGACCACAGAAAGCAGTTGAGGCCAAAACATTGTATGTTTTCAAGAAGGAGTTAGATATAGCTCTTGGGCCTAAAGGGATCAAAGGGTATGGGGGGAAAGCGGGAACATGTTACTGAGTTGGATGATCAGCCATGATCATAATGAATGGCGGAGCGGGCTCGAAGGGCCGAATGGCCTACTCCTTCTCCTATTTTCTATGTTTCCTTTCCCATTTCTAATACATTGTTATATATATAATCTCTTCCTTGTCTTCTTCTAATAGTCAAGATGGGAATCCATCAGGATCAGGGGTTTTACTCTCTCTAAGATTGACTCGTTTACCAATTCCACCCCCACCCCCAACTTTCTATTTTAAACGTTTTTCGATCTTTTTTTGATCTCTTCTTCTAATGTCATGCTGACCATGTCAGTCTCCCTGGTAAATACCGAGGTAAAGGAATTATTTCATATTTCGGTCATCTCACTGTAACGACCTGAGTTTATCATGTGTATCCCTTAGTGACCCAATCCCTATCCTGATTTTTCATTTGTTATTGAGGTGTCTGTGGAATAATTTCCTTTTTTTCTTATATTTATTGATAATTTAATTTTGTCATTTCTCTTTGCCTTCCTATTTGTTTTTTTAAAGTCTTACCTGACCTTTACATATTCCTTTTTGTCATTCTCTCCTTTGTGTCTGCCTTTATCTTTAGTTTTAACTTTGCTCAGTTTACGGAGAATGTAGAGCATTTCCTAAGTACATCAAGGCTGTTGATCCAGGCATGTGACTCCTGTGGTTCAATGGGTAAGACACTGACTTCACAATTCAGGATTGTCAATGCAATCCCTATCTGGGGTAAACTTGGCTTTGAATAATCTTCATTCTGTGAAAACCAGCTCATTGTCCTTGTTTCTGAAATACACAGAGATCAAATAACTTCATCAGCTCCTGTCTTGTAAATGACTGAAATTTAGAGGAAGCAAGTTAAACCTGTGGAAAGCCACTTGCTCTTCACATATAATTGATGTTTTGCCCAGAAATCACTGTATCAATTCCTGACAGGCAAAAGAAAGTCAGATCATGTCATGTCATTACTGGGATCTTTCAAATCGATAGAATGTGGTTGTGTATGAATAGAAAGATTGGAGCACAAAAAGGCATCAAATGTGGCAGTGATTATAGAGAGACAAAGGGGACAGTTGCAAAGACCAAACTCTTTCTATGTGCAGCCACATGACCGAAAGAATAAGGTCCAGCCCTCCTAAAACAGGCATTGATGGTGCAAGTCTCATTTGTGATGAAAGCAGTTTTAGGTGAAGGAGCACATTCTGTAAACAGGCTGCATTCTGTAACAAGCAGTTAGTTTTCTTTTTAACTGATCAGCCAATCTCGGCAGTTCCTGTTCGGCTCCCTCCTCACTCTCGCCTTGCTTTCCAGTGTCACAATCCAATGTAATGTTTCGACTGAGCTGTGCACCATCCCAACACCCAGGGAACAATGTCACTTGCACTTTCCAGGCAAATATTTATTTTATTTAGAGATACAGCACAGGAACAGGCCCTTTGGCCCACCGAGTCTGTGCCAACCATCAACCACCCATTAATACTAATCCTACATTAATCCCATTCCCCTCTCACATCCCCAACTTTCCTCAATTCCCCTACCTGTACTTGGGGCAATTTATAATGGCCAATTTACCTATCAACCTGCAAGTTATTGTCTGTGGGAGGAAACCGGACACCCGGCGAAAACCCACCCAGTCACAGGGAGAACTTGCAAACTCCGCACAGGCAATACCCAGAATCGAACCCAGGTCGCTGGAGCTGTGAGGCTGCGGTGCTAACCACTGCGCCACTGTAAATTCTGTCTTCAGATTACCCCATGTCTGAGGCACAGTTGTTACTTTGTAATGTAGATATCCAATTACAATACACGTATGATTCATGTGATCAGATTCAGGGTGAAATACACAGCACACTCTTCCTCCAAGCTGGAAAATTCTAGGTTGAAATGTTACCTTGTTTATCATAGAAACTTACAGCAGAAGGAGACCATTCAGCCCATCGTATACACTCAGTTACAATAATAACTCCTCTAGTGTTCCTCAATTCTACTGAAATAGATTCTGTCTTTGGTCTCTCAACTCTATCATTCCTCCTCAGTGTTATAATAGTTTCTTTGAACAATGCTGCCATGCCCTCCATTTTTCCTGCCCTATTATTCCTGAATATCTTGTTTCCAGGAATATTCATTATCCCAATCTTCCCCTCCTTTGAGCCAGATCTCTGTTATTGCCACAATAACATGACCCTCCCATTTCTGAATTATTCTTTATTCTGGTGCTATTTGTCTCTCCCAGTCCACTTTGCATCTTGCTTCTCCTCTCTAATGTTACATCCTGGTGCCTCCCCCAGCCCCGCCAAATTCATGTAAACCTTCACTAACAACACCAGTTAAAGTTTCTTCAAGGACATCAGTCCCAGTTTTGTTGAGGGAGATTCACAGAGTTATACAGAGGTTCCTGCCTCAACCACCCTTTCAGGCAGTGTGTTCCAGATTCCAACCACCCTCTGGGTGAAAAAGTTTTTCCTCAAATCCCCTCTAAACCTCTGGCCTCTTACATTTAATTTATGCCCCCTGATTATTGACACAGCCACTAAGGGAAAAAGTTTCTTCCTATCTATCCTATCTATGGCCCTCATAATTTTGTAGACCGCAATCAGGTCCCCCCTCAGCATTCTCTGCTTTTAGGAAAACAACCCTAACCTATCCAGTCTCTTGTCATAGCTGAAATGTTCCAGCCCAGGCAACATCCTGGTGAATCTCCTCTGTACCCTCTCCAGTGCAATCACATCCTTCCTATAGTGTGGTGACCAGAACTGTACACAGTACTCCAGCTGTGGCCTAACTAGTGTTTTATACAGCTCCATCATAACCTCCCTGCTCTTATATTCTGTGCCGCGGCTGATCAAGGCAAATATCCCGTATTCCTTCCTAACCACCTTATCTACCTGTGCTGCTGCCTTCAGTGATCTTTGGACAAGTCCATCAAGGTCCCTCTGACCCTCTGTACTTCCTCGGGTCCTACCATCCATTGTGCATTCCCTTGCCTCATTAGACCTCCCAAAATGCATCACCTCACAGTAATGGATAAGGCACTGGCCTCCTAAGCCAGTGATTGTGGGTTCAAGTCCCATCTGGGGTGCAGCAAGCATGTATTAAATCATTCTCTTAACTTTGCAACCAATCTCACCAGGGATGATTCAGTTTGCTGCTTCCTATTATTTGCCACTGCTCTGCCCATCTTACCAGCCAATCTATATTAGATTAGTAATAGAACATTACAGCGCAGTACAGGCCCTTCGGCCCTCGATGTTGCGCCGACCTGTGAAACCATCTGACCTACACTATTCCATTTTCATCCATATGTCTATCCAATGACCACTTAAATGCCCTTAAAGTTGGCGAGTCTACTACTGTTGCAGGCCGGGTGTTCCACGCCCCTACTACTCTCTGAGTAAAGAAACTACCTCTGACATCTGTCCTATATCTATCACCCCTCAACTTAAAGCTATGTCCCCTCGTGTTTGCCATCACCATCCGAGGAAAAAGACTCTCACTATCCACCCTATCTAACCCTCTGATTATCTTCTATGTCTCTATTAAGTTACCTCTCCTCCTCCCTCTCTCCAACGAAAACAACCTCAAGTCCCTCAGCCTTTCCTCGTAAGACCTTCCGTCCATACCAGGCAACATCCTAGTAAATCTCCTCTGCACCCTTTCCAAAGCTTCCACATCCTTCCGATAATGCGGTGACCAGAACTGCACACAATACTCCAGGTGCGGCCTCACCAGAGTTTTGTACAGCTGCAGCATGACCTCGTGGCTCCGAAACTCGATCCCCCTACTAATAAAAGCTAACACACCACATGCTTTCTTAACAGCCCTATTAACCTGGGTAGCAACCTTCAGGTATTTATGTACCTGGACACCAAGATCTCTCTGTTCATCTACACTACCAAGAATCTTCCCATTCGCCCAGTCCTCTGTATTCCTGTTACTCCTTCCAAAGTGAATCACCTCACACTTTTCCGCATTAAACTCCATTTGCCATCTCTCAGCCCAGCTCTGCAGCCTATCTATGTCCCTCTGTACCCTACAACATCCTTCTGCACTATCCACAACTCCACCGACCTTAGTGTCATCCGCAAATTTACTAACCCACCCTTCTACACCCTCTGCCAGGTCATTTATAAAAATGACAAACAGCAGTGGCCCCAAAACAGATCCTTGCGGTACACCAATAGTAACTAAACTCCAGGATGAACATTTGCCATCAACCACCACCCTCTGTCTTCTTTCAGCTAGCCAATTTCTGATCCAAAGCTCTAAATCACCTTCAACCCCATACTTCCGTATTTTCTGCAATAGCCTACCGTGGGGAACCTTCTCAAACGCCTTACTGAAATCCATATACACCACATCCACTGCTTTACCCTCATCCACCTGTTTGGTCACCTTCTCGAAAAACTCAATAAAGTTTGTGAGGCACGACCTACCCTTCAGAAAACCGTGCTGACTTTCGCTAATGAACTTATTCTTTTCAAGATGATTATAAATCCTGTCTCTTATAACCTTTTCCAACATTTTACCCACAACCGAAGTAAGGCTCACAGGTCTATAATTACCAGGGCTGTCTCTACTCCCCTTCTTGAACAAGGGGACAACATTTGCTATCCTCCAGTCTTCCGGCACTATTCCTGTCGACAATGACGACATAAAGATCAAGGACAAAGGCTCTGCAATCTCCTCCCTAGCTTCCCAGAGAATCCTAGGATAAATCCCATCTGGCCCAGGGGACTTATCTATTTTCACACTTTCCAAAATTGCTAACACCTCCTCCTTGTGAACCTCAATCCCATCTAGCCGAGTAGCCTGAATCTCAATATTCTCCTCGACAACATTTTCTTTCTCTACTGTAAATACTGACGCAAAATATTCATTTAACGCTTCCCCTATCTCCTCTGATTCCACACACAACTTCCCACTACTATCCTTGATTGGCCCTAATCTAACTCTAGTCATTCTTTTATTCCTGATATACCTATAGAAAGCCTTAGGGTTTTCCTTGATCCTATCCGCCAATGACTTCTCGTGTCCTCTCCTTGCTCTTCTTAGCTCTCCCTTTAGATCCTTCCTGGCTAGCTTGTAACTCTCAAGCGCCCTAACTGAGCCTTCACGTCTCATCCTAACATAAGCCTCTTCTTCCTCTTGACAAGCGCTTCAACTTCTTTAGTAAACCACGGCTCCCTCGCTCAACAACTTCCTCCCTGCCTGACAGGTACATACTTATCAAGGACACGCAATAGCTGCTCCTTGAATAAGCTCCACATTTCGATTGTTCCCATCCCCTGCAGTTTCCTTCCCCATCCTACGCATCCTAAATCTTGCCTAATCGCATCATAATTTCCTTTCCCCCAGCGATAATTCTTGCCCTGCGGTATATACCTGTCCCTGCCCATCGCTAAGGTAAACCTAACCGAATTGTGATCACTATCACCAAAGTGCTCACCTACATCTAAATCTAACACCTGGCCGGGTTCATTACCCAGTACCAAATCCAATGTGGCATCGCCCCTGGTTGGCCTGTCTACATTACATATCATCATGTAATCTAAGGCTTTCCTCCTCACTATTTACGACACCACCAATTTTCACGTCATCTGTGAACTTACTGATCATACCTCCTATATTCACGTCTAAATCATTAATGTACACTACAAACAGCAATGGTCCCAGCACCGATCCCTGCAGTACACCACTGGTCACAGGCTTCCAATCACATAAACAACCCTCGACCAAGATAAAATATATCATTGAGCAAATGGCATCAGGAAACCAGATCTGCTTCCACCTGCTCCACATCATTGTTAAAGGATGTGGAATTGGCTGAAAATAAAGTGAGTGGCCACAGGGACAGGTGGAATTTAGAAAGAATCCAGAGCAAACAGCAAGAGCATCCAGTGTGATGTCGTGCTCCTGTGGCCGAATGGATAAGGCACTGGTTTCTACAGGCAGGTATTTGTGAGGTTAAATCCCATCTGGGATGAGATTAATCTTCATTCAGTGAATATCTGCTCTTTGTCATCATTAAGAAACACACAAAGATTAAAGTAGCTTCAGTTTGAGTGCTGTCTGAGAAATGACTGAAACATAGAGTCAGGGTAAGCAAAGAAAGCTCTGGAAAGACACTTGCTTTTCACATTTCACACACTTTTCTACTTTGAGAACTGCCAAAGTTGGAAACAATTTTCCTGAACATTTGCTCCTCTCTCACCTTCCCACTATTTGCTCGCCCATAGTATAGACTCAGTCACAATAATAACTCCTCCAGCGTTCCTCAAGTCTACCAGTCAACATTTTGCCCAGTAATCAACGATACCAATTGCTGACAGACAACAGTAAGTTATATCCTGTCACATCATTGCTGAAATCTTTGGTATTAATACATTGTAGTTGGGTGTGAAAATAAAATGCTGACCCACAAAAAAGCTTCAAATTTGCCAGTGCTTAGAAAGGGTGTCAAAGGGACAAGTTGCAACACAAAATTTTACAGCCCCAGTGGCCTAATGGATAAGGCACTGGCCTCCTAAGCCAGTGATTGTGGGTTCAAGTCCCATCTGGGGTGCAGCAAGCATGTATTAAATCATTCTCTTAACTTTACAATCAATCTCACCAGGGCTGATTCAGTTTGCTGCTTCCTATTATTTGCCACAATCTGATGCAATTGTTCGACCAAGCTCTGTGCCATCTTTACACTCACTAAACAAAACCACCTCCACTTTCCACACAAATCCTCTCCCTTTTACCCCTCTTTTCACTTCACACAACATCCCATGCACAGTTCCTTCTTTCAAATACAAACACAAATTACAACTCATCGACAAATCCTCTAAACACATTCACACCTCAAATACACACCATACTCTTCCTCCAAACACCAACAATTCTATCTTCAATTATTATTTGGGCTTCCACACTATGAAAATGCTCAGCAGGCAACTGTACAGTCTGCTGGTCCACTGAGCTGCACAGACCAGGCAGTCGTCAGGATCAATACTTTTTTTTATTCATCCGCAGGATGGAAGTGCTGGCAAAGCCAGAATTTATTGTCTATCCATAAATTCCCTTCACAAAGTGCTGACCCCTCTTCTTGAACAGTTTCAGTCTGTGTAGTGAAGGTACACCCACAATGCTGTTAGGGACGGAGTTCCAGGATTCTGACCCAGTGACAGTGAAGGAACAGTGATTTTTTTTTTATTTCCAAAATATACTTTATTCATAAAAATCTGTAAAAATTACATTGCCAAACAGTTTCCAAACAGCACCAAAAAATACAAACATTGCAAGGGAGATCAGTTTCCTTCAATACTGTCATGAGTTTCTTCCCAACCCTTCCGTTTCACAATTGTCATGTCAATTACAGTTTTACATTTACAGCAATTCAGAATATTAACGATACAGTTCGAGGGGTTTCCCATAGATCCAGCCCCTCAGTCTAGCTTGGTGGGGGAACCTTACACTGTGGTCTTTCCCCATTGAGCCTTTGCTGCGGCTGCCCCAAGCTTTAGTGCGTCCCTCAGCACGTAGTCCTGGACCTTGGAATGTGCCAGTCTGCAACATTCGGTGTGAAGGAACAGTGATATATTGCCAAATCAGGAAGGTTTGGGACTGGGAGGGGAACTTGGAGGTGGTGGTGTTCCCATGCACCAGCATGCTGTTGTCCTTCTAGGTCACTGTGGGTGTACCGACCTCACATGGACTGCAGCAGTTCAAGAAGGCAGCTCACCACCACCTTCTCAAGGGCAATTAGACATGGGCAATAAATGCTGGCCTAGCCAATGACACCCACATCCCATGAATAAAAAAAGAAATACATTATTCCGAATATGTTATTAGAAGCTATTTTTATCACGAGAATCAGTAGCTGAAAAAAATGTCTTATATCTCGGCATCATAAATTAAAATTTAAAATCAGCGCTCCGAATTTGCCATAACCTTCCTTTTTTTTCCTGATCCAATCCTCTATATCCCTTGACATCCAGGGTTCCCTGGACTTGTTGGTCCTACCCTTTACCTTAACAGGAACATGTTGGCTCTGAACTTTCAATATTTCCTATTTGAATGACTCCCACTGGTCTGATGTCGACTTTCCTACAAGTAGCTGCTCCCAGTCCACTTTGGCCAGATCCTGTTTTATCATATTGAAATCGGCTTTCCCCCAATTCAGTACCTTTATTTCTGTCCAGCTTTGTCCTTTTCCATAACTACCTTAAATCTTACATAGTTATGGTCATGCTCCCCCATTGACACTTTTACCACTTGTCCGGCTTCATTTCCTAGGATTAGGACCAGTACTGCCCCTTCTCTTGTCGGTCTTTCTTGGTACTGGCTCAAAAAGCTCTCCTGTATGCATTTTAAGAATTCCGTCCCCTTTAAGCCTTTTTCACTAAGACAATCCCAGCTGATATTGGGGAAGTTAAAAGCCCCTACTATTATTACCCTATTATTTTTACATTTGGGACAGCTCTCCCAAATTTGGTACAAATCCCAGATAATTAGTAAGGAGGACTTTGCAGGGTCAGGTTTTCATTGTCAATGCTGAGGTCGATGCCAGGTGATCACTCTGGTTTCATTCTTACTGATTTCATGGCAGTTAGATACTACTGTGTGGCTTGCTGGGCCATTTCAGACAGCAGTTAAGAGTCAACCACATTATGGTGCATCTGGAGTCACACATAGGCCAAACCAGGTAATGACAGCAGATTCCCTTCTCTAAAGAAGATTATTAAACCAGATTCATTTTCACAACAATTGACTATGGCTTCATGGCCATCATTTAAATAGCTTTTTAAATTCCAGATGTATGAATTAAATTCAAATTCTGCTTTCTGCCATGGTAAGATTCAAACCAATGACCCCAGAAGAATACCCAAGGATCTCAAAGTTACTGATCCAGTGACAAGACCACTCCACTACCACCTCCCCATTGTTTTCCTTTATCAAGTCCCCAGACTCACTCTCCAGAGGACCAAGATTAGCTTTAGTTACTCTTTTCCTATTTAAATACTTGTAGACACTCTTACTATCTGTTTTTATATTACTAGCTAGTTTTCTCTCATGCTCTACTTTCTACCTCTTAATTAATTTTTTCATCATTCTTTGCTGGTTCTTAAAATCTGTCCAATCTTCTGACATATGACTAATCTTTGCAGATTTGTACAGTGTTTCTTTTAATTTGATACCACCTTAAACTTCCTTATTTAGCCACGGATGATGCATCCTTCTCAAAGGATCTTTCTTTCTCACTGGGATAAATCCTTGCTGACAGTTATTAAACATCCCCTTAAAGGTCTGCCACTGCATGTCGCCTCCTTTACCATGAATTTATTGATTAATCCTGTCTCATTATACATTACCAGGTCTAGAATAGCCTGCTCCTTAGTTGGCTCTAGAACATACTGCTCTAAGAAATTGTCAGGAATACACTCGATGAACTCATTTTTCAGGTTACCTTTGCCAATCTGACTCCTCCAATCTATATGTAGATTAACGTCACCCATGTGGGGATTACAGATCTGTTAGCCTTACATCAGTAGTAGGGAAAATGCTAGAATCTATTCTAAAGTTGTGAAAATGTACACTTGGATAATAATGACCTGATTGGGCATAGTCAACATGGATTTATAAATGGGAAATCAGTTTTACCAAACCAGTTGCGGTTTTCTTGAGGATGTTACTAACAGAATTTATAAATGGGAGTCGGTAGATGTGGTATACTTGGATTTTCAGAAGGCTTTTGATAAAGTCCCCCACGGGAGATTGCTTAGCAAAATTAAAGCACATGGAATAGGAGGTAACATACTGGCATGGATTAAGGATTGGTCAACAGGCATAAACCAGAGAGTAGGAATAAAGGGATTATTCTTGCATTGGCAGGCTGTGACTAGTGGGGCCACAGCTGGTCACAATGTATATCAATGGTTTGGGGACCAAATGCAAGTTCATGGATGGCACAAAACTAGGTGGGAATGTGTTTTGTGAGGAAGATGTAAATCTCTCAAGGAGATTTTGGACAGACTTAGTGAGTGGGCAAGAACATGGCAGATGGAATATAATGTGGAAAAATGTGAGGTTAGCCACTTTGGCAGGAGGAAGAGATGTGCAGAGTATTTCTTAAATGGTAAGAGATTAGAAAGTGTAGATGCACAAAGTGACATGGGCGTCCTTGTCAATAACTCACGGAAAGTTAACATGAAGGAGCAGGAAGAAATTAAGAAGGCTGATGGTATGTTAGTCCTTATTGCAAGAGGATTTGACTACAGGAGTTGCAAGGTCTTGCTTCAATTGAATAGAACCTTGGTTAGACCGCACCGGAAATAATGTGTGCACTTTTGGTCCCCTTATCTCAGGAAGGATATTATTGCCATAGAGGGAGTGCAACGAAGGTTCACCAGACTTGTTCCCGGGGTGGTGGGCCTGTCCTTTGAAGAGAGATTGGGGAAACCTAGAAAAAAACTTAAAGGGATGGACAGGGTAGATGCAGCTCAGATGTTTCCCCTGGTTGGGGAGTCTAGAACCAGAGCACACAATTTCAGAATACGGGACTGAGATGAGGAGAAATTTCTTTACTCAGAAGGTTGTGAACCTTTGGCATTCTCTACCCCAGAGGGCTGTGGAAGCTCAGTCATTGAGTATGATTAAAGCAGAGATTGACAGATTTCTAAATACCAATGACATAATGGGATGTGTGGAGAGTGTGGGAAAAAGGCATTGAAGTGAATGTTCAGCCATGATCGTATTGAATGGCAGAGCAGGCTCGATGGGCTGAATGGCATGTTCCTATGTTCCTTGTAGTACATTCTTACATGCCTCATTTATATCTTCCTGTATATTCTGTCCTACAGTGTAGTAACTGTTAGGGGGCCTAGAAACTACTCCCACAAGTGCCCTCTTACCTTTCCGATTTCTTACCTTTACCCAAACTGATTCTATATCTTGCTCTTCCGAACTAAGGTCATCTCTCACTACTGCACTAAAGACATCCTTAAGTAACAGAGCGCCCCCACCAACTTTTCCAAGCTTCCTGTCATTTCAAAATGTTGAATACCCTTCAATATTCAGGTCACAGCCTTGTCTCTGTAATGACTATCAGGTCTGACATATTTATTTCTATCTGTGCTAACAATCCATCCATTTCCTTACAAATGCTGCACACATTCAGATACAGAGCCTTTAACTCTGTCTTTTAACCATTTCTGCAATCTTTGGCCTTGTCTACTGGTGCTGTCTTGTGTTTGCATGTTCTGACCCGTCCCATCATACTGTGGTTATCATTACCCAAATCACTGTCCTGCTCGATTACCTTGTTGTTTACCTTTGATTTACTACATCTCCTCTCACATGATCCCTTCCCCCCCCTATTTAGTTTAAATCCCTCTCTACCACCCTAGTTATATGACTTGTCAGAACAGTTGTTCCAACACGGTTCAGGTGAAGACCATCCCAGCAGTACAGCTCCCACTTTCCCCAGTACTGGTGCCAGTGCTCCATGAATTGAAACTCATTTCTCCCACACCAGTCTGAGTCACACATTCACCTCTTTAATCTTATTTACCATACGCCAATTTGCTCGTGGCTCAGGTAATAATCCAGAGATTATGACTTTTGAGATTCTGATATTAAATTTCGCATCTAGCGACTCATAGTCCCTACAGAGAAATTCTATCCTAGTCCTACTTATGATATTTTTGTTACCCACATGGACCACAGCAACTGCATCCTCCCCCCTCCCACTGCATGTTCCACTCCAGCACCGAGCAGATGACCCGAACCCTGGCACAGGGCAGGCAAAACAGCTTTCTAGAATCTTGCTCTTGGCTGCAGAGAACTGTGTCTGTCCCCCTAACGATATTATCTCCTACTAACACCACATTGCTTTTTACTCCTCCTGCTTGAATGGCTTCCTGTACCATGGTGCCATGGTCAGTTGGCTCATCCTCCCTGCAGTCTTCATTCTCATCCATACAAACTGAAAGAACCTGAAACCTGTTGGACATTTGCAAGGGCTGAGGCTTCTCCATATCTGCTTTCTCGATCCCCTTACCTGCCTCACTCGCAGTCACGCCCTCCTATACCTGACCAAATCAGAAAATGCTATCCTAAAGGATGAGACTGCCTTCTGGAACAGTGTGTCCAGGTAACCTTCCCCCACCCTGGTGCATCACAGTGTCTGTAGCTCAGCCTCCAGTTCATCTAGACTGAGCCGAAGCTCCTCGAGCCAAAGACACTTACTGCAGACATGGGTGTCGTGGATCACATTGGTGTCCACGAGCTCCAGCATACTGCAGCTACAACGCATCTCCTGCCCTGCCATCCTGATTGTGTTTTAAGTAACTAATTAATTATTTACTTATTTAATTTTTAAATTCATGCCTCTCCTCACCAGCATTTACTGTACTTATTTAAACCTTGGTAATGCAATACTTAAATACTTACAATGCTTAAAAATGAAACAAGAGCAAGTGCATCTTCTTCCTTCCCTTCTGCTTCCATGTCTTAATTAATTAGAAGGTAGCTACTTATTTTAATCGTTATTTAACGCTTTTCTAATTTCCAGCTATTAACACACACCCCCTCACAGCAGTGTACTAATCTAGCTATTTACAGATCCTCCCTAATAGCAGTTCCTCACCAGCCAATCACCTTAAAGCATCCCTGTGATGTCACTGTCTCAAGGTTCCCCTCTATTTCTGGGAAGTAACTTGCATCTTCTACAGCGACTGGAGGCTGGAAAAGGGACACCTCTTTCACTCTCTGCACCAAACTTTCCAATGAACCAAATTCTTATCTTCACACTCTGACTGTGTCTCACTCAGGCAAAGTCTCCTCTCTGTTTGCCCCTTATTCCATGCTTTTTGAAAATAAATAAATTATTTGAAACGACATGGGACAATTGAGCATTCCAGTATGTACTGCAGGAGGGCTAATTTCAATGAGTTAAAAGGGATCTGACCTCCGTGGGTTGGAATTAAGAATTGGTAGGAAAGGTAGTTTTTTGAAAAAGGAGTGCTCCAAAGAGGAGATAGTTCAGGTACAGAGCAGACACATCCCCACGAGGGAGAAATGAATGGCATCCAAAGTTAGAGCTTCCTGCCTGACAAAAGATAAAGAGATGAAAATGAGAGAGAAAAACAGAGGCTTATAACAAATGTAAGATTGATAATGCGTAGAAAACCAAGTTGAATATAGAAAGTACAGAGAAGATCAAAAAAGGAAAGAAGAGGGGCAAAGAGATTACGAGAATAGATTTGCGGCGAACATAAAAGGGAACTCAAAAGTCTTTTATACACAATATAAACGGCCAACAGGTAGTGAAAGGAAGGGTGGGATTGATTCGGGACCAAAAAGGAGATATTCTTGTGGAGGCAGAGCACATGGCTGACACAGTTAGCAGGTTCAATACCTGCTGTGGGCTGATGTTAAGTTTATCTCAGCCAGGATAGGCAGTGAACACAGGAAGATAGGAAAAGGAGTTTGTATTTCAGACACTTGAACCTGTTCTGCTGTTCAATTAGATCAGGACTGATCTGTATCCTGACTCCATTGTACCATCTACAAGATCCACTGCAGTAACTCACCATGGCCCCTTCGACAGCACCTTCCAAACCCGTGACCTCGACCATCTCGAAGAATAGGGCAGCAGAGACATGGGAGCATCACCACCGGCAAGTTCCTCTCCAAGTCACATATCATCCTGATTGGAAATATATCACCATTCCTTCACTGTCACTGGAACAATATCCTGGAACTCCCTTCTTAACAGCATTGTGTGTGTACCCGCACCAGATGGACTGTAGCGGTTCAAGAAGGCAGCTCACCACCACCGTCTCAAAGACAATTAGGGATGAGTAACAAATGCTGGCCTTGCCAGTGACGCCCACATCTCATGAAAGAATTACAAAATAATTGTCACCTTGGTTCCATGTCCCTTAATATCATTGACTCACATAAATCTATCAATCTCAGATTTAAAATTATTAATTGAGTATCTACTGCTTTTTGTGGGAGAGAGTTCCACATGTCTAAAAGTCTTTTCATGAAGAAGTGTTTCCTAACTTCTCGCCTGAATGGCCTGGATCTGATTTTATGATGATGTCTCCTTATCCTAGACGACCCTATCTGTGGAAAACCTTTCTTTCCATCTCACCTTTCAAAATTCAAAAAACCACAATCAAATCACCCCTAACCCTGCAATACAAGCCTAGTTTATGTCATCTTTCCTCACTATGTAACCGCTGGAGTACTGGTAACATTCTGGTGAATCTGCTCTGCACTCCATCCAAGGCAAATATATCCATTACGAGGGGTGGCACAGGGTTAGCACTGCAGCCTCACAGCTCCAGCGACCCGGGTTCAATTCTGGGTACTGCCTGTGCGGAGTTTGCAAGTTCTCCCTGTGACTTGGTGGGTTTTTGCCGGGTGCTCCGGTTTCCTCCCACTGCCAAAGACTTGCATGTGATAGGTAAATTGGCCGTTGTAAATTGCACCGAGTGTAGGTAGGGAATATGGGATTATTGTCGGGTTAGTATAAATGGGTGGTTCTTGGTCGGCACCGACTCGATGGGCCGAAGGGCCTGTTTCAGTGCTGTATCTCTAAATAAGATGCAGTGCACAGTACTTCAGAACTGATTTAACAAGGCATTTGTATAGCTGCAGCACAGCTTCCTCCCCCTTCTATTCTAGCCCTGTGGATTAAAAGGCAAATATTCCATGAGCCTTTTAGATTAATTTTTGTACCTGCCTATTACATTTTAGTGATCTGTGTACATGGACATGTCAAATCTCTTTGACACTCCATCCATCCACATCGTGAGTATCTGAGACACACGGTGTGCAGATTGCCTCCACCATGCATCTTCACACCTTTCAGTTCACTGAATCAGCTCAAGAACATTGCAAAACATCGGAAGCAAGGCCAACACTCAGGAAACTGATCCTGTTCAACTCACCAGAATCCACATGGTGTGAAATGTGTGTCTGATGGACCTTCCTGCAGGATTTGGCACATATACGTCTGCACTGGCACCAAATCCACCGGGATGGCTATTCTTAGTGGCAGGTTAATACCTCATAGGTGACTGGAGAAACCAAATGGGCAAAGGTAGCCGAGATGAGGAGTTCATAGAATGTTTTCCTGATAGTTTCTTGGAACAGCCAACCAGAGAGCAGGCGATATAAGACCTGGTAGAAAAACAAGAAATGCTGGAAATACTCAGTAGGTCTGGCAGCATCTGTGCAGAGAGAAGCAGAGTCAATGTTTCAGGTCAGAGACCCTTCTTCAGAACACATAAGCTCACACATTTCTAGTTGCCCAATTGCTATAACACTGCCCTCCGAATCCTGAGATTGTGGATTTCTGCCATTTAGTAAATGTTGATCCAGAAACAAATGTGAAAACACTTTCTGTAAACATTATCAGAGTCTCTGACAGGCAAGTTGCCTCCCTCTTAATTGTAGGAGTATTGTCTCTTCAACCAAAGGTTGTGGGTTCCATTCTGTCCCATTCTGCATATTGAGCTGGCAATCCAATGCTGTGTTGAGATAGTGCTGCACTGTTGGAAATGTAACCTTTCGGATGGGATGTTACACTGAGGCTGTGACTATCCTCACAGGTAGATGTTACAAATCCCTGGAATTAATTTGAATAAGAGCAGTGGAATTATCCTCTGTGTTTTGGCCAATGTTAATCCCTCAATCAATGTGTCAAAAATAGAATATCTAGTTGTTAACACAACTATTTGGGGGAAGTTGCACAAATTTGCTCCCATGTTTCCTATCTTACAACAGTGAAAACATTTCTAAGTACTTCATTGACTGTGAAGTGATTTGGGATGTGGTCTGCATGGATTGGACCCTAAACTCTGGAATTCCCTCTCTCTGGGCTGAATTTTACTGACCCCCCCCCCCAACCCCCGTGACATCGGGGGTCATTGCAGGGGGGGACTTAGAAAATCCTTCCAGGAGTGGACTGCCATGGGCCTTGACGCTGGGAAGGCCCCGCCGCATTTTAACGGCAGTGGCAAAGCCTCAGAGCAGCCCCTCACTGCTCAGCAAAGAAAAAATCATTGACATATTTCAATAAAGCATAATTACTTACCTTTTCATGATGTCCATCCCATGCCGATATTCCGGCCAGTTGCCAGAAGTCCTGCGTTTTCAGACTCTCCTTAAAATCCACCTCCTTGATCAAGCCTTTGGTCATGTGATCCAATATCTCCTAATGTGTCTCACTGTCATACTTTGTTTTATACTGTTCCTGTGAAGTGCCTTGGATGTTTTATTATGCTAAAGGTGCTATATAAATATAAGTTGTTGTTGTTTCTTTCTCTTTTCTGATTCATGTTATCAGATTCAGTGTCCAAATACAAAGCACACTCTTTCTCTAAGCTGGAAAATTCTAGGTTCACATGCTACCTGAGCTACCACATGATGAAAATATTCAGCAGACACAGTGTGCTGGGATACTGAGCTGCACAAACCAGGTAGTTGCCAGGCTCAGTACCTGCTGTGTACTGAAATTAGTTCATCTCAGCCAGAGTAGGCAGTGGACAGATACAGTAAGCAGGTTGGCAATAATCAAGCTTCATTCACAGACTTCTCAATACCCTCCTTGTGCACTGTGACGTCGAATACCTTCACCTTCATGATGTGGAAGTGACATAATGATGTTTTGGACAATGATTGACATCATTGCTTTGTGTTTCTGTTCCCTCATGAATGCTCGTGAATCTCTGATGGAGTTGTGAGCCCTCTAACAATTGTTTCTAAATATCACACCCATTGTAATCAGTGCAGATATCGAGCAATAGAAGCCTAATCAATGTAGGCCTTGTCTCTTTTATACAGCAATGTGCAAAAGGAAAACTTTGTATTATATAGTACTTAGTTACATAGAATTTACATCAGAGAAACAGGCCATTCAGCCCAAGAGTTCCATGCTGTTGTTTATGCACTAGCTTCCCCTTCATTGAATCTCTGCTATTTGCCTCAACTACTCCTAGTGGTCACAAGTTCCACATTCTAACCACTCACTGGGTAAATAAATTCCTCCTGAATTCCCGATTGGAATATCAGAGACTATCTTAAATTTATGGAGCCTGGTTCTGGTCTTGCCCACAAGTGGAAACATATTTTCCACATTTACCCTATCAAATACTTTTGGAATCGGAGAGACCTCTATCAGGTCATCCCTCAGTCTTCTCTTTTCTAGAGAATAGAGCCCCAGTTTATTCAATCTTTCCTGATAGGTATACCTCTCAGTGTTGTTATCTTTCTAGTAACTCTTATTTGCACATTCTCTAGTGCCTCTGTAATATATTTTATATTTTGAAGACAAGTAATGCTCACAGTGTTCCAAATGCGGTCTAACCAGGTTTCTATATAAGTTTAACATAAATTCTTTGCTTTTCGGGCAGCCATAAAGACAGGGCTAAATTGTGGCGAGTCGAAGAGACTTAGTAGTTGGCAGGAAAAAAGACAGAGGCGCAAGGGGAGAGCCAACTGTGCAACAGCCCCAACAAACAAATTTCTCTGCAGCACCTGTGGAAGAGCCTGTCACTCCAGAATTGGCCTTTATAGCCACTCCAGGCGCTGCTTCACAAACCACTGACCACCTCCAGGCGCGTATCCATTGTCTCTCGAGATAAGGAGGCCCAAAAGAATATAAGTTTAACATAAATTCTTTGCTTTTCAATTCTTTCTCTCCAGAAATGAAGCACAGTACTTTGCTTGCATTTTTATAGCTTTATTAACCTCCGATGCTATTTTTAGTGATTTGTGTATCTGTATCCCTAGATCCCTCTGTTCCTCTATCCCATTTAGACAAATATTTTCCAAGGAGCATTTGGCCTTCTTATTCTTTTCCTAAAATGTATTACCTCGCACTTCTCTATATTGAAATTTATTTGCCAAATCCATGCCCAATCTGAAAGGTTATTAAAGTCTTCCTGTATTGTGCTGCAGTCCTATGTATTCACTACATTCCCAGGTCTGATCTCCAAATTTTGAAAATGTACTTCCAATTCACAATCGTTTATATAAATGATGAACAACACTGTTCCCAGCTCCGATCCTTGTGGAAAACTACTTCCCATCTGAATAACTACCTTTAACCCCTACTCTCTGCTTTCTGTTTTGGAGCTAGCAGACATTGTTGGAACAAAGGAGCTATCCTCTGCTCCAATACAATACATGGAACAGCCCTGGTCAAACCAGTCAGTCATGTGACCACTCTGCTGGCCAACTTAGGGAGTTTGAAATTGGAGAGACAATGTTTGAACTGGGAGAAAGCTCTTGGCTCCTGGATTGAAAAGACCTCCTCTCCTGTCCTGTCTGCTCCCATCTCTGTCTCATGGAGCTCCAAAAACCCACTGGAGACACATGAACGAAAAGTCTCCTCCAGTGAACAGGGTTTATGAAGAATGCTGTGCCCCAATGAAAAGCAAGATCTACCTACAAAAGGACTCTACAGTGAGCTCGAAGAACCGTAACTAAAACTCTTCAGATATTACCTCAAACCTATCCACTTTATTTTTTCTTCTGCTCTTTTCTGTCACTATTTGCATGGGTGTTTAGCATTTGCATGCCAGCGTGGGCACGTCATATATCTGTAGGCGTCAACCGAATAAGAGTTTAAGTTTTAATAAATTTCAGTCTTTCTTCTTTATATATAAGAAAAGCTGTGTGTGTGTCTGTTGGTTTCTTTGCCTTCTGATTGGAAAGCAGTGAACAAGGATTCACTAAGGGGGAGCTAAAAGCACAGTGTGTTTAAAAATGAAACCCTGTTACAGTAAGATCAGGTGAAGGCTGAAAGGGAACCCTAGACCTCTTTCTTACCTGGTTGTAACAACATTATGACAGCTGCAATACCGTTATCTATCCTTTTAGTTACTTCTTTAAAGAATGTAATAAGAGGAATCAAGCATGAACTTTTCTTTTGAAATCCGTGCAAACTATTCAGTATTTTTTCAGTTTCTGGATGTTTTCCTGTTACATCTTTGAGAAAGGATTCCATTATCTCTCCTGCAACCGATGTTAAACTTCTTGGTCTATAGTTCCCTGGACTTATTCTATCTCTTTTTAAAATATAGGAATCAGCTTAGCTGCCACCGCTCCTCTGCTACTATTCCCATTTCTGATACATTTTTATATATTTCTGAGTGCCTCTGCTATCTCTTTCTTCTCTTCTTCTGATAGTCACGGAGGGAATCCATCAGGATCAGGGGTTTTACTCTCTCTAAGATTGACTCGTTTACCAATTCCACCCTCCCCCCAACTTTCTATCTTAAATGTTTTTCGATTTTTTTTTGATCTTTTCTTCGAATGTCATGCTGACCATGTCAGTCACCCTGGTAAATACAAGGTAAAGGAATTATTTCATATTTCGGTCATCTCACTGTAACGACCTGAGTTTATCATGTGTATCCCTTCGTGACCCAATCCCTATCCTGATTTTTCATTTGTTATTGAGGTGTCTGTGCAATAATTTCCTTTTTTTCTTATATTTATTGATAATTTAATTTTGTCATTTCTCTTTGCCTTCCTATTTTTTTTTTTAAATTCTTACCTAACCTTTTAATTTTCCCTTTTGTCATTCTCTCCTTTGTTGTCTACGTTTTTAGTGTCTGCCTTTATCTGTAGTTTCAACTTTGCTCAGTTTATGTAGAATGTAGAGCATTTCCTAAGTACATCAAGGCTGTTGATCCAGGCATGTGACTCCTGTGGTTCAATGGGTAAGACACTGACTTCACAATTCAGGCTTGTCAATGCAATCCCTATCTGGGGTAAACTTGGCTTTGAATAATCTTCATTCTGTGAAAACCAGTTCATTGTCCATGTTGCTGAAATACACAGAGATCAAATAACTTCATCAGCTCCTGTCTTGTAAATGACTGAAATTTAGGGGAAGCAAGTTAAACCTGTGGAAAGCCACTTGCTCTTCACATATAATTGATGTTTTGCCCAGAAATCACTGTATCAATTACTGACAGGCAAAAGAAAGTCAGATCATGTCATGCCATTACTGGGATCTTTCAAATTGATAGAATGTGGTTGTTTATGAATAGAAAGATTGGAGCACAAAAAGGCATCAAATGTGGCAGTGATTACAGAGAGACAAAGGGGACAGTTGCAAAGACCAAACCCTTTCTATGTGCAGCCACATGGCCTAAAGGATAAGGTCCAGCCCTCCTAAAACAGGCATTGATGGTGCAAGTCTCATTTGTGATGAAAGCAGTTTTAGGTGAAGGAGCACATTCTGTAAACAGGCTGCATTCTGTAACAAGCAGTTAGTTTTCTTTTTAACTGATCAGCCAATCTCGGCAGTTCCTGTTCGGCTCCCTCCTCACTCTCGCCTTGCTTTCCAGTGTCACAATCCAATGTAATGTTTCTACTGAGCTGTGCACCATCCCAACACCCAGGGAACAATGTCACTTGCACTTTCCAGGCAAATACTTCCCTTTTAAATCCTGTCTTCAGATTACCCAATGTCTGAGGCACAGTTGTTACTTTGTAATGTAGATATCCAATTACAATACACGTATGATTGATGTTATCAGATTCAGGGTGAAATACACAGCACACTCTTCCTCCAAGCTGGAAAATTCTAGGTTCAAATGTTACCTTGTTTATCATAGAAACTTACAGCAGAAGGAGACCATTCAGCCCATCGTATACACTCAGTCACAATAATAACTCCTCTAGTGTTCCTCAATTCTACTGAAATAGATTCTGTCTTTGGTCTCTCAACTATATCATTCCTCCTCAGTGTTAGAATAGTTTCTTTGAACAATACTGCCATGCCCTCCATTTTTCCTGCCCTATTATTCCTGAATATCTTGTTTCCAGGAATATTCATTATCCCAATCTTCCCCTCCTTTGAGCCAGATCTCTGTTATTGCCACAATATCATAGTCCCGTGTGGTGACTTGTACCTGCAGCTCACGGAGCTCATTTCCCACACTCAGTGCATTTACTCACATACACTCCAAATCCATCTCAGACTGCTTCATATTTACTCCCAGTCTGACCCTCCCGTTTCTGAATTATTCTTTATTCTGGTGCTATTTGTCTCTCCCAGTCCACTTTGCATCTTACTTCTCCTCTCTAATGCTACATCCTGGTGCCTCCCCCACCCCTGCCAAATTCATGTAAACCTTCACTAACAACACCAGTTAAAGTTTCTTCAAGGACATCAGTCCCAGTTTTGTTGAGGTACAACCCGTCCATCTTGAACAGGTCCCTCCTGCCCCAGAATTGGTTCCAATACCCCAGGAATCTTTTTACATGCTGGGTGATAAGCTGTCTTATCTTATTGCTCCTGTACTCACTAGCACATGACACTGGAAGTAATCCAGAAATTACTAGCTCTGAGGTCCTGCTCTTTAATTCCTCCCGAGCTCCTGAATCTCTGACTGTAGTATCTCAACACTTCTCCCAATGTTTTAGGTTTCCATATCAACCACAACTTCCCCTCCCCACTCAAAATATTCTGTACCCTCTCACTGATGTCTTTATCAACCAATCTTAGTTGCTCCTGTCAGCAAGCTTCCCTGTGACATCAAATGCCTTCAGCTTCATGACATGGTAGTGAGGTAATGGTGTTTTTGATGATGTTTGATATCATTGTCCTGTGTATTTGAATCCTTTCGAACACTCGTAAATCTCTGATGCAGTCCTGGGCCCACTAACAGTTACCAAATATCATGGTCCATTATAAATGAGAGCACATATCCAGCAGTAGAAGTCTAATCAATGTCGTGGTGCTTGTCCAAGTCAAAGGAGAACATGCTTAAGGGAAGCTTTGTAAATTCTTCCCTAATGATAGACAGTGATATTTCCAAGAAGATAAAATATATAATTGAGCAAACGGCATCAGGAAACCAGATCTGCTCCCACCTGCTCCACATCATTGTTAAAGGATGTGGAATTGGCTGAAAATAAAGTGAGTGGCCACAGGGACAGGTGGAATTTAGAAAGAATCCAGAGCAAACAGCAAGAGCATCCAGTGTGATGTCGTGCTCCTGTGGCCGAATGGATAAGGCACTGGTTTCTACAGGCAGGTATTTGTGAGGTTAAATCCCATCTGGGATGAGATTAATCTTCATTCAGTGAATATCTGCTCTTTGTCATCATTAAGAAACACACAAAGATTAAAGTAGCTTCAGTTTGAGTGCTGTCTGAGAAATGACTGAAACTTCGAGCCAGGGTAAGGAAAGAAAGCTCTGGAAAGACACTTGCTTTTCACATCCAATCAACATTTTGCCCAGTAATCAACTGTACTAATTGTTGACAGACAACAGCAAGTCACATCCTGTCATGTCATTGCTGGAACCTTTGGCATCAATACATTGTGGTTGTGTGTGAAAATAAAGGCTTCAAATCTGGCACTGCTGAGAAAGAGTGTTAAAGGGACAACTTACAAAGCTTGTACCAACAGCCCCAGTGGCCTAATGGATAAGGCACTGGCCTCCTAAGCCAGGGATTGTGGGTTCAAGTCCCATCTGGGGTGCAATAAATGCACTTTCAACCATTCTCATTTCTTCATAACTTTGGAACATATCTTACCACTTGACCTCCTTTCTTATTTGCTTTCCACTCTCACAATCTGATGTCGTCTTTCAACCAATCTCTGTGCCATCTTAACACTCACTGAACAATACCACCTCTACTTTCCACACAAATCCTCTCCCTTTTACCCCTCTTTTCACTTCACACAACATCCCATGCACAGTTCCTACTTTCAAATACAAACACAAATTACAACTCAACTACAAATCCTCTAAGCACATTCACACCTCAAATACACACCACACTCTTCCTCCAAGCACCAACAATTCCGTCTTCAATTATTATCTGGGCTATCACACTATGAAAATGCTCAGCAGGCAACTGTACAGTCTGCTGGTCCACTGAGCTGCACAGACCAGGCAGTTGTCAGGATCAATACTTTTTTTTATTCATACGCAGGATGTAAGTGCTGGCAAAGCCAGAATTTATTGTCTATCCATAAATTCCCTTCACAAAGTGCTGACCCCTCTTCTTGAACAGTTTCAGTCTGTGCAGTGAAGGTACACCCACAATGCTGTTAGGGACGGAGTTCCAGGATTTTGACCCAGTGACAGTGAAGGAACAGTGATATATTTCCAAATCAGGAAGGTTTGGGACTGGGAGGGGAACTTGGAGGTGGTGGTGTTCCCATGCACCAGCATGCTCTTGTCCTTCTAGGTCAGGGGTCAGCAACCTGCAGCTCCGGAGAAACATGTGGCTCTTGAACATTGTATTTGTGGTTTCCAACCTTTTCCACTTGGAACACATTAACACGAGAAAAGCGAATAAAAATTAGCTTGAGAAAAGTCAGATCTGTATTTTTATTGTGGGGATAAAAGTCAAATCATTAAGCTGCACTTTACAGTTTAAAATGATAACTTTAACAAAAAACATCATTGTGCTCTTCACAAATCTGTTTGTGTGGTATAGCTACCCCATGGTTATAGATATGACTTTGGTTAACGGAACAGGTTTGATGTTTGTGACCATTTTTGTTTCTAGTATAGCTGAGATGATACATTATTCTGAATGTGCTATTAGAAGGTATTATTATCACGAAAATCAGTAGCTGATAAAAATGTAATAATGGTAAAAAAGTCAAAGCTTAAGGCTCTTTATCTGAATGCACCTGGCATTTGTAACAAGATAGATGAGTTGATGGCACAAATAGAAATAAGTAAATATGACTTGATAGCTATTACAGAGACGTGGTTGCAGGGTGACCAAGACTGGGAACTCAATATTCAAGGGTATTCGACATTCTGGAAAAATAGGCAAAAAGAAAAAGGAGGTGGGGTACCTTTGTTAATAAAGGAAGGTATCAGTGCGGTGGTGAGTGGTGATATCGGTGCAATAGATCGTGATGTGGAATCAGTTTGGTTGGAAATAAGTAATAGCAAGGGGAAGAAGTGACGGGTGGGAGATGTTTATAGGCCCCCGAAGAGTCGTCTCACTGTGGGACAAAGTATAAATCGGGAAATAATGGAGACGTGTCAGAAGGGAACTACAATTGTCACGGTGATTTTAATCTGCACATTGAATGGACAAATCAGATTGGCAGAGGTAACATGGAAGACGAATTTGTAGATTGTACTTAGATTGATACTTAGAGCAATACCTTGCAGAACCTATTCGGGAAGATCTAGTAATGTGTAATGAGATAGGATTAATAAGAGATATCGTAGTTAAGGATCCTCTAGGGGGTAGCAATCACAACATGGGAAAATTTCAAATTCAGTTTGAGGGCGAGTAACTCTGGTCTCAAACCAGTGTCCTCAACTTAAACAAGGGCAATTACAGAGGGATGAAGAAAGAGTTGTCAAAAGTGAGCTGGGAAAATAGACTAAGGGGAAGGTCAGTGGATGAGCAGTGGCAGACATTTCAGCAGATATTTCATAATGCTCAGCAAAAAGTTATCTCGGTCAAAAAGAAGGACTCGATGAGAAGGATGAACCACCTGTGGTTAACACAGTCAGTCAAGGAGAGTATCCAATCAAATACTAAGGCATATATAGCGGTGAAAACTAGTGGTCGGCCAGAGGATTGGGAAGTTTTTTTAGGAACTAGCAGCAGATGACTAAAAAGCTAATAAAGAGGGAGAAAATTGATCATGAAAGTAAAGTGGCAAGAAATATAAAAACAAACAGCAAGAGCTTCGACGGGTATATAAAAAGAAAGAGAGGAACTAAAGTGAGTGTGGGACCCTTGGAAGATGTGTTTGGAGAATTAATAAGGGGGAACAGGGAAATGGCCGATCATTTAAACCAATATTTTGCATCGGTCTTCACTGTGAAGGACACTATAAACATCCCACAGATATCAGATAAGCAAGGAGCTAATGGGAGGAAAGATCTTGTAACAGTCTCTATCACGAGGGACAAAATATTTGACAAACTAATGGGACTAAAGGCAGACAAGTCGCCAGGACCTGATGACCTACATCCAAGGGTTTTAAAGGAAGTGGCTGCAGAGATAGTGGAGGCATTGGTGGAAATATTCCAGAACTCACTGGATTCCGGGAGGGTCCCAGCGGATTGGAAAACCGCAAATGAGAAGGCCCCTGTTCAAGAGGGTAGGGAGATAAAAAGCAGGAAACTATAGGTCAGTCGGCTGAACATCAGTCGTTGGGAAAATGCTGGAGTCCATTATTAAGGAAGAAATAGCAGGACATTTAGAAAACCATAACGCAATCAGAGTCAACATGGT
Source organism: Heterodontus francisci (assembly GCF_036365525.1). Taxonomy (NCBI): domain Eukaryota; kingdom Metazoa; phylum Chordata; class Chondrichthyes; order Heterodontiformes; family Heterodontidae; genus Heterodontus; species Heterodontus francisci. Next base: position 15,168,225 of record NC_090380.1, on the reverse strand, counting down.
TTTGTGAAAGGGAAATCATGTTTGACAAAGTTGCTCGAGTTCTTTGAGGATATAACAAACAGAGTTGATAAAGGGGAACTGGTAGATGTAGGGTATTTGGATTTCCAGAAGGCATTCGATAAGTTGCCACATAAAAGATTATTGCACAAGATCGGAGCTCACGGTATTGGGGGTAAAGTATTAGCATGGATTGAGGATTGGTTAACTCACAGAAGACAGAGGGCTGAACGGCAGTGCCCTTTAAACTCAGCGCGGTGCCCACATTCAGCGGCCGCCGCCAAGCCCCCGCGATATTAATTACGGGGGCTCATTTCCATCGAGGCCGCCCGTCACCCTCCCCATATTACGTGAGGAGATCCGGGACATTCGGCACAGGGAGAGAGTTTTTGACAGTTGTGTAGCGGGTGCTAGGGCCCTATTTTAAGCGTCCCAGCATCTGCTTCCTGACAGCTGTCAAAGAATACTTACCTGACTGCTGAAGAGTGGGGCTGCTGTCAATCTGGCAGCAAAGCAGAAAGTGATGCAGAAACCCAGCAGGTCAGGCAGCATCTGTGGAGAGAGAAGCAGAGTTAACTTGACCAAGTTCACAGACCTGAAAGTTAACTCTGCTTCTCTCTTCACAGATGCTGCCTGACCTGCTGAGTTACCCCAGCACTTTCTGCTTTGCTATCACATACTTACCCTGCTGTGTCCCAGTGTCCTATAAAGTGGCGATCCTCTTCTTCCACTCCAGTGTAACATTCCTTCTTGTACGCGTGCCGCACCAGGGGGAATAATCTTAATTTTGCACATTCCATGGCGTGAGACTGAAATATATCATCAAAGGCGAGTATTCTTCTTTGGCCTCCTTATCTCGAGAGACAATGGATAAGCGCCTGGAGGTGGTCAGTGGTTTGTGAAGCAGCGCCTGGAGTGGCTATAAAGGCCAATTCCAGAGTGACAGGCTCTTCCACAGGTGCTGCAGAGAAATTTGTTTGTCGGGGCTGTTACACAGTTGGCTCTTCCCTTTCGCCTCTGTCTTTTTTCCTGCCAACTACTAAGTCTCTTCGACTCGCCACACTTCAGCCCCGTCTTTATGGCTGCCCGCCAGCTCTGGCGAACGCTGGCAACTGACTCCCACGACTTGTGATCAATGTCACAGGATTTCATATTGTGTTTGCAGACGTCTCTAAAGCGGAGACGTGGACGGCCGGTGGGTCTGATACCAGTGGCGAGCTCGCTGTTCAATGTGACTTTGGGGATCCTGCCATCTTCCATGTGGCTCACATGGCCAAGCCATCTCAAGCGCCGCTGACTCAGTCGTGTGTCTAAGCTGGGGATGTTGGCCGCCTCGAGGACTTCTGTGTTGGAGATGCGGCCCTGCCACCTGATGCCAAGGATTCTCCGGAGGCAGCGAAGATGGAATGAGTTGAGACGTCGCTCTTGGCTGACATACACTGTCCAGGCCTCGCTGCCAGAGAGCAAGGTACTGAGGACACAGGCTTGATACACTCGGAATTTTGTGTTCCGTGTCAGTGCGCCATTTTCCCACACTCTCTTGGCCAGTCTGGACATAGCAGTGGAAGCCTTTCCCATGCGCTTGTTGATTTCTGCATCTAGAGACAGAATATACAACATAAATAAAACCATAATTGAAGAATAATTACCTACTATGAGTATCTAAGCATCTGACTGTGAAAAACCGCAGTCTAATATGCATTTGGAATCTGTATTCATTTCTCTGCGAACTGCGATGTGAAAATACATGTAACCACAATTATACCATCATTGTTAAAAAAACAGGGAAAAATGTTCATATTCGAGCTGCATTGCCAACTACAAATATTACACCATTAAATATTATCAACTGCTGCAGAAGCAAAGTGTTCGTGAACATGTGTCGATGTGTAATTGTTGAAAAACCCATGACAACAGCACAGATTAGGCCCCTCCCCCACCCTGCCCGAATGTCGCAATGGTTTTCAAACATGTGCAAGACAAACCTTGCAGTCAGTCGTCAGAGCTGTTACACGGTGGAGTTACCTTTGCATTTAAAGGACCACACCAAAAGCCGAGGATGGCAGAGGGGTATTCTAGGGTGGCCCCGCAGTGTAGTGAAGCCTCCCTGCTCACCCTCCTATAGGCTGTGTGGGCAAAGCGGGAGGTCCTTTTCACCAGCGATGGTAAGAAGATGCTCTACCGCCAGAACAAGGCATTCTGGCTGGAGGTGGCAGAGAAGGTGAGTAGCCGTGTGACTATCCAACATCAAAGGGTCCAATGAAAGAAGGGGATGAACAATCACTCTCCCAGCCAGCCGGGCCCTCTAAGCTTCATGTGCACAGGGTACGACTGCCAAAGTCATCCACAGCCAAAGGGCTATCATTGCAGCAGCCTTCCTGCAGTCAGGCTACTGGCGCAGAAGTGGCACCGCATAGGAGAATCTGCAAGCATTTCCAACAAACATCCTGACACAGACGGGTCTGCATGGGTGACACAACACCCTAGAAAGGCCGGGAACAAATTTGTCTTCACTAACATTGCAGCACTTTTACTGTGTGAATGAAGTGTACCAGCATGTACTGATCGTGGCTCCTCCCATTACAGTATTGGTCTTCCAGAATTGCCAATGTATGAAATAACATCATTGCCATGTCAGTATCACTCATGTGCATCTCCACGGATGCAGGAATGTGGACAATGACTCAGTATTCTGCTGTTAGTAATGGTGTACACAAAGATGTTGCAGATGTGGACTGCTGCACAACAGGTGAATGAGGGTGCTGTGTGGTGTGCAGAGCCCATGGTGGTTCCTATGTCATGGAGAACCTTTGATCAATGAGGTGCTGCCGTGCATCCTGAGCTCACTGCTCACCCTGCACACAGTGCCTGGATGTTCTCTTTCCTCCCATGTACCTTCCCTGCTGTATGACCTCAGGGTCATCATCGTCTGAGGATGAGTCCTGCTCATGTCTCTCCTCATCCTGCAAGGCCTCCCCCCTATTGACTGTGTCATTGTGCAGAGCACCGCAAACAGCAACGATACAAGTTATCCTTTCCGGCCTGTACTGCGGGGCACCACTCCAGGCAGCGGAATCGCATTTTAAGCCTGCCGATCGCCTGCTCAGTGGTAGCTCTTGTAGCTCTGTGGCTGGCGTTGTATCGTTCTTCTGCAGCAGTGCTGGGTGTCTCACTGGTGTCAGCAGCCATGTCTACAAGGGGTAGCCCTTGTCTCCACGAATCCACCCCTCCATCTGAGCCATTTCAGCGAACAGCAATGGCAACTGTGACTGGCACAGGATGTGTCACCACCTCTCTCGACATCCGCAGTTGCCTCTGACACTGGCGCTCTGGCATCTGCAGGTATGTTATAGAGTCATAGAGTCGTACAGCATAGAAATAGGCCTTTCGGCCCATCGCATCCATGCTGACCATAATGCCTATCCATACTAATCCCCTCTGCCTGCATTAATTCCATATCCCTCTATGCCTTGCTCATTCAAGTACCTGTCCAGATGCCTCTTAAATGTCGCTGCTGTTCCTGCCTCCACCACCTCCTCAGGCAGCTCATTCCAGATACCCACTATTCTTTCTGTGAAAAATTGACCTCTTTGATCCCCTTTAAACCTCCTTCCTCTCACAAATCTATGCCCTCTAGTTTTACTCACCCCGACCATGGGAAACAGACTCTGGCTATCTACCCTATCTATGCCTCTCATAATTTTAGATACCTCTATCATGTCCCCTCTCAGTCTCCTTCGCTCCAGGGAAAACAGACCCAGCCTCTCCAATCTCTCTTTATAACTCAAGCCCTCCAAACCAGGCAATGTGCTTGTGAATCTTTTCTGCACCCTCTCTTTCTTAATCACATCTTTCCTGTAGTGCGGCGACCAGAACTGCACACAGTACTCCAAATGCGGCCTAACCAACGTTATGTACAACTGTAACATGACGTCCCAACTCTTGTACTCAATGCCTCGGCCGATGAAGGCAAGCATGCCATACGCCTTCTTCACCACCCTGTCTACCTGTGTTGCCACTTTCAGGGAACTATGTACTTGCACCCCAAGGTCTCTCTGCTCAGTGGCACTTGTAGATGCACAGGGATCTGTAGTGGCGAGCTCACCTTGGGTGCTGCTGCTCACGACTGGGTGGCCCTATGTGTGCTGCAACTGCCTGTTGGTTTTACCTGCAGCTCATATGGATCCTCTCAAGAAGGGCATCAATGAATATACCGTGAACCATCCTCATCTTCAAGCTGCAATTCAGCTCAGTTCCTTCAATGCTTCGAAGGTTCCTGACAGGACAGAGACTGATGTTGACTGGTACATCAGGTGCTTTCATACAGCAGCTGTGTGGTATGGCAGAACATTTCCTGTCTTAGCTCCCACTAAGAGTGGCACCGCATGACCACATAGAGATTGAACATGCTGCATAGACTGACCCACAAGACATACAAGCTTCACACACCTACCATCTGTGGCACTCTCCCCACATACAGGGAGACTCGAGTGCCATTGCTCCTTCAATAACAGAGGCAGTCAATGACGCAGAGCTGCCAACCATAACGGAGGGGGAAATCGCAGTGGCTACCTTCCAGAATACAGAGTTAGACCCCTGCAAATCCCCCCTCCCTCCTGCCCTTAAAAATGCAGAGTTAGACCCCTGAATATCCCCCCTCCCTCCTGACCTTAAAAATGCAGAGTTAGATCCCTGCACATCCCTCTCCTCCCTTGAAGAATACAGAGTTAGACCCCTGCAAATCCCCCCTCCCTCCTGCCCTTAAAAATGCAGAGTTAGACCCCTGAATATCCCCCCTCCCTCCTGACCTTAAAAATGCAGAGTTAGATCCCTGCACATCCCTCTCCTCCCTTGAAGAATACAGAGTTAGACCCCTGCACATCCCCCCTCCTCCCTTTAAGAATAGTTAGATCCCTGCACATCCCTCTCCTCCCTTGAAGAATACAGAGTTAGACCCCTGCAAATCCCCCCTCCTTCCTGCCCTTAAAAATGCAGAGTTAGACCCCTGCATATCCCCCCTCCTCCCTTTAAGAATACAGAGTTAGACCCCTGAATATCCCCCCTCCTCCCTTTAAGAATAGTTAGATCCCTGCATATCCCTCTCCTCCCTTTAAGAATGCAGAGTTAGACCCCCTGCACATCCCCTCCTCTCTTTAAGAATACAGAGTTAGACCCCCTGCACATTCCCTCCTCTCTTTAAGAATGCAGAGTTAGCCCCCTGTGTATCCCCCTCCCGTAATGCAGAGTGAGACCCCTGAATAACACAACTTACCTTCACTGGTGACAAGTTCTGCCTCTGAGGACCCGTCGGCTTTTCAAATCGTGAACAGGACGGCTCGTGACCGCCGCCTGTTCAATGAAAAATCCGGAAGTGTCGGTGCAGAGGCGGCGGGCTGCATCATCAGCATAGGTAAGTAATCATTACCATATGGTAATTGTGGTGTCACCGCCGTGCAGAGGGGTCCTCAACGAGGTCCTGCCACTACCGGTAAAATTTGATGGACCCTTCTCGACATCGCGGGTCATGGTGAGCTTCTCTCCACAGTATTTTACCGGCACCCACTCTGTGAACCGGGGCGTTAATGGGCCGGTAACATTCAGCCCAGAGAGTCAGGATTAATGCGTCTTTATCAGGTTGGAAAGACCTAATTTGTGGAGTGCCACAAGGATCAGTCCCAGGACCTCAATTATTTGCTGTCTCTATTAATGACTTGGAGGAGGGGACAAAGTGTAATAGATCCAAATTTGCTGATGATACAAAAATAGTTGGGAGGGCATGTTGTGATGAGGACATAAGGAATCTGCAAGGGGATATGGATACGTTGAGTGAGTGGGCAAAAACTTGGCAGATGGAGGTTAATGTAGGAAAGTGTGAGGTCATGCACTTTGGTCGGAAGAATCAAAAGGCAGACTATTATTTAAATGGAGAGAGACTTCAAAAAAGTGCAGCACAGAGGGATCTGGGTGTTTTTGTGCATGAAACACAAAAAGTTAGCATGCAGGTACAACAAGTAATTACGAAGGCAAATGGAATTTTGGCCTTTATTGCCAGGGGACTGGAGTTTAAAAATAGGGAAGTTTTGTTGCAACTATACAGGGTTCTGGTGAGGCCGCACCTGGATTACTGTGCACAGTTCTGGTTCCCGTATTTAAGAAAGGATTATTTGATTCACTAGGTTGATTCCTGGGATGAAGGGATTCACTAATCAAGAACGGCTAAACATGTTAAGCCTTTATTCATTAGAGTTTAGAAGAATAAGGGGTGATCTTATTGAAACTTACAAGATTCTGAGGGGGCTTGACAGGGTAGATGTTGAGAAGATGTTTCCACTCGTGGGGGATTCTCAAACTAAGGGACATAGTTACAGAATAAGGGGACACTCATTTAAAACTGAGATGCGAAGGAATTTCTTCTCTCATAGGGTAGTGAATGTCTAGAATTCTCTACCTCAGAGAGTGGTGGAGGCTGGATCGCTGAAAGTATTTAAAGAGGAGGTAGATAGATTTTTGAAATTTCGGGGAGTTGAGGGCTATGAGGTGCTGGCATGAAAGAGGAGTTGAGGTCTGGGGCAGATCAGCCATGATCTTATTGAATGGCAGGGAAGGCTTGAGGGGCTGAATGGCCTACTGCTGCTCCTATTTCTTATTTTCTTGTGTTCTTGTAGGCCCCGGAGATAGAGAAGTGCGGGCCTTCAAGGTCGCTGCTTCTTGTAGAAGCTGTTCTCTTTAACTGAAACTGTTTAAAATTAGACAGGCTAAAAAGGGTGGCTTCTAGATCATGTGATCCCTTCAAGTAGCTTTCCCACCTCATGTTGGTCTTACGACATATTAGAGTCAGTGAAGTGATCTCCCACTCCATTTTAAACACGCTGAACACTGAAGTAAATCAACTTAATATGCTGTGTATATACAGAAACCAGAGAGAAAAAAATGGATGTTCTCAAACTCAAAAGATTCTTCAGCAAAAACATGCAGTACCCAGAACAAAAGGGTCAACATGCACATTAAGAGCTGAGTTTTTAACATATTTGTACCCTACTGGCTACGAGTTTCACTGTGTTGAATGGCAGCTGACGATAACACCCAAGTGCACAGAAATTCTATAATTTCCACTTGGTTTTCATCCGTTCATGACAGTGGCACAATGTTACTTGCCACTTATCAACCCAAGCCTGAATATTGTCCAGGTTTTGCTGCATGCAGGCACAGACTGAGGAATTGTGAATGGTACTGAACACTATGTAATCATGATTAAAAATCCCCACATCTGACCTTATGATGGGGGGAAAGTCATTGATGAAGCAGCTAAAGATGTTTGGGCCTAGGACATGGCCCTGAAGAACTCCAACAGCAATATCCTGAGGCCGAGATGATTGGCTTCCAACAATCACAACCATCTTCACTGACATCTGACTCCAGCCAGAGGAGAGATTTCCCTCTGATTCTCATTGACTTCAATTGTCCTCGTGCTCCTTGATGCCACACTCGGTTAAATGATGCCTTGATGTCAAGGGCAGTCACTCTCACCTCACCTCTAGAATTCAGTTCTTTTGCCCATGTTTAGATCAAGGTTGTAATGAGGTTTGGAGCAGAGAGAGGCCCCAACATGTTGCACCAGGGACATGTGACAAAATTAATGACTCTGTCACAGACATGGGGGCTATTAATTTGCATATAAAGTGAATAGCCAATCTAATACCTTCAAAACACAATCTGATTTAAAACACATTTCTCCCTATAAATAATGTCACTAAGCATGTAGACATCAATGGAGAGTAGCACAACTGTATTAGCTAGCTAACAAAACAGTATGCAATGCCAATGCAAACTATTTTTTTTTGACAGAATAGAGCGAGCTACATCATGTCACTGGGTGGTAGATGGACCTTATGGGATAACCTCTGTGGATTCACATTGTATCAGGAGTGCATTCATCCAATAAACCATGAAACTCAAGGAGAGAATTGTTATTGTGGTTATTGAGGTGAGGCAGTAGAAAAACCAGCAAAAGGAAGATGGACCATTTCTCACAATGCTGTTGTGACAAGACAATTTAACCTGTGATGGTCAATGTTTGTGCAACTTCTCCACCTGCTTGTATTATGTCTCTGCAGACAGGGCAGCCAACAAAACGGCAGTAAATTAATCACCATTTAATCTTTTATACAAGCTAACTCGATACAAGCTGTCTTTATAATTTAACCCTCTAAACCCCAGTGCCATTCTGGCAAATCAGTGCTGTACCCCCTCCGGGGTGGTCGAGACAGAAACCCTCATTGCATTTAAAAATACTTGGATATGCACTACAAAGAACAGTACAGCACAGAACAGGCCATTCGGCCCTCCAAGCTGACACTAGGAGACTGGATGAATTGTAACCCACGCCGAGGTCCCTTTAAATAGAAATTCTTAGCTTGTCAGGTGCAGGTCGTCATCACAACCGCCCAATATGATTGGTCAGGAATCCTGGAAGCCGGGTGGGAATGCTGTGGCTGAGTTAAAAAGCCACGGCAAAATCCACTCCTAGATCTTTCAGGTCCCAGCCCACTGACAGACTCCCCCAGGTGTGAGTAGGTGTCAGTGTTAAAATTCAGTCTAAAATCTCTCTCTGGAAGGTGTTTTCCAGAGGGAACTGCCAAGCAGCTGGAAGCACTGAACCTTTATTGAGTTCAGGTTATCTGAAGCTGATAGACCTCCCCATGAAGAGCAGCTCAATCTCACCTTCTTTTCACTGGAGAGTTTCCCAGTCCCCAGGAAACCAGTGCTGGAGGCGTTAAATCCAAAGCATTCTGCAAATGTATTGAAAATCCAACCCTTTCTATGTAATTGTGATTTTAAATGGTGTGTTAATTGTCGACCCACCTGTCTGAATGATTACACCAGCAGGCAAATTATTCACGTGCAGTCAATTGGGTGTCAGTGAAAGCTGGAAGTGGATGTATTGGAGCCGGGCTGTGGTCAAGCTTCAATTTTCTCTGATTTTTAGCTGATTCCATCCCTCTCATTCTTGGCTGTTAAAATCCTCTCCCCAGCCTCAAACTCAAAGGTTACGAGGAAGCTGTTTGGAGGTGAAAATTCACCCTGATGTAGGATCATAGGGAGTGTTTTCGTGAGCTGAGGGACAGGTGCATTGCTGAAGTGAGTAAAAGGAGAGAAATTCTTCATCTGTACACCATGTACTTACCAGCTGCTCAACACATCCCCTCCCCCAATCACCACAACCCCTCCCCCACTCACCACAACCCCTCCCCCACTCACCACAACCCCTCCCCCAATCACCACAACCCCTCCCCCACTCACCACAACCCCTCCCCCACTCACCACATCCCCTCCCCCACTCACCACAACCCCTCCCCCACTCACCACAACCCCTCCCCCACTCACCACAACCCCTCCCCCACTCACCACAACCCCTCCCCCACATACCACAACCCCTCCCCCACATACCACAACCCCTCCCCCACACACCACAACCCCTCCCCCACTCACCACAACCCCTCCCCCACATACCACAACCCCTCCCCCACTCACCACAACCCCTCCTCCACACACCACAACCCCTCCCCCACTCACCACAACCCCTCCCCCACATACCACAACCCCTCCCCCACTCACCACAACCCCTCCCTGACTCCCACAACCCCTCCCCCACTCACCACAACCCCTGCCCCACTCACCACAACCCCTCCTCCACACACCACAACCCCTCCCTGACTCCCACAACCCCTCCTCCACACACCACAACCCCTGCCCCACTCACCACAACCCCTCCCCCACTCACCACAACCCCTCCCCCACTCACCCCAACCCCTCCCCCACTCACCCCAACCCCTCCCCCACTCACCACAACCCCTCCTCCACACACCACAACCCCTCCCCCACACACCACAACCCCTCCCCCACTCACCACATCCCCTCCCCCACTCACCACAACCCCTCCCCCACTCACCACAACCCCTCCCCCACACACCACAACCCCTCCCCCACTCACCACAACCCCTCCCCCACTCACCACAACCCCTCCTCCACACACCACAACCCCTCCTCCACACACCACAACCCCTCCCCCACACACCACAACCCCTCCCCCACTCACCACAACCCCTCCCCCACTCACCACATCCCCTCCCCCAATCACCACAACCCCTACCCCACACACCACAACCCCTCCCCCACTCACCACAACCCCTCCCTCACTCACCACAACCCCTCCCCCACTCACCACAACCCCTCCCCCACTCACCACATCCCTTCCCCCAATCACCACAACCCCTCCCCCACACACCACAACCCCTCCCCCACTCACCACAACCCCTCCCCCACTCACCACATTCCCTCCCCCAATCACCACAACCCCTCCCCCACACACCACAACCCCTCCCTCACTCACCACAACCCCTCCCCCACTCACCACAACCCCTCCCCCACTCACCCCAACCCCTCCCCCACTCACCAGAACCTCTGCCCCAATCACCTCAACCCCTCCCCCACTCACCACAACCCCTGCCCCAGTCACCACAACCCCTCCCCCACTCACCACAACCCCAACCCCACTCACCACAAACCCTCCCCCACTCACCAGATCCCCTCCCCCACTCACCACAACCCCACCCCCACTCACCACAATCACACACCACCCACCACAACCCCTCCCCCACTCACCACTTCCCCACCCCCACTCACCACAACCCCTCCCCCACTCACAACAGCCCCTCCCCCATTCACCACATCCCCACCCCCACTCACCGCAACCCCTCCCCCACTCACGATCAAACACGCCCCTGCTCACCACCAGAATCTCTGTTATCCAATCCAATCTGATCACTTTCCCACCGGGCAGTCTAGTTTAAAATTATTCCCTCTTCCTCTATAAGATCACCTGCCATGATGCAGGTGAATCCCTTTGAATTTGAGCTGCAGACAACTTTCTCACATTCTGCATTACACCAGCTACTGTCACAAACTTCAAACAATGTCAGGAACTAACGGCAATTATAGCATCATAGAAGGGTTACAGCACAGAATGAGGACATTTGGCCCCTTGTGTCTGTGCTGTCTCTCTGTGAGGACAATGTAACTAATCCCACTCCCCATCCTTTACCCACAGCCCTGCAAATGATTTCTTTTCAGGTGCTGATCCAATTCTCAATGAAATCCCCTGAAATCGGTGTCCTCTGGTTCTCAGCCCTTCCACCAATGGGAACAGGTTCAGTCTATTTATTCTGTCCAGTCACCTCTGTTAAACTCCAGAAATCTTGTTCTAGAAGGATAAGGCTGGAGCCTATATTTACTCAGTTTCACATTTATTGTGCAGAAAAAAAGGATTACAAACATGCAGCTCTGCACACAAATCCCTCTCCCAGTCCCACTGAGTGTCTGCTTTTAAGTGTTCAACTAAAACCCAATTAACTCCCTTCACCTGCACATAATCACACAATTAACAGATTCCCTTCTTTCTTTTACAATACAACTTAGATTAACATGCTCAAAGAATACTTCAAAATGAATCAAAATTAAATTCCATATTGAGCATAAAGTTTTTTTATATTGTTAGATATCCCTCATCCAGCAACTCCAACAATTCCTTTGCACTCACATTTCTCTTTATGAAACAATCAGATCGCTGATGACTTGCATCTACCCATTTGAGTTTGGAGATTTCCTTTCTCTCCAGCATTTATTTCAATCCAGTGAAGTCAATACGTAGTCTTTGATCACTCACACTTTTTGTAGAATGTACATTGTCCCACAAAGAACTATTATCCACATAACAGTTCAATGTGTATTCTATCTTCAGGATGTCCCTTGTTCAGAATTTCACCCAAAATATATGACAAATAGAACTCCATGTCCACTGCCTCCACAAGACAAGTGTTTCTGCAGCTAAAGTGCATTTAACAACCCATTTTATTTTCTTAGCCTCCTAAGCTAAAGGACAAGATTTCCCATTTTCACCCATCAGACATATTATGAAGCCAGCCGCACACGAATACCCATCAGCAAGATTAGCATGTGAAGCATCACTAAAAATTATTAGCTTCATGTTCTTTGGGTCACATAAGGATGGGAACTTCAGTGCACATTTCTCCACATTTAGCTTTTTCAATGTTTTATTTGCCCTTAAAACATTCTCGACTTTTGGATGTTTCATCATCGTGCTTAACTCCAGCACATCAAAACTAACATCAGGCCTAGTCTGAGAGCCCAACCAGTTTAATTGTCCCACCAGGCTTCGCAATTGTTCAATCTCTGCTTTAGATAGATCGTCATCTTTCTGTGATGACCGAACACGATTAACTGGGATGGGAGTAACATTCTCTAAATAGAATTGTTGATTCAAACTTATTCCAGACTTATTCAGCTTAACATCTAAACCAATATATTTAAAGGCCCCACAAGCCTGACTCCCAATCTTAAATTCTGCCTTAATCTTATTAATATTTCTCAAAATCCGCAGGATCACCGCATAAGATATTATCAACATACATCATGAAGATGCCTGAAAGTTTCTCTTTATGAGACCAATAAAACGTTGCAGGATCTGCTTTTAGTTGAACACAACCAATTTTCAACAAAAGAGATCTCACTGAGAAATACCACACCCTGGAAGCATCATTAAGGCCATAGACACATTTGTTCAGTTTCCATAATTTTCCTTCTGTATCTGCTGCCTCTTCAGGTGGTTTCAGATACACTTCTCTCTGAAAAGTATCACCTTGCAGAAACACAGCTTTTATGACAATGGATTAACATTCCCATAAATATGTGGCCAAAAGAGTCAAAAAGATTTTTTGATTACTTTTCCAGCTGTGGGTGAGTCCACTCTAACATCGATATCCCCCAATCGCTCTTCAAACCCCCTCACAACTAACCTCACTTTAGCCTTATAAATTCCATCAGGAAGGACTTTCTCAGTACAAATCCATCTATGTGACAAGGCCGACTGTCCCCTATCTGCTACCTCAGAATAGACGCCAAACTCTCTCCAACTCTCTAATTCCTTATCTTTTACTTCTCTTTTTAGTTTATCCTCCAGTTTACTGACAGCCACTAAAACTTCATGATCATGAGGACTTCTGCTTCCAATTCTATTCAGAGACTGCCGTCTAGCCTTCATTTCATTGTGTAATCTGATGTCTTTTGGAACGACTGCTCGAAGATTTCCCTCACGCTTTATCGGAGGCTCTTTCTCCAGTACGTGGTCACTTCCTCAGGCAAGAGTCACTTCCTGACCCACTATCAAAACTTGCACTGCACTTTCTTACCTTCCACACTTTCACCCCACTCTGCCAGTCCATGGCCCTTGCTTCTTGGCCATCATCTTGAACATTTAACCAATATTTAAACTTGATTTTCCTACACGCTCCACAGTTGTCGCATCCTTCCATTTATCAGACCCCTCTGGAATATATGTCACCCGAGTACCTACTCGAGACAAATTGGTCTTTGGATGTGATAGCTCTTTCCTGAGCATCATGATCGGTTACATTACTATCCAACTCTTGATCTACCTGTGCCTCAGGACCTTCATCACAAATATTTGAAGTACAAGGTGCCCCTCTTCCCTCTATCAGCTGCTCAAATTCTGAGATTTTGTAATCAACTCCAATTAATCGTGAAGAATGAACCTTAACTGTTTGATTTCCATGCTTGATAACGACTGTCTTACCATCCCGACCGATTATCTGACCAGGGCCCTTCCATTCCCTATGGCCTCTCTTTTATAATGGACCAAATCTCAAAGAACAAAGAACAGTACAGCACATTCGGCCCTCCAAACCTGTGCTGATCTTGATGCCTGCCTAAACTTATATGCAATGCTTATAGAAGGTGCTTTGGCATTTGTATCTGGTCCAAAACTATTTCAGCTAAGATGAAACTTGAACCCATAACCACCGCTTCAGAGGATCAATACCTTATCCATTAAGCTGCTGGAGCCCGATACTATTGTAAGCCAGGAAAAGTGATAGAGAGTCAGATGGTTTAGGGTGGAAATTCCAGAGCTTGGGTCCTTGGCAGCTGAAGACACAACCATGAATGCTGTTGTGATGAAATTCAGCCATGCTCAAGAGGCCAGAAATTGAAGGAGTGTCGATAGCTCGAAGGCTTGTTGGGCAGGAGAAGGCGACAGATATAGGAAGGGGTGAGGCCATAGAGAAATGTGAAAATAATGATGAGAATTTTAAAATTTGAGGCATTGCTGGGAGCCAACACAAGGCAGTGATCACAGGGGAGTTTGGTGTGTGTTAGGACTCGGGCAGCAGAATTTAGGATGAACTGAAATTTATAGAGGGTGGAAGATGGGAGGCTGGCCAGGACAGTATTGGAAGAGTCAAGTCAAGAGGTATTGGAGTGGAGTGGATTTGTGGTCAGAAGCTCATTTCGGAGTCAAATGCGAATTGAAGCAAATGACCAATCTGGTGCAGCCTCAGAGATTTGCCAGGGAGAGAGATGGGGCCGGTGGCTAGGGAATGGAATTTGTGGTGGGGACCAACGACAATGGCTTCAGTCTTTCCAATATTTAGGGGGAGAAAAATTCAGCTCAGGAAAGCGAATCGAATGTTTTTGTTTATTGCGAGCGGAATTGAATACTAAAGTAGGGAGGTTATGCTTCAGTTATATAGGGTATTTGGTGAGACCACATCTGGAGTAATGTGTACAGTATTGGTCTCCTTATTTAAGGAAGGATGTAAATGTGTTGGAAGCAGTTGAGAGAAAGTTTACTAGACTAATACCCGGAATGGGTGGTTGTCTAATGAGGAAAGGTTGGACAGGCTCGGCTTGTATCCGCTGGAGTTTTAAAGCTTAAGAGGCAACTTGATTGAAGCATTTAAGATTCTGAGGGGTCTTGACAGTGTGGATGTGGAAAGGATGTTTCCTCTTGTGGGAAAATGTAGAACTAGGGGTCACTGTTTAAAAATAAGGGGTTGCCCATTTAAGACACAGATGAGGAGAAATTTTTTCTCTCAGAGGGTCATGAGTCTTTGGAATTCTCTTCCTCAAAAGGCAGTGGAAGCAGAGTCTTTGAATATTTTGAAGGCAGAGGGAGATAGATTCTTGATAAGCAAGGGGGTGAAAAGTTATTGGGGTAGGTGGGAATGTGGAGTTGAGGTTGCAATCAGATCAGCCATGAACTTGTTGAATTGTGGAGCAGGCTTGAGGGGCCGAGTGGCCTATTCCTGCTCCTAATTCGTGTGTTTGTATGTGGTACTGGATGTCGGACAAGCAGTCTGACGATTCAAAATGGAGGGGTCGAGTGAAGTGGTAGTGAGTTAGAGCTGGGAGCCATCAGTGTACAGAATGAACCTGACATGTTTTGAAGGGGCAGATTGGAAATAGGAGGGACCAAGGATAGATTCTTGGGCAACTCCAGAGGTAACAGTGAGAGAGTGGGAAGAGAAGCCATTGCAGGTGATTCTCTGGGTAAGATTAGATAGATAAAAATGGAAGCAGGTGAGTGCAGTCCCACCCAGCTGGATGATGAGGATGATGTAGTTCACTGTGTCGAAGGTTGCAGACAGGTTAAGAACAATGAGGAGAGCAAGTCTACCATGATCACAATCACATAGGATGTCATTTGTGACTTTGATAAAGGCCATTTGTGTTAGTGACAGGGATGGAAACTAACTGAAGGAATTCAAGTATCGAATTGTGGAAAGATGGGTGAATTTGGGAGGTGACAACACATTGAAGGAGTTTGGAGAGGAACGGGAGATCAGACATGGAGCAGGAACAGGAGGAGGGGTTTGTGAGGAGAGGGGTGATGATGGCAAATTTGAAGGAAAGGGGACAATACCTGAGAAGAGGAAATTCAAACTCTGAAATTTCCATGGTGGGATATGAACTGACATTGACTGCATTATTAATCAAGTAACATAACCAGAGAACCGATTGGTGCAACTGCATGTGAGCAATTAGTACATTGATTGCAGGGTGAAATGTTGACTGTCCATGGGAAGCAAGTGGTTTTGCTTCTTGCACCGGCTCCAACTTTCAGAGGTTGATAAGGCTCCATGCTGCCTGAAGCAATTTAATTTCTGTGTATTTCAGTGATGAGGACAAAGAGCTGGTTTCACAGAAAGGCAATGATTTTAAAACTCAGTACACCCCAGGTGGGACTTGAACCCACAATCCCTGGCTCCGGAGGCCAATGCCTTATCCATTAGGCCACTGGGGCTGCTCAATGTTTACTTTTGGTGCTTGCAACTTGTCACTTATTATATATGTAATCACTGCCGAAACCTGATGTCTTTGTGTCAGTCGCCCTTTCTTCTTTTGCACTACCACATTCGAATCATAGAATCTTCGAGCACAGAAAGAGTCCTTTCAGCCCATCATGTCTGTGCCAGCTATTCGAAAGAGATTTCTAATTTAGTCTAATTTGTCGATTGAGAGATAAATATTGTGCAGGGCACCAGTGAGAACTCTCCTGTTCCTCAACAAAAGAGCCTTGGGATCTTTTTGATCCACTTGAGGAATCGACAGGGACTTGGTTTAATCTATCACCCAAAAAGAATGCAGACCCGGCAGTGCAGCACTCTCTCTGTGTGACACTGGGAGAATCAACATCGAATTCTGTGCTGAAGTAACTGGAGGTAGAGGTTAAACACGGTCTACTGACAGAGAGACAAAAGTGTAACCAGCTGAACCACAGCTGACACACATTACAGTACCACCAATCTGAAGTTCTTGAAATCAATGTTGAGTCCATGAGGTTGTTAAGAGCTTTATTGAAAGATGAGGTGCTGTTCCTCGAGCTTCCATTGAGCTTCATTGGAACAGTGAAGGAGGTCAAAGGCAGAGATGTAAGAGTAGAAGTGGGATGGAGAATTAATATGGCAAGTGACTGGAAGATCACTTTCAAGTTTGCAGACTGGACGGAGGTGTTGAGCAAAAAGATCACCTAATATGCATTTAGTGCCTGCAGTGTAGAGGAGATGACATCATGTGCAGTCAATACAGTACAGTAAATTGAAGGAAGTACAGGTAAATCACTGTTTCACCTGGTAGGAGTGTTTAGGCCCCTGGACGATGGGAAAGGAGGAGTTGAAAGGCAGGTGTTACATCTCCTGCACTTGCACAGGAAGATGTTATGGGACGAGGAGTGAGTGATTGAAGAGCCTCCACAAGGCAGAGAGGTCTGTTCACCAAACAACCACAGAACTAAGGGTGGTGCCGTGGTTGGCACTGCAACCTCACAGCTCCCATGACCTGGGGGCTCAATTCTGGGTACTGCTTGTGCGGAGTTTGCAAGTTCTCCCTGTGACCATGTGAGTTTTTAGCAGGTGCTCTGGTTTTCTCCCACAGCCAAAGACTTGCAGGTTGATAGGAAAATTGCTCCTAGTATAGGTAGGGGGGATGGGGTAGGAATATGGGATTAATGTAGGATCAGAATAAATGGGTGGTTGATGGTCACTACAGACTTGGTGGGCCAAAGGGCCTGTTTCAGTGCTGTATCTCTAAATAAATAAACTGCCTTTGTCATCAGGTTTGCAGGAATAGGCCATTTAGCCCCTCGAGCCTGTTCCACCATGCAATGCAATTATGGCCGATTTATGACCTAACTCAGTTTTCCCACCATTGCCACTTATTCCTTTGGACCCCCACAGTTTCTAGATTTACACCATTTAGAAACTATCCTGCTCTATCCTTTTCAGCTCCATAGTGGATGACCAACACACACTGCTATTGAAATCCATTGCCACAGTTTTGCCCATTCACTTAATCTATCAATATCTCTTCGTAATTTGATGTTCCATCTACACTGCTCACAATGACACAGCCTCCACTGCTTTCTGGGGAAGAGAATTCCACAGACGAACGACCCTTTGACAAATAAAAAATTCTCCTTATTTCAGTTTTAAAAAGGAGACCTCTTACACTTTAACTGTTTCCCCTCGCCCTAGTCTCTCCCACAAGAGGAAACATCCTCCTGGTGTCCACTCTAGCAAGTTCCCTCATCTTATATGTTTCAATAAGTTCACTTCTCATTCTTCTAAATTTCAATAGGTAAAAGCCCAACCTGCTCAATCTTTCTTCATAATATAAGTACTTCATCCCCCGGATTTAGTCGAGTGAGGCATCTATGAACTGCTTCTAATGCAATTATATTCTTTACCAAATAAGGAGACTAAAACTGTAGACAGTACTCTGGATGTGGTCTCACCAAGGTCCTATACAGCTGCAGTAAAACTTCCCTACTTTATGTAGTGTTATGACCGAGGTGGGAGGAGGGCACTGTCTTTTCTTGTTCCACTTCTCTGCAGGTCACACATATATTTTTAAAAATGTTTACCCAGTTACCGATGCAGTCAATCATATACTCTACTCTTATCTCAGAATAAAATACGCCAACCAGGTTTCTTCAATAAACAACAACATCATCAGTTCATTACAAAGCAAGACTTAACCAGTAACAAAGCAAAGCATTAACACACAGATTGAAAAATGAAAGTTCCCCTTTTAAATACCCCACACACAAACTCACACAGACTGAAAAAATACAGACATTCTCTCTGCAGAGGTCTGTTACAAAACAAAGACAACAAAGAATACTTTGGCCAAATATTTGCTAATTCTTGAAGAAAAAAAAGATATGGAAAAATGTTACTTGTCCCTTTTTAGCCTGGCATCCCAAATATGCATAAACGGCTGTCACTGGGATCTTTCCAGAGCAGTTTTTTTCAGGTGACATTGAGGATCAGTTCAGCAGGCTTTGCAGGAGAAATGCAGGATCAGTTTCTCTATTTCTTACACTTGATTCTCAGGAAGTTCTCAAAGAGATGGAAGAGGGTGATCTAATGGTAGCTGCTCTCTTGGCAGGTTTTCTCCAACTCTTAAAAATAGTTCACACCTCAATATATTCTCCAAAATGAAACCAAAAGCAATATCTCAAAAGTCTAGCTTCCTGACCCCTATAAATCTTGACCTGTCATTTCCCGGTAAACATCTTCCCCAGGTCACCAAGGTTTCTATTGTTTATTGCTTAAAGCACATGACTTCTAGCACAGTTGCTTTTAAACAACATTTAAGTGTCCTTTCAATGAACTGTCAACAACAAAACAAAGTCCAGCTTCTATGAAATCTTCAGCCTTCCAATGAAACCATCTCCACAATTGAAATATATGTTCTCAAAAACACATACTTAACAAAAAATACAGAAGCACTTTCATAACAGTGGTATAATATACATAAGCTGTTGCTAGGTTGATTATGTTAAAAGACTTTAAGGCCGGAATTTTACCCCCCCACCCCCACCACACAGGAGCAGGCTGGTGGCAGGGGGGGAGGGCAGGTGTGGTAAAATTGAGTGGGAGGTGGAGGGGGGATGCGTTACAATTCTTTTACACTGCAATTTTACGAGGGGCGGTGGCGAGAAACAGCCCACCTGCCCCAGGCGGATCAGGGCCCTTATGTGGCCAATTAACTGCTACTTAAGCGCCTCCTTCTGCCACCGCTGGTATTTTATCAGGTCTTAGGCCCCACAGAAGGCCACCAGGTGGGGGGCACCCTATCCCCCACAGAGGCCCCCCCCCTGAAGCCCCTACAGTCCCCACTGAGAAACAGTACTCCGCCCAACCATTCCCCCCTTGCCTTGCCGGGGTCAGTTCGGTTGTCCCCGGCAAGGCCCGGAAATTTGCCTCTCTTCCATGGATGGCATCCATGATCTTTGCTTCCTAATCAGTTGCTGGACCTGTATACTTACCTTTTGTGATTCATGTACCAGGACATCTAGATCCCTCTGTACCCACGAGTTCTGCAATCTTGCTCCATTTAAATAGTATACAGACTTTCTACTCTTCCTGCCAAATTTCACATTTTCCCACATTATAATCCATCTGCCAAATTTTTCGTACTCACTTAACCTATCTATATCCTTTTTAGTCTTTTTACATCACCTTGATAACTTACTTTCCTTCCTATCTATAAATTTAGCAATTGAAATACTTGTAGAAACTCTTACTATCTGTTTTTATATTACTAGCTAGTTTTCATTCATGCTCTACTTTCTACCTCTTAATTAATTTTTCATGATTCTTTGCTGGTTCTTAAAATCTGTCCAATCTTCTGACTTATCACTAACCTTTGCAGATTTATATAGCGCTTTTTAAAATTTGATACTATCCTGAATATCCTTATTTAGCCACGGATGATGCATCCTTCTCAAAGAATTTTTCTTTCTCGCTGGGCTAAATCTTTGCTGAGAGTTATTAAATTTTGCCTTAAAAGTCTACCTCTGCTTCTCCACTATCCTACCATTTAACCTAGTTTCACAGTTTACTTTCTGCCTTCATACCTTTGTAATTACCTTTATTTAGGTTTAAAACACAAGTCTTAGACCCACACTTTTCCCTTTCAAACTGAATGTGAAATTCTATCATGTTATGACCACTGTCGTCGAGAGGCTCCTGCACCATGAGATTATTGATTAATCCTGTCTTATTGTACATATCCAGGTCGAGACTAGCCTGCTCCCCAGTTGGCTCTAGACGTACTGTTCTAATAAATTGTCTGGAATACACTTTATTAACTCATTTTCTAGCCTACCTTTGCCAATCTGATTCGCCCAATCTACATGTAGATTAAAGTCACCCAAGACTGCAGTGGTACCTTTCTTACATGCCCCATTTCTTCCTGTATACTCTGCTCTACTGTGTAGCAGCTGTTAGGGTGGCCTATAAACTACTCCCACAAGTGCCCGCTTACCTTTCCGATTTCGTATCTCGACCCAACTGATTCTACATCTTGCAGCCTCACAGCTCCAGCGACTCGGGTTCAATTCTGGGTACTGCCTGTACGGAGTTTGCAAGTTCTCCCTGTGACCTCGTGGGTTTTCGCCGGGTGCTCCGGTTTCCTCCCACAGGCAAAGACTTGCAGGTTGATAGGTAAATTGACCATTATAAATTGCCCCTAGTGTAGGTAGGGGAATTGAGAGAGGGTACTGGGATTAATGTAGGATTAGTATAAATGGGTGGTTGATGTTCAGCACAGACTCGGTGGGCCGAAGGGCCTGTTTCAGTGCTGTATCTCTTAAAAAAAAATCTCTTGCTACAGCACTAATGATATCCTTAATTAACAGAGCTACTTCACCACCTT
The DNA here is from genome assembly GCF_036365525.1 of Heterodontus francisci. Lineage (NCBI taxonomy): Eukaryota > Metazoa > Chordata > Chondrichthyes > Heterodontiformes > Heterodontidae > Heterodontus > Heterodontus francisci. The sequence continues at coordinate 15,147,132 of NC_090380.1, read as the reverse complement.
GTCCTTGCTTCCTGTTTTATTGAAATGTTGATTACCCTTCATTATTTATTTCTATCTGTGCTAACAATTCATCCATTTTGTTGTGAATGTTACACACATTCAGATACAAAGCATTTAACTCTGTCTTTTTTACCACTTCTGCAGTCTTTGGCCTTATCTGCTGGTGTAGTGTTATGCTCTTTCCCTTGCTGCCTCCTGCCACACTCTGATTATCATTACCCAAATCACTACCTGGCTCTATTACCTCATTGTTTCCCTTTGGTTTACCACATGTGAATGTGGGAATTTGGTTCACCTGCTAAGTTTGGTACAGAGAGGGAAATAGGTGCTCCTTTTTCAGCCTCCAGTCGCTGCAGAAGATATAAGTTGCTTCCGAGAAATAGAAGGCAACCTTGAGAGAGTGACATCACAGGAAAGCTGTAAGATGATTGGTTGGTGAGTAACTGCTCATAGGGAGTATCTGTAAATAGGAGCAGGATCCAGTTGTCGTGGTCCATGTAGGTACCAACGACATAGGTAGGATTAGAAAAGAGATTTTGCTTAGACAGTATGAGGAGCTAGGCACCGAATTAATGAGCAAGGGTAATAGTCTCTGGATTATTACCTGAGCCACATGCCAATTGGCAGAGGGCACATAAGATTAGTGAAATGAATATGTGGCTCAAAGGCTGGTGTGGGAGAAACGGGTTTTGGTTCATGGGGCACTGGCACCAGTACTTGGGAAATTGGGGGCTGTACCGTTGCGACAGTCTGCGACATGCTGGGACCAATGATCCAGCAAACCATATAACTAGGGAAGTACAGAGTGCTTTAACAAGGGGGGTGAGAGATCAAGCTTGGGTAGATGTAGCAACTCAAGGGGTAGAGTCAAGGCAGGAGAGCAGAATAGTAATATGGGAAATGAAGGTCAGAGAATGGTAGCAAGGGCCAGAGAAAAATCCTAACAACACAACAAAAGTCAAGACTAAATGTTACAAAGATAACACAAAGACAAAACTAAAGGCTCTGTATCTGAATGCATGTAGCATTCATAACAAAGTAGATGAAATGATAGCGCACATTGAAGTAAATAAATATAGCCATTACGGAGACATGGCTGCAGGATGACAAGGATTGGGTCCTGAATGTTGAGGGGTATATGACATTCAAAACGAATAAGAAGTTAGGTAAAGGTGGAAGGGTAGCACTGTTACTCAAGGATGGCATTGGTGCAATTGTTAGAGATGACCTTGGTTCAGGAGATCAGGATGTAGAATTGGTTTGGGTGGAGATGAGGAAAAGTGGGGGAAATAAGTCACTAGTGGGAGTGGTCTACAGGCCCCCCAAACAGTAATCACAATGTAGGAAGAAGTATACAAGAAGAAATATTGGGTGCTTGTGATAAAGGGACAGCAATAATTATGAGTGATTTTAATCTATATATAAACTGGAAAAATCATATTGGCAATTGTAGCCTGGATGAGGAGTTCATAGAATGCTTGAGATAGTTTCTTAGAGTAGCACATTCTGGAACCAACCAGAGAGCGGGTTATATTGGACTTGGCATTGTGTAATGTGACAGAATTAAATCATGACCTCAGAATAAAGGCACCTTTAGGTAGCAGCGAACACAACATGATTGAATTTTGCATCCAGTTTGAAAGAGAGAAGAGTGGATCTAAGACTAGTATTTTAAACCTAAATAAGGGCAAATATATGGACATGAAATCTGAGCTAGCTGAAGTGAACTGGGATACTAGGCTTGGAAATAGATCAATAGAGAAGCAGTGGCAGATATTTAAGGGGATATTTCAGAATACTCAGAATTACTAAATGAAGAAAAATTCTAAGAGGAGGTCCTACCATCCGTGGTTAACTAAAGAAGTTGAGGAAAGCATCAAACTTAAGGAAAAAGCATATAATTTCGCAAAGGTGAGTGGCAGTTCAGATGATTGGTCAGAATATAAAGAACGGCAGAGAATGACTAAATGGTTAATCAGAAGAAATAAATTAGAGTATGAGAGGAAGCGAGATAGAAATGTAATAATGGATAGCAAGAGTTTTTACAGGTATTTAAAAAAGTAGAAGAGTAAGTAAAGTGAGTGCTGGTCCTCTTCAGAGTGAGAATGGGGAGATAATAGCAGATAATAAGGAAAAAGTGGATGAAATGAACAAACACTATAGAGAATACCAAAAACATTCCAGTAATAGCTGTAAATTAGGAGGTGGAAGGAAGAGAGGAACTTGGTGAAATTACAATCACCAGGGAAGTGGTACTGAACAAACTGATGGAGCTGCAGGCTGACAAGTCTCCGGGTCCTGATGGGCTTCATCCTAGGGTCTTAAAAGAGGTGGCTAATGAGGTAGTAGATGTGTTGTTAATTATTCAAAATTCAAAAATGACACAAAGATAGGTAGGAAAGCATGTTGTGAAGAGGACATAAGGAGGTTGCGGACTGATACAGATAGGGTGAGTGAGTGGGCAAAAATATGGCAGATGGAGTGTAATGTGGGAAAATGCGAAGTTGTTCACTTTGGCAGGAAGAATAAAAAAGCAGAGTAATACTTAAATGGAAAATGGCTGCAGAAATCTGAGGTGCAGCGGGATCTAGGTGTTCCAGAACATGAGTATGCGGTTACAGCAAGTAATAAAGAAGGCAAATGGAATGCGATCCTTTCTTATGAGAGGAATTGAAAATAAAAGTAGGGATGTTATGCTTCAGTTATACAGGGCATTGGGGAAACTACATCTCGAATACTGTGTGCAGTTTTGCAATTATTTAAGGAAGGATGTAAATGCATTGGAGGCGGTTCGGAGGCGGTTTACTAGTTTGATACCTGGAATGAGCAGGTTGTCTTATGAGGAAAGGTTGGACAGACTAGGAGTTTAGAAGATTGAGGGGAGACTTGATTGAAGTATATGAGATCCTGAACAGTCTTGACAAGGTGAATGTGGCAAGGATGTTTCCTCTTGTGTGCGAGTCCAGAACTAGGGGGCACTGTTTTAAAATTAATGACAGAAATGAGGAGAAGTTTTTTCTCTCAGAGGGTTCTGCAACTTTGGAACTCTCCGCCTCAGAAGGTGGTGGAGGCGGGGTCATTGAATAATTTTAAGGCGGGGGTAGGTAGATTCTTGTTAGGCAAGAGAATCAAAGGTTATCGGGGCTGATGGGAGCGTGGAATTCGAGACACAGAAAGATCAGCCATGATCTTATTGAATGGCGAAGCAGACTTGAGGAGCTGAATGGCCGACTTCTACTCCTAATTCATATGTTCATAAATCCACTGGAGGGTGGGGGGGGGGGGGGGGGGGGTGTCTCATACCTTCTAGGTGAGTTGAGGGAGAAATACTGACCATAGAGTGAGGACCACCTTCGAGAGCATCATTTCAGCAGCTTCCATGTGGCAGTCGATCACTCTGGACACTTGGCTGCAGGAGACCAGAAGTACTGAGTATCCTTCACAGTCACAGCTTGAGTCTCCAGGTTTTCACAATGTGGTTTGTTTTGACCAGCAGAGGAACCATCGACTGGTGGATAAACTGACAGGTGAAATCAGGATCTTCTACCATTCACACTGAGAGTGAGTGAATGATAGTCACAGTCAACTTCGTCATCCAGAAGGCTTAAATATTCTGGATCTTTCTCCACTTGAGTCTTGCTCGGCCGGTAATATTTCCACAGGTCTCCATTGTCACAGCATGTGGAGTAGAGCTGGTTGATCTGGGAGCACAGTGTTTTCCAGGGGTTGATGCTACAGCATCAGGCTCTGAGGTTAATACTGCGATATATAGGTGGGAGAGGGGACCACATTCAGGATGAATGGGATTCTAGGCCAGTGGACATGGGTGAGTTCACTTGGCATTTCAATAGGCTCCAGATGTGAAATGATGGTATTACAGATGATACAAAAGTTAGCAATGTAGTAAATAGTGAGCATGATGGAAGCAGTCTTCAAGAGGACACAGACAGACTGGTGAACTGGGCAGGCACATGGAAGATACAGTTTAATGTGGGTAAGTGTGAAGTGATGCAGTTTGGGAGGCCGAATAACCTAAATGGTGCCATTTTGGAGGGGGGGGGGGGGGGGTCCAAGAACAGAGGGCCTTGGGGGTGCATATTTGCAAATCCTTGAACGTGGCAGATCAAGTTGACAAGGTGGTTGAGAAAGCATCTGCCTTTGTAAATAGGAACACTGAATAGAAATACAAGGAAGTCATGCTGAAACTTTACAAATCTTTGGTTTGTCCTCAGCTGGAGTAATGTGTACAATTCTGGGCACCACAATTTTGGAAGGATTTCAAGACCCAGGAGATGATACACAGGAGGTTTACCAGGTTGATATCAAGGATGAGGGAGTTCAGTTATGTGGAGAGATTGGAGAGCTGGGATTGTTCTCCTTAAAGCAGTGAAGGTTAAGGGGAGACCTAATGCAGGTATTCAAAATGATGAGGGATTTTAATAGAGGAACAGGGAGAAAGTATTTCCATCGGCAATTGGACATATACTTGAAGAGGACTAATTTTCAGGGTTTTGTAGAAAAGGCTGGGGTATAGGACTAAATTGGAGATCTCCTTCAAAGAGCCGGCACAGGTGTAATGGGCCGAATGTGGTTGTGCATGACGAAAAAGGCCGGCCCATAGAAAGACACCAAATTTGAGACAAAGGGTCAAATTGCAAACTCCAAGCTCACACATTTCTAGTTGTCAAATCGATGTGATATTGGTCTCCAACACCTGAGATAGTGGATTTCAATCCCATCCAGGAACAAATGTGAAAATGTGCTCTATGTGGGAAGCCAGGAACAATTCCAGCGCCCGGGACCAGCATGTGTGCAGGAAGTGTCTCTAGCTGCAGCTCCTGGAAGCCTGGGTTTCGGAGTTGGAGCAGCAGCTGGGGACACTGTGGGGTATCCACAAGGCAGAGAGTATCATTGATAGCACGTATAGAGAGGTGGTCACATCGCAGGCTCAGACACCACAGGCAGGAAGGGAATGGGTGACCACCAGGCAGAGCAAGAGGACTAAGCAGGCAGTTGAGGACTCTCCTGTGGCTATTCCCCTGCAAAACAGATATACTGCTTTGGATACTGTTGGGGGGAGTGGCCTCTCAGGGGAAAGCAGCAACAGCCCAATTCGTTGCACCACAGTTGGCTCTGTTGCACAGGGGAGGAGTAAAAAGTGTGGAATGCAATAGTTATAGGGATTCAATTGTAAAGGGAATAGATAGGTGTTTCTGTGGCCGTAAAAGAGACTCCAGGATGGTATACAAAAACAAGAAATGCTGGATTCACTCAGCAGGTCTGGCAGCATCTGTGGAAAGAGAAGCAGAGTTAACGTTTCGGGTCAGTGACCCTTCTTCGGAAGTGACAAATATTAGAAAAGTCACAGTTTATAAACAAGTGAGGTGGGGGTTGGGCAAGAGATAACAAAGGAGAAGGTGCAGATTGGACCAGGCCACATAGCTGACCAAAAGGTCACGGAGCAAAGGCAAACAATATGTTAATGGTGTGTTGAAAGACAAAGCATTAGTACAGATTAGGTGTGAATATACTGAATATTGAACATCAGCAAGTGCAAACCTGAAGAAAAACAACCTGAAAAAAACAGTGGGTAAGCAAACTGAACAAACTAAGATGAAATGAAATAAATGCAAAAAAAGATTGTAAAAAATGTAAAAAGGAATGCAAAAAAAAAGGAAGAAAAAATAACTAAAAATGACTAAAAATGAAAGTAAAGTGGGGGGCTGTCATGCTCTGAAATTATTGAACTCAATGTTCAGTCCGGCAGGCTGTAGTGTGCCTAATCGGTAGATGAGATGCTGTTCCTCGAGCTTGCGTTGATGTTCACTGGAACACTGCAGCAATCCCAGGACAGAGATGTGAGCATGAGAGCAGGGGGGAGTGTTGAAATGGCAAGCAACCGGAAGCTCAGGGTCCTGCTTGCGGACTGAGCGGAGATGTTCCGCAAAGCGGTCACCCAGTCTGCGCTTGGTCTCCCCAGTGTAGAGGAGACCACACTGTGAGCAGCGAATACAGTATACTACATTGAAAGAAGTACAAGTAAATCGCTGCTTCACCTGAAAGGAGTGTTTGGGGCCTGGGATAGTGAGGAGAGAGGAGGTAAATGGGCAGGTATTACACCTCCTGCGATTGCAAGGGAAGGTGCCCTGGGACGGGGACGAGGTGGTGGGGGTAATGGAGGAGTGGACCAGGGTGTCGCGGAGGGAACGATCCCTTCGGAATGCTGACAGGGGAAGGGAGGGGAAGATGCGACTGGTAGTGGCATCACGCTGGAGGTGGTGAAAATGGCGGAGGATGATCCTTTGGATATGGAGGCTGGTGGGATGAAAAGTGAGGACAAGGGGAACCCTGTCACGGTTCTGGGAGGGAGGGGAAGGGGTGAGGGTAGAGGTGCGGGGAATGGGTCGGACACGGTTGAGGGCCCTGTCAACCACAGTGGGGGGAAATCCTCGGTTGAGGAAAAAGGAGGTCATATCAGAAGCACCGTCATGGAAGGTAGCATCATCAGAGCACATGCGTCAGAGACGGAGAAACTGGGAGAATGGAATGGAGTCCTTACAGGAGGTAGGGTGTGAAGAAGTGTAGTCGAGGTAGCTGTGGGAGTCAGTGGGCTTATAATGGATATTGGTAGACAACCTATCCCCAGAGATGGAGACAGAGAAGTCGAGGAAGGGAAGGGAAGTGTCAGAGATGGGCCATGTAAAGGTGAGAGAAGGGTGGAAATTGGAAGCAAAGTTGATAAAGTTTTCTAGTTCGGGGCGGGAGCAGGAAACGGCACCGATACAGTCATCAATGTACCGGAAAAAGAGTTGGGGGAGGGGGCCTGAGTAGGACTGGAACAAAGAATGCTCGACATATCCCACAAAATGACAGGCATAACTAGGACCCATGCGGGTACCCATAGCGACACCTTTTACTTGAAGGAAATGCATGGAGTTGAAGGAGAAGTTGTTCAATGTGAGAACAAGTTCAGCCAGGCGGAGGAGGGTGTTGGTGGATGGGGACTGGTTGGGCCTCTGTTCCAGCAAGAAGCGGAGAGCCCTCAAACCATCCTGGTGGGGGATGGAGGTGTAGAGCGATTGGACGTCCATAGTGAAGAGGAGGCGGTTGGGACCAGGAAACTGGAAATTGTCAAAATGACGTAGGGCGTCAGAAGAGTCACGGATGTAGGTGGGAAGAGACTGGACCAGCGGAGAAAAGATAGAGTCTAGATAGGAAGAAATAAGTTCAGTTGGGCAGGAGCAGGCTGACACAATGGGTCTGCCGGGACAGTCCCGTTTGTGGATTTTGGGAAGGAGGTAGAAGCGGGCTGTCCGGGGTTGCGGGACTATGAGGTTGGAAGCTGTAGAGGGAAGATCTCCAGAGGAGATGAGGTCAGTGACAGTCCTTTGGACGGTGGCTTGATGTTCGGTGGTGGGGTCATGGTCCAGAGGGAGGTAGGAAGAGGTGTCTGTGAGTTGGCGTTGAGCTTCTGCAAGGTAGAGGTCGGTACGCCATACAACAACAGCACCACCCTTGTCTGCAGGTTTGATGATCATGTCGGGGTTAGACCTGAGAGAACGGAGTGCCTCAAGTTCAGAGGGGGACAGGTTAGAGTGAGTGAGGGGGGCAGAGAAATTGAGACGACCAATGTCTCGCCGACAGTTTTCAATGAAGAGATCAAGAGCGGGTAAGAGGCCAGGGTGAGGGGTCCAGGTAGAGGGAGAATGCTGGAGGCGGGTGAATGGGTCTGCTGGTCGGGGGAGGACTCCTGGTCGAAGAAGTGAGCCCGGAGGCGGAGGCGACGGAAGAAGAGCTCAACGTCATGCCGAGCGCGAAATTCATTGAGGTGGGGGCGTCAGGGGATAAAACTGAGACCTTTGCTGAGTACAGAACGCTCAGCATCAGAGAGGGGGAGATCAGAGGTCAGAGGGAGGTCCAGGATGGTATGTTGCCTCCCTGGTGCTAGGGTCAAGGATGTCTCAGAGTGGTTACAGGACATTCTGAAGGGGGAGCCAGTGGTCGTGATATACCTTGCTACAAACAGCGTAGGTTAAAAAAGGACGAGGTCCTAAAAGCAGAATATAGGGAGTTAGGAAGTAAGTTGAAAAGTAGGACCTCAAAGGTAGTGATCTCAGGATTACTATCAGTGCCACGTGCCAGTCAGAGGAGAAGTAGAAGGATATATCGGCTGAAGGGATAGTGTAAGGGGGAGGGTTTTAGATTCCTGGGACATTGGGACCGGTTCTGGGGGAGGTGGGACTGGTACAAACTGGACAGGTTACACCTGGGCAGGACCGGGACTGATGTCCGAGGGGGAGCATTTGCTAGAGTGGTTGGGGAGGGTTTAAACTAAAATGGCAGGGGAATGGGAACCTTTGTAAGGAGTCAGAAGAGGGGGGAATCATAGACAAGAACAAAAGACAGAAAGGAGAATAAGAAACGTGATAGGCAGAGAAATCAAGGGCCAGAATCAAACAGGGCCACAGTGAAAAATAGTGGGAAGGGGACAAGTAATGTTAAAAAGACAAGTCTTCAGGCTTTGTACCTGAACAAGCGAAAATTTCGCAATAAAGTGGATGAATTAGTCGCGCAAATAGATGTAACCGGGTATGATATAGTCGGGATTACAGAGACATGGCTGCAAGGTGACCAGGGATGGGAAATGAACATCCAGGGGTATTCAGTATTTAGGAAAGGCAGCCAAAAAGTAAAAGGCGGTGGAGTTGCAATAGTGAGGAAGGATATTAGCTCTGACGATGTGGAATCTGCATGGGTAAAGCTGTAAAAAAACTAAGGGGCAAAAAATGTTAGTGGGGATTGTATATAGACCCCTAAACTGTACTGGTGATGTTGGACTTGGCATTAAACAGGAAATTGGAGACGCATGCGAAAAAGGAACTTCTGTAATTATGGGTGATTTTCATCTGCATATAGATTGGGGAAATCAAATTAGTTACAATACCATAGAGGAGGAATTCTTGGAGTGCATATGGGATGGTATTCTGGACCAATACACTGAGGAACTAACCAGAGAACAGGCCATCCTAGACTGGGTATTGTGTAATGAGAGAGGAATAATTGACAATCTAGTGGTGCGAGACCCCTTTGGGGATGAGCGACCATAATATGATAGAATTCATCATCAAGATGGAAAGTGATGTAGTTGATTCTGAGACTAGGGTCCTGAATCTTAATAAAGGAAATTACAAAGGTATGAGGCACGAGTTGGCTATGAAGGATTGGGAAACGTTACTTAAAGGGATGACGGTGGATAGGCAATGGCAAACATTCAAAGAGCGCATGGACAAACTGCAACAATTGTTTATTTCTGTCTGGCGCAAAAGTAAAACGGGAAAGGTAGCCAAACCATGGCTTACAAGGGAAATTAGAAATAGCATTAGATCCAAGGAAGAGGCACATAAATTCACCAGAAAAAACAACAGACCTGAGGATTGGGAGCAGTTTAGAATTCAGCAAAGGAGGACCAAGGGATTGATTAAGAATGTAAAAATAGAGTACGAGAGTAAGTTTGCGGGAACATAAAAAGTGACTGTAAAAGTTTCTATAGGTATGTGAAGAGAAAAAGATTAGTGAAGACAAATGTAGGTCCCTTACAGTCAGTAACAGGGGAATGTATTATGGGGAATAAAGAAATGGTTGATCAACTAAATACTTACTTTGATTTTGTCTTCACAATGGAGGACACAAATATCATACCAGAACTGTTGGGGAACACAGGGCTTAGTGAGAGAGAGGAACTGAAGGAAATCAGTATTAGTAGAGAAATGGTGTTGGGGTAATTGATGGGATTGAAGGCCGATAAATCCCCAGGGCCTGATGGTCTGCATCCCAGAGTACTTAAGGAAGTGGCCCTGGAACAATGAATGCATTGGTGGTCATCTTCCAAGATTCTATAGACTGTGGAACAATTCCTACAGATTGGAGGGTAGCTAATATAACCCCACTATTTAAAAAGGGAGGTAGGGAGAAAACAGGGAATTATAGACCAGTCAGCCTGACAGCGTTAGTGGGGAAAATTCTAGAGTCCATTATCAAAGATTTTCCAGCAGAGCACTTGGAGAACAGTGGTAGAATCAGGCAGAGTCAGCATGGATTTACGAAATGGAAATCATGCTTGACAAATCTACTAGAATTTTACAAGGATGTAACTAGTAGAGTTGATGAGGGGGTGCCAGAGAATGTGGTTTATTTGGACTTTCAGAAGGCTTTCGACAAAGTCCCACATTAGGGCCGCACAGTGGCGCAGTGGTTAGCACTGCAGCCTTACAACTCCAACAACCCGCGTTCACTTCTGCGTACTGCCTCTGTGGAATTTGCAACTTCTCCCTGTGACTGTGTGGGTTTCCACCAGGTGCTCCGATTGTCTCCCAAAGACTTGCAGGTTGTTAGGTAAATTAGCCATTGTAAATTGCCCCGAGTGTAGGTAGGTGGTAGAAGAATTGTGGGGATGTGGTCGGGAATATGGGATGAATGTAGGATTAGTATAAGTTGATGGTTGGCACAGACTTGGTGGGCTGAAGGGCCTGTTTCAGTGCTGTATGACTCTATGAGAGATTAGTGTGTAAAATTAAAGTGCATGGGATTGGGGGTAGTGTATTGCAATGGATAGAAAATTGTTTGGTAGGCAGGAAACAAAGGATAGGGATAAATGGGTCTTTTTCCGAATGGCAGGCAGTGACTAGTGGGGTGCCGCAGGGATCAGTGCTAGGAACCCAGCTATTCACAATATATATTAATGATTTAGATGAGGGAACTAAATGTAATATCTCCAAATTTGCAAAACTGGGTGGGAGGGTGAGTTGTGAGGAGGATGCAGAGAGGCTTCAGGGTGATTTGGACAAGTTCATTGAGTGGGCAAGTGCATGGCAGATGCAGTATAATGTGGATAAATGTGAGGTTATTCACATTGGTAGCAAAAACAGGAAGACAGATTATTATCTGAATGGCTATAAACTGAGAGAGGGGACTATGAATATGAAGGGAGACCTGGGTGTTCTCGTACACCAGTCACTGAAGGTAAGCATGCAGGTGCAACAGGCGGTAAAAAAGGCAAATGATATGTTGGCCTTCATTGCGAAAGGATTTGAGTACAGGAGCAGGGATGTCTTCCTGCAATTATACAGGGCCTTGGTGAGGTCACACCTGGAATATTGTGTGCAGTTTTGGTCTCCTTATCTGAGGAAGGATGTTCTTGCTATGGAGGGAGTGCAGCGAAGGTTTATCAGACTGATTCCTGGGATGGCGGGACTGATGTATGAGGAGAGATTGAGAAGGTTAGGATTATATACGCTGGAGTTCAGAAGAGTGAGGAGGGATCTCATAGAAACCTATAAAATTCTAACAGGACTTGACAGGGTAGATGCAGGAAGGATGTTCCCGATGGTGGGGGAGTCCAGAACCAGGGGTCATAGTCTAAGGATACGGGGTAAACCTTTCAGGACTGAGATGAGGAGACATTTCTTCACCCAGAGAGTGCTGAGCCTGTGGAATTCGCTCCCACAGAAAGCAGTTGAGGCCAAAACATTGTATGTTTTCAAGAAGGAGTTAGATATAGCTCTTGGGCCGAAAGGGATCAAAGGGTATGGGGGGAAAGCGGGAACAGTTTACTGAGTTGGATGATCAGCCATGATCATAATGAATGGCGGAGCGGGCTCGAAGGGCCGAATGGCCTACTCCTTCTCCTATTTTCTATGTTTCCTTTCCCATTTCTAATACATTGTTATATATATAATCTCTTCCTTGTCTTCTTCTAATCGTCAAGATGGGAATCCATCAGGATCAGGGGTTTTACTCTCTCTAAGATTGACTCGTTTACCAATTCCACCCCCACCCCCAACTTTCTATTTTAAACGTTTTTCGATCTTTTTTGATCTCTTCTTCTAATGTCATGCTGACCATGTCAGTCTCCCTGGTAAATACCGAGGTAAAGGAATTATTTCATATTTCGGTCCTCTCGCTCTCACGACCTGAGTTTATCATGTGTATCCCTTAGTGACCCAATCCCTATCCTGATTTTTCATTTGTTATTGAGGTGTCTGTGGAATAATTTCCTTTTTTTCTTATATTTATTGATAATTTAATTTTGTCATTTCTCTTTGCCTTCCTATTTGTTTTTTTAAAGTCTTACCTGACCTTTTCATATTCCCTTTTGTCATTCTCTCCTTTGTGTCTGCCTTTATCTGTTGTTTTAACTTTGCTCAGTTTACAGAGAATGTAGAGCATTTCCTAAGTGCATCAAGGCTGTTGATCCAGGCATGTGACTCCTGTGGTTCAATGGGTAAGAAACTGACCTCACAATTCAGGATTGTCAATGCAATCCCTATCTGAGGTAAACTTGGCTTTGAATAATCTTCATTCTGTGAAAACCAGCTCATTGTCCTTGTTGCTGAAATACACAGTGATCAAATAACTTCATCAGCTCCTGTCTTGTAAATGACTGAAATTTAGGGGAAGCAAGTTAAACCTGTGGAAAGCCACTTGCTCTTCACATATAATTGATGTTTTGCCCAGAAATCACTGTATCAATTCCTGACAGGCAAAAGAAAGTCAGATCATGTCATGTCAATACTGGATTCTTTCAAATTGATCGAATGTAGTTGTGTATGAATAGAAAGATTGGAGCACAAAAAGGCATCAAATGTGGCAGTGATTATAGAGAGACAAAGGGGACAGTTGCAAAGACCAAACTCTTTCCATGTACAGCCACATGGCCTAATGGATAAGGTCCAGCCCTCCTAAAACAGGCATTGATGGTGCAAGTCTCATTTGTGATGAAAGCAGTTTTAGGTGAAGGAGCACATTCTGTAAACAGGCTGCATTCTGTAACAAGCAGTTAGTTTTCTTTTTAACTGATCAGCCAATCTCGGCAGTTCCTGTTCGGCTCCCTCCTCACTCTCGCCTTGCTTTCCAGTGTCACAATCCAATGTAATGTTTCTACTGAGCTGTGCACCATCCCAACACCCAGGGAACAATGTCACTTGCACTTTCCAGGCAAATACTTCCCTTTTAAATTCTGTCTTCAGATGACCCAATGTCTGAGGCACAGTTGTTACTTTGTAATGTAGATATCCAATTACAATACACGTATGATTGATGTCATCATATTCAGGGTGAAATACACAGCACACTCTTCCTCCAAGCTGGAAAATTCTTGGTTCAAATGTTACCTTGTTTATCATAGAAACTTACAGCAGAAGGAGACCATTCAGCCCATCGTATACACTCAGTTACAATAATAACTCCTCTAGTGTTCCTCAATTCTACTGAAATAGATTCTGTCTTTGGTCTCTCAACTCTATCATTCCTCCTCAGTGTTAGAATAGTTTCTTTGAACAATGCTGCCATGCCCTCCATTTTTCCTGCCCTATTATTCCTGAATAGATTGTTTCCAGGAATATTCATTATCCCAATCTTCCCCTCCTTTGAGCCAGATCTCTGTTATTGCCACAATATCATAGTCCCGTGTGGTGACTTGTCCCTGCAGCTCACGGAGCTCATTTCCCACATTCAGTACATTTACTCACATACACTCCAAATCCATCTCAGACTGCTTCATATTTACTCCCAGTCTGACTCTCCCATTTCTGAATTATTCTTTATTCTGGTGCTATTTGTCTCTCCCAGTCCACTTTACATCTTGCTTCTCCTCTCTAATGTTACATCCTGGTGCCTCCCCCAGCCCCGCCAAATTCATGTAAACCTTCACTAACAACACCAGTTAAAGTTTCTTCAAGGACATCAGTCCCAGTTTTGTTGATGGAGATTCACAGAGTTATACAGCACTGAAACAGGCCCTTCAGCCCATCGTGCCTGTGCCGGCCATCAAGCACCTGTTTGTTCCCATTTTCCAGCAGTTGGCCCATAGCCTGTATGCTATAGCATTTCAAGTGGTCATCTAAATACTTCTTAAATGTTGTGAGGGTTCCTGCCTCAATCACCCTTTCAGGCAGTGTGTTCCAGATTCCAACCACCCTCTGGGTGGAAAGGTTTTTCCTCAAATCCCCTCTAAACCTCCTGCCTCTTACATTTAATTTATGCCCCCTGATTATTGACACAGCCACTAAGGGAAAAAGTTTCTTCCTATCTATCCTATCTATGCCCCTCATAATTTTGTAGACCGCAATCAGGTCCCCCCTCAGCATTCTCTGCTTTTAGGAAAACAACCCTAGCCTATCCAGTCTCTTGTCATAGCTGAAATGTTCCAGCCCAGGCAACATCCTGGTGAATCTCCTCTGTACCCTCTCCAGTGCAATCACATCCTTCCTATAGTGTGCTGCCCAGAACTGTACACAGTACTCCAGCTGTGGCCTAACTAGTGTTTTATACAGCTCCATCATAACCTCCCTGCTCTTATATTCTGTGCCGCGGCTGATCAAGGCAAATATCCCGTATTCCTTCCTAACCACCTTATCTACCTGTGCTGCTGCCTTCAGTGATCTTTGGACAAGTCCATCAAGGTCCCTCTGACCCTCTGTACTTCCTAGGGTCCTACCATCCATTGTGCATTCCCTTGCCTTATTAGACCTCCCAAAATGCATCATCTCACACTTGTCAGGATTAAATTCCATTTGCCACTGCTCTGCCCATCTTACCAGCCAATCTCTTTTAGATTAGAATTAGAACATTACAGCGCAGTACAGGCCCTTCGGCCCTCGATGTTGCGCCGACCTGTGAAACCATCTGACCTACACTATTCCATTTTCATCCACATGTCTATCCAATGACCACTTAAATGCCCTTAAAGTTGGCGAGTCTACTACTGTTGCAGGCTGGGCGTTCCACGCCCCTACTACTCTCTCAGTAAAGAAACTACCTCTGACATCTGTCCTATATCTATCACCCCTCAACTTAAAGCTATGTCCCCTCGTGTTTGCCATCACCATCCGAGGAAAAAGACTCTCACTATCCACCCTATCTAACCCTCTGATTATCTTATATGTCTCAATTAGGTCACCTCTCCTCCTCCTTCTCTCCAACGAAAACAACCTCAAGTCCCTCAGCCTTTCCTCGTAAGACCTTCCCTCCATACCAGGCAACATCCTAGTAAATCTCCTCTGCACCCTTTCCAAAGCTTCCACATCCTTCCTATAATGCGGTGACCAGAACTGCACACAATACTCCAGGTGCGGTCTCACCAGAGTTTTGTACAGCTGCAGCATGACCTCGTGGCTCCGAAACTCGATCCCCCTACTAATAAAAGCTAACACACCATATGCCTTCTTAACAGCCCTATTAACCTGGGTAGCAACCTTCAGGGATTTATGTACCTGGACACCAAGATCTCTCTGTTCATCTACACTACCAAGAATCTTCCCATTAGCCCAGTACTCTGCATTCCTGTTACTCCTTCCAAAGTGAATCACCTCACACTTTTCCGCATTAAACTCCATTTGCCATCTCTCAGCCCAGCTCTGCAGTCTATCTATGTCCCTCTGTACCCTACAACATCCTTCGGCACTATCCACAACTCCACCGACCTTAGTGTCATCTGCAAATTTACTAACCCACCCTTCTACACCCTCTTCCAGGTCATTTATAAAAATGACAAACAGCAGTGGCCCCAAAACAGATCCTTGCGGTACACCACTAGTAACTAAACTCCAGGATGAACATTTACCATCAACCACCACCCTCTGTCTTCTTTCAGCTAGCCAATTTCTGATCCAAAGCTCTAAATCACCTTCAACCCCATACTTCCATATTTTCTGCAATAGCCTACCGTGGGGAACCTTATCAAACGCCTTACTGAAATCCATATACACCACATCCACTGCTTTACCCTCATCCACCTATTTGGTCACCTTCTCGAAAAACTCAATAAGGTTTGTGAGGCACGACCTACCCTTCACAAAACCATGCTGACTATCGCTAATGAGCTTATTCTTTTCTAGATGATTATAAATCCTGTCTCTTATAACCTTTTCCAACATTTTACCACAACCGAAGTAAGGCTCACAGGTCTATAATTACCAGGGCTGTCTCTACTCCCCTTCTTGAACAAGGGGACAACATTTGCTATCCTCCAGTCTTCCGGCACTATTCCTGTCGACAATGACGACATAAAGATCAAGGACAAAGGGTCTGCAATCTCCTCCCTAGCTTCCCAGAGAATCCTCGGATAAATCCCATCTGGCCCAGGGGACTTATCTATTTTCACACTTTCCAAAATTGCTAACACCTCCTCCTTGTGAACCTCAATCCCATCTAGCCTCACAGTCTGAATCTCAGTATTCTCCTCGACATCATTTTCTTTCTCTACTGTAAATACTGACGCAAAATATTCATTTAACGCTTCCCCTATCTCCTCTGATTCCACACACAACTTCCCACTACTATCCTTGATTGGCCCTAATCTAACTCTAGTCATTCTTTTATTCCTGATATACCTATAGAAAGCCTTAGGGTTTTCCCTGATCCTATCCGCCAATGACTTCTCGTGTCCTATCCTTGCTCTTCTTAGCTCTTCCTTTAGATCCTTCCTGGCTAGCTTGTAACTCTCAAGCGCCCTAACTGAGCCTTCACGTCTCATCCTAACATCAGCCTCTTCTTCCTCTTGACAAGCGCTTCAACTTCTTTAGTAAACCACGGCTCCCTCGCTCGACAACTTCCTCCCTGCCTGACAGGTACATACTTATCAAGGACACGCAGTAGCTGCTCCTTGAATAAGCTCCACATTTCGATTGTGCCCATCCCCTGCAGTTTCCTTCCCCATCCTACGCATCCTAAATCTTGCCTAATCGCATCATAATTTCCTTTCCCCCAGCGATAATTCTTGCCCTGCGGTATATACCTGTCCCTGCCCATCGCTAAGGTAAACCTAACCGAATTGTGATCACTATCACCAAAGTGCTCACCGACATCTAAATCTAACACCTGGCCGGGTTCATTACCCAGTACCAAATCCAATGTGGCATCGCCCCTGGTTGGCCTGTCTACATTACATATCATCATGTAATCTAAGGCTTTCCTCCTCACTATTTACGACACCACCAATTTTCACGTCATCTGTGAACTTACTGATCATACCTCCTATATTCACGTCTAAATCATTAATGTACACTACAAACAGCAATGGTCCCAGCACTGATCCCTGCAGTACACCACTGGTCACAGGCTTCCAATCACATAAACAACCCTCGACCAAGATAAAATATATCATTGAGCAAATGGCATCAGGAAACCAGATCTGCTCCCACCTGCTCCACATCATTGTTAAAGGATGTGGAATTGGCTGAAAATAAAGTGAGTGGCCACAGGGACAGGTGGAATTTAGAAAGAATCCAGAGCAAACAGCAAGAGCATCCAGTGTGATGTTGTGCTCCTGTGGCCGAATGGATAAGGCACTGGTTTCTACAGGCAGGTATTTGTGAGGTTAAATCCCATCTGGGATGAGATTAATCTTCATTCAGTGAATATCTGCTCTTTGTCATCATTAAGAAACACACAAAGATTAAAGTAGCTTCAGTTTGAGTGCTGTCTGAGAAATGACTGAAACATAGAGTCAGGGTAAGCAAAGAAAGCTCTGGAAAGACACTTGCTTTTCACATTTCACACACTTTTCTACTTTGAGAACTGCCAAAGTTGGAAACAATTTTCCTGAACATTTGCTCCTCTCTCACCTTCCCACTATTTGCTCGCCCATAGTCTCGACTCAGTCACAATAATAACTCCTCCAGCGTTCCTCAAGTCTACCAGACAACATTTTGCCCAGTAATCAACGATACCAATTGCTGACAGACAACAGTAAGTTATATCCTGTCACATCATTGCTGAAATCTTTGGTATTAATACATTGTAGTTGGGTGTGAAAATAAAATGCTGACCCACAAAAAAGCTTCAAATTTGCCAGTGCTTAGAAAGGGTGTCAAAGGGACAAGTTGCAACACAAAATTTTACAGCCCCAGTGGCCTAATGGATAAGGCACTGGCCTCCTAAGCCAGGGATTGTGGGTTCAAGTCCCATCTGGGGTGCAATAAGCATGTATTAAATCATTCTCTTAACTTTGCAACCAATCTCACCAGGGCTGATTCAGTTTGCTGCTTCCTATTATTTGCCACAATCTGATGCAATTGTTCAACCAAGCTCTGTGCCATCTTCACACTCACTGAACAATACCACCTCTCCTTTCCACACAAATCCTCTCCCTTTTACCCCTCTTTTCACTTCACACAACATCCCATGCACAGTTCCTACTTTCAAATACAAACACAAATTACAACTCATCTACAAATCCTCTAAACACATTCACACCTCAAATACACACCATACTCTTCCTCCAAACACCAACAATTCTATCTTCAATTATTATCTGGGCTTCCACACTATGAAAATGCTCAGCAGGCAACTGTACAGTCTGTTGGTCCACTGAGCTGCACAGACCAGGCAGTTGTCAGGATCAATACTTTTTTTTATTCATGCGCAGGATGTAAGCGCTGGCAAAGCCAGAATTTATTGTCTATCCATAAATTCCCTTCACAAAGTGCTGACCCCTCTTCTTGAACAGTTTCAGTCTGTGTAGTGAAGGTACACCCACAATGCTGTTAGGGACGGAGTTCCAGGATTCTGACCCAGTGACAGTGAAGGAACAGTGATATATTTCCAAATCAGGAAGGTTTGGGACTGGGAGGGGAACTTGGAGGTGGTGGTGTTCCCATGCACCAGCATGCTGTTGTCCTTCTAGGTCACTGTGGGTGTACCGACCTCACATGGACTGCAGCAGTTCAAGAAGGCAGCTCACCACCACCTTCTCAAGGGCAATTAGACATGGGCAATAAATGCTGGCCTAGCCAATGACACCCACATCCCATGAATAAAAAAAGAAATACATTATTCCGAATATGTTATTAGAAGCTATTTTTATCACGAGAATCAGTAGCTGAAAAAAATGTCTTATATCTCGGCATCATAAATTAAAATTTAAAATCAGCGCTCCGAATTTGCCATAACCTTCCTTTTTTTTCCTGATCCAATCCTCTATATCCCTTGACATCCAGGGTTCCCTGGACTTGTTGGTCCTACCCTTTACCTTAACAGGAACATGTTGGCTCTGAACTTTCAATATTTCCTCTTTGAATGACTCCCACTGGTCTGATGTAGACTTTCCTACAAGTAACTGCTCCCAGTCCACTTTGGCCAGATCCTGTTTTATCATATTGAAATCGGCTTTCCCCCAATTCAGTACCTTTATTTCTGTCCAGCTTTGTCCTTTTCCATAACTACCTTAAATCTTACATAGTTATGGTCATGCTCCCCCATTGACACTTTTACCACTTGTCCGGCTTCATTTCCTAGGATTAGGAACAGTACTGCCCCTTCTCTTGTAGGTCTTTCTACGTACTGGCTCAAAAAGCTCTCCTGTATGCATTTTAAGAATTCCGTCCCCTTTAAGCCTTTTTCACTAAGACTATCCCAGCTGATATTGGGGAAGTTAAAAGCCCCTACTATTATTACCCTATTATTTTTACATTTGGGACAGCTCTCCCAAATTTGGTACAAATCCCAGATAATTAGTAAGGAGGACTTTGCAGGGTCAGGTTTTCATTGTCAATGCTGAGGTCGATGCCAGGTGATCACTCTGGTTTCATTCTTACTGACTTCATGGCAGTTAGATACTACTGTGTGGCTTGCTGGGCCATTTCAGACAGCAGTTAAGAGTCAACCACATTATGGTGCATCTGGAGTCACACATAGGCCAAACCAGGTAATGACAGCAGATTCCCTTCTCTAAAGATTATTAAACCAGATTCATTTTCACAACAATTGACTATGGCTTCATGGCCATCATTTAAATAGCTTTTTAAATTCCAGATGTATGAATTAAATTCAAATTCTACTTTCTGCCATGGTAAGATTCAAACCAATGACCCCAGAAGAATACCCAAGGATCTCAAAGTTACTGATCCAGTGACAAGACTACTCCACTACCACCTCCCCATTGTTTTCCTTTATCAAGTCCCCAGACTCACTCTCCAGAGGACCAATATTAGCTTTAGTTACTCTTTTCCTATTTAAATACTTGTAGACACTCTTACTATCTGTTTTTATATTACTAGTTAGTTTTCTCTCATGCTCTACTTTCCACCTCTTAATTAATTTTTTCATCATTCTTTGCTGGTTCTTAAAATCTGTCCAATCTTCTGACATATGACTAATCTTTGCAGATTTGTACAGTGTTTCTTTTAATTTGATACCACCTTAAACTTCCTTATTTAGCCACGGATGATGCATCCTTCTCAAAGGATCTTTCTTTCTCACTGGGATAAATCCTTGCTGACAGTTATTAAACATCCCCTTAAAGGTCTGCCACTGCATGTCGCCTCCTTTACCATGAATTTATTGATTAATCCTGTCTCATTATACATTACCAGGTCTAGAATAGCCTGCTCCTTAGTTGGCTCTAGAACATACTGCTCTAAGAAATTGTCAGGAATACACTCGATGAACTCATTTTTCAGGTTACCTTTGCCAATCTGACTCCTCCAATCTATATGTAGATTAACGTCACCCATGTGGGGATTACAGATCTGTTAGCCTTACATCAGTAGCTTTAGAACATTACAGCGCAGTACTGGCCCTTCGGCCCTCGATGTTGCGCCGACCTGTGAAACCATCTGACCTACACTATTCCATTTTCATCCATGTGTCTATCCAATGTCCACTTAAATGCCCTTAAAGTTGGCGAATCTACTACTGCTGCAGGCAGGGCGTTCCACGCCCTTACTACTCTCTGAGTAAAGAAACTACCTCTCACATCTGTCCGATATCTATCACCCCTCAACTTGAAGCTATGTCCCCTCGTGTTTGCCATCACCATCCGAGGAAAAAGACGCTCACTATCCACCCTATCTAACCCTCTGATTATCTTATATGTCTCTATTAAGTCACCTCTCCTCCTCCTTCTCTCCAACGAAAACAACCTCAAGTCCCTCAGCCTTTCCTCGTAAGACCTTCCCTCCAGACCAGGCAACATCCTAGTAAATCTCCTCTGCACCCTTTCCATAGCTTCCACATCCTTCCTATAATGCGGTGACCAGAACTGCACGCAATACTCAAGGTGCGGCCTCACCAGAGTTTTGTACAGCTGCAGCATGACCTCGTGGCTCCGAAACTCGACCCCCCCTACTAATAAAAGCTAACACACCATATGCCTTCTTAACAGCCCTATTAACCTGGTTAGCAACCTTCAGGGATTTATGCACCTGGACACCAAGATCTCTCTGTTCATCTACAGTACCAAGAATCTTCCCATTAGCCCAGTACTCTGCATTCCTGTTACTCCTTCCAAAGTGAATCACCTCACACTTTTCCGCACTAAACTCCATTTGCCATCTCTCAGCCCAGCTCTGCAGCCTATCTATGTCTCTCTGTACCCGACAACATCCTTCGGCACTATCCACAACTCCACCGACCTTAGTGTCATCTGCAAATTTACTAACCCACCCTTCTACACCCTCTTCCAGGTCATTTATAAAAATGACAAACAGCAGTGGCCCCAAAACAGATCCTTGCGGTACACCACTAGTAACTAAACTCCAGGATGAACATTTGCCATCAACCACCACCCTCTGTCTTCTTTCAGCTTGTCAATTTCTGATCCAAAGCTCTAAATCACCTTCAACCCCATACTTGCGTATTTTCTGCAATAGCCTACCGTGGGGAACCTTATCAAACGCCTTACTGAAATCCATATACACCACATCCACTGCTTTACCCTCATCCACCTGTTTGGTCATCTTCTCGAAAAACTCAATAAGGTTTGTGAGGCACGACCTACCCTTCACAAAACCGTGCTGACTATCTCTAATGTACTTATTCTTTTCAAGATGATTATAAATCCTGTCTCTTATAACCTTTTCCAACATTTTACCCACAACCGAAGTAAGGCTCACAGGTCTATAATTACCAGGGCTGTCTCTACTCCCCTTCTTGAACAAGGGGACAACATTTGCAATCCTCCAGTCTTCCGGCACTATTCCTGTCGACAATGACGACATAAAGATCAAGGACAAAGGCTCTGCAATCTCCTCCCTAGCTTCCCAGAGAATCCTAGGATAAATCCCATCTGGCCCAGGGGACTTATCTATTTTCACACTTTCCAAAATTGCTAACACCTCCTCCTTGTGAACCTCAATCCCATCTAGCCTCGTAGCCTGAATCTCAGTATTCTCAACAACATTTTCTTTCTCTACTGTAAATACTGACGCAAAATATTCATTTAACACTTCCCCTATCTCCTCTGATTCCACACACAACTTCCCACTACTATCCTTGATTGGCCCTAATCTAACTCTAGTCATTCTTTTATTCCTGATATACCTATAGAAAGCCTTAGGGTTTTCCCTGATCCGATCCACCAATGACTTCTCGTGTCCTCTCCTTGCTCTTCTTAGCTCTCCCTTTAGATCCTTCCTGGCTAGCTTGTAGCTCTCAAGCGCCCTAACTGAGCCTTCACGTCTCATCCTAACATAAGCCTTCTTCTTCCTCTTGACAAGCGCTTCAACTTCTTTAGTAAACCACGGCTCCCTCGCACGACAACTTCCTCCCTGCCTCACAGGTACATACTTATCAAGGACACGCAGTAGCTGCTCCTTGAATAAGCTCCACATTTCGATTGTTCCCATCCCCTGCAGTTTCCTTCCCCATCCTACGCATCCTAAATCTTGCCTAATCGCATCATAATTTCCTTTCCCCCAGTTATAATTCTTGCCCTGCGGTATATACCTGTCCCTGCCCATCGCTAAGGTAAACCTAACCGAATTGTGATCACTATCACCAAAGTGCTCACCTACATCTAAATCTAACACCTGGCCGGGTTCATTTCCCAGTACCAAATCCAATGTGGCATCGCCCCTGGTTGGCCTGTCTACATACTGTGTCAGAAAACCCTCCTGCACACACTGGACAAAAACTGACCCATCTAAAGTACTCGAACAATAGTATTTCCAGTCGATATTTGGAAAGTTAAAGTCCCCCATAACAACTACCCTGTTACTCTCACCCCTGTCGAGAATCATCTTCGCTATCCTTTCCTCTACATCTCTGGAACTATTCGGAGGTCTATAAAAGACTCCCAACAGGGTAACCTCACCTCTCCTGTTTCGAACCTCAGCCCATACTACCTCAGTAGCCGAGTCCTCAAACGTCCTTTCTGTCGCTGTAATACTCTCCTTGATTAACAATGCCACACCCCCCCCTCTTTTACCATCTTCTCTGTTCTTACTGAAACATCTAAAGCCCGGAATCTGCAACATCCATTCCTGCCCCTGCTCCACCCATGTCTCCGAAATGGCCACTACATCGAGATCCCAGGTACCAACCCATGCTGCAAGCTCGCCCACCTTATTCTGGATGCTCCTGGCATTGAAATAGACACACTTTAAACCAGGTTCTTGCTTGCCAGTGCCCTCTTGCGTCCTTGTAACCATATCCCTGACCTCACTACTCTCAACATCCTGTACACTGGCACTACAATTTAGGTTCCCATTCCCCTGCTGAATTAGTTTAAACCCTCCCGAAGAGCACTAGCAAACCTCCCCCCCAGGATATTGGTACCCCTCTGGTTCAGGTGAAGACCATCCTGTTTGTAGAGGTCCCACCTACCCCAGAAAGAGCCCCAATTTTCCAGGAAACCAAAACCCTCCCTCCTGCATGTGAAGCATCACTCAAAATTATTAGCTTCATGTTCTTTGGGTCACCTAAGGATGGGAACTTCAGTGCACATTTCTCCACATTTAGCTTTTTCAATGTTTTATTTGCCCTTAAAACATTCTCGACTTTTGGATGTTTCATCATCGTGCTTAACTCCAGCACATCAAAACTAACATCAGGCCTAGTCTGAGAGCCCAACCAGTTTAATTGACCCACCAGGCTTCGCAATTGTTCAATCTCTGCTTTAGATAGATCGTCATCTTTCTGTGATGACCGAACACGATTAACTGGGATGGGAGTAACATTCTCTAAATAGAATTGTTGATTCAAACTTATTCCAGACTTATTCAGCTTAACATCTAAACCAATATATTTAAAGGCCCCACAAGCCTGACTCCCAATCTTAAATTCTGCCTTAATCTTATTAATAACATATTTCTCAAAATCCGCAGTACCACCGCATAAGATATTATCAACATACATCATGAAGATGCCTGAAAGTTTCTCTTTATAAGACCAATAAAACGTTGCAGGATCTGCTTTTAGTTGAACACAAACAATTTTCAACAAAAGAGATCTCACTGAGAAATACCACACCCTGGAAGCATCATTAAGGCCATAGACACATTTGTTCAGTTTCCATAATTTTCCTTCTGTATCTGCTGCCTCTTCAGGTGGTTTCAGATACACTTCTCTCTGAAAAGTATCACCTTGCAGAAACACAGCTTTTATGACAATGGACTTACATTTCCATGAATATGTGGCCAAAAGAGTCAAAAAGATTTTTGGATTACTTTTCCAGCTGTGGGTGAGTCCACTCTAACATCGATATCCCCCAATCGCTCTTCAAACCCCCTCACAACTAACCTCACTTTAGCCTTATAAATTCCATCAGGAAGGACTTTCTCAGTACAAATCCATCTATGTGACAAGGCCGACTGTCCCCTATCTGCTACCTCAGAATAGACGCCAAACTCTCTCCAACTCTCTAATTCCTTATCTTTTACTTCTCTTTTTAGTTTATCCTCCAGTTTACTGACAGCCACTAAAACTTCATGATCATGAGGACTTCTGCTTCTAATTCTATTCAGAGACTGCCATCTAGCCTTCATTTCATTGTGTAATCTGTTCACACTACAGCCTCTATTCACACTTTGATGTCTTTTGGAACGACTGCTCGAAGATTTCCCTCGCGCTTTATCGGAGGCTCTTTCTCCAGTACGTGGTCACTTCCTCAGGCAAGAGTCACTTCCTGACCCACTATCAAAACTTGCACTGCACTTTCTTACCCTCCACACTTTCACCCCACTCTGCCAGTCCATGGCCCTAGCTTCTTGGCCATCATCTTGAACATTTAACCAATATTTAAACTTGCTTTTCCTGCACGCTCCACAGTTGTCGCCTCCTTCCATTTCTCAGGCCCCTCTGGAATATATGTCACCCGAGTACCTACTCGAGACAAATTGGTCTTTGGATGTGATAGCTCTTTCCTGAGCATCATGATCGGTTACATTACTATCCAACTCTTGATCTACCTGTGCCTCAGGACCTTCATCACAAAACACATGAATATTTGAAGTACAAGGTGCCTCTCTTCCCTCTATCAGCTGCTCAAATTCTGAGATTTTGTAATCAACCCCAATTAATTGTGAAGAATGAACCTTAACAGTTTGATTTCCATGCTTGATAACGACTGTCTTACCATCCCGACCGATTATCTTACCAGGGCCCTTCCATTCTCAATGGCCTCTCTTTTATAATGGACCAAATCTCAAAGAACAAAGAACAGTACAGCACAGGAACAGGCCATTCGGCCCTCCAAGCCTGCGCCGATCTTGATGCCTGCCTAAACTAAAACCTTCTGCACTTCCGGGGACCGTATCCCTCTATTCCCATCCTATTCATGTATTTGTCAAGATGCCTCTTGAACGTCGCTATCGTACCTGCTTCCATCACCTCCCCTGGCAGCAAGTTCCAGGCACTCACCACTCTCAGTGGAAAGAACTTGCCTCGCACATCCCCTCTAAACTTTGCCCCTCTCACCTTAAACCTCTGCCCCTAGAAACTAACTCTTCCACCCTGGGAAAAAGCTTCTGACTATCCACTCTCTCCATGCCGTTCATAACTTTGTAAACCTCTATCATGTCGCCCCTCCACCTCCGTCGTTCCAGTGAAAACAATCTGAGTTTATCCAACCTCTACTCATAGCAATTGTCCTCCAGACCAGGCAACATCCTGGTAAACCTCTTCTGTACCCTCTCCAAAGCCTCCACGTCCTTCTGGTAGTGTGGCTACCAGAATTGCACGCAATATTCTAAGTGTGGCCGAACTAAAGTTTTGTCCAGCTGCAGCATGACTTGCCAATTTTGATACTCTGTGCCCCGACCGATGAAGGCAAGCATGCCGTATGCCTTCTTGACTACCTTATCCACCTGCATTGCCACTTTCAGTGACCTGTGGACCTGTACGCCCAGATCTCTCTGCTTGTCAATACTCCTAAGGGTTCTGCCATTTACTGTATACTTCCCACCTGCATTCGACCTTCCAAAATGCATTACCTCACATTTCTCCGGATTAAACTCCATCTGCCATTTCTCCGCCCAAGTCTCCAACCGATCTGTATCCTGCTGTATCCTCCGACAATCCTCATCATTATCCACAACTCCACCAACCTTTGTGTCGTCCGCAAACTTACTAATCAGACCAGCTACATTTTCCTCCAAATCATTTATATATACTACAAACAGCAAAGGTCCCAGCACTGATCCCTGCGGAACACCACTAGTCACATCCCTCCATTCAGAAAAACACCCTTCCACTGCTACCCTCTGTCTTCAATGACCGAGCCAGTTCTGTATCCATCTTGTCAGCTTACCTCTGATTCCCGTGTGACTTCACCTTTTGTACCAGTCTGCCATGAGGGACCTTGTCAAAGGCTTTACTGAAGTCCGTATAGATAACACCTACTGCCCTTCCTTCATCAATCATCTTCTTCACTTCCTCAGAATCTCAATCAAATTAGTGAGACACGACCTCCACTTCACAAAACCATGCTGCCTCTCGCTGATACGTTCGTTTGATTCGAAATAGGAGTAAATCCTGTCTCAAAGAATCCTCTCTAATAATTTTCCAACCACTGACGTAAGGCTCACCGGCCTATAATTTCCTGGATTATCCTTGCTACCCTTCTTAAACAAAGGAACAACATTGGCTATTCTCCAGTCCTCTGGGACCTCACCTGTAGCCAATGAGGATGCAAATATTTCTGTCAAGGCCCCAGCAATTTCTTCCCTTGCCTCCCTCAGTATTCTGGGGTAGATCCCATCAGGCCCTGGGGACTTATCTACCTTAATGCTTTGCAAGACACCCAACACCTCCTCCTTTTTGATAATGAGATGACTGAGACTATCTGCACTCCCCTCGGCTCATCATCCACCAAGTCCTTCTCTTTGGTGAATATTGATGCAAAGTACTCATTGAGTACCTCGCCCATTTCCTCTGGCTCCACACATAGATTCCCTCCTCTGTCCTTGAGTGGGCCTACCCTTTCCCTAGTTACCCTCTTGCTCTTTATATACGTGTAAAAAGCCTGGGGATTTTCCTCAATCCTGTTTGTCAATGACTTTTCATGACCCTTTTTAGCCTTCCTGACTCCTTGCTTAAGTTCGTTCCTACTGTCTTTATATTCCTCAAGGGATTCGTCTGTTCCCAGCCTGCCAGCCCTTACGAATGCTTCCTTTTTCTTTTTGACTAGGCTCACAATATCCCGCGTTATCCAAGGTTCCCGAAACTTGCCAAACTTATCCTTCCTCCTCACAGGAACATGCTGGTCCTGGATTCTAATCAACTGACATTTGAAAGACTCCCACATGTCAGATGTTGATTTACCCTCAAACAGCCGCCCCAATCTAAATTCTTCAGTTCCTGCCTCATATTGTTATAATTAGCCTTCCCCCAATTTTGCACCTTCATCTGAGGACCACTCTTATCCTTATCCACAAGGACCTTAAAACTTACAGAATTATGGTCACTGTTCCCGAAATGCGCCCCCAGTGAAACTTCGACCACCTGGCCGGGCTCATTCCCCAATACCAGGTCCAGTATGGCCCCATCCCTAGTTGGACTATCTACATATTGTTTCAAGAAGCCCTCCTGGATGCTCCTTACAAATTCTGCCCCATCCAAGCCCCTAGCACTAAGTGAGTCCCAGTCAATATCAGGGAAGTTAAAATCATCCACCACTACAACCCTGTTACCTTTACATCTTTCCAAAATCTGTCTACATATCTGCTCCTCTACCTCCCGCTGGCTGTTGGGAGGCCTGTAGAAAACCCCCAACATCGTGACTGCACCCTTCCTATTCCTGAGCTCCACCCATATTGCCTCGCTGCATGACTCCTCCGAGGTGTCCTCCCGCAGTACAGCTGTGATATTCTCCTTTACTGGTATTGCAACTCCCCCACCCCTTTTACATCCCCCTCTATCCCGCCTGAAGCTTCTAAATCCTACAACCTTTAGCTGCCAATCCTGTCCTTCCCTCAACCAAGTCTCTGTAATAGCAGCAACATCATATTTCCAAGTACTAATCTAATCTCTAAGTTCATCTGCCTTACCTGTTATACTTCTCGCATTGAAACAAATGCACTTCAGACCACCAGTCCCGCTGTGCTCAGCAACATCTCCCTGCCTGGTCTTCCTCTCAGTCTTACTGGCTTATTTACTAGTTGCCCCTCATTTATTTCACTTGCTGTCCTACTGCTCTAGTTCCCACCCTCCTGCCGCACTAGTTTAAACCCTCCCGAGTGACACTAGTAAATCTCGCAGCCAGGATATTTGTGCCCCTCCAGTTTAGATGCAACCCGTCCTTCTTGTACAGGTCCCATCTGTCCCTGAAGAGATCCCAATGGTCCAAATATCTGAAACCCTCCCTTCTACACCAGCTGTTCAGCCACGTGTTCAGCTGCACTATCTTCCTATTTCTCGCCTCAATGGCACGTGGCACAGGGAGTAATCCAGAGATTACAACCCGAGAGGTCCTGTCTTTTAGCTTTCCACCTAACTCCCTAAACTCCCCCTGCAGGACCTCGTCACTCTTCATGCCTATGTCGTTGGTACCACAACCTCTAGCTGTTCACCCTCCTTCTTCAGAATGCCCCCTGTTCGTTCAGAGACATCTTTGACCCTGGCACCAGGGAGGCAACATACCATCCTGGAGTTTCTTTCACGTCCACAGAAGTGCCTATCTGTGCCCCTGACTATAGAGTTCCCGATAACTATTGCTCTTCTGCGCTTTGTCCCACCCTGCTTAACAACAGTGCCAGCCGTGGTGCCACTGCTCTGGCCTCTGCCTAAGTGCTCCGAAGTGCATCCAGTTGCCGCTCCACCCGATCCATGTGGTCTGTGAGGAACTGCAACTGGGTACACTTCCTGCAGATGTAATCGTCCGGAACGCTGGAAGCGTCACGGACATCCCACATCTCACAGGTGAAGCACTTCACCCCTCTAACTGACATTTCCAGCACTAATTAATAAATTAATTTAAAATAAATAAATTCTTATAAAATCCTGACTAAATTGTTATAATTAACTATATGGTCGCTAATGCTAGATTCCTACTATAAATATTAAATGCTAACTAAATACAATAATCTCCTCCCTCTGGTTTAGTTACTCTACTTATTAATTAGTTAATTAAGGTTTTAATCAATTTTTATCAATGTTTTATTTTCAAATTCAGTACAGATTCCCTCCCAGCCAATCAAGTCACAGCTTTCCTGTGAAATCACTTTTTCAGTTTTTTTCCAGTTTTTTTTTACCAGAGGTAAGTTTTTTATACTTACTGGTCCGGAACTCCGCCCTTCGAGTCTTCTCCCTGGATGTGGGCCGCGAATCCCTGAGGTAAGTTTTTTATACTTACTGGTCCGGAACTCCGCCCTTCGAGTCTTCTCTCTGGCTGCAGGCCGCAAACCCCCGAGGTAGGTTTTTTATACTTACTGGTCCGGAACTCCGCCCTCCGAGTCTTCTCTCCTGAACTAAATTCTGCCTTAGATAGCCTCATAAGATACCTCAGAGATCTCAGTGACCTCAGCCTTGATGAAAGCCTGTCTCCCTGCATGCAAAGCATTCAAATCTTTCGAAAAAATGGAACTAATTGCAGTACCTTCTAGAGCAGGAGGACTGTCGCACAGTACAGAAGATGGTCACACCCCTCAGGATAGGGTCTTCTGATTTGGTCAGGGACAGGAGCGTATGGCTGCAGCTGAGGCAGGTAAGGGGACCCAGAGGGCAGGAGTGCAGGAGCCTCAGCCTTTGTGATTGTCCAACAGGTTTGAGGTTGTTTCAGCTTTTTTGGATGCGAATGGGGGCTTCTGTGTGGATGAGCAACCTGACCATGGCACCATAGTGCAGGAAGCCATTCAAGTGGAGGGAGAAAAAAGGAATGTAGTGGTAGTAGGGCACAGTAGAGACAGGGGGATTGACACTGTTCTCTGCAGCAAAGAGTGAGGATTCGAGACATCTGCTCAGGGCTGGAGAGGAATTTACAGTGGGAAGGGGAGGATCCAGTCATCATGGCCATGCAGGTACCAATGACATAGGCAGGACAAGGAAAGAGGTTCTGCATAGTCGCTATGAGGAACTAGGCAACAAATTAAGAAGCAGAACCTCAAAGGTAATAATCCTTGGATTCTTTTCTTTTGGGCCTCCTTATCTCGAGAGACAATGGATACGCGCCTGGAGGTGGTCAGTGGTTTGTGAAGCAGCGCCTGGAGTGGCTATAAAGGCCAATTCTGGAGTGACAGGCTCTTCCACAGGTGCTGCAGAGAAATTTGTTTGTTGGGGCTGTTGCACAGTTGGCTCTCCCCTTGCGCCTCTGTCTTTTTTCCTGCCAACTACTAAGTCTCTTCGACTCGCCACAATTTAGCCCTGTCTTTATGGCTGCCCTCCAGCTCTGGCGAATGCTGGCAACTGACTCCCACGACTTGTGATCAATGTCACACGATTTCATGTCGCGTTTGCAGACGTCTTTATAACGGAGACATGGACGGCCGGTGGGTCTGATACCAGTGGCGAGCTCGCTGTACAATGTGTCTTTGGGGATCCTGCCATCTTCCATGCGGCTCACATGGCCAAGCCATCTCAAGCGCCGCTGACTCAGTAGTGTGTATAAGCTGGGGGTGTTGGCCGCTTCAAGGACTTCTGTGTTGGAGATATAGTCCTGCCACCTGATGCCAAGTATTCTCCGAAGGCAGCGAAGATGGAATGAATTGAGACGTCGCTCTTGGCTGGCATACGTTGTCCAGGCCTCGCTGCCGTAGAGCAAAGTACTGAGGACACAAGCCTGATACACTCGGACTTTTGTGTTCCGTGTCAGTGCGCCATTTTCCCTTGGATTAGCACAGGGCAAATAAGATTCTAGAAATTAATGCATGGTTCAAAGACTGGTGTGGTAGAAGTGGGTTCCAGTTCATGGGGAAAGTGGCGGTTATACTGTTGGGACAGTCTACACCTGATCTGTGCTGGGGCCACTGTTCTAGCGAGCCGCATAACTAGGGAAGTAGAGAGGGTTATAAGCTTAATGCTGGGGGCAAGGGATCAAATTTGGGAAGATATGGGAAATCAAGGAGCAGAGTCAAGGCAAGAGAGAAAGGTATTAATATGGAAAATGATAAACAGATTGTGACAGGAAGGGACAGAGCATACAAATCTAAGAGTAAACTAACAGATAAGGCTAGAGGTTACAAACATATTAAAAGGACGAAAGTAAAGGCTCTTTATCTGAATACACGTAGCATTCAAAACAAAACATATGAACTGAGAGCACAAATAGAAATAAATGACTAAGATCTGAGAGCCATGACAGAGACATGGCTGCAGGATGACATAGATTGGGACCTGAATATTGAAGGGTACATGGCATTTAGGAAGGACAGCAAGCTAGAAAAAAGTGAAGAGGTAGCTCTGTGGTATTAGCACAATAGAGAGGGATGACCTTCGTTCAGGAAACCAGGATGAAGAAGCAACTTGGGTAGAGATGAGAAATAATAAAGGCAAGAAGTCACAGACCACCTAATATTAACCACACTGTCGGATGGGGTATAAAGGAAGAAATAATGATAGCTTTTCAGAAAGGTACAGCGATAATTATGGGGGATTTTAACCTACATACAGACGGGTAAAATCAGATGGGCAAAGGTAGCCCAGATGAGGAGTACATAGAATGTTTTTGGGATAATTTCCTGTAACAGTACATTCTGGAGCCAAACTGAGAGCAGGCTATACTAGACCTGATGGTGTACAAAGAGATAGGATTAAATAATGACCTTATAGTTAACGTACCCCTAGGTAGCAGCGATCATAATATGATTGAATTTTACATTCAGTTTGAAGGAGAGAAGAGTGGTTTGAAGACAAGTATTTTAAACTTAAATAAGGGCAAGTATGAGGGTATGAAAGCAGGTGAACTGGCAAAACTGGCTTTTAGTTTTGGTTGCAGCAGCTTTGACAGAAGCGGAGGTGCGGAGCGAACTTGCAGCTGGGAGGTCAGTTTCAGTGGAAGTTAAAGTTAATTTCCTTTTGTTTTCGGAGGACCAGGGGACTGCTGGGTAAGCAAAAACTATATATTTGGGCGGAGAAGATGGTAAAAGAGGGGGGTGGTGTGGCATTGTTAATCAAGGAGAGTATTACAGCGGCAGAAAGGACGTTTGAGGGCTCGTCTACTGAGGTAGTATGGGCCGAGGTTAGAAACAGGAGAGGAGAGGTCACCCTGTTGGGAGTCTTCTATAGACCTCCGAATAGTTCCAGAGATGTAGAGTAAAGGATAGCGAAGATGATTCTCGACAGGAGCGAGTGTAACAGGGTAGTTGTTATGGGGGACTTTAACTTTCCAAATATTGACTGGAAATACTATAGTTCGAGTACTTTAGATGGGTCAGTTTTTGTCCAGTGTGTGCAGGAGGGTTTTCTGACACAGTATGTAGACAGGCCAACCAGGGGCGATGTCACATTGGATTTGGTACTGGGTAATGAACCCGGCCAGGTGTTAGATTTAGATGTAGGTGAGCACTTTGGTGATAGTGATCACAATTCGGTTAGGTTTACCTTAGCGATGGGCAGGGACAGGTATATACCGCAGGGCAAGAATTATCGCTGGGGGAAAGGAAATTATGATGCGATTAGGCAAGATTTAGGATGCGTAGGATGGGGAAGGAAACTGCAGGGGATGGGCACAATCGAAATGTGGAGCTTATTCAAGGAGCAGCTACTGCGTGTCCTTGATAAGTATGTACCTGTCAGGCAGGGAGGAAGTTGTCGAGCAAGGGAGCCGTGGTTTACTGAAGAAGTTGAAGCACTTGTCAAGAGGAAGAAGAAGGCTTATGTTAGGATGAGACGTGAAGGCTCAGTTAGGGCGCTTGAGAGTTACAAGCTAGCCAGGAAGGATCTAAATGGAGAGCTAAGAAAAGCAAGGAGAGGACACGAGAAGTCATTGGCGGATAGGATCAAGGAAAACCCTAAGGCTTTCTATAGGTATATCAGGAATAAAAGAATGACTAGAGTTAGATTAGGGCCAATCAAGGATAGTAGTGGGAAGTTGTGTGTGGAATCAGAGGAGATAGGGGAAGCGTTAAATGAATATTTTTCGTCAGTATTTACAGTAGAGAAAGAAAATGTTGTCAAGGAGAATACTGAGATTCAGACTACTAGGCTAGATGGGATTGAGGTTCACAAGGAGGAGGTGTTAGCAATTTTGGAAAGTGTGAAAATAGATAGGTCCCCTGGGCCAGATGGGATTTATCCTAGGATTCTCTGGGAAGCCAGGGAGGAGATTGCAGAGCCTTTGTCCTTGATCTTTATGTCATCATTGTCGACAGGAATAGTGCCGGAAGACTGGAGGATAGCAAATGTTGTCCCCTTGTTCAAGAAGGGGAGTAGAGACAGCCCTGGTAATTATAGACCAGTGAGCCTTACTTCGGTTGTGGGTAAAATGTTGGAAAAGGTTATAAGAGACAGGATTTATAATCATCTAGAAAAGAATAAGTTCATTAGCGATAGTCAGCACGGTTTTGTGAAGGGTAGGTCGTGCCTCACAAACCTTATTGAGTTTTTCGAGAAGCTGACCAAACAGGTGGATGAGGGTAAAGCAGTGGATGTGGTGTATATGGATTTCAGTAAGGCGTTTGATAAGGTTCCCCACGGTAGGCTATTGCAGAAAATACGGAAGTATGGGGTTGAAGGTGATTTACAGCTTTGGATCAGGAATTGGCTAGCTGAAAGAAGACAGAGGGTGGTGTTTGATGGCAAATGTTCATCCTGGAGTTTAGTTACTAGTGGTGTACTGCAAGGATCTGTTTTGGGGCCACTGCTGTTTGTCATTTTTATAAATGACCTGGAAGAGGGTATAGAAGGGTGGGTTAGTAAATTTGCGGATGACACTGAGGTCGGTGGAGTTTTGGATAGTGCCGAAGGATGTTGTAGGGTACAGAGGGACATAGATAGACTGCAGAACGGGGCTGAGAGATGGCAAATGGAGTTTAATGCGGAAAAGTGTGAGGTGATTCACTTTGGAAGGAGTAACAGGAATGCAGAGTACTGGGCTAATGGGCAGATTCTTGGTAGTGTAGATGAACAGAGAGATCTTGGTGTCCAGGTACATAAATCCCTGAAAGTTGCTACCCGGGTTAATAGGGCTGTTAAGAAGGCATATGGTGTGTTAGCTTTTATTAGTAGGGGGATCGAGTTTCGGAGCCACGAGGTCATGCTGCAGCTGTACAAAACTCTGGTGAGGCCGCACCTGGAGTATTGCGTGCAGTTCTGGTCACCGCATTATAGGAAGGATGTGGAAGCTTTGGAAAGGGTGCAGAGGAGATTTACTAGGATGTTGCCTGGTATGGAGGGAAGGTCTTACGAGGAAAGGCTGAGGGACTTGAGGTTGTTTTCGTGGGAGAGAAGGAGGAGGAGAGGTGACTTAATAGAGACATATAAGATAATCAGAGGGTTAGATAGGGTGGATAGTGAGAGTCTTTTTCCTCGGATGGTGATGGCAAACACGAGGGGACATAGCTTTAAGTTGAGGGGTGATAGATATAGGACAGATGTTAGAGGTAGTTTCTTTACTCAGAGTAGTAGGGGCGTGGAACGCCCTGCCTGCAACAGTAGTAGACTCGCCAACTTTAAGGGCATTTAAGTGGTCATTGGATAGACATATGGATGAAAATGGAGTAGTGTAGGTCAGATGGTTTCACAGGTCGGCGCAACATCGAGGGCCGAAGGGCCTGTACTGCGCTGTAATGTTCTAAAAAAAAAAGGATGGGTCAATAGAGATGCAGTGGCAGACATTTAAGGGGATATTTCAGAATACACAGAATAGATACATTTCAACGAGAAAGAAAAATTCCAAGGGGGGACCCGCCATCCGTGGTTAACTAAAGATCGTATCAAACTTAAAGAAAATGCATATAATTGGGCAAAGGTGGGAGGCAGGTCAGAAGATTGGTCAGAATATAAAAAACAGCAAAGGATAACAAAGATTGATTGGAAAGGTAAAATTAAAGTAGGAGAGAAAGCTAGCTAGAAATATAAAGACAGTAAGAGTTTCTATAGATATTTTAAAAAGAAAATAGTTAACAAAGTAAGTGTTGGCCTGAAAGAAAGTGCGTCTGGGGAACTAATAATGGATAATAAGGAGATGGCAGATGAGCTGAACAGGTATTTTGCATCGGTCATCACTATTGAGGAGACAAGTAACATCCCAGTATTAGCTATAAGTCAGGAAATGGAAGGGAGGGAAGAACTCAAGAAAATTACCATCACAAGGAAAGTGGTACTGAATAAATTGTTGGAACTGCGGGCTGACATGTTCCTGGGTCCTGAAGGACTTCATCCTAGGGCGTTAAAAGAAGTGGCTAGTGAGATAGTTTCGAGGAAGTTTCCGTTAGATTGGAAAATAGCGAATGTAACTCTTTTATCAAAAAGGGAGGCGGACAGAAAGCAGGAAACTACAGGGCAGTTAGCTTAACATCTGTCTTAGGGAAAATGTTAGAAGCTATAATTAAAGATGTTACAGCAGGGCATTTAGAAAAATTCAAGGTGATTAGGCAGAGTCAACATGGTTTTGAGAAAGGGAAATCATGTTTAACCAATTTATTGGAGTTCTTTGAGGGAGTTACATGTGCTGTGGATAAAGGAAAACCATTGGATGTATTGTATTTATATTTCCAGAAGGCATTTGATAAGGTGCCACATCAAAGGTTATTGCAGAAAATCAAAGCTCATGGTGTAGGGGGTAACATATTGGCATGGATAGAGGATTGGCTAGCGAACAGGAAACAGAGAAGGCATAAATGGGTCATATTCTGGTTGGCAAGTTGTCAGGAGTGGTGTGCCACAGGGATCTGTGCTGGGGCCTCAACCTTTTACAATTTATATAAATGCCTTCGATGAAGGGACCAAAGGTATGGTTGCTATATTTGCCGATGACACAAAGATAGGTCGGAAAGTAAGTAGTGAAGAGGACATAAGGGGGCTACAAAGGGATATAGATAGGTTAAATGAGTGGGCAAAGACCTGGCAAATGGAGTAGAATATGGGAAAGTGTGAAATTGTCCACTTTGGCAGGAAGAATAAAAAAGAAGCATATTATCTAAATGGTGAAAGATTGCAGAGCTCTGAGATGCAGAGGGATCTGGGTGTCCATTGCATGAATCGCAAAAGGTTAGTATGCAGGTACAGCACGTAATTAGGAAAGCTAATAGAATAGTATCATTTATCGCGAGGGGAATTGAATACAAAGTACGGAATTTATGCTTCAGCTCTCCTGGGCATTGGTGAGACCACATCTGGAGTACTGTGTACTGTATTGGTCTCCTTATTTAAGGAAGGATGTAAAGGTATTGGAAGCAGTACAGAGAAGATTTACTGGACTAATACCTGGAATGGGCACACTGTCTTATGAGGAAAGATTAGACAGGCTAGGCTTGTATCTGCTGGAATTTGAAGAGTTAGAGGCAACTTGATTGAAACATAAAAGATCCTGAGGGGGTCTTGACAGGGTGGATGTGGAAAGGATGTTTCTCCTTGTGGGAATATCTCGAACTAGGGGTTGCTGTTTACAAATAATGGATCGCCCATTCAAGACGGAAATGAGGAGAAATTTTTCTCGCAGAGAATCATGAGTCTTTGGAATTCTTTTCCTCAAAAGGCGGTGGAAGCAGAGTGTTTGAATATTTTGAAGGCCGAGGTAGATAGATTCTTGATAAGCAAGGGGGTGAAAGGATATCAGGGGTATGTGGAAATGTGGAGTAATCAGTTCAGACGTGAACTTATTGAATGACGAAGCAGGCTCGAGGGGTCGAGTGGTCTACTCCTGCTCCTGATTCGTATGTTCGTATGTTCATTCACCACTGCGTGATTCCTTTCACAAAGCCCATTGCTGAAAGGACTTTCAGCTGCAGTATTCATAACCATAATGTTCATGTTTTCACACATATCCCTGAACTCATCATTGGCAAATTCCCCTCTATTATCACTCAGAAACTTAGCTGGTGCCCCAAGCCCAGTCCCTGTCCATTTCTCCATAATTTTGTCCATAACCACCCTTTTGTCCTGACTATTTATTATTGTAGAAAGACTAAATCTAGTTGCTCGGTCTATCAAATGCAGAATGAAAATACTCTTGTCTTTGTCCCATACCTTTAAATCCATGGTAACTACTTTGTAAAAGTCACGTGCCAATGGAAGGCTGACAATAGGACGTAATGGTGAACTCCCATTCATTTTACAGATCTCACACTTTTCACTAATCTCTTCTATTATCATCGTATACTCTCCATCAATCACACCTGCATCTTTTAGTAGGGGTTTTAATCTCTGACAAGAAGGGTGAGCTAATTGCCTGTGCAACTTTCAGACAATTTGCCTTTTATCTTCTGATTCATAACACCTGATGACATCAGTACTTCTCCAACACACTGACTAGAAGTATCAGGTTTTGTTAAGGGGATACAATAATGACCTGACTGGGTAAATTGCAAATTCACTGGCTTCCCAAAAACAATTGCCTTATCATGCTCTATATCAAGTTTCATCTGTGCCTTTTTCATTGAAGGCTTACTCAAGAGACTACATCAGTACTGATAAAGTGGCTTACCCCAGTTATTGTATATGGGATTACCACTCTCTTCAGTGACTTCAATGTCTTGTCATCACCAAACCTAGAGCTGGTTGTACTTTTATATTCCTTAACCTTGTGTCGATCCTTACTACTGAGTGAATCCAGAGAACACTGTAACCAATCAGCTGCACATATTATAGATGT
Organism: Heterodontus francisci; assembly: GCF_036365525.1. NCBI lineage: Eukaryota > Metazoa > Chordata > Chondrichthyes > Heterodontiformes > Heterodontidae > Heterodontus > Heterodontus francisci. The sequence goes on along the minus strand of NC_090380.1, from coordinate 15,109,172 downwards.
ACAAGCACTGTCCAGTACCGCACAGTTGAACGAATCCACAAACAACACATTCATCACAGGACGAAAACCCCTTGTGACTTGTACAATTCCTTCAGATCCATCAGTATCTTCCTCTTCTGCCCCAGAATTTTCTGCATCATGTGTTATTTTGAAGACTCTGCCCCTCCGCTTTGGGCAGTTCATTACATAATGATACTTTGAGTCACATCTGAAGCACCTATTAACTGTTCCTTGAGCACTCCTGGGATTCATTCACCTACGAGTGCTGTTCCAGCCCTGTCTTCCACTGTAATATTCAGAGCTGCTAAAGGTGCTTTCATCCTCATTCCTCCTGTCTTTAACTCTTCCATTGTACTTCGGCCTGCTTCCGGTACCTGGATTATTTCTAAATCTTGTAAACATTGAGTCCTGCATTCTTTGTGTCACCGCAGGATACCCTGCTTGTTCTACCAGGACTGCAGGAAATGACTGTTTTCCTAGGAATGATTTTAAGGCCACAGACATTTGGTCCAATAGGGAGTCTTTGTCCAAGAACTGAATCCCAGTTAGAACCAGGAACCTGTCCATATGCGACACCCGAATACAATCTAGCAATTTAAAAGCTGGCACTGAACCAGGGATCTCCAAATGGAATTTTCTCAATCTTTTATACAGTCTGTTACAGTCCATGATGTATTCCTCCATTGAATAACCATCTGTTTTCCGAAATCTATCAAAGTCTGACCATGTCTCAATCGGTCATCTTTCTTGTAAACTTCATCCAGAAATCCTAACAGAAGATCCAACCCTTCAACAGATTCCAACTGACGAGAATTCAGTTCAGAAAACACTTTACTTCTGATTTTACTTTTGGTAGGAAGTGACAACACCAAGGCCATACCTTCTTTCCTTTTCGGTAGAGATGTAACCCGTGTCCACGTATTCACTTCATTCTTCCATTGGTCATATGGTGCAGACACTGACAACACCGGAGGGTAATCATACACTGACAATTTGTACTTGCTTTCTGCCATATTTTTCACAATGGCACTTGAGGCTTTAGTTTTCTAACCAAAAAGAATTTCCTAATTTTCAAACTTCAACTCTATAACAAACTTCAGCTTGTTATAGAAGGATAAGGCTGGAGCCTATATTTACTCAGTTTCACATTTATTGTGCAGAAAAAAAGGATTACAAACGTGCAGCTCTAAACACAAAACCCTCTCCCAGTCCCAGTGAGTGTCTGCTTTTAAGTACTCCACTAAAACCGCATTTAACTCCCTTCACCTGTATATAACCACACAATTAATAACCCTCATGATTTTGAATACCACCATCAAATTTCCTCTCAGCCTTCTCTTCTCTAAGGAGAACAATCCAAGATCCCCCAATCTATACACATAACTGATGTCCGTCATTCCTGGAACCATTCTCGTGAATCTTTTTTCCACACTCTCTAAAGTCTTCATATCCTTCCCAAAGTACGATGTCCAGAACTACACACAACACTCCAGTTCAGTGTGAACCAGCATTTTATAAAGGTTCATCCTAACCTCCTTGTTTCTGTACTCTATTCAGTACTCTATGCCTCTATTCATAAAGTCCAGGATCTCGTATGCCTTTTTAAAGACTTTCTCAACCAGCCATGCAACCTTCATTGATTTGTGCACATATACCCCCAGGTCTCTCTTTTCCTTCATCCTCTTTAGATTTGTAAACTTTCTTTTATATTGTTTCTCTTCATCCTTTATTGAGATAAGTTGACCGTGCTGACTGGAGGTAATCAGCTTAATTTCCCTTTAGCCAGCTTTGTGCTCACAGTTCACCATTCCCTCCTCCACTTCATTAGTTTCACAAAATGGACGACTCCAGAGTCTAGGTTGTGAGAAAATGAATCAACATTTAAATAGAATTACCTGGAAGGTATTATACAGAAACAGGCCATTTGGCCCATCAGCTCTATTCTGGTGTTTATGCTCCAGATGATGACTTCAATGGAGAGTGAGATTGGGGGGGTGTGAAACCAGCATTACACCAGATCCCGTCAGTTTCCTGACAAGCAGCTTAGATTAAAGTTGCCCCCAGTCTATCTCAGGTCTGTGCTTAACCCCACCCAGACTCAGACAGCTGCAGTCCTTATATGGGCTTTCAAGCCAGGACCTGCATCATCCCTCCACATTATAATGGAGGAGGTTATGTCACATGACATCACAGTGAAAACCATGGCAACCCAGAGGGAAGTGGCTGTCACCAGGAGCTGACGTGCAGATGCTGAAAAGCTCTCGAGAAGTAAGGAGAAAGTTTGTTTAAAGCTTACCAAAGTCTTCAGCATCTGTGGAGATCCAAATCGTTTCTTAATACAACTCAGTTTTTAAATTGATCAGGATCTGTGGAAATCGAAACAATTTGTTTAAAGAATTCCATTTGTAAACTGAATCAAATCTGTGGGGATCGAAAACTGTTTACAGAATTCAGTTATTAAATTTGTCAAATTAGAACTGGACAGATAATTCTTCATATCATCAGGACAAAGTCATCGAGGGAGACAAAGGGTGACTTCAGGCTGTGAGTAAATGAAAGAAGGAATTCCTGTTTGAGAAATACGCCAAGAATTGAAATGGTTTAACAGTGAGATTTCCATTCATATTGAACAGGAATAGTCACAGCAAATATGTTTGCAGCCTGAGGTCCAGGCCCAGGGGAAGCCCTAGGTAATCCTGGAGGGATGGAAATGGGTCATTGACCCAGTGTTAAATGTCTCCACCTTACTTACTGTCATTAGCAGCCAGGGATAATCAGCTCTTTAATCTCCGTGTATCATCAGACCTTGTTGGAAGAATGTATACAGGGTTGTACATGAGTACAGTAGTGGAAGGTTCGTATATAATGGGCTTCAGCTAAAGAAATATTCATTGGAATTCAGGGTGGAGAGTGTGACGAGGAAACAAAGAGCCTTTTTGAGGTGCGGGATCCATTTTGGGAGGCACCAGGCCCTGGTGACAATACAGAAGCAGAGTCTTTACCCCATCATACATATACCAGCTCTTTGAAAGGGGTCTATGATTAATCCCACTCCTCTGCTCTTTCCCCACAGCCCTGCAACATTTTCCGCTTCTGGTATTTATCCAATTCCCTTTTGAAATTTATTTTTGAATCTGCTTCCATCACCCTTTCAGATCACAACAATTGGCTAGGTCAAAAACATGTTTCCACATGTCCCCCCTGGGGCCTTTGCTAATTCCCTTAAATCTGTGCCTTCTGGTCATTGAGCCTCTGTCACTGGAAATAGTTTCTCCATATTTACTCTGTCAAAACCCTTGAAGATTTTCAACACCTACATCAAATCTCCCCTTAACCTTCTCTGTTCTGAGGAAAACAACCCCAGTTTCTCTAATCTCTCCACTAATTGAAGTCTTTCACCCCTGGTACCATATCTCCACTTGAGATAACCTTGATTTAATATCTCATTCAAAATATGCACCACTGACACTGCAGCACTCCAATGAAGTGTCGGTCAGATTATGTGCTCAGGTTTCAGGAGTGTGACTTGAACCCACAGCTTTCTGAGCCACAGCTGATTGCTGTTGGGATCTTATTACAGATCTGTCATTGCTGTTTCACAAACTGCCCACTGGTACAAAACTGGCTCTGAAATGAAACTTTCTGCCTTTCCAAAGGTGTGTTATGGTCGACCCCATCAAGCACTGTCAATCTCAGGCCTTCACAATAGGCAGCAGTTGTGCTAATGTAACTGATGTCTGATGTTCAAAATCAAACCCCAGCACAATATGCAGGCCTCCTTAGTGCTTAACAGGAACAAAGCAATTATCACAAAATACATTCACTGTCAAACACTGGCAGCTTTGTGCTGAATTACTCAGACTCTTCAAACCAGGGCCTAACCTCAGGGGCCTAACATCAGGGGCCTCGCCTTGTGGTGGCCGAGGTGAAGGGTTTGGGTTGGGACTCCTACATATTATTAGACAATGATTCTAAATGTCACCTATTTATTCCGGTGTCAAATCATTGCACACAGAATCATGAAAAGCCATGTTTACACTGTTTCTCTTGAGTATTAAAGATTAAGGTGTGATCTATTTGAGGTGTTTAAATAAGTGAAGGATTTGAAAGGTAGAAAGAGAGAAACTATTTCCTGAAAATTATCCCTTTTCCCTGTATAAGATCACCTGCCATTAAGGAGGTGAATCCTTTTGAATTTCATCTGCAGCCATCTTTCTCACATTCCTCATTACACCAACTACTATCACAAATGCAAAACAATATCAGGATCTAATGTCCATTCTTGTAATAAGTTGACCATGCTGACTGTGGGTAATCAGCTTCATGCCTCTTTAGTCAGCTTTGTGCTGACAGTTCACCATTCCCTCCTCCACTTCATTAGTTTCACAAAATGAACCACTCCAGAGTCTAGGTTGTGAGAAAATGAATCAACATTTAAATAGAATTACTTGAGGAGTTCAATCAAATTACACAGAAGGTATTGTACAGAAACAGGCCATTTGGCCCATCAGCTCGATACTGGTATTTATGTTCCCAGTGATGACTTCAATGGAGAGTGAGATTGGGTGGAATGTGAAACCAGCATTACACCAGATCCCATCAGGTTCCCGACAAGCGGCTTAGATTAAAATTCCCCCCAGTCTATCTCAGGTCTGTGCGTAACCTCACCCAGACTCAGACAGCTGCAGTCCTTATATGGGCTCTCAAGCCAGGACCTGCATCATCCCTCCACATTATAATGGAGGAGGTTATGTCACATGATGTCACAGTGAAAACCATGGCAACCCAGGGGGAAGTGGCTGTCACCAGGAGCTGACGTGCAGATGCTGAAAAGCTCTCGACAAGTAAGGAGAAAGTTTGTTTAAAGCTTACCAAAGTCTTCAGCATCTGTGAAGATCCAGATCGTTTCCTAATACAACTCAGTTTTAAAGTTCATCAGGATTTGTGCAAATCGAAACAATTTGTTTGTAGAATTCTGTTTCCAAATTGATCCAAATCTGTGGAGATCGAAAATTTTTGTTTCCAGATTTCACTGCTTAATTTCATCAGAATAGAACTAGACAGATCATTCTTTACAAGATCAGGGCAAAGTCATCGAGGGAGAAAAGGGTGACTTCAGGCTGTGAGTAAACCAACAAAGAAATTCCTGTTTGAGAATTACCCCAAGAATTGAAATTGTTTGAGTGAGATTTAGCTTCAGATTGAACTGGAAAGGTTTCAGCAAATAAAACAAGGACAGGGAATTGGGGCTGAAGAGCCAGGAATGCCTCCTTTCTGTTTCGTTTCCATGGAAACGCTTGCAGTCCAAGGTCCAGGCCTAGTGGCAGCCCTTGGTAATCCAAGACTGTCGTAAATGGGTCATTGACCCAGTATTAAACATCACCCTACTTCCTGTCATTAGAAACCAGGGAGAGAATCAGCACTCTAATCTCCAAGCATCAGAAGGCATTATAAGAAATTGGAAGAACTCAGAATGGACTTGTAGAGGGATGTGGCTACAATAATGGAAGGTTCATGTGTAAGGAGTTTCAATTAAAGAAATATCCATTGAATTTAGGGTGGAATTGGGACGAGGAAACAAGAGCATTTATGAGAGGGAAAGGTTCAATTAGGGAGGCACCAGGCTCCCGTACTCTCAGACACACCAAATTCCCCATCACACATCATCTCCAATCTCACACATCACTCCTGTACTCTCAGACACACCACATTCCCCATCACACATCATCTCCAATCTCACACGTCACTCCTGTACTCTCAGAGACACCACATTCCCCATCACACATCATCTCCAATCTCACACATCACTCCTGTACTCTCAAACACAACACATTCCCCATCACACATCATCTCCAATCTCACACATCACTCCTGTACTCTCAGATACACCACATTCCCCATCACACATCATCTCCAATCTCACACATCACTCTTGTACTCTCAGACACACCACATTCCCCATCACCCATCATCTCCAATCTCACACATCACTCCTGTACTCTCAAACACAACACATTCCCCATCACACATCATCTCCAATCTCACACATCACTCCTGTACTCTCAGACACACCACATTCCCCCATCACACATCATCTCCAATCTCACACATCACTCCTGTGCTGTCAGATACACCACATTCCCCATCACACATCATCTCCAATCTCACACATCACTCCTGTACTCTCAGATACACCACATTCCCCATCGCACATCATCTCCAACCTCACTTCACTCCCGTGTACTCAGACACACCACATTCCCCATCACACATCATCTCCAATCTCACACATCACTCCTGTACTCTCAGACACACCACATTCCACATCACACATCATCTCCAATCTCACACATCACTCCTGTACTCTCAGACACACCACATTCCCCATCACACATCATCTCCAATCTCACACATCACTCCTGTACTCTCAGAAACACCACATTCCCCATCACACATCATCTCCAATCTCACACATCACTCCCGTACTCTCAGACACACCACATTCCACATCACACATCATCTCCAATCTCACACATCACTCCTGTACTCTCAGATACACCACATTCCCCATCACACATCATCTCCAATCTCACACATCACTCCCGTACTCTCAGACACACCACATTCCACATCACACATCATCTCCAATCTCACACATCACTCCTGTACTCTCAGACACACCACATTCCCCATCACACATCATCTCCAATCTCACACATCACTCCTGTACTCTCAGACACACCACATTCCACATCACACATCATCTCCAATCTCACACATCACTCCTGTACTCTCAGACACACCATATTCCCCATCACACATCATCTCCAATCTCACACATCAACCCCATATTCCAGTCGTGCCATCTACTGAAGACAGGGGCAAATGTAAAACAGTCTAAGATTATTTGAAGTACATGTATTTAAATGCACTGTGTTTGGTAAATAAACTTGCTGAGATGCTGGCACGAGACTCCACATCGGATTATGATGTAATGGCCCTGGCTCAAAGAATGTGAGGATTGGGAACTTAATATTCCTAACTACAAAGTGTTCAGGAAAGACATGGCTGCAAGACGGTCAGGACAGGGAACTAAATAAACCAGCTTATAACATCTACAGAAAAGATAGTGAAAATGGTTGAGAGGGTGGTGGAAATATTCTTCCTCAAAGGGTGATCTATATTTGGAATGATTCACCAGGTAAGGGGATGAGTTCATGACATTTGAGGAGTTCACCATAGAGGCGGTAGCTGGGCTGGGGAGCTGATTTTCTAGAGCTGAAGTTAATGGATGAAATGACATTTTCTTCTGTCTTTATCCTCTTTTTATAGTGAGATTACAAAGTGAAGAATATACTGTGATCACAAAAATGTTCCCAACAGCAAGTAGTAAAATTAGCTCCTTCTTAATGGTTCTCTTAAAGAGACTGATCGATGATGATGACCTCATTCGACATGAAATATCGCAGACCATATATAGACTGGGCCAGCAGTGGCCAGAATATATCCTCCTCACTTGCCGTTACTACCTCCGGCAACGTGTCTCACTCCCGGATGACCAGATGACTATCATTCTCAATACCATGGAGATGATTGTCAAAGACAATCTCAGCCTCATTACACCATCTGTGGCCGAGTCTCTCATCACTTCAGCTTCCATGAGAATGACAACATTAATCGAGGCACATCAGCAAAGCAGGGAAGCTGCATGTAACCTCATGGTGACCATTGGATTAAGGTATTTAGATGAAGTGCTGGCTCTTACACTGGAGGATATGAAGAAAGGGTATCCATCCCATGTGTATATGGTAAAAGCATTGATAAGGCTGTCAACAGTCCATGTCCACGGGATGGTCCCTTTCATGAAGTCCATTCTAGAGATCATGATTCCTGTAATGATGGAAGTAACATCTGATTACAATAAATCAGTGTCTGCCGCAGCACTGGGGGCTTTTAGCAAGAACATCCTGCTGTATGAGGATAATGTAGAGACACAGCCACAGCCAACGGTGACAATAGAATCCTTCGCCAATGAAATGAACACTGCCTTTGACCTGCTCTTCAATAAGTGGCTTGAGAAGGAGGAGTCTCCAATAAATATCGTAATAGTGGAGGCTCTGGGCTACACCACAGCTTTGATGCCCAAAGACAGCCTAGAGATCGAACTGCCAAGATTAATTCCTGGAATCCTGGCTCTGTATCGAATTCAGTCTGAACACCTTGCAATCACCCGTAGCCTGTCCCATATCATAGTTACTGCCATCAGTATTCGAAGTCAAAGTCTGAGAACACAGATGGAGGCTCTACTTAGTAACTTGCATGAAGAGCTTTGTGTTCCAGTGGATTGTGATAAGTGGCTTGTTGCAGAGAATCACAATCAGATCCTTGGCTGCTTCACCGTTCTCGCCCAGGATCATGTCAACTCACTCATGGAATTTCTTCTCCCCCAGCTGGAGACCAACAATCCACAAAATAGACAGGGAACACTAACTGTCCTCAAGCACCTTATCAGGGTTGTTCCTTCACAGTTGGAGAGCAGGAAGGTCCAGATTGTGGCTGGTTTGAAATCAGCACTGCGAGACAACAACAACAACAGCAACAACATAAAGAAGCTGATTGTGGAGACAATCGGTGCCATGGCCTATGAAGGGTTCCTCGATCTAGAGGGAGGAAGAACAATGGTGCAGTTTATCATCGAGCAGCATGTTCTCTCCACAGACTCCAGGAACCGAATCCCATTGGACAATGATGTTGGTCTGGTTACCCATGAGGATTTGAGTGCACAGTGTGAAACCATGTTGTTTACCCTGACAGCTCTGGAGAGTATGGAAGATATACTCTGGCCCTTCCTGCTACAATTCATGACCTTGACTCAATACAGCAAAGGGCTAAAAATTCTCTCTCACTGCTTAATACAACTAGCAAAGAAGAAGCTGCAATCTGGAGATGAGAATTATTTCTTGATTTATAAAGAGAAAGGAAATCTGCCCAGACCTCAGGCACTGCTGACTCGGCTTCTACTTATAGCTTGTTTTCCCCATGAGGGAGAAGGCCGTGGTTCTGCCGTACTGAGGTTACTTCAGGTCATGAGTTGCAATATCCACCCAGCAACAGTGAAGGTATGGGAAGAGAAGATTCCATTGCTCGTTCAGGATTTGATGCAGAGTTCAGAGAAAAGCTTGCCCCAGCAAGAATGGGAGGAGAAATTGATCCTCTTCTTGTCTGAATCTCTGGAAGCAATTGATGACGAGCGATGGACCTGCCAGTTGAGAGATGACATAAACCAACAGATCACAATCTCCCATAGTTATCCACAACAGAAGGGCTTTCTATTCAAATGTCTTGGGATGGTGCTGCAGCACACAAAGAGCACAGACATGAAGAAGGAGATACAACAAATGCTGCAGAGTGCTCAGCACGGGGAAACATTTGAGAGAGAGGGTGTGGCTGTTGGAATTGGTTTCTGTTCTATCACTCACTTTGAAGCCACTTTCAGCAGCCTAGTGGATTACAGTCATTTAAACCTGTTGCAGAAGACCAGAAGTTTCCTTCATATTCAAAACGAAGAGTCTGATCTTCGGGTGGACAATGCTCAAAGCACAATGGTTCTCTGCTTTGGGTATCTGGCACTCAATGCCCCACCAGACCTTGTTTTACCCCGAATCGAGGACCACATTTTTCCATTTCTAAGAGACCAACTCTGCCAACTTGGACAGCGGCTAAAAGAAGAATCCCAGGACTTGACACTGACACTGAGCCTGATAAAATCAGTGACTCTGATGGCCAGAGCAATGCAGTCCAGTAGCCAGACAGTGCCCCTGAATTTCAGCAGGAAAAGGGAGTTACTGAAATACATGCAACAACTGATTGGGGCAGAGCCAACAGGATTGCTACAAATCCCTATTCAACTCACAGCAATGAATGCTTGCCTGCATCTACTCCAAGTCAACCCAAGATTAACTGAAGCTGACAACTGTCAGTTACTCGACATTTGCTTGAGGAGTATTTTCACTTTGGTTCCTGTGGTCTCCAGCCAGGACCAGGATGGTACACCTGTGAATCCAGAAGGGGGAGAGACACTTCACAGTGAAAGTATGGCTGCTCTACACAGACTCCTGAAACAGGTTTTACTTCAGAACCTGTCCCCTCAGGGTTTCCAGTCCGTGTACAAGCTTGTAGATCACTGGGTAACATCACCAATGGATTGTGAAAGGGAGAGAGCAGTAGACACCACCTTGAAACTGCTGGCTTTCTACTGGCAGGAGCTCAATGCTGAGAGTCACCAGACTGTGGACAATCTTGTAAAGAAATGGAAAATATCACCAAGGGATTGTGAAAGGGAGACAACAGTAGACACGACCTTGGAGCTGCTGAAATGTTATTTGCAGGCACTCAACACTGGAAATATAATAGCACCGATTGTCTTGGGGTCTGTAGTTGGTCGTCTGCTGCCACGATGTGCTGATCCCGTTCTTGCCGTGCGGCAGGGGGCCCTGGACAGTTTACACATTCTACTGAAGTTCCAGGCCTGTTACCAAGGTTTGAGTGGAGAAGAGCAAAATGAGCAGGGGGAAATTCTGAAAACTATCGGCCAACGATTGGCGAGCACGGACAGCTCCGTCCTCTTTCAAGGATGCAGCGAGCTGGCACAGCTCATTTCCAAACACTTGCCCCAGGACCAGCTGGGAAACCTGCTCCTTACACTTTTCCAAGGCCTTGTTGACCATCACCCCATCTGTTCCAACATAGCTGCTGTTATCATGAGAAGCATTGTCGAGAGACGTGGCCCTGAGCTGCAAGATCATCTCTCAGAGACCCTCGAGGCGCTGCACCAGCAAATGCAGACAATCACCCAAGAGCAAGTGAGATTCATAGTTGTCGACACCTTCACCCTCCTCACGTCCCAGCAGCTGCCAGCCGTTGTGCGTTGTCTCCTCCGGTTCCCTGGACCTGTGGACGAGGGCACCAAGTCCATCTGGAGATTAATAGCAAAGAAAACTCAGCTGACTATTCCCACCTTAAAACAACTCATCCAAGAGATGAACACATCCGTGCCATTGAAGGAAAGGAGCCATTCAGTGGCAGAGGATGACAGCCCTGATCCCCTGGCTGTTCTAACTGCTGTGTATGAGATCGTCTCCCAGCCGGAGTCTGCAGAGGCTGTAAACACCTTATATTCTGGCTTGTTCTCTGCTCTCTTAGTTCATCTGAGTCCCTGTATCTGTGAATTAAGGCAGACAGAAAACCAACTGCAGACACCATCGTGCGAAAGCCAAGACCAATACCTGTCCTCTGTGGAGACCCTGAAGACCATGTTGAATCGAGCGCAGAATGAACCGATTGTAAATTTCATCCAGGAGAAGGGAGGCTGGGATCTCATGCAGGAGCCGAACACCTACAACAAGGGGATTGCTCTGCTCGCTGAAGCCATGGGCTTATTCAGTCAGCACCAGTTGTTGGAGATTGTGATGGATCTTGCACCTTTCCTGTCAACTACACAGGAGGGTCAGGGAGTCACTGTGGCTGCCTTCTTCACCGAACTTTCAAAATGTTCATTCATCTCCAACGTGGATCTTACTAACATCCTGGTGAATCATTTGATCAGGTGCCTATTTCATTCTAGTCTGGCTATCAGGGTGCTGTGTGCTAGAGGACTGGGCAATATTCCAATTGGTGTGATGGAGAGACACTCTGCAGACCTGTTGACAACAATGACTACCATACTGCAGAGTGAGGAATACCACGAGGAGGTGTTCATGATTGAAGTGACATCAACCCTCTCTAAGCTCTTGGACCAGCTCGGTGTCAACGTTGTCGGACCATTCTGTACTGCCATTGCAAAAGGAATCCGCCGTTTCTTTGAAGGGAAATCTGCCCAGGTTCGTGCTGCTGCATTTACCGTCTTTGGGTCTTTGGCCAAATGTGGATATGAACCTTTGAGGGCTTCCTTTAAGGAAGAGATCCACCTCAACCTGGTCAGTTTGTTACTGCACCTCGATGAAGAGAGTGAGGATGTCTGCAGGGCCTGTTTCTCCACATTGTGCTCAATCGCCCCTTTCATGGACTCGCAGAAGGTTTCTGCAATAATTCAGGAGTTTTCCTGGGAAGGCAGCCTGAAGTATGAGGGATTTTTAAACATCTTTTCCTCACAGTTGATCAAAGATTTTCCCAGGAGGATTGACTCATATATAAAATGCTGCATGTCCTTCCAGGAGATGGGGCCACGTCTCCGAGGAAATGCGGCTTTCTTATCAGCTGTCCTTACACAGAAAACTTCCCGCAGGAGAACATGGATAGAGAAACTCTGCTGTTTAAGGATCTCACGTTGATGATCCACTCAGCTCAACAGCCTCATCAATCATCTTTCACGTTTCCTTTTGTAAATATATATTTTTTTGAATTAGATGTAAATTATTAGGTAATAAATGTTAATTGTGTTATTACCCATGGAGTTCATGGTGAATGGATACAATACTGGAGGTGTGACTGGGCTGAACTTCATGCACCAGCTATCATTACATTCAGTCTCATTTGTTTACAGTGATTGAGCTCCCATTAAGACTTCATCTTGAGGTGTGGGTCGGGGAGCAAGATATTGGGCTGAATTTTTCCGGCCCATTGGAGGTGGGCTGGGAGGTGGGAGGGATCGGAATATCAGGATGGGAGTATGATGACTTCACATCGATACTGGATATTCCGCAAGGTGTCCAGCACGGCGGGAGGACCTCACGTATACATGTGGCGGGAAGGTAATTAGGCCTTTTAAACAGGCAATTAACTTAAATTTGACCAGGTTTGTATCAGCTGGAGTTTAGAAGAATAAGAGGCGACTAGATTGAAAAATATAAGATCCTGAAGGGTCTTCGAGAGATACAGCACTGAAACAGGATCTTCGGCCCACCGAGTCTGTGTCGACCAACAACCACCCATTTATACTAATCTTACATTAATCCCATATTCCCTACCACATCCCTACCATTCTCCTACCACCACTACGGCAATTTACAATGGCCAATTTACCTATAAACCTGCAAGTCTTTGGTTGTGGGAGGAAACCAGAACACCTGGCGGAAACCCACACGGTCACAGGGAGAACTTGCAAGCTCCGCACAGGCAGTACCCAGAATCGAACCCACTGTAACTGTGAGGCTGCGGTGCTCACCACTGCATCACTGCAATGTTCCTTGCTGTTTGCTGAGCCCCCGACCTTTGTGTCATCAGGAAGTTTCAAGATTATGCTCTGTGTCATTTATACATATATCAAAAACAAATATGGATTCAACAATGACTCCTAAGTTACACCACTTACTCCCTTTCATCTATCAAGTTCTTCTGAATGTTTATTAATTTCACCTTCTTGTATTAGAAAAGTAAGTTAATCCTGAACCTTTCCAAAATGAATCCCACCCCCGCCCGCCCCACCTCTTATGAAACCAGATTATTCAAAGAAAAAAAACCAAACCTGGCACAACACATTCTAGACACCTCAATCATTTAAAAGAAATCATGAATCTTTGACTCTGGTCAGTCTTGCAAACAATTGAGAAGATGGACAATGTAGTTAAAAGAATCCAGTTCCCACTACATTCCCTGCCACTTACAACGGTTGCATTCGTGTGAATGTGATTTGCTGCTATACATGATGGCTGGGAAAAATGGGTAAGGTTAAAAATAATTTCATTTACAGTTTCCAGAGGAAGGACAGTTAATATTCATGCGGCAGCTTGTGATAAAGGTAGTTGAAACGACAGAAACAAAAATGCTGAAAACACACACTATATATCTGAATGAAAACAGCTGGACTTGGGTTTCAGATGATTCTACCTTTAGACATGACTAACTTTGTTACAAACTGCAATTATTCAACAAGTGATTTAATCTGTTTCATTTAAGCTGATTGACTGTCGGCCCAATTCACTGGAAAGATAAGAGTTCTTTTTTCCTTTGGTCAGTCTGCACAAGATAAAAACTGAGCACTTAAGATGCTATAACTGGCAACTTTGACATTGGCATTAACCATTATGTATTTGTATTATCACTTTTTGGTAAATGTAAGTGACTGTCCGTTTTAAACATGGATGTTTTAAATGTTGGTAACTGTAACTATTTGCAGTAAGAGGAAAACTGCAATTGAAGGGGTAAAAATTACAGATTGAATTAGATGATGCCACTGTACCGGGATGCTTTTCTACTCTACAACAATACCAGCCAACAACTGAGACTGTGGCCCCGCAGTCTTCATGTCAGAACGATTCTCCTCACCAATCCTTGGCAGGCTGGATTTTCCTAGAGGCACATTGGGTCCACGGGGCTTCAGAGCCTTGTCAGGTAGAATGTGTCATTCCTTGGAAAATCTTATCCATTGTAGCTTGGGAGATTTTTGGAGAAGACTTCACACCATAGGGCAGTTTTGTGTAGGAGTATAACCCATGTGTGTATTTATCATGAGACTCTCGATGACTTTCTGAATCAACATTGAGCTGTACATAATCACGGATCAAATCCAACTTTGTGAATAACTTGGATCCTGCTAACTCCATGTACAAATCTTGACAGGTTGGCTATAGATACTGCTCATCATCCACTGCCAGTTGATTGTGGCTTTGTAATCCCAACATAGACTTATGATTTTGGCCAACTTGGGCACTATTACAATTGGGGTTGCCCAATAGCTGTAATCAGTTTTCACTGGCACACCATTCATATGAACATATGAATTAGGAGCAGGAGTCGACCACTTGGCCCCTCGATCCTGCCCCACCATTCAATAAGATCATGGCTGATCTGATTGTAACCTCAACTTCACATTCCTGCCTACCCCCAATAACCTTTCACCCCCTTGCTTATCAAAAATCTATCTACCTCTGCCTTAAAAATATTCAAAGACTCTGCTTCCACCGCCTTTTGAGGAAGAGAGCTCCAAAGACTCACAATCCTCCAAGAGAAAAATTTCTCCTCGTCTCTGTCTTAAATGGGCGACCCCTTATTTTTAAATAGCACCCTTAGTTCTGGATATTTTTAATGTCTTCAGTTCTAATGTGTCTTCAGGGGATGTTGAATGGTATATCTGAGACTCTCTCCCAGGCAGCAGTCAGACTGAATCTGCGAGTGTTTGGGGAAAGTCAATGACAACAAGAACTGCTTATGTTTATATAGCACCTTTGACAGTGTATAACATCCCAAGGCTTTTCACAGGAGCATTATCACGCCACAAAAGGAGATTAGGACAGGTGACTCAAAAGCTGAGTCAAAGATGTAGGTTTTTGGGAGCATCTTAAAAGAGGAAATAGAGGCGGAGAGGCAGAGAGGTTTAGGGAGGGAATTTCCAGCTCAGGACCCTCGCAGCTGAAGGCACGGCAACGAATGATGGGATGATGAAAATGGAGAATATATGAGGTCAGATTTGGATGAATGCGGAGATCTCAGAGGGTTATAGAGTTGGTGGACGTTACAGAGACGGGGAGGGACATGGCCAAGGAAAGCTTTTGAAACAATGATGAGAATTATAAAACATGAGACATTGCTGGATTTACATAACTCAAGACCACAGAAGACTAACGATGAGATGGTGGCATAGTGGTAATGTTACTGGTCTAGTCACACAGAGGTCCCAACTAATGCTCTGGGGACATGAGTTCAAATCCCACCCTGACAGCTGGTGGAATTTAAATTCAGTTAATTAACAAATCTGGAATTAAAAACTATTCTCAGTAATGGTGACCATGAAACTACTGGATTGTTGTAAAAACCTATCTGGTTCACTAATGCCATTTGAGGAAGAAAATCTGTCCTTACCTGGTCATGCCTATATGTGACTCCTGTCCCACACCAGATTAATTGAGCAACAGCCTGACATAGTCATACTCACCAAATTATACCATGTAGCCAACGTCCCAGACACCTCCATCCCCATCCCTGGGTTTGTCCTGTCCCACCAGAGATGCTGGCACAGTGGTATAAAGTCAAGAGGGAGTGGCTCTGGGAGTCCTCAACATTCACTCCAGACCCCACAAAGTCTCAGGGCATCAAATCCAACATGGGCAAGGAAACCTCCTGCTGATTACCACCATCAGCCCCCACTCAGCTGATGAATCCGTACTTCTCCATGCTGAACACCATTTGGAAGAAGCACTGAGGTTGGCAAGGCACTGAATGTACTCTGGGTGGGGGACTTCAATGCCCATCACCAAGAGCTACACAGTTGCGCCACTGCTGGCCAAGTCCTGAAGGACATAAGTGCCAGAGTGGGCCTGTGGCTCACGGTGAGGCAACCAAAAAGAGGTAAAAAACTGCTACTCCTCGCCCTCACCAATCTACCTGTTGCTGGTGCATTTGTACATGACAGTATTGGTAGGAGTGACCGCCACACAGCCCTTGTGAAGATGACGACCTGACTTCACATTGAGGATACCGTCCATGGTGTGGTGTGACATTACCACTGTACTAAATGGGATAGATTCAGAACAGATCTAGCAGCTCAAAACTGGGGATCCATGAGGTGCTGCGGACCATCAGCATTAGCAGCATTGCATGCAGCCACAATTTGTAACCTCATGACCCACCATATCACTCACTCTACTATTACCACCAAGCCAGGTGATCAACCCTGGTTCAATGAAGAGTGCAGGAGAGCATGCCTGGTGCAGCTCCAGGTATAACAAAAAATGAGATGTAAACCCGGTGAAGCTACAACACATCACTACATGCATGCCAAACAGCAGAAGCAGCATACAATAGACAGAGCAAAGTGATCCCACAATGACCGAACCAGATCAAAGCTCTGCAGTCCTGCCACATCTATTTGTGAATGGTGGTAGACCATTAGCAATGTAACAGCAGAGGATGCTCCACAAACACCCCCATCCTCAGTTATAGGGGAGCCCAGCACATCAGTGCAAGAGACAGGCTGAATCATTTGCAACCATCTTCAGCCAGAAGTACCAAAGTGGATGATCCATCTCAGCCTCCTCCTGAGGTCCCCAGCATCACTGAGGCCTATCAAACTTATCACCTTTGTAAGATTATTAGGTCACTGCAAGCTACTAACCAGAGTACTAATTGTTAAAGTCTAGCAATTATAAATTTACAAATGGCTTATTATCATAAACTAACATTTAGCTTTATTCAAAACCCTTCTTTGTAGTATGATAATGTGGAAAAACTTAGGAAATATGGCTCAATATAGACAAAATAAAAGCATTGAGATAAAAGCAATCAGCACAAAGACCCTTTTTTGTGTACAACTTGTGTAAATCAGAAAGGTTAGCAAACATCACAGAACGATTCTTGTTTGTTTCTGGAATGCATCCTTTAATACAAGACTAATCACTGATTGGAAGAGGGGAGGGTTAACTGTAAAGCTGCCAGGATAAATTGAATCCTGACTTTGCTACTGCACAGCAGAGAAGTTTGAACAACGACAAGAGAAACTATGAGAGAGAGAAAGAGAACCAAAAACTTGAGGACTCAAAGCTGCAAGAGAAATAGTCATGTGCTCTGCCGTCCAGTCTCTAATACAGGTAGTATCTGTGTTAGACTGTTAATTACTGCCTGAGTTTGTGACTATGGTTTATGTGAGAATTTAACAGACTTGTCCTTACCTTATTCTCAATAAAGTTGATTCATAAAAAGCTGTTGTGCTGCCAAGTCTGTTCCCACCTTAGAACAGTGTGAAAAAACACCCCGATGTTATCAAATCTTACACCTTCTTCTTGAAGACAATGTAGAACTGCTTTGACTATTTGGAATATTGTGTGCAATTCTGGTCACCACACTACGAGAAGGATGTGGAGGCTTTGGAGAGGGTACAGAAGAGGTTTACCAGATGTTGCGTGGTCTGGAGGGTATTAGCTATGAGGAGAGGTTAGATAAATTCAAATTGTTTTCACTGGAACGGAGGTGGAGGAGCGACATGATAGGGGTTTACAAAGTTATGAGTGGCATGGACAGAGTGGATAGTCAGAAGCTTTTTCCCAGGGTGGAACAGTCAGTTCCTAAAGGACATAGGTTTAAGGTGCGAGGGGCAAAGTTTAGAGGGGAAGTGCGAGGCAAGTTTTTTACACAGAGGGTGGTGAGTGCCTGGAACTTGCTGCTGGGGGAGGTGGTGGAAGCAGATACGAGAGTGACGTTTAAGAGGCACCTTGACAAATACATGAATAGGATGGGAATAGAGGGATACGGACACCGGAAGTGCAGAAAGGTTTAGTTTAGACAGGCATCAAGATCGGCGCAGGCTTGGAGGGCCGAATGGCCTGTTCCTGTGCTGTACTGTTCTTTGTCTCTCTGATTCGCTGTGGACCAAGATATCGTCCATGTGACAAATCGCCCATTTTAGACCTTGTAGAATATTAGACATGGTCCTTTGGAAGATTTCTGGTGCTGATGTTATACCGAATGGTAAGGATTGATGTAACTTCTTCTGATTGGTGTGATGAATGTTGTAAGCAGGTTTGATTTTTCGTCCAATGGACGTTGCCAAAAGGCGCTGTTCTTGTCAAGTATTGTGAATGTTAGGCTTTTTTACACCCCTTCAGGCAGTGTGTTCCAGATTCCAACCACCCTCTGGGTTAAAATGTTTTTCCTCAAATCCCCTCTAAACCTCCTGCTCCTTCCCTTAAATCTATGCCCCCTGGTTATTGACACCTCCGCTAAGGGAAAAGGTTTCTTCTTATCTACCCTATCTATGCCCCTCATATTTGGTATTCCTCAATCAGGTCCCCCCCTCAGCCTTCTCTGTTCTAAGGAGTCCAACTCCAGCCTATCCAGTCTCTCTTCATAGCTGAAATGCTCCAGCCCAGGCAACATCTGATGAATCTCCTCTGCACCCTCTCCAGTGCAATCACATCCTTCCTATAGTGTGGTGATCAGAATTGTACACAGTACTCCTGCTGTGGCCTAACTAGCGTTTTATACAGCTCCATCACAACCTCCCTGCTCTGATAATTTATGCCTCAGCTAATAAAGGCAAGTATCCCATATGCCTTCCTAACCACCTTATCTGCTTGTGTTGCAGCCTTCAGTGACCTATGGACAAGTACACCAATGTCCATCTGACCCTCTGTCCTTCCTAGGGTCCAACCATCCGGGAGTTCCGGACTGGTAAGTATAAAAATCTTACCTCGGGGATTCGCGGCCTACATCCAGGGAGAAGACTCGGAGGGCGGAGTTCCGGACCGGTAAGTATAAAAACCTTACCTCGGGGATTCGCGGCCTACATCCAGGGAGAAGACTCGGAGGGCGGAGTTCCGGACCGGTAAGTATAAAAACCTTACCTCGGGGATTCGCGGCCTACATTCAGGGAGAGGCCTCGGAGGGCGGAGTTCCAGACTGGTAAGTATAAAAAAACTTCTCTCAGGGATTCGTAGCCGACATCCAGGAAGAAGACTTGGAGGGCGGAGTTCCGGACTGGTAAGTATAAAAAACTTACCTCGGGGATTCGCGGCTTACATCCAGGGAGAAGACTCGGAGGGCGGAGTTCTGGACTGGTAAGTATAAAAAACTTACCTCGGGGATTCGCGGCCTACATCCAGGGAGAAGACTCGGAGGGCGGAGTTCCGGACTGGTAAGTATAAAAAACTTAGCTCGGGGATTCGCGGCCTACATCCAGGGAGAAGACTCGGAGGGTGGAGTTCCGGACCGGTAAGAATAAAAAACGTACCTCGGGGATTCGTGGCCTACATCCAGGGAAAAGACTCGGAGGGCGGAGTTCCGGACCGGTACGTATAAAAAACTTACCTCGGGGATTCGCGGCCTACATCCAGGGAGAAGACTCGGAGGGTGGAGTTCCAGACCGATAAGTATAAAAATCTTACCTCGGGGATTCGCGGCCTACATCCAGGGAGAAGACTCGGAGGGTGGAGTTCCGGACTGGTAAGTATAAAAATCTTACCTCGGGGATTCGCGGCCTACATCCAGGGAGAAGACTCGGAGGGCGGAGTTCCGGACCGGTAAGTTACCTCGGGTGGAAAAAAAACTGAAAAACAATTTTAAAAACCCTGAAAAAGTGACGTCACAGGAAAGCTGTGACCTGATTGGCTGGGAGGGAATCTGTACTGAATTTGAAAATTAAACATTGATGAAAATTGATTAAAACCCTAATTAACTAATTAATTAATAAGTCGAGTAACTAAACTAGAGGGAGGAGATTACTATATTTAGCATTTAATATTTATAGGAGAAATCTAGCACGAGCGACCAGATAGTTAATTGTAACATAATTTAGTAAGGATTTAATAAGTATTTATTTATTTTAAATCAATTCATTAATTAGTGCTAGAAATGTCAGTTAGAGGGCTGAAGTGCTTCACCTGTGAGATGTGGGAAGTCCGTGACGCTTCCAGCGTTCCGGAGGACTACATCTGCAGGAAGTGTACCCAGTTGCAGCTCCTCACAGACCTCATGGATCGGTTGGAGCAGCAACTGGGTGCACTTAGGAGCATGCAAGTGGCAGAAAATGTCATAGACAGGAGTTTTAAAGAAGTGGTTATACCCAAGGTGCAGGCAGATAGATGGGTGACCACTAGAAGGGGCAGGCAGTCAGTGCAGGAATCCCCTGTGGCTATCCCCCTCTCTAACAAGTATACCGTTTTGGATACTGTTGGGGGGATTGGTCCATCAGGGGAAAACAACAGCAACAGCCAGAGCAGTGGCACCACGGCTGGCACTGTTGTTCAGCAGGGAGGGACAAAGCGCAGAAGAGCAATAGTTATAGGGGACTGCAGAGATAGGCACTTCTGTGGACGTGAAAGAGACTCCAGGATGACATATTGCCTCCCTGGTCCCAGGGTCAAGGATGTCTCTGAATGGACAGGGGGCATTCTGAAGGGGGAGGGTGAACAGCCAGAGTTTGTGGTACACATTGGTACCAATGACATAGGCAGGAAGAGTGATGTGGTCCTGCAAGGGGAGTTTAGGGAGTTAGGTGGAAAGTTAAAGGACAGGATCTCTAGGGTTGTAATCTCGGCATTACTCCCTGTGCCACGTGCCAGTGAGGCTAGAAATAGGAAGATAGTGCAGCTGAACACGTGGCTGAACAGCTGGTGTAGAAGGGAGGGTTTCAGATACCTGGATCATTGGGATCTCTTCAGGGACAGGTGGGACCTGTACAAGAAGGATGGGTTGCATCTAAACTGGAGGGGCACAAATATCCTGGCTGCGAGGTTTGCTAGCGTCACTCGGGAGGGTTTAATCTAGTGTGGCAGGGGGTGGGAACCAGAGCAGTAGGACAGCAGGTGAAATAAATGAGGGGGAACTAGTAAATAAGGCCAGTAAGACTAAGAGGAAGAGCAGGCAGGGAGATGTTGCGGAGCACAGCGGGACTGGTGGTCTGAAGTGCATTTGTTTCAATGCGAGAAGTATAACAGGTAAGGCAGATGAACTTAGAGCTTGTATTAGTACTTGGAAATATGATGCTGTCGCTATTACAGAGACTTGGTTGAGGGAAGGACAGGATTGGCAGCTAAATGTTCTGGGATTGAGAAGCTTCAGGCGGGATAGAGGGGGATGTAAATGGGGTGGGGGAGTTGCATTACTGGTTAAGGAGAATATCACAGCTGTACTGCGGGAGGACACCTCGGAGGAGTCATGCAGCGAGGCAATATGGGTGGAGCTCAGGAATAGGAAGGGTGCAGTCACGATGTTGGGTGTTTTCTACAGGCCTCCCAACAGCCAGAGGGAGGTAGAGGCGAAGATATGTAGACAGATTTTGGAAAGATGTAAAGGTAACAGGGTTCTAGTGGTGGGTGATTTTAACTTCCGCTATATTGACTGGGACTCACTTAGTGCTAGGGGTTTGGATGGGGCAGAATTTGTAAGGAGCATCCAGGAGGGCTTCTTGAAACAATATGTAGATAGTCCAACTAGGGTTGGGGCTGTACTGGACCTGGTATTGGGGAATGAGCCCGGCCAGGTGGTCGAAGTTTCATTAGGGGAGCATTTCGGGAACAGTGAGCATAATTCCGTAAGTTTTAAGGTACTTGTGGTTAAGGATAAGAGTGGTCCTCGGGTGAAGATGCTAAATTGGGGGAAGGCTAATTATAACAATATTAGGCAGGAACTGAAGAATTTAGATTGGGGACGGCTGTTTGAGGATAAATCAACATCTGACATGTGAGAGTCTTTCAAACGTCAGTTGATTAGAATCCAGGACCAGCATGTTCCTGTGAGGAAGAAGGATAAGTTTGGCAATTTTCGGGAACCTTGGATAACGAGGAAGGAACTTAAGCAAGGAGTCAGGAGGGATAAAAGGGGTCATGAAAAGTCATTGGCAAACAGGGTTAAGGAGAATCCCAAGGTTTTTTATATTTATATAAAGAGCAAGAGGGTAACCAGGGAAAGGGTTGGCCCACTCAAGGACAGAGGAGGGAATCTATGTGTGGAGCCAGAAGAAATGGGCGAGGTACTAAATGAGTGCTTTGCATCAGTATTCACCAAAGAGAAGGACTTGGTGGATGATGAGCCAAGGGAAGGGAGTGTAGATAGTCTGGGTCATGTCATTATCAAAAATGAGGAGGTGTTGGTTGTCTAGCAAAGCAGTAAGGTAGATATGTCCCCAGGGCCTGATGGGATCTACCCCAGAATACTGAGGGAGGCAAGGGAAGAAATTGCTGGGGCCTTGACAGAAATCTTTGTATCCTCATTGGCTACGGGTGAGGTCCCAGAGGACTGGAGAATAGCCAATGTTATTCTTTTGTTTAAGAAGGGTAGCAAAGATAATCCAGGAAATTATAGGCCAGTGAGCCTTACGTCAGTGGTCGGGAAATTATTGGAGAGGATTCTTCGAGACAGGATTTACTCCCATTTGGAAACAAATTAACTTATTAGCGAGAGGCAACATGGTTTGGTGAATGGGAGGCCGTGTCTCACTAACTTGATTGAGTTTTTTGAGGAAGTGATGAAGATGATTGATGCAGGAAGGGCAGTGGATGTTGTTTCTATGGACTTCAGTAAAGCCTTTGACAAGGTCCCTCATGGCAGACTGGTACAAAAGATGAAGTCACACGGGATCAGAGGTGAGCTGGCAAGATGGATACAGACTGGCTTGGTCATAGAAGACAGAGGGTAGCAGTGGAAGGGTGCTTTTCTGAATGGAGGGCTGTGACTAGTGGTGTTCTGCAGGGATCAGTGCTGGGACCTTTGCTGTTTGTAGTATATATAAATGATTTGGAGGAAAATGTAGCTGGTCTGATTAGTAAGTTTGCGGACGACATAAAGGTTGGTGGAGTTGCGGATAATGATGAGGATTGTCGGAGGATACAGCAGGATATAGATTGGTTGGTGACTTGGGCGGAGAAATGGCAGATGGAGTTTAATCCGGACAAATGTGCGGTAATGCATTTTGGAAGATCTAATACAGGTGGGAAGTATACAGTAAATGGTAGAACCCTTTGGAGTATTGATAGGCAGAGAGAACTGGGCATACAGGTCCACAGGTCACTGAAAGTGGCAACGCAGGTAGATATGGTAGTCAAGAAGGCATACGGCATGCTTGCCTTCATCGGTTGGGGCACAGAGTATAAAAATTGGCAAGTCATGCTGCAGCTGTACAGAACTTTAGTTAGGCCACACTTAGAATATTGCGTACAATTCTGGTCGCCACACTCCCAGAAGGACGTGGAGGCTTTGGAGAGGGTACAGAAGAGGTTTAACGGGATGTTGCCTGGTCTGGAGGACATTAGCTATGAGGAGAGGTTGGATAAACTGGAACGACGGAGGTGGAGGGGCGACATGATAGAGGTTTACAAAGTTATGAGCAGCATGGACAGAGTGGATAGTCAGAAGCTTTTTCCCAGGTTGGAACAGTGAGTTACTGGGGGACATAGGTTTAAGGTGTGAGGGGCAAGGTTTAGAGGGGATGTGCGAGGCAAGTTCTTTACACAGAGGGTGGTGAGTGCCTGGAACTTGCTGCCGGGGGAGGTGGTGGAAGCAGGTACGATAGCGACGTTTAAGAGGCATCTTGACAAACACATGAATAGGTTGGGAATAGAGGGATATGGGCCCCGGAAGTGCAGAAGGTTTTAGTTTAGGCAGGCATCAAGATTGGCGCAGGCTTGGAGGGCCGAATGGCCTGCTCCTGTGCTGTACTGTTCTTTGTTCTTTTGCATATTCCCTTGCCTTATTAGTCCTCCAAAAATGCATCTCCTCACACTTCTCAGGATTAAATTCCATTTGCCACTGCTCTGCCCATCTTACCAGCCTATCTATATCGTCCTGTAATCTCAGGCTTTCCTTCTCACTACTAACGACACCAACAATTTTTGTGTCATCTGCGAACTTACCTATCATACCTCCTCTATTCATGTCGAAATCATTAATATACATTACAAACAGCAAGGGTCCCAGCACTGATCCCTTCGGTACACCACTGGCCACAGGCTTCCAATCGAATAAACAACCCTCGACCATCACACTCTGCCTCCTGGCACGAAGCCAAGTTTGGATTCAATTTGCCAAATTGTCCTGGAGGGCTCTTACCTTCTTAACCAATCTCACATGTGGGACCTTATCAAAAGCCTGACTGAAGTCCATGTAGACTACATCAATTGCTTTACCCTCATCTACACACCGAGTCACCTCCTTGAAAAATTCAATCAAGTTTGTAAGAAATGATCTCTCCTGGGAAAGCCCTGCTGAATATCCTTGATCAATCCCTGCCTCTCCAAGTGGAGATTAATCTTATCCCTCAGAATTTTTTCCAATACTTTCCCAACCACTGATGTTAGACTCATTGGCCTGTAATTACCTGGTTTATCCATGCTACCCTTCCTGAATAATGGTACCACATTCGCTGCCCTCCAGTCCTCTGGTACCTCTCCTGTGGCCAGAGAGGATTTGAAAATTTGTGTCAGAGCCCTTGCTATCTCCTCCCTTGCCTCACATACATCTCATCTGGGCCTGAGGATTTATCCACTTTTATGCCCGCTAAAACAGCTAATACCTCCTCCCTTTCAATGCTAATTTATTCGAATATATCACAAACCCTCTCCCTGATTTCTACACCTA
Source organism: Heterodontus francisci (assembly GCF_036365525.1). Taxonomy (NCBI): domain Eukaryota; kingdom Metazoa; phylum Chordata; class Chondrichthyes; order Heterodontiformes; family Heterodontidae; genus Heterodontus; species Heterodontus francisci. The sequence goes on along the minus strand of NC_090380.1, from coordinate 15,084,173 downwards.
CATCGTCCTTCTCCATAGTGAAGACAGATGAAAAGTAATCATTTAAAACCTCACCTACATCCTCCGGCTCCACACACAGATTGCCACTTTGGTCCCTAATGGGCCCTACTCTTTCCCTGGTTATTCTCTTGCCCTTAATATACTTAAAAAAGGCTTTAGGATTTTCCTTTACCTTGCCCGCTAGTGTTTTTTCATTCCCCCTTTTCACTGTCCTATTACTTTTTTAAGTACCCCCCCATACTTTCTATACTCCTCTAGGGCCTCTGCTGTTTTCAGCCCCCTGAATCTGCCATAAACCTCCTTTTTTTGCCTTATCCAATCCCCTATATCCCTTGACATCCAGTGTTCCCTGGACTTGTTTGTCCTACCCTTCACTTTTACAGGAACATGTTGGCCCTGAACGCTCGCTATTTCCTTTTTTGAATGACTCACACTGGTCTGATGTAGACCTTCTGCAAGTAGCTACTCCTAGTCCACTTTGGCCAGATCCCGTTTCATCATATTGAAATCAGCCATCCCCCAATTCAGTATCTTTATTTCCGGTCCATTTTGTCCTTTTCCATAACTGCCTTAAATCTTACAGAGTTATGGTCACTATTCCTGAAATGCACCCCCACTGACACTCAGAGGAATGCAACAAGAGCCAAGTCTGTGGCACCTTCACCAGAAACAGATCCAGTGATCCAGTAAACTAAAGCCCTCCCTCCTGCACCATGTCTTCATCCATGCATTCATCTGCTCTATCCTCCCGTTCTTATACTCACTAGCACGTGGCACCAGGAGTAATCCAGAGATAACAACCATTGAGGTCCTGCTTTTTAATCGCTACCTAGCTCCCTAAATACTTGTTCAGGACCTCAACCCTCTTTCTATCTATGCCATTGGTACCAATGTGAACCACAACCTCTGACTGTTCACCCTCGCCTTTCAGAATGTCCTGCAGCCGCTCTGTGACATCCTTGACCCTAGCACCAGGGAGGCAACATACATCCTGGAGTTATGTTTGTGGCTGCAGAAACAACTATCTGTACCCCTTACGATAGAATCCCATATCACTATAGCCCTGCCACTCCTTTTACTCCCCTCCTGTGCAGCTGAGCCACCCATGGTGCCATAGACTTGGCTCTTGCTGCATTCCCCTGAGATGCTATCTTCCCCAACAGTATTCAAAGCGGAATATCTGTTAGAGAGGGAGATGGACCCAGCGGACTCCTGCACTACCTGTCCAGTTCTTATACTTTTCCTGGTGGTCACACATTTCCTTTCTCTCTGAGCAGTCTTTACCTGCGGTATGACCACCTCCCTGTACGTGCTATCCACGATGATCTCAGCCTCACAGATGCTCCACAGTGTCACCAGCCACTGCTCCAGATCGGAAACGTAGATTTCGAGGAGCTGCAGCTGGAGACACTTCCTGCACACGTGTTCACCCTAGACACTTGAAGTGTCCCTGACTTCCCACATTGCACAGGAGGAGCTTTCCACATTGCGGAGCTGCCCTGCCATGACGTACCCTTAATTTACTCAAAAAAATTTGAGATTATTTACAGTAGGGACCTTGATTCCCTAAAAACCACTACTTATTATATGAAAAAAATTATTAATAATTAGTAGTAATTATTCATAAATTACACTTCTTAACAACAAAATACACACTTTAGTACGACTAACCTTATCACTTCTAAGGACCCACATCTGTGAGTCTCTCTGGATCCACGGTGCTGACATGGTTTCCTGGTGTCTTGCACCCTCTCACCTGTGTGAACCTTCTTCTCTACAGTGTTTTTTCCCTTCTTGGGCTCGAGGAACTGTACCATCGTCAGATTCTTTCCATTCCAAGGCTTCTCTTCAGCCTGCAGGATGGCTCTATTTCGTCTTCTGACTTCTGCCTGTTGCACAATCTGAATCGCTTTCTCCAGAGTGATGTCCTCTTTTGACTGTAAGAGATCTGATAAAGATTTATCAGCTTGTCCCACAACTATACAGTCTCTCATCAATTCAGATTAGGTGCTCCTTGCTCACATCATTCAGTCAATCTATACACATCATTAATGAAAGCATCCACTGATTCACCTCGCTGTGAATCCTTTTATTGAACTTTATCCTTTCTATGATCTTTTGGCTTCTTAACTGAAAATAATTATCAAAAGCTGACAACACATCCTCAAATTTATCCAAAGCTTCATTAATGCCTTGTCTCCAATCATATCATCAGCTATTTCACCTGGGGAGTACAGTAAAGTGATCTCCTTTAGATTTAGGAGGTAATTGTGAAGCTATTCTGAATCTTAAAAATCTTTTACTCCAGATTGTCCACTTTTGAATCTGGTTGGACGCTTCTCAATTTTGGAAGCTTTCTGGCATTTTATATTTTGAATCCATCCTGTGCTAAACTCTTTTGGGTATTCCCATTTTATTTTAACTTTTCATTTCCTTAAAGAAGGTGCTCTTGCAGTACTTGGAGATTTCCTGCTCTTATCCAGGTGTTCCCATGCTTTCTGAGATTGTCCTCTTTTTAGGTGTTCCGCACATTTTACATCAACTCCGGACTGGCCCTCACCAGGGATTGACTGTTTTTAGTTTTCCACATTTTCCATTCTCACCTGCCCAGTGCACCATTATTAATAACATACCTTTCTACTAGGTTTCTTGCCCCATTTCCTGACCATCACTTGGTACTGTAACTCACAGCCCATTTGCTGGACCCAGTTTGTTCTCACAGACCACCACGCTTCTGTGGTGCAGCCTGAATGCCTGCATGGCTGACTCACCGACTCTCCATGCCTTTCATCATCTACAGAGCAGTTCTGGAGCTCTTCGCAGCCTCTCCAGAGACCCTCAGTTGTTTGGTGCTTCTCTTACCAGGTTAGACTTCTCCAATCTTCTGGGTGTCTTCACCATTTACCAAGTTGCTCAGCACCTGCCGCTGATCACTATATTGGATATCGCTGTCACCATATTGTACGTTGCTAGTGGTGTACTTATACGGTTCTTTACAAATGTCTCGGAGTCTCTGGCTGGCTAAAGATCAACTCTTTATTTACGTTTACATTCTATTTATATTCTCCATGACATTCTCTAGCTTGCACTTCTCATGGTGCTTCTAGCTCAGGGCATCCAACATTTTCACGTTGGCGGATCGGCGGCACATTACAAATTTTGTCTTACATCAGGGGCCAGTGAGACAATTTCAGAAAGATAAAGGCAATAAAATTAATCTTACTATTCGTCAAGACAAAAACCAACATGCATTTTTGTCAAGAAGCCTTGAATGAGAAGACTAAATTATTTACTTACTTTCTCATCACGAAGTTGGACACTGATTTAGTGAGATACCTGACATTCTTTTGCTTGCCGAATTTCTCAATGTTTGCCCGCACACTTCTTGTAGTGATGTGGAGTATTCTGGATAGATGTTCATCTGTCAGGAGTGATCTTGATCACGCTCTCTCCCTCCTCCTTCTCTCTCTCCCACTGTGTCACCTTGTCAGTGTTCTCCCCTCTCTGTGCTCCCCCCTCTGTGTTGTTCCCCCTTCTCTCTGTCCCCTGTCCCCAGTCTTCCCCTCTCCCTCTCTCTGCTGCCCTCTCTCTAGCCTCTCTCTCTTTCTTCTAATCTCCCCCTCTCTCTCTCTCTGCCTCCCTCTCTCTCTATTTACCCCCTCCCTCTCTCTCTGTCCTCTCTCTCTTTGTTCCCCCCAGCTTTGTTCAGTCCCTTTCTCTCTCTCTCTCTCTCTCTCGCTCTCTCCCTCTCTGTCCCCTCTCTCAGACAGTTGCAGAGAGCGGAACGCTCAGCATAGCAGCTTTGTGATTGGTCAGTTTTTTTAAAAATTGCAATGCCAGTTTCACAGCTGACGGGTGCTGGGAGTGGGAACAGCAGTTTCCAAACTTCAGACAGATTCAGGGTTTTCTGGCGGGTTTTTAAAAAATAAGCTGGAACCCGCTGAAAGGCCCTGAATCTGTGTGAAGTTCAGAAGCCACTGTTCCCGTTCCCAGCACCTGTCAGCTGTGAGAGTGGAGGGAGGCAGGTTGAGCGGAGATGGTGAGGCAGGAGCCACAAGGGGTAAAGACTAAGTGTCATCTCTGCTATTGCAACCATATGAAACTAAAGGAAATGGTGTAAACTCATGTGAAGCACATGCTTAAAGTGCCTCTTATTGTGTCTCCACTGCAGGTGCCCGAACTCAGGTCACAGAACGCCGCGAGGCCCAAGAATCCTCCTCTAGGGAGGAAGATGAAGCCAATGTCCCAGAGGGTGCACCGTCGCTTGCCTCTTCTTCCACCTCCACCAGCGCAGCTACATCCACACAGTCTGTGAGGGGGGTTATGATTAGAATCTGGGTACAAGCTGGTGTTCACAGCACAGACACGTCCCAGCAGTTGAGGGAGCATGTGCCAGCTGGGTCCACTGGCAATTGGAGGAGTGCTGGGGAAGAAGCCCCAGCACAGCCCCACGCTCATGATGATCCTGTTATAAAAACAAGAAGTGCTGGAACCACTCAGCAGGTCTGGCAGCATCTGTGGAAAGAGAAGCAGAGTTAACGTTTCGGGTCAGTGACCCTTCTTTGGAACTTTCTTCTGAAGAAGGGTCACTGACCCGAAACGTTAACTCTGCTTCTCTTTTCACAGATGCTGCCAGACCTGCTGAGTGGTTCCACCATTTCTTGTTTTTATTTCAGATTTCCAGCATCCGCAGTATTTTGCTTTTATGATCCTCTGTTAGTTGCTCGGAGGAGTCTGCTGGATGTGACGCAAAACCATGGGAAAATATGTCGGAGATGCCTGAAGTCATGCATGGGCTTTGCGTGTGTCTGGAGGAATCCATGCAAGCCATGACATCTGTCATGTCCGGGGCATCTAAATGTATAGCTTCCTCAGTTGACAGTTTGGCGAGCTCCATGACGAGTCTGGTTCAGCACTCGAGCCATATGTGATCCGACCTGCACTCCATCAACTAAGCGAGAGGGGGACGAGGAACCTGGACCTCCCTAGGGGTGCTCCTTCCCCTCAGGGAGACAGGCAGGTGCCATGGTGCACACAGATGGAGGAGGAGTGCATGCCAGCTGCACCTGGACTCTCCTCTCAGGAAGCCCACAGGTTAAGCGGCGTCTCATCCTCCCCCCGATATTGACCCCCTTACCTCCAGCAGGTGAGCCCACGGGGGTTACTCAATCACCATTGCTGCAGACCCCCAGTAGAATGGAGCCACCAAGACCCCGTGCCTCCAGAGGACGCCTGCCATGGTCATCCAGAGCAGTGGGGCAGTGCACTGAGCAGACTGCCTCCACCTCAGCTGTTAATGTCAGGGCTGCACCGAGACATAGTGGTAGAAACAGTTTTGAGCATGAAGGTGGCACAGGTGCTGTAAATATTGTGCACATTTTGTTCAATTTTCTATACATATTTATTTAGTTTAATATTTGATGGACTCTCGTCAGTCATTTGCTTGGTTTCATTTGAAAAGATAAATGTTTATTGGAGGTGATTGACAGCAATACATTGTTACATTTCAGAAAGTGTCCAGTGTCTATTTTCCAGTTTGATGTAAGTCTTCAGTCCTCAATGTTGGCTGTATCTCATTTGCATATTTTTCAATTGTAAATCGATCAACATGCCTTCCATTCATGTTTCTGTGGTCACACTCTTACTTTCCTTGCATTGTTGTATTCTCGGTTCCATTGTAGCCCAGACAAAATTAGATCTGCCGGTCACATCAAAGTGCTGCAACATTGTAGCTTCCTATGGGCTGGATTTTGTGCTGGAGGCAGGGAAGCTGGAATCGGGCTGAAAAGGCGGGGGGAACATCACCTCTGTCTTTTCACCCCCCACCAGAGCAATCGTCCGGTCTTTTTTAGTCAAAGTTTTAGGAGGTAGGATCCCCGACCCTTGAAAGACTTTTAGACTCTGGAACCCCAGAGAAGAGGTAGGTGAGGTGGGTCACCGGGGCCAGTGCGGAAGACCCCAGCGAGGGGGGGTGGTCTTGCAGTCCAGGTCGAGGGAGCTCCTGGGGGGTCAATTGCTCCCCGATGGGGGTCCTCCATGTGCCACAAATTGACCATGAAGGAGGGACCAATCCCAAAGCCCGCAGGGAGGACACCTCATTTGACACGTTGCGGAGGCCTCCCCCGCCGCTGGTACGATCCCAGCAGCAGCAGGAAGAGGCCCTTAATTAAACCTTTAATAGAGCACTGAAGGGCCTCAATTTGCCTCTGGGCAGAAAGGCTCTCTTCGGCCTCTCCTGCTCCCGGGAGGATCACGAGTCAATGAGTAGGTGACGGGGAGGTGGCGGGCCCTCCGTCCTGCTGCCTCCACCACTACCCGACGTGATCTTCCTTGCCTTCCCCCCTCCCCACCTCCAATCCCGCCTCGAGGGTTCCTGTAAAATCCCGCCCTATATGTGCGGGTTAATGCCTTGATGCAGTAAAATATTTTCAGTGGAGACACAAGTCACTTTTAATGAAGTGAATAACATCCAGGCTGTTTGGCACATTTCCACTGCAGGTTCATGTGTTGTTGTTAGAAGAGCCCTGTACAGCAATGATTAAGACCTCAGGTGTATGTGAACATATTTGGAGAATGTTTGTTTTCTCCTAAAAATGTTTCTTTTTGAAGGGACTTATTGTTGGCTGAAACGTGGAAATGTGAGCTTTTCCCTGATGTCCCTTGCATGTCTCTCCATAACCCTTCTATCTATAATGGCATTGTTTACATTGTTGTCCTCCTCCTCACCCTCTTCACAGTCACCCTCATCTCAGGAGGACTGGTGTTCCTCCTGTTCCTCCGCCTATAGAACATTGCCCTGTCTAATTGTCAGGTTGTGTAATGCACAGCAGACAATGATTATTTGTCAGACCCTCTTTAGCGTATCATGAAGAGTTCCTCCAGACCAGTGAAGGTAACGTAAGCACATTTTCACTATGCTAATGGTGTTTTCGATGATGGTTCTGGTGGATATGTGAGCAGCACTGCATCTCTCTTCAGCTGCACTTTGGAGATGCTGCACTGGTGTCATCAACCATGTATAAAGTGGGTGACCCTTGTCACCCAGGACCCAGCCGTTCACTTCAGCCTCTTCATCTCAAACTCCTGGCAGCTGTGATTTCCTCAAAATGGATGAGTCGTGACAGCTCCTTGGGAAATGTATGCAAACCTGCTATTCACAAATGCAGCAGGCTGCTCCCAGGGAGTTGTAATGGTCACATGAGGGCAGTCAATCACCCCTTGCACTCTAGGGAAACCAGTGATGGTGCTGAGGTCAGCAGACCTTGCTGCATGACTGCCCCGTCTACAGGTAAGTAGATGAACTCATTGGCATGACGAAACAGTGTATTGGTCACCTCTAAGATACACCTTTGGGTCGCAGACTGTGATATGTCACGTATGTCGCCCATTGATCCCCGGAAGTTTCCGCAAGCCAAATATTTAATCCAGCATCACCTTGAGGGCAAGAGGCATGGGATTCCCATCAAACCCAAACGGTTACAGGTCATCCCGCAGGATCCTACAAATTACAGAGACCATTTCAAGTGACATCTTTCAGCATCTCTGACATTGTCTCTCTTACATTTGAAGGTGATTTGTCCTTGTCCTGAGGATGTGATGATGTGCCAGCGCCCGTCTTCAATAATGTCATTCCTGGATGTTGTCATTTGCAGCATTTGTTCTACTTGTTGCTGGTGTTCAGGCATCATGCATTGAGGGAAAAGAGACATCCTTAGTCACTCCCTCTGCTCTTCTTCCCATGGTATTGGACAAATTGGATACATGACACCAATGTCGCTGCAGCTTTGCAAATAATGAAATGAGCAGAATGTTCAAATTCAGCCTTCTGCTGCCAGTTAGCTGAACCATCGTGGACATGTGCAGTTCTCATTTCTGGACATTAAAATTGCAGCCAGGTTGAGTCTCCATTCACCATCATTTATCTCCTCCCACTCACCTTGCAATCCTCCACGTTGTTTTCATCATCCCTCGAGAAAATTGTGTGTGTACAATTTAAGGCAAGTCTCCCCACCTTCCAACCTCCTCCTGTCACCTTCCAGTCTGAGCCCATCACCCTTGGCCCACCCAATCTAACCATAACCTTTTCCTCCGTGACCATTGAACATCCACCCGTTACCTTGAACAGTGTCACAATTAATTTATTTATGCCATCCCTCCCCACTTTTCCTACTCCCGTTGCCATGGAAATACCTACTCTGACCCTTGATCCTCCTGAAATCCACCTGAATATTATTGCTGAGTCCCGTTCCCCTCCCTATGATGCCTTAGAATACCCGACCCTAAATCTCCACCTGCCCCCACACAGAATCCAATTGCCCCCATTGACTGTGACTGTTCCATCTGCCAGCCAGCATCGTCAATTCACCCGACAGGTCCCGACATTGACAGCACTCATCCCTCCCTTTAGGTCCCTCATGACTATCTGTTCATTGTCATACTCAAATCAACTCACCACCACCACAGCTGTCCAGATCCAGCTTCAGCAGCAAAACAACCACTACACACCCTGGACACTCCACTCCTCCCTCCCCTGCTCCTCCATGTACCAGGTAACCTCCCCCTGTCCCACCTGCTCCCTCCCCTGCTCCTCCATGCACCAGGTAAACCCATCCTGTCCTCCCCTTCTCCCTCCCCTGCTCCTCCATGTACCAGGTAAACACATCCTGTCCTCCCCTTCTCCCTCCCCTGCTCCTCCATGCACCAGGTCACCCCATCTTGTCATCCCCTTGGCCCCCGCTGCTGCTCCATGCACCAGGTAACCTCACCCTGTCCTCCCCTTCTCCCTCCCCTGCTCCTCCATGCACCAGGTAAACCCATCCTGTCCTCCCCTTCTCCCTCCCCTGCTCCTCCATGCACCAGGTAACCCCATCCTGTCCTCCCCTTCTCCCTCCCCTGCTCCTCCATGCACCAGGTAACCCCACCCTGTCCTCCACTACTCCCTCCCCTGCTCCTCCATGCACCAGGTAACCTCATCCTGTCCACCCCATCTCCCTCCCCTGCTCCTCCATGCACCAGGTAAACCCATCCTGTCCTCCCCTTCTCCCTCCCCTGCTCCTCCATGCCCCAGGTAATCCCACCCTGCCCTCCCCTTCTCCCTCCCCTGCTCCTCCATGCACCAGGTAACCTCATCCTGTCCTCCCCTTCTCCCGCCCCTGCTCCTCCATGCACCAGGTACCCTCACCCTGTCCTCCCCTTCTCCCTCCCCTGCTCCTCCATGCACCAGGTAACCTCATCCTGTCCTCCCCTTCTCCCTCCCCTGCTCCTCCATGCACCAGGTACCCTCACCCTGTCCTCCCCTTCTCCCTCCCCTGCTCCTCCATGCACCAGGTAACCTCATCCTGTCCTCCCCTTCTCCCTCCCCTGCTCCTCCATGCACCAGGTAACCACACCCTGTCCCCTTCTCCCGCCCCTGCTTCTCCATGCACCAGGTAACCTCACCCTGTCCTCCCCTTCTCCCTCCCCTGCTCCACCATGCACCAGGTAACCCCACCCTGTCCTCCCCTTCTCCCTCCCCTGCTCCTCCATGCACCAGGTAATCTCACCCTGTCCTCTCCTTCTCCCTCCCCTGCTCCTCCATGCACCAGGTAACCCCATCCTGTCCTCCCCTTCTCCCTCCCCTGCTCCTCAGTGCACCAGGTAACCTCACCCTCCTCCCCTTCTCCCTCCCGTGCTCCTCCATGCACCAGGTAACCACACCCTGTCCCCTTCTCCCGCCCCTGCTTCTCCATGCACCAGGTAACCTCACCCTGTCCTCCCCTTCTCCCTCCCCTGCTCCACAATGCACCAGGTAACCCCACCCTGTCCTCCCCTTCTCCCTCCCCTGCTCCTCCATGCACCAGGTAATCTCACCCTGTCCTCTCCTTCTCCCTCCCCTGCTCCTCCATGCACCAGGTAACCCCACCCTGTCCTCTCCTTCTCCCTCCCCTGCTCCTCCATGCACCAGGTAACCCCACCCTGTCCTCTCCTTCTCCCTCCCCTGCTCCTCCATGCACCAGGTAACCCCATCCTGTCCTCCCCTTCTCCCTCCCCTGCTCCTCAGTGCACCAGGTAACCTCACCCTCCTCCCCTTCTCCCTCCCGTGCTCCTCCATGCACCAGGTACCCTCACCCTGTCCTCCCCTTCTCCCTCCCCTGCTCCTCCATGCACCAGGTACCCTCACCCTGTCCTCCCCTTCTCCCTCCGCTGCTCCTCCATGCACCAGGTAACCTCATCCTGTCCTCCCCTTCTCCCTCCCCTGCTCCTCCATGCACCAGGTAACCTCACCCTGTCCTCCCCTTCTCCCTCCCGTGCTCCTCCATGCACCAGGTACCCTCACCCTGTCCTCCCCTTCTCCCTCCCCTGCTCCTCCATGCACCAGGTAACCTCACCCTGTCCTCCCCTTCTCCCTCCCCTGCTCCTCCATGCACCAGGTAACCTCATCCTGTCCTCCCCTTCTCCCTCCCCTGCTCCTCCATGCACCAGGTAACCTCACCCTGTCCTCCCCTTCTCCCTTCCCTGCTCCTCCATGCACCAGGTAACCTCACCCTGTCCTCCCCTTCTCCCTCCCCTGCTCCTCCATGCACCTGCCCCCTGTGCCTTCTCTGCCGTCCCCTGTGAAGAATTGCCCCTGCTGGTGCTGAGCCTTGAGCCAAACATCCATTCCAATGCTGGCATTCCTTTTACCAACGTGTTCAAGAAAGAAAAGCTCTGACCTCAGACACAATTACACAAAGCTGATTGTTGCCATGTTCAATCGAATGGGAGGACCACTCGCCGTTCACTTAATCTGACAGATAGGACTCAATTGGAATGACGTGTAGAGTAATGAGTATAGAAGATATGATCATGAATTCAAAGATACAATCCGCCATTGTGAGGGGGGATCCCCGGACCGCCGGAAACACACTGCTGATTGAATTTCACTGAACGATCCCGATGTCAGAGTTGGATAAAAGAACCATCACCGGATTAAATCACCCCGTACGCCATCAAAGCTGCTCTTGCAGGACCCATAATATCTCCCAATGTGTCTGGTTTTGAAAGGAAAGGGCCGGACCACAAATGGCATCAAATTTGGCAGTGATTATACAGAGATAAAGGAGCAAGTTGTAGGCACCAAATTCCCATCTTGTATAACCTGCAGTGACTGAATGGATAAAGCACTGGTTTCCTTGACCTGAGATTGTGGTTTCAAGTTCCATCTGGGCTGGAATGATTTTTGTCCCAGAAACAAATGCCAAAGCACTTTCCATGACCATTGCTGCATTCATGACAGGCAGGTAGTTTCCTTTTAATTTATCAGTAAATCTCAGCTGTTCCTGTCCGCTCCCTTTTCTCTCACTTGCTTTCCAGTGGCACAATCCAATACAATGTTTAGACCAAGCTGTGCACCATCTCTACACTCAGGAAACAATGTCAGCTGCACTTTCCAGTCAAATACTGTCCCTTTAACTTCTGTCTTCAGTTTATCCAATGTCCCAGGCACAGTTGCTACTTTGAAAAGTAGACACTCAATTACAATACACAGATAATTCATGTTATCAGATTCAGTAGTGAAATACACAGCATGCTCTTCCTCCAGGCTGGAAAATTCTAGGTTCAAATGCTACCTGGGCTACCACATTACAAAAATGCTCAGCGGGCAAAGTATAGAATCATAGAAATTACAGTACAGTCCATTCAGCCCATCTTTCCTGTGCTGGCTCTTTAAAGAACAATTACGCTGAGTACCACACCTCCACATTGTGTCCATAACCCTGTAAGTTTCTCATCCTCAAGTATTTGTCCAATTCTCTTTGAAAATTATTTATGGAATCAGCTTCCACCACCTTTTGAGGTCAAGTCTTCCAGATCCCAACAACTTCCTGAATTCACAAATTTCTGCCCATCTCCCGTCTTGATCTTTTGCCAATGATTTTAAATCTATGTCCTGTGGTTATTAAAAGGATTACAGCATATGAAATAGGAGCAGGAGTGGACAATATTGCCATTCGAGACTGATCTGCCATTCAGTATGATTATGGCTGATCTTCTGTCTCAACTTCACCCATTCCCTAGATCTCTTGCTTCCTCAAAATCTCTCTATTTCTGCCTTAAATAAACTCAACAATGGATCATCCACAACCCTCTGGGGTAGAGAATTCTGAAGATTCACAACCTTTTGAGTGAAGAAGTTTCTACTCATCTCAGTAATAAATGATCAACCCCTTACCCTGAGACTATGCCCAGCCAGGGGAAACAACTTCTCAGTGTCTACCCTGCCAAACCTCTTCAGAAGCTTGTATGTTTCATTCTCATTCTCCTAAACTCCAGACAGTATGGGCCCAATTTACTCAGCCTCTCATCATGGGACAACCCTCTCATCCCAGGAACCAATCTTGTGAACCTTCACTGTACAGCCTTTCTTCTTGAATGCCTTTTGGAAATCCAAGTATACAACATCTACTGGTTCCACTTCATCTACCCTAATAGTTACATCCTCAAAAAACTCAAATAAACTTGTCAAACAGGATTTCCCTTTCATAAAACCATGTTGGCTTTGTCTGATTACACTATGATTTTCTAAGTGTATTGCTAAGACTTATTGACCAATTCGCCAAAGGGAATACTTTTTCTCGACTTAATCTATAAACCATTCGACATCTTGAAAACCTCAATTAGGTCTCCTCTTAATCTTCTCTGTTCCAAGGAGAACAATACAAACTCTTCCTACCTCTCCTCATAACTGAATTTCCTCATCCCTGGCACCAGTACTTGGACAGAAAGTAACTGTACAATTAGGACAGGCTCCACCTAAAACGGGCTGGGACCAGGGTCCGAGCGGAAAGTATTAATAGGGTGATCAGAAGATCTTTAAGGGGTAAGAGTAGCTTTAATGATTGAGGATGAAATCACTTCAATGATACAAGAGGATATAATGAGGGGTAAGCAGGCAGTGGAGACTTTAAGGGTAGAATGAAGAAATAGAAAAGGATTTCAGACTGTAGTGGGGGTGATGAGTGACCCCTGATGGGAGCTGTGAAGTGGGAGTTATTATAAATACAAAGGTTAGACAAGCATGCAGTAAAGGCAGATGATTTTAATGGGGGATTTTAACATTCATGTAGATTGGGATAAGCAGACATGTCATGAAGATCGTGAATTTCTTGAGTATGTTCAGAATAGTTTTCTGAAAAAAAATTGAAAGATATTTTAACTCATTCAAATTAAACAGAGTTAAGATCAGGCTCAATATATCCGAGAACCAACAAGGTGGCAGGCCATATTAGATTTATTAATGAGTAATGAGGCAGATTTAGTGAACAGCCTAATGGTGTGTGAACATTTATCTTTCCGATCATAATATGATCAGGTTTATCGTGGTGTTTGTGAGGGAGAAATGTGAAACGGAAGTGGATTATAATGCTAGCCTCTTTTGGGGACTATCCTGGATCAGGCACACTCCTCAGATGATCACTCTCACTGAAGTTTGAGAAAGACAGATCTCACAGACACTTGACGAGGTCTGAAAAACTGGTCTAACTCTCCCAAAGGGAAAGGAACCAGCTGAGAATATTACCATTCTCCAGACAGCCTTTTTAACAAGTTTCAGCCAGATTCTAACAACCTGAATATTATAAGGATCTGGGCGACTCTCGTCAATCACGTACCTCCCAACTGCAATGTGCTTGTTTTTGATCGTGGGATGTGGGCATCGCTGGCTAGGCCAACATTTATTGTACATCCATAATTGTCCTTGAGAAGGTAGTGGTTCTTCTACAGAGATGGGTTTTAGAGTTTGTGATACAGCAGACTATATGAGACAATATAATTTCTAAATTATATAAAGGTTTATTGAAAAACCCAACACTTAAGTCCACTTTGATGGGAAAGTCAATGGCAAGGTTAATATTTCTAGGAAACGAAAGAACGTGTAATCCCTTTCCCAGTAAAGAATCCAATTATTAATCTAAAAATTGTTACGCTAAAATATTTAAGAGACACATCAACATTTCAAGAAATATTTACCTTAAATCACTGAGTAGAAAGCTATAGAGTTTAGTGAGATTCCTCGACCCCAATTAAGGGCCGAACCATTGTCACTGCAACACAATATCCTGTAACTTTACCATGAGAAACACGGGACTGAATCCAATGAGTCTAAAGATCCACTGTGTGGTTCCAATATTTATGCTGTTTCTAAGCTGTTTAACTAATTATTTATGTATGGGCGTGTTACCTCTTTGCAAGTAGTTTCGTCCACCTCTGTTTCCCAAATAAGGCTGTATAACTGTTAATTTCTAGTTCCAATCCACATTGTTTAATTTCTAAGAAAAGTCTGAGCCAGCAGGAAGCTGTCAGCAGAGATGCTGGTCAACATATCCTTAGAGCCAGCAGGATGTTGGAAGTTGCAAATGGTGGTAAACTTCCTATTCACATAATTGGGTTTGAAGATTATAACTCAGTTTCCCAGATTCAGTTGACAGGTGATTTAGGTTCATCTGTAGAAAATCATGGTGTCCATTGTTAAATAATCATTGTAAGTGACTACACTTTATGAAACTTGTGTTATCACTGCCTCACTGAGGTGACCTTGTTCATGACTTTTATGAGCTTGTTTCTGTTTTTCAGAACCTGCCATTGTGTTCTAGGAAGAGGCAGTTATGCTGTGTCCTTGACCACAGGGACATGTCATGGCATGTTTATGAACTTCAAACATTTCAGGCAGATGAACTCTGCTTTTAATTTTTTAATCCTAATTCTTGTGATCATCTTACAACCCCTTATTATGACCAGATTCCTTCACAAAACAGATACTAAGATACTAGATTTAGAGAAGACTGACCTCATTGGGGTGAGACAGAGACTGTCCATAGTAAACTGGGCAAATCTGTGAATAGGTAAAATGGAAAAGGATCTGAAGAAGGTGGTCAAAGAAAAATTTAATGTTGCACAGAACAAATTCAACTTGTCAAAATAACAGTCATGGACAACAAAGGAAGTAAGGAGCAACTAGAAACTAAAAGAAAAAGCATACAAAAAGTTGCAAATCGGAATGATACAAAGAGCAGCAAAGCTGATAGTGAGAGCGACAAGAAGGGAGTATGTAAGGAAACTTGCAAGTGATATCAAAATCAAAACAAAAACTTTTACAATTACTTTAAGAAAAAGAGGATGGTCAGAAGCAAAGTGGATCCCTTGAAAACTGACAATGGTGATGTTGTCAATGAAAATAAGGAAATGGTGGATATATTGACTATTGACTTTGTGTCAGTTTTTACAATAGAGGAAGAGGTCAGCATGCCGGACATTCCAAGGAAACTATTATTGAATCAGGGACAGGGACTCAACAAAAACAACATTAATATAACCAAGATAACAGTAATGGAGAAATTAATGGAACTAAAGAGTAACAAATCCCCCGAATCTGACGGTTTTCATCTTAGAGTTTTAAATAGAATAGGTGAGAACATTGTAGATGCCTGAACTATAATTTTACAATGTTCTCTCAATTTGGAAACTGTACCTTTTGATTGGAAAATTGCACATTTCACTCTGCTATTTAAGTATGGTGACAGAGAGAAGCCAGAGAATTATAGACCAGTTGTCTCACATCTGTTGTTGGGAAATTACTACTTAGAAAGAGCCAGCATGGATCTGTAAATGGTAGGTCCTGTCTGATAGAAACCATAGAACCCTAGAAAGGTTAAGGCACAGAAGGAGGCCTATCAGCCCATCGTCTCTGTGCCAACTGTAAAAACTGGCTTCTCAATCTAATCCCACCTTCCAGCACCTGGTCTGTAGCCTTGCAGGTTACAACACTTCAGCTCCATATCCAGGTACCTTTTGAAAGAATTGAGGCTTTGGGCTGGATTTTATCTTACTTGGATGGGAATTCACCACCGACGGAAAAGTTGCTGGAAAACCCGCTTCCGCCGTCCCACAATTTTCGGGTCCCCAGGCTTTAATTGTCCGGAGGCAGGACTTCCACCAACTTGAGGGAGGAGGTCCCGCCTCAGTGAGCAGCCGGTCATTACAGGAAGGACACAATTGCTCTGGAGAGAGTACAGAGGAGATTTACAAGAATGGTGCCAGGGCTTGAAAATTGCAGCTATGAGGAAAGATTAGATAGGCTCAGGTTGTTTTCCTTCGAACTGAGGAGGCTGAGGGGTGACTTATTTGAGGTGTACAAAGTTATTGATAGGCCTAGATAGAGTGGACAAGAAGGACCTGTTTCCCCTAGCAGAGAGGTCAATTAGCAGATTGATGCAAGGATTAGAAGGGACATGAGGAAAAACTTTTTCACTCAGAGGGTAATGGGTGTCAGGAATTCACAGCCCAGAGTGGTGGTCACTGCTGGGACTGCAGACCAGCCGATGCCATGGAGCCTGGGGACGAGGTAAGTTGGGCTTGCCTCGTCAGAGGGTTTCGGTCCTTTGCTGGTGAGGCTGGAGTTGCCGTTTGGAGGGAGGGGGGCGTTTTGGGTCCCGGGGGTGGGTTGGGAGGTGGGGGCGGCCCTCAATTGGGCACCCTGTGCCCGACTGCCATGGCCCCCTCCGGGGCGCGGAAAGGCCAGCAGCTATCGCCTGCAACCAGAGTTAACAGCTGCAACCACAGAAACTCCTGTCTGTTCCCCTACCCATAGAAACCCCTACCACTATTGCTCTCCTGTCTTTTTTCCTCCCTCTCTGCACAGCTGAGCCACCCATGGTGCTCTGGTCATGACTCTTGCTGCACTCTCCAGAGGAACCGTCTCTCCCCTCAGTATTCAGAACTGAATACTGGTTAGAGAGTGGGATGCTCTCCGGGGACTCCTGCACTACCTTCCTTGTACTTCTTGTCTGTCTGGAAGCCACTCAGTCCCTGTCTGCCTGCGCTCTCTTAAGCTGCAGAGTGACCACCTCCTAAATGTGCTATCCATGTATCTCTCATCCTCGCGAATGCTCATCAGTGACATCAGCTGCTCCTTGAGTTCCAAGATTCGGCGCTCAAGGTTTTGCATTTTGTGGCATTTTTTGCACATGTAGTTGTCCAGGAAATGGGTATGGTCTTGGAGGCCCCACATGGTACAGGATGTGCAATCAACAGGTCTGAGCAGCCCTGCCATGCTTAGAATTATTTATTTACTGCATTAAAATATGGAAGTAAAATAAACACAATAAAAAGCTAACAAATAGAATGAACAAATGGGTAACCACCTACTGACTACTGGTATTTTACCTTCTATGTAGCAGAGAGACTTAAATGATAGAGAAAAATTAAAACTCAGCAGAAAAAAATAAAATAAGAAAGTACTCACCAGATACTCACTGACTAACTCCCTACGCCTCGCAGCTCTCTCTCCCCTCTCGCGCTGTTTGTAGCTCCGAAGTCTGACTCAACCTATCACCTACCTGCTTCCCTGTGATGTCCACTTACCAAAACTAATCTACCTTACTACTATTAATATACCCTACCAATACTAAAAAATTACCAATCATAGTAATAACCTCGGTAATAAACCTTACTGCTTTAAAATAAAAGAGAACAGTAAACTCACCAGCTGTTCCCTTCTGTTTGAGTGCCTTAGTTCGAAGGTACTTACATAAATTTTAATTTTAAGTTTTTTTTGTAATTTGTGGCTATTGAAACACACATCCTAACCCAGCTATTTACAGATACTCCCTAACAGCAGTTACTCACCAACCAATCACCTGATGAATCTGATTGAATTTTTTGAAGAGGTGGCTAAATTAGTGAACAGGGGAATATCCATGGATATTATTTACATGGACTTTGAAAAGGGATTTGATAAAGACCTTCATCAGAGACTGTGAGCAAAAGTTGAATCTATGGAATTGAAGGCAAATTAATGATCTGGTTTGGAAATTGGCTGAGTGGAAGGAGACAGAGAGTAGGGATAATAGACAGGTACTCTAATTGGCAGGATGTCACTAGTCATGTCCTGTAAGGATCTGTGTTGAGGCCTCAACTATTCACTGTATTCATTAATGACTCAGATGATGGGATAGAAAGCCAGATCTCCAAATTTCTTCATGACACAAGGACAGGCAGTATTGTAAGCAGCATGGATTGAAGTGAAAAATTATAACGAGCTTGTTTCAGTGAATGGGCAAACTGTGGCAAATGGATTTCAATGTAAGCAAATATTAGATAATCCATTTTGGACCTAAAAAGGAGAGATACTTTCCAAATGGTTAAAAGCTGGGAACATTGGAGGTCCATAGAGACTTGGGGGGTTCCAGGTACAGAGATCATTAAAAAGGCCCAAACAGGTAGAGAAAACAAACAAAAAGACTAATTGAATGATGCCTTTTAAATCTAGAGTTGTTACACAGAGAATTGAGGGAGAACTGAAACCCCAGTTCTTTTCCTTTTACTCTCCATAATCAGTGTGTTTTCGACAAGGAAGATGTGTGTGTATCTTGACCCCTGAGTGTATGGACAATTTGATAACCAGCAGCGCACATTTCTGAGTTTAAATAAAGAAGATTATTTTTATTACACTTTCACCCTCATAGTTTAACACTACGTCACTCACTTACCACTCAGAAACACACACATGAGAAAGAAAGCTGTTAAAAGGACAGTGCACTTTTACAAATTACAAGCAAAGGAATAGTTCATAAGTCATGTGATTTGTCTCGTCATGGGGAAAAGGCATATGTTGCAGGCCTGATGAAAGAGGCACCTTCCCTCCTGAAGTGCAGTTAGATGGTTTTGGAGTCATATATGGAAGTTGTTGCAAGAATTTTCTAGTAGAGGTTGTTATGACCAAGGTGGGAGTAATGCACTGTTAATTCAGTCCCACTACTCCACAGGTCATAGCATTTTTTTAGTTTTTAGTTTAGAGATACAGCACTGAAACAGGCTCTTCGGCCCACTGAGTCTGTGCCGACCATCAACCACCCATTTATACTAATCCTACACTAATCCCGTATTCCTACCACATCCCCACCTGTCCCGATATTTCCCTACCACCTACCTATACTAGGGGCAATTTATAATGGCCAATTTACCTACCAACCTGCAAGTCTTTGGCATGTGGGAGGAAACTGGAGCGCCCGGAGGAACCCCACGCAGACACAGGGAGAACTTGCAAACTCCTTCTTGAGAGACTGAAGACAATAGGAATCTGTCACACCCAAAACCCAAGGCTTCCTCTCTCCAAAGCAGTGTTCTCCACAGAGTGTAGCAACTCCTCTTTTCCTGGGACTTTTCCTCTCTTCAGGCAGGTTAAAACCACAGCTCAGATGTAGAATTTCCTTCGAAGAGAAGCAAGGATTCTTTTGCAGAGAGTGGTAACACTTTCTGGGTCTTCCTCTCTTTCCAGGCAGACACAGCAATAAGGGTTTAACTCCCATACATTTTATTTGCAAATCCTTCAAAGTTCTTTAGAATTTCACTTGATACAGGAATTATTTTTCATGAGAGAATTTCTGGGCTGTCTTCCTGGCAAGTCTCTAGCAGCAACTGAACTCAACCCAAAAGTGAAACTATCTTCTTCAACAGTGAAGTCATAAGACAGTCATAAATTTTCCTGGTTGCTTGGAAACAGGTCTTGCAGTCTGCACTCTTTAAACACCAAGTGTCAGTATTCAGTGTTCACAGAAAACCCCTTTTTCCAGCTTTCAAAAACACACAGAATTCTTAGCTTTCAACAAAAAAAAACTTGTGACAAGGTGGAATGTTAGCTGGTAATGAAGTTTGTTGCATGTAATCGCTTCAGTAGGAGGTTGGTTTGTAGTTCTGGTGGACTTTAAAAGGAACATATTCAGAGACCTTAAGATGTTCCAGTCTCCAGTTCTTTTAAGTCACCATGGTAATGCCTTGTCTGTTTGCTGCTTTTCTGCAGTCTCTATTTTAAAGACTTTTAAAAGGAGACCAACATGGCTTTTCCACCGTGTGACTTCTCAGTTCCTTTTACAAATATGGTGGGGGTCTCTGTTGATTTGCTCCATCCTGGTTTATTGTTGTAAAACATTCATTTGGAGGAGGACCCAATCACCTTTGTTTCAGGAGAAATCCATATTCAGGAATGTCTCCTGACGGTTTTCAGGATGGGCTTTGATCACACCTTAGTCTGGAAGGTTCTTTTGTCCTTTCAGACAGGGAGTCAGTTCTTGAATACACAGGCTAATGGTCAGCTGATCTTCAGTGGCCATATTTGCAGCACATGTCCATTTTTAATGTCCATTGCGATTCATTTTAAATGATAGGAATATTCAATTCCAGAAGATTCTGTGTTGGATACAGTCCATGTTTGAAGTTATGAATGTCAAGAGGAATAGAACACAAGAGGTAGAAGGCATGCTTCAGCTCTACAAAGCCCTGGTTAGACCAGACCTGCAGTACTAAGAGCAGTTGTGGGCACCACACCTTAGGAAGGAAACAATGGCCTTGGAGGGTGTGCAGTGTAGATTTATTAGAATGTTACCTGGACTCCAAGGGATAAGCTATGGGGAGAGATTAAACAAAGTAGGATTGTATTCCCTGGAATTTCAAAGATTAACGGGTGATTTGACTGAAGCATTCAAGATATTTAGGGGAACAGATAGGGTAGATTGGAAGAAACTATTTCCACTGTTTGGGAAGTCTAGGGTTGGGGGGCAAAATCTAAAAGTTAGAGCCAGACCTTTCAGGAGTGAAATGAGGAAGTATTTCTTCATGCGAAGGGTGGGAGAAGTTTGGAAATCCCTTCTGAAAATGGCAATTGATGTTAGACCAATTGTTAATTTTAAAAATTAAATTGATTGATTTTTGTTAGCCTCATTGTTGGCCAAAGGTATTACAGGATATGGGTCAAAAGCCAATACTGAGTTGGGGCACAGATCAGCCATGATCTCATTGAATGGGGGAAAAGGCTTGAGGGGCTAAGTGGCCTATTCCTGTTCCCATGTTCCTATAAACCTGCTGACAAGGGCGGTTCTGTGGTCGTTTGGTGAACAGACCTCTCTGCCTTGTGCAGCCTCTTCAATCACTCACTCCTCGTCCCATAACATCTTCCTGTGCAAGTGCAGGAGATGTAACACCTGCCTTTCAACTCCTCCTTTCCCATCGTCCAGGGGCCCAAAAACTCCTCCCAGGTGAAACAGTGATTTACCTGTACTTCCTTCAATTTACTACACTGTATTCACTGCACATGATGTTATCACCTCTACACTGCAGACACTAAATGCAGATTAGGTGATCTTTTTGCTCAACACCTCCGTCCAGTCTGC
Source organism: Heterodontus francisci (assembly GCF_036365525.1). Lineage (NCBI taxonomy): Eukaryota > Metazoa > Chordata > Chondrichthyes > Heterodontiformes > Heterodontidae > Heterodontus > Heterodontus francisci. Next base: position 15,062,994 of record NC_090380.1, on the reverse strand, counting down.
AAACTTGAACGTGATCTTCCAGTCACTTGCCATATTAATTCTCCATTCCACTTCTACTCTTACATCTCTGCCTTTGACCTCCTTCACTGTTCCAATGAAGCTCAATGGAAGCTCGAGGAACAGCACCTCATCTTTCAATAAAGCTCTGAACAACCTCATGGACTCAACATTGATTTCAAGAACTTCAGATTGGTGGTACTGTAATGGGTGTCAGCTGTGGTTCAGCTGGTTACACTTTTGTCTCTCTGTCAGTAGACAGTGTTTAACCTCTACCTCCAGTTACTTGAGCACAGAATTCTATGTTGATTCTCCCAGTGTCACACAGAGAGAGTGCTGCACTGCCGGGTCTGCATTCTTTTTGGATGATAGATTAAACCAAGTCCCTGTTGATTCCTCGAGTGAATCTAAAAGATCCCAAGGCTCTTTTGTTGAGGAACAGGAGAGTTCTCACTGGTGCCCTGCACAATATTTATCCCTCAATCGACAAATTAGACTAAATTAGAAATCTCTTTCAAATAGCTGGCACAGACATGATGGGCTGAAAGGACTCTTTCTGTGCTTGAAGATTCTATGATTCTAATCTGGTCGTGTAAAAGAAGAAAGGGCGACTGACACAAAGACATAAGGTTTGGCAGTGATTCTTCTTCTTTGGCCTCCTTGTCTCGGGAGACAATGGGTAAGCGCCGAGAGGTGGTCAGTGGTTTATGAAGCAGCGCCTGGAGTGGCTTTAAAGGCCAATTCTAGAGTGACAGACTCTTCCACAGGTACTGCAGAAAAAATTGGTTGTCGGGGCTTTCACACAGTTGACTCTCCCCTTGCGCTTCTGTTTTTTTTCCGGCCAACTGCTAAGTCTCTTCGACTCGCCACACATTAGCCCTGCCTTTATGGCTGCCCGCCAACTCTGGCGATCACTGGCAACTGACTCCCACGACTTGTGATCAATGTCACAGGACTTCATGTCGCGTTTGCAGATGTCTTTAAAGCGGAGACATGGACGGCCGGTGGGTCTGATACCAGTGACGAGCTCGCTGTACAATGTGTCCTTGGGGATCCTGCCATCTTCCATGCGGCTCACATGGCCAAGCCATCTCAAGCGCCACTGACTCAGTAGGGTGCATAAGCTGGGGATGTTGGCTGCCTCGAGGACTTCTGTGTTGGAGATACGGTCCTGCCACCTGATGCCAAGGATTCTCTGGAGGCAGCGAAGATGGAATGAATTGAGACGTCGCTCTTGGCTGACATACGTTGTCCAGGCCTCGCTGCCGTAGAGCAAGGTACTGAGGACACAGGCTTGATACACTCGGACCTTTGTGTTCCGTGTCAGTGCGCCATTTTCCCACACTCTCTTGGCCAGTCTGGACATAGCAGTGGAAGCCTTTCCCATGTGCTTGTTGATTTCTGCATCGAGAGACAGGTTACTGGTGATAGTTGAGCCTAGGTAGGTGAACTCTTGAACCACTTCCAGAGCGTGGTCGCCAATATTGATGGATGGAGCATTTCTGACATCCTGTCCCATGATGTTCGTTTTCTTGAGGCTGATGGTTCGGCCAAATTCGTTGCAGGCAGCCGCAAACCTGTCGATGAGTCTCTGCACACACTCTTCAGTGTGAGATGTTAATGCAGCATCGTCAGCAAAGAGGAGTTCCCTGATGAGGACTTTCCCTACTTTGGTCTTCGCTCTTAGAGGGGCAAGGTTGAACAACCTGCCCCCTGATCTTGTGTGGAGGAAGATTCCTTCTTCTGAAGACTTGAACGTGTGTGAGTGCAGCAGGGAGAAGAAAATCCCAAACAGTGTGGGTGCGAGAACACAGCCCTGTTTCACGCCACTCAGGATAGGAAAGGGGTCTGATGAGGCTCCGATATGCTGAGTTGTGCCTTTCATATTGTCATGGAATGAGGTGATGATATTTTGTAGCTTTGTTGGACATCCGATCTTTTCTAGTAGTCTGAAGAGACCACGTCTGCTGACGAGGTCAAAGGCTTTGGTGAGATCAGTAAAGGCAATGTAGAGGGGCATCTGTTGTTCACGGCATTTCTCCTGTATCTGACGAAGGGAGAACAGTATGTCAATGGTCGATCTCTCTGCACAAAAGCCACACTGTGCCTCAGGGTAGACGCGCTCGGCCAGCTTCTGGAGCTTGTTTAAAGCGACTCGAGAGAAGACTTTGCCCACTATGCTGAGCAGGGAGATTCCACGGTAGTTGTTGCAGTCACTGCGGTCACCTTTGTTTTTATAGAGGATGATGATATTGGCATCGCGCATGTCCTGAGGTACCGCTCCCTCGTCCCAGCACAGGCAAAGCAGTTCATGTAGTGCTGAGAGTATAGCAGGCTTGGCACTCTTGATTATTTCAGGTGTAATGCTCTCCTTCCCAGGGGCTTTTCCGCTGGCTAGAGAATCAATGGCATCACTGAGTTCCGATTTTGTTGGCTGTACATCCAGCTCATCCATGACTGGCAGAGGCTGGGCTGCATTGAGGGCAGTCTCAGTGACAACATTCTCCCTGGAGTACAGTTCTAGATAATGCTCCACCCAGTGGTCCATTTGTTTGCGTTGGTCAGTGATTGTGAACCCTGATTTAGATTTGAGGGGGGCAATCTTCTTGATGGTTGGCCCAAAAGCTCTCATAATGCCATCATACATTCCTCTGATGTTTCCGGTGTCTGAGGCCAGCTGAATATGACTGCATAGGTGACATAGAGAATAAGTGAGTGTTGTTGGAGCTGCATCCATCCAGGCAAGTGGAGAGTATTCCATCACACTCCTGACTTGTGCCTTGTCGATGGTGGATAGGCTTTGGGGAGTCAGGAAGTGACTTACTCGCCTCAGGATTCCTCGCCTCTGACCTGTTCTTCCAGCCACGGTATTTATATGGCTACTCCAGTTCAATTTCTGGTCAATGGTAACACCCAGAATGTTGATAGTGAGGGATTCAGCGATGGTAATGCCATTGAATGTCAAGGGGAGATGGTTAGATTCTCTCTTTTGAGAGATGGTCCTGGCCTGTCACTTGTGTGGCACGAATGTTACTTGCCACTTATCAGCCCAAGCCTGGATATTGTCCGGGTCTTACTGCATTTCTACATGGACTGTTTCAGTATCTGAGGAGTCGCGAATGGTGCTGAGCATTGTGCAACCATCAGTGAACATCCCCACTTCCTACCTTCTGATGGAGGGAAGGACATTGATGAAGCAGGATGATAGTAGGATCTAGGACACTACCCTGAGGAACACCTGCAGTGATGTCCTGGAGCTGAGATGATTGACCTCCAACAACCACAACCATCTTCCTTTGTGCTAGGTATCACAACAACCAGCGGACAGATTGGCACCCCCCACCCCCTCCCCGCCGATTCCCATTGACTCCAAATTTGCTGGGGCTCCTTGATGCCATACTCATTCCAAATGCTGCCTTTATGTTCAGGGCAGTCACTCTCACCTCACCTCTTGAGTTCAACTCTTTTGTCCATGTTTGGCCCAAGGCTGTAATGAGGTCAGGAGCTGAGTGGCCCTGGTGGAACCCAAAGTGAGCAGGTTATTGCTAAGCAAGTGCTGCTTGATGGCACTGTCGTTGACACCTTTCATCACTTTAGTGATGACCGAAAGTAGACTGATGGGGCGGTAATTGGCCAGGTTCGATTTGCTTTTCTTTTTGTGTACAGGACATACCTGAGCAATTTTCCACATTGCCGGGTAGATGCCAGTGTTGTAGATGTACTGGAACAGCTGGTTAGGCTGTGGCAAGTTCTGAAGCACAGGTCTTCAGTACGATTACCAGAATGTTGTCAGTCCCATAGCCTTTGCAGTATCCACTGCCTTCAGTCATTTCTTGATATCGCATGGAGTGAATCGAATTGGCTGAAGACTGGCATCTGTGATGCTGGAGACTTCAGGAGGAGGCCGAGATGGATCATCAACTCGGCACTTCTGGCTGAAGATTGTTGCAAATTTTTCAGCCTTATCTTTGCACTGATGTGCTGGGCTCCCCCATCATTGAGGATGGGGATATTTGTGGAGGCACCTACTTCAGTTAGTTGTTTACTTGTCCACCACCATTCACAATTGGATGTGTCAGGACTGCAGAGCTTAGATCTGATCTGTTGGTTGTGGGATCGCTTAGCTCTGTCTATCACATGCTGCTTACGCTGTTTGGCACACACATCGTCCTGGCTTGTATTTTCACCAGGTTAACACCTCATTTTAAAGTATGCCCTGGTTCTGTTCCTGGTATCCCTCCTGCACTCTTCATTGAACCAGGGTTGATCCCCTGGCTTGATGGTAATGTTGGAGTGGGGTATATACTGGGCTATGAGGTTACAGATTGTGGCTGAGTACAATTCTGCTGCTGCTGATGGTGCACAGCGCTATATGGATGCCCAGTTGTGAGTTGCTAGATCTGTTTGAAATCTATCCCAGTTAGCACAGTGGTAGTACCACACAATACGATGGAGGGCATCCACACATTGGTCACTCCGACCAATACTGTCATGGACAAATGCATCTGTGGCAGGAAGATTGTTGAGGATGAGGTCACGTAGGTTTTTCCCTCTTGGTTCCCTCATCACCTTTCGCAGACCCAGTCTAGCAGCTATGTCCTTTAGGAGTCAGCCAGCAGTGGTGCTATTGAGCCATTCTGCACCCTTGCCACCTGTAAGGAGTGTTCAACGTAGTGAGGCACTGATTCATCAGCTGAGGGGCGGGCAGTAGCTGGTAATTAGCAGGAGGTTTCCTTGCCCATGTTTGATCTGATGCCATCAGACTTCATGGAGTCGATGTTGAGAACTCCCAGGACAACTCCCTCCCGACTGTATATCACCATGCTGCCACCTCTGCTGGGTCTGTCCTGCCAGTGGGACAGGACATACCTTGGGATGGTGTTGGCGGTGTCTGGGACATGGTCTGTCAGATATCATTAGTCTGTGGAACAGCTCTCCCAATTTTGATACAAGCTCCCAGGTAGTTAGTTAGTAAAGAGGACTTTGCAGAGTCGACAGGGCTGGGTTTTCATTGTCGTTTCCAGTGCTTAAGTCGATGTCAGGTGGTCAGTCTGGTTTCATTCCATATTGACTGCATGGCAGTTAGATACAACTGAGTGGCTTGCTCGACCATTTCAGACAGCAGGTAAGAGTCAACCACATTACACTGAATCTGGAATACCATGAAGGCCAAATCAGGTAAGGACAGCAAATTCCCTTCTTGAAAGGACATTATTAAACCAGATAGGTTTTTGACAACAATCAACAATGGTTTCATGGCCACCATTCAAATAGCCTTTTTACTTCAGATTTATTAATTGAATTTGAACCCGTGGCCCCAGAGCAATACCCTAGGTCTCAGGGTTACTGATCCAGTGACAAGACCACTATACTACCACCTCCCCATTGTTTTCCTTTATCAAGTCCCCAGACTCACTCTCCAGAGGACCAATATTAGCTTTAGTTACCCTTTTCCTATTTAAATACTTGTCGACACTCTTACTATCTGTTTTTCTATTACTAGCTCGTTTTCTCTCATGCTCTACTTTCCACCTCTTAATTAATTTTTTCATCATTCTTTGCTGGTTCTTAAAATCTGTCCAATCTTCTGACATATCACTAATCTTTGCAGATTTGTACAGTGGTTCTTTTAATTTGATACAATCCTGAATGTCCTTATTTAGCCACGGATGATGCATCCTTCTCAAAGGATCTTTCTTTCTCACTGGGATAAATCTTTGCTGAGAGTTATTAAACATCCCCTTAAAAGTCTGCCCTGTATCTATACTGTTGTAACTTTTAACCTAGTTTTACCAGTTCACTTTAACTAGCTCTGTCTACATATCCTTGAAATTACCTTTATTTAGATTTAAAACACGAGTCTTAGACTCACACATCTCCCTTTCAATCTGGATATGAAATTCAATCATGTTCTGATCACTGTCACCTCCTTTACCATGAATTTATTGATTAATCCTGTCTCATTATACATTACCAGGTCTAGAATAGCCTGCTCCTTAGTTGGCTCTAGAACATACTGCTCTAAGAAATTGTCCCGAATACACTCGATGAACTCATTTTTCAGGTTACCTTTGCCAATCTGACTCGTCCAATTTACCTGTAGATTAAAGTCACCGATGTGGGGATTACAGATCTGTTAGCCTTACATCAGTAGTAGGGAAAATGATAGAATCTATTCTAAAAGTTGTGATAAATGGACACTTGGATAATAATGATCTGATTGGACATACTCAACATGGATTTATGAATGGGAAATTATGTTTGATGAACCTGTTGGGGTGTTTTTTTTCCCCTCCTATATTTCCCTACCACGTACCTTTACTAGGGGCAATTTATAATGGCCAATTTACCTATCAACCTGCAAGTCTTTAGCATGTGGGAGGAAACTGGAGCACCTGGAGAAAACCCACACAGACACAGGGAGAACTTGCAAACTCCACACAGGCAGTACCCAGAATTGAACCTGGGTCGCTGGAGCTGTGAGGCTGTGGTGCTAACCACTGCACCACTGTGCTGCTCCACATCTCTGCTGGAGAGTGAGTCTGGAGACTTGATAAAGGAAAACAATGGGGAGGTGGTAGTGCAGTGGTCTTGTCACTGGACTAGTAACCTGAAACCCAGTGTATTGCTCTGGGGCCATGGAGACTTGATAAAGGAAAACAATGGGGAGGTGGTAGTGTAGTGGTCTTGTCACTGGACTAGTAACCTGAAACCCAGTGTATTGCTCTGGGGCCATGGGTTCGAGTTCAATGTTACTAACAGAATTGATAAAGGGGAGTCGGTAGATGTGGTATACTTGGATTTCCAGAAGTCTTTTGATAAAGTCCCCCACAGGAGGGTGCTTAGCAAAATTAAAGCACATGGGATAGGAGGTAATATACTGGCATGGATTAAGGATTGGTCAACAGGCAGAAAACAGAGAGTCGGAATAAGTGGGTCATTCTCGCGTTGGCAGACTGTGACTAGTGGGGTACCACAGGGATCAGTACTTGAGCCACAGCTGTTCACAATGTATATCAATGATTTGGATATGGGAACCAAATGCAATATTTCCAAGTTCGCAGATGACACAAAACTAGGTGGGAATGTGTTTTGTGAGGAAGATGCAATGTAGCTTCAAGGAGATTTGGTCAGACATAGTGAATGAGCAAGAACATGGCAGATGGAATACAATGTGGAAAAATGTGAGGTTAGCCACTTTGGCAGGTGGAAGAGATGTGCAAAGTATTTCTTAAATGGTAAGAGATTAGAAAGTGTAGGTGCACAAAGGGACATGGGTTTCCTTGTCAATAAGTCACTGAAAGTTAACATGCAGGTGCAGCAAGTAATTAGGAAGGCTAATGGTATGTTAGCCTTTATCGCAAGAGGACTTGAGTACAGGAGTAGTGAAGTCTTGCTTCAATTGTGTAGAACCTTGGTTAGACGGTAACTGGAGTACTGTGTACGGTTTTGGTCCCTTTACCTGTTGAAGGATATTATTGCCATAGAGGGAGTACAACAAAGTTTCACTAGACTTGTTCCTGGGATGGTGGGCCTGTCCTGTGAAGAGAGATTGGGGAAACTGGGCCTGTATTCTCTGGAGTTTCGAAGAATGAGAGGTAATCTCATTGAAACCTGCAAAAATACTTAAAGGGATAGACAAGGTAGATGCAGTAAAAATGTTTCCGCTGGCAGGGAGTCAAGAACCAAGGGACACAATTTCAAAATAAGGGGGAAGCCACTTAGGACCGAGATGAGGAGAAATTTCTTTACTCAGAGGGTTGTGAATCTTTGGAATTCTCTACCCCAGAGGACTGTGGAAGCTCAGTCATTGAGTATGATTAAAGCAGAGATTGACAGATTTCTAAATACCAATGACATAAAGGGATGTGTGGAGAGTGTGGGAAAAAGGCATTGATGTGAATGTTCAGCCATGATCGTATTGAATGGCAGAGAAGGCTCGATGGGCTGAATGGCATGTTCCTATGTTCCTTGTAGTACATTCTTACATGCCCCATTTATATCTTCCTGTATATTCTGTCCTACAGTGTAACAGCTGTTAGGGGACCTAGAACTACTCCCACAAGTGCCCTCTTACCTTTCCTCTTTCTTACCTTTACCCAAACTGATTCTACACCTTGCTCTTCCAAGCTAAGGTCATCTCTCACAACTGTACTAATGACATCCTTAAGTAACAGAGCTACCCAACCAACTTTTCCAAGCTTCCTATCTTTTCAAAATTTTGAAAACTCTTCAATATTCAGGTCACAGCCTTGTCTCTGTAATGACTATCAGGTCTTACATATTTATTTCTATCTGTGCTAACAATCCATCCATTTCATTACAAATGCTGCACGCATTCAGATACAGAGCCTTTAACTCTGGCTTTTAACCATTTCTGCAATCTTTGGCTTATCTCAGCTCCAGACCTCATTACAGCCTTGGTTCAAACATGGACAAAAGAGTTGAACTCAAGAGGTGAGGTGAGAGTGACTGCCCTTGACATCAATGCAGCATTTGACTGAGTGCGACATCAAGGAGCCCTAGCAAAACTGAAGTCAATGGGAATCTGGGGGAAAACCCTCCGCTTCTGGAGTCGTCCCGAGCACAAAGCAAGATGGTTCTGGTTGTTGGAGGTCAATCATCTGAGCTCCAGGACATCACTGCAGGTGTTCCTCAGGGTAGTGTCCTAGGCCCAACCATCTTCAGCTGCTTCATCAATGACCTTCCTTCAATCATAAGGTCAGAAGTGGGGATGTTCGCTGATGATTGCACAATGTTCAGCACCATTTGTGACTCCTCAGATACTGAAGCAGTCCGTGTAGAAATGCAGCAAGACCTGGACAGTATCCAGGCTTGGGCTGATAAGTGGCAAGTAACATTCATGCCACACAAGTGCCAGGCAATGACCATCTCCGATAAGAGAGAATCTAACCATCTCCCCTTGACATTCAACGACATTACCATCGCTGAATCCCCCACTATCAACATCCTAGGAGCTACCATTGACCCGAAACTGAACTGGAGTAGCCATATAAATACCGTGGCTACAAGAGCAGGTCAGAGGCTAGGAATCCTGAGGCGACTAACTCACCTCCTGACTCCCCAAAGCCTATCCACAATCTACAAGGCACAAGTCAGGAGTGTGATGGAATACTCTCCACTTGCCTGGATGGGTGCAGCTCCAACAACACTCAAGAAGCTCAACACCATCCAGGACAAAGCAGCCCGCTTGATTGGCACCCCATCTACAAACATTCACTCTCTGCACCACCGACGCACAGTGGCAGCAGTGTGTACCATCTACAAGATGCACTGCAGCAATGCAGCAAGGCTTCTTCGACAGCACCTTCCAAACCCACGACCTCTACCAACTAGAAGGACAAGGGCAGCAAATGCATGGGAGCACCACCACCTGCAAGTTCCCCTTCAAGTCACACACCATCCTGACTTGAAACTATATCACCGTTCCTTCACTGTCAATGGGTCAAAATCCTGGAACTCCCTTCCTAACAGCATTGTGGGTATACCTACCCCACATGGACTGCAGCGGTTCAAAAAGGCAGCTCACCACCTCCTTCTCAAGGTCAATTAGGGATGGGCAATAAATGCTGGCCTGGCCAGTGATGCCCACATCCCTGAATGAATAAAAAATAAATCTACTGGTGCTGACCCGTCCTATCACACTGTAGTTATCATTACCCAAATCGCTGCCCTGCTCTATTACCTCATTGTTTCCTTTGATTTACTACATCTCCTCTTACATGATTCCTTCCCCCCACTATTTAGTATAAATCCCTCTCTACCGCCCTCATTATGTGACTTGCCAGAACAGTTGTCCTAACACGGTTCAGGTGAAGACCATCCCAGCGGTACAGCTCCCACTTTCCCCAGTACTGCTGCCAGTGCTCCATGAATTGAAACTCATTTCTACCACACCAGTCTGAGTCACACATTCACCTCTTTAATCTTATTTACCATACACCAATTTGCTCGTGGCTCAGATAATAATCCAGAGATTATGACCTTTGAGATTCTGATATTAAATTTAGCATCTAGCGACTCATAGTCCCTGCAGAGAAATTCTATCCTAGTCCTACTTATGATATTTTTGTTACCCACATGGACCACAGCAACTGCATCCTCCCCCCTCCCACTGCATGTTCCACTCCAGCACCGAGCAGATGACCCGAACCCTGGCACAGGGCAGGCAAAACAGCTTTCTAGAATCTTGCTCTTGGTTGCAGAGAACTGTGTCTGTCCCCTAACGATATTATCTCCTACTAACATCACATTGCTTTTTACTCCTCCTGCTTGAATGGCTTCCTGTACCATGGTGCCATGGTCAGTTGGCTCATTACCCCGCAGTCTTCATTCTCATCCATACAAACTGAAAGAACCTCAAACCTGTTGGACATTTGCAAGGGCTGAGGCTTCTCCACATCTGCTTTCTCAATCCCCTTACCTGCCTCACTCGCAGTCACGCCCTCCTATACCTGACCAAATCAGAAAATGCTATCCTATGGGATGAGACTGCCTTCTGGAACAGTGTGTCCAGGTAACCTTCCCCCACCCTGGTGCATCACAGTGTCTGTAGCTCAGCCTCCAGTTCATCTAGACTGAGCCGAAGCTCCTCGAGCCATACACACTTACTGCAGACATGGGTGCCGTGGATCACATTGGTGTCCACGAGCTCCAGCATACTGCAGCTACAACGCATCTCCTGCCCTGCCATCCTGATTGTGTTTTAAGTAACTAATTAATTATTTACTTATTTAATTTTTAAATTCATGCCTCTCCTCACCAGCATTTACTGTACTTATTTAAATCTTGGTAATGCAATACTTAAATGCTGACAATGCTTAAAAATGAAACAAGAGCAAGTGCATCTTCTTCCTTCCCTTCTGCTTCCATGTCTTAATTAATTAGAAGGTAGCTACTTATTTTAATCTTTATTTAACGCTTTTCCAATTTCCAGCTATTAACACACACCCCCTCACAGCAGTGTACTAATCTAGCTATTTACAGATACTCCCTAATAGCAGTTACTCACCAGCCAATCACCTTACAGCTTCCCTGTGATGTCACTGTCTCAAGGTTACCCTCTATTTCTGGGAAGTAACTTGCATCTTCTACAGCGACTGGAGGCTGGAAAAGGGACACCTCTTTCACTCTCTGCACCAAACTTTCCAATGAACCAAATTCTTATCTTCACACTCTGACTGTGTCTCACTCAGGCAAAGTCTCCTCTCTGTTTGCCCCTTATTCCATGCTTTTTGAAAATAAATAAATTATTTGAAACGACATGGGACAATTGAGCATTCCAGTATGTACTGTAGGAGGGCTAATTTCAATGAGTTAAAAGGGATCTGACCTCCGTGGGTTGGAATTAAGAATTGGGAGGAAAGGTAGTTTTCTGAACAGGGAATCTTTTAAAGAGGAGATGGTTCAAGTACAGAGTAGACACATCCCCACGAGGGAGAAATGAATGGCATCTAAAGTTAGAGCTTCCTGCCTGACAAGAGATAAAGAGATGAAAATGAGAGAGAAAAACAGAGGCTTATAACAAATGTAAGATTGATAATGCAGTAGAAAACCAAGTTGAATATAGAAAGTACAGAGAAGATCAAAAAAGGAAAGAAGAGGGGCAAAGAGATTACGAGAATAGATTTGCAGCGAACATAAAAGGGAACTCAAAAGTCTTTTATAAACAATATAAACGGCCAACAGGTAGTGAAAGGAAGGGTGGGATTGATTAGGAACCAAAAAGGAGATATTCTTGTGCAGGCAGAGCACATGGCTGACACAGTTACCAGGTTCAATACCTGCTGTGGGCTGATGTTAAGTTTATCTCAGCCAGGATAGGCAGTGAACACAAGAAGATAGGAAAAGGAGTTTGGATTTCAGACACTTGAACCTGTTCTGCCGTTCAATTAAATCAGGACTGATCTGTAACCTGACTCCATTGTACCATCTACAAGATCCACTGCAGTAACTCACCATGGCCCCTTCGACAGCACCTTCCAAACCCGTGACCTCGACCATCTAGAAGAATAGGGCAGCAGAGACATGGGAGCATCACCACCGGCAAGTTCCTCTCCAAGTCACATATCATCCTGATTGGAAATATATCACCATTCCTTCACTGTCACTGGAACAAAATCCTGGAACACCCTTCTTAACAGCATTGTGTGTGTACCCGCACTAGATGGACTGCAGTGGATCAAGAAGGCAGCTCACCACCACCGTCTCAAAGACAATTAGGGATGAATAACAAATGCTGGCCTTGCCAGTGACGGCCACATCTCATGAAAGAATTACAAAATAATTGTCACCTTGGTTCCATGTCCCTTAATATCATTGACTCACATAAATCTATCAATCTCAGATTTAAAATTATTAATTGAGTATCTACTGCTTTTTCTGGGAGAGAGTTCCACATGTCTAAAAGTCTTTTTATGAAGAAGTGTTTCCTAACTTCTCGCCTGAATGGCCTGGATCTGATTTTATGATGATGTCTCCTTATCCTAGACGACCCTATCTGTGGAAAACCTTTCTTTCCATCTAACCTTTCAAAATCTGAAAAACCACAATCAAATCACCCGTAACCCTACAATACAAGCCTAGTTCATGTCATCTTTCCTCACTATGTAACTCCTGGAGTACTGGTAACATTCTGGTGAATCTGCTCTGCGCTCCATCCAAGGCCAATATATTCTTTACAAGGTGCAGTGCCCAGAACTGTACACAGTACTTCAGAACTGATTTAACAAGGCATTTGTATAGCTGCAGCACAACTTCCTCCCCCTTCTATTCTAACCCTGTGGATTAAAAGGCGAATATTCCATGAGCCTTTTAGATTAATTTTTGTACCTGCCGACGACATTTTAGTGATCTGTGTACGTGGACATGTCAAATCTCTTTGACACTCCATCTATCCTCATTGTGAGTTTCTGAGGCACACAGTGTACAGATCGCCTCCACCATGCATCTTCACACCTTTCAGTTCACTGAATCAGCTCAAGAACTTTGCAAAACATCGGAAGCAAGGCCAACACTCAGGAAACTGATCCTGTTCAACTCACCAGAATCCACAGGGTGGGAAATGTGTGTCTGATGGACCTTCCTGCAGGATTTGGCACAGATACGTCTGCACTGTCACCAAATCCACCAGGTTGGCTATTCTTAGTGGCAGGTTAATACCTCATAGGTGACTGGAGAAACCAAATGGGCAAAGGTAGCCGAGATGAGGAGTTCATAGAATGTTTTCGTGATAGTTCCTTAGAACAGCACATTCTGGAGAGCAGACTATACTAGACCTGGTATTGTGTAACGAGAGAGAATTAATTGATGACCTGATAGCAAAGGCGCCTCTCGGTAGCAGCAATCATAATATGATTGAATTTTACATTCAGTTTGAGTGAGAGAGGAATGGGTCCAAAACTAGTATTTTAAACTTAAATAAGGGTAATTAGAGGGCATGAAAACAGAGCTAGCTAAAGTGAACTGGGAAATTCGGTTAAGGGATTGGTCAACAGAGATGAATTGACAGATATTTAAGGGGAAATTTCGGAATACACAGAGTAGATACATTCCAAAGAGAAAGAACATTTCCAATGGGAGGTCCCACTATCTGTGGTTAACTGAAAAGATTAAAGATATTATCAAACTTAAAGAAAGCCTTTAATTGTGCAGGCCAAATGAATGGACAGAATACAAAAAAAAGCAAAGAATGACTAAAAGATTGAGAAGGAGGGAAAAATTAGAGTATGAGAGAAAGCTGGCTATAAATGTAAAAACAGATAGTTAGAGTTTCTATAGATATTGAAAAAAGAAGAGTTAACAAAGTGAGTGTTAGTCCAATAGAAAGTGTGTCTGGGGAATTAATAATGGAAAACTAGGAGATGGCAGATGAATTGGACAGGTATTTTGTATCGGTCTTCACTCTAGAGGATACAAGTAAGTGTCAGTATACATGCTGTTCAGCATGTTTCTCACTCTGACGTTTGTTTTCCAGTGGCACAGGCTAATGCAATGTTTCTACCAAGCTGTGCACCATCCCAACACTCAGGGAACAATGTCACCTGCATTTTGCAGGCAAATACTGTCCCTTTAATTCTTCTCTTCGGGTTCTCCAACACCCTAGGCCCAATTGCTAGGCTGGAATGTTGATGTCCAATGGCAATAATTGTAGGTTTATTGTTTCTTAAGCCAAACGTTGGGTGTTCAAGTCCCATTCTGCATATTGAGTTGGCAATCCAATGCTGTGTTGAGATAGTGCTGCACTGTTGGAAATGTAACCTTAAGGATGGGATGTTACACTGAGGCTGTGACTATCCTCACAGGTAGATGTTACAAATCCCTGGGACGACTTTGAATAAGAGCAGTGGAATTATCCTCTGTGTTTTGGCCAATGTTAATCCCTCAATCAATGTGTCAAAAATAGAATATCTGGTTGATATCACATGACTATTTGAGGGAAGTTGCACAAATTTTCTCCCATGTTTCCTATCTTACAACAGTGAAAACATTTCTAAGTACTTCATTGGGTGTAAAGTGTTTTGGGATGTGGTCCGCATGGATTGGACCCTAAACTCTGGAATTCCCTCTCTCTGGGCTGAATTTTACTGACTCCCCCCCGACATCGGGGGTCGTTGCAGGGGGGGGGGCACTTAGAAAATCCTTCCAGGAGTGGACTGCCATGGGCCTTGACGCTGGGAAGGCCCTGCCCCATTATACCAGCAGCGGCAAAGTCTCGGGGCGGCTCCCTGCCGCTCGGCAAAAAAAAATCATTAACATATTTCAATAAAGCATAATTACTTACCTTTTCATGATGTCCATCCCATGCCGATATTCCGGCCAGTTGCCAGAAGTCCTGCGTCTTCAGACTCTCCTTAAAATCCACCTCCTTGATCAAGCTTTTTTCATGTGATCCAATATCTCCTAATGTGTCTCACTGACATACTTTGTTTTATACTGTTCCTGTGAAGTGCCTTGGATGTTTTATTATGCTAAAGGTGCTATATAAATATAAGTTGTTGTTGTTGTTTCTTTTTCTTTTCTGATTCATGTTATCAGATTCCGTGTCCAAATACAAAGCACACTCTTTCTCTAAGCTGGAAAATTCTAGGTTCACATGCTACCTGAGCTACCACATGATGAAAATATTCAGCAGACACAGTGTGCTGGGATACTGAGCTGCACAAACCAGGTAGTTGCCAGGCTCAGTACCTGCTGTGTACTGAAATTAGTTCATCTCAGCCAGAGTAGGCAGTGGACAGATACAGTAAGCAGGTTGGCAATAATCAAGCTTCATTCACAGACTTCTCAATACCCTCCTTGTGCACTGTGACATCGAATACCTTCACCTTCATGATGTGGAAGTGACATAATGATGTTTTGGACAATGATTGACATCATTGCTTTGTGTTTCTGTTCCCTCATGAATGCTCGTGAATCTCTGATGGAGTCGTGAGCCCTCTAACAATTGTTACTAAATATCACACCCATTTTAATCAGAGCAGATATCTAGTAATAGAAGCCTGATCAATGTAGGCCTTGTCTCTTTTATACAGCAATGTGCAAAAGGAAAACTTTGTATTATATAGTACTTAGTTACATAGAATTTACATCAGAGAAACAGGCCATTCAGCCCAAGAGTTCCATGCTGTTGTTTATGCTCCACATGAACCTCCTCCTGCTGTTCTTCATTCAACCCCATCAACATGGGCGGCACAGTGGCGCCGTGGTTAGCACCGCAGCCTCACAGCTCCACGGACCCGGGTTTGATTCTGGGTACTGCCTGTGCAGAGTTTGCAAGTTCTCACTGTGACCGTGTGGGTTTGCTGGTGAAAGAGGAAATTAACGCAATCGTGAGGAAAGATATTAGCTCTGACGAGGTGGGATCTGTATGGGTAGAGCTGAGAAACACAAAAGGGCAATAAACGCTAGTGGGGGCTGGATATAGACCCCTAAATTGTGGTGGTGATGTTGGGAATGGCATTAAACATGAAATTAGAGATGCATGCGATAAAGGAACATCTGTAATTATGAGTGACTTTAATCTGCATATAGATTGGGAAAATCAAATTAGTCACAATACTGTAGAGGAGGAATTCATGGAGTGTATACGGGATGGTTTTCTGGATCAATACATTGAGGAAACAACTAGAGAACAGGCCATCCTAGACTGGGTATTGTGCAATGAGAGAGGAATAATTGACAATCTAGTTGTGCGAGACCCCTTGGGGATGAGTGACCATAATATGATAGAATTCTTCATCAAGATGGAGAGTGACATAGCTGATTCTGAGGCTAGGGTCCTGAATCTTAGGAAAGGAAACTACAAAGGTATGAGGCGCGAGTTGGCTATGACGGATTGGGAAGAGTTACTTAAAGGGACAACGGTGGATAGGCAATGGCAAACATTCAAAGAGCGCATGGATGAACTGCAACAATTGTTTCTTCCTGTCTGGTGCAAAAGTAAAATGGGAAAGGTAGCCAAACCATGGCTTACAAGGGAAATTAGAGATAGCATTAGATCCAAGGAAGAGGCATATAAATTCGCCAGAAGAAAACAACAGCTCTGAGGATTAGGAGCAGTTTAGAATTCAGCAAAGGAGGACCAAGAGATTGATTAAAAAGGGGAAAGTAGAGTACTCGAGCAAGATAGCGAGGAACATAAAAACTGACTGTAAAAGTTTCTATAGCCATGTGAAGAGAAAAAGATTAGTGAAGACAAATGTAGGTCCCTTACAGTCAGAAACAGGGGAATTTATTATGGGTAACAAAGAAATGGCTGACCAACTAAATGCATACTTTCGTTCTGTCTTAACAAACGAGCACACAAATATCACACCAGAAATGTTGTGGAACACAGGGCTTAGTGAGAAAGAAGAACTGAAGGAAATCAGTATTAGTAGAGAAATGGTGTTGGGGAAATTGATGGGATTGAAGGCCGATAAATCCGCAAGGCCTGATGGTCTGCATCCCAGAGTACTTAAGGAAGTGGCCCTAGAAATAATGGATGCATTGGTGGTCATCTTCCAAGATTCTAGAGGCTCTGGAACAGTTCCTACAGATTGGAGGGTAGCTAATGTAACCCTACTATTTAAAAAGGGAGCTGGAGAGAAAGCAGGGAATTATAGACCAGTCAGCCTGACATCGGAAGTGGGGAAAATTCTGGAGTCCATTATCAAAGATTTTCTGGCAGAGCACTTGGAGAACAGTGGTAGAATTGGACAGAGTCAGCATGGATTTACGAAAGGGAAATCATGCTTGACAAATCTGCTAGAATTCTTCGTGGATGTAACGAGTAGAATTGATGAGGGGGAGACAGTGGATGTGGTTTATTTGGTCTTTCAGAAGGCTTTCGACAAAGATGTAAAATTAAAGCGCATGGGATTGGGGGTAGTGTATTGCGATGGATAGAAAGTTGGTTGGCAGACAGGAAACGAAGAGCAGGGATAAATGGGTCTTTTTCCGAATGGCAGGCAGTGATTAGTGGGGTACCGCAGGGCTCGATGCTAGGACCCAAGCTATTCACAATATGTATTAATGATTTAGATGAGAGAACTAAATGTAATATTTCCAAATTTGCAGATGACACAAAACTGGGTGGGCGGGTGAGTTGTGAGGAGGATGCAGAGAGGCTTCAGGGTGATTTGGACAAGTTAAGTGAGTGGGCAAATGCATGGCAGATGCAATATAATGTGGATAAATGTGAGGTTATCCACTTTGGTAGCAAAAACAGGAAGGCAGGTTATTATCTGAATAGCTACAAACTGAGAGAGGGGAATATGCAACGAGATCTGGGTGTTCTTGTACACCAGTCGCTGAAGGTAAGCATGCAGGTGCAACATGTGGGAAAAAAGGCAAATGGTATGTTGGCCTTCATAGCGAGAGGATTTGAGTACAGGAGCAGCGATGTCTTGCTGCAATTATACAGGGCCTTGGTGTGGCCACACCTGGAATATTGTTTGCAGTTTTGGTCTCCTTATCTGAGGAAGGATGTTCTTGCTCTAGAGGGAGTGCAGCGAAGGTTTACCAGACTGATTCCTGGGATGGCAGGACTGACGTATGCGGAGAGATTGAGTCGGTTAAGATTATATTTGCTGGAGTTCAGAAGAGTGATGGGGGATCTCATAGAGGCCTATAAATTTCTAACAGGACTTGACAGGGTAGATGCAGGAAGGATGTTCCCGATGGTGGGGGAGTCCAGAACTGAGGATACGGGGGAAACTGTTTAGGTCTGAGATGAGGAGAAATTTTTTCACCCAGAGAGTGGTGAACCTGTGGAATTCGTTACCAGAGAAAGCAGTTGAGGCCAAAACATTGTATGTTTTCAAGAAGGAGTTTGGGTTTAAAGGGATCAAAAGAGATGGGTCGAAAGCGGGAACAGGTTCCTGGTAGATCAGCCATGATCATAATGAATGGAGGAGCAGGCTCGAAGGGCCGAATGGCCTACTCCTGCTCCTATTTTTGTGTTCCTATGTTTCTAAATACTTTTGGAATCTGAGAGACCTCTATCAGGTCATCCCTCAGTCTTCTCTTTTCCAGAGAATAGAGCCCCAGCTTGTTTAATCTTTCCTGATAGCTATACCAGATCAGCCACAATCATATTCAGTATTTTTTCAGTTTCTAGATGTTTTCCTGTTACATCTTTGAGAAAGGATTCCATTATCTCTTCTGCCACCGATGTTACGCTTCTTGGTCTATAGTTCTATAGTCTATCTCTTTTTTAAATATAGGAATCAGCTTAGCTGCCACTGCTCCTCTGCTACTCTTCCCATTTCTGATACATTTTTATATATTTCTGAGTGCCTCTGCTATCTCTTTCTTCTCTTCTTCTGATAGTCACGGAGGGAATCCATCAGGATCAGGGGTTTTACTCTCTCGAAGATTGACTCGTTTACCAATTCCACCCTCCCCCCAACTTTCTATCTTAAATGTTTTTCGATCTTTTTTGATCTTTTCTTCTAATGTCATGCTGACCATGTCAGTCTCCCTGGTAAATACCGAGGTAAAGGAATTATTTCATATTTCGGTCATCTCACTGTAACGACCTGAGTTTATCATGTGTATCTCTTCGTGGCCCAATCCCTATCCTGATTTTTCATTTGTTATTGAGGTGTCTATGTAATAATTTCCTTTTTTTTATATTTATTGATAATTTAATTTTGTCATTTCTCTTTGCCTTCCTATTGTTTTTTTAAATTCTTACCTAACCTTTTAATTTTCCCTTTTGTCATTCTCTCCTTTGTTGTCTACGGACTTAGTGTCTGCCTTTATCTGTTGTTTTAACTTTGCTCAGTTTACGGAGAATGTAGAGCATTTCCTAAGTATATCAAGGCTGTTGATCCAGGCATGTGACTCCTGTGGTTCAATGGGTAAGACACTAACTTCACAATTCAGGATTGTCAATGCAATCCCGATCTGGGGTAAACTTGGCTTTGAATAATCTTCATTCTGTGAAAACCAGTTCATTGTCCTTGTTTCTGAAATACACAGAGATCAAATAACTTCATCAGCTCCTGTCTTGTAAATGACTGAAATTTAGGGGAAGCAAGTTAAACCTGTGGAAAGCCACTTGCTCTTCACATATAATTGATGTTTTGCCCAGAAATCACTGTATCAATTCCTGACAGGCAAAAGAAAGTCAGATCATGTCATGCCATTACTGGGATCTTTCAAATTGATAGAATGTGGTTGTGTATGAATAGAAAGATTGGACCACAAAAAGGCATCAAATGTGGCAGTGATTATAGAGAGACAAAGGGGACAGTTACAAAGACCAAACTCTTTCTATGTGCAGCCACATGGCCTAATGGATAAGGTCCAGCCCTCCTAAAACAGGCATTGATGGTGCAAGTCTCATTTGTGATGAAAGCAGTTTTAGGTGAAGGAGCACATTCTGTAAACAGGCTGCATTCTGTAACAAGCAGTTAGTTTTCTTTTTAACTGATCAGCCAATCTCGGCAGTTCCTGTTCGGCTCCCTCCTCACTCTCGCCTTGCTTTCCAGCGTCACAATCCAATGTAATGTTTCTACTGAGCTGTGCAACATCCCAACACCCAGGGAACAATGTCACTTGCACTTTCCAGGCAAATACTTCCCTTTTAAATCCTGTCTTCAGATTACCCAATGTCTGAGGCACAGTTGTTACTTTGTAATGTAGATATCCAATTACAATACACGTATGATTGATGTTATCAGATTCAGGGTGAAATACACAGCACACTCTTCCTCCAAGCTGGAAAATTCTTGGTTCAAATGTTACCTTGTTTATCATAGAAACTTACAGCAGAAGGAGACCATTCAGCCCATCGTATACACTCAGTTACAATAATAACTCCTCTAGTGTTCCTCAATTCTACTGAAATAGATTCTGTCTTTGGTCTCTCAACTCTATCATTCCTCCTCAGAGTTATAATAGTTTCTTTGAACAATGCTGCCATGCCCTCCATTTTTCCTGCCCTATTATTCCTGAATATCTTGTTTCCAGGAATATTCATTATCCCAATCTTCCCCTCCTTTGAGCCAGATCTCTGTTATTGCCACAATATCATAGTCCCGTGTGGTGACTTGTCCCTGCAGCTCACGGAGCTCATTTCCCACACTCAGTACATTTACTCACATACACTCCAAATCCATCTCAGACTGCTTCATATTTACTCCCAGTCTGACCCTCCCATTTCTGATTTATTCTTTATTCTGGTGCTATTTGTCTCTCCCAGTCCACTTTGCATCTTACTTCTCCTCTCCAATGCTACATCCTGGTGCCTCCCCCACCCCTGCCAAATTCATGTAAACCTTCACTAACAACACCAGTTAAAGCTTCTTCAAGGACATCAGTCCCAGTTTTGTTGAGGTACAACCCGTCCATCTTGAACAGGTCCCTCCTGCCCCAGAATTGGTTCCAATACCCCAGGAATCTTTTTACATGCTGGGTGATAAGCTGTCTTATCTTATTACTCCTGTACTCACTAGCACATGACACTGTGAGTAATCAAGAAATTACTAGCTTTGAAGTCCTGCTCTTTAATTCCTCCCGAGCTCCTGAATCTCTGACTGCAGTACCTCAACACTTCTCCCTATGTTATAGCTTTCCATATCGCCCACAACTTCCCCTCCCCACTCAAAATATTCTGTACCCTCTCACTGATGTCTTTATCAACCAATCTCAGTTGCTCCTGTCAGCAAGCTTCCCTGTGACATCAAATGCCTTCAGCTTCATGACATGGTAGTGAGGTAATGGTGTTTTTGATGATGTTTGATATCATTGTCCTGTGTATTTGAATCCTTACGAACACTCGTGAATCTCTGATGCAGTCCTGGGCCCACTAACAGTTACCAAATATCATGGTCCATTATAAATGAGAGCACATATCCAGCAGTAGAAGTCTAATCAATGTAGTGGTGCTTGTCCAAGTCAAAGGAGAACATGCTTAAGGGAAGCTTTGTAAATTCTTCCCTAATGATAGACAGTGATATTTCCAAGAAGATAAAATATATCATTGAGCAAACGGCATCAGGAAACCAGATCTGCTCCCACCTGCTCCACATCATTGTTAAAGGATGTGGAATTGGCTGAAAATAAAGTGAGTGGCCACAGGGACAGGTGGAATTTAGAAAGAATCCAGAGCAAACAGCAAGAGCATCCAGTGTGATGTCGTGCTCCTGTGGCCGAATGGATAAGGCACTGGTTTCTACAGGCAGGTATTTGTGAGGTTAAATCCCATCTGGGATGAGATTAATCTTCATTCAGTGAATATCTGCTCTTTGTCATCATTAAGAAACACACAAAGATTAAAGTAGCTTCAGTTTGAGTGCTGTCTGAGAAATGACTGAAACTTAGAGCCAGGGTAAGGAAAGAAAGCTCTGGAAAGACACTTGCTTTTCACATCCAATCAACATTTTGCCCAGTAATCAACTGTACTAATTGTTGACAGACAACAGCAAGTCACATCCTGTCATGTCATTGCTGGAACCTTTGGCATCAATACATTGTGGTTGTGTGAGAAAATAAAGGCTTCATATTTAGCACTGCTTAGAAAGAGTGTCAAAGGGACAACTTACAACTTCTTAACCAACAACCCCAGTGGCCTAATGGATAAGGCACTGGCCTCCTAAGCCAGGGATTGTGGGTTCAAGTCCCATCTGGGGTGCAATAAATGCACTTTCAACCATTCTCCTTTCCTCATAACTTTGTAACATACTTCACCTCCTTTCTTATTTGCTTTCCACTCTCACAATCTGATGTCGTCTTTCAACCAAGCTCTGTGCCATCTTCACACTCACTGAACAATACCACCTCTACTTTCCACACAAATCCTCTCCCTTTTACCCCTCTTTTCACTTCACACAACATCCCATGCACAGTTCCTACTTTCAAATACAAACACAAATTACAACTCAACTACAAATCCTCTAAGCACATTCACACCTCAAATACACACCACACTCTTCCTCCAAGCACCAACAATTCTGTCTTCAATTATTATCTGGGCTATCACACTATGAAAATGCTCAGCAGGCAACTGTACAGTCTGCTGGTCCACTGAGCTGCACAGACCAGGCAGTTGTCAGGATCAATACTTTTTTTTATTCATACGCAGGATGTAAGTGCTGGCAAAGCCAGAATTTATTGTCTATCCATAAATTCCCTTCACAAAGTGCTGACCCCTCTTCTTGAACAGTTTCAGTCTGTGCAGTGAAGGTACACCCACAATGCTGTTAGGGACGGAGTTCCAGGATTTTGACCCAGTGACAGTGAAGGAACAGTGATATATTTCCAAATCAGGAAGGTTTGGGACTGGGAGGGGAACTTGGAGGTGGTGGTGTTCCCATGCACCAGCATGCTCTTGTCCTTCTAGGTCAGGGGTCAGCAACCTGCAGCTCCGGAGAAAGATGTGGCTCTTGAACATTGTATTTGTGGTTTCCAACCTTTTCCACTTGGAACACATTAACACGAGAAAAGCGAATAAAAATTAGCTTGAGAAAAGTCAGATCTGTATTTTTATTGTGGGGATAAAAGTCTAATCATTAAGCTGCACTTTACAGTTTAAAATGATAACTTTAACAAAAAACATCATTGTGCTCTTCACAAATCTGTTTGTGTGGTATAGCTACCCCATGGTTATAGATATGACTTTGGTTAACGGAACAGGTTTGATGTTTGTGACCATTATTGTTTCTAGTATAGCTGAGATGATACATTATTCTGAATGTGCTATTAGAAGGTATTATTATCACGAAAATCAGTAGCTGATAAAAATGTAATAATGGTAAAAAAGTCAAAGCTTAAGGCTCTTTATCTGAATGCACCTGGCATTTGTAACAAGATAGATGAGTTGATGGCACAAATAGAAATAAATAAATATGACTTGATAGCTATTACAGAGACGTGGTTGCAGGGTGACCAAGACTGGGAACTCAATATTCAAGGGTATTCGACATTCTGGAAAAATAGGCAAAAAGGAAAAGGAGGTGGGGTACCTTTGTTAATAAAGGAAGGTATCAGTGCGGTGGTGAGTGTTGATATAGGTGCAATAGATCGTGATGTGGAATCAGTTTGGTTGGAAATAAGGAATAGCAAGGGAAAGAAGTCACGGGTGGGAGATGTTTATAGGCCCCCGAAGAGTCGTCTCACTGTGGGACAAAGTATAAATCGGGAAATAATGGAGACGTGTAAGAAGGGAGCTACAATTGTGATGGTGATTTTAATCTGCACATTGAATGGACAAATCAGATTGGCAGAGGTAACATGGAAGACGAATTTGTAGATTGTACTTAGATTGATACTTAGAGCAATATGTTGCAGAACCTATCCGGGAAGATCTAGTAATGTGTAATGAGATAGGATTAATAAGAGATATCGTAGTTAAGGATCCTCTAGGGGGAAGCGATCACAACATGGGAAAATTTCAAATTCAGTTTGAGGGCGAGTAACTCTGGTCTCAAACCAGTGTCCTCAACTTAAACAAGGGCAATTACAGAGGGATGAAGAAAGAGTTGTCAAAAGTGAGCTGGGAAAGTAGACTAAGGGGAAGGTCAGTGGATGAGCAGTGGCAGACATTTCAGCAGATATTTCATAATGCTCAGCAAAAATTTATCTTGGTCAAAAAGAAGGACTCGATGAGAAGGATGAACCACCTGTGGTTAACACAGGCGGTCAAGGAGAGTATCCAATCAAATACTAAGGCATACAAAGCGGTGAAAACTAGTGGTCGGCCAGAGGATTGGGAAGTTTTTTTAGGAACTAGCAGCGGATGACTAAAAAGCTAATAAAGAGGGAGAAAATTGATCATGAAAGTAAAGTGGCAAGAAATATAAAAACAAACAGCAAGAGCTTCGACGGGTATATAAAAAGAAAGAGAGGAACTAAAGTGAGTGTGGGACCCTTGGAAGATGTGTTTGGAGAATTGATAAGGGGGAACAGGGAAATGGCAGATCATTTAAACCAATATTTTGCATCGGTCTTCACTGTGAAGGACACTATAAACATCCCACAGATATCAGATAAGCAAGGAGCTAATGGGAGGAAAGATCATGTAACAGTCTCTATCACGAGGGACAAAATATTTGACAAACTAATGGGACTAAAGGCAGACAAGTCGCCAGGACCTGATGACCTACATCCAAGGGTTTTAAAGGAAGTGGCTGCAGAGATAGTGGAGGCATTGGTGTAAATATTCCAGAACCACTGGATTCCGGGAGGGTCCCAGCGGATTGGAAAACTGCAAATGTGAAGGCCCCTGTTCAAGAGGGTAGGGAGATAAAAAGCAGGAAACTATAGGTCAGTCGGCTGAACATCAGTCGTTGGGAAAATGCTAGAGTCCATTATTAAGGAAGAAATAGCAGGACATTTAGAAAACCATAACGCAATCAGAGTCAACATGGTTTTGTGAAAGGGAAATCATGTTTGACAAAGTTGCTCGAGTTCTTTGAGGATATAACAAGCAGAGTTGATAAAGGGGAACTGGTAGATGTAGGGTATTTGGATTTCCAGAAGGCATTCGATAAGTTGCCACATAAAAGATTATTGCACAAGATCGGAGCTCATGGTATTGGGGGTAAAGTATTAGCATGGATTGAGGATTGGTTAACTCACAGAAGACAGAGGGCTGAACGGCAGTGCCCTTTAAACTCAGCGCGGTGCCCACATTCAGCGGCCGCCGCCAAGCCCCCGCGATATTAATTACGGGGGCTCATTTCCATCGAGGCCGCCCGTCGCCCTCCCCATATTACGTGAGGAGATCCGGGACATTCGGTGCAGGGAGAGAGTTTTTGACAGTTGTGTAGCAGGTGCTGGGGCCCTATTTTAAGCGTCCCAGCATCTACTTCCTGACAGCTGTCAAAGAATACTTACCTGACTGCTGAAGAGTGGGGCTGCTGTCAATCTGGCAACAAAGCAGAAAGTGATGCAGAAACCCAGCAGATCAGGCAGCATCTGTGGAGAGAGAAGCAGAGTTAACTTGACCAAGTTCACAGACCTGAAAGTTAACTCTGCTTCTCTCTTCACAGATGCTGCCTGACCTGCTGAGTTACCCCAGCACTTTCTGCTTTGCTGTCACATACTTACCCTGCTGTGTCCCAGTGTCCTATGAAGTGGTGATCCTCTTCTTCCACTCCAGTGTAACATTCCTTCTTATAGGCGTGCCGCACCAGGGGGAATAATCTTAATTTTGCACATTCCATGGCGTGAGACTGAAATATATCATCAAAGGCGAATATTCTTCTTTGGCCTCCTTATCTCGCGAGACAATGGATAAGCGCCTGGAGGTGGTCAGTGGTTTGTGAAGCAGCGCCTGGAGTGGCTATAACGGCCAATTCTAGAGTGACAGGCTCTTCCACAGGTGCTGCAGAGAAATTTGTTTGTCGGGGCTGTTACACAGTTGGCTCTTCCCTTTCGCCTCTGTCTTTTTTCCTGCCAACTACTAAGTCTCTTCGACTCGCCACACTTCAGCCCAGCCTTTATGGCTGCCCGCCAGCTCTGGCGAACGCTGGCAACTGACTCCCACGACTTGTGATCAATGTCACAGGATTTCATATTGTGTTTGCAGACGTCTCTAAAGCGGAGACGTGGACGGCCGGTGGGTCTGATACCAGTGGCGAGCTCGCTGTACAATGTGACTTTGGGGATCCTGCCATCTTCCATGCGGCTCACATGGCCAAGCCATCTCAAGCGCCGCTGACTCAGTAGTGTGTATAAGCTGGGGATGTTGGCCGCCTCGAGGACTTCTGTGTTGGAGATGCGGCCCTGCCACCTGATGGCAAGTATTCTCCGGAGGCAGCGAAGATGGAATGAGTTGAGACATCGCTCTTGGCTGACATACGTTGTCCAGGCCTCATTGCCATAGAGCAAGGTACTGAGGACACAGGCTTGATACACTCGGACTTTTGTGTTCCGTGTCAGTGCGCCATTTTCCCACACTCTCTTGGCCAGTCTGGACATAGCAGTGGAAGCCTTTCCCATGCGCTTGTTGATTTCTGCATCGAGAGACAGAATATACAACATAAATAAAACCATAATTGAAGAATAATTACCAACTATGAATATCTAAGCATCTGACTGTGAAAAACCGCAGTCCAATATGCATTTGGAATCTGTATTCATTTCTCTGCGAACTGCGATGTGAAAATACATGTAACCACAATTATACCCTCAATGTTAAAAAAACAGGGAAAAATGTTCATATTCTAGCTGCATTGCCAACTACAAATATTACACCATTAAATATGATCAACTGCTGCAGAAGCAAAGTGTTCGTGAACATGTGTCGATGTGTAATTGTTGAAAAACCCATGACAACAGCACAGATTAGGCCCCTCCCCCACCCTGCCCCAATGTCGCATTGGTTTTCAAACATGTGCAAGACAAACCTTGCAGTCAGACGTCAGAGCTGTTACATGGTGGAGTTACCTTTGCATTTAAAGGACCACACCAAAAGCCGAGGATGGCAGAGGGGTATTCTAGGGTGGCCCCGCAGTGTAGTGAAGCCTCCCTGCTCACCCTCCTATAGGCTGTGTGGGCAAAGCGGGAGGTCCTTTTCACCAGCGATTGTAAGAAGATGCTCTACCGCCAGAACAAGACATTCTGGCTGGAGGTGACAGAGAAGGTGAGTAGCCGTGTGACTATCCAACATCAAAGGGTCCAATGACGGAAGGGGATGAACAATCACTCTCCCAGCCAGCCGGACCCTCTAAGCTTCATGTGCACAGGGTACGACTGCCAAAGTCATCCACAGCCAAAGGGCTATCATAGCAGCAGCCTTCCTGCAGTCAGGCTACTGGCGCAGAAGTGGCACCGCGTAGGAGAATCTGCAAGCATTTCCAACAAGCATCCTGACACAGATGGGTCTGCATGGGTGACACAACACCCTGGAAAGGCCGGGAACAAATTTGTCTTCACTAACATTGCAGCACTTTTACTGTGTGAATGAAGTGTACCAGCATGTACTGATCGTGGCTCCTCCCATTACAGTATTGGTCTTCCAGAATTGCCAATGTATGAAATAACATCATTGCCATGTCAGTATCACTCATGTGCATCTTCACGGATGCAGGAATGTGGACAATGACTCAGTATTCTGCTGTGAGTAATGGTGTACACAAAGATGTTGCAGATGTGGATTGCTGCACAACAGGTGAATGAGGGTGCTGTGTAGTGTGCAGAGCCCATGGTGGTTCCTATGTCATGGAGAACCTTTGATCAATGAGGTGCTGCCGTGCATCCTGAGCTCACTGCTCACCCTGCACACAGTGCCTGGATGTTCTCTGTCCTCCCATGTACCTTCCCTGCTGTAAGACCTCAGGGTCATCATCGTCTGAGGATGAGTCCTGCTCATGTCTCTCCTCATCCTGCAAGGCCTCCCCCCTATTGACTGTGTCGTTGTGCAGAGCACCGCAAACAGCAATGATACAAGTTATCCTTTCCGGCCTGTACTGCGGGGCACCACTCCAGGCAGCGGAATCACATTTGAAGCCTGCCGATCGCCTGCTCAGTGGTAGCTCTTGTCGCTCTGTGGCTGGCGTTGTATCGTTCTTCTGCAGCAGTGCTGGGTGTCTCACCGGTGTCAGCAGCCATGTCTACAAGGGGTAGCCCTTGTCTCCAAGAATCCAGCCCTCCATCTGAGCCATTTCAGCGAACAGCAATGACAACTGTGACTGGCACAGGATGTGTCACCACCTCTCTCGACATCCGCAGTTGCCTCTGACACTGGCGCTCTGGCATCTGCAGATACGTTATAGAGTCATAGAGTCGTACAGCATAGAAATAGGCCTTTCGGCCCATCGCATCCATGCCGACCAAAATGCCTATCTATACGAATCCCCTCTGCCTGCATTAATTCCATATCCCTCTATGCCTTGCTCATTCAAGTACCTGTCCAGATGCCTCTTATATGTCGCTGCTGTTCCTGCCTCCACCACCTCCTCAGGCAGCTCATTCCAGATACCCACTATTCTTTGTGTGAAAAATTGACCTCTTTGATCCCCTTTCAACCTCCTTCCTCTCACAAATCTATGCCCTCTAGTTTTACTCACCCCGACCATGGGAAACAGACTCTGGCTATCTACCCTATCTATGCCTCTCATAATTTTAGATACCTCTATCATGTCCCCTCTCAGTCTCCTTCGCTCCAGGGAAAACAGACCCAGCCTCTCCAATCTCTCTTTAGAACTCAAGCCCTCCAAACCAGGCAATGTGCTTGTGAATCTTTTTTGCACCCGCTCCAGCTTAATCACATCTTTCCTGTAGTGCGGCGACCAGAACTGCACACGGTACTCCAAATACGGCCTAACCAACGTTATGTACAACTGTAACATGACGTCCCAAATCTTGTACTCAATGCCTCGGCCGATGAAGGCAAGCATGCCATATGCCTTCTTCACCACCCTGTCTACCTGTGTTGCCACTTTCAGGGAACTATGTACTTGCACCCCAAGGTCTCTCTGCTCAGTGGGACTTGTAGATGCACAGGGATCTGTAGTGGCGAGCTCACCTTGGGTGCTGCTGCTCACGACTGGGTGGCCCTATGTGTGCTGCAACTGCCTGTTGGTTTTACCTGCAGCTCATATGGATCCTCTCAAGAAGGGCATCAATGAATATACCGTGAACCATCCTCATCTTCAAGCTGCAATTCAGCTCAGTTCCTTCAATGCTTCGAAGGTTCCTGACAGGACAGAGACTGATGTTGACTGGTACATCAGGTGCTTTCATACAGCAGCTGTGTGGTATGGCAGAACATTTCCTGTCTTAGCTCCCACTAAGAGTGGCACCGCATGACCACATAGAGATTGAACATGCTGCATAGACTGACCCACAAGACATACAAGCTTCACACACCTACCATCTGTGGCACTCTCCCCACATACAGGGAGACTCGAGTGCCATTGCTTCTTCAATAACAGAGGCAGTCAATGACACAGAGCTGTCAACCATAACGGAGGGGGAAATCGCAGTGGCTACCTTCCAGAATACAGAGTTAGACCCCTGCAAATCCCCCCTCCCTCCTGCCCTTAAAAATGCAGAGTTAGAGCCCTGCAAATCCCCCCTCCCTCCTGCCCTTAAAAATGCAGAGTTAGAGCCCTGCATATCCCCCCTCCCTCCTGCCCTTAAAAATGCAGAGTTAGACCCCTGAATATCCCCCCTCCCTCCTGCCCTTAAAAATGCAGAGTTAGACCCCTGAATATCCCCCCTCCCTCCTGCCCTTAAAAATGCAGAGTTAGATCCCTGCATATCCCACCTCCTCCCTTTAAGAATGCGGATGTGACCCCTGCACATCCCTCTCCTCCCTTTAGGAATACAGAGTTAGACCCCCTGCACATTCCCTCCTCTCTTTAAGAATGCTGAGTTAGCCCCCTGTGTATCCCCCTCCCGTATTGCAGTGTGAGACCCCTGAATAACACAACCTACCTTCACTGGCGACAAGTTCTGCCTCTGAGGACCCTTCGGCTTTTCAAATCCTGAACAGGACGGCTCGTGACCGCCGCCTGTTCAATGAAAAATCCGGAAGTGTTGGTGCAGAGGTGGCGGGCTGCTTAATCAGCACAGGTAAGTAATCATTACCATATGGTAATTGTGGTGTCACCGTCGTGCAGTGGGGTCCTCAACGAGGTCCTGCCACTACCGGTAAAATTTGATGGACCCGTCTCGACGTCGCGGGTCATGGTGAGCTTCTCTCCACAGTATTTTACCAGCACCCACTCTGTGAACCGGGGCGTTGATGGGCCGGTAACATTCAGCCCAGAGAGTTGGGATTAATGGGTCTTTATCAGGTCGGAAAGACCTAACTTGTGGAGTGCCAGAAGGATCAGTCCGAGGACCTCAATTATTTGCTGTCTCTATTAATGACTTGGAGGAGGGGACAAAGTGTAATAGATCCAAATTTGCTGACGATACAAAAATAGTTGGGAGGGCATGTTGTGATGAGGACATAAGGAATCTGCAAGGGGATATGGATACGTTGAGTGAGTGGGCAAAAACTTGGCAGATGGATTTTAATGTGGGAAAGTGTGAGGTCATGCACTTTGGTCGGAAGAATCAAAAGGCAGACTATTATTTAAATGGAGAGAGACTTCAAAAAAGTGCAGCACAGAGGGATCTGGGTGTTTTTGTGCATGAAACACAAAAGGTTAGCATGCAGGTGCAACAAGTAATTACGAAGGCAAATGGAATTTTGGCCTTAATTGCCAGGCGACTGGAGTTTAAAAATAGGGAAGTTTTGTTACAACTATACAGGGTTCTGGTGAGGCCACACCTGGGTTACTGTGTACAGTTCTGGTCCCCGTATTTAAGAAAGGATATTTTGATTCACTAGGTTGATTCCTGGGATGAAGGGATTCACTAATCAAGAACGGCGCACATGTTAAGCCTTTATTCATTAGAGTTTAGAAGAATAAGGGGTGATCTTATTGAAACGTACAAAGATTCTGAGGGGGCTTGACAGGGTAGATGTTGAGAAGATGTTTCCACTCGTGGGGGATTCTCAAACTAGGGGACATAGTTACAGAATAAGGGGACACTCATTTAAAACTGAGATGCGAATGAATTTCTTCTCTCATAGGGTAGTGAATGTCTGGAATTCTCTACCTCAGAGAGTGATGGAAGCTAGATTGCTGAAAGTATTTAAAGAGGTGGTAGATAGATTTTTGAAATATCGGGGAGTTGAGGGCTATGAGGTGCTGGCATGAAAGAGGAGTTGAGGTCTGGGGCAGATCAGCCATGATCTTATTGAATGGCAGGGAAGGCTTGAGGGGCTGAATGGCCTACTGCTGCTCCTATTTCTTATTTTCTTGTGTTCTTGTAGGCCCCGGAGACAGAGAAGTGCAGGGCTTGAAGGCTGCTGCTTCTTGTAGAAGCTGTTCTCTTTAACTGAAACTGTTTAAAATTAGACAGGCTAAAAAGGGTGGGTTCTAGATCATGTGATCCCTTCAAGTAGCTGTCCCACCTCCTGTTGGCCTTCCTACATATTAGAGTCAGTGAAGTGATCTCCCACTCCATTTTAAACACGCTGAACACTGAAGTAAATCAACTTAATATGCTGTGTATATACAGAAACCAGAGAGAAAAAAATGGATGTTCTCAAACTCAAAAGATTCTTCAGTAAAAACATGCAGTACCCAGAACAAAAGGGTCAACATGCACATTAAGAGCTGAGTTTTTAACTTATTTGTACCCTACTGGCTACTAGTTTCACTGTGTTGAATGGCAGCTGACGATAACACCCAAGTGCACAGAAATTCTATAATTTCCACTTGGTTTTCATCCGTTCATGACAGTGGCACAATGTTACTTGCCACTTATCAACCCAAGCCTGAATATTGTCCAGGTTTTGCTGCATACAGGCACAGACTGAGGAATTGTGAATGGTACTGAACACTATGTAATCATGATTAAAAATCCCCACATCTGACCTTATGATGGGGGGGAAAGTCATTGATGAAGCAGCTGAAGATGTTTGGGCCTAGGACATGGCCCTGAAGAACTCCTACAGCAATATCCTGAGGCCGAGATGATTGGCTTCCAACAATCACAACCATCTTCACTGACATCTGACTCCAGCCAGAGGAGAGATTTCCCTCTGATTCTCATTGACTTCAATTGTCCTCGTGCTCCTTGATGCCACACTCGGTTAAATGATGCCTTGATGTCAAGGGCAGTCACTCTCACCTCACCTCTAGAATTCAGTTCTTTTGCCCATGTTTAGATCAAGGTTGTAATAAGGTTTGGAGCAGAGAGAGGCCTCAACATGTTGCACCAGGGACATGTGACAAAATTAATGACTCTGTCACAGACATGGGGGCTATTAATTTGCATATAAAGTGAATAGCCAATCTAATACCTTCAAAACACAATCTGATTTAAAACACATTTCTCCCTTTCAATAATGTCACTAAGCATGAAGACATCAATGGAGAGTAGCACAACTGTATTAGCTAGCTAACAAAACAGTATGCAATGCCAATGCAAACTATTTTTTTTGACAGAAAAGAGCGAGCTACATCATGTCACTGGGTGGTAGATGGACCTTATGGGATAACCTCTGTGGATTCACATTGAATGCACTCCTGATACATCCAATAAACCATGAAACTCAAGGAGAGAATTGTTATTGTGGTTATTGAGGTGAGGCAGTAGAAAAACCAGCAAAAGGAAGAGGGACCATTTCTCACAATGCTGTTGTCACAAGATAATTTAACCTGTGATGGTCAATGTTTGTGCAACTTCTCCACCTGCTTGTATTATGTCTCTGCAGACAGGGCAGCCAACAAAACGGCAGTAAATTAATCACCATTTAATCTTTTATACAAGCTAACTCGATACAAGCTGTCTTTATAATTTAACCCTCTAAACCCCAGTGCCATTCTGGCAAATCAGTGCTGTACCCCCTCCGGGGTGGTCGACACAGAAACCCTCATTGCATTTAAAAATACTTGGATATGCACTACAAAGAACAAAGAACAGTACAGCACAGAACAGGCCATTCGGCCCTCCAAGCTGACACGAGGAGACTGGATGAATTGTAACCCACGCCGAGGTCCCTTTAAATAGAAATTCTTAGCTAGTCAGGTGAAGGTCGTCATCACAACCGCCCAATCTGATTGGTCAGGAATCCTGGAAGCCGGGTGGGAATGCTGTGGCTGAGTTAAAAGGCCACGGCAAAGTCCACTCCTCGATCTTTCAGGTCCCAGCCCACTGACAGACTCCCCCAGGTGTGAGTAGGTGTCAGTGTTAAAATTCAGTCTAAAATCTCTCTCTGGAAGGTATTTTCCAGAGGGAACTGCCAAGCAGCTGGAAGCACTGAACCTTTATTGAGTTCAGGTTATCTGAAGCTGATAGACCCCCCATGAAGAGCAGCTCAATCTCACCTTCTTTTCACTGGAGAGTTTCCCAGACCCCAGGAAACCTGTGCTGGAGGCGTTAAATCCAAAGCATTCTGAAAATGTATTGAAAATCCAACCCTTTCTATGTAATTGTGATTTTAAATGGTGTGTTAATTGTCGACCCACCTGTCTGAATGATTACACCAGCAGGCAAATTATTCACGTGCAGTCAATTGGGTGTCAGTGAAAGCTGGAAGTGGATGTATTGGAGCCGGGCTGTGGTCAAGCTTCAATTTTCTCTGATTTTTAGCTGATTCCATCCCTCACATTCTTGGCTGTTAAAATCCTCTCCCCAGCCTCAAACTCAAAGGTTACGAGGAAGCTGTTTGGAGGTGAAAATTCACCCTGATGTAGTATCATAGGGAGTGTTTTTGTGAGCTGAGGGACAGGTGCATTGCTGAAGTGAGTAAAAGGAGAGAAATTCTTCTGCTGTACACCATGTACTTACCAGCTGCTCACCACAACCCCTCCCCCACTCACCACAACCCCTCCCCCACTCACCACAACCCCTCCCCCACTCACCATAACCCCTCCCCCACACACCACAACCCCTCCCCCACACACCACAACCCCTCCCCCACTCCCACAACCCCTCCCCCACTCCCACAACCCCTCCTCCACACACCACCACCCCTCCCCCACTCACGATCAAACACGCCCCTGCTCACCACCAGAATCTCTGTTATCCAATCCAATCTGATCACTTTCCCACCGAGCGGTCTAGTTTAAAATTATTCCCTCTTCCTCTGTAAGATCACCTGCCATGACGCAGGTGAATCGCTTAGAATTTCAGCTGCAGACAACTTTCTCACATTCTGCATTACACCAGCTACTGTCACAAACTGCAAACAATGTCAGTAACTAACAGCAATTATAGCATCATAGAAGGGTTACAGCACAGAATGAGGACATTTGGCCCCTCGTGTCTGTGCTGTCTCTCTGTGAGGACAATGTAATTAATCCCACTCCCCATCCTTTACCCACAGCCCTGCAAATGATTTCTTTTCAGGTGCTGATCCAATTCTCTATTGAAATCCCCTGAAATCGGTGTCCTCTGGTTCTCAGCCCTTCCACCAATGGGAACAGGTTCAGTCTATTTATTCTGTCCAGTCACCTCTGTTAAACTCCAGAAATCTTGTTCTAGAAGGATAAGGCTGGAGCCTATATTTACTCAGTTTCACATTTATTGTGCAGAAAAAAAGTATTACAAACATGCAGCTCTGCACACAAATCCCTCTCCCAGTCCCACTGAGTGTCTGCTTTTAAGTGTTCAACTAAAACCCAATTAACTCCCTTCACCTGCACATAATCACACAATTACCAGATTCCCTTCTTTCTTTTACAATACAATTTAGATTAACATGCTCAAAGAATACTTCAAAATGAATCAAAATTAAATTCCATATTGAGCATAAAGTTTTTTTTATATTGTGAGATACCCGTCATCCAGCAACTCCAACAATTCCTTTGCACTCACATTTCTCTTTATGAAACAATCAGATCGCTGATGACTTGCATCTACCCATTTGAGTTTGGAGATTTCCTTTCTCTCCAGCATTTATTTCAATTCATTGAGGTCAATACGTAGTCTTTGATCACTCACACTTTTTGTAGAGTGTACATTGTCCCACAAAGAACTATTATCCACATAACAATTCAATGTGTATTCTATCTTCAGGATGTCCCTTGTTCAGAATTTCACCCAAAATATATGACAAATAGAACTCCATGTCCACTGCCTCCACAAGACCAGTGTTTCTGCAGCTAAAGTGCTTTTAACAACACGTTTTATTTTCTTAGCCTCCTAAGCTAAAGGACAAGATTTCCCATTTTCACCCATCAGACATATTATGAAGCCAGCCGCACACGAATACCCATCATCAAGATTAGCATGTGAAGCATCACTAAAAATTATTAGCTTCATGTTCTTTGGGTCACCTAAGGATGGGAACTTCAGTGCACATTTCTCCACATTTAGCTTTTTCAATGTTTTATTTGCCCTTAAAACATTCTCGACTTTTGGATGTTTCATCATCGTGCTTAACTCCAGCACATCAAAACTAACATCAGGCCTAGTCTGAGAGCCCAACCAGTTTAATTGACCCACCAGGCTTCGCAATTGTTCAATCTCTGCTTTAGATAGATCGTCATCTTTCTGTGATGACCGAACACGATTAACTGGGATGGGAGTAATACTCTCTAAATAGGATTGTTGATTCAAACCTATTCCAGACTTATTCAGCTTAACATCTAAACCAATATATTTAAAGGCCCCACAAGCCTGACTCCCAATCTTAAATTCTGCCTTAATCTTATTAATAACATATTTCTCAAAATCTGCAGTACCACCGCATAAGATATTATCAACATACATCATGAAGATGCCTGAAAGTTTCTCTTTATGAGACCAATAAAACGTTGCAGGATCTGCTTTTAGTTGAACACAACCAATTTTCAACAAAAGAGATCTCACTGAGAAATACCACACCCTGGAAGCATCATTAAGGCCACAGACACATTTGTTCAGTTTCCATAATTTTCCTTCTGTATCTGCTGCCTCTTCAGGTGGTTTCAGATACACTTCTCTCTGAAAAGTATCACCTTGCAGAAACACAGCTTTTATGACAATGGATTTACATTCCCATGAATATGTGGCCAAAAGAGTCAAAAAGATTTTTTGATTACTTTTCCAGCTGTGGGTGAGTCCACTCTAACATCGATATCCCCCAATCGCTCTTCAAACCCCCTCACAACTAACCTCACTTTAGCCTTATAAATTCCATCAGGAAGGACTTTCTCAGTACAAATCCATCTCTGTGACAAGGCCGACTGTCCCCTATCTGGTACCTCAGAATAGACGCCAAACTCTCTCCAACTCTCTAATTCGTTATCTTTTACTTCTCTTTTTCGTTTATCCTCCAGTTTACTGACAGCCACGAAAACTTCATGATCATGAGGACTTCTGCTTCCAATTCTATTCAGAGACTGCCATCTAGCCTTCATTTCATTGTGTAATCTGTTCATAGAACAGCCTCCATTAGCACTTTGATTTCTTTTGGAACGACTGCGAGAAGATTTCCCTCGCGCTTTATCGGAGGCTCTTTCTCCAGTACGTGGTCACTTCCTCAGGCAAGAGTCACTTCCTGACCCACTATCAAAACTTGCACTGCACTTTCTTACCTTCCACACTTTCACCCCACTCTGCCAGTCCATGGCCCTTGCTTCTTGGCCATCATCTTGAACATTTAACCAATATTTAAACTTGATTTTCCTGCACGCTCCACAGTTGTCGCATCCTTCCATTTATCAGACCCCTCTGGAATATATGTCACCCGAGTACCTACTCGAGACAAATTGGTCTTTGGATGTGATAGCTCTTTCCTGAGCATCATGATCGGTTACATTACTATCCAACTCTTGATCTACCTGTGCCTCAGGACCTTCATCACAAAACACATGAATATTTGAAGTACAAGGTGCCCCTCTTCCCTCTATCAGCTGCTCAAATTCTGAGATTTTGTAATCAACCCCAATTATTCGTGAAGAATGAACCTTAACAGTTTGATTTCCATGCTTGATAACGACTGTCTTACCATCCCGACCGATTATCTTACCAGGGCCCTTCCATTCTCAATGGCCTCTCTTTTATAATGGACCAAATCTCAAAGAACAAAGAACAGTACAGCACAGGAACAGGCCATTCGGCCCTCCAAACCTGTGCCGATCTTGATGCCTGCCTAAACTTATATGCAATGCTTATAGAAGATGCTTTGGCATTTGTATCTGGTCCAAAGTTATTTCAGCTAAGATGAATCTTGAACCCATAACCACTGCTTCAGAGGATCAATACCTTATCCATTAAGCTGCTGGAGCCCGATACTATTGTAAACCAGGAAAAGCGATAGAGAGTCAGATGGTTTAGGGTGGAAATTCCAGAGCTTGGGTCCTTGGCAGCTGAAGACACAACCATCAATGCTGTTGTGATGAAATTCAGCCATGCTCAAGAGGCCAGAAATTGAAGGAGTGTCGATAGCTCGAAGGCTTGTTGGGCAGGAGAAGGCGACAGATATAGGAAGGGGTGAGGCCATAGAGAAATATGAAAATAATGATGAGAATTTTAAAATTTGAGGCATTGCTGGGAGCCAACACAAGGCAGTGATCACAGGGGAGTTTGGTGTGTGTTAGGACTCGGGCAGCAGAATTTAGGATGAACTGAAATTTATAGAGGGTGGAAGATGGGAGGCTGGCCAGTACAGTATTGGAAGAGTCAAGTCAAGAGGTATTGGAGTGGAGTGGATTTGTGGTCAGAAGCTCATTTCGGAGTCAAATGCGAATTGAAGCAAATGACCAATCTGGTGCAGCCTCAGAGATTTGCCAGGGAGAGAGATGGGGCCGGTGGCTAGGGAATGGAATTTGTGGTGGGGACCAACGACAATGGCTTCAGTCTTTCCAATATTTAGGGGGAGAAAAATTCAGCTCCGGAAAGCGAATCGAATGTTTTTGTTTATTGCGAGCGGAATTGAATACAAAAGTAGGGAGGTTATGCTTCAGTTATATAGGGTATTTGGTGAGACCACATCTGGAGTATTGTGTACAGTATTGGTCTCCTTATTTAAGGAAGGATGTAAATGTGTTGGAAGCAGTTGAGAGAAAGTTTACTAGACTAATACCCGGAATGGGTGGTTGTCTTATGAGGAAAGGTCGGACAGGCTCGGCTTGTATCCGTTGGAGTTTTAAAGCTTAAGAGGCAACTTGATTGAAGCATTTAAGATTCTGAGGGGTCTTGATGGTGTGGATGTGGAAAGGATGTTTCCTCTTGTGGGAAAATGTCGAACTAGGGGTCACTGTTTAAAAATAAGGGGTTGCCCACATTTAAGACACAGATGAGGAGAAATTTTTTCTCTCAGAGGGTTACGAGTTTTTGGAATTCTCTTCCTCAAAAGGCAGTGGAAGCAGAGTCTTTGAATATTTTGAAGGCAGAGGGAGATAGATTCTTGATAAGCAAGGGGGTGAAAAGTTATTGGGGGAGGTGGGAATGTGGAGTTGAGGTTGCAATCAGATCAGCCATGAACTTGTTGAATGGTGATGCAGGCTCGAGGGGCCGAGTGGCCTATTCCTGCACCTAATTCATGTGTTCGTATGTCATACGACAGGTTAAGAACAATGAGGAGAGCAAGTCTACCATGGTCACAATCACATCGGATGTCATTTGTGACTTTGATAAAGGCCATTTGTGTTAGTGACAGGGATGGAAGCTAACTGAAGGAATTCAAGTATCGAATTATGGAAAGATGGGTGAATTTGGGAGGTGACAACACATTGAAGGAGTTTGGAGAGGAACAGGAGATCAGACATGGAGCAGGAGGAGGGGTTTGTGAGGAGAGGGGTGATGATGGCAAATTTGAAGGAAAGGGGACAATACCTGAGAAGAGGAAATTCAAACTCTGAAATTTTCACAGTGGGATATGAACTGACATTGACTGCATTATTAATCAAGTAACATAACCAGAGAACCGATTGGTGCAACTGCATGTTAACAATTAGTACGTTGATTGCAGGGTGAAATGTTGACTGTCCATGGGAAGCAAGTGGTTTTGCAGAGGTTTTCTTTTTTGCACCGGCTCCAACTTTCAGAGGTTAATAAGGCTCCATGCTGCCTGAAGCAATTTAATTTCTGTGTATTTCAGTGATGAGGACAAAGAGCTGGTTTCACAGAATAGCAATGATTTAAAAACTCACCACACCCCAGGTGGGACTTGAACCCACAATCCCTGGCTCCGGGGGCCAATGCCTTATCCATTAAGCCATTGGGGCTGTTCAGTGTTTGGTTTTGGTGCTTGCAACTTGTCACTTATTATTTATGTAATCACTGCCAAAACCTGATGTCTTTGTGTCAGTTGCCATTTCTTCTTTGACACAACCACATTAGAATCATAGAATCTTCGAGCACAGAAAGAGTCCTTTCAGCCCATCATGTCTGTGCCAGCTATTTGAAAGAGATTTCTAATTTAGTCTAATTGTCGATTGAGGGATAAATATTGTGCACGGCACCAGTGAGAACTCTCCTGTTCCTCAACAAAAGAGCCTTGGGATCTTTTAGATTCACTTGAGGAATAGACAGAGCCTTGGTTTAATCTATCATCCAAAAAGAATGCAGACCCGGCAGTGCAGCACTCTCTCTGTGTGACACTGGGAGAATCAACATAGAATTCTGTGCTGATGTAACTGGAGGTAGAGGTTAAACACTGTCTACTGACAGAGAGACAAAAGTGTAACCAGCTGAACCACAGCTGACACACATTACAGTACCACCAATCTGAAGTTCTTGAAATCAATGTTGAGTCCATGAGGTTGTGAAGAGCTTTATTGAAAGATGAGGTGCTGTTCCTCGAGCTTCCATTGAGCTTCATTGGAACAGTGAAGGAGGTCAAAGGCAGAGATGTAAGAGTAGAAGTGGGATGGAGAATTAATATGGTTAGTGACTGGAAGATCACGTTCAAGTTTGCAGACTAGACGGAGGTGTTGAGCAAAAAGATCACCTAATCTGCATTTAGTGTCTGCAGTGTAGAGGAGATGACATCATGTGCAGTGAATACAGTACAGTAAATTGAAGGAAGTACAGGTTAATCACTGTTTCACCTGGTAGGAGTGTTTGGGCCCCTGGACGATAAAAAGGAGTTGAAAGGCAGATGTTACATCTCCTGCACTTGCACAGGAAGATGTTATGGGACAAGGAGTGAGTGATTGAAGAGGCTGCACAAGGCAGAGAGGTCCGATCACCAAGCAACCACAGAACTAAGGGTGGTGCAGTGGTTGGCACTGCAACCTCACAGCTCCTGTGACCCGGGTTCAATTCTGGCTACTGCTTGTGCAAGTTCTCCCTGTGACCGTGTGGGTTTTCACCAGGTGCTCTGGTTTTCACCCACAGCCAAAGACTTGCAGGTTGATAGGAAAATTGTTCCTAGTATAGGTAGGGGGGATGGGGTAGGAATATGGGATTAATGTAGGATCAGAATAAATGGGTGGTTGATGGTCACCACAGACTTGGTGGGCCAAAGGGCCTGTTTCAGTGCTGTATCTCTAAATAAATAAGCTGCCTTTGTCATCAGGTTTATAGGAATAGGCCACTTAGCCCCTCGAGCCTGTTCCACCATGCAATGCAATTATGGCCGATTTATGACCTAACTCAGTTTTCCCACCATTGCCCCTTATTTCTTTGGACCCCCACAGTTTCTAGATTTACACCATTTAGAAACTATCCTGCTCTATCCTTTTCAGCTCCATAGTGGATGACCAACACACACTGCTATTGAAATCCATTGCCACAGTTTTGCCCATTCACTTAATCTATCAATATCTCTTCGTAATTTGATGTTCCATCTACACTGCTCACAATGACACAGCCTCCACTGCTTTCTGGGGAAGAGAATTCCACAGACGAACGACCCTTTGACAAATAAAAAATTCTCCTTATTTCAGTTTTGAAAAGGAGACCTCTTACACTTAAACTGTTTCCCCTAGCCCTAGTCTCTCCCACAAGAGGAAACATCCTCCTGGTATCCACTCTAGCAAGTTCCCTCATCTTATATGTTTCAATAAGATCACTTCTCATTCTTCTAAATTTCAACAGGTAAAAGCCCAACCTGCTCAGTCTTTCTTCATAATATAAGTACTTCATCCCCCGGATTTAGTCGAGTGAGGCATCTATGAACTGCTTCTAATGCAATTATATTCTTTACCAAATAAGGAGACCAAAACTGTAGACAGTACTCTCAATGTGGTCTCACCAAGGTCCTATACAGCTGCAGTAAAACTTCCCTACTTTATGTAGTGTTATGACCGAGGTGGGAGGAGGGCACTGTCTTTTCTTGTTCCACTTCTATGCAGGTCACACATATATTTTTAAAAATGTTTACCCAGTTACCGATGCAGTCAATCATATACTCTACTCTTTATCTCAGAATAAAATACGCCAACCAGGTTTCTTCAATAAACAACAACATCATCAGTTCATTACAAAGCAAGACTTAACCAGTAACAAAGCAAAGCATTAACACACAGATTGAAAAATGAAAGTTCCCCTTTTAAATTCCCCACACACAAACTCACACAGACTGAAAAAAATACAGAAATTCTCTCTGCAGAGGTCTGTTACAAAACAAAGACAACAAAGAATACTTTGGCCAAATATTTGCTAATTCTTGAAGAAAAAAAAGTTATGGAAAAATGTTACTTGTCCCTTTGTAGCCTGGCACCCCAAATATGCATAAACGGCTGTCACTGGGATTTTTCTAGAGCAGATTCTTTCAG
Organism: Heterodontus francisci; assembly: GCF_036365525.1. Lineage (NCBI taxonomy): Eukaryota > Metazoa > Chordata > Chondrichthyes > Heterodontiformes > Heterodontidae > Heterodontus > Heterodontus francisci. The sequence continues at coordinate 15,021,322 of NC_090380.1, read as the reverse complement.
GTGACATTGAGGATCAGTTCAGCAGGGTTTGCAGGAGAAATGCAGGATCAGTTTCTCTATTTCTTACACTTGATTCTCAGGAAGTTCTCAAAGAGATGGAAGAGGGTGATCTAATGGTAGCTGCTCTCTTGGCAGGTTTTCTCCAACTCTTAAAAATAGTTCACACCTCAATATATTCTCCAAAATGAAACCAAAAGCAATATCTCAAAAGTCAAGCCTCCTGACCCCTATAAATCTTGACCTGTCATTTCCCGGTAAACATCTTCCCCAGGTCACCAAGGTTTCTATTGTTTATTGCTTAAAGATCATAACTTCTAGCACGGTTGCTTTTAAACAACATTTAAGTGTCCTTTCAATGAACTGTCAACAACAAAACAAAGTCCAGCTTCTATGAAATCTTCAGCCTTCCAATGAAACCATCTCCACAATTGAAATATATGTTCTCAAAAACACATACTTAACAAAACATACAGAAGCACTTTCATAACAGTGATATAATATACATAAGCTGTTGCTAGGTTGATTATGTTAAAAGACTTTGCCGGAATTTTACCCCCCCACCCCCACCACACAGGAGCAGGCTGGTGGCAGGGGGGGAGGGCAGGTGTGGTAAAATTGAGTGGGAGGTGGAGGGGGGATGTGTTACTATTCTTTTACACTGCAATTTTATGAGTGGCGGTGGCGAGAAACAGCCCACCTGCCACAGCCCAATCAGGACCCTTATGTGGCCAATTAACTGCCACTTAAGCGCCTCCTCCTGCCACCGCTGGTATTTTATCAGGTCTTAGGCCCCACAGAAGGCCACCAGGTGGGGGGCACCCTATCCCCTACAGAGGGCCCCCCCCGAAGCCCCTACAGTCCCCACTGAGAAACAGTACTCCGCCCAACCATTCCCCCCTTGCCTTGCCGGGGTCAGTTCGGTTGTCCCCGGCTAGGCCCGGAAATTTGCCTCTCTTCCATGGATGGCATCCATGATCCTTGCTTCCTAATCAGTTGCTGGACCTGTATACTTACCTTTTGTGATTCATGTACCAGGACACCTAGATCCCTCTGTACCCACGAGTTCTGCAATCTTGCTCCATTTCAATAGTATACAGACTTTCTACTCTTCCTGCCAAATTTCACATTTTCCCACATTATAATCCATCTGCCAAATTTTTCGTACACACTTAACCTATCTATATCCTTTTTAGTCTTTTTACATCCTCTTGACAACTTACTTTCCTTCCTATCTTGGTGTCATCTATAAATTTAGCAATTGAAATACTTGTAGAAACTCTTACTATCTGTTTTTACATTACTGGCTAGTTTTCATTCATACTCTACTTTCTACCTCTTAATTAATTTTTCATCATTCTTTGCTGGTTCTTAAAATCTGTCCAATCTTCTGACTTATCACTAACCTTTGCAGATTTATATAGCGCTTCTTTTAATTTGATACTATCCTGAATATCCTTATTTAGCCACGGATGATGCATCCTTCTCAAAGAATTTTTCTTTCTCGCTGGGCTAAATCTTTGCTGAGAGTTATTAAATTTTGCCTTAAAGGTCTACCCCTGCTTCTCCACTATCCTACCATTTAACCTAGTTTCACAGTTTACTTTCTGCCTTCATACCTTTGTAATTACCTTTATTTAGGTTTAAAACACAAGTCTTAGACCCACACTTTTCCCTTTCAAACTGAATGTGAAATTCTATCATGTTATGACCACTGTCGTCGAGAGGCTCCTGCACCATGAGATTATTGATTAATCCTGTCTTATTGTACATATCCAGGTCTAGACTAGCCTGCTCCCTAGTTGGCTCTCGACGTACTGTTCTGATAAATTGTCTGGAATACACTTTATTAACTCATTTTCTAGCCTACCTTTGCCAATCTGATTCGCCCAATCTACATGTAGATTAAAGTCACCCAAGACTGCAGTGGTACCTTTCTTACATGCCCCATTTCTTCCTGTATACTCTGCTCTACTGTGTAGCAGCTGTTCGGGTGGCCTATAAACTACTCCCACAAGTGCCCGCTTACCTTTCCTATTTCGTATCTCTACCCAACTGATTCTACATCTTGCAGCCTCACAGCTCCAGCGGCCCGGGTTCAATTCTGGGTACTGCCTGTGCGGAGTTTGCAAGTTCTCCCTGTGACCTCGTGGGTTTTCGCCGGGTGCTCCGCTTTCCTCCCACAGCCAAAGACTTGCAGGTTGATAGGTAAATTGACCATTATAAATTGCCCCTAGTGTAGGTAGGGGAATTGAGAGAGGGTACTGGGATTAATGTAGGATTAGTATAAATGGGTGGTTGATGGTCAGCACAGACTCGGTGGGCCGAAGGGCCTGTTTCAGTGCTGTATCTCTTAAAAAAAATCTCTTGCTGCAGCACTAATGATATCTTTAATTAACAGAGCTACTTCACCACCTTGTCCTAGCTTCCTGTTTTATTGAAATGTTGATTACCCTTCATTATTTATTTCTATCTGTGCTAACAATTCATCCATTTTGTTGTGAATGTTACACACATTCAGATACAGAGCATTTAACTCTGTCTTTTTTACCACTTCTGCAGTCTTTGGCCTTATCTGCTGGTGTAGTCTTACGCTCTATCCCTTGCTGCCTCCTGCCACACTCTGATTATCATTACCCAAATCACTACCTGGCTCTATTACCTCATTGTTTCCCTTTGGTTTACCACATGTGAATGTGGGAATTTGGTTCACCTGCTAAGTTTGGTACAGAGAGGGAAATAGGTGCTCCTTTTTCAGCCTCCAGTCGCTGCAGAAGATATAAGTTGCTTCCGAGAAATAGAAGGCAACCTTGAGAGAGTGACATCACAGGAAAGCTGTAAGATGATTGGTTGGTGAGTAACTGCTCATCGGGAGTATCTGTAAATAGGAGCAGGATCCAGTTGTCGTGGTCCATGTAGGTACCAACGACATAGGTAGGATTAGAAAAGAGATTTTGCTTAGACAGTATGAGGAGCTAGGCACCGAATTAATGAGCAAGGGTAATAGTCTCTGGATTATTACCTGAACCACATGCCAATTGGCAGAGGGCACATAAGATTAGTGAAATGAATATGTGGCTCAAAGGCTGGTGTGGGAGAAATGGGTTTTGGTTCATGGGGCACTGGCACCAGTACTGGGGAAATTGGGGGCTGTACCGTTGCGACAGTCTGCGACATGCTGGGACCAATGATCCAGCAAACCATATAACTAGGGAAGTACAGAGTGCTTTAACAAGGGGGGTGAGAGATCAAGCTTGGGTAGATGTAGCAACTCAAGGGGTAGAGTCAAGGCAGGAGAGCAGAATAGTAATATGGGAAATGAAGGTCAGAGAATGGTAGCAAGGGCCAGAGAAAAATCCTAACAACACAACAAAAGTCAAGACTAAATGTTACAAAGATAACACAAAGACAAAACTAAAGGCTCTGTATCTGAATGCACGTAGCATTCATAACAAAGTAGATGAAATGATAGCGCACATTGAAGTAAATAAATATAGCCATTACGGAGACATGGCTGCAGGATGACAAGGATTGGGTCCTGAATGTTGAGGGGGATATGACATTCAAAACGAATAGGAAATTAGGTCAAGGTGGAAGGGTAGCACTGTTACTCAAGGATGGCATTGGTGCAATTGTTAGAGATGACCTTGGTTCAGGAGATCAGGATGTAGAATTGGTTTGGGTGGAGATGAGGAAAAGTAGGGGAAATAAGTCACTAGTGGGAGTGGTCTACAGGCCCCCTAACAGTAATCACAATGTAGGAAGAAGTATACAAGAAGAAATATTGGGTGCTTGTGATAAAGGGACAGCAATAATTATGAGTGATTTTAATCTATATATAAACTGGAAAAATCATATTGGCAATTGTAGCCTGGATGAGGAGTTCATAGAATGCTTGAGATAGTTTCTTAGAGTAGCACATTCTGGAACCAACCAGAGAGCGGGTTATATTGGACTTGGCATTGTGTAATGTGACAGAATTAAATCATGACCTCAGAATAAAGGCACCTTTAGGTAGCAGCGAACACAACATGATTGAATTTTGCATCCAGTTTGAAAGAGAGAAGAGTGGATCTAAGACTAGTATTTTCAACCTAAATAAGGGCAAATATATGGACATGAAATCTGAGCTAGCTGAAGTGAACTGGGATACTAGGCTTGGAAATAGATCAATAGAGAAGCAGTGGCAGATATTTAAGGGGATATTTCAAAATACTCAGAATTACTACAATGAAGAAAAATTCTAAGAGGAGGTCCTACCATCCGTGGTTAACTAAAGAAGTTGAGGAAAGCCGGCACAGGTGTAATGGGCCGAATGTGGTTGTGCATGACGAAAAAGGCCGGCCCATAGAAAGACACCAAATTTGAGACAAAGGGTCAAATTGCAAACTCCAAGCTCACACATTTCTAGTTGTCAAATCGATGTGATATTGGTCTCCAACACCTGAGATAGTGGATTTCAATCCCATCCAGGAACAAATGTGAAAATGTGCTCTATGTGGGAAGCCAGGAACAATTCCAGCGCCCGGGACCAGCATGTGTGCAGGAAGTGTCTCTAGCTGCAGCTCCTGGAAGCCTGGGTTTCGGAGTTGGAGCAGCAGCTGGGGACACTGTGGGGTATCCACAAGGCAGAGAGTATCATTGATAGCACGTATAGAGAGGTGGTCACTTCGCAGGCTCAGACACCACAGGCAGGAAGGGAATGGGTGACCACCAGGCAGAGCAAGAGGACTAAGCAGGCAGTTGAGGACTCTCCTGTGGCTATTCCCCTGCAAAACAGATATACTGCTTTGGATACTGTTGGGGGGAATGGCCTCTCAGGGGAAAGCAGCAACAGCCCAATTCGTTGCACCACAGTTGGCTCTGTTGCACAGGGGAGGAGTAAAAAGTGTAGAATGCAATAGTTATAGGGATTCAATTGTAAAGGGAATAGATAGGTGTTTCTGTGGCCGTAAAAGAGACTCCAGGATGGTATACAAAAACAAGAAATGCTGGATTCACTCAGCAGGTCTGGCAGCATCTGTGGAAAGAGAAGCAGAGTTAACGTTTCGGGTCAGTGACCCTTCTTCGGAACTGACAAATATTAGAAAAGTCACAGATTATAAACAAGTGAGGTGGGGGTTGGGCAAGAGATAACAAAGGAGAAGGTGCAGATTGGACCAGGCCACATAGCTGACCAAAAGGTCACGGAGCAAAGGCAAACAATATGTTAATGGTGTGTTGAAAGACAAAGCATTAGTACAGATTAGGTGTGAATATACTGAATATTGAACATCAGCAAGTGCAAACCTGAAGAAAAACAACCTGAAAAAAACAGTGGGTAAGCAAACTGAACAAACTAAGATGAAATGAAATAAATGCAAAAAAAGATTGTAAAAAATGTAAAAAGGAATGCAAAAAATAAGGAAGAAAAAATAACTAAAAATGACTAAAAATGAAAGTAAAGTGGGGGGCTGTCATGCTCTGAAATTATTGAACTCAATGTTCAGTCCGGCAGGCTGTAGTGTGCCTAATCGGTAGACGAGATGCTGTTCCTCGAGCTTGCGTTGATGTTCACTGGAACACTGCAGCAATCCCAGGACAGAGATGTGAGCATGAGAGCAGGGGGGAGTGTTGAAATGGCAAGCAACCGGAAGCTCAGGGTCCTGCTTGCGGACTGAGCGGAGATGTTCCGCAAAGCGGTCACCCAGTCTGCGCTTGGTCTCCCCAATGTAGAGGAGACCACACTGTGAGCAGCGAATACAGTATACTACATTGAAAGAAGTACAAGTAAATCGCTGCTTCACCTGAAAGGAGTGTTTGGGGCCTGGGATAGTGAGGAGAGAGGAGGTAAATGGGCAGGTATTACACCTCCTGCGATTGCAAGGGAAGGTGCCCTGGGACGGGGACGAGGTGGTGGGGGTAATGGAGGAGTGGACCAGGGTGTCGCGGAGGGAACGATCCCTTCGGAATGCTGACAGGGGAAGGGAGGGGAAGATGCGACTGGTAGTGGCATCACGCTGGAGGTGGTGAAAATGGCAGAGGATGATCCTTTGGATATGGAGGCTGGTGGGATGAAAAGTGAGGACAAGGGGAACCCTGTCACGGTTCTGGGAGGGAGGGGAAGGGGTGAGGGTAGAGGTGCGGGGAATGGGTCGGACACGGTTGAGGGCCCTGTCAACCACAGTGGGGGGAAATCCTCGGTTGAGGAAAAAGGAGGTCATATCAGAAGCACCGTCATGGAAGGTAGCATCATCAGAGCAGATGCGTCGGAGACGGAGAAACTGGGAGAATGGAATGGAGTCCTTACAGGAGGTAGGGTGTGAAGAAGTGTAGTCGAGGTAGCTGTGGGAGTCAGTGGGCTTATAATGGATATTGGTAGACAACCTATCCCCAGAGATGGAGACAGAGAAGTCGAGGAAGGGAAGGGAAGTGTCAGAGATGGACCATGTAAAGGTGAGAGAAGGGTGGAAATTGGAAGCAAAGTTGATAAAGTTTTCTAGTTCGGGGCGGGAGCAGGAAACGGCACCGATACAGTCATCAATGTACCGGAAAAAGAGTTGGGGGAGGGGGCCTGAGTAGGACTGGAACAAAGAATGCTCGACATATCCCACAAAAAGACAGGCATAACTAGGACCCATGCGGGTACCCATAGCGACACCTTTTACTTGAAGGAAATGCATGGAGTTGAAGGAGAAGTTGTTCAATGTGAGAACAAGTTCAGCCAGGTGGAGGAGGGTGTTGGTGGATGGGGACTGGTTGGGCCTCTGTTCCAGCAAGAAGCGGAGAGCCCTCAAACCATCCTGCTGGGAGATGGAGGTGTAGAGCGATTGGACGTCCATAGTGAAGAGGAGGCGGTTGGGACCAGGAAACTGGAAATTGTCAAAATGACGTAGGGCGTCAGAAGAGTCACGGATGTAGGTGGGAAGAGACTGGACCAGCGGAGAAAAGATAGAGTCTAGATAGGAAGAAATAAGTTCAGTTGGGCAGGAGCAGGCTGACACAATGGGTCTGCCGGGACAGTCCCGTTTGTGGATTTTGGGAAGGAGGTAGAAGCGGGCTGTCCGGGGTTGCGGGACTATGAGGTTGGAAGCTGTAGAGGGAAGATCTCCAGAGGAGATGAGGTCAGTGACAGTCCTTTGGACGGTGGCTTGATGTTCGGTGGTGGGGTCATGGTCCAGAAGAAGGTAGGAAGAGGTGTCTGTGAGTTGGCGTTGAGCTTCTGCAAGGTAGAGGTCGGTACGCCATACAACAACAGCACCACCCTTGTCTGCAGGTTTGATGATCATGTCGGGGTTAGACCTGAGAGAACGGAGTGCCTCAAGTTCAGAGGGGGACAGGTTCGAGTGAGTGAGGGGGGCAGAGAAATTCAGACGACCAATGTCTCGCCGACAGTTTTCAATGAAGAGATCAAGAGCGGGTAAGAGGCCAGGGTGAGGGGTCCAGGTAGAGGGAGAATGCTGGAGGCGGGTGAATGGGTCTGCTGGTCGGGGGAGGACTCCTGGTCGAAGAAGTGAGCCCGGAGGCGGAGGCGACGGAAGAAGAGCTCAACGTCATGCCGAGCGCGAAATTCATTGAGGTGGGGGCGTCAGGGGATAAAACTGAGACCTTTGCTGAGTACAGAACGCTCAGCATCAGAGAGGGGGAGGTCAGAGGGAGGTCCAGGATGGTATGTTGCCTCCCTGGTGCTAGGGTCAAGGATGTCTCAGAGTGGTTACAGGACATTCTGAAGGGGGAGCCAGTGGTCGTGATATACCTTGCTACAAACGGCGTAGGTTAAAAAAGGACGAGGTCCTAAAAGCAGAATATAGGGAGTTAGGAAGTAAGTTGAAAAGTAGGACCTCAAAGGTAGTGATCTCAGGATTACTATCAGTGCCACGTGCCAGTCAGAGGAGAAATAGAAGGATATATCGGCTGAAGGGATAGTGTAAGGGGGAGGGTTTTAGATTCCTGGGACATTGGGACCGGTTCTGGGGGAGGTGGGACTGGTACAAACTGGACGGGTTACACCTGGGCAGGACCGGGACTGATGTCCTAGGGGGAGCATTTGCTAGAGTGGTTGGGGAGGGTTTAAACTAAAATGGCAGGGGGATGGGAACCTTTGTAAGGAGTCAGAGGAGGGGGGAATCATAGACAAGAACAAAAGACAGAAAGGGGAATAAGAAATGTGATAGACAGAGAAATCAAGGGCCAGAATCAAACAGGGCCACAGTGAAAAATAGTGGGAAGGGGACAAGTAATGTTAAAAAGACAAGTCTTCAGGCTTTGTACCTGAACAAGCGAAAATTTCGCAATAAAGTGGATGAATTAATCGCGCTAATAGATGTAAACGGGTATGATATAGTCGGGACTACAGAGACATGGCTACAAGGTGACCAGGGATGGGAAATGAACATCCAGGGGTATTCAGTATTTAGGAAAGGCAGCCAAAAAGTAAAAGGCGGTGGAGTTGCAATAGTGAGGAAGGATATTAGCTCTGACGATGTGGAATCTGCATGGGTAGAGCTGAAAAAAAACTAAGGGGCAAAAAATGTTAGTGGGGATTGTATATAGACCCCTAAACTGTACTGGTGATGTTGGACTTGGCATTAAACAGGAAATTGGAGACGCATGCGAAAAAGGAACATCTGTAATTATGGGTGACTTTCATCTGCATATAGATTGGGGAAATCAAATTAGTTACAATACCATAGAGGAGGAATTCTTGGAGTGCATATGGGATGGTATTCTGGACCAATACACTGAGGAACTAACCAGAGAACAGGCCATCCTAGACTGGGTATTGTGTAATGAGAGAGGAATAATTGACAATCTAGTGATGCGAGACCCCTTTGGGGATGAGCGACCATAATATGATAGAATTCATCATCAAGATGGAAAGTGATGTAGTTGATTCTGAGACTAGGGTCCTGAATCTTAATAAAGGAAATTACAAAGGTATGAGGCACGAGTTGGCTATGAAGGATTGGGAAACGTTACTTAAAGGGATGACGGTGGATAGGCAATGGCAAACATTCAAAGAGCGCATGGACAAACTGCAACAATTGTTTATTTCTGTCTGGCGCAAAAGTAAAACGGGAAAGGTAGCCAAACCATGGCTTACAAGGGAAATTAGAAATAGCATTAGATCCAAGGAAGAGGCATATAAATTCACCAGAAAAAACAACAGACCTGAGGATTGGGAGCAGTTTAGAATTCAGCAAAGGAGGACCAAGGGATTGATTAAGAATGTAAAAATAGAGTACGAGAGTAAGGTTGCGGGAACATAAAAAGTGACTGTAAAAGTTTCTATAGGTATGTGAAGAGAAAAAGATTAGTGAAGACAAATGAAGGTCCCTTACAGTCAGTAACAGGGGAATGTATTATGGGGAATAAAGAAATGGTTGATCAACTAAATACTTACTTTGATTTTGTCTTCACAATGGAGGACACAAATATCATACCAGAACTGTTGGGGAACACAGGGCTTAGTGAGAGAGAGGAACTGAAGGAAATCAGTATTAGTAGAGAAATGGTGTTGGGGTAATTGATGGGATTGAAGGCCGATAAATCCCCAGGGCCTGATGGTCTGCATCCCAGAGCACTTAAGGAAGTGGCCCTGGAACAATGAATGCATTGGTGGTCATCTTCCAAGATTCTATCGACTGTGGAACAATTCCTACAGATTGGAGGGTAGCTAATATAACCCCACTATTTAAAAAGGGAGGTAGAGAGAAAACAGGGAATTATAGACCAGACAACCTGACATCGTTAGTGGGGAAAATTCTGGAGTCCATTATCAAAGATTTTCCAGCAGAGCACTTGGAGAACAGTGGCAGAATCGGGCAGAGTCAGCATGGATTTACGAAATGGAAATCATGCTTGACAAATCTACTAGAATTCTTCAAGGATGTAACTGGTAGAGTTGATGAGGGAGAGCCAGAGAATGTGGTTTATTTGTACTTTCAGAAGGCTTTCGACAAAGTCCCATATTAGGGCCGCACAGTGGCGCAGTGGTTAGCACTGCAGCCTTACAACTCCAACAACCCGCGTTCACTTCTGCGTACTGCCTCTGTGGAATTTGCAACTTCTCCCTGTGACTGTGTGGGTTTCCACCAGGTGCTCCGATTGTCTCCCAAGGACTTGCAGGTTGTTAGGTAAATTAGCCATTGTAAATTGCCCCGAATGTAGGTAGGTGGTAGAAGAATTGTGGGGATGTGGTAGGGAATATGGGATGAATGTAGGATTAGTATAAGTTGATGGTTGGCACAGATTTGGTGGGCTGAAGGGCCTGTTTCAGTGCTGTATGTTTCTATAAGAGATTAGTGTGTAAAGTTAAAGTGCATGGAATTGGGGGTAGTGTATTGCAATGGATAGAAAATTGTTTGGTAAGCAGGAAACAAAGGATAGGGATAAATGGGTCTTTTTCCGAATGGCAGGCAGTGACTAGTGGGGTGCCGCAGGGATCAGTGCTAGGAACCCAGCTATTCACAATATATATTAATGATTTAGATGAGGGAACTAAATGTAATATCTCCAAATTTGCAAAACTGGGTGGGAGTGTGAGTTGTGAGGAGGATGCAGAGAGGCTTCAGGGTGATTTGGACAAGTTAAATGAGTGGGCAAGTGCATGGCAGATGCAGTATAATGTGGATAAATGTGAGGTTATTCACATTGGTAGCAAAAACAGGAAGACAGATTATTATCTGAATGGCTATAAATTGAGAGAGGGGACTATGAATATGAAGGGAGACCTGGGTGTTCTCGTACACCAGTCACTGAAGGTAAGCATGCAGGTGCAACAGGCAGTAAAAAGGCAAATGATATGTTGGCCTTCATAGCGAGAGGATTTGAGTACAGGAGCAGGGATGTCTTACTGCAATTATACAGGGCCTTGGTGAGGTCACACCTGGAATATTGTGTGCAGTTTTGGTCTCCTTATCTGAGGAAGGATGTTCTTGCTATAGAGGGAGTGCAGCGAAGGTTTATCAGACTGATTCCTGGGATGGCGGGACTGATGTATGAGGAGAGATTGAGAAGGTTAGGATTATATACGCTGGAGTTCAGAAGAGTGAGGAGGGATCTCATAGAAACCTATAAAATTCTAACAGGACTTGACAGGGTAGATGCAGGAAGGATGTTCCTGATGGTGGGGGAGTCCAGAACCAGGGGTCATAGTCTAAGGATACGGGGTAAACCTTTCAGGACTGAGATGAGGAGACATTTCTTCACCCAGAGAGTGCTGAGCCTGTGGAATTCGCTCCCACAGAAAGCAGTTGAGGCCAAAACATTGTATGTTTTCAAGAAGGAGTTAGATATAGCTCTTGGGCCTAAAGGGATCAAAGGATATGGGGGGAAAGCGGGAACAGGTTACTGAGTTGGATGATCAGCCATGATCATAATGAATGGCGGAGCGGGCTCGAAGGACCGAATGGCCTACTCCTTCTCCTATTTTCTATGTTTCCTTTCCCATTTCTAATACATTGTTCTCTATATAATCTCTTCCTTGTCTTCTTCTAATCGTCAAGATGGGAATCCATCAGGATCAGGGGTTTTACTCTCTCTAAGATTGACTTGTTTACCAATTCCACCCCCACCCCCAACTTTCTATTTTAAACGTTTTTCGATCTTTTTTGATCTCTTCTTCTAATGTCATGCTGACCATGTCAGTCTCCCTGGTAAATACCGAGGTAAAGGAATTATTTCATATTTCGGTCCTCTCGCTCTCACGACCTGAGTTTATCATGTGTATCCCTGAGTGACCCAATCCCTATCCTGATTTTTCATTTGTTATTGAGGTGTCTGTGGAATAATTTCCTTTTTTTCTTATATTTATTGATAATTTAATTTTGTCATTTCTCTTTGACTTCCTATTTGTTTTTTTAAAGTCTTACCTGACCTTTTCATATTCCCTTTTGTCATTCTCTCCTTTGTGTCTGCCTTTATCTGTTGTTTTAACTTTGCTCAGTTTACGGAGAATGTAGAGCATTTCCTAAGTACATCAAGGCTGTTGATCCAGGCATGTGACTCCTGTGGTTCAATGGGTAAAACACTGACTTCACAATTCAGGATTGTCAATGCAATCCCTATCTGGGGTAAACTTGGCTTTGAATAATCTTCATTCTGTGAAAACCAGCTCATTGTCCTTGTTGCTGAAATACACAGTGATCAAATAACTTCATCAGCTCCTGTCTTGTAAATGACTGAAATTTAGGGGAAGCAAGTTAAACCTGTGGAAAGCCACTTGCTCTTCACATATAATTGATGTTTTGCCCAGAAATCACTGTATCAATTCCTGACAGGCAAAAGAAAGTCAGATCATGTCATGTCATTACTGGGTTCTTTCAAATTGATCGAATGTGGTTGTGTATGAATAGAAAGATTGGAGCACAAAAAGGCATCAAATGTGGCAGTGATTATAGAGAGACAAAGGGGACAGTTGCAAAGACCAAACTCTTTCCATGTACAGCCACATGGCCTAATGGATAAGGTCCAGCCCTCCTAAAACAAGCATTGATGGTGCAAGTCTCATTTGTGATGAAAGCAGTTTTAGGTGAAGGAGCACATTCTGTAAACAGGCTGCATTCTGTAACAAGCAGTTAGTTTTCTTTTTAACTGATCAGCCAATCTCGGCAGTTCCTGTTCGGCTCCCTCCTCACTCTCGCCTTGCTTTCCAGTGTCACAATCCAATGTAATGTTTCTACTGAGCTGTGCACCATCCCAACACCCAGGGAACAATGTCACTTGCACTTTCCAGGCAAATACTTCCCTTTTAAATCCTGTCTTCAGATTACCCAATGTCTGAGGCACAGTTGTTACTTTGTAATGTAGATATCCAATTACAATACACGTATGATTGATGTTATCAGATTCAGGGTGAAATACACAGCACACTCTTCCTCCAAGCTGGAAAATTCTAGGTTCAAATGTTACCTTGTTTATCATAGAAACTTACAGCAGAAGGAGACCATTCAGCCCATCGTATACACTCAGTTACAATAATAACTCCTCTAGTGTTCCTCAATTCTACTGAAATAGATTCTGTCTTTGGTCTCTCAACTCTATCATTCCTCCTCAGTGTTATAATAGTTTCTTTGAACAATGCTGCCATGCCCTCCATTTTTCCTGCCCTATTATTCCTGAATATCTTGTTTCCAGGAATATTCATTATCCCAATCTTCCCCTCCTTTGAGCCAGATCTCTGTTATTGCCACAATATCATAGTCCCGTGTGGTGACTTGTCCCTGCAGCTCACGGAGCTCATTTCCCACACTCAGTACATTTACTCACATACACTCCAAATCCATCTCAGACTGCTTCATATTTACTCCCAGTCTGACCCTCCCATTTCTGAATTATTCTTTATTCTGGTGCTATTTGTCTCTCCCAGTCCACTTTACATCTTGCTTCTCCTCTCTAATGCTTCATCCTGGTGCCTGCCCCACCCCCGCCAAATTCATGTAAACCTTCACTAACAACACCAGTTAAAGTTTCTTCAAGGACATCAGTCCCAGTTTTGTTGATGGAGATTCACAGAGTTATACAGCACTGAAACAGGCCCTTTGGCCCATCGTGCCTGTGCCGGCCATTAAGCACCTGTTTGTTCCCATTTTCCAGCAGTTGGCCCATAGCCTGTATGCTATAGCATTTCAAGTGGTCATCTAAATACTTCTTAAATGTTGTGAGGGTTCCTGCCTCAACCACCCTTTCAGGCAGTGTGTTCCAGATTCCAACCACCCTCTGGGTGAAAAGGTTTTTCCTCAAATCCCCTCTAAACCTCCTGCCTCTTACATTTAATTTATGCCCCCTGATTATTGACACAGCCACTAAGGGAAAATGTTTCTTCCTATCTATCCTATCTATGCCCCTCATAATTTTGTAGACCGCAATCAGGTCCCCCCTCAGCATTCTCTGCTTTTAGGAAAACAACCCTAGCCTATCCAGTCTCTTGTCATAGCTGAAATGTTCCAGCCCAGGCAACATCCTGGTGAATCTCCTCTGTACCCTCTCCAGTGCAATCACATCCTTCCTGTAGTGTGCTGCCCAGAACTGTACACAGTACTCCAGCTGTGGCCTAACTAGTGTTTTATACAGCTCCATCATAACCTCCCTGCTCTTATATTCTGTGCCGCGGCTGATCAAGGCAAATATCCCGTATTCCTTCCTAACCACCTTATCTACCTGTGCTGCTGCCTTCAGTGATCTATGGACAAGTCCATCAAGGTCCCTCTGACCCTCTGTACTTCCTAGGGTCCTACCATCCATTGTGCATTCCCTTGCCTTATTAGACCTCCCAAAATGCATCATCTCACACTTGTCAGGATTAAATTCCATTTGCCACTGCTCTGCCCATCTTACCAGCCAATCTCTTTCAGATTAGAATTAGAACATTACAGCGCAGTACAGGCCCTTCGGCCCTCGATGTTGCGCCGACCTGTGAAACCATCTGACCTACACTATTCCATTTTCATCCATATGTCTATCCAATGACCACTTAAATGCCCTTAAAGTTGGCGAGTCTACTACTGTTGCAGGCTGGGCGTTCCACGCCCCTACTACTCTCTGAGTAAAGAAACTACCTCTGACATCTGTCCTATATCTATCACCCCTCAACTTAAAGCTATGTCCCCTCGTGTTTGCCATCACCATCCGAGGAAAAAGACTCTCACTATCCACCCTATCTAACCCTCTGATTATCTTATATGTCTCTATTAGGTCACCTCTCCTCCTCCTTCTCTCCAACGAAAACAACCTCAAGTCCCTCAGCCTTTCCTCGTAAGACCTTCCCTCCATACCAGGCAACATCCTAGTAAATCTCCTCTGCACCCTTTCCAAAGCTTCCACATCCTTCCTATAATGCGGTGACCAGAACTGCACACAATACTCCAAGTGCGGTCTCACCAGAGTTTTGTACAGCTGCAGCATGACCTCGTGGCTCCGAAACTCGATCCCCCTACTAATAAAAGCTAACACACCATATGCCTTCTTAACAGCCCTATTAACCTGGGTAGCAACCTTCAGGGATTTATGTACCTGGACACCAAGATCTCTCTGTTCATCTACACTACCAAGAATCTTCCCATTAGCCCAGTACTCTGCATTCCTGTTACTCCTTCCAAAGTGAATCACCTCACACTTTTCCACATTAAACTCCATTTGCCATCTCTCAGCCCAGCTCTGCAGTCTATCTATGTCCCTCTGTACCCTACAACATCCTTCGGCACTATCCACAACTCCACCGACCTTAGTGTCATCTGCAAATTTACTAACCCACCCTTCTACACCCTCTTCCAGGTCATTTATAAAAATGACAAACAGCAGTGGCCCCAAAACAGATCCTTGCGGTACACCACTAGTAACTAAACTCCAGGATGAACATTTACCATCAACCACCACCCTCTGTCTTCTTTCAGCTAGCCAATTTCTGATCCAAAGCTCTAAATCACCTTCAACCCCATACTTCCACATTTTCTGCAATAGCCTACTGTGGGGAACCTTATCAAACGCCTTACTGAAATCCATATACACCACATCCACTGCTTTACCCTCATCCACCTGTTTGGTCACCTTCTCGAAAAACTCAATAAGGTTTGTGAGGCACGACCTACCCTTCACAAAACCATGCTGACTATCGCTAATGAGCTTATTCTTTTCTAGATGATTATAAATCCTGTCTCTTATAACCTTTTCCAACATTTTACCACAACCGAAGTAAGGCTCACAGGTCTATAATTACCAGGGCTGTCTCTACTCCCCTTCTTGAACAAGGGGACAACATTTGCTATCCTCCAGTCTTCCGGCACTATTCCTGTCGACAATGACGACATAAAGATCAAGGACAAAGGCTCTGCAATCTCCTCCCTAGCTTCCCAGAGAATCCTAGGATAAATCCCATCTGGCCCAGGGGACTTATCTATTTTCACACTTTCCAAAATTGCTAACACCTCCTCCTTGTGAACCTCAATCCCATCTAGCCTCACAGTCTGAATCTCAGTATTCTCCTCGACATCATTTTCTTTCTCTACTGTAAATACTGACGCAAAATATTCATTTAACGCTTCCCCTATCTCCTCTGATTCCACACACAACTTCCCACTACTATCCTTGATTGGCCCTAATCTAACTCTAGTCATTCTTTTATTCCTGATATACCTGTAGAAAGCCTTAGGGTTTTCCCTGATCCTATCCGCCAATGACTTCTCGTGTCCTATCCTTGCTCTTCTTAGCTCTTCCTTTAGATCCTTCCTGGCTAGCTTGTAACTCTCAAGCGCCCTAACTGAGCCTTCACGTCTCATCCTAACATCAGCCTCTTCTTCCTCTTGACAAGCGCTTCAACTTCTTTAGTAAACCACGGCTCCCTCGCTCGACAACTTCCTCCCTGCCTGACAGGTACATACTTATCAAGGACACACAGTAGCTGCTCCTTGAATAAGCTCCACATTTCGATTGTGCCCATCCCCTGCAGTTTCCTTCCCCATCCTACGCATCCTAAATCTTGCCTAATCGCATCATAATTTCCTTTCCCCCAGCGATAATTCTTGCCCTGCGGTATATACCTGTCCCTGCCCATCGCTAAGGTAAACCTAACCGAATTGTGATCACTATCACCAAAGTGCTCACCGACATCTAAATCTAACACCTGGCCGGGTTCATTACCCAGTACCAAATCCAATGTGGCATCGCCCCTGGTTGGCCTGTCTACATTACATATCATCATGTAATCTAAGGCTTTCCTCCTCACTATTTACGACACCACCAATTTTCACGTCATCTGTGAACTTACTGATCATACCTCCTATATTCACGTCTAAATCATTAATGTACACTACAAACAGCAATGGTCCCAGCACTGATCCCTGCAGTACACCACTGGTCACAGGCTTCCAATCACATAAACAACCCTCGACCAAGATAAAATATATCATTGAGCAAATGGCATCAGGAAACCAGATCTGCTTCCACCTGCTCCACATCATTGTTAAAGGATGTGGAATTGGCTGAAAATAAAGTGAGTGGCCACAGGGACAGGTGGAATTTAGAAAGAATCCAGAGCAAACAGCAAGAGCATCCAGTGTGATGTCGTGCTCCTGTGGCCGAATGGATAAGGCACTGGTTTCTACAGGCAGGTATTTGTGAGGTTAAATCCCATCTGGGATGAGATTAATCTTCATTCAGTGAATATCTGCTCTTTGTCATCATTAAGAAACACACAAAGATTAAAGTAGCTTCAGTTTGAGTGCTGTCTGAGAAATGACTGAAACATAGAGTCAGGGTAAGCAAAGAAAGCTCTGGAAAGACACTTGCTTTTCACATTTCACACACTTTTCTACTTTGAGAACTGCCAAAGTTGGAAACAATTTTCCTGAACATTTGCTCCTCTCTCACCTTCCCACTATTTGCTCGCCCAGAGTCTCGACTCAGTCACAATAATAACTCCTCCAGCGTTCCTCAAGTCTACCAGCCAACATTTTGCCCAGTAATCAACGATACCAATTGCTGACAGACAACAGTAAGTTATATCCTGTCACATCATTGCTGAAATCTTTGGTATTAATACATTGTATTTGGGTGTGAAAATAAAATGCTGACCCACAAAAAGCTTCAAATTTGCCAGTGCTTAGAAAGGGTGTCAAAGGGACAAGTTGCAACACAAAATTTTACAGCCCCAGTGGCCTAATGGATAAGGCACTGGCCTCCTAAGCCAGTGATTGTGGGTTCAAGTCCCATCTGGGGTGCAGCAAGCATGTATTAAATCATTCTCTTAACTTTGCAACCAATCTCACCAGGGCTGATTCAGTTTGCTGCTTCCTATTATTTGCCACAATCTGATGCAATTGTTCAACCAAGCTCTGTGCCATCTTCACACTCACTGAACAAAACCACCTCCACTTTCCACACAAATCCTCTCCCTTTTACCCCTCTTTTCACTTCACACAACATCCCATGCACAGTTCCTTCTTTCAAATACAAACACAAATTACAACTCATCTACAAATCCTCTAAACACATTCACACCTCAAATACACACCATACTCTTCCTCCAAACACCAACAATTCTATCTTCAATTATTATCTGGGCTTCCACACTATGAAAATGCTCAGCAGGCAACTGTACAGTCTGTTGGTCCACTGAGCTGCACAGACCAGGCAGTCGTCAGGATCAATACTTTTTTTTATTCATCCGCAGGATGTAAGTGCTGGCAAAGCCAGAATTTATTGTCTATCCATAAATTCCCTTCACAAAGTGCTGACCCCTCTTCTTGAACAGTTTCAGTCTGTGTAGTGAAGGTACACCCACAATGCTGTTAGGGACGGAGTTCCAGGATTTTGACCCAGTGACAGTGAAGGAACAGTGATATATTTCCAAATCAGGAAGGTTTGGGACTGGGAGGGGAACTTGGAGGTGGTGGTGTTCCCATGCACCAGCATGCTCTTGTCCTTCTAGGTCACTGTGGGTGTACCGATCTCACATGGACTGCAGTGGTTCAAGAAGGCAGCTCACCACCACCTTCTCAAGGGCAATTAGACATGGGCAATAAATGCTGGCCTAGCCAATGACACCCTCATCCCATGAATAAAAAAAGAAATACATTATTCCGAATGTGTTATTAGAAGCTATTTTTATCACGAGAATCAGTAGCTGAAAAAAATGTCTTATATCTCGGCATCATAAATTAAAATTTAAAATCAGCGCTCCGAATTTGCCATAACCTTCCTTTTTTTTCCTGATCCAATCCTCTATATCCCTTGACATCCAGGGTTCCCTGGACTTGTTGGTCCTACCCTTCACCTTAACACGAACATGTTGGCTCTGAACTTTCAATATTTCCTCTTTGAATGACTCCCACTGGTCTGATGTAGACTTTCCTACAAGTAGCTGCTCCCAGTCCACTTTGGCCAGATCCTGTTTTATCATATTGAAATCGGCTTTCCCCCAATTCAGTACCTTTATTTCTGTCCAGCTTTGTCCTTTTCCATAACTACCTTAAATCTTACATAGTTATGGTCATGCTCCCCCATTGACACTTTTACCACTTGTCCGGCTTCATTTCCTCGGATTAGGACCAGTACTGCCCCTTCTCTTGTAGGTCTTTCTACGTACTGGCTCAAAAAGCTCTCCTGTATGCATTTTAAGAATTCCGTCCCCTTTAAGCTTTTTTCACTAAGACTATCCCAGCTGATATTGGGGAAGTTAAAAGCCCCTACTATTATTACCCTATTATTTTTACATTTGGGACAGCTCTCCCAAATTTGGCACAAACCCCAGATAATTAGTAAGGAGGACTTTGCAGGGTCAGGTTTTCATTGTCAATGCTGAGGTCGATGCCAGGTGATCACTCTGGTTTCATTCTTACTGACTTCATGGCAGTTAGATACTACTGTGTGGCTTGCTGGGCCATTTCAGACAGCAGTTAAGAGTCAACCACATTATGGTGCATCTGGAGTCACACATAGGCCAAACCAGGTAATGACAGCAGATTCCCTTCTCTAAAGAAGATTATTAAACCAGATTCATTTTCACAACAATTGACTATGGCTTCATGGCCATCATTTAAATAGCTTTTTAAATTCCAGATGTATGAATTAAATTCAAATTCTACTTTCTGCCATGGTAAGATTCAAACCAATGACCCCAGAAGAATACCCGAGGATCTCAAAGTTATTGATCCAGTGACAAGACCACTCCACTACCACCTCCCCATTGTTTTCCTTTATCAAGTCCCCAGACTCACTCTCCAGAGGACCAATATTAGCTTTAGTTACTCTTTTCCTAGTGGTGCAGTGGTTAGCACCGCAGCCTCACAGCTCCAGGGACCTGGGTTCGATTCTGGGTACTGCCTGTGTGGAGTTTGCAAGTTCTCCCTGTGTCTGCGTGGGTTTTCTCCGGGTGCTCCGGTTTCCTCCCACAAGCCAAAAGACTTGCAGGTTGACAGGTAAATTGGCCATTATAAATTGTCACTAGTAGAGGTAGGTGGTAGGGAAATGTAGGGACAGGTGGGGATGTTTGGTAGGAATATGCGATTAGTATAAATGGGTGGTTGATGTTCGGCACAGACTCGGTGGGCCGAAGGGCCTGTTTCAGTGCTGTATCTCTAATCTAATCTATTTAAATACTTGTAGACACTCTTACTATCTGTTTTTATATTACTAGCTAGTTTTCTCTCATGCTCTACTTTCTACCTCTTAATTAATTTTTTCATCATTCTTTGCTGGTTCTTAAAATCTGTCCAATCTTCTGACAGATCACTAATCTTTGCCGAATTGTACAGTGTTTCTTTTAATTTGATACCACCTTAAACTTCCTTATTTAGCCACGGATGATGCATCCTTCTCAAAGGATCTTTCTTTCTCACTGGGATAAATCTTTGCTGACAGTTATTAAACATCCCCTTAAAGGTCTGCCACTGCATGTCGCCTCCTTTACCATGAATTTATTGATTAATCCTGTCTCATTATACATTACCAGGTCTAGAATAGCCTGCTCCTTAGTTGGCTCTAGAACATACTGCTCTAAGAAATTGTCCCGAATACACTCGATGAACTCATTTTTCAGGTTACCTTTGCCAATCTGACTCCTCCAATCTATATGTAGATTAACGTCACCCATGTGGGGATTACAGATCTGTTAGCCTTACATCAGTAGTAGGGAAAATGCTAGAATCTATTCTAAAGTTGTGATAATGTACACTTGGATAATAATGACCTGATTGGGCAAAGTCAACATGGATTTATAAATGGGAAATCAGTTTTACCAAACCAGTTGAGGTTTTTTTGAGGATGTTACTAACAGAATTGATAAAGGGGAGTCGGTAGATGTGGTATACTTGGATTTTCAGAAGGCTTTTGATAAAGTCCCCCACGGGAGATTGCTTAGCAAAATTAAAGCACATGGGATAGGAGGTAATATACTGGCATGGATTAAGGATTGGTCAACAGGCATAAAACAGAGAGTCGGAATAAAGGGATCATTCTTGCATTGGCAGGCTGTGACTAGTGGGGCCACAGCTGGTCACAATGTATATCAATGGTTTGGGGACCAAATGCAAGTTCATGGATGGCACAAAACTAGGTGGGAATGTGTTTTGTGAGGAAGATGTAAATCTCTCAAGGAGATTTTGGACAGACTTAGTGAGTGGGCAAGAACATGGCAGATGGAATATAATGTGGAAAAATGTGAGGTTAGCCACTTTGACAGGAGGAAGAGATGTGCAGAGTATTTCTTAAATGGTAAGAGATTAGAAAGTGTAGATGCACAAAGGGACATGGGTGTCCTTGTCAATAAGTCACTGAAAGTTAACATGAAGGAGCAGGAAGAAATTAAGAAGGCTGATGGTATGTTACTCCTTAGTGCAAGAGGATTTGACTACAGGAGTTGCAAAGTCTTGCTTCAGTAAGTAACAGAGCTACCCCACCAACTTTTCCAAGCTTCCTGTCATTTCAAAATGTTGAATACCCTTCAATATTCAGGTCACAGCCTTGTCTCTGTAATGGCTGTCAGGTCTGACATATTTATTTCTATCTGTGCTAACAATCCATCCATTTCCTTACAAATGCTGCACGCATTCAGATACAGAGCCTTTAACTCTGTCTTTTAAGCATTTCTGCAATCTTTGGCCTTGTCTACTGGTGCTGTCTTGTGTTTGCATGTTCTGACCCGTCCCATCATACTGTGGTTATCATTACCCAAAGCGCTGTCCTGCTCTATTACCTCATTGTTTCCCTTTGATTTACTACATCTCCTCTCACATGATCCCTTCCCCCCCACTATTTAGTTTAAATCCCTCTCTACCACCCTCGTTATATGACTTGTCAGAACAGTTGTTCCAACATGGTTCAGGTGAAGACCATCCCAGCGGTACAGCTCCCACTTTCCCCAGTACTGGTGCCAGTGCTCCATGAATTGAAACTCATTTCTCCCACACCAGTCTGAGTCACACATTCACCTCTTTAATCTTATTTACCATACACCAATTTGCTCGTGGCTCAGGTAATAATCCAGAGATTATGACTTTTGAGATTCTGATATTAAATTTAGCATCTCGCGACTCATAGTCCCCACAGAGAAATTCTATCCTAGTCCTACTTATGATATGTTTGTTACCCACATGGACCACAGCAACTGCATCCTCCCCCCTCCCACTGCATGTTCCACTCCAGCACCGAGCAGATGACCCGAACCCTGGCACAGGGCAGGCAAAACAGCTTTCTAGAATCTTGCTCTTGGCTGCAGAGAACCGTGTCTGTCCCCCTAACGATATTATCTCCTACTAACACCACATTGCTTTTTACTCCTCCTGCTTGAATGGCTTCCTGTACCATGGTGCCATGGTCAGTTGGCTCATTACCCCACAGTCTTCATTCTCATCCATACAAACTGAAAGAACCTCAAACCTGTTGGACATTTACAAGGGCTGAGGCTTCTCCACATCTGCTTTCTCGATCCCCTAACCTGCCTCACTCGCAGTCACGCCCTCCTATACCTGACCAAATCAGAAAATGCTGTCCGATGGGATGAGACTGCCTTCTGGAACAGTGTGTCCAGGTAACCTTCCCCCACCCTGGTGCATCACAGTGTCTGTAGCTCAGCCTCCAGTTCATCTAGACTGAGCCGAAGCTCCTCGAGCCAAAGACACTTACTGCAGACATGGGTGTCGTGGATCACATTGGTGTCCACGAGCTCCAGCATACTGCAGCTACAATGCATCTCCTGCCCTGCCATCCTGATTGTGTTTTAAGTAACTAATTAATTATTTACTTATTTAATTTTTAAATTCATGCCTCTCCTCACCAGCATTTACTGTACTTATTTAAACCTTGGTAATGCAATACTTAAATACTGACAATGCTTAAAAATGAAACAAGAGCAAGTGCATCTTCTTCCTTCCCTTCTGCTTCCATGTCTTAATTAATTAGAAGGTAGCTACTTATTTTAATCTTTATTTAACGCTTTTCCAATTTCCAGCTATTAACACACACCCCCTCACAGCAGTGTACTAATCTAGCTATTTACAGATCCTCCCTAATAGCAGTTACTCACCAGCCAATCACCTTACAGCTTCCCTGTGATGTCACTGTCTCAAGGTTACCCTCTATTTCTGGGAAGTAACTTGCATCTTCTACAGCGACTGGAGGCTGGAAAAGGGACACCTCTTTCACTCTCTGCACCAAACTTTCCAATGAACCAAATTCTTATCTTCACACTCTGACTGTGTCTCACTCAGGCAAAGTCTCCTCTCTGTTTGCCCCTTATTTCATGCTTTTTGAAAATAAATAAATTATTTGGAAAGACATGGGACAATTGAGCATTACAGTACGTACTGTAGGAGGGCTAATTTCAATGAGTTAAAAGGGATCTGACCTCATTGGGTTGGAATTAAGAATTGGTAGGAAAGATAGTTTTTTGAAAAAGGAGTGCTTCAAAGAGGAGATAGTTCCGGTACAGAGCAGACACATCCCCACGAGGGAGAAAGGAATGGCATCCAAAGTTAGAACTTTCTGCCTGACAAAAGATAAAGAGATGAAAATGAGAGAGAAAAACAGAGGCTTATAACAAATGTAAGATTGATAATGCGTAGAAAACCAAGTTGAATATAGAAAGTACAGAGAAGATCAAAAAAGGAAAGAAGAGGGGCAAAGAGATTACGAGAATAGATTTGCAGCGAACATAAAAGGGAACTCAAAAGTCTTTTATAAACAATATAAACGGCCAACAGGTAGTGAAAGGAAGGGTGGGATTGATTAGGGACCAAAAAGGAGATATTCTTGTGGAGGCAGAGCACATGGCTGACACAGTTAGCAGGTTCAATATCTGCTGTGGGCGGATGTTAAGTTTATCTCAGCCAGGAAAGGCAGTGAACACAGGAAGATAGGAAAAGGAGTTTGTATTTCAGACACTTGAACCTGTTCTGCCGTTCAATTAGATCAGGACTGATCTGTATCCTGACTCCATTGTACCATCTACAAGATCCACTGCAGTAACTCACCATGGCCCCTTCGACAGCACCTTCCAAACCCGTGACCTCGACCATCTCGAAGAATAGGGCAGCAGAGACATGGGAGCATCACCACCGGCAAGTTTCTCTCCAAGTCACATATCATCCTGATTGGAAATATATCACCATTCCTTCACTGTCACTGGAACAATATCCTGGAACTCCCTTCTTAACAGCATTGTGTGTGTACCCGCACTAGATGGACTGTAGCGGTTCAAGAAGGCAGCTCACCACCACCGTCTCAAAGACAATTAGGGATGAGTAACAAATGCTGGCCTTGCCAGTGACGCCCACATCTCATGAAAGAATTACAAAATAATTGTCACCTTGGTTCCATGTCCCTTAATATCATTGACTCACATAAATCTATCAATCTCAGATTTAAAATTATTAATTGAGTATCTATTGTTTTTTGTCGGAGAGAGTTCCACATGTCTAAAAGTCTTTTCGTGAAGAAGTGTTTCCTAACTTCTCGCCTGAATGGCCTGGATCTGATTTTATGGTGATGTCTCCTTATCCTAGACGACCCTATCTGTGGAAAACCTTTCTTTCCATCTCACCTTTCAAAATTCAAAAAACCACAATCAAATCACCCCTAACCCTGCAATACAAGCCTAGTTTATGTCATCTTTCCTCACTATGTAACCGCTGGAGTACTGGTAACATTCTGGTGAATCTGCTCTGCACTCCATCCAAGGCCAATATATCCATTACGAGGGGTGGCACAGGGTCAGCACTGCAGCCTCACAGCTCCAGCGACCCGGGTTCAATTCTGGGTACTGCCTGTGCGGAGTTTGCAAGTTCTCCCTGTGACTTGGTGGGTTTTTGCCGGGTGCTCCGGTTTCCTCCCACTGCCAAAGACTTGCACGTGATAGGTAAATTGGCCGTTGTAAATTGCACCGAGTGTAGGTAGGGAATATGGGATTATTGTCGGGTTAGTATAAATGGGTGGTTCTTGGTCGGCACCGACTCGATGGGCCGAAGGGCCTGTTTCAGTGCTGTATCTCTAAATAAGATGCAGTGCACAGTACTTCAGAACTGATTTAACAAGGCATTTGTATAGCTGCAGCACAGCTTCCTCCCCCTTCTATTCTAGCCCTGTGGATTAAAAGGCAAATATTCCATGAGCCTTTTAGATTAATTTTTGTACCTGCCTATTACATTTTATTGATCTGTGTACATGGACATGTCAAATCTCTTTGACACTCCATCTATCCACATCGTGAGTATCTGAGACACACGGTGTGCAGATTGCCTCCACCATGCATCTTCACACCTTTCAGTTCACTGAATCAGCTCAAGAACATTGCAAAACATCGGAAGCAAGGCCAACACTCAGCAAACTGATCCTGTTCAACTCACCAGAATCCACATGGTGGGAAATGTGTGTCTGATGGACCTTCCTGCAGGATTTGGCACATATACGTCTGCACTGTCACCAAATCCACCGGGATGGCTATTCTTAGTGGCAGGTTAATACCTCATAGGTGACTGGAGAAACCAAATGGGCAAAGGTAGCCGAGATGAGGAGTTCATAGAATGTTTTCCTGATAGTTTCTTGGAACAGCCAACCAGAGAGCAGGCGATATAAGACCTGGTAGAAAAACAAGAAATGCTGGAAATACTCAGTAGGTCTGGCAGCATCTGTGCAGAGAGAAGCAGAGTCAATGTTTCAGGTCAGAGACCCTTCTTCAGAACACATAAGCTCACACATTTCTAGTTGCCCAATTGCTATAACACTGCCCTCCGAATCCTGAGATTGTGGATTTCTGCCATTTAGTAAATGTTGATCCAGAAACAAATGTGAAAACACTTTCTGTAAACATTATCAGAGTCTCTGACAGGCAAGTTGCCTCCCTCTTAATTGTAGGAGTATTGTCTCTTCAACCAAAGGTTGTGGGTTCCATTCTGTCCCATTCTGCATATTGAGCTGGCAATCCAATGCTGTGTTGAGATAGTGCTGCACTGTTGGAAATGTAACCTTTCGGATGGGATGTTACACTGAGGCTGTGACTATCCTCACAGGTAGATGTTACAAATCCCTGGAATTAATTTGAATAAGAGCAGTGGAATTATCCTCTGTGTTTTGGCCAATGTTAATCCCTCAATCAATGTGTCAAAAATAGAATATCTAGTTGTTAACACAACTATTTGGGGGAAGTTGCACAAATTTGCTCCCATGTTTCCTATCTTACAACAGTGAAAACATTTCTAAGTACTTCATTGACTGTGAAGTGATTTGGGATGTGGTCTGCATGGATTGGACCCTAAACTCTGGAATTCCCTCTCTCTGGGCTGAATTTTACTGACCCCCCCCCCCCCACCCCCGTGACATCGGGGGTCATTGCAGGGGGGGACTTAGAAAATCCTTCCAGGAGTGGACTGCCATGGGCCTTGACGCTGGGAAGGCCCCGCCGCATTTTAACGGCAGTGGCAAAGCCTCAGAGCAGCCCCTCACTGCTCAGCAAAGAAAAAATCATTGACATATTTCAATAAAGCATAATTACTTACCTTTTCATGATGTCCATCCCATGCCGATATTCCAGCCAGTTGCCAGAAGTCCTGCGTTTTCAGACTCTCCTTAAAATCCACCTCCTTGATCAAGCCTTTGGTCATGTGATCCAATATCTCCTAATGTGTCTCACTGTCATACTTTGTTTTATACTGTTCCTGTGAAGTGCCTTGGATGTTTTATTATGCTAAAGGTGCTATATAAATATAAGTTGTTGTTGTTTCTTTCTCTTTTCTGATTCATGTTATCAGATTCAGTGTCCAAATACAAAGCACACTCTTTCTCTAAGCTGGAAAATTCTAGGTTCACATGCTACCTGAGCTACCACATGATGAAAATATTCAGCAGACACAGTGTGCTGGGATCCTGAGCTGCACAAACCAGGTAGTTGCCAGGCTCAGTACCTGCTGTGTACTGAAATTAGTTCATCTCAGCCAGAGTAGGCAGTGGACAGATACAGTAAGCAGGTTGGCAATAATCAAGCTTCATTCACAGACTTCTCAATACCCTCCTTGTGCACTGTGACGTCGAATACCTTCACCTTCATGATGTGGAAGTGACATAATGATGTTTTGGACAATGATTGACATCATTGCTTTGTGTTTCTGTTCCCTCATGAATGCTCGTGAATCTCTGATGGAGTTGTGAGCCCTCTAACAATTGTTTCTAAATATCACCCCCATTGTAATCAGTGCAGATATCGAGCAATAGAAGCCTAATCAATGTAGGCCTTGTCTCTTTTATACAGCAATGTGCAAAAGGAAAACTTTGTATTATATAGTACTTAGTTACATAGAATTTACATCAGAGAAACAGGCCATTCAGCCCAAGAGTTCCATGCTGTTGTTTATGCACTAGCTTCCCCTTCATTGAATCTCTGCTATTTGCCTCAACTACTCCTAGTGGTCACAAGTTCCACATTCTAACCACTCACTGGGTAAATAAATTCCTCCTGAATTCCCGATTGGAATATCAGAGACTATCTTAAATTTATGGAGCCTGGTTCTGGTCTTGCCCACAAGTGGAAACATCTTTTCCACATTTACCCTATCAAATACTTTTGGAATCGGAGAGACCTCTATCAGGTCATCCCTCAGTCTTCTCTTTTCTAGAGAATAGAGCCCCAGTTTATTCAATCTTTCCTGACAGCTGTTACAAAAATTTCTAAATTCACTTGTAACAGCCCTTCAAAACACTCCCACAGGGGATGCTGAGACCAAGTGGGCCCACATCAGAGACGCCATCTATGAGTCAGCTTTGACCACCTACGGCAAAAGTGCGAAGAGAAATGCAGACTGGTTTCAATCTCATAATGAAGAGCTGGAACCTGTCATAGCCGCTAAGCGCATTGCACTTTTGAACTACAAGAAAGCCCCCAGCGATTTAACATCCGCAGCACTTAAAGCAGCCAGAAGTACTGCACAAAGAACAGCTAGGCGTTGCGCAAACGACTACTGGCAACACCTATGCAGTCATATTCAGCTGGCCTCAGACACCGGAAACATCAGAGGAATGTATGATGGCATGAAGAGAGCTCTTGGGCCAACCATCAAGAAGATCACCCCCCTCAAATCTAAATCGGGGGACATAATCACTGACCAACGCAAACAGATGGACCGCTGGGTTGAGCACTACCTAGAACTGTACTCCAGGGAGAATGCTGTCACTGAGACTGCCCTCAATACAGCCCAGCCTCTACCAGTTATGGATGAGCTGGACATACAGCCAACCAAATCGGAACTCAGTGATGCCATTGATTCCCTAGCCAGCGGAAAGGCCCCTGGGAAGGACAGCATTACCCCTGAAATAATCAAGAGTGCCAAGCCTGCTATACTCTCAGCACTACATGAACTGCTATGCCTGTGCTGGGACGAGGGAGCAGTACCCCAGGACATGCGCGATGCCAACATCATCACCCTCTATAAAAACAAAGGTGACCGCGGTGACTGCAACAACTACCGTGGAATCTCCCTGCTCAGCATAGTGGGGAAAGTCTTTGCTCGAGTCGCTCTGAACAGGCTCCAGAAGCTGGCCGAGCGCGTCTACCCTGAGGCACAGTGTGGCTTTCGTGCAGAGAGATCGACTATTGACATGCTGTTCTCCCTTCGTCAGATACAGGAGAAATGCCGTGAACAACAGATGCCCCTCTACATTGCTTTCATTGATCTCACCAAAGCCTTTGACCTCGTCAGCAGACGTGGTCTCTTCAGACTACTAGAAAAGATCGGATGTCCACCAAAGCTACTAAGTATCATCACCTCATTCCATGACAATATGAAAGGCACAATTCAACATGGTGGCTCCTCATCAGAGCCCTTTCCTATCCTGAGTGGTGTGAAACAGGGCTTTGTTCTCGCACCCACACTTTTTGGGATTTTCTTCTCCCTGCTGCTTTCACATGCGTTCAAATCCTCTGAAGAAGGAATTTTCCTCCACACAAGATCAGGGGGCAGGTTGTTCAACCTTGCCCGTCTAAGAGCGAAGTCCAAAGTACGGAAAGTCCTCATCAGAGAACTCCTCTTTGCTGACGATGCTGCTTTAACATCTCACACTGAAGAATGCCTGCAGAGTCTCATCGACAGGTTTGCGTCTGCCTGCAATGAATTTGGCCTAACCATCAGCCTCAAGAAAACGAACATCATGGGGCAGGATGTCAGAAATGCTCCATCCATCAATATTGGCGACCACGCTCTGGAAGTGGTTCAAGAGTTCACCTACCTAGGCTCAACTATCACCAGTAACCTGTCTCTAGATGCAGAAATCAACAAGCGCATGGGTAAGGCTTCCACTGCTATGTTCAGACTGGCCAAGAGAGTGTGGGAAAATGGCGCACTGACACGGAACACAAAAGTCCGAGTGTATCAGGCCTGTGTCCTCAGTACCTTGCTCTACGGCAGCGAGGCCTGGACAACGTATGCCAGCCAAGAGCGACGTCTCAATTCATTCCATCTTGGCTGCCTTCGGAGAATACTTGGCATCAGGTGGCAGGACTATATCTCCAACACAGAAGTCCTTGAAGCGGCCAACATCCCCAGCTTATACACACTACTGAGTCAGCGGCGCTTGAGATGGCTTGGCCATGTGAGCCGCATGGAAGATGGCAGGATCCCCAAAGACACATTGTACAGCGAGCTCGCCACTGGTATCAGACCCACCGGCCGTCCATGTCTCCGTTATAAAGACGTCTGCAAACGCGACATGAAATCGTGTGACATTGATCACAAGTCGTGGGAGTCAGTTGCCAGCATTCGCCAGAGCTGGCGGGCAGCCATAAAGACAGGGCTAAATTGTGGCGAGTCGAAGAGACTTAGTAGTTGGCAGGAAAAAAGACAGAGGCGCAAGGGGAGAGCCAACTGTGCAACAGCCCCAACAAACAAATTTCTCTGCAGCACCTGTGGAAGAGCCTGTCACTCCAGAATTGGCCTTTATAGCCACTCCAGGCGCTGCTTCACAAACCACTGACCACCTCCAGGCGCGTATCCATTGTCTCTCGAGATAAGGAGGCCCAAAAGAAGAAAAAAAAAGAAAAAGAAAGAGCCCCAGTTTATTCAATCTTTCCTGATAGGTATACCTCTCAGTGTTGTTATCTTTCTAGTAACTCTTATTTGCACATTCTCTAGTGCCTCTGTAATATATTTTATATTTTGAAGACAAGTAATGCTCACAGTGTTCCAAATGCGGTCTAACCAGGTTTCTATATAAGTTTAACATAAATTCTTTGCTTTTCGGGCAGCCATAAAGACAGGGCTAAATTGTGGCGAGTCGAAGAGACTTAGTAGTTGGCAGGAAAAAAGACAGAGGCGCAAGAGGAGAGCCAACTGTGCAACAGCCCCAACAAACAAATTTCTCTGCAGCACCTGTGGAAGAGCCTGTCACTCCAGAATTGGCCTTTATAGCCACTCCAGGCGCTGCTTCACAAACCACTGACCACCTCCAGGCGCGTATCCATTGTCTCTCGAGATAAGGAGGCCCAAAAGAATATAAGTTTAACATAAATTCTTTGCTTTTCAATTCTTTCTCTCCAGAAATGAAGCACAGTACTTTGCTTGCATTTTTATAGCTTTATTAACCTCCGATGCTATTTTTAGTGATTTGTGTATCTGTATCCCTAGATCCCTCTGTTCCTCTATCCCATTTAGACAAATATTTTCCAAGGAGCATTTGGCCTTCTTATTCTTTTCCTAAAATGTATTACCTCGCACTTCTCTATATTGAAATTTATTTGCCAAATCCATGCCCAATCTGAAAGGTTATTAAAGTCTTCCTGTATTGTGCTGCAGTCCTATGTATTCACTACATTCCCAGGTCTGATCTCCAAATTTTGAAAATGTACTTCCAATTCACAATCGTTTATATAAATGATGAACAACACTGTTCCCAGCTCCGATCCTTGTGGAAAACTACTTCCCATCTGAATAACTACCTTTAACCCCTACTCTCTGCTTTCTGTTTTGGAGCTAGCAGACATTGTTGGAACAAAGGAGCTATCCTCTGCTCCAATACAATACATGGAACAGCCCTGGTCAAACCAGTCAGTCATGTGACCACTCTGCTGGCCAACTTAGGGAGTTTGAAATTGTAGAGACAATGTTTGAACTGGGAGAAAGCTCTTGGCTCCTGGATTGAAAAGACCTCCTCTCCTGTCCTGTCTGCTCCCATCTCTGTCTCATGGAGCTCCAAAAACCCACTGGAGACACATGAACGAAAAGTCTCCTCCAGTGAACAGGGTTTATGAAGAATGCTGTGCCCCAATGAAAAGCAAGATCTACCTACAAAAGGACTCTACAGTGAGCTCGAAGAACCGTAACTAAAACTCTTCAGATATTACCTCAAACCTATCCACTTTATTTTTTCTTCTGCTCTTTTCTGTCACTATTTGCATGGGTGTTTAGCATTTGCATGCCAGCGTGGGCACGTCATATATCTGTAGGCGTCAACCGAATAAGAGTTTAAGTTTTAATAAATTTCAGTCTTTCTTCTTTATATATAAGAAAAGCTGTGTGTGTGTCTGTTGGTTTCTTTGTCTTCTGATTGGAAAGCAGTGAACAAGGATTCACCAAGGGGGAGCTAAAAGCACAGTGTGTTTAAAAATGAAACCCTGTTACAGTAAGATCAGGTGAAGGCTGAAAGGGAACCCTAGACCTCTTTCTTACCTGGTTGTAACAACATTATGACAGCTGCAATACCGTTATCTATCCTTTTAGTTACTTCTTTAAAGAATGTAATAAGAGGAATCAAGCATGAACTTTTCTTTTGAAATCCGTGCAAACTATTCAGTATTTTTTCAGTTTCTGGATGTTTTCCTGTTACATCTTTGAGAAAGGATTCCATTATCTCTCCTGCAACCGATGTTAAACTTCTTGGTCTATAGTTCCCTGGACTTATTCTATCTCTTTTTAAAATATAGGAATCAGCTTAGCTGCCACCGCTCCTCTGCTACTATTCCCATTTCTGATACATTTTTATATATTTCTGAGTGCCTCTGCTATCTCTTTCTTCTCTTCTTCTGATAGTCACGGAGGGAATCCATCAGGATCAGGGGTTTTACTCTCTCTAAGATTGACTCGTTTACCAATTCCACCCTCCCCCCAACTTTCTATCTTAAATGTTTTTCGATTTTTTTTTGATCTTTTCTTCGAATGTCATGCTGACCATGTCAGTCACCCTGGTAAATACAAGGTAAAGGAATTATTTCATATTTCGGTCATCTCACTGTAACGACCTGAGTTTATCATGTGTATCCCTTCGTGACCCAATCCCTATCCTGATTTTTCATTTGTTATTGAGGTGTCTGTGCAATAATTTCCTTTTTTTCTTATATTTATTGATAATTTAATTTTGTCATTTCTCTTTGCCTTCCTATTTTTTTTTTTTAATTCTTACCTAACCTTTTAATTTTCCCTTTTGTCATTCTCTCCTTTGTTGTCTACGTTTTTAGTGTCTGCCTTTATCTGTAGTTTCAACTTTGCTCAGTTTATGTAGAATGTAGAGCATTTCCTAAGTACATCAAGGCTGTTGATCCAGGCATGTGACTCCTGTGGTTCAATGGGTAAGACACTGACTTCACAATTCAGGATTGTCAATGCAATCCCTATCTGGGGTAAACTTGGCTTTGAATAATCTTCATTCTGTGAAAACCAGTTCATTGTCCATGTTGCTGAAATACACAGAGATCAAATAACTTCATCAGCTCCTGTCTTGTAAATGACTGAAATTTAGGGGAAGCAAGTTAAACCTGTGGAAAGCCACTTGCTCTTCACATATAATTGATGTTTTGCCCAGAAATCACTGTATCAATTCCTGACAGGCAAAAGAAAGTCAGATCATGTCATGCCATTACTGGGATCTTTCAAATTGATAGAATGTGGTTGTTTATGAATAGAAAGATTGGAGCACAAAAAGGCATCAAATGTGGCAGTGATTACAGAGAGACAAAGGGGACAGTTGCAAAGACCAAACCCTTTCTATGTGCAGCCACATGGCCTAAAGGATAAGGTCCAGCCCTCCTAAAACAGGCATTGATGGTGCAAGTCTCATTTGTGATGAAAGCAGTTTTAGGTGAAGGAGCACATTCTGTAAACAGGCTGCATTCTGTAACAAGCAGTTAGTTTTCTTTTTAACTGATCAGCCAATCTCGGCAGTTCCTGTTCGGCTCCCTCCTCACTCTCGCCTTGCTTTCCAGCGTCACAATCCAATGTAATGTTTCTACTGAGCTGTGCACCATCCCAACACCCAGGGAACAATGCCACTTGCACTTTCCAGGCAAATACTTCCCTTTTAAATCCTGTCTTCAGATTACCCAATGTCTGAGGCACAGTTGTTACTTTGTAATGTAGATATCCAATTACAATACACGTATGATTGATGTTATCAGATTCAGGGTGAAATACACAGCACACTCTTCCTCCAAGCTGGAAAATTCTAGGTTCAAATGTTACCTTGTTTATCATAGAAACTTACAGCAGAAGGAGACCATTCAGCCCATCGTATACACTCAGTTACAATAATAACTCCTCTAGTGTTCCTCAATTCTACTGAAATAGATTCTGTCTTTGGTCTCTCAACTATATCATTCCTCCTCAGTGTTAGAATAGTTTCTTTGAACAATACTGCCATGCCCTCCATTTTTCCTGCCCTATTATTCCTGAATATCTTGTTTCCAGGAATATTCATTATCCCAATCTTCCCCTCCTTTGAGCCAGATCTCTGTTATTGCCACAATATCATAGTCCCGTGTGGTGACTTGTCCCTGCAGCTCACGGAGCTCATTTCCCACACTCAGTGCATTTACTCACATACACTCCAAATACATCTCAGACTGCTTCATATTTACTCCCAGTCTGACCCTCCCATTTCTGATTTATTCTTTATTCTGGTGCTATTTGTCTCTCCCAGTCCACTTTGCATCTTACTTCTCCTCTCTAATGCTACATCCTGGTGCCTCCCCCACCCCTGCCAAATTCATGTAAACCTTCACTAACAACACCAGTTAAAGTTTCTTCAAGGACATCAGTCCCAGTTTTGTTGAGGTACAACCCGTCCATCTTGAACAGGTCCCTCCTGCCCCAGAATTGGTTCCAATACCCCAGGAATCTTTTTACATGCTGGGTGATAAGCTGTCTTATCTTATTGCTCCTGTACTCACTAGCACATGACACTGGAAGTAATCCAGAAATTACTAGCTCTGAGGTCCTGCTCTTTAGTTCCTCCCGAGCTCCTGAATCTCTGACTGTAGTATCTCAACACTTCTCCCAATGTTTTAGGTTTCCATATCAACCACAACTTCCCCTCCCCACTCAAAATATTCTGTACCCTCTCACTGATGTCTTTATCAACCAATCTCAGTTGCTCCTGTCAGCAAGCTTCCCTGTGACATCAAATGCCTTCAGCTTCATGACATGGTAGTGAGGTAATGATGTTTTTGATGATGTTTGATATCATTGTCCTGTGTATTTGAATCCTTACGAACACTCGTGAATCTCTGATGCAGTCCTGGGCCCACTAACAGTTACCAAATATCATGGTCCATTATAAATGAGAGCACATATCCAGCAGTAGAAGTCTAATCAATGTCGTGGTGCTTGTCCAAGTCAAAGGAGAACATGCTTAAGGGAAGCTTTGTAAATTCTTCCCTAATGATAGACAGTGATATTTCCAAGAAGATAAAATATATAATTGAGCAAACGGCATCAGGAAACCAGATCTGCTCCCACCTGCTCCACATCATTGTTAAAGGATGTGGAATTGGCTGAAAATAAAGTGAGTGGCCACAGGGACAGGTGGAATTTAGAAAGAATCCAGAGCAAACAGCAAGAGCATCCAGTGTGATGTCGTGCTCCTGTGGCCGAATGGATAAGGCACTGGTTTCTACAGGCAGGTATTTGTGAGGTTAAATCCCATCTGGGATGAGATTAATCTTCATTCAGTGAATATCTGCTCTTTGTCATCATTAAGAAACACACAAAGATTAAAGTAGCTTCAGTTTGAGTGCTGTCTGAGAAATGACTGAAACTTCGAGCCAGGGTAAGGAAAGAAAGCTCTGGAAAGACACTTGCTTTTCACATCCAATCAACATTTTGCCCAGTAATCAACTGTACTAATTGTTGACAGACAACAGCAAGTCACATCCTGTCATGTCATTGCTGGAACCTTTGGCATCAATACATTGTGGTTGTGTGTGAAAATAAAGGCTTCATATTTAGCACTGCTTAGAAAGAGTGTCAAAGGGACAACTTACAACTTCAACATCAACAGCCCCAGTGGCCTAATGGATAAGGCACTGGCCTCCTAAGCCAGGGATTGTGGGTTCAAGTCCCATCTGGGGTGCAATAAATGCACTTTCAACCATTCTCATTTCTTCATAACTTTGGAACATATCTTACCACTTCACCTCCTTTCTTATTTGCTTTCCACTCTCACAATCTGATGTCGTCTTTCAACCAATCTCTGTGCCATCTTAACACTCACTGAACAATACCACCTCTACTTTCCACACAAATCCTCTCCCTTTTACCCCTCTTTTCACTTCACACAACATCCCATGCACAGTTCCTACTTTCAAATACAAACACAAATTACAACTCAACTACAAATCCTCTAAGCACATTCACACCTCAAATACACACCACACTCTTCCTCCAAGCACCAACAATTCTGTCTTCAATTATTATCTGGGCTATCACACTATGAAAATGCTCAGCAGGCAACTGTACAGTCTGCTGGTCCACTGAGCTGCACAGACCAGGCAGTTGTCAGGATCAATACTTTTTTTTATTCATACGCAGGATGTAAGTGCTGGCAAAGCCAGAATTTATTGTCTATCCATAAATTCCCTTCACAAAGTGCTGACCCCTCTTCTTGAACAGTTTCAGTCTGTGCAGTGAAGGTACACCCACAATGCTGTTAGGGACGGAGTTCCAGGATTTTGACCCAGTGACAGTGAAGGAACAGTGATATATTTCCAAATCAGGAAGGTTTGGGACTGGGAGGGGAACTTGGAGGTGGTGGTGTTCCCATGCACCAGCATGCTCTTGTCCTTCTAGGTCAGGGGTCAGCAACCTGCAGCTCCGGAGAAACATGTGGCTCTTGAACATTGTATTTGTGGTTTCCAACCTTTTCCACTTGGAACACATTAACACGAGAAAAGCGAATAAAAATTAGCTTGAGAAAAGTCAGATCTGTATTTTTATTGTGGGGATAAAAGTCTAATCATTAAGCTGCACTTTACAGTTTAAAATGATAACTTTAACAAAAAACATCATTGTGCTCTTCACAAATCTGTTTGTCTGGTATAGCTACCCCATGGTTATAGATATGACTTTGGTTAACGGAACAGGTTTGATATTTGTGACCATTATTGTTTCTAGTATAGCTGAGATGATACATTATTCTGAATGTGCTATTAGAAGGTATTATTATCACGAAAATCAGTAGCTGATAAAAATGTAATAATGGTAAAAAAGTCAAAGCTTAAGGCTCTTTATCTGAATGCACCTGGCATTTGTAACAAGATAGATGAGTTGATGGCACAAATAGAAATAAATAAATATGACTTGATAGCTATTACAGAGACGTGGTTGCAGGGTGACCAAGACTGGGAACTCAATATTCAAGGGTATTCGACATTCTGGAAAAATAGGCAAAAAGAAAAAGGAGGTGGGGTACCTTTGTTAATAAAGGAAGGTATCAGTGCGGTGGTGAGTGGTGATATCGGTGCAATAGATCGTGATGTGGAATCAGTTTGGTTGGAAATAAGTAATAGCAAGGGGAAGAAGTGACGGGTGGGAGATGTTTATAGGCCCCCGAAGAGTCGTCTCACTGTGGGACAAAGTATAAATCGGGAAATAATGGAGACGTGTCAGAAGGGAACTACAATTGTCATGGTGATTTTAATCTGCACATTGAATGGACAAATCAGATTGGCAGAGGTAACATGGAAGACGAATTTGTAGATTGTACTTAGATTGATACTTAGAGCAATACATTGCAGAACCTATTCGGGAAGATCTAGTAATGTGTAATGAGATAGGATTAATAAGAGATATCGTAGTTAAGGATCCTCTAGGGGGTAGCAATCACAACATGGGAAAATTTCAAATTCAGTTTGAGGGCGAGTAACTCGGGTCTCAAACCAGTGTCCTCAACTTAAACAAGGGCAATTACAGAGGGATGAAGAAAGAGTTGTCAAAAGTGAGCTGGGAAAATAGACTAAGGGGAAGGTCAGTGGATGAGCAGTGGCAGACATTTCAGCAGATATTTCATAATGCTCAGCAAAAAGTTATCTCGGTCAAAAAGAAGGACTCGATGAGAAGGATGAACCACCCGTGGTTAACACAGGCGGTCAAGGAGAGTATCCAATCAAAAACTAAGGCATATATAGCGGTGAAAACTAGTGGTCGGCCAGAGGATTGGGAAGTTTTTTTAGGAACTAGCAGCAGATGACTAAAAAGCTAATAAAGAGGGAGAAAATTGATCATGAAAGTAAAGTGGCAAGAAATATAAAAACAAACAGCAAGAGCTTTGACGGGTATATAAAAAGAAAGAGAGGAACTAAAGTGAGTGTGGGACCCTTGGAAGATGTGTTTGGAGAATTGATAAGGGGGAACAGGGAAATGGCCGATCATTTAAACCAATATTTTGCATCGGTCTTCACTGTGAAGGACACTATAAACATCCCACAGATATCAGATAAGCAAGGAGCTAATGGGAGGAAAGATCTTGTAACAGTCTCTATCACGAGGGACAAAATATTTGACAAACTAATGGGACTAAAGGCAGACAAGTCGCCAGGACCTGATGACCTACATCCAAGGGTTTTAAAGGAAGTGGCTGCAGAGATAGTGGAGGCATTGGTGGAAATATTCCAGAACTCACTGGATTCCGGGAGGGTCCCAGCGGATTGGAAAACCGCAAATGAGAAGGCCCCTGTTCAAGAGGGTAGGGAGATAAAAAGCAGGAAACTATAGGTCAGTCGGCTGAACATCAGTCGTTGGGAAAATGCTGGAGTCCATTATTAAGGAAGAAATAGCAGGACATTTAGAAAACCATAACGCAATCAGAGTCAACATGGTTTTGTGAAAGGGAAATCATGTTTGACAAAGTTGCTCGAGTTCTTTGAGGATATAACAAACAGAGTTGATAAAGGGGAACTGGTAGATGTAGGGTATTTGGATTTCCAGAAGGCATTCGATAAGTTGCCACATAAAAGATTATTGCACAAGATCGGAGCTCACAGTATTGGGGGTAAAGTATTAGCATGGATTGAGGATTGGTTAACTCACAGAAGACAGAGGGCTGAACGGCAGTGCCCTTTAAACTCAGCGCGGTGCCCACATTCAGCGGCCGCCGCCAAGCCCCCGCGATATTAATTACGGGGGCTCATTTCCATCGAGGCCGCCCGTCACCCTCCCCATATTACGTGAGGAGATCCGGGACATTCGGCACAGGGAGAGAGTTTTTGACAGTTGTGTAGCAGGTGCTAGGGCCCTATTTTAAGCGTCCCAGCATCTGCTTCCTGACAGCTGTCAAAGAATACTTACCTGACTGCTGAAGAGTGGGGCTGCTGTCAATCTGGCAGCAAAGCAGAAAGTGATGCAGAAACCCAGCAGGTCAGGCAGCATCTGTGGAGAGAGAAGCAGAGTTAACTTGACCAAGTTCACAGACCTGAAAGTTAACTCTGCTTCTCTCTTCACAGATGCTGCCTGACCTGCTGAGTTACCCCAGCACTTTCTGCTTTGCTATCACATACTTACCCTGCTGTGTCCCAGTGTCCTATAAAGTGGCGATCCTCTTCTTCCACTCCAGTGTAACATTCCTTCTTGTACGCGTGCCGCACCAGGGGGAATAATCTTAATTTTGCACATTCCATGGCGTGAGACTGAAATATATCATCAAAGGCGAGTATTCTTCTTTGGCCTCCTTATCTCGAGAGACAATGGATAAGCGCCTGGAGGTGGTCAGTGGTTTGTGAAGCAGCGCCTGGAGTGGCTATAAAGGCCAATTCCAGAGTGACAGGCTCTTCCACAGGTGCTGCAGAGAAATTTGTTTGTCGGGGCTGTTACACAGTTGGCTCTTCCCTTTCGCCTCTGTCTTTTTTCCTGCCAACTACTAAGTCTCTTCGACTCGCCACACTTCAGCCCCGTCTTTATGGCTGCCCGCCAGCTCTGGCGAACGCTGGCAACTGACTCCCACGACTTGTGATCAATGTCACAGGATTTCATATTGTGTTTGCAGACGTCTCTAAAGCGGAGACGTGGACGGCCGGTGGGTCTGACACCAGTGGCGAGCTCGCTGTTCAATGTGACTTTGGGGATCCTGCCATCTTCCATGTGGCTCACATGGCCAAGCCATCTCAAGCGCCGCTGACTCAGTCGTGTGTCTAAGCTGGGGATGTTGGCCGCCTCGAGGACTTCTGTGTTGGAGATGCGGCCCTGCCACCTGATGCCAAGGATTCTCCGGAGGCAGCGAAGATGGAATGAGTTGAGACGTCGCTCTTGGCTGACATACACTGTCCAGGCCTCGCTGCCAGAGAGCAAGGTACTGAGGACACAGGCTTGATACACTCGGAATTTTGTGTTCCGTGTCAGTGCGCCATTTTCCCACACTCTCTTGGCCAGTCTGGACATAGCAGTGGAAGCCTTTCCCATGCGCTTGTTGATTTCTGCATCTAGAGACAGAATATACAACATAAATAAAACCATAATTGAAGAATAATTACCTACTATGAGTATCTAAGCATCTGACTGTGAAAAACCGCAGTCTAATATGCATTTGGAATCTGTATTCATTTCTCTGCGAACTGCGATGTGAAAATACATGTAACCACAATTATACCATCATTGTTAAAAAAACAGGGAAAAATGTTCATATTCGAGCTGCATTGCCAACTACAAATATTACACCATTAAATATTATCAACTGCTGCAGAAGCAAAGTGTTCGTGAACATGTGTCGATGTGTAATTGTTGAAAAACCCATGACAACAGCACAGATTAGGCCCCTCCCCCACCCTGCCCGAATGTCGCAATGGTTTTCAAACATGTGCAAGACAAACCTTGCAGTCAGACGTCAGAGCTGTTACACGGTGGAGTTACCTTTGCATTTAAAGGACCACACCAAAAGCCGAGGATGGCAGAGGGGTATTCTAGGGTGGCCCCGCAGTGTAGTGAAGCCTCCCTGCTCACCCTCCTATAGGCTGTGTGGGCAAAGCGGGAGGTCCTTTTCACCAGCGATGGTAAGAAGATGCTCTACCCCCAGAACAAGACATTCTGGCTGGAGGTGGCAGAGAAGGTGAGGAGCCGTGTGACTATCCAACATCAAAGGGTCCAATGAAAGAAGGGGATGAACAATCACTCTCCCAGCCAGCCGGGCCCTCTAAGCTTCATGTGCACAGGGTACGACTGCCAAAGTCATCCACAGCCAAAGGGCTATCATAGCAGCAGCCTTCCTGCAGTCAGGCTACTGGCGCAGAAGTGGCACCGCATAGGAGAATCTGCAAGCATTTCCAACAAACATCCTGACACAGACGGGTCTGCATGGGTGACACAACACCCTAGAAAGGCCGGGAACAAATTTGTCTTCACTAACATTGCAGCACTTTTACTGTCTGAATGAAGTGTACCAGCATGTACTGATCGTGGCTCCTCCCATTACAGTATTGGTCTTCCAGAATTGCCAATGTATGGAATAACATCATTGCCATGTCAGTATCACTCATGTGCATCTTCACGGATGCAGGAATGTGGACAATGACTCAGTATTCTGCTGTGAGTAATGGTGTACACAAAGATGTTGCAGATGTGGACTGCTGCACAACAGGTGAATGAGGGTGCTGTGTGGTGTGCAGAGCCCATGGTGGTTCCTATGTCATGGAGAACCTTTGATCAATGAGGTGCTGCCGTGCATCCTGAGCTCACTGCTCACCCTGCACACAGTGCCTCGATGTTCTCTTTCCTCCCATGTACCTTCCCTGCTGTATGACCTCAGGGTCATCATCGTCTGAGGATGAGTCCTGCTCATGTCTCTCCTCATCCTGCAAAGCCTCCCCCCTATTGACTGTGTCATTGTGCAGAGCACCGCAAACAGCAACGATACAAGTTATCCTTTCCGGCCTGTACTGCGGGGCACCACTCCAGGCAGCGGAATCGCATTTTAAGCCTGCCGATCGCCTGCTCAGTGGTAGCTCTTGTAGCTCTGTGGCTGGCGTTGTATCGTTCTTCTGCAGCAGTGCTGGGTGTCTCACTGGTGTCAGCAGCCATGTCTACAAGGGGTAGCCCTTGTCTCCACGAATCCACCCCTCCATCTGAGCCATTTCAGCGAACAGCAATGGCAACTGTGACTGGCACAGGATGTGTCACCACCTCTCTCGACATCCGCAGTTGCCTCTGACACTGGCGCTCTGGCATCTGCAGGTATGTTATAGAGTCATAGAGTCGTACAGCATAGAAATAGGCCTTTCGGCCCATCGCATCCATGCTGACCATAATGCCTATCCATACTAATCCCCTCTGCCTGCATTAATTCCATATCCCTCTATGCCTTGCTCATTCAAGTACCTGTCCAGATGCCTCTTAAATGTCGCTGCTGTTCCTGCCTCCACCACCTCCTCAGGCAGCTCATTCCAGATACCCACTATTCTTTCTGTGAAAAATTGACCTCTTTGATCCCCTTTAAACCTCCTTCCTCTCACAAATCTATGCCCTCTAGTTTTACTCACCCCGACCATGGGAAACAGACTCTGGCTATCTACCCTATCTATGCCTCTCATAATTTTAGATACCTCTATCATGTCCCCTCTCAGTCTCCTTCGCTCCAGGGAAAACAGACCCAGCCTCTCCAATCTCTCTTTATAACTCAAGCCCTCCAAACCAGGCAATGTGCTTGTGAATCTTTTCTGCACCCTCTCTTTCTTAATCACATCTTTCCTGTAGTGCGGCGACCAGAACTGCACACAGTACTCCAAATGCGGCCTAACCAACGTTATGTACAACTGTAACATGACGTCCCAACTCTTGTACTCAATGCCTCGGCCGATGAAGGCAAGCATGCCATACGCCTTCTTCACCACCCTGTCTACCTGTGTTGCCACTTTCAGGGAACTATGTACTTGCACCCCAAGGTCTCTCTGCTCAGTGGGACTTGTAGATGCACAGGGATCTGTAGTGGCGAGCTCACCTTGGGTGCTGCTGCTCACGACTGGGTGGCCCTATGTGTGCTGCAACTGCCTGTTGGTTTTACCTGCAGCTCATATGGATCCTCTCAAGAAGGGCATCAATGAATATACCGTGAACCATCCTCATCTTCAAGCTGCAATTCAGCTCGGTTCCTTCAATGCTTCGAAGGTTCCTGACAGGACAGAGACTGATGTTGACTGGTACATCAGGTGCTTTCATACAGCAGCTGTGTGGTATGGCAGAACATTTCCTGTCTTAGCTCCCACTAAGAGTGGCACCGCATGACCACATAGAGATTGAACATGCTGCATAGACTGACCCACAAGACATACAAGCTTCACACACCTACCATCTGTGGCACTCTCCCCACATACAGGGAGACTCGAGTGCCATTGCTCCTTCAATAACAGAGGCAGTCAATTACGCAGAGCTGCCAACCATAACGGAGGGGGAAATCGCAGTGGCTACCTTCCAGAATACAGAGTTAGACCCCTGCAAATCCCCCCTCCCTCCTGCCCTTAAAAATGCAGAGTTAGACCCCTGCAAATCCCCCCTCCCTCCTGCCCTTAAAAATGCAGAGTTAGAGCCCTGCAAATCCCCCCTCCCTCCTGCCCTTAAAAATGCAGAGTTAGAGCCCTGCAAATCCCCCCTCCCTCCTGCCCTTAAAAATGCAGAGTTAGACCCCTGCAAATCCCCCCTCCCTCCTGCCCTTAAAAATGCAGAGTTAGAGCCCTGCAAATCCCCCCTCCCTCCTGCCCTTAAAAATGCAGAGTTAGACCCCTGAATATCCCCCCTCCCTCCTGACCTTAAAAATGCAGAGTTAGATCCCTGCACATCCCTCTCCTCCCTTGAAGAATACAGAGTTAGACCCCTGCACATCCCCCCTCCTCCCTTTAAGAATAGTTAGATCCCTGCACATCCCTCTCCTCCCTTGAAGAATACAGAGTTAGACCCCTGCAAATCCCCCCTCCTTCCTGCCCTTAAAAATGCAGAGTTAGACCCCTGCATATCCCCCCTCCTCCCTTTAAGAATACAGAGTTAGACCCCTGAATA
This sequence comes from Heterodontus francisci, assembly GCF_036365525.1. Lineage (NCBI taxonomy): Eukaryota > Metazoa > Chordata > Chondrichthyes > Heterodontiformes > Heterodontidae > Heterodontus > Heterodontus francisci. The sequence goes on along the minus strand of NC_090380.1, from coordinate 14,978,138 downwards.
TCCCCCCTCCTCCCTTTAAGAATAGTTAGATCCCTGCACATCCCTCTCCTCCCTTTAAGAATGCAGAGTTAGACCCCCTGCACATCCCCTCCTCTCTTTAAGAATACAGAGTTAGACCCCCTGCACATTCCCTCCTCTCTTTAAGAATGCAGAGTTAGCCCCCTGTGTATGCCCCTCCCGTAATGCAGAGTGAGACCCCTGAATAACACAACTTACCTTCACTGGTGACAAGTTCTGCCTCTGAGGACCCGTCGGCTTTTCAAATCCTGAACAGGACGGCTCGTGACCGCCGCCTGTTCAATGAAAAATCCGGAAGTGTTGGTGCAGAGGTGGCGGGCTGCATAATCAGCATAGGTAAGTAATCATTACCATATGGTAATTGTGGTGTCACCGTCATGCAGAGGGGTCCTCAACGAGGTCCTGCCACTACCGGTAAAATTTGATGGACGCGTCTCGACGTCGCGGGTCATGGTGAGCTTCTCTCCACAGTATTTTACCGGCACCCACTCTGTGAACCGGGGCGTTAATGGGCCGGTAACATTCAGCCCAGAGAGTCAGGATTAATGCGTCTTTATCAGGTTGGAAAGACCTAATTTGTGGAGTGCCACAAGGATCAGTCCTAGGACCTCAATTATTTGCTGTCTCTATTAATGACTTGGAGGAGGGGACAAAGTGTAATAGATCCAAATTTGCTGATGATACAAAAATAGTTGGGAGGGCATGTTGTGATGAGGACATAAGGAATCTGCAAGGGGATATGGATACGTTGAGTGAGTGGGCAAAAACTTGGCAGATGGAGGTTAATGTAGGAAAGTGTGAGGTCATGCACTTTGGTCGGAAGAATCAAAAGGCAGACTATTATTTAAATGGAGAGAGACTTCAAAAAAGTGCAGCACAGAGGGATCTGGGTGTTTTTGTGCATGAAACACAAAAAGTTAGCATGCAGGTACAACAAGTAATTACGAAGGCAAATGGAATTTTGGCCTTTATTGCCAGGGGACTGGAGTTTAAAAATAGGGAAGTTTTGTTGCAACTATATAGGGTTCTGGTGAGGCCGCACCTGGATTACTGTGCACAGTTCTGGTTCCCGTATTTAAGAAAGGATTATTTGATTCACTAGGTTGATTCCTGGGATGAAGGGATTCACTAATCAAGAACGGCTAAACATGTTAAGCCTTTATTCATTAGAGTTTAGAAGAATAAGGGGTGATCTTATTGAAACTTACAAGATTCTGAGGGGGCTTGACAGGGTAGATGTTGAGAAGATGTTTCCACTCGTGGGGGATTCTCAAACTAAGGGACATAGTTACAGAATAAGGGGACACTCATTTAAAACTGAGATGCGAAGGAATTTCTTCTCTCATAGGGTAGTGAATGTCTAGAATTCTCTACCTCAGAGAGTGGTGGAGGCTGGATCGCTGAAAGTATTTAAAGAGGAGGTAGATAGATTTTTGAAATTTCGGGGAGTTGAGGGCTATGAGGTGCTGGCATGAAAGAGGAGTTGAGGTCTGGGGCAGATCAGCCATGATCTTATTGAATGGCAGGGAAGGCTTGAGGGGCTGAATGGCCTACTGCTGCTCCTATTTCTTATTTTCTTGTGTTCTTGTAGGCCCCGGAGATAGAGAAGTGCGTGGCTTCAAGGTCGCTGCTTCTTGTAGAAGCTGTTCTCTTTAACTGAAACTGTTTAAAATTAGACAGGCTAAAAAGGGTGGCTTCTAGATCATGTGATCCCTTCAAGTAGCTTTCCCACCTCATGTTGGTCTTACGACATATTAGAGTCAGTGAAGTGATCTCCCACTCCATTTTAAACACGCTGAACACTGAAGTAAATCAACTTAATATGCTGTGTATATACAGAAACCAGAGAGAAAAAAATGGATGTTCTCAAACTCAAAAGATTCTTCAGCAAAAACATGCAGTACCCAGAACAAAAGGGTCAACATGCACATTAAGAGCTGAGTTTTTAACATATTTGTACCCTACTGGCTACTAGTTTCACTGTGTTGAATGGCAGCTGACGATAACACCCAAGTGCACAGAAATTCTATAATTTCCACTTGGTTTTCATCCGTTCATGACAGTGGCACAATGTTACTTGCCACTTATCAACCCAAGCCTGAATATTGTCCAGGTTTTGCTGCATACAGGCACAGACTGAGGAATTGTGAATGGTACTGAACACTATGTAATCATGATTAAAAATCCCCACATCTGACCTTATGATGGGGGGAAAGTCATTGATGAAGCAGCTAAAGATGTTTGGGCCTAGGACATGGCCCTGAAGAACTCCAACAGCAATATCCTGAGGCCGAGATGATTGGCTTCCAACAATCACAACCATCTTCACTGACATCTGACTCCAGCCAGAGGAGAGATTTCCCTCTGATTCTCATTGACTTCAATTGTCCTCGGGCTCCTTGATGCCACACTCGGTTAAATGATGCCTTGATGTCAAGGGCAGTCACTCTCACCTCACCTCTAGAATTCAGTTCTTTTGCCCATGTTTAGATCAAGGTTGTAATGAGGTTTGGAGCAGAGAGAGGCCCCAACATGTTGCACCAGGGACATGTGACAAAATTAATGACTCTGTCACAGACATGGGGGCTATTAATTTGCATATAAAGTGAATAGCCAATCTAATACCTTCAAAACACAATCTGATTTAAAACACATTTCTCCCTATAAATAATGTCACTAAGCATGTAGACATCAATGGAGAGTAGCACAACTGTATTAGCTAGCTAACAAAACAGTATGCAATGCCAATGCAAACTATTTTTTTTTGACAGAATAGAGCGAGCTACATCATGTCACTGGGTGGTAGATGGACCTTATGGGATAACCTCTGTGGATTCACATTGTATCAGGAGTGCATTCATCCAATAAACCATGAAACTCAAGGAGAGAATTGTTATTGTGGTTATTGAGGTGAGGCAGTAGAAAAACCAGCAAAAGGAAGATGGACCATTTCTCACAATGCTGTTGTGACAAGACAATTTAACCTGTGATGGTCAATGTTTGTGCAACTTCTCCACCTGCTTGTATTATGTCTCTGCAGACAGGGCAGCCAACAAAACGGCAGTAAATTAATCACCATTTAATCTTTTATACAAGCTAACTCGATACAAGCTGTCTTTATAATTTAACCCTCTAAACCCCAGTGCCATTCTGGCAAATCAGTGCTGTACCCCCTCCGGGGTGGTCGAGACAGAAACCCTCATTGCATTTAAAAATACTTGGATATGCACTACAAAGAACAAAGAACAGTACAGCACAGAACAGGCCATTCGGCCCTCCAAGCTGACACTAGGAGACTGGATGAATTGTAACCCACGCCGAGGTCCCTTTAAATAGAAATTCTTAGCTTGTCAGGTGCAGGTCGTCATCACAACCGCCCACTCGGATTATCAGGAATCCTGGAAGCTGGGTGGGAATGCTGTGGCTGAGTTAAAAAGCCATGGCAAAGTCCACTCCTAGATCTTTCAGGTCCCAGCCCACTGACAGACTCCCCCAGGTGTGAGTAGGTGTCAGTGTTAAAATTCAGTCTAAAATCTCTCTCTGGAAGGTGTTTTCCAGAGGGAACTGCCAAGCAGCTGGAAGCACTGAACCTTTATTGAGTTCAGGTTATCTGAAGCTGATAGACCCCCCATGAAGAGCAGCTCAATCTCACCTTCTTTTCACTGGAGAGTTTCCCAGTCCCCAGGAAACCTGTGCTGGAGGCGTTAAATCCAAAGCATTCTGCAAATGTATTGAAAATCCAACCCTTTCTATGTAATTGTGATTTTAAATGGTGTGTTAATTGTCGACCCACCTGTCTGAATGATTACACCAGCAGGCAAATTATTCACGTGCAGTCAATTGGGTGTCAGTGAAAGCTGGAAGTGGATGTATTGGAGCCGGGCTGTGGTCAAGCTTCAATTTTCTCTGATTTTTAGCTAATTCCATCCCTCTCATTCTTGGCTGTTAAAATCCTCTCCCCAACCTCAAACTCAAAGGTTACGAGGAAGCTGTTTGGAGGTGAAAATTCACCCTGATGTAGTATCATAGGGAATGTTTTTGTGAGCTGAGGGACAGGTGAATTGCTGAAGTGAGTAAAAGGAGAGAAATTCTTCATCTGTACACCATGTACTTACCAGCTGCTCAACACATCCCCTCCCCCAATCACCACAACCCCTCCCCCACTCACCACAACCCCTCCCCCACTCACCACATCCCCTCCCCCAATCACCACAACCCCTCCCCCACTCACCACAACCCCTCCCCCACTCACCACAACCCCTCCCCCACACACCACAACCCCTCCCCCACTCACCACATCCCCTCCCCCACTCACCACAACCCCTCCCCCACTCACCACAACCCCTCCCCCACACACCACAACCCCTCCCCCACACACCACAACCCCTCCCCCACTCACCACAACCCCTCCCCCACTCACCACAACCCCTCCTCCACACACCACAACCCCTCCTCCACACACCACAACCCCTCCCCCACTCACCACATCCCCTCCCCCAATCACCACAACCCCTACCCCACACACCACAACCCCTCCCCCACTCACCACAACCCCTCCCCCACTCACCACAACCCCTCCCTCACTCACCACAACCCCTCCCCCACTCACCACAACCCCTCCCCCACTCACCACAACCCCTCCCCCACTCACCACATCCCCTCCCCCAATCACCACAACCCCTCCCCCACACACCACAACCCCTCCCCCACTCACCACAACCCCTCCCCCACTCACAACATTCCCTCCCCCAATCACCACAACCCCTCCCCCACACACCACAACCCCTCCCTCACTCACCACAACCCCTCCCCCACTCACCACAACCCATCCCCCACTCACCCCAACCCCTCCCCCACTCACCAGAACCTCTGCCCCAATCACCTCAACCCCTCCCCCACTCACCACAACCCCTGCCCCAGTCACCACAACCCCTCCCCCACACACCACAACCCCTCCCCCACTCACCACAACCCCTCCCCCACTCACCACAACCCCTCCTCCACACACCACAACCCCTCCTCCACACACCACAACCCCTCCCCCACTCACCACATCCCCTCCCCCAATCACCACAACCCCTACCCCACACACCACAACCCCTCCCCCACTCACCACAACCCCTCCCCCACTCACCACAACCCCTCCCTCACTCACCACAACCCCTCCCCCACTCACCACAACCCCTCCCCCACTCACCACAACCCCTCCCCCACTCACCACATCCCCTCCCCCAATCACCACAACCCCTCCCCCACACACCACAACCCCTCCCCCACTCACCACAACCCCTCCCCCACTCACAACATTCCCTCCCCCAATCACCACAACCCCTCCCCCACACACCACAACCCCTCCCTCACTCACCACAACCCCTCCCCCACTCACCACAACCCATCCCCCACTCACCCCAACCCCTCCCCCACTCACCAGAACCTCTGCCCCAATCACCTCAACCCCTCCCCCACTCACCACAACCCCTGCCCCAGTCACCACAACCCCTCCCCCACTCACCACAACCCCAACCCCACTCACCACAAACCCTCCCCCACTCACCAGATCCCCTCCCCCACTCACCACAACCCCACCCCCACTCACCACAATCACACAACCCCTCCCCCACTCACCACTTCCCCACCCCCACTCACCACAGCCCCTCCCCCACTCACAACAGCCCCTCCCCCACTCACCACATCCCCACCCCCACTCACCGCAACCCCTCCCCCACTCACGATCAAACACGCCCCTGCTCACCACCAGAATCTCTGTTCTCCAATCCAATCTGATCACTTTCCCACCGAGCGGTCTAGTTTAAAATTATTCCCTCTTCCTCTGTAAGATCACCTGCCATGACGCAGGTGAATCCCTTTGAATTTGAGCTGCAGACAACTTTCTCACATTCTGCATTACACCAGCTACTGTCACAAACTTCAAACAATGTCAGGAACTAACGGCAATTATAGCATCATAGAAGGGTTACAGCACAGAATGAGGACATTTGGCCCCTTGTGTCTGTGCTGTCTCTCTGTGAGGACAATGTAACTAATCCCACTCCCCATCCTTTACCCACAGCCCTGCAAATGATTTCTTTTCAGGTGCTGATCCAATTCTCAATGAAATCCCCTGAAATCGGTGTCCTCTGGTTCTCAGCCCTTCCACCAATGGGAACAGGTTCAGTCTATTTATTCTGTCCAGTCACCTCTGTTAAACTCCAGAAATCTTGTTCTAGAAGGATAAGGCTGGAGCCTATATTTACTCAGTTTCACATTTATTGTGCAGAAAAAAAGGATTACAAACATGCAGCTCTACACACAAATCCCTCTCCCAGTCCCACTGAGTGTCTGCTTTTAAGTGTTCAACTAAAACCCAATTAACTCCCTTCACCTGCACATAATCACACAATTAACAGATAACTCTTTCTTTTACAATACAACTTCGATTAACATGCTCAAAGAATACTTCAAAATGAATCAAAATTAAATTCCATATTGAGCATAAAGTTTTTTTTACATTGTTAGATACCCCTCATCCAGCAACTCCAACAATTCCTTTGCACTCACATTTCTCTTTATGAAACAATCAGATCGCTGATAACTTGCATCTACCCATTTGAGTTTGGAGATTTCCTTTCTCTCCAGTATTTATTTCAATCCATTGAGGTCAATACGTAGTCTTTGATCACTCACACTTTTTGTAGAGTGTACATTGTCCCACAAAGAACTATTATCCACATAACAGTTCAATGTGTATTCTATCTTCAGGATGTCCCTTGTTCAGAATTTCACCCAAAATATATGACAAATAGAACTCCATGTCCACTGCCTCCACAAGACCAGTGTTTCTGCAGCTAAAGTGCTTTTAACAACACGTCTTATTTTCTTAGCCTCCTAAGCTAAAGGACAAGATTTCCCATTTTCACCCATCAGACATATTATGAAGCCAGCCGCACACGAATACCCATCATCAAGATTAGCATGTGAAGCATCACTAAAAATTATTAGCTTCATGTTCTTTGGGTCACCTAAGGATGGGAACTTCAGTGCACATTTCTCTACATTTAGCTTTTTCAATGTTTTATTTGCCCTTAAAACATTCTCGACTTTTGGATGTTTCATCATCGTGCTTAACTCCAGCACATCAAAACTAACATCAGGCCTAGTCTGAGAGCCCAACCAGTTTAATTGACCCACCAGGCTTCGCAATTGTTCAATCTCTGCTTTAGATAGATCGTCATCTTTCTGTGATGACCGAACACGATTAACTGGGATGGGAGTAACATTCTCTAAATAGAATTGTTGATTCAAACTTATTCCAGACTTATTCAGCTTAACATCTAAACCAATATATTTAAAGGCCCCACAAGCCTGACTCCCAATCTTAAATTCTGCCTTAATCTTATTAATAACATATTTCTCAAAATCCACAGTACCACCGCATAAGATATTATCAACATACATCATGAAGATGCCTGAAAGTTTCTCTTTATAAGACCAATAAAACGTTGCAGGATCTGCTTTTAGTTGAACACAACCAATTTTCAACAAAAGAGATCTCACTGAGAAATACCACACTCTGGAAGCATCATTAAGGCCATAGACACATTTGTTCAGTTTCCATAATTTTCCTTCTGTATCTGCTGCCTCTTCAGGTGGTTTCAGATACACTTCTCTCTGAAAAGTATCACCTTGCAGAAACACAGCTTTTATGACAATGGACTTACATTTCCATGAATATGTGGCCAAAAGAGTCAAAAAGATTTTTTGATTACTTTTCCAGCTGTGGGTGAGTCCACTCTAACATCGATATCCCCCAATTGCTCTTCAAACCCCCTCACAACTAACCTCACTTTAGCCTTATAAATTCCATCAGGAAGTACTTTCTCAGTACAAATCCATCTATGTGACAAGGCCGACTGTCCCCTATCTGCTACCTCAGAATAGACGCCAAACTCTGTCCAACTCTCTAATTCCTTATCTTTTACTTCTCTTTTTAGTTTATCCTCCAGTTTACTGACAGCCACTAAAACTTCATGATCATGAGGACTTCTGCTTCTAATTCTATTCAGAGACTGCCGTCTAGCCTTCATTTCATTGTGTAATCTGTTCATACAACAGCCTCTATTAGCACTTTGATGTCTTTTGGAACGACTGCTCGAAGATTTCCCTCACGCTTTATCGGAGGCTCTTTCTCCAGTACGTGGTCACTTCCTCAGGCAAGAGTCATTTCCTGACCCACTATCAAAACTTGCACTGCACTTTCTTACCTTCCACACTTTCACCCCACTCTGCCAGTCCATGGCCCTTGCTTCTTGGCCATCATCTTGAACATTTAACCAATATTTAAACTTGCTTTTCCTGCACGCTCCACAGTTGTCGCATCCTTCCATTTATCAGACCCCTCTGGAATATATGTCACCTGAGTACCTACTCGAGACAAATTGGTCTTTGGATGTGATAGCTCTTTCCTGAGCATCATGATCGGTTACATTACTATCCAACTCTTGATCTACCTGTGCCTCAGGACCTTCATCACAAATATTTGAAGTACAAGGTGCCCCTCTTCCCTCTATCAGCTGCTCAAATTCTGAGATTTTGTAATCAACTCCAATTAATCGTGAAGAATGAACCTTAACAGTTTGATTTCCATGCTTGATAACGACTGTCTTACCATCCCGACCGATTATCTGACCAGGGCCCTTCCATTCCCTATGGCCTCTCTTTTATAATGGACCAAATCTCAAAGAACAAAGAACAGTACAGCACATTCGGCCCTCCAAACCTGTGCTGATCTTGATGCCTGCCTAAACTTATATGCAATGCTTATAGAAGGTGCTTTGGCATTTGTATCTGGTCCAAAACTATTTCAGCTAAGATGAAACTTGAACCCATAACCACCGCTTCAGAAGATCAATACCTTATCCATTAAGCTGCTGGAGCCCGATACTATTGTAAGCCAGGAAAAGTGATAGAGAGTCAGATGGTTTAGGGTGGAAATTCCAGAGCTTGGGTCCTTGGCAGCTGAAGACACAACCATCAATGCTGTTGTGATGAAATTCAGCCATGCTCAAGAGGCCAGAAATTGAAGGAGTGTCGATAGCTCGAAGGCTTGTTGGGCAGGAGAAGGCGACAGATATAGGAAGGGGTGAGGCCATAGAGAAATGTGAAAATAATGATGAGAATTTTAAAATTTGAGGCATTGCTGGGAGCCAACACAAGGCAGTGATCACAGGGGAGTTTGGTGTGTGTTAGGACTCGGGCAGCAGAATTTAGGATGAACTGAAATTTATAGAGGGTGGAAGATGGGAGGCTGGCCAGGACAGTATTGGAAGAGTCAAGTCAAGAGGTATTGGAGTGGAGTGGATTTGTGGTCAGAAGCTCATTTCGGAGTCAAATGCGAATTGAAGCAAATGACCAATCTGGTGCAGCCTCAGAGATTTGCCAGGGAGATAGATGGGGCCGGTGGCTAGGGAATGGAATTTGTGGTGGAGACCAACGACAATGGCTTCAGTCTTTCCAATATTTAGGGGGAGAAAAATTCAGCTCAGGAAAGAGAATCGAATGTTTTTGTTTATTGCGAGCGGAATTGAATACAAAAGTAGGGAGGTTATGCTTCAGTTATATAGGGTATTTGGTGAGACCACATCTGGAGTATTGTGTACAGTATTGGTCTCCTTATTTAAGGAAGGATGTAAATGTGTTGGAAGCAGTTGAGAGAAAGTTTACTAGACTAATACCCGGAATGGGTGGTTGTCTAATGAGGAAAGGTTGGACAGGCTCGGCTTGTATCCGCTGGAGTTTTAAAGCTTAAGAGGCAACTTGATTGAAGCATTTAAGATTCTGAGGGGTCTTGACAGTGTGGATGTGGAAAGGATGTTTCCTCTTGTGGGAAAATGTCGAACTAGGGGTCACTGTTTAAAAATAAGGGGTTGCCCATTTAAGACACAGATGAGGAGAAATTTTATCTCTCAGAGGGTCATGAGTCTTTGGAATTCTCTTCCTCAAAAGGCAGTGGAAGCAGAGTCTTTGAATATTTTGAAGGCAGAGGGAGGTAGATTCTTGATAAGCAAGGGGGTGAAAAGTTATTGGGGTAGGTGGGAATGTGGAGTTGAGGTTGCAATCAGATCAGCCATGAACTTGTTGAATTGTGGAGCAGGCTTGAGGGGCCGAGTGGCCTATTCCTGCTCCTAATTCGTGTGTTTGTATGTAGTACTGGATGTCGGACAAGCAGTCTGACGATTCAAAATGGAGGGGTCGAGTGAAGTGGTAGTGAGTTAGAGCTGGGAGCCATCAGTGTACAGAATGAACCTGACATGTTTTGAAGGGGCAGGTTGGAAATAGGAGGGACCAAGGATAGATTCTTGGGCAACTCCAGAGGTAACAGTGAGAGAGTGGGAAGAGAAGCCATTGCAGGTGATTCTCTGGGTAAGATTAGATAGATAAAAATGGAAGCAGGTGAGTGCAGTCCCACCCAGCTGGATGATGAGGATGATGTAGTTCACTGTGTCGAAGGTTGCAGACAGGTTAAGAACAATGAGGAGAGCAAGTCTACCATGATCACAATCACATAGGATGTCATTTGTGACTTTGATAAAGGCCATTTGTGTTAGTGACAGGGATGGAAACTAACTGAAGGAATTCAAGTATCGAATTGTGGAAAGATGGGTGAATTTGGGAGGTGACAACACATTGAAGGAGTTTGGAGAGGAACGGGAGATCAGACATGGAGCAGGAACAGGAGGAGGGGTTTGTGAGGAGAGGGGTGATGATGGCAAATTTGAAGGAAAGGGGACAATACCTGAGAAGAGGAAATTCAAACTCTGAAATTTCCATGGTGGGATATGAACTGACATTGACTGCATTATTAATCAAGTAACATAATCAGAGAACCGATTGGTGCAACTGCATGTGAGCAATTAGTACATTGATTGCAGGGTGAAATGTTGACTGTCCATGGGAAGCAAGTGGTTTTGCTTCTTGCACCGGCTCCAACTTTCAGAGGTTGATAAGGCTCCATGCTGCCTGAAGCAATTTAATTTCTGTGTATTTCAGTGATGAGGACAAAGAGCTGGTTTCACAGAAAGGCAATGATTTAAAAACTCAGTACACCCCAGGTGGGACTTGAACCCACAATCCCTGGCTCCGGAGGCCAATGCCTTATCCATTAGGCCACTGGGGCTGCTCAATGTTTACTTTTGGTGCTTGCAACTTGTCACTTATTATATATGTAATCACTGCCGAAACCTGATGTCTTTGTGTCAGTCGCCCTTTCTTCTTTTGCACTACCACATTCGAATCATAGAATCTTCGAGCACAGAAAGAGTCCTTTCAGCCCATCATGTCTGTGCCAGCTATTCGAAAGAGATTTCTAATTTAGTCTAATTTGTCGATTGAGAGATAAATATTGTGCAGGGCACCAGTGAGAACTCTCCTGTTCCTCAACAAAAGAGCCTTGGGATCTTTTTGATCCACTTGAGGAATCGACAGGGACTTGGTTTAATCTATCACCCAAAAAGAATGCAGACCCGGCAGTGCAGCACTCTCTCTGTGTGACACTGGGAGAATCAACATCGAATTCTGTGCTGAAGTAACTGGAGGTAGAGGTTAAACACGGTCTACTGACAGAGAGACAAAAGTGTAACCAGCTGAACCACAGCTGACACACATTACAGTACCACCAATCTGAAGTTCTTGAAATCAATGTTGAGTCCATGAGGTTGTTAAGAGCTTTATTGAAAGATGAGGTGCTGTTCCTCGAGCTTCCATTGAGCTTCATTGGAACAGTGAAGGAGGTCAAAGGCAGAGATGTAAGAGTAGAAGTGGGATGGAGAATTAATATGGCAAGTGACTGGAAGATCACTTTCAAGTTTGCAGACTGGACGGAGGTGTTGAGCAAAAAGATCACCTAATATGCATTTAGTGCCTGCAGTGTAGAGGAGATGACATCATGTGCAGTCAATACAGTACAGTAAATTGAAGGAAGTACAGGTAAATCACTGTTTCACCTGGTAGGAGTGTTTAGGCCCCTGGACGATGGGAAAGGAGGAGTTGAAAGGCAGGTGTTACATCTCCTGCACTTGCACAGGAAGATGTTATGGGACGAGGAGTGAGTGATTGAAGAGCCTCCACAAGGCAGAGAGGTCTGTTCACCAAACAACCACAGAACTAAGGGTGGTGCCGTGGTTGGCACTGCAACCTCACAGCTCCCATGACCTGGGGGCTCAATTCTGGGTACTGCTTGTGCGGAGTTTGCAAGTTCTCCCTGTGACCATGTGGGTTTTTAGCAGGTGCTCTGGTTTTCTCCCACAGCCAAAGACTTGCAGGTTGATAGGAAAATTGCTCCTAGTATAGGTAGGGGGGATGGGGTAGGAATATGGGATTAATGTAGGATCAGAATAAATGGGTGGTTGATGGTCACTACAGACTTGGTGGGCCAAAGGGCCTGTTTCAGTGCTGTATCTCTAAATAAATAAACTGCCTTTGTCATCAGGTTTGCAGGAATAGGCCATTTAGCCCCTCGAGCCTGTTCCACCATGCAATGCAATTATGGCCGATTTATGACCTAACTCAGTTTTCCCACCATTGCCACTTATTCCTTTGGACCCCCACAGTTTCTAGATTTACACCATTTAGAAACTATCCTGCTCTATCCTTTTCAGCTCCATAGTGGATGACCAACACACACTGCTATTGAAATCCATTGCCACAGTTTTGCCCATTCACTTAATCTATCAATATCTCTTCGTAATTTGATGTTCCATCTACATTGCTCACAATGACACAGCCTCCACTGCTTTCTGGGGAAGAGAATTCCACAGACGAACGACCCTTTGACAAATAAAAAATTCTCCTTATTTCAGTTTTAAAAAGGAGACCTCTTACACTTTAACTGTTTCCCCTCGCCCTAGTCTCTCCCACAAGAGGAAACATCCTCCTGGTGTCCACTCTAGCAAGTTCCCTCATCTTATATGTTTCAATAAGTTCACTTCTCATTCTTCTAAATTTCAATAGGTAAAAGCCCAACCTGCTCAATCTTTCTTCATAATATAAGTACTTCATCCCCCGGATTTAGTCGAGTGAGGCATCTATGAACTGCTTCTAATGCAATTATATTCTTTACCAAATAAGGAGACTAAAACTGTAGACAGTACTCTGGATGTGGTCTCACCAAGGTCCTATACAGCTGCAGTAAAACTTCCCTACTTTATGTAGTGTTATGACCGAGGTGGGAGGAGGGCACTGTCTTTTCTTGTTCCACTTCTCTGCAGGTCACACATATATTTTTAAAAATGTTTACCCAGTTACCGATGCAGTCAATCATATACTCTACTCTTATCTCAGAATAAAATACGCCAACCAGGTTTCTTCAATAAACAACAACATCATCAGTTCATTACAAAGCAAGACTTAACCAGTAACAAAGCAAAGCATTAACACACAGATTGAAAAATGAAAGTTCCCCTTTTAAATACCCCACACACAAACTCACACAGACTGAAAAAAATACAGACATTCTCTCTGCAGAGGTCCGTTACAAAACAAAGACAACAAAGAATACTTTGGCCAAATATTTGCTAATTCTTGAAGAAAAAAAAGATATGGAAAAATGTTACTTGTCCCTTTTTAGCCTGGCATCCCAAATATGCATAAACGGCTGTCACTGGGATCTTTCCAGAGCAGTTTTTTTCAGGTGACATTGAGGATCAGTTCAGCAGGCTTTGCAGGAGAAATGCAGGATCAGTTTCTCTATTTCTTACACTTGATTCTCAGGAAGTTCTCAAAGAGATGGAAGAGGGTGATCTAATGGTAGCTGCTCTCTTGGCAGGTTTTCTCGAACTCTTAAAAATAGTTCACACCTCAATATATTCTCCAAAATGAAACCAAAAGCAATATCTCAAAAGTCTAGCTTCCTGACCCCTATAAATCTTGACCTGTCATTTCCCGGTAAACATCTTCCCCAGGTCACCAAGGTTTCTATTGTTTATTGCTTAAAGCACATGACTTCTAGCACAGTTGCTTTTAAACAACATTTAAGTGTCCTTTCAATGAACTGTCAACAACAAAACAAAGTCCAGCTTCTATGAAATCTTCAGCCTTCCAATGAAACCATCTCCACAATTGAAATATATGTTCTCAAAAACACATACTTAACAAAAAATACAGAAGCACTTTCATATCAGTGGTATAATATACATAAGCTGTTGCTAGGTTGATTATGTTAAAAGACTTTAAGGCCGGAATTTTACCCCCCCACCCCCACCACACAGGAGCAGGCTGGTGGCAGGGGGGGAGGGCAGGTGTGGTAAAATTGAGTGGGAGGTGGAGGGGGGATGCCTTACAATTCTTTTACACTGCAATTTTATGAGGGGCGGTGGCGAGAAACAGCCCACCTGCCCCAGGCGGATCAGGGCCCTTATGTGGCCAATTAACTGCCACTTAAGCGCCTCCTTCTGCCACCGCTGGTATTTTATCAGGTCTTAGGCCCCACAGAAGGCCACCAGGTGGGGGGCACCCTATCCCCCACAGAGGCCCCCCCCCTGAAGCCCCTACAGTCCCCACTGAGAAACAGTACTCCGCCCAACCATTCCCCCCTTGCCTTGCCGGGGTCAGTTCGGTTGTCCCCGGCAAGGCCCGGAAATTTGCCTCTCTTCCATGGATGGCATCCATGATCTTTGCTTCCTAATCAGTTGCTGGACCTGTATACTTACCTTTTGTGATTCATGTACCAGGACATCTAGATCCGTCTGTACCCACGAGTTCTGCAATCTTGCTCCATTTAAATAGTATACAGACTTTCTACTCTTCCTGCCAAATTTCACATCTTCCCACATTATAATCCATCTGCCAAATTTTTCGTACTCACTTAACCTATCTACATCCTTTTTAGTCTTTTTACATCACCTTGATAACTTACTTTCCTTCCTATCTATAAATTTAGCAATTGAAATACTTGTAGAAACTCTTACTATCTGTTTTTACATTACTAGCTAGTTTTCATTCATCCTCTACTTTCTACCTCTTAATTAATTTTTCATGATTCTTTGCTGGCTCTTAAAATCTGTCCAATCTTCTGACTTATCACTAACCTTTGCAGATTTATATAGCGCTTCTTTTAATTTGATACTATCCTGAATATCCTTATTTAGCCACGGATGATGCATCCTTCTCAAAGAATTTTTCTTTCTCGCTGGGCTAAATCTTTGCTGAGAGTTATTACATTTTGCCTTAAAAGTCTACCCCTGCTTCTCCACTATCCTACCATTTAACCTAGTTTCACAGTTTACTTTCTGCCTTCATACCTTTGTAATTACCTTTATTTAGGTTTAAAACACAAGTCTTAGACCCACACTTTTCCCTTTCAAACTGAATGTGAAATTCTATCATGTTATGACCACTGTCGTCGAGAGGCTCCTGCACCATGAGATTATTGATTAATCCTGTCTTATTGTACATATCCAGGTCGAGACTAGCCTGCTCCCCAGTTGGCTCTAGACGTACTGTTCTAATAAATTGTCTGGAATACACTTTATTAACTCATTTTCTAGCCTACCTTTGCCAATCTGATTCGCCCAATCTACATGTAGATTAAAGTCACCCAAGACTGCAGTGGTACCTTTCTTACATGCCCCATTTCTTCCTGTATACTCTGCTCTACTGTGTAGCAGCTGTTAGGGTGGCCTATAAACTACTCCCACAAGTGCCCGCTTACCTTTCCTATTTCGTATCTCTACCCAACTGATTCTACATCTTGCAGCCTCACAGCTCCAGCGACCCGGGTTCAATTCTGGGTACTGCCTGTACGGAGTTTGCAAGTTCTCCCTGTGACCTCGTGGGTTTTCGCCGGGTGCTCCGGTTTCCTCCCACAGCCAAAGACTTGCAGGTTGATAGGTAAATTGACCATTATAAATTGCCCCTAGTGTAGGTAGGGGAATTGAGAGAGGGTACTGGGATTAATGTAGGATTAGTATAAATGGGTGGTTGATGTTCAGCACAGACTCGGTGGGCCGAAGGGCCTGTTTCAGTGCTGTATCTCTTAAAATAAAATCTCTTGCTACAGCACTAATGATATCCTTAATTAACAGAGCTACTTCACCACCTTGTCCTAGCTTCCTGTTTTATTAAAATGTTGATTACCCTTCATTATTTATTTCTATCTGTACGAACAATTCATCCATTTTGTTGTGAATGTTACACACATTCAGATACAGAGCATTTAACTCTGTCTTTTTTACCACTTCTGCAGACTTTGGCCTTATCTGCTGGTGTAGTCTTACGCTCTATCCCTTGCTGCCTCCTGCCACACTCTGATTATCATCACCCAAATCACTACCTGGCTCTATTACCTCACTGTTTCCCTTTGGTTTACCACATGTGAATGTGGGAATTTGGTTCACGTGCTAAGTTTGGTACAGAGAGGGAAATAGGTGCTCCTTTTTCAGCCTCCAGTCGCTGCAGAAGATATAAGTTGCTTCCGAGAAATAGAAGGCAACCTTGAGAGAGTGACATCACAGGAAAGCTGTAAGATGATTGGTTGGTGAGTAACTGCTCATGGGGAGTATCTGCAAATAGGAGCAGGATCCAGTTGTCGTGGTCCATGTAGGTACCAACGACATAGGTAGGATTAGAAAAGAGATTTTGCTTAGACAGTATGAGGAGCTAGGCACCGAATTAAAGAGCAAGGGTAATAGTCTCTGGATTATTACCTGAACCACATGCCAATTGGCAGAGGGCACATAAGATTAGTGAAATGAATATGTGGCTCAAAGGCTGGTGTGGGAGAAACGGGTTTTGGTTCATGGGGCACTGGCACCAGTACTGGGGAAATTGGGGGCTGTACCGTTGCGACAGTCTGCGACATGCTTGGACCAATGATCCAGCAAACCATATAACTAGGGAAGTACAGAGTGCTTTAACAAGGGGGGTGAGAGATCAAGCTTGGGTAGATGTAGCAATTCAAGGGGTAGAGTCAAGGCAGGAGAGCAGAATAGTAATATGGGAAATGAAGGTCAGAGAATGGTAGCAAGGGCCAGAGAAAAATCCTAACAACACAACAAAAGTCAAGACTAAATGTTACAAAGATAACACAAAGACAAAACTAAAGGCTCTGTATCTGAATGCACGTAGCATTCATAACAAAGTAGATGAAATGATAGCGCACATTGAAGTAAATAAATATAGCCATTACGGAGACATGGCTGCAGGATGACAAGGATTGGGTCCTGAATGTTGAGGGGTATATGACATTCAAAACGAATAAGAAGCTAGGTAAAGGTGGAAGGGTAGCACTGTTACTCAAGGATGGCATTGGTGCAATTGTTAGAGATGACCTTGGTTCAGGAGATCAGGATATAGAATTGGTTTGGGTGGAGTTGAGGAAAAGTAGGGGAAATAAGTCACTCGTGGGAGTGGTCCACAGGCCCCCTAATAGTAATCACAATGTAGGATGAAGTATACAAGAAGAAATATTGGGTGCTTGTGATAAAGGGACAGCAATAATTATGAGTGATTTTAATCTATATATAAACTGGAAAAAACATATTGGCAATAGTAGCCTGGATGAGGAGTTCATAGAATGCTTGAGATAGTTTCTTAGAGTAGCACGTTCTGGAACCAACCAGAGAGCGGGTGATATTGGACTTGGCATTGTGTAATGTGACAGAATTAAATCATGACCTCAGAATAAAGGCACCTTTAGGTAGCAGCGAACACAACATGATTGAATTTTACATCCAGTTTGAAAGAGAGAAGAGTGGATCTAAGATTAGTATTTTAAACCTAAATAAGGGCAAATATATGGACATGAAATCTGAGCTAGCTGAAGTGAACTGGGACACTAGGCTTGGAAATAGATCAATAGAGAAGCAGTGGCAGATATTTAAGGGGATATTTCAGAATACTCAGAAATACTACAATGAAGAAAAATTCTAAGAGGAGGTCCTACCATCCGTGGTTAACTAAAGAAGTTGAGGAAAGCATCAAACTTAAGGAAAAAGCATATAATTTCGCAAAGGTGAGTGGCAGTTCAGATGATTGGTCAGAATATAAAGAACGGCAGAGAATGTCTAAATGGTTAATCAGAAGAAAGAAATTAGAGTATGAGAGGAAGCGAGATCGAAATGTAATAATGGATAGCAAGAGTTTTTACAGGTATTTTAAAAAGTAGAAGAGTAAGTAAAGTGAGTGCTGGTCCTCTTCAGAGTGAGAATGGGGAGATAATAGCAGATAATAAGGAAAAAGTGGATGAAATGAACAAACACTATAGAGAATACCAAAAACATTCCATTAATAGCTGTAAATTAGGAGGTGGAAGGAAGAGAGGAACTTGGTGAAATTACAATCACCAGGGAAGTGGTATGAACAAACTGATGGAGCTGCAGGCTGACAAGTCCCCGGGTCCTGATGGGCTTCATCCTAGGGTCTTAAAAGAGGTGGCTAATGAGGTAGTAGATGTGTTGTTAATTATTTAAAATTCAAAAATGACACAAAGATAGGAAGGAAAGCATGTTGTGAAGAGGACATAAGGAGGTTGCGGACTGATACAGATAGGGTGAGTGAGTGGGCAAAAATCTGGCAGATGGAGTATAATGTGGGAAAATGCGAAGTTGTTCACTTTGGCAGGAAGAATAAAAAAGCAGAGTAATACTTAAATGGAAAATGGCTGCAGAAATCTGAGGTGCAGCGGGATCTAGGTGTTCCAGTACATGAGTATGCGGTTACAGCAAGTAATAAAGAAGGCAAATGGAATGCGATCCTTTCTTACGAGAGGAATTGGAAATAAAAGCAGGGATGTTATGCTTCAGTTATACAGGGCATTGGGGAAACTACATCTCGAATACTGTTTGCAGTTTTGCAATTATTTAAGGAAGGATGTAAATGCATTGGAGGCGGTTCGGAGGCGGTTTACTAGTTTGATACCTGGAATGAGCAGGTTGTCTTATGAGGAAAGGTTGGACAGACTAGGAGTTTAGAAGATTGAGGGGAGACTTGATTGAAGTATATGAGATCCTGAACAGTCTTGACAAGGTGAATGTGGCAAGGATGTTTCCTCTTGTGTGTGAGTCCAGAACTAGGGGGCACTGTTTTAAAATTAATGACAGAAATGAGGAGAAGTTTTTTCTCTCAGAGGGTTCTGCAACTTTGGAACTCTCCACCTCAGAAGGTGGTGGAGGCAGGGTCATTGAATAATTTTAAGGCGGGGGTAGGTAGATTCTTGTTAGGCAAGAGAATCAAAGGTTATCGGGGCTGATGGGAGCATGGAATTCGAGACACAGAAAGATCAGCCATGATCTTATTGAATGGCGAAGCAGACTTGAGGAGCTGAATGGCCTACTTCTACTCCTAATTCATATGTTCATAAATCCACTGGGGGGTGGGGGGGGGGGGGGGGAGTCTCATACCTTCTAGGTGAGTTCAGGGAGAAATACTGACCATAGAGTGAGGACCACCTTCGAGACCATCATTTCAGCAGCTTCCATGTGGCAGTCGATCACTCTGGACACTTGGCTGCAGGAGACCAGAAGTACTGAGTATCCTTCACAGTCACAGCTTGAGTCTCCAGGTTTTCACAATGTGGTTTGTTTTGACCAGCAGAGGAACCATCGACTGGTGGATAAACTGACAGGTGAAATCAGGATCTTCTACCATTCACACTGAGAGTGAGTGAATGATAGTCACAGTCAACTTCGTCATCCAGAAGGCTTAAATATTCTGGATCTTTCTCCACTTGAGTCTTGCTCGGCCGGTAATATTTCCACAGGTCTCCATTGTCACAGCATGTGAAGTAGAGCTGGTTGATCTGGGAGCACAGTGTTTTCCAGGGGTTGATGCTACAGCATCAGGCTCTGAGGTTAATACTGCGATATATAGGTGGGAGAGGGGACCACATTCAGGATGAATGGGATTCTAGGCCAGTGGACATGGGTGAGTTCACTTGGCATTTCAATAGGCTCGAGATGTGAAATGATGGTATTACAGATGATACAAAAGTTAGCAATGTAGTAAATAGTGAGCATGATGGAAGCAGACTTCAAGAGGGCACAGACAGACTGGTGAACTGGGCAGGCACATGGAAGATACAGTTTAATGTGGGTAAGTGTGAAGTGATGCAGTTTGGGAGGCCGAATAACCTAAATGGTGCCATTTTGGAGGGGGGGGGGGTCCAAGAACAGAGGGACTTGGGGGTGCATATTTGCAAATCCTTGAAGGTGGCAGATCAAGTTGATAAGGTGGTTGAGAAAGCATCTGCCTTTGTAAATAGGAACACTGAATAGAAATACAAGGAAGTCATGCTGAAACTTTACAAATCTTTGGTTTGTCCTCAGCTGGAGTAATGTGTACAATTCTGGGCACCACAATTTAGGAAGGATTTCAAGACCCAGGAGATGATACACAGGAGGTTTACCAGGTTGATATCAAGGCTGAGGGAGTTCAGTTATGTGGAGAGATTGGAGAGCTGGGATTGTTCTCCTTAAAGCAGTGAAGGTTAAGGGGAGACCTAATGCAGGTATTCAAAACGATGAGGGATTTTAATAGAGGAACAGGGAGAAAGTATTTCCATCGGCAATTGGACATATACTAGAAGAGGACTAATTTTCAGGGTTTTGTAGAAAAGGCTGGGGTATAGGACTAAATTGGAGATCTCCTTCAAAGAGCCGGCACAGGTGTAATGGGCCGAATGTGGTTGTGCATGACGAAAAAGGCCGGCCCATAGAAAGACACCAAATTTGAGACAAAGGGTCAAATTGCAAACTCCAAGCTCACACATTTCTAGTTGTCAAATCGATGTGATATTGGTCTCCAACACCTGAGATAGTGGATTTCAATCCCATCCAGGTACAAATGTGAAAATGTGCTCTATGTGGGAAACCAGGAACAATTCCAGCGCCCGGGACCAGCATGTGTGCAGGAAGTGTCTCTAGCTGCAGCTCCTGGAAGCCTGGTTTTCGGAGTTGGAGCAGCAGCTGGGGACACTGTGGGGTATCCACAAGGCAGAGAGTATCATTGATAGCACGTATAGAGAGGTGGTCACATCGCAGGCTCAGACACCACAGGCAGGAAGGGAATGGGTGACCACCAGACAGAGCAAGAGGACTAAGCAGGCAGTTGAGGACTCTCCTGTGGCTATTCCCCTGCAAAACAGATATACTGCTTTGGATTCTGTTGGAGGGAATGGCCTCTCAGGGGAAAGCAGCAACAGCCCAATTCGTTGCACCACAGTTGGCTCTGTTGCACAGGGGAGGAGTAAAAAGTGTGGAATGCAATAGTTATAGGGATTCAATTGTAAAGGGAATAGATAGGTGTTTCTGTGGCCGTAAAAGAGACTCCAGGATGGTATGTTGCCTCCCTGGTGCTAGGGTCAAGGATGTCTCAGAGTGGTTGCAGGACATTCTGAAGGGGGAGCCAGTGGTCGTGATATACCTTGCTACAAACAGCGTAGGTTAAAAAAGGACAAGGTCCTAAAAGCAGAATATAGGGAGTTAGGAAGTAAGTTGAAAAGTAGGACCTCAAAGGTAGTGATCTCAGGATTACTATCAGTGCCACGTGCCAGTCAGAGGAGAAGTAGAAGGATATATCGGCTGAAGGGATAGTGTAAGGGGGAGGGTTTTAGATTCCTGGGACATTGGGACCGGTTCTGGGGGAGGTGGGACTGGTACAAACTGGACGGGTTACACCTGGGCAGGACCGGGACTGATGTCCGAGGGGGAGCATTTGCTAGAGTGGTTGGGGAGGGTTTAAACTAAAATGGCAGGGGAATGGGAACCTTTGTAAGGAGTCAGAAGAGGGGGGAATCATAGACAAGAACAAAAGACAGAAAGGGGAATAAGAAACGTGATAGACAGAGAAATCAAGGGCCAGAATCAAACAGGGCCACAGTGAAAAATAGTGGGAAGGAGACAAGTAATGTTAAAAAGACAAGTCTTCAGGCTTTGTACCTGAACACGCAAAAATTTTGCAATAAAGTGGATGAATTAATCGCGCAAATAGATGTAAACGGGTATGATATAGTCGGGATTACAGAGACATGGCTACAAGGTGACCAGGGATGGGAAATGAACATCCAGGGGTATTCAGTATTTAGGAAAGGCAGCCAAAAAGTAAAAGGCGGTGGAGTTGCAATAGTGAGGAAGGATATTAGCTCTGACGATGTGGAATCTGCATGGGTAGAGCTGAAAAAAAACTAAGGGGCAAAAAATGTTAGTGGGGATTGTATATAGACCCCTAAACTGTACTGGTGAATGTTGGACTTGGCATTAAACAGGAAATTGGAGACGCATGCGAAAAAGGAACATCTGTAATTATGGGTGACTTTCATCTGCATATAGATTGGGGAAATCAAATTAGTTACAATACCATAGAGGAGGAATTCTTGGAGTGTATATGGGATGGTATTCTGGACCAATACACTGAGGAACCAACCAGAGAACAGGCCATCCTAGACTGGGTATTGTGTAATGAGAGAGGAATAATTGACAATCTAGTGATGCGAGACCCCTTGGGGATGAGCGACCATAATATGATAGAATTCATCATCAAGATGGAAAGTGATGTAGTTGATTCTGAGACTAGGGTCCTGAATCTTAATAAAGGAAATTACAAAGGTATGAGGCACGAGTTGGCTATGAAGGATTGGGAAACGTTACTTAAAGGGATGACGGTGGATAGGCAATGGCAAACATTCAAAGAGCGCATGGACAAACTGCAACAATTGTTTATTTCTGTCTGGCGCAAAAGTAAAACGGGAAAGGTAGCCAAACCATAGCTTACAAGGGAAATTAGAGATAGCATTCGATCCAAGGAAGAGGCACATAGATTCACCAGAAAAAACAACAGACCTGAGGATTGGGAGCAGTTTAGAATTCAGCAAAGGAGGACCAAGGGATTGATTAAGAATGTGAAAATAGAGTATGAGAGTAAGTTTGCGGGAACATAAAAAGTGACTGTAAAAGTTTCTATAGGTATGTGAAGAGAAAAATATTAGTGAAGACAAATGTAGGTCCCTTACAGTCAGTAACAGGGGAATGTATTATGGGGAATAAAGAAATGGTTGATCAACTAAATACTTACTTTGATTCTGTCTTCACAATGGAGGACACAAATATCATACCAGAACTGTTGGGGAACACAGGGCTTAGTGAGAGAGAGGAACTGAAGGAAATCAATATTAGTAGAGAAATGGTGTTGGGGTAATTGATGGGATTGAAGGCCGATAAATCCCCAGGGCCTGATGGTCTGCATCCCAGAGTACTTAAGGAAGTGGCCCTAGAACAATGAATGCATTGGTGGTCATCTTCCAAGATTCTATGGACTGTGGAACAATTCCTACAGATTGGAGGGTAGCTAATATAACCCCACTGTTTAAAAAGGGAGGTAGGGAGAAAACAGGGAATTATAGACCAGTCAGCCTGACATTGTTAGTGGGGAAAATTTTGGAGTCCATTATCAAAGATTTTCGAGCAGAGCACTTGGAGAACAGTGGCAGAATCGGGTAGAGTCAGCATGGATTTACGAAATGGAAATCATGCTTGACAAATCTACTAGAATTCTTCGAGGATACAACTAGTAGAGTTGATGAGGGGGAGCCAGAGAATGTGGTTTATTTGTACTTTCAGAAGGCTTTCGACAAAGTCCCATATTAGGGCCGCACAGTGGCGCAGTGGTTATCACTGCAGCCTTACAACTCCAACAACCCGCGTTCACTTCTGCGTACTGCCTCTGTGGAATTTGCAACTTCTCCCTGTGACTGTGTGGGTTTCCACCAGGTGCTCCGATTGTCTCCCAAAGACTTGCAGGTTGATAGGTAAATTAGCCATTGTAAATTGCCCCGAATGTAGGTAGGTGGTAGAAGAATTGTGGGGATGTGGTATGGAATATGGGATGAATGTAGGATTAGTATAAGTTGATGGTTGGCACAGACTTGGTGGGCTGAAGGGCCTGTTTCAGTGCTGTATGTTTCTACAAGAGATTAGTGTGTAAAATTAAAGTGCATGGGATTGGGGGTAGTGTATTGCAATGGATAGAAAATTGTTTGGTAGGCAGGAAACAAAGGATAGGGATAAATGGGTCTTTTTCCGAATGGCAGACAGTGACTAGTGGGGTGCCGCAGGGATCAGTGCTAGGAACCCAGCTATTCACAATATATATTAATGATTTAGATGAGGGAACTAAATGTAATATCTCCAAATTTGCAAAACTGGGAGGGAGGGTGAGTTGTGAGGAGGATGCAGAGAGGCTTCAGGGTGATTTGGACAAGTTAAGTGAGTGGGCAAGTGCATGGCAGATGCAGTATAATGTGGATAAATGTGAGGTTATTCACATTGGTGGCAAAAACAGGAAGACAGATTATTATCTGAACAGCTATAAACTGAGAGAGGGGACTATGAATATGAAGGGAGACCTGGGTGTTCTTGTACACCAGTCACTGAAGGTAAGCATGCAGGTGCAACAGGCAGTAAAAAAGGCAAATGATATGTTGGCCTTCATAGCGAGAGGATTTGAGTACAGGAGCAGGGATGTCTTGCTGCAATTATACAGGGCCTTGGTGAGGTCACACCTGGAATATTGTGTGCAGTTTTGGTCTCCTTATCTGAGGAAGGATGTTCTTGCTATGGAGGGAGTGCAGCGAAGGTTTATCAGACTGATTCCTGGGATGGCGGGACTGATGTATGAGGAGAGATTGAGAAGGTTGGATTATATACGCTGGAGTTCAGAAGAGCGAGGGGGGATCTCATAGAAACCTATAAAATTCTAACAGGACTTGACAGGGTAGATGCAGGAAGGATGCTCCTGATGGTGGGGGAGTCCAGAACCAGGGGTCATAGTCTAAGTATACGGGGTAAACCTTTCAGGACTGAGATGAGGAGACATTTCTTAACCCAGAGAGTGCTGAGCCTGTGGAATTCACTGCCACAGAAAGCAGTTGAGGCCAAAACATTGTATATTTTCAAGAAGGAGTTAGATATAGCTCTTGGGCCGAAAGGGATCAAAGGATATGGGGCGAAAGCGGGAACATGTTACTGAGTTGGATGTTCAGCCATGATCATAATGAATGGCGGAGCGGGCTCGAAGGGCCGAATGGCCTACTCCTTCTCCTATTTTCTATGTTTCCTTTCCCATTTCTAATAGATTGTTATATATATAATCTCTTCCTTGTCTTCTTCTAATCGTCAAGATGGGAATCCATCAGGATCAGGGGTTTTACTCTCTCCAAGATTCACTCGTTTACCAATTCCACCCCCACCCCCAACTTTCTATCTTAAACATTTTTCGATCTTTTTTGATCTCTTCTTCTAATGTCATGCTGACCATATCAGTCTCCCTGGTAAATACCGAGGTAAAGAAATTATTTCATATTTCGGTCCTCTCGCTCTCACGACCTGAGTTTATCATGTGTATCCCTTAGTGACCCAATCCCTATCCTGATTTTTCATTTGTTATTGAGGTGTCTGTGGAATAATTTCCTTTTTTTCTTATATTTATTGATAATTTAATTTTGTCATTTCTCTTTGCCTTCCTATTTGTTTTTTAAAGTTCTTACCTGACCTTTTCATATTCCCTTTTGTCATTCTCTCCTTTGTGTATGCCTTTATCTGTTGTTTTAACTTTGCTCAGTTTACGGAGAATGTAGAGCATTTCCTAAGTACATCAAGGCTGCTGATCCAGGCATGTGACTCCTGTGGTTCAATGGGTAAGACACTGACTTCACAATTCAGGATTGTCAATGCAATCCCTATCTGGGGTAAACTTGGCTTTGAATAATCTTCATTCTGTGAAAACCAGCTCATTGTCCTTGTTTCTGAAATACACAGAGATCAAATAACTTCATCAGCTCCTGTCTTGTAAATGACTGAAATTTAGGGGAAGCAAGTTAAACCTGTGGAAAGCCACTTGCTCTTCACATATAATTGATGTTTTGCCCAGAAATCACTGCATCAATTACTGACAGGCAAAAGAAAGTCAGATCATGTCATGTCATTACTGGGTTCTTTCAATTTGATAGAATGTGGTTGTGTATGAATAGAAAGATTGGAGCACAAAAAGGCATCAAATGTGGCAGTAATTATAGAGAGACAAAGGGGACAGTTGCAAAGACCAAACTCTTTCTCTGTGCAGCCACATGACCGAAAGGATAAGGTCCAGCCCTGCTAAAACAGGCATTGATGGTGCAAGTCTCATTTGTGATTAAAGCAGTTTTAGGTGAAGGAGCACATTCTGTAAACAGGCTGCATTCTGTAACAAGCAGTTAGTTTTCTTTTTAACTGATCAGCCAATCTCGGCAGTTCCTGTTCGGCTCCCTCCTCACTCTCGCCTTGCTTTCCAGTGTCACAATCCAATGTAATGTTTCTACTGAGCTGTGCACCATCCCAACACCCAGGGAACAATGCCACTTGCACTTTCCAGGCAAATATTTATTTTATTTAGAGATACAGCACTGACACAGGCCCTTTGGCCCACCGAGTCTGTGCCAACCATCAACCACCCATTAATACTAATCCTACATTAATCCCATTACCCTCTCACATCCCCAACTTTCCTCAATTCCCCTACCTGTACTTGGGGCAATTTATAATGGCCAATTTACCTATCAACCTGCAAGTTATTGTCTGTGGGAGGAAACTGGACACCCGGCGAAAACCCACCCAGTCACAGGGAGAACTTGCAAACTCCGCACAGGCAATACCCAGAATCGAACTGAGGTAGATGGAGCTGTGAGGCTGCGGTGCTAACCACTGTGCCACTGTAAATCTGTCTTCAGATTACCCAATGTCTGAGGCACAGTTGTTACTTTGTAATGTAGATATCCAATTACAATACACGTATGATTGATGTTATCAGATTCAGGGTGAAATACACAGCACACTCTTCCTCCAAGCTGGAAAATTCTAGGTTCAAATGTTACCTTGTTTATCATAGAAACTTACAGCAGAAGGAGACCATTCAGCCCATCGTATACACTCAGTCACAATAATAACTCCTCTAGTTTTCCTCAATTCTACTGAAATAGATTCTGTCTTTGGTCTCTCAACTCTATCATTCCTCCTCAGTGTTATAATAGTTTCTTTGAACAATACTGCCACGCCCTCCATTTTTCCTGCCCTATTATTCCTGAATATCTTGTTTCCAGGAATATTCATTATCCCAATCTTCCCCTCCTTTGAGCCAGATCTCTGTTATTGCCACAATATCATAGTCCCGTGTGGTGACTTGTCCCTGCAGCTCACGGAGCTCTTTTCCCACACTCAGTACATTTACTCACATACACTCCAAATCCATCTCAGACTGCTTCATATTTACTCTCAGTCTGACCCTCCCATTTCTGAATTATTCTTTATTCTGGTGCTATTTGTCTCTCCCAGTCCACTTTGCATCTTGCTTCTCCTCTCTAATGCTACATCCTGGTGCCTCCCCCACCCCTGCCAAATTCATGTAAACCTTCACTAACAACACCAGTTAAAGCTTCTTCAAGGACATCAGTCCCAGTTTTGTTGCCCTTCTTTCATCAATCATCTTCTTCATTTCCTCAGAATCTCAATCAAATTAGTGAGACACGACCTCCCCTTCACAAAACCATGCTGCCTCTCGCTAATAAGTTCGTTTGATTCGAAATTGGAGTAAATTCTGTCTCAAAGAATCCTCTCTAATAATTTTCCAACCACTGACGTAAGGCTCACCGGCCTATAATTTCCTGGATTATCCTTGCTACCCTTCTTAAACAAAGGAACAACATTGGCTATTCTCCAGTCCTCTGGGACCTCACCTGTAGCCAATGAGGATGCAAATATTTCTGTCAAGTCCCCAGCAATTTCTTCCCTTGCCTCCCTCAGTATTCTGGGGTAGATCCCATCAGGCCCTTGGGACTTATCTACCTTAATGCTTTGCAAGACACCCAACACCTCCTCCTTTTTGTTAATGAGATGACTGAGACTATCTGCACTCCCCTCGGCTCATCATCCACCAAGTCCTTCTCTTTGGTGAATATTGATGCAAAGTACTCATTGAGTACCTCGCCCATTTCCTCTGGCTCCACACATAGATTCCCTCCTCTGTCCTTGAGTGGGCCTACCCTTTCCCTAGTTACCCTCTTGCTCTTTATATACGTGTAAAAAGCCTTGGGATTTTCCTCAATCCTGTTTGTCAATGACTTTTCATGACCCTTTTTAGCCTTCCTGACTCCTTGCTTAAGTTCCTTCCTACTGTCTTTATATTCCTCAAGGGATTCGTCTGTTCCTAGCCTGCCAGCCCTTACGAATGCTTCCTTTTTCTTTTTGACTAGGCTCACAATATCCCGCGTTATCCAAGGTTCCCGAAACTTGCCAAACTTATCCTTCTTCCTCACAGGAACATGCTGGTCCTGGATTCTAATCAACTGACATTTGAAAGACTCCCACATGTCAGATGTTAATTTGCCCTCAAACAGCCGCCCCAATCTAAATTCTTCAGTTCCTGCCTAATATTGTTATAATTAGCCTTCCCCCAATTTTGCACCTTCATCCGAGGACCACTCTTATCCTTATCCACAAGTACCTTAAAACTTACGGAATTATGGTCACTGTTCCGGAAATGCTTCCCCACTGAAACTTCGACCACCTGGCCGGGCTCATTCCCCAATACCAGGTCCAGTATGGCCCCATCCCTGGTTGGACTATCTACATATTGTTTCAAGAAGCCCTCCTGGATGCTCCTTACAAATTCTGCCCCATCCAAGCCCCTAGCACTAAGTGAGTCCCAGTCAATATAAGGAAAGTTAAAATCACCCACCACTACAACCCTGTTACCTTTACATCTTTCCAAAATATGTCTACATATCTGCTCCTCTACCTCCCGCTGGCTGTTGGGAGGCCTGTAGAAAACCCCCAACATCGTGACTGCACCCTTCCTATTCCTGAGCTCCACCCATATTGCCTCGCTGCATGACTCCTCCGAGGTGTCCTCCCGCAGTACAGCTGTGATATTCTCCTTAAATAGTATTGCAACTCCCCCACCCCTTTTACATCCCCCTCTATCCCGACTGAAGCTTCTAAATCCTGGAACCTTTAGCTGCCAATCCTGTCCTTCCCTCAACCAAGTCTCTGTAATAGCAGCAACATCATATTTCCAAGTACTAATCTAATCTCTAAGTTCATCTGCCTTACCTGTTATACTTCTCGCATTGTAACAAATGCACTTCAGACCACCAGTCCCGCTGTGCTCAGCAACATCTCCCTGCCTGCTCTTCCACTCAGTCTTACTGGCTTATTTACTAGTTGCCCCTCATTTATTTCACTTGCTGTCCTACTGCTCTAGTTCCCACCCCCCTGCCGCACTAGTTTAAACCCTCTCGAGTGACACTAGCAAATCTCGCAGCCAGGATATTTGTGCCCCTCCAGTTTAGGTGCAACCCGTCCTTCTTGTACAGGTCCCATCTGTCCCTGAAGAGATCCCAATGGTCCAAATATCTGAAACCCTCCCTTCTACACCAGCTGATCAGCCACGTGTTTAGCTGCACGATCTTCCTATTTCTCGCCTCAATGGCACGTGGCACAGGGAGTAATCCAGAGATTACAACCCGAGAGGTCCTGTCTTTTAGCTTTCCACCTAACTCCCTAAACTCCCCCTGCAGGACCTCGTCACTCTTCATGCCTATGTCGTTGGTACCACAACCTCTAGCTGTTCACCCTCCCCCTTCAGAATGCCCCCTGTTCGTTCAGAGACATCTTTGACCCTGGCACCAGGGAGGCAACATACCATCCTGGAGTTTCTTTCACGTCCACAGAAGCGCCTATCTGTGCCCCTGACTATAGAGTTCCCGATAACTATTGCTCTTCTGCGCTTTGTCCCACCCTGCTTAACAACAGTGCCAGCCGTGGTGCCACTGCTCTGGCTGCTGCCTAAGTGCTCCTAAGTGCATCCAGTTGCCGCTCCACCCGATCCATGCGGTCTGTGAGGAACTGCAACTGGGTACACTTCCTGCAGATGTAATCGTCCGGAACGCTGGAAGCGTCACGGACATCCCACATCTCACAGGTGAAGCACTTCACCCCTCTAACTGCCATTTCCAGCACTAATTAATAAATTAATTTAAAATAAATAAATTCTTATAAAATCCTTACTAAATTGTTATAATTAACTATTTGGTCGCTAATGCTAGATTCCTACTATAAATATTAAATGCCAACTAAATACAATAATCTCCTCCCTCTGGTTTAGTTACTCTACTTATTAATTAGTTAATTAAGGTTTTAATCAATTTTTATCAATGTTTTATTTTCAAATTCAGTACAGATTCCCTACCAGCCAATCAGGTCACAGCTTTCCTGTGAAGTCACTTTTTCAGTTTTTTTTCCAGTTTTTTTTTCCAGAGGTAAGTTTTTTATACTTACTGGTCCGGAACTCCGCCCTTCGAGTCTTCTCCCTGGATGTAGGCCGCGAATCCCTGAGGTAAGTTTTTTATACTTACTGGTCCGGAACTCCGCCCTTCGAGTCTTCTCCCTGGATGTAGGCCGCGAATCCCTGAGGTAAGTTTTTTATACTTACTGGTCCGGAACTCCGCCCTTCGAGTCTTCTCTCTGGCTGTAGGCCGCAAACCCCCGAGGTAGGTTTTTTATACTTACTGGTCCAGAACTCCGCCCTCTGAGACTTCTCTCTGGCTGTCGGCCGCAAACCCCCGAGGTAGGTTTTTTATACTTACTGGTCCGGAACTCCGCCCTTTGAGTCTTCTCTCCTGAACTAAATTCTGCCTTAGATAGCTTTATAAGATACCTCAGAGATCTGAAAATTTTCTCAGTGACCTCAGCCTTGATGAAAGCCTGTCTCCCTGCATGCAAAGCATTCAAATCTTTCGAAAAAATGGAACTAATTGCAGTACCTTCTAGAGCAGGAGGACTGTCGCACAGTACAGAAGATGGTCACACCCCTCAGGATAGGGTCTTCTGATTTGGTCAGGGACAGGAGCGTATGGCTGCAGCTGAGGCAGGTAAGGGGACCCAGAGGGCAGGAGTGCAGGAGCCTCAGCCTTTGTGATTGTCCAACAGGTTTGAGGTTGTTTCAGCTTTTTTGGATGCGAATGGGGGCTTCTGGGTGGATGAGCAACCTGACCATGGCACCATGGTGCAGGAAGCCATTCAAGTGGAGGGAGAAAAAAGGAATGTAGTGGTAGTAGGGCACAGTAGAGACAGGGGGATTGACACTGTTCTCTGCAGCAAAGAGTGAGGATTCGAGACATCTGCTCAGGGCTGGAGAGGAATTTACAGTGGGAAGGGGAGGATCCAGTCATCATGGCCATGCAGGTACCAATGACATTGGCAGGACAAGGAAAGAGGTTATGCATAGTCGCTATGAGGAACTAGGCAACAAATTAAGAAGCAGAAACTCAAAGGTAATAATCCTTGGATTAGCACAGGGCAAATAAGATTCTAGAAATTAATGCATGGTTCAAAGACTGGTGTGGTAGAAGTGGGTTCCAGTTCATGGGGAAAGTGGCGGTTATACTGTTGGGACAGTCTACACCTGATCTGTGCTGGGGCCACTGTTCTAGCGAGCCGCATAACTAGGGAAGTAGAGAGGGTTATAAGCTTAATGCTGGGGGCAAGGGATCAAATTTGGGAAGATATGGGAAATCAAGGAGTAGAGTCAAGGCAAGAGAGAAAGGTATTAATATGGAAAATGATAGACTGTGACAGGAAGGGACAGAGCATACAAATCTAAGAGTAAACTAACTGATAAGGCTAGAGGTTACAAACGTATTAAAAGGACTAAACTAAAGGCTCTTTATCAGAATACACGTAGCATTCAAAACAAAACATATGAACTGAGAGCACAAATAGAAATAAATGACTAAGATCTGAGAGCCATTACAGAGACATGGCTGCAGGATGACATAGATTGGGACCTGAATATTGAAGGGTACATGGCATTTAGGAAGGACAGCAAGCTCGAAAAAAGTGAAGTGGTAGCTCTGTGGTATTAGCACAATAGAGAGGGATGACCTTCGTTTAGGAAACCAGGATGAAGAAGCAACTTGGGTAGAGATGAGAAATAATAAAGGCAAGAAGTCACAGACCACCTAATATTAACCACACTGTAGGATGGGGTATAAAGGAAGAAATAATGGTAGCTTTTCAGAAAGGTACAGCGATAATTATGGGGGATTTTAACCTACATACAGACTGGTAAAATCAGATGGGCAAAGGTAGCCCAGAAGAGGAGTACATAGAATGTTTTTGGGATAATTTCCTGTAACAGTACATTCTGGAGCCAAACAGAGAGCAGGCTATACTAGACCTGATGGTGTACAAAGAGATAGGATTAAATAATGACCTTATAGTTAGCGCACCCCTAGGTAGCAGCGATCATAATATGAATGAATTTTACATTCAGTTTGAAGGAGAGAAGAGTGGTTTGAAGACAAGTATTTTAAACTAAAATAAGGGCAAGTATGAGGGTATGAAAGCAGGTGAACTGGCAAAACTGGCTTTTAGTTTTGGTTGCAGCAGCTTTGACAGAAGCGGAGGTGCGGAGCGAACTTGCAGCTGGGAGGTCAGTTTCAGTGTAAGTTAAAGTTAATTCCCTTTTGTTTTCGGAGGACCAGGGGACTGCTGGGTAAGCAAAAACTATATATTTGGGCGGAGAAGATGGTAAAAGGGGGGGGGGTGTGGCATTGTTAATCAAGGAGAGTATTACAGCGGCAGAAAGGACGTTTGAGGACTCGTCTACTGAGGTAGTATGGGCCGAGGTTAGAAACAGGAGAGGAGAGGTCACCCTGTTGGGAGTCTTCTATAGACCTCCGAATAGTTCCAGAGATGTAGAGTAAAGGATAGCGAAGATGATTCTCGACAGGAGCGAGAGTAACAGGGTAGTTGTTATGGGGGACTTTAACTTTCCAAATATTGACTGGAAATACTATAGTTCGAGTACTTTAGATGGGTCAGTTTTTGTCCAGTGTGTGCAGGAGGGTTTTCTGACGCAGTATGTAGACAGGCCAACCAGGGGCGATGCCACATTGGATTTGGTACTGGGTAATGAACCCGGCCAGGTGTTAGATTTAGATGTAGGTGAGCACTTTGGTGATAGTGATCACAATTCGGTTAGGTTTACCTTAGCGATGGGCAGGGACAGGTATATACCGCAGGGCAAGAATTATAGCTGGGGGAAAGGAAATTATGATGCGATTAGGCAAGATTTAGGATGCGTAGGATGGGGAAGGAAACTGCAGGGGATGGGCACAATCGAAATGTGGAGCTTATTCAAGGAGCAGCTACTGCGTGTCCTTGATAAGTATGTACCTGTCAGGCAGGGAGGAAGTTGTCGAGCAAGGGAGCCGTGGTTTACTGAAGAAGTTGAAGCGCTTGTCAAGAGGAAGAAGGCGGCTTATGTTAGGATGAGACATGAAGGCTCAGTTAGGGCGCTTGAGAGTTACAAGCTAGCCAGGAAGGATCTAAAGGGAGAGCTAAGAAGAGCAAGGAGAGGACACGAGAAGTCATTGGCGGATAGGATCAAGGAAAACCCTAAGGCTTTCTATAGGTATATCAGGAATAAAAGAATGACTAGAGTTAGATTAGGGCCAATCAAGGACAGTAGTGGGAAGTTGTGTGTGGAATCAGAGGAGATAGGGGAAGCGTTAAATGAATATTTTTCGTCAGTATTTACAGGAGAGAAAGAAAATGTTGTCGAGGAGAATACTGAGATTCAGACTACTAGGCTAGATGGGATTGAGGTTCACAAGGAGGAGGTGTTAGCAATTTTGGAAAGTGTGAAAATAGATAAGTCCCCTGGGCCAGATGGGATTTATCCTCGGATTCTCTGGGAAGCCAGGGAGGAGATTGCAGAGCCTTTGTCCTTGATCTTTATGTCGTCATTGTCGACAGGAATAGTGCCGGAAGACTGGAGGATAGCAAATGTTGTCCCCTTGTTCAAGAAGGGGAGTAGAGACAGCCCTGGTAATTATAGACCTGTGAGCCTTACTTCGGTTGTGGGTAAAATGTTGGAAAAGGTTATAAGAGACATGATATATAATCATCTTGAAAAGAATAAGTTCATTAGCGATAGTCAGCACGGTTTTGTGAAGGGTAGGTCGTGCCTCACAAACCTTATTGGGTTTTTCGAGAAGGTGACCAAATAGGTGGATGAGGGTAAAGCAGTGGATGTGGTGTATATGGATTTCAGTAAGGCGTTTGATAAGGTTCCCCACGGTAGGCTATTGCAGAAAATACGGAAGTATGGGGTTGAAGGTGATTTACAGCTTTGGATCAGGAATTGGCTAGCTGAAAGAAGACAGAGGGTGGTGGTTGATGGCAAATGTTCATCCTGGAGTTTAGTTACTAGTGGTGTACCGCAAGGATCTGTTTTGGGGCCACTGCTGTTTGTCATTTTTATAAATGACCTGGAAGAGCGTGTAGAAGGGTGGGTTAGTAAATTTGCGGATGACACGAAGGTCGGTGGAGTTTTGGATAGTGCCGAAGGATGTTGTGGGGTACAGAGGGACATAGATAGGCTGCAGAGCTGGGCTGAGAGATGGCAAATGGAGTTTAATGCGGAAAAGTGTGAGGTGATTCACTTTGGAAGGAGTAACAGGAATGCAGAGTACTGGGCTAATGGGAAGATTCTTGGTAGTGTAGATGAACAGAGAGATCTTGGTGTCCAGGTACATAAATCCCTGAAAGTTGCTACCCGGGTTAATAGGGCTGTTAAGAAGGCATATGGTGTGTTAGCTTTTATTAGTAGGGGGATCGAGTTTCGGAGCCACGAGGTCATGCTGCAGCTGTACAAAACTCTGGTGAGGCCGCACCTGGAGTATTGTGTGCAGTTCTGGTCACTGCATTATAGGAAGGATGTGGAAGCTTTGGAAAGGGTGCAGAGCAGATTTACTAGGATGTTGCCTGGTATGGAGGGAAGGTCTTACGAGGAAAGGCTGAGGGACTTGAGGTTGTTTTCGTTGGAGAGAAGGATGAGGAGAGGTGACTTAATAGAGACATATAAGATAATCAGAGGGTTAGATAGGGTGGATAGTGAGAGTCTTTTTCCTCGGATGGTGATGGCAAACACGAGGGGACATAGCTTTAAGTTGAGGGGTGATAGATATAGGACAGATGTTAGAGGTAGTTTCTTTACTCAGAGTAGTAGGGGCGTGGAACGCCCTGCCTGCAACAGTAGTAGACTCGCCAACTTTAAGGGCATTTAAGTGGTCATTGGATAGACATATGGATGAAAATGGAATAGTGTAGGTCAGATGGTTTCACAGGTCGGCGCAACATCGAGGGCCGAAGGGCCTGTACTGCGCTGTAATGTTCTAAAAAAAAAAAGGATGGGTCAATAGAGATGCAGTGGCAGACATTTAAGGGGATATTTCAGAATACACAGAATAGATACATTTCAACGAGAAAGAAAAATTCCAAGGGGGGACCCGCCATCCGTGGTTAACTAAAGATCGTATCAAACTTAAAGAAAATGCATATAATTGGGCAAAGGTGGGAGGCAGGTCAGAAGATTGGTCAGAATATAAAAAACAGCAAAGGATAACAAAGATTGATTGGGAAGGTAAAATTAAAGTAGGAGAGAAAGCTAGCTAGAAATATAAAGACAGTAAGAGTTTCTATAGATATTTTAAAAAGAAAATAGTTAACAAAGTAAGTGTTGGCCTGAAAGAAAGTGCGTCTGGGGAACTAATAATGGATAATAAGGAGATGGCAGATGAGCTGAACAGGTATTTTGCATCGGTCATCACTATTGAGGAGACAAGTAACATCCCAGTATTAGCTATAAGTCAGGAAATGGAAGGGAGGGGAGAACTCAAGAAAATTACCATCACAAGGAAAGTGGTACTGAATAAATTGTTGGAACTGCGGGCTGACATGTTCCTGGGTCCTGAAGGACTTCATCCTAGGGCGTTAAAAGAAGTGGCTAGTGAGATAGTTTCGAAGAAGTTTCCGTTAGATTGGAAAATAGCGAATGTAACTCTTTTATCAAAAAGGGAGGCGGACAGAAAGCAGGAAACTACAGGGCAGTTAGCTTAACATCTGTCTTAGGGAAAATGTTAGAAGTTATGATTAAAGATGTTACAGCAGGGCATTTAGAAAAATTCAAGGTGATTAGGCAGAGTCAACATGGTTTTGAGAAAGGGAAATCATGTTTAACCAATTTATTGGAGTTCTTTGAGGGAGTTACATGTGCTGTGGATAAAGGAAAACCATTGGATGTATTGTATTTATATTTCCAGAAGGCATTTGATAAGGTGCCACATCAAAGGTTATTGCAGAAAATCAAAGCTCATGGTGTAAGGGGTAACATATTGGCATGGATAGAGGATTGGCTAGCGAACAGGAAACAGAGAGAAGGCATAAATGGGTCATATTCTGGTTGGCAAGTTGTAAGGAGTGGTGTGCCACAGGGATCTGTGCTGGGGCCTCAACTTTTTACAATTTATATAAATGCCTTCGATGAAGGGACCAAAGGTATGGTTGCTATATTTGCCGATGACAAAGATAGGTAGGAAAGTAAGTAGTGAAGAGGACAGAAGGGGGCTACAAAGGGATATAGATAGGTTAAATGAGTGGGCAAAGACCTGGCAAATGGAGTAGAATATGGGAAAGTGTGAAATTGTCCATTTTGGCAGGAAGAATAAAAAAGAAGCATATTATCTAAATGGTGAAAGATTGCAGAGCTCTGAGATGCAGAGGGATCTGGGTGTCCATTGCATGAATCGCAAAAGGTTAGTATGCAGGTACAGCACGTAATTAGGAAAGCTAATAAAATAGTATCATTTATCGCGAGGGGAATTGAATACAAATTATGGAATTTATGCTTCAGCTCTCCTGGGCATTGGTGAGACCACATCTGGAGTACTGTGTACAGTACTGGTCTCCTTATTTAAGGAAGGATGTAAAGGTATTGGAAGCAGTACAGAGAAGATTTACTGGACTAATACCTGGAATGGGCACACTGTCTTATGAGGAAAGATTAGACAGGCTAGGCTTGTATCTGCTGGAATTTGAAGAGTAAGAGGCAACTTGATTGAAACATAAAAGATCCTGAGGGGGTCTTGACAGGGTGGATGTGGAAAGGATGTTTCTCCTTGTGGGAATATCTCGAACTAGGGGTTGCTGTTTACAAATAATGGATCGCCCATTCAAGACGGAAATGAGGAGAAATTTTTCTCGCAGAGAATCATGAGTCTTTGGAATTCTTTTCCTCAAAAGGCGGTGGAAGCAGAGTGTTTGAATATTTTGAAGGCCGAGGTAGATAGATTCTTGATAAGCAAGGGGGTGAAAGGATATCAGGGGTATGTGGAAATGTGGAGTAATCAGTTCAGCCGTGAACTTATTGAATGACGAAGCAGGCTCGAGGGGTCGAGTGGTCTACTCCTGCTCCTGATTCGTATGTTCGTATGTTCATTCACCACTGCGTGATTCCTTTCACAAAGCCCATTGCTGAAAGGACTTTCAGCTGCAGTATTCATAACCATAATGTTCATGTTTTCACACATATCCCTGAACTCATCATTGGCAAATTCCCCTCTATTATCACTCAGAAACTTAGCTGGTGCCCCAAGCCCAGTCCCTGTCCATTTCTCCATAATTTTGTCTATAACCACCCTTTTGTCCAGACTATTTATTATTGTAGAAAGACTAAATCTAGTTGCTCGGTCTATAAAATGTAGAATGAAAATACTCTTGTCTTTGTCCCATACCTTTAAATCCATGGTAACTACTTTGTAAAAGTCACGTGCCAATGGAAGGCTGACAATAGGACGTAATGGTGAACTCCCATTCATTTTACAGATCTCACACTTTTCACTAATCTCTTCTATTATCATCGTATACTCTCCATCAATCACACCTGCATCTTTTAGTAGGGGATTTAATCTCTGACAAGAAGGGTGAGCTAATTGCCTGTGCAACTTTCAGACAATTTGCCTTTTATCTTCTGATTCATAACACCTGATGACATCAGTACTTCTCCAACACACTGACTAGAAGTATCAGGTTTTGTTAAGGGGATACAATAATGACCTGACTGGGTAAATTGCAAATTCACTGGCTTCCCAAAAACAATTGCCTTATCATGTTCGATATCAAGTTTCATCTGTGCCTTTTTCATTGAAGGCTTACTCAAGAGACTACATCAGTACTGATAAAGTGGCTTACCCCAGTTATTTTATATGGGATTACTACTCTCTTCAGTGACTTCAATGTCTTGTCATCACCAAACCGAAAGCTGGTGGTACTTTTATATTCCTTAACCTTGTGTCGATCCTTACTACTGAGTGAATCCAGATAACACTGTAACCAATCAGCTGCACATATTATAGATGTACAAGCACTGTCCAGTACTGCACAGTTGAACGAATCCACAAACAACACAATCATCACAGGACGAAAACCCCTTGTGACTTGTACAATTCTTTCAGATCCATCAGTATCTTCCTCTTCTGCCCCAGAATTTTCTGCATCATGTGTTATTTCGAAGACTCTGCCCCTCCGCTTTGGGCAGTTCATTACATAATGATACTTTGAGTCACATCTGAAGCACCTATTAACTGTTCCTTGGGCACTCCTGGGATTCATTCACCTATGAGTGCTGTTTCAGCCCTGTCTTCCACTGTAATATTCAGAGCTGCTAAAGGTGCTTTCATCCTCATTCCTCCTGTCTTTAACTCTTCCATTGTACTTCGGCCTGCTTCCGGTACCTGGATTATTTCTAAATCTTGTAAACATTGAGTCCTGCATTCTTTGTGTCACCGCAGGATACCCTGCTTGTTCTACCAGGACTGCAGGAAATGACTGTTTTCTCAGGAATGATTTTAAGGCCACAGACATTTGGTCCAATAGGGAGTCTTTGTCCAAGAACTGAATCCCAGTTAGAACCAGGAACATGTCCATATGCGACACCCTAATACAATCTATAAAAGCTAGCACTGAACCAGGGATCTCCAAATGGAATTTGATCAATCTTTTATACAGTCTGTTACAGTCCATGATGTATTCCTCCATTGAATAACCATCTGTTTTCCGAAATCTATCAAAGTCTGACCATGTCTCAATAGGTCATCTTTCTTGTAAACTTCATCCAGAAATCCTCACAGAAGATCCAACCCTTCAACAGATTCCAACTGACGAGAATTCAGTTCAGAAAACACTTTACTTCTGATTTTACTTTTGGTAGGAAGTGACAACACCAAGGCCATACCTTCTTTTCTTTTCGGTAGAGATGTAACCCGTGTCCACGTATTCACTTCATTCTTCCATTGGTCATATGGTGCAGACACTGACAACACCGGAGGGTAATCATACACTGACAATTTGTACTTGCTTTTTGCCATATTTTTCACAATGGCACTTGAGGCTTTAGTTTTCTAACCAAAAAGAATTTCCTAATTTTCAAACTTCAACTCTATAACAAACTTCAGCTTGTTATAGAAGGATAAGGCTGGAGCCTATATTTACTCAGTTTCACATTTATTGTGCAGAAAAAAAGGATTACAAACGTGCAGCTCTAAGCACAAAACCCTCTCCCAGTCCCAGTGAGTGTCTGCTTTTAAGTACTCCACTAAAACCGAATTTAACTCCCTTCACCTGTATATAACCACACAATTAATAACCCTCATGATTTTGAATACCACCATCAAATTTCCTCTCAGCCTTCTCTTCTCTAAGGAGAACAATCCAAGATCCCCCAATCAAAACACGTAACTGATGTCCGTCATTCCTGGAACCATTCTCGTGAATCTTTTTTCCACACTCTCGAAAGTCTTCATATCCTTCCCAAAGTACGATGTCCAGAACTGCACACAACACTCCAGTTCAGTGTGAACCAGCATTTTATAAAGGTTCATCCTAACCTCCTTGTTTCTGTACTCTATGCCTCTATTCATAAAGTCCAGGATCTCGTATGCCTTTTTAAAGACTTTCTCAACCAGCCATGCAACCTTCATTGATTTGTGCACATATATCCCCAGGTCTCTCTTTTCCTTCATCTCCTTTAGAATTGTAAACTTTCTTTTATATTGTCTCTCTTCATCCTTTATTGAGATAAGTTGACCGTGCTGACTGGAGGTAATCAGCTTAATTTCCCTTTAGCCAGCTTTGTGCTCACAGTTCACCATTCCCTCCTCCACTTCATTAAGTTTCACAAAATGAACAACTCCAGAGTCTAGGTTGTGAGAAAATGAATCAACATTTAAATAGAATGACCTGGAAGGTATTATACAGAAACAGGCCATTTGGCCCATCGGCTCTATTCTGGTGTTTATGCTCCAGATGATGACTTCAATGGAGAGTGAGATTGGGGGGGTGTGAAACCAGCATTACACCAGATCCCGTCAGTTTCCTGACAAGCAGCTTAGATTAAAGTTGCCCCCAGTCTATCTCAGGTCTGTGCTTAACCCCACCCAGACTCAGACAGCTGCAGTCCTTATATGGGCTCTCAAGCCAGGACCTGCATCATCCCTCCACATTATAATGGAGGTGGTTATGTCACATGACATCACAGTGAAAACCATGGCAACCCAGGGGGAAGTGGCTGTCACCAGGAGCTGACGTGCAGATGCTGAAAAGCTCTCCACAAGTAAGGAGAAAGTTTGTTTAAAGCTTACCAAAGTCTTCAGCATCTGTGGAGATCCAAATCGTTTCTTAATACAACTCAGTTTTTAAATTGATCAGGATCTGTGGAAATCGAAACAATTTGTTTAAAGAATTCCATTTGTAAACTGAATCAAATCTGTGGGGATCGAAAACTGTTTACAGAATTCAGTTATTAAATTTGTCAAATTAGAACTGGACAGATAATTCTTCATATCATCAGGACAAAGTCATCGAGGGAGACAAAGGGTGACTTCAGGCTGTGAGTAAATGAAAGAAGGAATTCCTGTTTGAGAAATACGCCAAGAATTGAAATGGTTTAACAGTGAGATTTCCATTCATATTGAACAGGAATAGTCACAGCAAATATGTTTGCAGCCTGAGGTCCAGGCCCAGGGGAAGCCCTAGGTAATCCTGGAGGGATGGAAATGGGTCATTGACCCAGTGTTAAATGTCTCCACCTTACTGTCATTAGCAGCCAGGGAGAATCAGCTCTTTAATCTCCGTGTATCATCAGACATTGTTGGAAGAATGTATACAGGGTTGTACATGAGTACAGTAGTGGAAGGTTCGTATATAATGGGCTTCAGCTAAAAAAATATTCATTGGAATTCAGGGTGGAGAGTGTGACGAGGAAACAAAGAGCTTTTTTGAGGTGCGGGATCCATTTTGGGAGGCACCAGGCCCTGGTTACAATACAGAAGCAGAGTCTTTACCCCATCATACATATACCAGCTCTTTGAAAGGGGTCTATGATTAATCCCACTCCTCTGCTCTTTCCCCACAGCCCTGCAACATTTTCCGCTTCTGGTATTTATCCAATTCCCTTTTGAAATTTATTTTTGAATCTGCTTCCATCACCCTTTTAGATCACAACAATTGGCTAGGTCAAAAACATGTTTCCACATGTCCCCCCTGGGGCCTTTGCTAATTCCCTTAAATCTGTGCCTTCTGGTCATTGAGCCTCTGTCACTGGAAATAGTTTCTCCATATTTACTCTGTCAAAACCCTTGAAGATTTTCAACACCTACATCAAATCTCCCCTTAACCTTCTCTGTTCTGAGGGAAACAACCCCAGTTTCTCTAATCTCTCCACTAATTGAAGTCTTTCACCCCTGGTACCATATCTCCACTTGAGATAACCTTGATTTAATATCTCATTCAAAATATGCACCACTGACACTGCAGCACTCCAATGAAGTGTCGGTCAGATGATGTGCTCAGGTTTCAGGAGTGTGACTTGAACCCACAGCTTTCTGAGCCACAGCTGATTGCTGTTGGGATCTTATTACAGATCTGTCATTGCTGTTTCACAAACTGCCCACTGGTACAAAACTGGCTCTGAAATGAAACTTTCTGCCTTTCCAAAGGTGTGTTATGGTCGACCCCATCAAGCACTGTCAATCTCAGGCCTTCACAATAGGCAGCAGTTGTGCTAATGTAACTGATGTCTGATGTTCAAAATCAAACCCCAGCACAATATGCAGGCCTCCTTAGTGCTTAACAGGAACAAAGCAATTATCACAAAATACATTCACTGTCAAACACTGGCAGCTTTGTGCTGAAGTACTCAGACTCTTCAAACCAAGGCCTAACCTCAGGGGCCGAACATCAGGGGCCTCGCCTTGTGGTGGCCGAGGTGAAGGGTTTGGGTTGGGACTCCTACATATTATTAGACAATGATACTAAATGTCACCTATTTATTCCGGTGTCAAATCATTGCACACAGAATCATGAAAAGCCATGTTTACACTGTTTCCCTTGAGTAT
Organism: Heterodontus francisci; assembly: GCF_036365525.1. Taxonomy (NCBI): domain Eukaryota; kingdom Metazoa; phylum Chordata; class Chondrichthyes; order Heterodontiformes; family Heterodontidae; genus Heterodontus; species Heterodontus francisci. The sequence continues at coordinate 14,935,810 of NC_090380.1, read as the reverse complement.
TAAAGATTAAGGTGTGATCTATTTGAGGTGTTTAAATAAGTGAAGGATTTGAAAGGTAGAAAGAGAGAAACTATTTCCTGAAAATTATCCCTTCTCCCTGTATAAGATCACCTGCCATGAAGGAGGTGAATCCTTTTGAATTTCATCTGCAGCCAACTTTCTCACATTCCTCATTACACCAACTACTGTCACAAATGCAAAACAATATCAGGATCTAATGTCCATTCTTGTAATAAGTTGACCATGCTGACTGTGGGTAATCAGCTTCATGCCTCTTTAGTCAGCTTTGTGCTGACAGTTCACCATTCCCTCCTCCACTTCATTAGTTTCACAAAATGAACCACTCCAGAGTCTAGGTTGTGAGAAAATGAATCAATATTTAAATAGAATTACTTCAGGAGTTCAATCAAATTACACAGAAGGTATTGTACAGAAACAGGCCATTTGGCCCATCAGCTCGATACTGGTATTTATGTTCCCAGTGATGACTTCAATGGAGAGTGAGATTGGGTGGAATGTGAAACCAGCATTACACCAGATCCCATCAGGTTCCCGACAAGCGGCTTAGATTAAAATTCCCCCCAGTCTATCTCAGGTCTGTGCGTAACCTCACCCAGACTCAGACAGCTGCAGTCCTTATATGGGCTCTCAAGCCAGGACCTGCATCATCCCTCCACATTATAATGGAGGAGGTTATGTCACATGATGTCACAGTGAAAACCATGGCAACCCAGAGGGAAGTGGCTGTCACCAGGAGCTGACGTGCAGATGCTGAAAAGCTCTCGAGAAGTAAGGAGAAAGTTTGTTTAAAGCTTACCAAAGTCTTCAGCATCTGTGAAGATCCAGATCGTTTCCTAATACAACTCAGTTTTAAAGTTCATCAGGATTTGTGCAAATCGAAACAATTTGTTTGTAGAATTCTGTTTCCAAATTGATCCAAATCTGTGGAGATCGAAAATTTTTGTTTCCAGATTTCACTGCTTAATTTCATCAGAATAGAACTAGACAGATCATTCTTTACAAGATCAGGGCAAAGTCATCGAGGGAGAAAAGGGTGACTTCAGGCTGTGAGTAAACCAACAAAGAAATTCCTGTTTGAGAATTACCCCAAGAATTGAAATTGTTTGAGTGAGATTTAGCTTCAGATTGAACTGGAAAGGTTTCAGCAAATAAAACAAGGACAGGGAATTGGGGCTGAAGAGCCAGGAATGCCTCCTTTCTGTTTCGTTTCCATGGAAACGCTTGCAGTCCAAGGTCCAGGCCTAGTGGCAGCCCTTGGTAATCCAAGACTGTCGTAAATGGGTCATTGACCCAGTATTAAACATCACCCTACTTCCTGTCATTAGAAACCAGGGAGAGAATCAGCACTCTAATCTCCAAGCATCAGAAGGCATTATAAGAAATTGGAAGAACTCAGAATGGACTTGTAGAGGGATGTGGCTACAATAATGGAAGGTTCATGTGTAAGGAGTTTCAATTAAAGAAATATCCATTGAATTTAGGGTGGAATTGGGACGAGGAAACAAGAGCATTTATGAGAGGGAAAGGTTCAATTAGGGAGGCACCAGGCTCCCGTACTCTCAGACACACCAAATTCCCCATCACACATCATCTCCAATCTCACACATCACTCCTGTACTCTCAGACACACCACATTCCCCATCACACATCATCTCCAATCTCACACGTCACTCCTGTACTCTCAGAGACACCACATTCCCCATCACACATCATCTCCAATCTCACACATCACTCCTGTACTCTCAGACACACCACATTCCCCATCACACATCATCTCCAATCTCACACGTCACTCCTGTACTCTCAGACAGACCACATTCCCCATCACACATCATCTCCAATCTCACACATCACTCCTGTACTCTCAGACACACCACATTCCCCATCACACATCATCTCCAATCTCACACATCACTCCTGTACTCTCAGACACACCACATTCCCCATCACACATCATCTCCAATCTCACACGTCACTCCTGTACTCTCAGACAGATCACATTCCCCATCACACATCATCTCCAATCTCACACATCACTCCTGTACTCTCAGACACAACACATTCCCCATCACACATCATCTCCAATCTCACACATCACTCCTGTACTCTCAGACACAACACATTCCCCATCACACATCATCTCCAATCTCACACATCACTCCTGTACTCTCAGACACAACACATTCCCCATCACACATCATCTCCAATCTCACACATCACTCTTGTACTCTCAGACACACCACATTCCCCATCACACATCATCTCCAATCTCACACATCACTCCTGTACTCTCAAACACAACACATTCCCCATCACACATCATCTCCAATCTCACACATCACTCCTGTACTCTCAGACACACCACATTCCCCCATCACACATCACCTCCAATCTCACACATCACTCCTGTCCTCTCAGACACAACACATTCCCCATCACACATCATCTCCAATCTCACACATCACTCCAGTACTCTCAGATACACTACATTCCCCATCACACATCATCTCCAATCTCACACATCACTCCCGTACTCTCAGACACACCACATTCCACATCACACATCATCTCCAATCTCACACATCACTCCTGTACTCTCAGATACACTACATTCCCCATCACACATCATCTCCAATCTCACACATCACTCCCGTACTCTCAGACACAACACATTCCCCATCACACATCATCTCCAATCTCACACATCACTCTTGTACTCTCAGACACACCACATTCCCCATCACACATCACCTCCAATCTCACACATCACTCCTGTACTCTCAGATACACCACATTCCCCATCACACATCATCTCCAATCTCACACATCACTCTTGTACTCTCAGACACACCACATTCCCCATCACACATCACCTCCAATCTCACACATCACTCCTGTACTCTCAGATACACCACATTCCCCATCACACATCATCTCCAATCTCACACATCACTCCTGTACTCTCAGACACACCACATTCCCCATCACACATCATCTCCAATCTCACACATCACTCCTGTACTCTCAGATACACCACATTCCCCATCACACATCATCTCTAATCTCACACATCACTCCTGTACTCTGATACACCACATTCCCCATCACACATCACCTCCAATCTCACACATCACTCCTGTACTCTCAGACACACCATATTCCACATCACACATCATCTCCAATCTCACACATCACTCCTGTACTCTCAGACACACCACATTCCCCATCACACATCATCTCCAATCTCACACATCACTCCTGTACTCTCAGACACACCACATTCCACATCACACATCATCTCCAATCTCACACATCACTCCTGTACTCTCAGACACAACACATTCCACATCACACATCATCTCTAATCTCACACATCACTCCTGTACTCTCAGACACACCACATTCACCATCACACATCATCTCCAATCTCACACATCACTCCTGTACTCTCAGACACAACACATTCCCCATCACACATCATCTCCAATCTCACACATCACTCCCGTACTCTCAGAAACACAACACATTCCCCATCACACATCATCTCCAATCTCACACATCAACCCCATATTCCAGTCGTGCCATCTACTGAAGACAGGGGCAAATGTAAAACAGTCTAAGATTATTTGAAGTACATGTATTTAAATGCACTGTGTTTGGTAAATAAACTTGCAGAGATGCTGGCACAAGACTCCACATCGGATTATGATGTAATGGCCCTGGCTCAAAGAATGTGAGGATTGGGAACTTAATATTCCTAACTACAAAGTGTTCAGGAAAGACATGGCTGCAAGACGGTCAGGACAGGGAACTAAATAAACCAGCTTATAACATCTACAGAAAAGATAGTGAAAATGGTTGAGAGGGTGGTGGAAATATTCTTCCTCAAAGGGTGATCTATATTTGGAATGATTCACCAGGTAAGGGGATGAGTTCATGACATTTGAGGAGTTCACCATAGAGGCGGTAGCTGGGCTGTTGAGCTGATTTTCTAGAGCTGAAGTTAATGGATGAAATGACATTTTCTTCTGTCTTTATCCTCTTTTTATAGTGAGATTACAAAGTGAAGAATATACTGTGATCACAAAAATGTTCCCAACAGCAAGTAGTAAAATTAGCTCCTTCTTAATGGCTCTCTTAAAGAGACTGATCGATGATGATGATCTCATTCGACAGGAGATATCACATACCATATATAGACTGGGCCAGCAGTGGCCAGAATATATCCTCCTCACTTGCCGTTACTACCTCCGGCAACGTGTCTCACTCCCGGATGACCAGATGACTATCATTCTCAATACCATGGAGATGATTGTCAAAGACAATCTCAGCCTCATTACACCATCCGTGGCCGAGTCTCTCATCACTTCAGCTTCCATGCGAATGACAACATTAATCGAGGCACATCAGCAAAGCAGGGAAGCTGCATGTAACCTCATGGTGACCATTGGATTAAGGTATTTAGATGAAGTGCTGGCTGTTACACTGGAGGATATGAAGAAAGGGTATCCATCCCATGTGTATATGGTAAAAGCATTGATAAGGCTGTCAATAGTCCATGTCCACGGGATGGTCCCTTTCATGAAGTCCATTCTAGAGATCATGATTCCTGTAATGATGGAAGTAACATCTGATTACAATAAATCAGTGTCTGCCGCAGCACTGGGGGCTTTTAGCAAGAACATCCTGCTGTATGAGGATAATGTAGAGACACAGCCACAGCCAACGGTGACAATAGAATCCTTCGCCAATGAAATGAACACTGCCTTTGACCTGCTCTTCAATAAGTGGCTTGAGAAGGAGGAGTCTCCAATAAATATCGTAATAGTGGAGGCTCTGGGCTACACCACAGCTTTGATGCCCAAAGACAGCCTAGAGATCGAACTGCCAAGATTAATTCCTGGAATCTTGGCTCTGTATCGAATTCAGTCTGAACACCTTGCAATCACCCGTAGCCTGTCCCATATCATAGTTACTGCCATCAGTATTCGAAGTCAAAGTTTGAGAACACAGATGGAGGCTCTACTTAGTAACTTGCATGAAGAGCTTTGTGTTCCAGTGGATTGTGATAAGTGGCTTGTTGCAGAGAATCACAATCAGATCCTTGGCTGCTTCACCGTTCTAGCCCAGGATCATGTCAACTCACTCATGGAATTTCTTCTCCCCCAGCTGGAGACCAACAATCCACAAAATAGACAGGGAACACTAACTGTCCTCAAGCACCTTATCAGGGTTGTTCCTTCACAGTTGGAGAGCAGGAAGGTCCAGATTGTGGCTGGTTTGAAATCAGCACTTCGAGACAACAACACCAACAGCAACAACATAAAGAAGCTGATTGTGGAGACAATCGGTGCCATGGCCTATGAAGGGTTCCTCGATCTAGAGGGAGGAAGAACAATGGTGCAGTTTATCATCGAGCAGCATGTTCTCTCCACAGACTCCAGGAACCGAATCCCATTGGACAATGATGTTGATCTGGTTACCCATGAGGATTTGAGTGCACAGTGTGAAACCATGTTGTTTACCCTGACAGCTCTGGAGAGTATGGAAGATATACTCTGGCCCTTCCTGCTACAATTCATGACCTTGACTCAATACAGCAAAGGGCTAAAAATTCTCTCTCACTGCTTAATACAACTAGCAAAGAAGAAGCTGCAATCTGGAGATGAGAATTATTTCCTAATTTATAAAGAGAAAGGAAATCTGCCCAGACCTCAGGCACTGCTGACTCGGCTTCTACTTATAGCTTGTTTTCCCGATGAGGGGGAAGGCCGTGGTTCTGCTGTACTGAGGTTACTTCAGGTCATGAGTTGCAGTATCCACCCAGCAACAGTGAAGGTATGGGAAGAGAAGATTCCATTGCTCGTTCAGGATTTGATGCAGAGTTCAGAGAAAAGCTTGCCCCAGCAAGAATGGGAGGAGAAATTGATCCTCTTCTTGTCTGAATCTCTGGAAGCAATTGATGACGAGCGATGGACCTGCCAGTTGAGAGATGACATAAACCAACAGATCACAATCTCCCATAGTTATCCACAGCAGAAGGGCTTTCTATTCAAATGTCTTGGGATGGTGCTGCAGCACACAAAGAGCACAGACATGAAGAAGGAGATACAACAAATGCTGCAGAGTGCTCAGCACGAGGAAACATTTGAGAGAGAGGGTGTGGCTGTTGGAATTGGTTTCTGTTCTATCACTCACTTTGAAACCACTTTCAGCAGCCTAGTGGATTACAGTCATTTAAACCTGTTGCAGAAGACCAGAAGTTTCCTTCATATTCAAAACGAAGAGTCTGATCTTCGGGTGGACAATGCTCAAAGCACAATGGTTCTCTGCTTTGGGTATCTGGCACTCAATGCCCCACCAGACCTTGTTTTACCCCGAATCGAGGACCACATTTTTCCATTTCTAAGAGACCAACTCTGCCAACTTGGACAGCGGCTAAAAGAAGAATCCCAGGACTTGACACTGAGACTGAGCCTGATAAAATCAGTGACTCTGATGGCCAGAGCAATGCAGTCCAGTAGCCAGACAGTGCCCCTGAATTTCAGCAGGAAAAGGGAGTTACTGAAATACATGCAACAACTGATTGGGGCAGAGCCAACAGGATTGCTACAAATCCCTATTCAACTCTCAGCAATGAATGCTTGCCTGCATCTACTCCAAGTCAACCCAAGATTAACTGAAGCTGAAAACTGTCAGTTACTCGACATTTGCTTGAGGAGTATTTTCACTTTGGTTCCTGTGGTCTCCAGCCAGGACCAGGATGGTACACCTGTGAATCCAGAAGGGGGAGAGACACTTCACAGTGAAAGTATGGCTGCTCTACTCAGGCTCCTGAAACAGGTTTTACTTCAGAACCTGTCCCCTCAGGGTTTCCAGTCCGTGTACAAGCTTGTAGATCACTGGGTAACATCACCAAGTGATTGTGAAAGGGAGAGAGCAGTAGACACCACCTTGAAACTGCTGGCTTTCTACTGGCAGGAGCTCAATGCTGAGAGTCACCAGACTGTGGACAATCCTGTAAAGAAATGGAAAATATCACCAAGGGATTGTGAAAGGGAGACAACAGTAGACACGACCTTGGAGCTGCTGAAATGTTATTTGCAGGCACTCAACACTGGAAATATAATAGCACCGATTGTCTCGGGGTCTGTAGTTGGTCGTCTGCTGCCACGATGTGCTGATCCCGTTCTTGCCGTGCGGCAGGGGGCCATGGACAGTTTACACATTCTACTGAAGTTCCAGGCCTGTTACCAAGGTTTGAGTGGAGAAGAGCAAAATGAGCAGGGGGAAATTCTGAAAACTATCGGCCAACGATTGGCGAGCACGGACAGCTCCGTCCTCTTTCAAGGATGCAGCGAGCTGGCACAGCTCATTTCCAAACACTTGCCCCAGGACCAGCTGGGAAACCTGCTCCTTACACTTTTCCAAGGCCTTGTTGACCATCACCCCATCTGTTCCAACATAGCTGCTGTTATCATGAGAAACATTGTCGAGGGACGTGGCCCTGAGCTGCAAGATCATCTCTCAGAGACCCTCGAGGCGCTGCACCAGCAAATGCAGACAATCACCCAAGAGCAAGTGAGATTCATAGTTGTCGACACCTTCACCCTCCTCACGTCCCAGCAGCTGCCAGCCGTTGTGCGTTGTCTCCTCCGGTTCCCTGGACCTGTGGACGAGGGCACCAAGTCCATCTGGAGATTAATAGCAAAGAAAACTCAGCTGACTATTCCCACCTTAAAACAACTCATCCAAGAGATGAACACATCCGTGCCATTGAAGGAAAGGAGCCATTCAGTGGCAGAGGATGACAGCCCTGATCCCCTGGCTGTTCTAACTGCTGTGTATGAGATCGTCTCCCAGCCGGAGTCTGCAGAGGCTGTAAACACCTTATATTCTGGCTTGTTCTCTGCTCTCTTAGTTCATCTGAGTCCCTGTATCTGTGAATTAAGGCAGACAGAAAACCAACTGCAGACACCATCGTGCGAAAGCCAAGACCAATACCTGTCTTCTGTGGAGACCCTGAAGACCATGTTGAATCGAGCGCAGAATGAACCGATTGTAAATTTCATCCAGGAGAAGGGAGGCTGGGATCTCATGCAGGAGCCGAACACCTACAACAAGGGGATTGCTCTGCTCGCTGAAGCCATGGGCTTATTCAGTCAGCACCAGTTGTTGGAGATTGTGATGGATCTTGCACCTTTCCTGTCAACTACACAGGAGGGTCAGGGAGTCACTGTGGCTGCCTTCTTCACTGAACTTTCAAAATGTTCATTCATCTCCAACATGGATCTTACTAACATCCTGGTGAATCATTTGATCAGGTGCCTATTTCATTCTAGTCTGGCTATCAGGGTGCTGTGTGCTAGAGGACTGGGCAATATTCCAATTGGTGTGATGGAGAGACACTCTGCAGACCTGTTGACAACAATGACTACCATACTGCAGAGTGAGGAATACCACGAGGAGGTGTTCATGATTGAAGTGACATCAACCCTCTCTAAGCTCTTGGACCAGCTCGGTGTCAACGTTGTCGGACCATTCTGTACTGCCATTGCAAAAGGAATCCGCCGTTTCTTTGAAGGGAAATCTGCCCAGGTTCGTGCTGCTGCATTTACCGTCTTTGGGTCTTTGGCCAAATGTGGATATGAACCTTTGAGGGCTTCCTTTAAGGAAGAGATCCACCTCAACCTGGTCAGTTTGTTACTGCACCTCGATGAAGAGAGTGAGGATGTCTGCAGGGCCTGTTTCTCCACATTGTGCTCAATCGCCCCTTTCATGGACTCGCAGAAGGTTTCTGCAATAATTCAGGAGTTTTCCTGGGAAGGCAGCCTGAAGTATGAGGGATTTTTAAACATCTTTTCCTCACAGTTGATCAAAGATTTTCCCAGGAGGATTGACTCATATATAAAATGCTGCATGTCCTTCCAGGAGATGGGGCCACGTCTCCGAGGAAATGCGGCTTTCTTATCAGCTGTCCTTACACAGAAAACTTCCCGCAGGAGAACATGGATAGAGAAACTCTGCTGTTTAAGGATCTCACGTTGATGATCCACTCAGCTCAACAGCCTCATCAATCATCTTTCACGTTTCCTTTTGTAAATATATATTTTTTTGAATTAGATGTAAATTATTAGGTAATAAATGTTAATTGTGTTATTACCCATGGAGTTCATGGTGAATGGATACAATACTGGAGGTGTGACTGGGCTGAACTTCATGCACCAGCTATCATTACATTCAGTCTCATTTGTTTACAGTGATTGAGCTCCCATTAAGACTTCATCTTGAGGTGTGGGTCGGGGAGCAAGATATTGGGCTGAATTTTTCCGGCCCATTGGAGGTGGGCTGGGAGGTGGGAGGGGTCGGAATATCAGGATGGGAGTATGATAACTTCACATCGTTACTGGATATTCCGCAAGGTGTCCAGCACGGCGGGAGGACCTCACGTTTACATGTGGCGGGAAGGTAATTAGGCCTTTTAAACAGGCAATTAACTTAAATTTGACCAGGTTTGTATCAGCTGGAGTTTAGAAGAATAAGAGGCGACTAGATTGAAAAATATAAGATCCTGAAGGGTCTTCGAGAGATACAGCACTGAAACAGGACCTTCGGCCCACCGAGTCTGTGTCGACCAACAACCACCCATTTATACTAATCTTACATTAATCCCATATTCCCTACCACATCCCTACCATTCTCCTACCACCACTACGGCAATTTACAATGGCCAATTTACCTATAAACCTGCAAGTCTTTGGTTGTGGGAGGAAACCAGAACACCTGGCGGAAACCCACACGGTCACAGGGAGAACTTGCAAGCTCCGCACAGGCAGTACCCAGAATCGAACCCACTGTAACTGTGAGGCTGCGGTGCTCACCACTGCATCACTGCAATGTTCCTTGCTGTTTGCTGAGCCCCCGACCTTTGTGTCATCAGGAAGTTTCAAGATTATGCTCTGTGTCATTTATACATATATCAAAAACAAATATGGATTCAACAATGACTCCTAAGTTACACCACTTACTCCCTTTTATCTATCAAGTTCTTCTGAATGTTTATTAATTTCACCTTCTTGTATTAGAAAAGTAAGTTAATCCTGAACCTTTCCAAAATGATTCCCCTCCCCCGCCCCACCTCTTATGAAATCAGATTATTCAAAGGAAAAAAAAAACAAACCTGGCACAACACATTCTAGACACCTCAATCATTTAAAAGAAGTCATGAATCTTTGACTCTGGTCAGTCTTGCAAACAATTGAGAAGATGGACAATGTAGTTAAAAGAATCCAGTTCCCACTCCAGTCCCTGCCACTTACAACGGTTGCATTCGTGTGAATGTGATTTGCTGCTATACATGATGGCTGGGAAAAATGGGTAAGGTTAAAAATAATTTCATTTACAGTTTCCAGAGGAAGGACAGTTAATATTCATGCGGCAGCTTGTGATAAAGGTAGTTGAAACGACAGAAACAAAAATGCTGAAAACACACACTATGTATCTGAATGAAAACAGCTGGACTTGGGTTTCGGATGATTCTACCTTTGGACATGACTAACTTTGTTACAAACTGCAATTATTCAACAAGTGATTTAATCTGTTTCATTGAAGCTGATTGACTGTCGGCCCAATTCACTGGAAAGATAAGAGTTCTTTTTTTCCTTTGGTCAGTCTGCACAAAATAAAAACTGAGCACTTAAGATGCTATAACTGGCAACTTTGACATTGGCATTAACCATTATGTATTTGTATTATCACTTTTTGGTAAATGTAAGTGACTGTCCGTTTTAAACATGGATGTTTTAAATGTTGGTAACTGTAACTATTTGCAGTAAGAGGAAAACTGCAATTAAAGGGGTAGAAATTACAGATTGAATTAGATGATGCAACTGTACCGGGATGCTTTTCTACTCTACAACAATACCAGCCAACAACTGAGACTGTGGCCCCGCAGTCTTCATGTCAGAACAATTCTCCTCACCAATCCTTGGCAGGCTGGATTTTCCTAGAGGCACATTGGGTCCACGGGGCTTCAGAGCCTTGTCAGGTAGAATGTGTCATTCCTTGGAAAATCTTATCCATTGTAGCTTGGGAGATTTTTGGAGAAGACTTCACACCATAGGGCAGTTTTGTGTAGGAGTATAACCCATGTGTGTATTTATCATGAGACTCTCGATGACTTTCTGAATCAACATTGAGCTGTACATAATCACGGATCAAATCCAACTTTGTGAATAACTTGGATCCTGCTAACTCCATGTACAAATCTTGACAGGTTGGCTATAGATACTGCTCATCATCCACTGCCAGTTGATTGTGGCTTTGTAATCCCAACATAGACTTATGATTTTGGCCAACTTGGGCACTATTACAATTGGGGTTGCCCAATAGCTGTAATCAGTTTTCACTGGCACACCATTCATATGAACATATGAATTAGGAGCAGGAGTCGACCACTTGGCCCCTCGATCCTGCCCCACCATTCAATAAGATCATGGCTGATCTGATTGTAACCTCAACTTCACATTCCTGCCTACCCCCAATAACCTTTCACCCCCTTGCTTATCAAAAATCTATCTACCTCTGCCTTAAAAATATTCAAAGACTCTGCTTCCACCGCCTTTTGAGGAAGAGAGCTCCAAAGACTCACAATCCTCCAAGAGAAAAATTTCTCCTCGTCTCTGTCTTAAATGGGCGACCCCTTATTTTTAAATAGCACCCTTAGTTCTGGATATTTTTAATGTCTTCAGTTCTAATGTGTCTTCAGGGGATGTTGAATGGTATATCTGAGACTCTCTCCCAGGCAGCAGTCAGACTGAATCTGCGAGTGTTTGGGGAAAGTCAATGACAACAAGAACTGCTTATGTTTATATAGCACCTTTGACAGTGTATAACATCCCAAGGCTTTTCACAGGAGCATTATCACGCCACAAAAGGAGAATATTAGGACAGGTGACTCAAAAGCTGAGTCAAAGATGTAGGTTTTTGGGAGCATCTTAAAAGAGGAAATAGAGGCGGAGAGGCAGAGAGGTTGAGGGAGGGAATTTCCAGCTCAGGACCCTCGCAGCTGAAGGCACGGCAACGAATGATGGGATGATGAAAATGGAGAATATATGAGGTCAGATTTGGATGAATGCGGAGATCTGAGGGTTATAGAGTTGGTGGACGTTACAGAGACGGGGAGGGACATGGCCAAGGAAAGCTTTTGAAACAATGATGAGAATTATAAAACATGAGACATTGCTGGATTTACATAACTCAAGACCACAGAAGACTAACGATGAGATGGTGGCATAGTGGTAATGTTACTGGTCTAGTCACACAGAGGTCCCAACTAATGCTCTGGGGTCATGAGTTCAAATCCCACCCTGACAGCTGGTGGAATTTAAATTCAGTTAATTAACAAATCTGGAATTAAAAACTATTCTCAGTAATGGTGACTATGAAACTACTGGATTGTTGTAAAAACCTATCTGGTTCACTAATGCCATTTGAGGAAGAAAATCTGTCCTTACCTGGTCATGCCTATATGTGACTCCTGTCCCACACCAGATTAATTGAGCAACAGCCTGACATAGTCATACTCACCAAATTATACCATGTAGCCAACGTCCCAGACACCTCCATCCCCATCCCTGGGTTTGTCCTGTCCCACCAGAGATGCTGGCACAGTGGTATAAAGTCAAGAGGGAGTGGCTCTGGGAGTCCTCAACATTCACTCCAGACCCCACAAAGTCTCAGGGCATCAAATCCAACATGGGCAAGGAAACCTCCTGCTGATTACCACCATCAGCCCCCACTCAGCTGATGAATCCGTACTTCTCCATGCTGAACACCATTTGGAAGAAGCACTGAGGTTGGCAAGGCACTGAATGTACTCTGGGTGGGGGACTTCAATGCCCATCACCAAGAGCTACACAGTTGCGCCACTGCTGGCCAAGTCCTGAAGGACATAACTGCCAGAGTGGGCCTGTGGCTCACGGTGAGGGAACCAAAAAGAGGTAAAAAACTGCTACTCCTCGCCCTCACCAATCTACCTGTTGCTGGTGCATTTGTACATGACAGTATTGGTAGGAGTGACTGCCACACGGCCCTTGTGAAGATGACGACCTGACTTCACATTGAGGATACCGTCCATGGTGTGGTGTGACATTACCACTGTACTAAATGGGATAGATTCAGAACAGATCTAGCAGCTCAAAACTGGGGATCCATGAGGTGCTGCGGACCATCAGCATTAGCAGCATTGCATGCAGCCACAATTTGTAACCTCATGACCCACCATATCACTCACTCTACTATTACCACCAAGCCAGGTGATCAACCCTGGTTCAATGAAGAGTGCAGGAGAGCATGCCTGGTGTAGCTCCAGGTATAACAAAAAATGAGATGTAAACCCGGTGAAGCTACAACACATCACTACATGCATGCCAAACAGCAGAAGCAGCATACAATAGACAGAGCAAAGTGATCCCACAATGACTGAACCAGATCAAAGCTCTGCAGTCCTGCCACATCCATTTGTGAATGGTGGTAGACCATTAGCAATGTAACAGCAGAGGATGCTCCACAAACACCCCCATCCTCAGTTATAGGGGAGCCCAGCACATCAGTGCAAGAGACAGGCTGAATCATTTGCAACCATCTTCAGCCAGAAGTACCAAAGTGGATGATCCATCTCAGCCTCCTCCTGAGGTCCCCAGCATCACCGAGGCCTATCAAACTTATCACCTTTGTAAGATTATTAGGTCACTGCAAGCTACTAACCAGAGTACTAATTGTTAAAGTCTAGCAATTATAAATTTACAAATGGCTTATTATCATAAACTAGCATTTAGCTTTATTCAAAACCCTTCTTTGTAGTATGATAATGTGGAAAAACTTAGGAAATATGGCTCAATATAGACAAAATAAAAGCATTGAGATAAAAGCAATCAGCACAAAGACCCTTTTTTGTGTCCAACTTGTGTAAATCAGAAATGTTAGCAAACATCACAGAACGATCCTTGTTTGTTTCTGGAATGCATCCTTTAATACAAGACGAATCACTGATTGGAAGAGGGGAGGGTTAACTGTAAAGCTGCCAGGATAAATTGAATCCTGACTTTGCTACTGCACAGCAGAGAAGTTTGAACAACGACAAGAGAAACTATGAGAGAGAGAAAGAGAACCAAAAACTTGAGGACTCAAAGCTGCAAGAGAAATAGTCATGTGCTCTGCCGTCCAGTCTCTAATACAGGTAGTATCTGTGTTAGACTGTTAATTACTGCCTGAGTTTGTGACTATGGTTTATGTGAGAATTTAACAGACTTGTCCTTACCTTAATCTCAATAAAGTTGATTCATAAAAAGCTGTTGTGCTGCCAAGTCTGTTCCCACCTTAGAACAGTGTGAAAAAACACCCCGATGTTATCAAATCTTACACCTTCTTCTTGAAGACAATGTAGAACTGTTTTGACTATTTGGAATATTGTGTGCAATTCTGGTCACCACACTACGAGAAGGATGTGGAGGCTTTGGAGAGGGTACAGAAGAGGTTTACCAGATGTTGCGTGGTCTGGAGGGTATTAGCTATGAGGAGAGGTTAGATAAATTCAAATTGTTTTCACTGGAACGGAGGTGGAGGAGCGACATGATAGGGGTTTACAAAGTTATGAGTGGCATGGACAGAGTGGATAGTCAGAAGCTTTTTCCCAGGGTGGAACAGTCAGTTCCTAAAGGACATAGGTTTAAGGTGCGAGGGGCAAAGTTTAGAGGGGAAGTGCGAGGCAAGTTTTTTACACAGAGGGTGGTGAGTGCCTGGAACTTGCTGCTGGGGGAGGTGGTGGAAGCAGATACGAGAGCGACGTTTAAGAGGCACCTTGACAAATACATGAATAGGATGGGAATAGAGGGATACGGACACCGGAAGTGCAGAAAGTTTTAGTTTAGACAGGCATCAAGATCGGCGCAGGCTTGGAGGGCCGAATGGCCTGTTCCTGTGCTGTACTGTTCTTTGTCTCTCTGATTCGCTGTGGACCAAGATATCGTCCATGTGACAAATCGCCCATTTTAGACCTTGTAGAATATTAGACATGGTCATTTGGAAGATTTCTGGTGCTGATGTTATACCGAATGGTAAGGATTGATGTAACTTCTTCTGATTGGTGTGATGAATGTTGTAAGCAAGTTTGATTTCTCGTCCAATGGACGTTGCCAAAAGGTGCTGTTCTTGTCAAGTATTGTGAACGTTAGGCTTTTTTACACCCCTTCAGGCAGTGTGTTCCAGATTCCAACCACCCTCTGGGTTAAAATGTTTTTCCTCAAATCCCCTCTAAACCTCCTGCTCCTTCCCTTAAATCTATGCCCCCTGGTTATTGACACCTCCGCTAAGGGAAAAGGTTTCTTCTTATCTACCCTATCTATGCCCCTCATATTTGGTATTCCTCAATCAGGTCCCCCCCTCAGCCTTCTCTGCTCTAAGGAGTCCAACTCCAGCCTATCCAGTCTCTCTTCATAGCTGAAATGCTCCAGCCCAGGCAACATCTGGTGAATCTCCTCTGCACCCTCTCCAGTGCAATCACATCCTTCCTATAGTGTGGTGATCAGAATTGTACACAGTACTCCTGCTGTGGCCTAACTAGCGTTTTATACAGCTCCATCACAACCTCCCTGCTCTGATAATTTATGCCTTAGCTAATAAAGGCAAGTATCCCATATGCCTTCCTAACCACCTGAACTGCTTGTGTTGCAGCCTTCAGTGACATATGGACAAGTACACCAATGTCCATCTGACCCTCTGTCCTTCCTAGGGTCCAACCATCCGGGAGTTCCGGACTGGTAAGTATAAAAAACTTACCTCAGGGATTCGTGGCCTACATCCAGGGAGAAGACTCGGAGGGTGGAGTTCCGGACCGGTAAGAATAAAAAACTTACCTCGGGAATTCGTGGCCTACATCCAGGGAGAAGACTCGGAGGGCGGAGTTCCGGACCGATAAATATAAAAATCTTACCTCGGGGATTCGCGGCCTACATCCAGGGAGAAGACTCGGAGGGCGGAGTTCCGGACCGGTAAGTATAAAAACCTTACCTCGGGGATTCGCGGCCTACATTCAGGGAGAGGCCTCGGAGGGCGGAGTTCCAGACTGGTAAGTATAAAAAAACTTCTCTCAGGGATTCGTAGCCTACATCCAGGAAGAAGACTTGGAGGGCGGAGTTCCGGACTGGTAAGTATAAAAAACTTACCTCGGGGATTCGCGGCTTACATCCAGGGAGAAGACTCGGAGGGCGGAGTTCTGGACTGGTAAGTATAAAAAACTTACCTCGGGGATTCGCGGCCTACATCCAGGGAGAAGACTCGGAGGGCGGAGTTCCGGAATGGTAAGTATAAAAAACTTACCTCGGGGATTCGCGGCCTACATCCAGGGAGAAGACTCGGAGGGTGGAGTTCCGGACCGGTAAGAATAAAAAACTTACCTCGGGGATTCGTGGCCTACATCCAGGGAAAAGACTCGGAGGGCGGAGTTCCGGACCGGTACGTATAAAAAACTTACCTCGGGGATTCGCGGCCTACATCCAGGGAGAAGACTCGGAGGGTGGAGTTCCAGACCGATAAGTATAAAAATCTTACCTCGGGGATTCGCGGCCTACATCCAGGGAGAAGACTCGGAGGGTGGAGTTCCAGACCGATAAGTATAAAAATCTTACCTCGGGGATTCGCGGCCTACATCCAGGGAGAAGACTCGGAGGGTGGAGTTCCGGACTGGTAAGTATAAAAATCTTACCTCGGGGATTCGCGGCCTACATCCAGGGAGAAGACTCGGAGGGCGGAGTTCCGGACCGGTAAGTTACCTCGGGTGGAAAAAAAACTGAAAAACAATTTTAAAAACCCTGAAAAAGTGACGTCACAGGAAAGCTGTGACCTGATTGGCTGGGAGGGAATCTGTACTGAATTTGAAAATTAAACATTGATGAAAATTGATTAAAACCCTAATTAACTAATTAATTAATAAGTCGAGTAACTAAACTAGAGGGAGGAGATTACTATATTTAGCATTTAATATTTATAGGAGAAATCTAGCACGAGCGACCAGATAGTTAATTGTAACATAATTTAGTAAGGATTTAATAAGTATTTATTTATTTTAAATCAATTCATTAATTAGTGCTAGAAATGTCAGTTAGAGGGCTGAAGTGCTTCACCTGTGAGATGTGGGAAGTCCGTGACGCTTCCAGCGTTCCGGAGGACTACATCTGCAGGAAGTGTACCCAGTTGCAGCTCCTCACAGACCTCATGGATCGGTTGGAGCAGCAACTGGGTGCACTTAGGAGCATGCAAGTGGCAGAAAATGTCATAGACAGGAGTTTTAAAGAAGTGGTTATACCCAAGGTGCAGGCAGATAGATGGGTGACCACTAGAAGGGGCAGGCAGTCAGTGCAGGAATCCCCTGTGGCTATCCCCCTCTCTAACAAGTATACCGTTTTGGATACTGTTGGGGGGATTGGTCCATCAGGGGAAAACAACAGCAACAGCCAGAGCAGTGGCACCACGGCTGGCACTGTTGTTCAGCAGGGAGGGACAAAACGCAGAAGAGCAATAGTTATAGGGGACTGCAGAGATAGGCACTTCTGTGGACGTGAAAGAGACTCCAGGATGACATATTGCCTCCCTGGTCCCAGGGTCAAGGATGTCTCTGAATGGACAGGGGGCATTCTGAAGGGGGAGGGTGAACAGCCAGAGTTTGTGGTACACATTGGTACCAATGACATAGGCAGGAAGAGTGATGTGGTCCTGCAAGGGGAGTTTAGGGAGTTAGGTGGAAAGTTAAAGGACAGGATCTCTAGGGTTGTAATCTCGGCATTAGTCCCTGTGCCACGTGCCAGTGAGGCTAGAAATAGGAAGATAGTGCAGCTGAACACGTGGCTGAACAGCTGGTGTAGAAGGGAGGGTTTCAGATATCTGGATCATTGGGATCTCTTCAGGGACAGGTGGGACCTGTACAAGAAGGATGGGTTGCATCTAAACTGGAGGGGCACAAATATCCTGGCTGCGAGGTTTGCTAGCGTCACTCGGGAGGGTTTAATCTAGTGTGGCAGGGGGTGGGAACCAGAGCAGTAGGACAGCAGGTGAAATAAATGAGGGGGAACTAGTAAATAAGGCCAGTAAGACTAAGAGGAAGAGCAGGCAGGGAGATGTTGCGGAGCACAGCGGGACTGGTGGTCTGAAGTGCATTTGTTTCAATGCGAGAAGTATAACAGGTAAGGCAGATGAACTTAGAGCTTGTATTAGTACTTGGAAATATGATGCTGTCGCTATTACAGAGACTTGGTTGAGGGAAGGACAGGATTGGCAGCTAAATGTTCTGGGATTGAGAAGCTTCAGGCGGGATAGAGGGGGATGTAAAAGGGGTGGGGGAGTTGCATTACTGGTTAAGGAGAATATCACAGCTGTACTGCGGGAGGACACCTCGGAGGAGTCATGCAGCGAGGCAATATGGGTGGAGCTCAGGAATAGGAAGGGTGCAGTCACGATGGGTGTTTTCTACAGGCCTCCCAACAGCCAAAGGGAGGTAGAGGCGAAGATATGTAGCCAGATTTTGGAAAGATGTAAAGGTAACAGGGTTGTTGTGGTGGGTGATTTTAACTTCCGCTATATTGACTGGGACTCACTTAGTGCTAGGGGTTTGGATGGGGCAGAATTTGTAAGGAGCATCCAGGAGGGCTTCTTGAAACAATATGTAGATAGTCCAACTAGGGTTGGGGCTGTACTGGACCTGGTATTGGGGAATGAGCCCGGCCAGGTGGTCGAAGTTTCATTAGGGGAGCATTTCGGGAACAGTGAGCATAATTCCGTAAGTTTTAAGGTACTTGTGGTTAAGGATAAGAGTGGTCCTCGGGTGAAGATGCTAAATTGGGGGAAGGCTAATTATAACAATATTAGGCAGGAACTGAAGAATTTAGATTGGGGACGGCTGTTTGAGGATAAATCAACATCTGACATGTGAGAGTCTTTCAAACGTCAGTTGATTAGAATCCAGGACCAGCATGTTCCTGTGAGGAAGAAGGATAAGTTTGGCAATTTTCGGGAACCTTGGATAACGAGGAAGGAACTTAAGCAAGGAGTCAGGAGGGCTAAAAGGGGTCATGAAAAGTCATTGGCAAACAGGGTTAAGGAGAATCCCAAGGTTTTTTATATTTATATAAAGAGCAAGAGGGTAACCAGGGAAAGGGTTGGCCCACTCAAGGACAGAGGAGGGAATCTATGTGTGGAGCCAGAAGAAATGGGCGAGGTACTAAATGAGTACTTTGCATCAGTATTCACCAAAGAGAAGGACTTGGTGGATGATGAGCCAAGGGAAGGGAGTGTAGATAGTCTTGGTCATGTCATTATCAAAAAGGAGGAAGTGTTGGTTGTCTTGCAAAGCAGTAAGGTAGATATGTCCCCAGGGCCTGATGGGATCTACCCCAGAATACTGAGGGAGGCAAGGGAAGAAATTGCTGGGGCCTTGACAGAAATCTTTGTATCCTCATTGGCTACGGGTGAGGTCCCGGAGGACTGGAGAATAGCCAATGTTGTTCCTTTGTTTAAGAAGGGTAGCAAAGATAATCCAGGAAATTATAGGCCAGTGAGCCTTACGTCAGTGGTAGGGAAATTATTGGAGAGGATTCTTCGAGACAGGATTTACTCCCATTTGGAAACAAATGAACTTATTAGCGAGAGGCAACATGGTTTGGTGAATGGGAGGTCGTGTCTCACTAACTTGATTGAGTTTTTTGAGGAAGTGATGAAGATGATTGATGCAGGAAGGGCAGTGGATGTTGTTTCTATGGACTTCAGTAAAGCCTTTGACAAGGTCCCTCATGGCAGACTGGTACAAAAGATGAAGTCACACGGGATCAGAGGTGAGCTGGCAAGATGGATACAGACTGGCTTGGTCATAGAAGACAGAGGGTAGCAGTGGAAGGGTGCTTTTCTGAATGGAGGGCTGTGACTAGTGGTGTTCTGCAGGGATCAGTGCTGGGACCTTTGCTGTTTGTAGTATATATAAATGATTTGGAGGAAAATGTAGCTGGTCTGATTAGTAAGTTTGCGGACGACATAAAGGTTGGTGGAGTTGCGGATAATGATGAGGATTGTCGGAGGATACAGCAGGATATAGATTGGTTGGTGACTTGGGCGGAGAAATGGCAGATGGAGTTTAATCCGGACAAATGTGCGGTAATGCATTTTGGAAGATCTAATACAGGTGGGAAGTATACAGTAAATGGTAGAACCCTTCGGAGTATTGATAGGCAGAGAGAACTGGGCATACAGGTCCACAGGTCACTGGAAGTGGCAACGCAGATAGATATGGTAGTCAAGAAGGCATACGGCATGCTTGCCTTCATCGGTCGGGGCACAGAGTATAAAAATTGGCAAGTCATGCTGCAGCTGTACAGAACTTTCGTTAGGCCACACTTAGAATATTGCGTACAATTCTGGTCGCCACACTACCAGAAGGACGTGGAGGCTTTGGAGAGGGTACAGAAGAGGTTTAACGGGATGTTGCCTGGTCTGGAGGACATTAGCTATGAGGAGAGGTTGGATAAACTCGGATTGTTTTCACTGGAACGACGGAGGTGGAGGGGCGACATGATAGAGGTTTACAAAGTTATGAGTGGCATGGACAGAGTGGATAGTCAGAAGCTTTTACCCAGGTTGGAACAATGAGTTACTGGGGGACATAGGTTTAAGGTGTGAGGGGCAAGGTTTAGAGGGGATGTGCGAGGCAAGTTCTTTACACAGAGGGTGGTGAGTGCCTGGAACTTGCTGCCGGGGGAGGTGGTGGAAGCAGGTACGATAGCGACGTTTAAGAGGCATCTTGACAAACACATGAATAGGTTGGGAATAGAGGGATATGGGCCCCGGAAGTGCAGAAGGTTTTAGTTTAGGCAGGCATCAAGATTGGCGCAGGCTTGGAGGGGCGAATGGCCTGTTCCTGTGCTGTACTGTTCTTTGTTCTTTTGCATATTCCCTTGCCTTATTAGTCCTCCAAAAATGCATCTCCTCACACTTCTCAGGATTAAATTCCATTTGCCACTGCTCTGCCCATCTTACCAGCCTATCTATATCGTCCTGTAATCTCAGGCTTTCCTTCTCACTACTAACGACACCAACAATTTTTGTGTCATCTGCGAACTTACCTATCATACCTCCTCTATTCATGTCGAAATCATTAATATACATTACAAACAGCAAGGGTCCCAGCACTGATCCCTTCAGTACACCACTGGCCACAGGCTTCCAATCGAATTAACAACCCTCGACCATCACACTCTGCCTCCTGGCACGAAGCCAAGTTTGGATTCAATTTGCCAAATTGTCCTGGAGGGCTCTTACCTTCTTAACCAATCTCACATGTGGGACCTTATCAAAAGCCTGACTGAAGTCCATGTAGACTACATTAATTGCTTTACCCTCATCTACACACCTAGTCACCTCCTTGAAAAATTCAATCAAGTTTGTTAGAAATGATCTCTCCTGGGAAAGCCATGCTGAATATCCTTGATCAATCCCTGCCTCTCCAAGTGGAGATTAATCTTATCCCTCAGAATTTTTTCCAATACTTTCCCAACCACTGATGTTAGACTCATTGGCCTGTAATTACCTTGTTTATCCCTGCTACCCTTCTTGAATAATGGTACCACATTCGCTGCCCTCCAGTCCTCTGGTACCTCTCCTGTGGCCAGAGAGGATTTGAAAATTTGTGTCAGAGCCCTTGCTATCTCCTCCCTTGCCTCACATACATCTCATCTGGGCCTGAGGATTTATCCACTTTTATGCCCGCTAAAACAGCTAATACCTCCTCCCTTTCAATGCTAATTTATTCGAATATATCACAAACCCTCTCCCTGATCTGTACACCTACATCGTCCTTCTCCATAGTGAACACAGATGAAAAGTCATCATTTAAAACCTCACCTACATCCTCCGGCTCCACACACAGATTGCCACTTTGGTCCCTAATGGGCCCTACTCTTTCCCTGGTTATTCTCTTGCCCTTAATATACTTAAAAAAGGCTTTAGGATTTTCCTTTATCTTGCCCGCTAGTGTTTTTTCATTCCCCCTTTTCACTGTCCTATTACTTTTTTAAGTACCCCCCCATACTTTCTATACCCCTCTAGGGCCTCTGCTGTTTTCAGCCCCCTGAATCTGCCATAAACCTCCTTTTTTTGCCTTATCCAATCCCCTATATCCCTTGACATCCAGTGTTCCCTGGACTTGTTTGTCCTACCCTTCACTTTTACAGGAACATGTTGGCCCTCAACGCTCGCTATTTCCTTTTTGAATGACTCACACTGGTCTGATGTAGACCTTCTGCAAGTAGCTACTCCTAGTCCACTTTGGCCAGATCCCGTTTCATCATATTGAAATCAGCCATCCCCCAATTCAGTATCTTTATTTCCGGTCCATTTTGTCCTTTTCCATAACTGCCTTAAATCTTAGAGTTATGGTCACTATTCCTGAAATGCACCCCCACTGACACTCAGAGGAATGCAACAAGAGCCAGGTCTGTGGCACCTTCACCAGAAACAGATCCAGTGATCCAGGAAACTAAAGCCCTCCCTCCTGCACCATGTCTTCATCCACGCATTCATCTGCTCTATCCTCCTGTTCTTATACTCACTAGCATGTGGCACCAGGAGTAATCCAGAGATAACAACCATTGAGGTCCTGCTTTTTAATCGCTACCTAGCTCCCTAAATACTTGTTCAGGACCTCAACCCTCTTTCTATCTATGCCGTTGGTACCAATGTGAACCACAACCTCTGACTGTTCACCCTTGCCTTTCAGAATGTCCTGCAGCCGCTCTGTGACATCCTTGACCCTAGCACCAGCGAGGCAACATACATCCTGGAGTTATGTTTGTGGCTGCAGAAACAACTATCTGTACCCCTTACGATAGAATCGCATATCACTATAGCCCTGCCACTCTTTTTACTCCCCTCCTGTGCAGCTGAGCCACCCATGGTGCCACAGACTTGGCTCTTGCTGCATTCCCCTGAGATGCTATCTTCCCCAACAGTATTCAAAGCGGAATATCTGTTAGAGAGGGAGATGGACCCAGCGGACTCCTGCACTACCTGTCCAGTTCTTATACTTTTCCTGGTGGTCACACATTTCCTTTCTCTCTGAGCAGTCTTTACCTGCGGTATGACCACCTCCCTGAACGTGCTATCCACGATGATCTCAGCCTCACAGATGCTCCACAGTGTCACCAGCCACTGCTCCAGATCGGAAATGCAGATTTCGAGGAGCTGCAGCTGGAGACACTTCCTGCACACGTGTTCACCCTAGACACTTGAAGTGTCCCTGACTTCCCACATTGCACAGGAGGAGCTTTCCACATTGCGGAGCTGCCCTGCCATGACGTACCCTTAATTTACTCAAAAAAAATTGAGATTATTTACAGTGGGGACCTTGATTCCCTAAAAATCACTACTTATTATATGAAAAAAATTATTAATAATTAGTAGTAATTATTCATAAATTACACTTCTTAAGAACAAAACACACACTTTAGTACTACTAACCTTATCACTTCTAAGGACCCACATCTGTGGGTCTCTCTGGATCCACAGTGCTGACAGGGTTTCCTGATGTCTTGCACCCTCTCACCTGTGTGAACCTTCTTCTCTACAGTGTTTTTTCCCTTCTTGGGCTCGAGGAACTGTACCATCGTCAGATTCTTTCCATTTCAAGGCTTCTCTTCAGCCTGCAGGATGGCTCTATTTCGTCTTCTGACTTCTGCCTGTTGCACAATCTGAATCGCTTTCTCCAGAGTGATGACCTCTTTTGACTGTAAGAGATCTGATAAAGATTTATCAGCTTGTCCCACAACTATACAGTCTCTCATCAATTCAGATTAGGTGCTCCTTGCTCACATCATTCAGTCAATCTATACACATCATTAATGAAAGCATCCACTGATTCACCTGGCTGTGAATCCTTTTCTTGGACAGATTCAGGATTTTCTGGCGGGTTTTCAAAAAATAAGCTGGAACCGGCTGAAAGGCCCTGAATCTGTGTGAAGTTCAGAAGCCACTGTTCCCGCTCCCAGCACCTGTCAGCTGTGAGAGTGGAGGGAAGCAGGTTGAGCGGAGATGGTGAGGCAGGAGCCACAAGGCGTAAAGAATAAGTGTCATCTCTGCTATTGCAGCCATATGAAACTGAAGGAAATGGTGTGAACTCATATGAAGCACATGCTTAAAGTGCCTCTTATTGTGTCTCCACTGCAGGTGCCCAAACCCGGGTCACGAAATCCGCGAGGCCCAAGAATCCTCTTCTAGGGAGGAAGATGAAGCCAATGTCCCAGAGGGTGCACCGTCGCCTGCCTCTTCTTCTACCTCCACCAGCGCCGCTACATCCACACAGTCTGTGAGGGGGGTTATGATTAGAATCTGGGTACAAGCTGGTGTTCACAGCACAGACACGTCCCAGCAGCTGAGGGAGCATGTGCCAGCTGGGTTCCCTGGCAATTGGAGGAGTGCTGGGGAAGAAGCCCCAGCACAGCCCCACGCTCATGATGATCCTGTTATAAAAACAAGAAATGGTGGAACCACTCAGCAGGTCTGACAGCATCTGTGGAAAGAGAAGCAGAGTTAACGTTTCGGGTCAGTGACCCTTCTTTGGAACTTTCTTCTGAAGAAGGGTCACTGACCCGAAACGTTAACTCTGCTTCTCTTTTCACAGATGCTGCCAGACCTGCTGAGTGGTTCCACCATTTCTTGTTTTTATTTCAGATTTCCAGCATCCGCAGTATTTTGCTTTTATGATCCTCTGTTAGTTGCTCGGAGGAGTCTGCTGGATGTGACGCAAAACCATGGGAAAATATGTCGGAGATGCCTGAAGTCATGCATGGGCTTTGCGTGTGTCTGGAGGAATCCATGCAAGCCATGACATCTGTCATGTCCGGGGCATCTAAATGTATAGCTTCCTCAGTTGACAGTTTGGCGAGCTCCATGACGAGTCTGGTTCAGCACTCGAGCCATATGTGATCTGACCTGCACTCCATCAACTAAGCGAGAGGGGGACGAGGAACCTGGACCTCCCTAGGGGTGCTCCTTCCCCTCAGGGAGACAGGCAGGTGCCATGGTGCACACAGATGGAGGAGGAGTGCATGCCAGCTGCACCTGGACTCTCCTCTCAGGAAGCCCACAGGTTAAGCGGCGTCTCATCCTCCCCCCGATATTGACCCCCTTACCTCCAGCAGGTGAGCCCACGGGGGTTACTCAATCACCCTTGCTGCAGACCCCCAGTAGGATGGAGCCACCAAGACCCCGTGCCTCCAGAGGACGCCTGCCATGGTCATCCAGAGCAGTGGGGCAGTGCACTGAGCAGACTGCCTCCACCTCAGCTGTTAATGTCAGGGCTGCACCGAGACATAGTGGTAGGAAACGTAAGCAGAAACAGTTTTGAGCATGAAGGTGGCACAGGTGCTGTAAATATTGTGCACATTTTGTTCAATTTTCTATACATATTTATTTAGTTTAATATTTGATGGACTCTCGTCAGTCATTTGCTTGGTTTCATTTGAAAAGATAAATGTTTATTGGAGGTGATTGACAGCAATACATTGTTACATTTCAGAAAGTGTCCAGTGTCCATTTTCCAGTTTGATGTAAGTCTTCAGTCCTCAATGTTGGCTGTATCTCATTTGCATATTTTTCAATTGTAAATCGATCAACATGCCTTCCATTCATGTTTCTGTGGTCACAATCTTACTTTCCTTGCATTGTTGTATTCTCGGTTCCATTGTAGCCCAGACAAAATTAGATCTGCCGGTCACATCAAAGTGCTGCAACATTGTAGCTTCCAATGGGCTGGATTTTGTGCTGGAGGCAGGGAAGCTGGAATCGGGCTGAAAAGGCGGGGGGAACATCACCTCTGTCTTTTCACCCCCCACCAGAGCAATCGTCCGGTCTTTTTTAGTCAAAGTTTTAGGAGGTAGGATCCCCGACCCTTGAAAAACTTTTAGACTCTGGAACCCCAGAGAAGAGGTAGGTGAGGTGGGTCACCGGGGCCAGTGCGGAAGACCCCAGCGAGGGGGGGTGGTCTTGCAGTCCAGGTCGAGGGAGCTCCTGGGGGTTCAATTGCACCCCGATGGGGGTCCTCCATGTGCCACAAATTGACCATGAAGGAGGGACCAATCCCAAAGCCCGCAGGGAGGACACCTCATTTGACACGTTGCGGAGGCCTCCCCCGCCGCTGGTACGATCCCAGCAGCAGCAGGAAGAGGCCCTTAATTAAACCTTTAATAGAGCACTGAAGGGCCTCAATTTGCCTCTGGGCGGAAAGGCTCTCTTCGGCCTCTCCTGCTCCCGGGAGGATCACGAGTCGATGAGTAGGTGACGGGGAGGTGGCGGGCCCTCCGTCCTGCTGCCTCCACCACTACCCGACGTGATCTTCCTTGCCTCCCCACCTCCAATCCCGCCTCGAGGGTTCCTGTAAAATCCCGCCCTATATGTGCGGGTTAATGCCTTGATGCAGTAAAATATTTTCAGTGGAGACGCAAGTCACTTTTAATGAAGTGAATAACATCCAGGCTGTTTGGCACATCTCCACTGCAGGTTCATGTGTTGTTGTTAGAAGAGCCCTGTACAGCAATGATTAAGACCTCAGGTGTATGTGAACATATTTGGAGAATGTTTGTTTGCTCCTAAAAATGTTTCTTTTTGAAGGGACTTATTGTTGGCTGAAACGTGGAAATGTGAGCTTTTCCCTGATGTCCCTTGCATGTCTCTCCATGACCCTTCTATCTATAATGGCATTGTTTACATTGTTGTCCTCCTCCTCACCCTCTTCACAGTCACCCTCATCTCAGGAGGACTGGTGTTCCTCCTGTTCCTCCGCCTATAGAACATTGCCCTGTCTAATTGTCAGGTTGTGTAATGCACAGCAGACAATGATTATTTGTCAGACCCTCTTTAGCGTATCATGAAGAGTTCCTCCAGACCAGTGAAGGTAACGTAAGCACATTTTCACTATGTTAATGGTGTTTTCGATCATGGCTCTGGTGGATATGTGAGCAGCACTGCATCTCTCTTCAGCTGCACTTTGGAGATGCTGCACTGGTGTCATCAACCATGTATAAAGTGGGTGACCCTTGTCACCCAGGACCCAGCCGTTCACTTCAGCCTCTTCATCTCAAACTCCTGGCAGCTGTGATTTCCTCAAAATGGATGAGTCGTGACAGCTCCTTGGGAAATGTATGCAAACCTGCAATAATTTTCTCCTGTGGTCACAAACCAGTTGTATGTTCAAAGATTATAAGCCTTTGCTATTCACAAATGCAGCAGGCTGCTCCCAGGGAGTTGTAATTGTCACATGAGGGCAGTCAATCACCCCTTGCACTCTAGGGAAACCAGTGATGGTGCTGAGGTCAGCAGACCTTGCTGCATGACTGCCCCGTCTACAGGTAAGTAGATGAACTCATTGGCATGACGAAACAGTATATTGGTCACCTCTAAGATACACCTATGGGTCGCAGACTGTGATATGCCACATATGTCGCCCATTGATCCCCGGAAGTTTCCGCAAGCCAAATATTTAATGCAGCATCACCTTGAGGACAAGAGGCATGGGATTCCCATCAAACCCAAACGGTTACAGGTCATGCTGCAGGATCCTACAAATTTCAGAGACCATTTCAAGTGACATCCTTCAGCATCTCTGACATTGTCTCTCTGACATTTGAAGGTGATTTGTCCTTGTCCTGAGGATGTGATGATGTGCCAGCGCCCGTCTTCAATAATGTCATTCCTGGATGTTGTCATTTGCAGCATTTCTTCTCCTTGTTGCTGGTGTTCAGGCATCATGCATTGAGGGAAAAGAGACATCCTTAGTCACTCCCTCTGCTCATCTTCCCATGGTATTGGACAAATTGGATACATGACACCAATGTCGCTGCAGCTTTGCAAATAATGAAATGAGCAGAATGTTCAAATTCAGCCTTCTGCTGCCAGTCAGCTGAACCATCGTGCAGTTCTCATTTCTGGACATTAAAATTACAGCCAGGTTGAGTCTCCATCCACCATCATTTATCTCCTCCCACTCACCTTGCAATCCTCCACGTTGTTTTCATTATCCCTCGAGAAAATTGTGTGTGTACAATTTAAGGCAAGTCTCCCCACCTTCCAACCGCGTCCTGTCACCTTCCAGTCTGAGCCCATCACCCTTGGCCCACCCAATCTAACCATAACCTTTTCCTCCGTGACCATTGAACATCCACCCGTTCCCTTGGACAGTGTCACAATTAATTTATTTATGCCATCCCTCCCCCCTTTTCCTACTCTCGTTGCCATGGAAATACCTACTCTGACCCTTGATCCTCCTGAAATCCACCTGAATATTACTGCTGAGACCCGTTCCCCTCCCTATGATGCCTTAGAATACCCGACCCTAAATCTCCACCTGCCCCCTCACAGAATCCAATTGCCCCCATTGACTGTGACTGTTCCATCTGCCAGCCAGCATCCTCAATTCACTCCACAGGTCCCGACATTGACAGCACTCATCCCTCCCTTCAGGTCCCTCATGACCATCTGTTCATTGTCATACTCAAATCAACTCACCACCACCACAGCTGTCCAGATCCAGCTTCAGCAGCTAAAAAACCACTACACACCCTGGACACTCCACTCCTCCCTCCCCTGCTCCTCCATGTACCAGGTAAACCCATCCTGTCCTCCCCTTCTCCATCCCCTGCTCCTCCATGCACCAGGTAAACCCATCCTGTCCTCCCCTTCTCCCTCCCCTGCTCCTCCATGCACCAGGTAACCTCACCCTGTCCTCCCCTTCTCCCTCCCCTGCTCCTCCATGCACCAGGTAACCTCACCCTGTCCTCCCCTTCTCCCTCCCCTGCTTCTCCATGCACCAGGTAACCCCATCCTGTCCATCCCATCTCCCTCCCCTGCTCCTCCATGCACCAGGTAAACCCATCCTGTCCTCCGCTTCTCCCTCCCCTGCTCCTCCATGCTCCAGGTAACCCCATCCTGTCCTCCCCTTCTCCCTCCCCTGCTCCTCCATGCACCAGGTAACCCCATCCTGTCCTCAGCTGCTCCCTCCCCTGCTCCTCCATGCCCCAGGTAATCCCACCCTGCCCTCACCTTCTCCCTCCCCTGGTCCTCCATGCACCAGGTAACCTTATCCTGTCCTCCCCTCCTCCCTCCCCTGCTCCTCCATGCACCAGGTAACCTCATCCTGTCCTCCCCTTCTCCCTCCCCTGCTCCACCATGCACCAGGTAACCCCACCCTGTCCTCCCCTTCTCCCTCCCCTGCTCCTCCATGCACCAGGTAACCCCATCCTGTCCATCCCATCTCCCTCCCCTGCTCCTCCATGCACCAGGTAAACCCATCCTGTCCTCCGCTTCTCCCTCCCCTGCTCCTCCATGCTCCAGGTAACCCCATCCTGTCCTCCCCTTCTCCCTCCCCTGCTCCTCCATGCACCAGGTAACCCCATCCTGTCCTCAGCTGCTCCCTCCCCTGCTCCTCCATGCCCCAGGTAATCCAACCCTGCCCTCACCTTCTCCCTCCCCTGGTCCTCCATGCACCAGGTAACCTTATCCTGTCCTCCCCTCCTCCCTCCCCTGCTCCTCCATGCACCAGGTAACCTCATCCTGTCCTCCCCTTCTCCCTCCCCTGCTCCTCCATGCACCAGGTAACCTCATCCACTCCTCCCCTTCTCCCTCCCCCGCTCCTCCATGCACCAGGTAATCCCACCCTGTCCTCCCCTTCGCCCGCCCCTGCTGCTCCATGCACCAGGTAATCCCATCCTGTCCTCCCCTTCTCCCTCCCCTGCTCCTCAGTGCACCAGGTAACCTCACCCTCCTCCCCTTCTCCCTCCCCTGCTCCTCCATGCAACAGGTAAACCCATCCTGTCCTCCCCTTCTCCCTCCCCTGCTCCTCCATGCACCAGGTAACCCCATCCTGTCCTCCCCTTCTCCCTCCCCTGCTCCTCAGTGCACCAGGTCACCTCACCCTCCTCCCCTTCTCCCTCCCCTGCTCCTCCATGCACCAGGTAAACCCATCCTGTCCTCCCCTTCTCCCTCCCCTGCTCCTCCATGCACCAGGTAACCTCATCCTGTCCTCCCCTTCTCCCTCCCCTGCTCCTCCATGCACCAGGTAACCTCATCCACTCCTCCCCTTCTCCCTCCCCTGCTCCTCCATGCACCAGGTAACCTCATCCTGTCCTCCCCTTCTCCCTCCCCTGCTCCTCCATGCACCAGGTAATCCCACCCTGTCCTCCCCTTCGTCTGCCCCTGCTCCTCCATGCACCAGGTAATCCCATCCTGTCCTCCCCTTCTCCCTCCCCTGCTCCTCAGTGCACCAGGTAACCTCACCGTCCTCCCCTTCTCCCTCCCCTGCTCCTCCATGCACCAGGTAACCCCATCCTGTCCTCAGCTGCTCCCTCCCCTGCTCCTCCTTGCCCCAGGTAATCCCACCCTGTCCTCCCCTTCTCACTCCCCTGCTCCTCCATGCACCAGGTAACCTTATCCTGTCCTCCCCTTCTCCCTCCCCTGCTCCTCCTTGCCCCAGGTAATCCCACCCAGTCCTCCCCTTCTCCCTCCCCTGCTCCTCCATGCACCAGGTAACCTCACCCTGTCCTCCCCTTATCCCTCCCCTGCTCCTCCATGCACCAGGTAACCTCATCCTGTCCTCCCCTTCTCCCACCCCCGCTCCTCCATGCAACAGGTAACCTCACCCTGTCCTCCCCTTATCCCTCCCCTGCTCCTCCATGCAACAGGTAACCTCATCCTGTCCTCCCCTTCTCCCACCCCCGCTCCTCCATGCAACAGGTAACCTCACCCTGTCCTCCCCTTATCCCTCCCCTGCTCCTCCATGCACCAGGTAATTCCACCCTGCCCTCCCCTCCCCTTCATCCCTCCCCTGCTCCTCCATGCACCAGGTAACCTTATCCTGTCCTCCCCTTCTCCCTCCCCTGCTCCTCCATGCACCAGGTAATCCCATCCTGTCCTCACCTTCTCCCTCCCCTGCTCCTCAGTGTACCAGCAAACCTCACCGTCCTCCCCTTCTCCCTCCCCTGCTGCTCCATGCACCAGGTAATCCCACCCTGTCCTCCCCTTCGCCCGCCCCTGCTCCTCCATGCACCAGGTAACCTCATCCTGTCCTCCCCTTCTCCCTCCCCTGCTCCTCCATGCAACAGGTAACCTCACCCTGTCCTCCCCTTCTCCCTCCCCTGCTCCTCCATGCACCAGGTAACCTCACCCTGTCCTCCCCTTGTCCCTCCCCTGCTCCTCCATGCACCAGGTAATCCCAACCTGTCCTCTCCTTCTCCCTCCCCTGCTCCTCCATGTAGCAGGTAACCCCATCCTGTCCTCCCCTTCTCCCTCCCCTGCTCCTCCATGTACCAGGTAATTCCAACCTGCCCTCCCCTTCTCCCTCCCCTGGTCCTCCATGCACCAGGTAACCTCACCCTGTCCTCCCCTTCGCCCGCCCCTGCTCCTCCATGCACCAGGTAACCTCATCCTGTCCTCCCCTTCTCCCTCCCCTGCTCCTCCATGCAACAGGTAACCTCACCCTGTCCTCCCCTTCTCCCTCCACTGCTCCTCCATACACCAGTTAACCTCATCCTGTCCTCCTCTTCTCCCTCCTCTGCTCCTCCATGCAACAGGTAACCTCACCCTGTCCTCCCCTTCTCCCTCCCCTGCTCCTCCATGCACCAGGTAACCCCACCCTGTCCTCCCCTTCGCCCGCCCCTGCTGCTCCATGCACCAGGTAACCTTAGCGTGTCCTCAGCTGCTCCCTCCCCTGCTCCTCCATGCCCCAGGTAATCCCACCCTGCCCTCCCCTTCTCCCTCCCCTGCTCCTCCATGCACCAGGTAACCTTATCCTGTCCTCCCCTTCTCCCTCCCCTGCTCCTCCATGCAACAGATAACCTCACCCTGTCCTCCCCTTCTCCCTCCCCTGCTCCTCCATGCACCAGGTAACCTCATCCTGTCCTCCCCTTCTCCCTCCCCTGCTCCTCCATGCAACAGATAACCTCACCCTCCTCCCCTTCTCCCTCCCGTGCTCCTCCATGCACCAGGTAACCTTATCCTGTCCTCCCCTTCTCCCTCCCCTGCTCCTCCATGCACCAGGTACCCTCACCCTGTCCTCCCCTTCTCCCTCCCCTGCTCCTCCATGCACCAGGTAACCTCACCCTGTCCTCCCCTTCTCCCTCCCCTGCTCCTCCATGCACCAGGTACCCTCACCCTGTCCTCCCCTTCTCCCTCCCCTGCTCCTCCATGCACCAGGTAACCTCATCCCGTCCTCCCCATCTCCCTCCCCTGCTCCTCCATGCAACAGGTAACCTCACCCTGTCCTCCCCTTCTCCCTCCCCTGCTCCTCCATGCACCAGGTAATCCCACCCTGTCCTCCCCTTCGCCCGCCCCTGCTCCTCCATGCACCAGGTAATCCCATCCTGTCCTCCCCTTCTCCCTCCCCTGCTCCTCCATGCACCAGGTAACCCCAACCTGTCCTCAGCTGCTCCCTCCCCTGCTCCTCCATGCCCCAGGTAATCCCACTCTGTCCTCCCCTTCCCCCTCCCCTGCTCCTCCATGCACCAGGTAATTCCATCCTGCCCTCCCCTTCTCCCTCCCCTGCTCCTCCATGCACCAGGTAACCTTATCCTGTCCTCCCCTTCTCCCTCCCCTGCTCGTCCATGCACCAGGTAACCTCATCCTGTCCTCCCCTTCTCCCTCCCCTGCTCCTCCATGCAACAGGTAACCTCACCCTGTCCTCCCCTTCTCCCTCCCCTGCTCCTCCATGCACCAGGTAATCCCACCCTGTCCTCCCCTTCGCCTGCCCCTGCTCCTCCATGCACCAGGTAATCCCACCCTGTCCTCCCCTTCTCACTCCCCTGCTCCTTTATGCACCAGGTAACCTCATCCTGTCCTCCCCTTCTCCCTCCCCTGCTCCTCCATGCGCCAGGTAACCTCATCCTGTCCTCCCCTTCTCCCTCCCCTGCTCCTCCATGCACCAGGTACCCTCACCCTGTCCTCCCCTTCTCCCTCCCCTGCTCCTCCATGCACCAGGTAATCCCACCCTGTCCTCCCCTTCGCCCGCCCCTGCTCCTCCATGCACCAGGTAATCCCATCCTGTCCTCCCCTTCTCCCTCCCCTGCTCCTCAGTGCACCAGGTAACCTCACCGTCCTCCCCTTCTCCCTCCCCTGCTCCTCCATGCACCAGGTAATCCCATCCTGTCCTCCCCTTCTCCCGCCCCTGCTCCTCCATGCACCAGGTAATTCCACCCTGCCCTCCCCTCCTCTTCTCCCTCCCCTGCTCCTCCATGCACCAGGTCACCTTATCCTGTCCTCCCCTTCTCCCTCCACTGCTCCTCCATGCACCAGGTAACCTCATCCTGTCCTCCCCTTCTCCCTCCCCTGCTCCTCCATGCACCAGGTAACCTCATCCTGTCCTCCCCTTCTCCCTCCCCTGCTCCTCCATGCACCAGGTAACCCCATCCTGTCCTCCCCTTCTCCCTCCCCTGCTCCTCCATGCACCAGGTAATCCCATCCTGTCCTCCCCTTCTCCCTCCCTTGCTCCTCCATGCAGCAGGTACCCTCACCCTGTCCTCCCCTTCTCCCTCCCCTGCTCCTCCATGCACCAGGTAACCTCATCCACTCCTCCCCTTCTCCCTCCCCTGCTCCTCCATGCACCAGGTAACCTCATCCTGTCCTCCCCTTCTCCCTCCCCTACTCCTCCATGCAACAGGTAACCTCACCCTGTCCTCCCCTTCTCCCTCCCCTGCTCCTCCATGCACCAGGTAATCCCATCCTGTCCTCCCCTTCTCCCTCCCCTGCTCCTCAGTGCACCAGGTAACCTCACCGTCCTCCCCTTCTCCCTCCCCTGCTCCTCCATGCACCAGGTAAACCCATCCTGTCCTCCCCTTCTCCCTCCCCTGCTCCTCCATGCACCAGGTAACCCCATCCTGTCCTCAGCTGCTCCCTCCCCTGCTCCTCCTTGCCCCAGGTAATCCCACCCTGTCCTCCCCTTCTCCCTCCCCTGCTCCTCCATGCACCAGGTAACCTTATCCTGTCCTCCCCTTCTCCCTCCCCTGCTCCTCCATGCACCAGGTAACCTTATCCTGTCCTCCCCTTCTCCCTCCCCTGCTCCTCCATGCACCAGGTAATCCCATCCTGTCCTCCCCTTCTCCCTCCCCTGCTCCTCCATGCACCAGGTAATCCCATCCTGTCCTCCCCTTCTCCCTCCCCTGCTCCTCCATGCACCAGGTAATCCCATCCTGTCCTCCCCTTCTCCCTCCCCTGCTCCTCCATGCACCAGGTAATCCCATCCTGTCCTCCCCTTCTCCCTCCCCTGCTCCTCAGTGCACCAGGTAACCTCACCGTCCTCCCCTTCTCCCTCCCCTGCTGCTCCATGCACCAGGTAACCCCATCCTGTCCTCCCCTTCTCCCTCCCCTGCTCCTCAGTGCACCAGGTAACCTCACCGTCCTCCCCTTCCCCCTCCCCTGCTGCTCCATGCACCAGGTAACCTTAGCGTGTCCTCAGCTGCTCCCTCCCCTGCTCCTCCATGCCCCAGGTAATCCCACCCTGCCCTCCCCTTCTCCCTCCCCTGCTCCTCCATGCACCAGGTAACCTTATCCTGTCCTCCCCTTCTCCCTCCCCTGCTCCTCCATGCAACAGATAACCTCACCCTGTCCTCCCCTTCTCCCTCCCCTGCTCCTCCATGCACCAGGTAACCTCATCCTGTCCTCCCCTTCTCCCTCCCCTGCTCCTCCATGCAACAGATAACCTCACCCTCCTCCCCTTCTCCCTCCCGTGCTCCTCCATGCACCAGGTAACCTTATCCTGTCCTCCCCTTCTCCCTCCCCTGCTCCTCCATGCACCAGGTACCCTCACCCTGTCCTCCCCTTCTCCCTCCCCTGCTCCTCCATGCACCAGGTAACCTCACCCTGTCCTCCCCTTCTCCCTCCCCTGCTCCTCCATGCACCAGGTACCCTCACCCTGTCCTCCCCTTCTCCCTCCCCTGCTCCTCCATGCACCAGGTAACCTCATCCCGTCCTCCCCATCTCCCTCCCCTGCTCCTCCATGCAACAGGTAACCTCACCCTGTCCTCCCCTTCTCCCTCCCCTGCTCCTCCATGCACCAGGTAATCCCACCCTGTCCTCCCCTTCGCCCGCCCCTGCTCCTCCATGCACCAGGTAATCCCATCCTGTCCTCCCCTTCTCCCTCCCCTGCTCCTCCATGCACCAGGTAACCCCAACCTGTCCTCAGCTGCTCCCTCCCCTGCTCCTCCATGCCCCAGGTAATCCCACTCTGTCCTCCCCTTCCCCCTCCCCTGCTCCTCCATGCACCAGGTAATTCCATCCTGCCCTCCCCTTCTCCCTCCCCTGCTCCTCCATGCACCAGGTAACCTTATCCTGTCCTCCCCTTCTCCCTCCCCTGCTCCTCCATGCACCAGGTAACCTCATCCTGTCCTCCCCTTCTCCCTCCCCTGCTCCTCCATGCAACAGGTAACCTCACCCTGTCCTCCCCTTCTCCCTCCCCTGCTCCTCCATGCACCAGGTAATCCCACCCTGTCCTCCCCTTCGCCCGCCCCTGCTCCTCCATGCACCAGGTAATCCCACCCTGTCCTCCCCTTCTCACTCCCCTGCTCCTTTATGCACCAGGTAAACCCATCCTGTCCTCCCCTTCTCCCTCCCCTGCTCCTCCATGCGCCAGGTAACCTCATCCTGTCCTCCCCTTCTCCCTCCCCTGCTCCTCCATGCACCAGGTACCCTCACCCTGTCCTCCCCTTCTCCCTCCCCTGCTCCTCCATGCACCAGGTAATCCCACCCTGTCCTCCCCTTCGCCCGCCCCTGCTCCTCCATGCACCAGGTAATCCCATCCTGTCCTCCCCTTCTCCCTCCCCTGCTCCTCAGTGCACCAGGTAACCTCACCGTCCTCCCCTTCTCCCTCCCCTGCTCCTCCATGCACCAGGTAATCCCATCCTGTCCTCCCCTTCTCCCGCCCCTGCTCCTCCATGCACCAGGTAACCCCATCCTGTCCTCCCCTTCTCCCTCCCCTGCTCCTCCATGCACCAGGTAATTCCACCCTGCCCTCCCCTCCTCTTCTCCCTCCCCTGCTCCTCCATGCACCAGGTCACCTTATCCTGTCCTCCCCTTCTCCCTCCACTGCTCCTCCATGCACCAGGTAACCTCATCCTGTCCTCCCCTTCTCCCTCCCCTGCTCCTCCATGCACCAGGTAACCTCATCCTGTCCTCCCCTTCTCCCTCCCCTGCTCCTCCATGCACCAGGTAACCCCATCCTGTCCTCCCCTTCTCCCTCCCCTGCTCCTCCATGCACCAGGTAATCCCATCCTGTCCTCCCCTTCTCCCTCCCTTGCTCCTCCATGCACCAGGTACCCTCACCCTGTCCTCCCCTTCTCCCTCCCCTGCTCCTCCATGCACCAGGTAACCTCATCCACTCCTCCCCTTCTCCCTCCCCTGCTCCTCCATGCACCAGGTAACCTCATCCTGTCCTCCCCTTCTCCCTCCCCTACTCCTCCATGCAACAGGTAACCTCACCCTGTCCTCCCCTTCTCCCTCCCCTGCTCCTCCATGCACCAGGTAATCCCAT
This sequence comes from Heterodontus francisci, assembly GCF_036365525.1. Lineage (NCBI taxonomy): Eukaryota > Metazoa > Chordata > Chondrichthyes > Heterodontiformes > Heterodontidae > Heterodontus > Heterodontus francisci. Next base: position 14,899,191 of record NC_090380.1, on the reverse strand, counting down.
CCTGTCCTCCCCTTCTCCCTCCCCTGCTCCTCAGTGCACCAGGTAACCTCACCGTCCTCCCCTTCTCCCTCCCCTGCTCCTCCATGCACCAGGTAAACCCATCCTGTCCTCCCCTTCTCCCTCCCCTGCTCCTCCATGCACCAGGTAACCCCATCCTGTCCTCAGCTGCTCCCTCCCCTGCTCCTCCTTGCCCCAGGTAATCCCACCCTGTCCTCCCCTTCTCCCTCCCCTGCTCCTCCATGCACCAGGTAACCTTATCCTGTCCTCCCCTTCTCCCTCCCCTGCTCCTCCATGCACCAGGTAACCTTATCCTGTCCTCCCCTTCTCCCTCCCCTGCTCCTCCATGCACCAGGTAATCCCATCCTGTCCTCCCCTTATCCCTCCCCTGCTCCTCCATGCACCAGGTAATCCCATCCTGTCCTCCCCTTCTCCCTCCCCTGCTCCTCCATGCACCAGGTAATCCCATCCTGTCCTCCCCTTCTCCCTCCCCTGCTCCTCCATGCACCAGGTAATCCCATCCTGTCCTCCCCTTCTCCCTCCCCTGCTCCTCAGTGCACCAGGTAACCTCACCGTCCTCCCCTTCTCCCTCCCCTGCTGCTCCATGCACCAGGTAACCCCATCCTGTCCTCCCCTTCTCCCTCCCCTGCTCCTCAGTGCACCAGGTAACCTCACCGTCCTCCCCTTCCCCCTCCCCTGCTGCTCCATGCACCAGGTAATCCCATCCTGTCCTCCCCTTCTCCCTCCCCTGCTCCTCCATGCACCAGGTAATTCCACCCTGCCCTCCCCTCCCCTTCTCCCTCCCCTGCTCCTCCATGCACCAGGTAACCCCACCCTGTCCTCCCCTTCTCCCTCCCCTGCTCCTCCATGCACCAGGTAACCTCATCCTGTCCTCCCCTTCTCCCTCCCGTGCTCCTCCATGCACCAGGTAACCTCATCCTGTCCTCCCCTTCTCCCTCCCCTGCTCCTCCATGCACCAGGTACCCTCACCCTGTCCTCCCCTTCTCCCTCCCCTGCTCCTCCATGCACCAGGTAACCTCATCCACTCCTCCCCTTCTCCCTCCCCTGCTCCTCCATGCACCAGGTAACCTCATCCTGTCCTCCCCTTCTCCCTCCCCTGCTCCTCCATGCACTAGGTAACCTCACCCTGTCCTCCCCTTCTCCCTCCTCTGCTCCTCCATGCACCAGGTAATCCCATCCTGTCCTCACCTGCTCCCTCCCCTGCTCCTCCATGCACCAGGTAACCCCATCCTGTCCTCCCCTTCTCCCTCCCCTGCTCCTCCATGCACTAGGTAACCTCACCCTGTCCTCCCCTTCTCCCTCCCCTGCTCCTCCATGCACCAGGTAATCCCATCCTGTCCTCACCTGCTCCCTCCCCTGCTCCTCCATGCACCAGGTAACCTCATCCCGTCCTCCCTTCTCCCTCCCCTGCTCCTCCATGCAACAGGTAACCTCTTCCTTCCACCCCTTCTCCCTCCCCTGCTCCTCCATGCACCAGGTAATCCCACCCTGTCCTCCCCTTCGCCCGCCCCTGCTCCTCCATGCAGCAGGTAATCCCATCCTGTCCTCCCCTTCTCCCTCCCCTGCTCCTCAGTGCACCAGGTAACCTCACCGTCCTCCCCTTCTCCCTCCCCTGCTCCTCCATGCACCAGGTAATCCCACCCTGTCCTCCCCTTCGCCCGCCCCTGCTCCTCCATGCACCAGGTAACCCCATCCTGTCCTCCCCTTCTCCCTCCCCTGCTCCTCCATGCACCAGGTAATTCCACCCTGCCCTCCCCTCCTCTTCTCCCTCCCCTGCTCCTCCATGCACCAGGTAACCTTATCCTGTCCTCCCCTTCTCCCTCCCCTGCTCCTCCATGCACCAGGTAACCTCGCCCTGTCCTCCCCTTCTCCCTCCCCTGCTCCTCCATGCACCAGGTAACCTCATCCTGTCCTCCCCTTCTCCCTCCCCTGCTCCTCCATGCACCAGGTAACCTCATCCTGTCCTCCCCTTCTCCCTCCCCTGCTCCTCCATGCACCAGGTAATCCCACCCTGTCCTCCCCTTCGCCCGCCCCTGCTCCTCCATGCACCAGGTAACCTCATCCTGTCCTCCCCTTCTCCCTCCCCTGCTCCTCCATGCACTAGGTAACCTCACCCTGTCCTCCCCTTCTCCCTCCCCTGCTCCTCCATGCACCAGGTAATCCCATCCTGTCCTCACCTGCTCCCTCCCCTGCTCCTCCATGCACCAGGTAATCCCACCCTGTCCTTCTCTTCTCCCTCCCCTGCTCCTCCATGCACCAGGTAACCCCATCCTGTCCTCCCCTTCTCCCTCCCCTGCTCCTCCATGCACCAGGTAACCTCATCCACTCCTCCCCTTCTCCCTCCCCTGCTCCTCCATGCACCAGGTAACCTCATCCTGTCCTCCCCTTCTCCCTCCCCTGCTCCTCCATGCACCAGGTAACCTCATCCTGTCCTCCCCTTCTCCCTCCCCTGCTCCTCCATGCACTAGGTAACCTCACCGTCCTCCCCTTCTCCCTCCCCTGCTCCTCCATGCACCAGGTAATCCCACCCTGTCCTCCCCTTCGCCCGCCCCTGCTCCTCCATGCACCAGGTAACCCCATCCTGTCCTCCCCTTCTCCCTCCCCTGCTCCTCCATGCACCAGGTAATCCCATCCTGTCCTCACCTGCTCCCTCCCCTGCTCCTCCATGCACCAGGTAACCCCATCCTGTCCTCCCCTTCTCCCTCCCCTGCTCCTCCATGCACCAGGTAACCTCATCCTGTCCTCCCCTTCTCCCTCCCCTGCTCCTCCATGCAACAGGTAACCTCACCCTGTCCTCCCCTTCTCCCTCCCCTGCTCCTCCATGCACCAGGTAACCTCACCGTCCTCCCCTTCTCCCTCCCCTGCTCCTCCATGCACCAGGTAAACCCATCCTGTCCTCCCCTTCTCCCTCCCCTGCTCCTCCATGCACCAGGTAACCCCATCCTGTCCTCCCCTTCTCCCTCCCCTGCTCCTCCTTGCCCCAGGTAATCCCACCCTGTCCTCCCCTTCTCCCTCCCCTGCTCCTCCATGCAACAGGTAACCTCACCCTGTCCTCCCCTTATCCCTCCCCTGCTCCTCCATGCACCAGGTAACCCCATCCTGTCCTCCCCTCCCCTTCTCCCTCCCCTGCTCCTCCATGCACCAGGTAACCTTATCCTGTCCTCCCCTTCTCCCTCCCCTGCTCCTCCATGCACCAGGTAATCCCATCCTGTCCTCCCCTTCTCCCTCCCCTGCTCCTCAGTGCACCAGGTAACCTCACCGTCCTCCCCTTCTCCCTCCCCTGCTCCTCCATGCACCAGGTAAACCCATCCTGTGCTCCCCTTCTCCCTCCCCTGCTCCTCCATGCACCAGGTAACCTTATCCTGTCCTCCCCTTCTCCCTCCCCTGCTCCTCCATGCACCAGGTAACCTCATCCTGTCCTCCCCTTCTCCCTCCCCTGCTCCTCCATTCAACAGGTAACCTCACCCTGTCCTCCCCTTATCCCTCCCCTGCTCCTCCATGCACCAGGTAATTCCACCCTGCCCTCCCCTCCCCTTCTCTCTCCCCTGCTCCTCCATGCACCAGGTAACCTTATCCTGTCCTCCCCTTCTCCCTCCCCTGCTCCTCCATGCACCAGGTAACCTCATCCTGTCCTCCCCTTCTCCCTCCCCTGCTCCTCCATGCAACAGGTAACCTCACCCTGTCCTCCCCTTCGCCCGCCCCTGCTCCTCCATGCACCAGGTAATCCCACCCTGTCCTCCCCTTCTCCCTCCCCTGCTCCTCCATGCACCACGTAACCCCACCCTGTCCATCCCATCTCCCTCCCCTGCTCCTCCATGCACCAGGTAACCACACCCTATCCTCCCCTTCTCCCTCCCCTGCTCCTCCATGCACCACGTAACCCCACCCTGTCCATCCCATCTCCCTCCCCTGCTCCTCCATGCACCAGGTAACCACACCCTGTCCTCCCCTTCGCCCGCCCCTGCTCCTCCATGCACCAGGTAATCCCACCCTGCCCTCCCCTTCTCCCTCCCCTGCTCCTCCATGCACTAGGTAACCTCACCCTGTCCTCCCCTTCTCCCTCCCCTGCTCCTCCATGCACCAGGTAACCCCATCCTGTCCTCCCCTTCTCCCTCCCCTGCTCCTCCATGCACCAGGTAATCCCATCCTGTCCTCCCCTTCTCCCTCCCTTGCTCCTCCATGCACCAGGTACCCTCACCCTGTCCTCCCCTTCTCCCTGCCCTGCTCCTCCATGCAGCAGGTAACCTCACCCTGTCCTCCCCTTCTCCCTCCCCTGCTCCTCCATGCACCAGGTAACCACATCCACTCCTCCCCTTCTCCCTCCCCTGCTCCTCCATGCACCAGGTAACCTCATCCTGTCCTCCCCTTCTCCCTCCCCTGCTCCTCCATGCACCAGGTAACCTCACCCTGTCCTCCCCTTCTCCCTCCCCTGCTCCTCCATGCATCTTCCCCCCGTGCCTTCACTGCCATCCCCTGTGAAGAATTGCCCCTGCTGGTGCTGAGCCTCAAGCCAAACATCCATTCCAATGCTGGCATTCCTTTTACCAACGTGTTCAAGAAAGAAAAGCACTGACCTCATACACAATTACCCAAAACTGATTGTTGCCATGTTCCATCGAGTGGGAACTGGGTGACAGGGGAATACCAGTCACCGTTTACTTAATCTGACAGATCGGACTTAATTGGAATGACGTGTCAAGTAATGAGTGTAGAAGATATGATCATGAATTCAAAGATACAATCCGCCATCGTGCGGGGGGATCCCCGGAACGCCGGAAACACACTGCTGATTGAATTTCACTGAACGATCCCGACGTCAGAAATCGGATAAAAGAACCATCACCTGATTAAATCACCCCGTACGCCATCAAAGCTGCTCTTGCAGGACCCATAATATCTCCCAATGTGTCTGCTTTTGAAAGGAAAGGGCCGGACCACAAATGGCATCAAATTTGGCAGTGATTATACAGAGGTAAAGGAGTAAGTTGTAGGCACCAAGTTCCCATCTTGTATAACCTGCAGTGACTGAATGGATAAAGCACTGGTTTCCTCGACCTGAGATTGTGGGTTCAAGTTCCATCTGGGCTGGAATGATTTTTGTCCCAGAAACAAATGCCAAAGCACTTTCCATGACCATTGCTGCATTCATGACAGGCAGGTAGTTTCCTTTTAATTTATCAGTAAATCTCAGCTGTTCCTGTCCAGCTCCCTTTTCTCTCACTTGCTTTCCAGTGGCACAATCCAATACAATGTTTATACCAAGCTGTGCACCATCTCTACACTCAGGAAACAATGTCAGCTGCACTTTCCAGTCAAATACTGTCCCTTTAACTTCTGTCTTCAGTTTACCCAATGTCCCAGGCACAGTTGCTACTTTGAAAAGTAGACACTCAATTACAATACATAGATAATTCATGTTATCAGATTCAGTAGTGAAATACACAGCATGCTCTTCCTCCAGGCTGGAAAATTCTAGGTTCAAATGCGACCTGGGCTACCACATTACAAAAATGCTCAGCGGGCAAAGTATAGAATCATAGAAATTACAGTACAGTCCATTCAGCCCATCTTTCCTCTGCTGGCTCTTTAAAGAACAATTACGCTGAGTACCACACCTCCACATTGTGTCCATAACCCTGTAAGTTTGTCATCCTCAAGTATTTGTCCAATTCTCTTTGAAAATTATTTATGGAATCAGCTTCAACCACCTTTTGAGGTCAAGTCTTCCAGATCCCAACAAGTTCCTGAATTCACAAATTTCTGCCCATCTCCCGTCTTGATCTGTTGCCAATGATTTTAAATCTATGTCCTGTGGTTATTAAAAGGATTACAGCATATGAAATAGGAGCAGGAGTGGACAATATTGCCCCTCGAGCCTGATCTGCCATTCAGTATGATTATGGCTGATCTTCTGTCTCAACTTCACCCATTCCCTAGATCTCTTACTTCCTCAAAATCTCTCCATTTCAGCCTTAAATAAACTCAACAATGGATCATCTACAACCCTCTGGGGTAGAGAATTCTGAAGATTCACAACCTTTTGAGTGAAGAAGTTTCTACTCATCTCAGTAATAAATGATCAACCCGTTACCCTGAGACTGTGACCAGCCAGGGGAAACAACTTCTCAGTGTCTACCCTGCCAAACCTCTTCAGAAGCTTGTATGATTCATTCTCATTCTTCTAAACTCCAGACAGTATGGGCCCAATTTACTCAGCCTCTCATCATGGGACAACCCTCTCATCCCAGGAACCAATCTTGTGAACCTTCACTGTACAGCCCTTTCTTCTTGAATGCCTTTTGGAAATCCCAGTATACAACATCTACTGGTTCCACTTCATCTACCCTAATAGTTACATCCTCAAAAAACTCAAATAAACTTGTCAAACAGGATTTCCCTTTCATAAAACAATGTTGACTTTGTCTGATTACACTATGATTTTCTAAGTGTATTGCTAAGACTTTTTGACCAATTCGTCAAAGGGAATACTTTTTCTCGACTTAATCTGTAAACCATTCGTCATCTTGAAAACCTCAATTAGGTCTCCTCTTAATCTTCTCTGTTCCAAGGAGAACAATACAAACTCTTCCTACCTCTCCTCATAACTGAATTTCCTCATCCCTGGCACCAGTACTTGGACAGAAAGTAACTGTACAATTAGGACAGGCTCCACCTAAAATAGGCTGGACCAGGGTCCGAGCGGAAAGTATTAATAGGGTGATCAGAAGAACTTTAAGGGGTAAGAGTAGCTTTAATGATTGAGGATGAAATCACTTCAATGATACAAGAGGATATAATGAGGGGTAAGCAGGCAGTGGAGACTTTAAGGGTAGAATGAAGAAATAGAAAAGGATTTAATACTGTAGTGGGGGTGATGAGTGACCCCTGATGGGAGCTGTGAAGTGGGAGTTATTATAAATACAAAGGTTAGACAAGCATGCAGTAAAGGCAGATGATTTTAATGGGGGATTTTAACTTTCATGTGGATTGGGATAAGCAGACATGTCACGAAGATCGTGAATTTCTTGAGTATGTTCAGAATAGTTTTCTGAAAAAAAATTGAAAGATATTTTAACTCATTCAAATTAAACAGAGTTAAGATCAGGCTCAATATATCCGAGAACCAACAAGGTGGCAGGCCATATTAGATTTATTAATGAGTAATGAGGCAGATTTAGTTAACAGCCTAATGGTGTGTGAACATTTATCTTTCCGATCATAATATGATGAGGTTTATCGTGGTGTTTGTGAGGGAGAAATGTGAAACGGAAGTGGATTATAATGCTAGCCTCTTTTGGGGACTATCCTGGATCAGGCACACTCCTCAGATGATCACTCTCACTGAAGTTTGAGAAAGACAGATCTCACAGACACTTGAAGAGGTCTGAAAAACTGATCTAACTCTCCCCAAGGGAAAGGAACCAGCTGAGAATATTAGCATTCTCCAGACAGCCTTTTTAACAAGTTTCAGACAGGTTCTAACAACCTGAATATTATAAGGATCTGGGCGACTCTCGTCAATCACGTACCTCCCAACTGCAATGTGCTTGTTTTTGATCGTGGGATGTGGGCATCGCTGGCTAGGCCAACATTTATTGTACATCCATAATTGTCCTTGAGAAGGTAGTGGTTCTTCTACAGAGATGGGGTTTAGAGTTTGTGATACAGCAGACTATATGAGACAATATAATTTCTAAATTATATAAAGGTTTATTGAAAAACCCAACACTTAAGTCAACTTTGATGGGAAATTCAATGGCAAGGTTAATAGTTCTAGGAAAAGAAAGAACGTGTAATCCCTTTCCCAGTAAAGAATCCAATTATTAATCTAAAAATTGTTACAATAAAATATTTAAGAGACACATCAACATTTCAAGAAATATTTACCTTAAATCACTGAGTAGAAAGCTATGGAGTTTAGTGAGATTCCTCTACCCCAATTAAGGGCCGAACATACAGATTGGAGGGTAGCTAATGTCCCCCCACTATTTAAAAAGGGAGCTGGAGAGAAAAAAGGGAATTATAGACAAGTCAGCCTGACATTGGAAGTGGGGAAAATTATGGAGTCCATTATCAAAGATTTTCTAGCAGAGCACTTGGAGAACAGTGGTAGAATCAGATGGAGTCAGCATGGACTTACGAAATGGAAATCATGATTGACAAATCTACTAGAATTCTCCGTGGATGTAACTAGTAGAGTTGATGAGGGGGAGCCAGTGGATGTGGTTTATTTGGTCTTTCAGAAGGCTTTCGACAAAGATGTAAAATTAAAGCGCATGGGATTAGGGGTAGTATATTGCGATGGATCGAATGTTAGTTGGCAGACAGGAAACAAAGAGTAGGAATAAATGGGTCTTTTTCCAAATGGCAGGCAGTGACTAGTGGGGTATCGCAGGGATCGGTGCTAGGACCCAAGCTATTCACAATATATATTAATGATTTAGATGAGGGAACCAAATGTAACATCTCCAAATTTGCAGATGACACAAAACTGGGTGGGAGGGTGAGTTGTGAGGAGGATGCAGAGAGGCTTCAGGGTGATTTGGACAAGTTGAGTGAGTGGGCAAATGCATGGCAGATGCAGTGTAATGTGGATAAATGTGAGGTTATCCACTTCGGTAGCAAAAACAGGAAGGCAGGTTATTATCTGAATAGCTACAAACTGAGAGAGGGGACTATGCAACGAGACCTGGATGTTCTCGTACACCGGTTGCTGAAGGTAAGCATGCAGGTGCAACATGTGGGAAAAAAGGCAAATGGTATGTTGACTTTCATAGCGAGAGGATTTGAGTACAGGAGCAGCGATGTCTTGCTGCAATTATACAGGGCCTTGGTGTGGCCACACCTGGAATATTGTGTGCAGTTTTGGTCTCCTTATCTGAGGAAGGATGTTCTTGCCATAGAGGGAGTGCAGTGAAGGTTTATCAGACTGATTCCTGGGATGGTGGGGCTGACGTATGAGGAGAGATTGAGTCGGTTAGAATTATATTTGCTGGAGTTCAGAAGAGTGATGGAGGATCTCATAGAAGCCTATAAAATTCTAACAGGACTTGACAGGGTAGATGCAGGAAGGATGTTCCCGATGGTGGGGGAGTCCAGAACCAGGGTTCATAGTCTAAGGATACGGGGTAAACCTTTGAGGACTGAGATGAGTAGAAATTTTTTCACCCAGAGAGTGGTGAGCCTGTGGAATTTGCTACCACAGAAAGCAGTTGAGGCCAAAACATTGTATGTCTTCAAGAAGGAGTTAGGGTTTAAAGGGATTAAAAGATTTGGGTTGAAAGCGGGAACAGGTTCTTGGTAGATCAGCCATGATCATAATGAATGGAGGAGCAGGCTCAAAGGGCCGAATGGCCTACTCCTGCTCCTATTTTATATGTTCCTATGTTTCTAAGTACTTTTGGAATCTGAGAGACTTCTATCAGGTCATCCCTCAGTCTTCTCTTTTCTAGAGAATAGAGCCCCAGCTTGTTTAATCTTTCCTGATCGCTATACCAGATCAGCCACAATCATATTCAGTATTTTTTCAGTTTCTAGATGTTTTCCTGTTACATCTTTGAGAAAGGATTCCATTATCTCTCCTGCCACCGATGTTAAACTTCTTGGTCTACAGTTCCCTGGACTTATTCTATCTCTTTTTTAAATATAGGAATCAGCTTAGCTGCCACTGCTCCTCTGCTACTATTCCCATTTCTGATACATTTTTATGTATCTGCTATCTCTTTCTTCTCTTCTTCTGATAGTCACGGAGGGAATCCATCAGGATCAGGGGTTTTACTCTCTCTAAGATTCACTCACTTACCAATTCCACCCTCCCCCCAACATTCTATCTTAAACATTTTTCGATCTTTTTTGATCTCTTCTTCTAATGTCATGCTGACCATGTCAGTCTCGCTGGCTCATACTCTCCCAAGGTAAAGGAATTATTTCATATTTCGGTCATCTCACTGTAACGACCTGAGTTTATCATGTGTATCCTTTCGTGACCCAATCCCTATCCTGATTTTTCATTTGTTATTGAGGTGTCTATGTAATAATTTCCTTTTTTTAAATATTTATCGATAATTTAATTTTGTCATTTCTCTTTGCCTTCCTAATTGTTTTATAAAATTCTTACCTAACCTTTTCATATTCCCTTTTGTCATTCTCTCCTTTGTTATCTATGGACTTAGTGTCTGCCTTTATCTGTAGTTTTAACTTTGCTCAGTTTACAGAGAATGTAGAGCAGTTTCCTAAGCACATCAAGGCTGTTGATCCAGGCATGTGACTCCTGTGGTTCAATGGGTAAGACACTGACTTCACAATTCAGGATTGTCAATGCAATCCCTATCTGGGGTAAACTTGGCTTTGAATAATCTTCATTCTGTGAAAACCAGTTCATTGTCCTTGTTTCTGAAATACACAGAGATCAAATAACTTCATCAGCTCCTGTCTTGTAAATGACTGAAATTCAGGGGAAGCAAGTTAAACCTGTGGAAAGCCACTTGCTCTTCACATATAATTGATGTTTTGCCCAGAAGTCACTGTATCAATTCCTGACAGGCAAAAGAAAGTCAGATCATGTCATGTCATTACTGGGATCTTTCAAATTGATAGAATGTGGTTGTGTATGAATAGAAAGATTGGAGCACAAAAAGGCATCAAATGTGGCAGTGATTATAGAGAGACAAAGGGGCAAATTGCAAAGACCAAACTCTTTCTATGTGCAGCCGAATGGATAAGGTCCAGCCCTCCTAAAACAGGCATTGATGGTGCAAGTCTCATTTGTGATGAAAGCAGTTTTAGGTGAAGGAGCACATTCTGTAAACAGGCTGCATTCTGTAACAAGCAGTTAGTTTTCTTTTTAACTGATCAGCCAATCTCGGCAGTTCCTGTTCGGCTCCCTCCTCACTCTCACCTTGCTTTCCAGTGTCACAATCCAATGTAATGTTTCTACTGAGCTGTGCACCATCCCAACACCCAGGGAACAATGTCACTTGCACTTTCCAGGCAAATACTTCCCTTTTAAATCCTGTCTTCAGATGACCCAATGTCTGAGGCACAGTTGTTACTTTGTAATGTAGATATCCAATTACAATACACGTATGATTGATGTTATCAGATTCAGGGTGAAATACACAGCACACTCTTCCTCCAAGCTGGAAAATTCTAGGTTCAAATGTTACCTTGTTTATCATAGAAACTTACAGCAGAAGGAGACCATTCAGCCCATCGTATACACTCAGTCACAATAATAACTCCTCTAGTGTTCCTCAATTCTACTGAAATAGATTCTGTCTTTGGTCTCTCAACTCTATCATTCCTCCTCAGATTTATAATAGTTTCTTTGAACAAAACTGCCATGCCCTCCATTTTTCCTGCCCTATTATTCCTGAATATCTTGTTTCCAGGAATATTCATTATCCCAATCTTCCCCTCCTTTGAGCCAGATCTCTGTTATTGCCACAATATCATAGTCCCGTGTGGTGACTTGTACCTGCAGCTCACGGAGCTCTTTTCCCACACTCAGTGCATTTACTCACATACACTCCAAATCCATCTCAGACTGCTTCATATTTACTCCCAGTCTGACCCTCCCATTTCTGAATTATTCTTTATTCTATTGCTATTTGTCTCTCCCAGTCCACTTTGCATCTTGCTTCTCCTCTCTAATGCTTCATCCTGGTGCCTGCCCCACCCCCGCCAAATTCATGTAAACCTTCACTAACAACACCAGTTAAAGTTTCTTCAAGGACATCAGTCCCAGTTTTGTTGAGGTACAACCCGTCCATCTTGAACAGGTCCCTCCTGCCCCAGAACTGGTTCCAATACCCCAGGAATCTTTTTACATGCTGGGTGATCAGCTGTCTTATCTTATTACTCCTGTACTCACTAGCACATGACACTGGAAGTAATCCAGAAATTACCAGCTTTGAAGTCCTGCTCTTTAATTCCTCCCGAGCTCCTGAATCTCTGACTGTAGTATCTCAACACTTCTCCCAATGTTTTAGGTTTCCATATCAACCACAACTTCCCCTCCCCACTCAAAATATTCTGTACCCTCTCACTGATGTCTTTATCAACCAATCTCAGTTGCTCCTGTCAGCAAGCTTCCTTGTGACATCAAATGCCTTCAGCTTCATGACATGGTAGTGAGGTAATGATGTTTTTGATGATGTTTGATATCATTGTCCTGTGTATTTGAATCCTTACGAACACTTGTGAATCTCTAATGCAGTCCTGGGCCCACTAACAGCTGTTACCAAATATCATGGTCCATTATAGATGAGAGCACATATCCAGCAGTAGAAGTCTAATCAATGTTGTGGTGCTTGTCCAAGTCAAAGGAGAACATGCTTAAGGGAAGCTTTGTAAATTCTTCCCTAATGATAGACAGTGATATTTCCAAGAAGATAAAATATATCATTGAGCAAACGGCATCAGGAAACCAGATCTGCTCCCACCTGCTCCACATCATTGTTAAAGGATGTGGAATTGGCTGAAAATAAAGTGAGTGGCCACAGGGACAGGTGGAATTTAGAAAGAATCCAGAGCAAACAGCAAGAGCATCCAGTGTGATGTCGTGCTTCTGTGGCCGAATGGATAAGGCATTGGTTTCTACAGGCAGGTATTTGTGAGGTTAAATCCCATCTGGGATGAGATTAATTTTCATTCAGTGAATATCTGCTCTTTGTCATCATTAAGAAACACACAAAGATTAAAGTAGCTTCAGTTTGAGTGCTGTCTGAGAAATGACTGAAACTTGGAGCCAGGGTAAGGAAAGAAAGCTCTGGAAAGACACTTGCTTTTCACATCCAATCAACATTTTGTCCATTAATCAACTGTACTAATTGTTGACAGACAACAGCAAGTCACATCCTGTCATGTCATTGCTGGAACCTTTGGCATCAATACATTGTGGTTGTGTGTGAAAATAAAGGCTTCAAATTTGGCACTGCTTAGAAAGAGTGTCAAAGGGACAACTTACAACTTCAACATCAACAGCCCCAGTGGCCTAATGGATAAGGCACTGGCCTCCTAAGCCAGGGATTATGGGTTCAAGTCCCATCTGGGGTGCAATAAATGCCCTTTCAACCATTCTCCTTTCCTCCTAACTTTGTAACATATTTCACCTCCTTTCTTATTTGCTTTCCACTCTCACAATCTGAAGTCGTCTTTCAACCAAGCTCTGTGCCATCTTCACACTCACTGAACAATACCACCTCCACTTTCCACACAAATCCTCTCCCTTTTACCCCTCTTTTCACTTCACACAACATCCCATGCACAGTTCCTACTTTCAAATACAAACACAAATTACAACTCAACTACAAATCCTCGAAGCACATTCACACCTCAAATACACACCACACTCTTCCTCCAAACACCAACAATTCTGTCTTCAATTATTATCTGGGCTATCACACTATGAAAATGCTCTGCAGGCAACTGTACAGTCTGCTGGTCCACTGAGCTGCACAGACCAGGCAGTTGTCAGGATCAATACTTTTTTTTATTCATGCGCAGGATGGAAGTGCTGGCAAAGCCAGAATTTATTGTCTGTCCATAAATTCCCTTCACAAAGTGCTGACCCCTCTTCTTGAACAGTTTCAGTCTGTGCAGTGAAGGTACACCCACAATGCTGTTAGGGACGGAGTTCCAGGATTTTGACCCAGTGACAGTGAAGGAACGGTGATATATTTCCAAATCAGGAAGGTTTGGGACTAGGAGGGGAACTTGGAGGTGGTGGTGTTCCCATGCACCAGCATGCTCTTGTCCTTCTGGGTCAGGGGTCAGCAACCTGCAGCTCCGGAGAAACATGTGGCTCTTGAACATTGTATTTGTGGTTTCCAACCTTTTCCACTTGGAACACATTAACACGAGAAAAGCGAATAAAAATTAGCTTGAGAAAAGTCAGATCTGTGTTTTTATTGTGGGGATAAAAGTCTAATCATTAAGCTGCACTTTACAGTTTAAAATGATAACTTTAACAAAAAACATCATTGTGCTCTTCACAAATCTGTTTGTGTGGTATAGCTACCCCATGGTTATAGATATGACTTTGGTTAACGGAACAGGTTTGATGTTTGTGACCATTATTGTTTCTAGTATAGCTGAGATGATACATTATTCTGAATGTGCTATTAGAAGGTATTATTATCACGAAAATCAGTAGCTGATAAAAATGTAATAATGGTAAAAAGTCAAAGCTTAAGGCTCTTTATCTGAATGCACCTGGCATTTGTAACAAGATAGATGAGTTGATGGCACAAATAGAAATAAATAAATATGACTTGATAGCTATTACAGAGACGTGGTTGCAGGGTGACCAAGACTGGGAACTCAATATTCAAGGGTATTCGACATTCTGGAAAAATAGGCAAAAAGGAAAAGGAGGTGGGGTACCTTTGTTAATAAAGGAAGGTATCAGTGCGGTGGTGAGTGGTGATATAGGTGCAATAGATCGTGATGTGGAATCAGTTTGGGTGGAAATAAGGAACAGCAAGGGAAAGAAGTCACGGGTGGGAGATGTTTATAGGCCCCCGAAGAGTCGTCTCACTGTGGGACAAAGTATAAATCGGGAAATAATGGAGGCGTGTAAGAAGGGAGCTACAATTGTCATGGTGATTTTAATCTGCACATTGAATGGACAAATCAGATTGGCAGAGGTAACATGGAAGACGAATTTGTTGATTGCACTTAGATTGATACTTAGAGCAATATGTTGCAGAACCTATCCGGGAAGATCTAGTAATGTGTAATGAGATAGGATTAATAAGAGATATCGTAGTTAAGGATCCTCTAGGGGGAAGCGATCACAACATGGGAAAATTTCAAATTCAGTTTGAGGGCGAGTAACTCGGGTCTCAAACCAGTGTCCTCAACTTAAACAAGGGCAATTACAGAGGGATGAAGAAAGAGTTGTCAAAAGTGAGCTGGGAAAATAGACTAAGGGGAAGGTCAGTGGATGAGCAGTGGCAGACATTTCAGCAGATATTTCATAATGCTCAGCAAAAATTTATCTTGGTCAAAAAGAAGGACTCGATGAGAAGGATGAAACACCTGTGGTTAACACAGGCAGTCAAGGAGAGTATCCAATCAAATACTAAGGCATATATAGCGGTGAAAACTAGTGGTCGGCCAGAGGATTGGGAAGTTTTTTTAGGAACTAGCAGCGGATGACTAAAAAGCTAATAAAGAGGGAGAAAATTGATGATGAAAGTAAAGTGGCAAGAAATATAAAAACAAACAGCAAGAGCTTCGACGGGTATATAAAAAGAAAGAGAGCAGCTAAAGTGAGTGTGGGACCCTTGGAAGATGTGTTTGGAGAATTGATAAGGGGGAACAGGGAAACGGCAGATCATTTAAACCAATATTTTGCATCGGTCTTCACTGTGAAGGACACTATAAACATCCCACAGATATCAGATAAGCAAGGAGCTAATGGGAGGAAAGATCTTGTAACAGTCTCTATCACGAGGGACAAAATATTTGACAAACTAATGGGACTAAAGGCAGACAAGTCGCCAGGACCTGATGACCTACATCCAAGGGTTTTAAAGGAAGTGGCTGCAGAGATAGTGGAGGCATTGGTGGAAATATTCCAGAACCACTGGATTCCGGGAGGGTCCCAGCGGATTGGAAAACTGCAAATGTGAAGGCCCCTGTTCAAGAGGGTAGGGAGATAAAAAGCAGGAAACTATAGGTCAGTCGGCTGAACATCAGTCGTTGGGAAAATGCTAGAGTCCATTATTAAGGAAGAAATAGCAGGACATTTAGAAAACCATAACGCAATCAGAGTCAACATGGTTTTGTGAAAGGGAAATCATGTTTGACAAAGTTGCTCGAGTTCTTTGAGGATATAACAAACAGAGTTGATAAAGGGGAACTGGTAGATGTAGGGTATTTGGATTTCCAGAAGGCATTCGATAAGTTGCCACATAAAAGATTATTGCACAAGATCGGAGCTCACGGTATTGGGGGTAAAGTATTAGCATGGATTGAGGATTGGTTAACTCACAGAAGACAGAGGGCTGAACGGCAGTGCCCTTTAAACTCAGCGCGGTGCCCACATTCAGCGGCCGCCGCCAAGCCCCCGCGATATTAATTACGGGGGCTCATTTCCATCGAGGCCGCCCGTCGCCCTCCCCATATTACGTGAGGAGATCCGGGACATTCGGTGCAGGGAGAGAGTTTTTGACAGTTGTGTAGCAGGTGCTGGGGCCCTATTTTAAGCGTCCCAGCATCTGCTTCCTGACAGCTGTCAAAGAATACTTACCTGACTGCTGAAGAGTGGGGCTGCTGTCAATCTGGCAACAAAGCAGAAAGTGATGCAGAAACCCAGCAGGTCAGGCAGCATCTGTGGAGAGAGAAGCAGAGTTAACTTGACCAAGTTCACAGACCTGAAAGTTAACTCTGCTTCTCTCTTCACAGATGCTGCCTGACCTGCTGAGTTACCCCAGCACTTTCTGCTTTGCTGTCACATACTTACCCTGCTGTGTCCCAGTGTCCAATGAAGTGGCGATCCTCTTCTTCCACTCCAGTGTAACATTCCTTCTTGTACGCGTGCCACACCAGGGGGAATAATCTTAATTTTGCACATTCCATGGCGTGAGACTGAAATATATCATCAAAGGCGAATATTCTTCTTTGGCCTCCTTATCTCGAGAGACAATGGATAAGCGCCAGGAGGTGGTCAGTGGTTTGTGAAGCAGCGCCTGGAGTGGCTATAACGGCCAATTCTAGAGTGACAGGCTCTTCCACAGGTGCTGCAGAGAAATTTGTTTGTCGGGGCTGTTACACAGTTGGCTCTTCCCTTTCGCCTCTGTCTTTTTTCCTGCCAACTACTAAGTCTCTTCGACTCGCCACACTTCAGCCCAGCCTTTATGGCTGCCCGCCAGCTCTGGCGAACGCTGGCAACTGACTCCCACGACTTGTGATCAATGTCACAGGATTTCATATTGTGTTTGCAGACGTCTCTAAAGCGGAGACGTGGACGGCCGATGGGTCTGATACCAGTGGCGAGCTCGCTGTACAATGTGACTTTGGGGATCCTGCCATCTTCCATGCGGCTCACATGGCCAAGCCATCTCAAGCGCCGCTGACTCAGTAGTGTGTATAAGCTGGGGATGTTGGCCGCCTCGAGGACTTCTGTGTTGGAGATGCGGCCCTGCCACCTGATGCCAAGTATTCTCCGGAGGCAGCGAAGATGGAATGAGTTGAGACATCGCTCTTGGCTGACATACGTTGTCCAGGCCTCATTGCCATAGAGCAAGGTACTGAGGACACAGGCTTGATACACTCGGACTTTTGTGTTCCGTGTCAGTGCGCCATTTTCCCACACTCTCTTGGCCAGTCTGGACATAGCAGTGGAAGCCTTTCCCATGCGCTTGTTGATTTCTGCATCTAGAGACAGAATATACAACATAAATAAAACCATAATTGAAGAATAATTACCAACTATGAGTATCTAAGCATCTGACTGTGAAAAACCGCAGTCTAATATGCATTTGGAATCTGTATTCATTTCTCTGCTAACTGCGATGTGAAAATATATGTAACCACAATTATACCCTCAATGTTAAAAAAACAGGGAAAAATGTTCATATTCTGGCTGCATTGCCAACTACAAATATTACACCATTAAATATGATCAACTGCTGCAGAAGCAAAGTGTTCGTGAACATGTGTCGATGTGTAATTGTTGAAAAACCCATAACAGCACAGATTAGGCTCCTCCCCCACCCTGCCCCAATGTCGCATTGGTTTTCAAACATGTGCAAGACAAACCTTGCAGTCAGACGTCAGAGCTGTGACATGGTGGAGTTACCTTTGCATTTAAAGGACCACACCAAAAGCCGAGGATGGCAGAGGGGTATTCTAGGGTGGCCCCGCAGTGTAGTGAAGCCTCCCTGCTCACCCTCCTATAGGCTGTGTGGGCAAAGCGGGAGGTCCTTTTCACCAGCGATGGTAAGAAGATGCTCTACCGCCAGAACAAGACATTCTGGCTGGAGGTGACAGAGAAGGTGAGTAGCCGTGTGACTATCCAACATCAAAGGGTCCAATGACAGAAGGGGATGAACAATCACTCTCCCAGCCAGCTGGACCCTCTAAGCTTCATGTGCACAGGGTACGACTGCCAAAGTCATCCACAGCCAAAGGGCTATCATAGCAGCAGCCTTCCTGCAGTCAGGCTACTGGCGCAGAAGTGGCACCGCGTAGGAGAATCTGCAAGCATTTCCAACAAGCATCCTGACACAGATGGGTCTGCATGGGTGACACAACACCCTAGAAAGGCCGGGAACAAATTTGTCTTCACTAACATTGCAGCACTTTTACTGTGTGAATGAAGTGTACCAGCATGTACTGATCGTGGCTCCTCCCATTACAGTATTGGCCTTCCAGAATTGCCAATGTATGAAATAACATCATTGCCATGTCAGTATCACTCATGTGCATCTTCACGGATGCAGGAATGTGGACAATGACTCAGTATTCTGCTGTGAGTAATGGTGTACACAAAGATGTTGCAGATGTGGACTGCTGCACAACAGGTGAATGAGGGTGCTGTGTGGTGTGCAGAGCCCATGGTGGTTCCTATGTCATGGAGAACCTTTGATCAATGAGGTGCTGCCGTGCATCCTGAGCTCACTGCTCACCCTGCACACAGTGCCTGGATGTTCTCTGTCCTCCCATGTACCTTCCTTGCTGTAAGACCTCAGGGTCATCATCGTCTGAGGATGAGTCCTGCTCATGTCTCTCCTCATCCTGCAAGGCCTCCCCCCTATTGACTGTGTCATTGTGCAGAGCACCGCAAACAGCAATGATACAAGTTATCCTTTCCGGCCTGTCCTGCGGGGCACCACTCCAGGCAGCGGAATCGCATTTGAAGCCTGCCGATCGCCTGCTCAGTGGTAGCTCTTGTAGCTCTGTGGCTGGCGTTGTATCGTTCTTCTGCAGCAGTGCTGGGTGTCTCACTGGTGTCAGCAGCCATGTCTACAAGGGGTAGCCCTTGTCTCCACGAATCCACCCCTCCATCTGAGCCATTTCAGCGAACAGCAATCGCAACTGTGACTGGCACAGGATGTGTCACCACCTCTCTCGACATCCGCAGTTGCCTCTGACACTGGCGCTCTGGCATCTGCAGGTATGTTATAGAGTCATAGAGTCGTACAGCATAGAAATAGGCCTTTCGGCCCATCGCATCCATGCTGACCATAATGCCTATCTATACTAATCCCCTCTGCCTGCATTAATTCCATATCCCTCTATGCCTTGCTCATTCAAGTACCTGTCCAAATGCCTCTTAAATGTCGCTGCTGTTCCTGCCTCCACCACCTCCTCAGGCAGCTCATTCCAGATACCCACTATCCTTTCTGTGAAAAATTGACCTCTTTGATCCCCTTTAAACCTCCTTCCTCTCACAAATCTATGCCCTCTAGTTTTACTCACCCCGACCATGGGAAACAGACTCTGGCTATCTACCCTATCTATGCCTCTCATAATTTTAGATACCTCTATCATGTCCCCTCTCAGTCTCCTTCGCTCCAGGGAAAACAGACCCAGCCTCTCCAATCTCTCTTTATAACTCAAGCCCTTCAAACCAGGCAACATCCTTGTGAATCTTTTCTGCACCCTCTCTTTCTTAATCACATCTTTCCTGTAGTGCGGCGACCAGAACTGCACACAGTACTCCAAATGCGGCCTAACCAACGTTATGTACAACTGTAACATGACGTCCCAACTCTTGTACTCAATGCCCAGGCCGATGAAGGCAAGCATGCCATATGCCTTCTTCACCACCCTGTCTACCAGTGTTGCCACTTTCAGGGAACTATGTACTTGCACCCCAAGGTCTCTCTGCTCAGTGGGACTTGTAGATGCACAGGGATCTGTAGTGGCGAGCTCACCTTGGGTGCTGCTGCTCACGACTGGGTGGCCCTATGTGTGCTGCAACTGCCTGTTGGTTTTACCTGCAGCTCATATGGATCCTCTCAAGAAGGGCATCAATGAATATACCGTGAACCATCCTCATCTTCAAGCTGCAATTCAGCTCAGTTCCTTCAATGCTTCGAAGGTTCCTGACAGGACAGAGACTGATGTTGACTGGTACATCAGGTGCTTTCATACAGCAGCTGTGTGGTATGGCATAACATTTCCTGTCTTAGCTCCCACTAAGAGTGGCACCGCATGACCACATAGAGATTGAACATGCTGCATAGACTGACCCACAAGACATACAAGCTTCACACACCTACCATCTGTGGCACTCTCCCCACATACAGGGAGACTCGAGTGCCATTGCTCCTTCAATAACAGAGGCAGTCAATGACACAGAGCTGTCAACCATAACGGAGGGGGAAATCGCAGTGGCTACCTTCCAGAATACAGAGTTAGACCCCTGCAAATCCCCCCTCCCTCCTGCCCTGAAAAATGCAGAGTTAGAGCCCTGCAAATCCCCCCTCCCTCCTGCCCTTAAAAATGCAGAGTTAGACCCCTGCATATCCCACCTCCTCCCTTTAAGAATACAGAGTTAGACCCCTGCATATCCCCCTCCTCCCTTTAAGAATACAGAGTTAGACCCCTGCATATCCCCCTCCTCCCTTTAAGAATTGACAGTTAGCACCCTGTGTATCCCCCTCCCGTAATGCAGAGTGAGACCCCTGAATAACACAACTTACCTTCGCTGGCGACAAGTTCTGCCTCTGAGGACCCGTCGGCTTTTCAAATCGTGAACAGGACGGATCGTGACCGCCGCCTGTTCAATGAAAAATCCGGAAGTGTTGGTGCAGAGGTGGCGGGCTGCTTAATCAGCACAGGTAAGTAATCATTACCATATGATAATTGTGGTGTCACCGCCGTGCAGCGGGGTCCGCAACGAGGTCCTGCCACAACCGGTAAAATTTGATGGACCCGTCTCGACGTCGCGGGTCATGGTGAGCTTCTCTCCACAGTATTTTACCGGCACCCACTCTGTGAACCGGGGCGTTGAGGGGCCGGTAACATTCAGCCCAGAGAGTCGGGATTAATGGGTCTTTATCAGGTCGGAAAGACCTAACTTGTGGAGTGCCAGAAGGATCAGTCCGAGGACCTCAGTTATTTGCTGTCTATATTAATGACTTGGAGGAGGGGACAAAGTGTAATAGATCCAAATTTGCTGATGATAGAAAAATAGTTGGGAGGGCATGTTGTGATGAGGACATAAGGAATCTGCAAGGGGATATAGATACGTTGAGTGAGTGGGCAAAAACTTGGCAGATGAAGTTTAATGTAGGAAAGTGTGAGGTCATGCACTTTGGTCGGAAGAATCAAAAGGCAGACTATGATTGAAATGGAGAGAGACTTCAAAAAAGTGCAGCACAGAGGGATCTGGGTGTTTTTGTGCAGGAAACACAAAAAGTTAGCATGCAGGTACAACAAGTAATTACGAAGGCAAATGGAATTTTGGCCTTTATTGCCAGGGGACTGGAGTTTAAAAATAGGGAAGTTTTGTTACAACTATACAGGGTTCTGGTGAGGCCGCACCTGGATTACTGTGCACAGTTCTGGTCCCTGTATTTAAGAAAGGATTATTTGATTCACTAGGTTGATTCCTGGGATGAAGGGATTCACTAATCAAGAACGGCTAAACATGTTAAGCCTTTATTCATTAGAGTTTAGAAGAATAAGGGGTGATCTTATTGAAATTTACAAGATTCTGAGGGGGCTTGACAGGGTAGATGTTGAGAAGATGTTTCCACTCGTGGGTGATTCTCAAACTAGGGGACATAGTTACAGAATAAGGGGACACTCATTTAAAACTGAGATGCGAAGG
Organism: Heterodontus francisci; assembly: GCF_036365525.1. Taxonomy (NCBI): domain Eukaryota; kingdom Metazoa; phylum Chordata; class Chondrichthyes; order Heterodontiformes; family Heterodontidae; genus Heterodontus; species Heterodontus francisci. The sequence continues at coordinate 14,877,380 of NC_090380.1, read as the reverse complement.
AATTTCTTCTCTCATAGGGTAGTGAATGTCTGGAATTCTCTACCTCAGAGAGTGGTGGAGGCTGGATCGCTGAAAGTATTTAAAGAGGAGGTAGATAGATTTTTGAAATATCGGGGTGTTGAGGGCTATGAGGTGCTGGCATGAAAGAGGAGTTGAGGTCTGGGGCAGATCAGCCATGATCTTATTGAATGGCAGGGAAGGCTTGAGGGGCTGAATGGCCTACTGCTGCTCCTATTTCTTATTTTCTTGTCGGCCCCGGAGATAGAGAAGTGCGGGGCTTCAAGGCCGCTGCTTCTTGTAGAAGCTGTTCTCTTTAACTGAAACTGTTTAAAATTAGACAGGCTAAAAAGGGTGGCTTCTAGATCATGTGATCCCTTCAAGTAGCTTTCCCACCTCCTGTTGGCCTTCCTACATATTAGAGTCAGTGAAGTGATCTCCCACTCCATTTTAAACACGCTGAACACTGAAGTAAATCAACTTAATATGCTGTGTATATACAGAAACCAGGGAGAAAAAAATGGATGTTCTCAAACTCAAAAGATTCTTCAGCAAAAACATGCAGTACCCAGAACAAAAGGGTCAACATGCACATTAAGAGCTGAGTTTTTAACTTATTTGTACCCTACTGGCTACTAGTTTCACTGTGTTGAATGGCAGCTGACGATAACACCCAAGTGCACAGAAATTCTATAATTTCCACTTGGTTTTCATCCGTTCATGACAGTGGCACAATGTTACTTGCTACTTATCAACCCAAGCCTGAATATTGTCCAGGTTTTGCTGCATGCAGGCACAGACTGAGGAATTGTGAATGGTACTGAACACTATGTAATCATGATTAAAAATCCCCACATCTGACCTTATGATGGGGGGAAAGTCATTGATGAAGCAGCTGAAGATGTTTGGGCCTAGGACATGGCCCTGAAGAACTCCTACAGCAATATCCTGAGGCCGAGATGATTGGCTTCCAACAATCACAACCATCTTCACTGACATCTGACTCCAGCCAGAGGAGAGATTTCCCTCTGATTCTCATTGACTTCAATCGTCCTCAGGCTCCTTGAAGCCACACTCGGTTAAATGATGCCTTGATGTCAAGGGCAGTCACTCTCACCTCACCTCCAGAATTCAGTTCTTTTGCCCATGTTTAGATCAAGGTTGTAATGAAGTTGCACCAGGGACATGTGACAAAATTAATGACTCTGTCACAGACATGGGGGCTATTAATTTGCATATAAAGTGAATAGCCAATCTAATACCTTCAAAACACAATCTGATTTAAAACACATTTCTCCCTTTCAATAATGCCACTAAGCATGTAGACATCAATGGAGAGTAGCACAACTGTATTAGCTAGCTAACAAAACAGTATGCAATGCCAATGCAAACTATTTTTTTTGACAGAATAGAGCGAGCTACATCATGTCACTGGGTGGTAGATGGACCTTATGGGATAACCTCTGTGGATTCACATTGTATCAGGAGTGCATTCATCCAATAAACCATGAAACTCAAGGAGAGAATTGTTATTGTGGTTATTGAGGTGAGGCAGTAGAAAAACCAGCAAAAGGAAGATGGACCATTTCTCACAATGCTGTTGTGACAAGATAATTTAACCTGTGATGGTCAATGTTTGTGCAACTTCTCTACCTGCTTGTATTATGTCTCTGCAGACAGGGCAGCCAACAAAACGGCAGTAAATTAATCACCATTTAATCTTTTATACAAGCTAACTCGATACAAGCTGTCTTTATAATTTAACCCTCTAAACCCCAGTGCCATTCTGGCAAATAAGTGCTGTACCCCCTCCGGGGTGGTCGAGACAGAAACTCTCATTGCATTTAAAAATACTTGGATATGCACTACAAAGAACAAAGAACAGTACAGCACAGAACAGGCCATTCGGCCCTCCAAGCTGACACTAGGAGACTGGATGAATTGTAACCCACGCCGAGGTCCCTTTAAATAGAAATTCTTCGCTAGTCAGGTGCAGGTCGTCATCACGACCGCCCACTCGGATTATCAGGAATCCTGGAAGCTGGGTGGGAATGCTGTGGCTGAGTTAAAAAGCCATGGCAAAGTCCACTCCTAGATCTTTCAGGTCCCAGCCCACTGACAGACTCCCCCAGGTGTGAGTAGGTGTCAGTGTTAAAATTCAGTCTAAAATCTCTCTCTGGAAGGTGTTTTCCAGAGGGAACTGCCAAGCAGCTGGAAGCACTGAACCTTTATTGAGTTCAGGTTATCTGAAGCTGATAGACCTCCCCATGAAGAGCAGCTCAATCTCACCTTCTTTTCACTGGAGAGTTTCCCAGTCCCCAGGAAACCTGTGCTGGAGGCGTTAAATCCAAAGCATTCTGAAAATGTATTGAAAATCCAACCCTTTCTATGTAATTGTGATTTTAAATGGTGTGTTAATTGTCGACCCACCTGTCTGAATGATGACACCAGCAGGCAAATTATTCACGTGCAGCCAATTGGGTGTCAGTGAAAGCTGGAAGTGGTTGTATTGGAGCCGGGCTGTGGTCAAGCTTCAATTTTCTCTGATTTTTAGCTAATTCCATCCCTCTCATTCTTGGCTGTTAAAATCCTCTCCCCAGCCTCAAACTCAAAGGTTACGAGGAAGCTGTTTGGAGGTGAAAATTCACCCTGATGTAGGATCATAGGGAGTGTTTTTGTGAGCTGAGGGACAGGTGCATTGCTGAAGTGAGTAAAAGGGGTGAAACTCTTCATCTGTACACCATGTACTTACCAGCTGCTCAACACATCCCCTCCCCCAATCACCACAACCCCTCCCCCACTCACCACAACCCCTCCTCCACTCACCACAACCCCTGCCCCACTCACCCCAACCCCTCCCCCACTCACCACAACCCCTCCCCCACACACCACAACCCCTCCCCCAATCACCACAACCCCTCCCCCACACACAACAACCCCTCCCTCACTCACCACTACCACTCCCCCACTCACCACAACCCCTCCCCCACACACCACAACCCCTCCCCCACTCACCACATCCCCTCCCCCAATCTCCACAACCCCTCCCCCACACACCACAACCCCTCCCCCACTCACCACAACCCCTCCCCCACTCACCAAAACCCCTCCCCCACTCACGATCAACCCTCCCCCGCTCACCACCAGAATCTCTGTTATCCAATCCAATCTGATCACTTTCCCACCGAGCGGTCTAGTTTAACATTATTCCCTCTTCCTCTGTAAGATCACCTGCCATGACGCAGGTGAATCCCTTTGAATTTCAGCTGCAGACAACTTTCTCACATTCTGCATTACACCAGCTACTGTCACAAACTGCAAACAATGTCAGGAACTAATGGCAATTATAGCATTATAGAAGGGTTACAGCACAGAATGAGGACATTTGGCCCATCATGTCTGTGCTGTCTCTCTGTGAGGACTATGTAACTAATCCCACTCCCCATCCTTTACCCACAGCTCTGCAAATGATTTCTTTTCAGGTGCTGATCCAATTCTCTATTGAAATCCCCTGAAATCGGTGTCCTCTGGTTCTCAGCCCTTCCACCAATGGGAACAGGTTCAGTCTATTTATTCTGTCCAGTCACCTCTGTTAAACTCCAGAAATCTTGTTCTGGAAGGATAAGGCTGGAGCCTATATTTACTCAGTTTCACATTTATTGTGCAGAAAAAAAGGATTACAAACATGCAGCTCTACACACAAATCCCTCTCCCAGTCCCACTGAGTGTCTGCTTTTAAGTGTTCAACTAAAACCCAATTAACTCCCTTCACCTGCACATAATCACACAATTAACAGATTCCCTTCTTTCTTTTACAATACAACTTAGATTAACATGCTCAAAGGATACTTCAAAATGAATCAAAATTAAATTCCATATTGAGCATAAAGTTTTTTTTATATTGTTAGATATCCCTCATCCAGCAACTCCAACAATTCCTTTGCACTCACATTTCTCTTTATGAAACAATCAGCTCGCTGATGACTTGCATCTACCCATTTGAGTTTGGAGATTTCCTTTCTCTCCAGCATTTATTTCAATCCATTGAGGTCAATACGTAGTCTTTGATCACTCACACCTTTTGTAGAGTGTACATTGTCCCACAAAGAACTATTATCCACATAACAGTTCAATGTGTATTCTATCTTCAGGATGTCCCTTGTTCAGAATTTCACCCAAAATATATGACAAATAGAACTCCATGTCCACTGCCTCCACAAGACCAGTGTTTCTGCAGCTAAAGTGCAATTAACAACCCGTTTTATTTTCTTAGCCTCCTAAGCTAAAGGACAAGATTTCCCATTTTCACCCATCAGACATATTATGAAGCCAGCCGCACACGAATACCCATCAGCAAGATTAGCATGTGAAGCATCACTAAAAATTATTAGCTTCATGTTCTTTGGGTCACCTAAGGATGGGAACTTCAGTGCACATTTCTCCACATTTAGCTTTTTCAATGTTTTATTTGCCCTTAAAACATTCTCAACTTTTGGATGTTTCATCATCGTGCTTAACTCCAGCACATCAAAACTAACATCAGGCCTAGTCTGAGAGCCCAACCAGTTTAATTGACCCACCAGGCTTCGCAATTGTTCAATCTCTGCTTTAGATAGATCGTCATCTTTCTGTGATGACCGAACACGATTAACTGGGATGGGAGTAACATTCTCTAAATAGGATTGTTGATTCAAACCTATTCCAGACTTATTCAGCTTAACATCTAAACCAATATATTTAAAGGCCCCACAAGCCTGACTCCCAATCTTAAATTCTGCCTTAATCTTATTAATAACATATTTCTCAAAATCCGCAGTACCACCGCATAAGATATTATCAACATACATCATGAAGATGCCTGAAAGTTTCTCTTTATAAGACCAATAAAACGTTGCAGGATCTGCTTTTAGTTGAACACAACCAATTTTCAACAAAAGAGATCTCACTGAGAAATACCACACCCTGGAAGCATCATTCAGGCCACAGACACATTTGTTCAGTTTCCATAATTTTCCTTCTGTATCTGCTGCCTCTTCAGGTGGTTTCAGATACACTTCTCTCTGAAAAGTATCACCTAGCAGAAACACAGCTTTTATGTCAATGGATTTACATTCCCATAAATATGTGGCCAAAAGAGTCAAAAAGATTTTTTGATTACTTTTCCAGCTGTGGGAGAGTCCACTCTAACATCGATATCCCCCAATCGCTCTTCAAACCCCCTCACAACTAACCTCACTTTAGCCTTATAAATTCCATCAGGAAGGACTTTCTCAGTACAAATCCATCTATGTGACAAGGCCGACTGTCCCCTATCTGGTACCTCAGAATAGACGCCAAACTCTCTCCAACTCTCTAATTCCTTATCTTTTACTTCTCTTTTTCGTTTATCCTCCAGTTTACTGACAGCCACGAAAACTTCATGATCATGAGGACTTCTGCTTCCAATTCTATTCAGAGACTGCCGTCTAGCCTTCATTTCATTGTGTAATCTATTCATACAACAGCCTCTATTAGCACTTTGATGTCTTTTGGAACGACTGCTAGAAGATTTCCCTCGCGCTTTATCGGAGGCTCTTTCTCCAGTACGTGGTCACTTCCTCAGGCAAGAGTCACTTCCTGATCCACTGTCAAAACTTGCACTGCACTTTCTTACCCTCCACACTTTCACCCCACTCTGCCAGTCCATGGCCCTAGCTTCTTGGTCATCATCTTGAACATTTAACCAATATTTAAACTTGATTTTCCTGCACGCTCCAAAGTTGTCGCATCCTTGCATTTATCAGACCCCTCTGGAATATATGTCACCCGTGTGCCTACTCCAGACAAATTGGTCTTTGGATGTGATAGCTCTTTCCTGAGCATCATGATCGGTTACATTACTATCCAACTCTTGATCTACCTGTGCCTCAGTACCGTCATCACAAAACACATGAATATTTGAAGTACAAGGTGCCTCTCTTCCCTCTATCAGCGGCTCAAATTCTGAGATTTTGTAATCAACCCCAATTAATCGTGAAGAATGGACCTTAACAGTTTGATTTCCATGCTTGATAACGACTGTCTTACCATCCCGACCGATTATCTTACCAGGTCCCATCCATTCCCTATGGCCTCTTTTTTATAATGGACCAAATCTCAAAGAACAAAGAACAGTACAGCACATTCGGCCCTCCAAACCTGTGCTGATCTTGATGCCTGCCTAAACTTATATGCAATGCTTATAGAAGGTACTTTGGCATTTGTATCTGGTCCAAAATTATTTCAGCCAAGATGAAACTTGAACCCATAACCACCGCTTCAGAAGATCAATACCTTATCCATTAAGCTGCTGGAGCCCGATACTATTGTAAGCCAGGAAAAGTGATAGAGAGTCAGATGGTTTCGGGTGGAAATTCCAGAGCTTGGGTCCTTGGCAGCTGAAGGCACAACCATCAATGCTGTTGTGATGAAATTCGGCCATGCTCAAGAGGCCAGAAATTGAAGGAGCGCCAATAGCTCGAAGGCTGGTTAGGCAGGAGAAGGCGACAGATATAGGAAGGGGTGAGGCCATAGAGAAATGTGAAAATAATGATGAGAATTTTAAAATTTGAGGCATTGCTGGGAGCCAACACAAGGCAGTGATCACAGGGGAGTTTGGTGTGTGTTAGGACTCAGGCAGCAGAATTTAGGATGAACTGAAATTTATAGAGGGTGGAAGATGGGAGGCTGGCCAGGACAGTATTGGAAGAGTCAAGTCAAGAGGTATTGGAGTGGAGTGGATTTGTGGTCAGAAGCTCATTTCGGAGTCAAATGCGAATTGAAACAAATGACCAATCTGGTGCAGCCTCAGAGATTTGCCAGGGAGATAGATGGGGCCGGTGGCTAGGGAATGGAATTTGTGGTGGGGACCAACGACAATGGCTTCAGTCTTTCCAATATTTAGGGGGAGAAAAATTCAGCTCAGGAAAGCGAATCGAATGTTTTTGTTTATTGCGAGCGGAATTGAATACAAAAGTAGGGAGGTTATGCTTCAGTTATATAGGGTATTTGGTGAGACCACATCTGGAGTAATGTGTACAGTATTGGTCTCCTTATTTAAGGAAGGATGTAAATGTGTTGGAAGCAGTTGAGAGAAAGTTTACTAGACTAATACCCGGAATGGGTGGTTGTCTAATGAGGAAAGGTCGGACAGGCTCGGCTTGTATCCGCTGGAGTTTTAAAGATTAAGAGGCAACTTGATTGAAGCATTTAAGATTCTGAGGGGTCTTGACAGTGTGGATGTGGAAAGGATGTTTCCTCTTGTGGGAAAATGTAGAACTAGGGGTCACTGTTTAAAAATAAGGGGTTGCCCATTTAAGACACAGATGAGGAGAAATTTTTTCTCTCAGAGGGTCATGAGTCTTTGGAATTCTCTTCCTCAAAAGGCAGTGGAAGCAGAGTCTTTGAATATTTTGAAGGCAGAGGGTGATAGATTCTTGATAAGCAAGGGGGTGAAAACTTATTGGGGTAGGTGGGAATGTGGAGATGAGGTTGCAATCAGATCAGCCATGAACTTGTTGAATTGTGGAGCAGGCTTGAGGGGCCGAGTGGCCTATTCCTGCTCCTAATTCGTGTGTTCGTATGTGGTACTGGATGTCGGACAAGCAGTCTGACAATTCAAAGTGGAGGGGTCGAGTGAAGTGGTAGTGAGTTAGAGCTGGGAGCCATCAGTGTACAGAATGAACCTGACATGTTCTGAAGGGGCAGATTGGAAATAGGAGGGACCAAGGATAGATTCTTGGGCAACTCCAGAGGTAACAGTGAGAGAGTGGGAAGAGAAGCCATTGCAGGTGATTCTCTGGGTAAGATTAGATAGATAAAAATGGAAGCAGGTGAGTGCAGTCCCACCCAGCTGGATGATGAGGATGATGTAGTTCACTGTGTCGAAGGTTGCAGACAGGTTAAGAACAATGAGGAGAGCAAGTCTACCATGATCACAATCACATAGGATGTCATTTGTGACTTTGATAAAGGCCATTTGTGTTAGTGACAGGGATGGAAGCTAACTGAAGGAATTCAAGCATCGAATTGTGGAAAGATGGGTGAATTTGGGAGGTGACAACACATTGAAGGAGTTTGGAGAGGAACATGAGATTAGACATGGAGCAGGAGGAGGGGTTTGTGAGGAGAGGGGTGATGATGGCAAATTTGAAGGAAAGGGGACAATACCTGAGAAGAGGAAATTCAAACTCTGAAATTTTCACGGTGGGATATGAACTGACATTGACTGCATTATTAATCAAGTAACATCACCAGAGAATCGATTGGTGCAACTGCATGTTAACAATTGGTACATTGATTGCAGGGTGAAATGTTGACTGTCCATGGGAAGCAAGTGGTTTTGCTTGTTGCACCGGCTCCAACTTTCAGAGGTTTCCAAGGCTCCATGCTGCCTGAAGCAATTTAATTTCTGTTTATTTTAGTGATGAGGACAAAGAGCTGGTTTCACAGAATAGCAATGATTTAAAAACTTACCACACCCCAGGTGGGACTTGAACCCACAATCCCTGGCTCCGGAGGCCAGTGCCTTATCCATTAGGCCACTGGGGCTGCTCAATGTTTACTTTTGGTGCTTGCAACTTGTCACTTATTATATATGTAATCACTGCCGAAACCTTATGTCTTTGTTTCAGTCGCCCTTTCTTCTTTTGCACTACCACATTAGAATCATAGAATCTTCGAGCATAGAAAGAGTCCTTTCAGCCCATCATGTCTGTGCCAGCTATTCGAAAGAGATTTCTAATTTAGTCTAATTTGTCGATTGAGGGATAAATATTGTGCAGGGCACCAGTGAGAACTCTCCTGTTCCTCAACAAAAGAGCCTTGGGATCTTTTAGATTCACTCGAGGAATCGACAGGGACTTGGTTTAATCTATCACCCAACAAGAATGCAGACCCGGCAGTGCAGCACTCTCTCTGTGTGACACTGGGAGAATCAACATAGAATTCTGTGCTGAAGTAACTGGAGGTAGAGGTTAAACACTGTCCACTGACAGAGAGACAAAAGTGTAACCAGCTGAACCACAGCTGACACACATTACAGTACCACCAATCTGAAGTTCTTGAAATCAATGTTGAGTCCATGAGGTTGTTAAGAGCTTTATTGAAAGATGAGGTGCTGTTCCTCGAGCTTCCATTGAGCTTCATTGGAACAGTGAAGGAGGTCAAAGGCAGAGATGGAAGAGTAGAAGTGGGATGGAGAATTAATATGGCAAGTGACTGGAAGATCACGTTCAAGTTTGCAGACTGGACGGAGGTGTTGAGCAAAAAGATCACCTAATCTGCATTTCGTGTCTGCAGTGTCGAGGAGATGACATCACGTGTAGTGAATACAGTACAGTAAATTGAAGGAAGTACAGGTAAATCACTGTTTCACCTGGTAGGAGTGTTTAGGCCCCTGGACGATGGGAAAGGAGGAGTTGAAAGGCAGGTGTTACATCTCCTGCACTTGCACAGGAAGATGTTATGGGACAAGGAGTGAGTGATTGAAGAGCCTCCACAAGGCAGAGAGGTCCGGTCACCAAACAACCACAGAACTAAGGGTGGTGCAGTGGTTGGCACTGCAACCTCACAGCTCCTGTGACCCGGGGGTTCAATTCTGGGTACTGCTTGTGCGGAGTTTGCAAGTTCTCCCTGTGACCGTGTGGGTTTTCACCAGGTGCTCTGGTTTTCACCCACAGCCAAAGACTTGCAGGTTGATAGGAAAATTGTTCCTAGTATAGGTAGGGGGGATGGGGTAGGAATATGGGATTAATGTAGGATCAGAATAAATGGGTGGTTGATGGTCACCACAGACTTGGTGGGCCAAAGGGCCTGTTTCAGTGCTGTATCTCTAAATAAATAAGCTGCCTTTGTCATCAGGTTTATAGGAATAGGCCACTTAGCCCCTCGAGCCTGTTCCACCATGCAATGCAATTATGGCCGATTTATGACCTAACTCAGTTTTCCCACCATTGCCCCTTATTTCTTTGGACCCCCACAGTTTCTAGATTTACACCATTTAGAAACTATCCTGCTCTATCCTTTTCAGCTCCATAGTGGATGACCAACACACACTGCTATTGAAATCCATTGCCACAGTTTTGCCCATTCACTTAATCTATCAATATCTCTTCGTAATTTGATGTTCCATCTACACTGCTCACAATGACACAGCCTCCACTGCTTTCTGGGGAAGAGAATTCCACAGACGAACGACCCTTTGACAAATAAAAAATTCTCCTTATTTCAGTTTTAAAAAGGAGACCTCTTACACTTAAACTGTTTCCCCTCGCCCTAGTCTCTCCCACAAGAGGAAACATCCTCCTGGTATCCACTCTAGCAAGTTCCCTCATCTTATATGTTTCAATAAGATCACTTCTCATTCTTCTAAATTTCAACAGGTAAAAGCCCAACCTGCTCAATCTTTCTTCATAATATAAGTACTTCATCCCCTGGATTTAGTCGAGTGAGGCATCTATGAACTGCTTCTAATGCAATTATATTCTTTACCAAATAAGGAGACCAAAACTGTAGACAGTACTCTCGATGTGGTCTCACCAAGGTCCTATACAGCTGCAGTAAAACTTCCCTACTTTATGTAGTGTTATGACCGAGGTGGGAGGAGGGCACTGTCTTTTCTTGTTCCACTTCTATGCAGGTCACACATATATTTTTAAAAATGTTTACCCAGTTACCGATGCAGACAATCATATACTCTACTCTTTATCTCAGAATAAAATACGCCAACTAGGTTTCTTCAATAAACAACAACGTCATCAGTGCATTACAACGCAAGACTTAACCAGTAACAAAGCAAAGCATTAACACACAGATTGAAAAATGAAAGTTCCCCTTTTAAATTCCCCACACACAAACTCACACAGACTGAAAAAAATACAGAAATTCTCTCTGGAGAGGTCTGTAACAAAACAAAGACAACAAAGAATACTTTGGCCAAATATTTGCTAATTCTTGAAGAAAAAAAAGATATGGAAAAATGTTACTTGTCCCTTTTTAGCCTGGCATCCCAAATATGCATAAACGGCTGTCACTGGGATCTTTCCAGAGCAGTTTTTTTCAGGTGACATTGAGGATCAGTTCAGCAGGCTTTGCAGGAGAAATGCAGGATCAGTTTCTCTATTTCTTACACTTGATTCTCAGGAAGTTCTCAAAGAGATGGAAGAGGGTGATCTAATGGTAGCTGCTCTCTTGGCAGGTTTTCTCCAACTCTTAAAAATAGTTCACACCTCAATATATTCTCCAAAATGAAACCAAAAGCAATATCTCAAGAGTCAAGCCTCCTGACCCCTATAATTCTTGACCTGTCATTTCCCGGTAAACATCTTCCCCAGGTCACCAAGGTTTCTATTGTTTATTGCTTAAAGCACATGACTTCCAGCACAGTTGCTTTTAAACAACATTTAAGTGTCCTTTCAATGAACTGTCAACAACAAAACAAAGTCCAGCTTCTATGAAATCTTCAGCCTTCCAATGAAACCATCTCCACAATTGAAATATATGTTCTCAAAAACACATACTTAACAAAACATACAGAAGCACTTTCATATCAGTGGTATAATATACATAAGCTGTTGCTAGGTAGATTATGTTGAAAGACTTTAAGGCCGGAATTTTACCCCCCCACCCCCACCACACAGGAGCAGGCTGGTGGCAGGGGGGGATGGGCAGGTGTCGTAAAATTGAGTGGGAGGTGGAGGGGGGATGCGTTACAATTCTTTTACACTGCAATTTTACGAGGTGCGGTGGCGAGAAACAGCCCACCTGCCACAGGCCAATCAGGGCCCTTATGTGGCCAATTAACTGCTACTTAAGCGCCTCCTCCTGCCACCGCTGGTATTTTATCAGGTCTTAGGCCCCACAGAAGGCCACCAGGTGGGGGGCACCCTATCCCCCACAGAGGGCCCCCCCCCCGAAGCCCCTACAGTCCCCACTGAGAAACAGTACTCCGCCCAACCATTCCCCCCTTGCCTTGCCGGGGTCAGGCCGGTTGACCCTGGCAAGGTCCGAAAATTTACCTCTCTTCCATGGATGGCATCCATGATCTTTGCTTCCTAATCAGTTGCTGGACCTGTATACTTACCTTTTGTGATTCATGTACCAGGACACCTAGATCCCTCTGTACCCACGAGTTCTGCAATCTTGCTCCATTTAAATAGTATACAGACTTTCTACTCTTCCTGCCAAATTTCACATTTTCCCACATCATAATCCAACTGCCAAATTTTTCGTACTCACTTAACCTATCTATATCCTTTTTAGTCTTTTTACATCACCTTGACAACTTACTTTCCTTCCTATCTTGGTGTCATCTATAAATTTAGCTACCTTACGTTTGGTCCCTACGTCCAAGTTATTGAATTGTAAATAGTTGAGGCTCCAGCACTGGTCGCTTTGGCACTTCACTAGTTACAGCTTGAAACTCAAGGAAGACCCATTTATCCCTAGTCTCTGCTTCCTGTTAGATCACCAGTCCTTTATCAATGCTAATATGTTACTCCCTACACCAGGTACTCTTATCTTGTGTAGTAACCTTTGATCAGGCACCTTATCAAATGCCTTTGGGAAATCAAAGTACACCACATCTACAGGTTCCCCTTTATCCACCTTGCTTGTTACTTCCTCAAAGAACTCTAATAAATTAGTTAAACATGATTCCTCTTTCACAAAACCATGTTGACTTCCTCTGATCCCATTATGATTTTCCAAGTATTCTGCTATAACCTCCATAATAATCGATTCTAGTAATTTCCCTATGACAGATGTTACGTGAACTGGCCTATAGTTTCCTGCTTTCTGTCTCCCTCCTTTCTTGAATAAAGGAGTTATATTTGCTATTTTCCAATCCTCTAAGGCCCTTCCAGAATCTAAGAAATTTTGGAAGATTATAACCCATGCCACTACTCTGTCTACTATCTCTTTTAAGACCCGAACATGTGGGCCATCTGGTCCTGGGGACTTGTCAGCCTTTAGGTCTAAATTTTCCGAGCACCTTTTCCATGGTGATGGTAGTTGTTCTAAGTTCCTCCCTCCCTTTCACCTCTTGATTTTAGGTATCTTTGGCAGGTTTTCTAAGTCCTCTACAGTGAAAACAGACACAAATGACCTGTTCAACACCTCCACCATTTCCTCGTTTACCATTATCAATTCCCCAGACTCACTCTCCAGAGGACCAACATAAGCTTTAGTTACTCTTTTCCTATTTAAATACTTGTAGAAACTCTTACTATCTGTTTTTACATTACTAGCTAGTTTTCATTCATACTCTACTTTCTCTCTCTTTGTTTTTCATCATTCTTTGCTGGTTCTTAAAATCTGTCCAATCTTCTGACCTATCACTAACCATTGCAGATTTATATAGCGCTTCTTTTAATTTGATACTATCCTGAATATCCTTATTTAGCCACGGATGATGCATCCTTCTCAAAGAATTTTTCTTTCTCGCTGGGCTAAATCTTTGCTGAGAGTTATTAAATATTGCCTTAAAGGTCTACCCCTGCTTCTCCACTATCCTACCATTTAACCTAGTTTCACAGTTTACTTTCTGCCTTCATACCTTTCTAATTACCTTTATTTAGGTTTAAAACACAAGTCTTAGACCCACACTTTTCCCTTTCAAACTGAATGTGAAATTCTATCATGTTATGACCACTTTCGTCGAGAGGCTCCTGCACCATGAGATTATTGATTAATCCTGTCTTATTGTACATATCCAGGTCGAGACTAGCCTGCTCCCTAGTTGGCTCTAGAACGTACTGTTCTAAGAAATTGTCTGGAATACACTTTATTAACTCATTTTCTAGCCTACCTTTGCCAATCTGATTCGCCCAATCTACATGTAAATTAAAGTCACCCAAGGCTGCAGTGGTACCTTTCTTACATGCCCCATTTCTTCCTGTATACTCTGCTCTACTGTGTAGCAGCTGTTCGGGTGGCCTATAAACTACTCCCACAAGTGCCCGCTTACCTTTCCTATTTCGTATCTCTACCCAACTGATTCTACATCTTGCAGCCTCACAGCTCCAGCGACCCGGGTTCAATTCTGGGTACTGCCTGTGCGGAGTTTGCAAGCTCTCCCTGTGACCTCGTGGGTTTTCGCCGGGTGCACCGGTTTCCTCCCACAGCCAAAGACTTGCAGGTTGATAGGTAAATTGACCATTATAAATTGCCCCTAGTGTAGGTAGGGGAATTGAGAGAGGGTGCTGGGATTAATGTAGGATTAGTATAAATGGGTGGTTGATGGTCGGCACAGACTCGGTGGGCCGAAGGGCCTGTTTCAGTGCTGTATCTCTTAAAAAAAAATCTCTTGCTACAGCACGAATGATATCCTTAATTAACAGAGCTACTTCACCACCTTGTCCTAGCTTCCTGTTTTATTGAAATGTTGATTACCCTTCATTATTTATTTCTATCTGTGCTAACAATTCATCCATTTTGTTGTGAATGCTACACACATTCAGATACAGAGCATTTAACTCTGTCTTTTTTACCACTTCTGCAGTCTTTGGCCTTATCTGCTGGTGTAGTCTTATGCTCTATCCCTTGCTGCCTCCTGCCACACTCTGATTATCATTACCCAAATCACTACCTGGCTCTATTACCTCATTGTTTCCCTTTGGTTTACCATATGTGAATGTGGGAATTTGGTTCACGTGCTAAGTTTGGTACAGAGAGGGAAATAGGTGCTCCTTTTTCAGCCTCCAGTCGCTGCAGAAGATATAAGTTGCTTCTGAGAAATAGAAGGCAACCTTGAGAGAGTGACATCACAGGAAAGCTGTAAGATGATTGGTTGGCAAAATGATCATGTGATCATCCCCCCCCACCCCCCACTATTTTTAGTTTAAAGTCCTCTCCACTGCCTTAAGTTGTATGACTTGCCAGAACACGGGTGCCAGCACAGTTCAGGTGAAAACCATCCCACCCGTACAGCTCCCACCTTCCCCGGTACTGGTGCCAGTGCCTCACGATTCGAAACCCATTTCTATCACACCAGTCTTTGATTCACGCATTGACTTCGCTAATCTTATTTACCCTCCACCAATTTGCTCATTGCAAGGTAATAATCTCTGGATTATTACCTTTGAGGTCCTGATTTTTCCCCCTCCTAGGAGGAGCATTTGCTCGGGTAGTTGGGGAGGGTTTAAACTAAAATGGCAGCGGATGGGAACCTTTGCAAGGAGTCAGACGAGGGGGGCTCATAGACAAGAACAAAAGACAGTAAGAGGAATAAGAAAAGTGATAGGCAGAGAAATCAAGGGCCAGAATCAAACAGGGCCACAGTGAAAAATAGTGGGAACAGGACAAGTAATGTTAAAATGACAAGTCTTAAGGCTTTGTGCCTTAACGCGCGGAAATGTATCAATAAAGTGGATGAATTAATCATGCAAATAGATGTAATCGGGTATGATATAGTCGAGATTACAGAGACATGGCTGCAAGCTGACCAGGGATGGGAAATTAACTTCCAGGGGTATTCAGTATTTAGGAAAGACAGACAAAAAGTAAAAGGCGGTGGAGTTGCATTGCTGGTTAAAGAGGAAATTAACACAATAGTGGGGAAGGATATCAGCTCTGACGATGTGGAATCTGTATGGGTAGAGCTGAAAAAAAACTAAGGGGCAAAAAATGTTAGTGGGGATTGTATATAGACCCCTAAACTGTACTGGTGATGTTGGACTTGGCATTAAACAGGAAATTAGAGATGCATGCGATAAAGGAACATCTGTAATTATGGGTGACTTTCATCTGCATATAGATTGGGCAAATCAAATTAGTCACAATACCATAGAGGAAGAATTCTTGGAGTGTATATGGGATGGTTTTCTGGACCAATACGCTGAGGAACCAACCAGAGAACAGGCCATCCTAGACTGGGTATTGTGTAATGAGAGAGGAATAATTGACAATCTAGTGGTGCAAGACCCCTTGGGGATGAGCGACCATAATATGATAGAATTCTTCATCAAGATGGAGAGTGATGTAGTTGATTCTGAGACTAGGGTCCTGAATCTTAATAAAGGAAACTACAAAGGTATGAGGCACGAGTTGGCTATGATGGATTAGGAAACGTTACTTAAAGGGATGACAGTGGATTGGCAATGGCAAACATTCAAAGAGCACATGGACAAACTGCAACAATTGTTTATTCCTGTCTGGCGCAAAAGTAAAACGGGAAAGGTAGCCAAACCATGGCTTACAAGGGAAATTAGAAATAGCATTCGATCCAAGGAAGAGGCATACAAATTCACCAGAAAAAACAACAGACCTGAGGATTGGGAGCAGTTTAGAATTCAGCAAAGGAGGACCAAGGGATTGATTAAGAATGTGAAAATAGAGTACGAGAGTAAGTTTGCAGGAAGATAAAAAGTGACTGTAAAAGTTTCTATAGGTATGTGAAGAGAAAAAGATTAGTGAAGACAAATGTAGGTCCCTTACAGTCAGTAACAGGGGAATGTATTGTGGGGAATAAAGAAATGGCTGATCAACTAAATACTTACTTTGATTCTGTCTTCACAATGGAGAACACAAATATACCAGAACTGTTGGGGAACACAGGGCTTAGTGAAAGAGAGGAACAGAAGGAAATCAGTATTAGTAGAGAAATGGTGTTGGGGTAATTGATGGGATTGAAGGCCGATAAATCCCCAGACCCTGATGGTCTGCATCCCAGAGTACTTAAGGAAGTGGTCCTGGAACAATGAATGCATTGGTGGTCTCTTCCAAGATTCTATAGACTGTGGAACAATTCCTACAGATTGGAGGGTATCTAATATAACCCCACTATTTAAAAAGGGAGGTACGGAGAAAACAGGGAATTATAGACCAGTCAGCCTGACATCGTTAGTGGGGAAAATTCTGGAGTCCATTATCAAAGATTTTCTAGCAGAGCACTTGGAGAACAGTGGTCGAATCGGGTAGAGTCAGCATGGATTTACAAAATGGAAATCATGCTTGACAAATCTACTAGAATTCTACAAGGATGTAACTAGTAGAGTTGATGAGGGGGAGCCAGAGAATGTGGTTCATTTGGACTTTCAGAAGGCTTTCGACAAAGTCCCATATTAGGGCCGCACAGTGGCGCAGTGGTTAGCACTGCAGCCTTACAACTCCAACAACCCGCGTTCACTTCTGCGTACTGCCTCTGTGGAATTTGCAACTTCTCCCTGTGACTGTGTGGGTTTCCACCAGGTGCTCCGATTCTCTCCCAAAGACCTGCAGGTTGTTAGGTAAATTAGCCATTGTAAATTGCCCCGAGTGTAGGTAGGTGGTAGAAGAATTGTGGGGATGTGGTAGGGAATATGGGATGAATGTAGGATTAGTATAAGTTGATGGTTGGCACAGATTTGGTGGGCTGAAGGGCCTGTTTCAGTGCTGTATGTTTCTATAAGAGATTAGTGTGTAAAGTTAAAGTGCATGGAATTGGGGGTAGTGTATTGCAATGGATAGAAAATTGGTTGGCAGACAGGAAGCAAAGAGGAGGGAAAAATGGGTCTTTTTCCAAATGGCAGACAGTGACTACTGGGGTACCGCAGGGATCAGTGCTAGGAACCCAGCTATTCACAATATATATTAATGATTTAGATGAGGGAAATAAATGTAATATCTCCAAATTTGCAAAACTTGGTGGGAGGGTGAGTTGTGAGGAGGATGCAGAGAGGCTTCAGGGTGATTTGGACAAGTTAAGTGAGTGGGCAAGTGCATGGCAGATGCAGTATAATGTGGATAAATGTGAGGTTATTCACTTTGGTAGCAAAAACAGGAAGGCAGGTTATTATCTGAACAGCTATAAACTGAGAGAGGGGAATATGCAGGGAGACCTGGGTGTTCTCGTACACCAGTCACTGAAGGTAAGCATGCAGGTGCAACAGGCGGTAAAAAAGGCAAATGGTATGTTGGCCTTCATAGCGAAAGGATTTGAGTACAGAAGCAGGGATGTCTTGCTGCAATTATACAGGGCCTTGGTGAGGTCACACCTGGAATATTGTGTGCAGTTTTGGTCTCCTTATCTGAGGAAGGATGTTCTTGCTATAGAGGGAGTGCAGTGAAGGTTTACCAGACTGATTCCTGGGATGGCGGGACTGACGTATGAGGAGAGATTGAGGCGGTTAGGATTATATTCACTGGAGTTCAGAAGAGTGAGGGGGGATCTCATAGAAACCTATAAAATTCTAACAGGACTTGACAGGGTAGATGCAGGAAGGATGTTCCCGATGGTGGGGGAGTCCAGAACCAGGGGTCATAGTCTCAGGATCTGGGGTAAACCTTTCAGGACTGAGATGAGGAGATATTTCTTCACCCAGAGAGTGGTGAGCCTGTGGAGTTCGCTGCCACAGAAAGCAGTTGAGGCCAAAACATTGTATGTTTTCAAGCAGGAGTTAGATAAAGCTCTTGGGCCGAAAGGGAATGGGGGGAAAGCGGGAACAGGCTACTGGGTTGGATGTTCAGCCATGATCATAATGAATGACGCAGCAGGCTCAAAGGGCCGACTCCTATTTTCTATGTTTCCTTTCCCATTTCTAATAAATTGTTATCTATATAATCTATTTATTTAGAGATACAGCATTGAAACAGGCCCTTTGGCCCACCGAGTCTGTGCCGACCAAGAACCACCCGTTTACACGAACGCGACAATAATCCCATACTCCCTAGCACCACGAGGAGCAATTTACAATGCCCAATTTACTGATCATCTGCAAGTCTTCGGCGGTGGGAGGAAACCAGAGCATCCGGCAAAAGCCCACGCGGTCACAGGGAGGACTTGCAAACGCCTCACACGCAGTGCCCAGAATTGAACCCAGGTCCTTTGAGTTGTATAAGCTGCGGTGCTAACCACTGCACCACTGTGCCACTCTTTCTTCAGCAGTCAAGAAGGGAATCCATCAGGATCAGGGGTTTTACTCTCTCTAAGATTGACTCGTTTTCCACCTCCCTCCCCCCAACCTTCTTTCTTAAACGTTTTTCGATCTTTTTTGATCTCTTCTTCTAATGTCATGCTGACCATGTCAGTCTCCCTGGTAAATACAAGGTAAAGGAATTATTTCGTATTTTGGTCATCTCACTGTAACGACCTGAGTTTATCATGTGTATCCCTTCGTGACCCAATCCCTATCCTGATTTTCCTTTCTTGTTGAGGTGTCTGAGGAATAATTTCCATTTTTTCTGACATTTATTGATAATTTAATTTTGTCATTTCTCTTTGCCTTCCTAATTGTTTTTTCTAATTCTTACCTAACCTTTTCATATTCCCTTTTGTCATTCTCTCCTTTGTTGTCTACGGACTTAGTGTCTGCCTTTATCTGTTGTTTTAACTTTGCTCAGTTTCCAGAGAATGTAGAGCATTTCCTAAGTACATCAAGGCTGTTGATCCAGGCATGTGACTCCTGTGGTTCAATGGGTAAGACACTGACTTCACAATTCAGGATTGTCAATGCAATCCCTATCTGGGGTAAACTTGGCTTTGAATAATCTTCATTCTGTGAAAACCAGCTCATTGTCCTTGTTTCTGAAATACACAGAGATCAAATAACTTCATCAGCTCCTGTCTTGTGAATGACTGAAATTTAGGGGAAGCAAGTTAAACCTGTGGAAAGCCACTTGCTCTTCACATATAATTGATGTTTTGCCCAGAACTCACTGTATCAATTACTGACAGGCAAAAGAAAGTCAGATCATGTCATGTCATTACTGGGATCTTTCAAATTGGTAGAATGTGGTTGTGTAAGAATAGAAAGATTGGAGCACAAAAAGGCATCAAATGTGGCAGTGATTATAGAGAGACAAAGGGGACAGTTGCAAAGACCAAACTCTTTCTATGTGCAGCCACATGGCCTAATGGATAAGGTCCAGCCCTCCTAAAACAGGCATTGATGGTGCAAGTCTCATTTGTGATGAAAGCAGTTTTAGGTGAAGGAGCACATTCTGTAAACAGGCTGCATTCTGTAACAAGCAGTTAGTTTTCTTTTTAACTGATCAGCCAATCTCGGCAGTTCCTGTTCGGCTCCCTCCTCACTCTCGCCTTGCTTTCCAGTGTCACAATCCAATGTAATGTTTCGACTGAGCTGTGCACCATCCCAACACCCAGGGAACAATGTCACTTGCACTTTCCAGGCAAATACTTCCCTTTTAAATCCTGTCTTCAGATTACCCAATGTCTGAGGCACAGTTGTTACTTTGTAATGTAGATATCCAATTACAATACACGTATGATTGATGTTATCATATTCAGGGTGAAATACACAGCACACTCTTCCTCCAAGCTGTAAAATTCTAGGTTCAAATGTTACCTTGTTTATCATAGAAACTTACAGCAGAAGGAGACCATTCAGCCCATCGTATACACTCAGTCACAATAATAACTCCTCTAGTGTTCCTCAATTCTACTGAAATAGATTCTGTCTTTGGTCTCTCAACTCTATCATTCCTCCTCAGTGTTATAATAGTTTCTTTGAACAATGCTGCCATGCCCTCCATTTTTCCTGCCCTATTATTCCTGAATATCTTGTTGCCAGGAATATTCATTATCCCAATCTTCCCCTCCTTTGAGCCAGATCTCTGTTATTGCCACAATATCATAGTCCCGTGTGGTGACTTGTACCTGCAGCTCACGGAGCTCATTTCCCACACTCAGTACATTTACTTACATACACTCACAAATCCATCTCAGACTGCTTCATATTTACTCCCAGTCTGACCCTCCCATTTCTGAATTATTCTTTATTCTGGTGCTATTAGTCTCTCCCAGTCCACTTTGCATCTTGCTTCTCCTCTCTAATGCTACATCCTGGTGCCTCCCCCACCCCCGCCAAATTCATGTAAACCTTCACTAACAACACCAGTTAAAGTTTCTTCAAGGACATCAGTCCCAGTTTTGTTGAGGTACAACCCGTCCATCTTGAACAGGTCCCTCCTGCCCCAGAACTGGTTCCAATACCCCAGGAATCTTTTTACATGCTGGGTGATAAGCTGTCTTATCTTATTGCTCCTGTACTCACTAACACATGACACTGGAAGTAATCCAGAAATTACTAGCTTTGAAGTCCTGCTCTTTAATTCCTCCCGAGCTCCTGAATCTCTGACTGTAGTATCTCAACACTTCTCCCAATGTTTTAGGTTTCCATATCAACCACAACTTCCCCTCCCCACTCAAAATATTCTGTACCCTCTCACTGATGTCTTTATCAACCAATCTCAGTTGCTCCTGTCAGCAAACTTCCCTGTGACATCAAATGCCTTCAGCTTCATGACATGGTAGTGAGGTAATGGTGTTTTTGATGATGTTTGATATCATTGTCCTGTGTATTTGAATCCTTACGAACACTCGTGAATCTCTGATGCAGTCCTGGGCCCACTAACAGTTACCAAATATCATGGTCCATTATAAATGAGAGCACATATCCAGCAGTAGAAGTCTAATCAATGTCGTGGTGCTTGTCCAAGTCAAAGGATAACATGCTTAAGGGAAGCTTTGTAAATTCTTCCCTAATGATAGACAGTGATATTTCCAAGAAGATAAAATATATAATTGAGCAAACGGCTTCAGGAAACCAGATCTGCTCCCACCTGCTCCACATCATTGTTAAAGGATGTGGAATTGGCTGAAAATAAAGTGAGTGGCCACAGGGACAGGTGGAATTTAGAAAGAATCCAGAGCAAACAGCAAGAGCATCCAGTGTGATGTCGTGCTCCTGTGGCCGAATGGATAAGGCACTGGTTTCTACAGGCAGGTATTTGTGAGGTTAAATCCCATCTGGGATGAGATTAATCTTCATTCAGTGAATATCTGCTCTTTGTCATCATTAAGAAACACACAAAGATTAAAGTAGCTTCAGTTTGAGTGCTGTCTGAGAAATGACTGAAACTTCGAGCCAGGGTAAACAAAGAAAGCTCTGGAAAGACACTTGCTTTTCACATCCAATCAACATTTTGCCCAGTAATCAACTGTACTAATTGTTGACAGACAACAGCAAGTCACATCCTGTCATGTCATTGCTGGAACCTTTGGCATCAATACATTGTGGTTGTGTGTGAAAATAAAGGCTTCAAATTTGGCACTGCTTAGAAAGAGTGTCAAAGGGACAACTTACAACTTCTTAACCAACAGCCCCAGTGGCCTAATGGATAAGGCACTGGCCTCCTAAGCCAGGGATTATGGGTTCAAGTCCCATCTGGGGTGCAATAAATGCCCTTTCAACCATTCTCCTTCCTTTGAAACATATTTCACCTCCTTTCTTATTTGCTTTCCACTCTCACAATCTGAAGTCGTCTTTCAACCAATCTCTGTGCCATCTTCACACTCACTGAACAATACCACCTCTACTTTCCACACAAATCCTCTCCCTTTTACCCCTCTTTTCACTTCACACAACATCCCATGCACAGTTCCTACTTTCAAATACAAACACAAATTACAACTCAACTACAAATCCTCTAAGCACATTCACACCTCAAATACACACCACACTCTTCCTCCAAACACCAACAATTCTGTCTTCAATTATTATCTGGGCTATCACACAATGAAAATGCTCTGCAGGCAACTGTACAGTCTGCTGGTCCACTGAGCTGCACAGACCAGGCAGTTGTCAGGATCAATACTTTTTTTTATTCATCCGCAGGATGGAAGTGCTGGCAAAGCCAGAATTTATTGTCTGTCCATAAATTCCCTTCACAAAGTGCTGACCCCTCTTCTTGAACAGTTTCAGTCTGTGCAGTGAAGGTACACCCACAATGCTGTCAGGGACGGAGTTCCAGGATTTTGACCCAGTGACAGTGAAGGAACGGTGATATATTTCCAAATCAGGAAGGTTTGGGACTGGGAGGGGAACTTGGAGGTGGTGGTGTTCCCATGCACCAGCATGCTCTTGTCCTTCTTGGTCAGGGGTCAGCAACCTGCAGCTCCGGAGAAAGATGTGGCTCTTGAACATTGTATTTGTGGTTTCCAACCTTTTCCACTTGGAACACATTAACACGAGAAAAGCGAATAAAAATTAGCTTGAGAAAAGTCAGATCTGTGTTTTTATTGTGGGGATAAAAGTCTAATCATTAAGCTGCACTTTACAGTTTAAAATGATAACTTTAACAAAAAACATCATTGTGCTCTTCACAAATCTGTTTGTCTGGTATAGCTACCACATGGTTATAGATATGACTTTGGTTAACGGAACAGGTTTGATATTTGTGACCATTATTGTTTCTAGTATAGCTGAGATGATACATTATTCTGAATGTGCTATTAGAAGGTATTATTATCACGAAAAGCAGTAGCTGATAAAAATGTAATAATGGTAAAAAGTCAAAGCTTAAGGCTCTTTATCTGAATGCACCTGGCATTTGTAACAAGATAGATGAGTTGATGGCACAAATAGAAATAAATAAATATGACTTGATAGCTATTACAGAGACGTGGTTGCAGGGTGACCAAGACTGGGAACTCAATATTCAAGGGTATTCGACATTCTGGAAAAATAGGCAAAAAGGAAAAGGAGGTGGGGTAGCTTTGTTAATAAAGGAAGGTATCAGTGCGGTGGTGAGTGGTGATATAGGTGCAATAGATCGTGATGTGGAATCAGTTTGGTTGGAAATAAGGAATAGCAAGGGGAAGAAGTCACGGGTGGGAGATGTTTATAGGCCCCCGAAGAGTCGTCTCACTGTGGGACAAAGTATAAATCGGGAAATAATGGAGGCGTGTAAGAAGGGAACTACAATTGTCATGGTGATTTTAATCTGCATATTGAATGGACAAATCAGATTGGCAGAGGTAACATGGAAGACGAATTTGGAGCTTGTACTTAGATTGAAACTGAGAGCAATATGTTGCAGAACCTATCCGGGAAGATCTAGTAATGTGTAATGAGATAGGATTAATAAGAGATATCGTAGTTAAGGATCCTCTAGGGGGTAACAATCACAACATGGGAAAATTTCAAATTCAGTTTGAGGGCGAGTAACTCTTGTCTCAAACCAGTGTCCTCAACTTAAACAAGGGCAATTACAGAGGGATGAAGAAAGAGTTGTCAAAAGTGAGCTGGGAAAATAGACTAAGGGGAAGGTCAGTGGATGAGCAGTGGCAGACATTTCAGCAGATATTTCATAATGCTCAGCAAAAATTTATCTTGGTCAAAAAGAAGGACTCAATGAGAAGGATGAACCACCTGTGGTTAACACAGGCAGTCAAGGAGAGTATCCAATCAAATACTAAGGCATATATAGCGGTGAAAACTAGTGGTCGGCCAGAGGATTGGGAAGTTTTTTTAGGAACTAGCAGCGGATGACTAAAAAGCTAATAAAGAGGGAGAAAATTGATGATGAAAGTAAAGTGGCAAGAAATATAAAAACAAACAGCAAGAGCTTCGACGGGTATATAAAAAGAAAGAGAGTAACTAAAGTGAGTGTGAGACCCTTGGAAGATGTGTTTGGAGAATTGATAAGGGGGAACAGGGAAATGGCAGATAATTTAAACCAATATTTTGCATCGGTCTTCACTGTGGAGGACACTATAAACATCCCACAGATATCAGATAAGCAAGGAGCTAATGGGAGGAAAGATCTTGTAACAGTCTCTATCACGAGGGACAAAATATTTGACAAACTAATGGGACTAAAGGCAGACAAGTCGCCAGGACCTGATGACCTACATCCAAGGGTTTTAAAGGAAGTGGCTGCAGAGATAGTGGAGGCATTGGTGGAAATATTCCAGAACCACTTGATTCCGGGAGGGTCCCAGCGGATTGGAAAACTGCAAATGTGAAGGCCCCTGTTCAAGAGGGTAGGGAGATAAAAAGCAGGAAACTATAGGTCAGTCGGCTGAACATCAGTCGTTGGGAAAATGCTAGAGTCCATTATTAAGGAAGAAATAGCAGGACATTTAGAAAACCATAACGCAATCAGAGCCAACATGGTTTTGTGAAAGGGAAATCATGTTTGACAAATTTGCTCGAGTTCTTTGAGGATATGACAAGCAGAGTTGATAAAGGGGAACTGGTAGATGTAGGGTATTTGGATTTCCAGAAGGCATTCGATAAGTTGCCACATAAAAGATTATTGCACAAGATCGGAGCTCACGGTATTGGGGGTAAAGTATTAGCATGGATTGAGGATTGGTTAACTCACAGAAGACAGAGGGCTGAACGGCAGTGCCCTTTAAACTCAGCGCGGTGCCCACATTCAGTGGCCGCCGCCAAGCCCCCGCGATATTAATTACGGGGGCTCATTTCCATCGAGGCCGCCCGTCACCCTCCCCATATTACGTGAGGAGATCCGGGACATTCGGTGCAGGGAGAGAGTTTTTGACAGTTGTGTAGCAGGTGCTGGGGCCCTATTTTAAGCGTCCCAGCATCTGCTTCCTGACAGCTGTCAAAGAATACTTACCTGACTGCTGAAGAGTGGGGCTGCTGTCAATCTGGCAGCAAAGCAGAAAGTGATGCAGAAACCCAGCAGGTCAGGCAGCATCTGTGGAGAGAGAAGCAGAGTTAACTTGACGAAGTTCACAGACCTGAAAGTTAACTCTGCTTCTCTCTTCACAGATGCTGCCTGACCTGCTGAGTTACCCCAGCACTTTCTGCTTTGCTATCACATACTTACCCTGCTGTGTCCCAGTGTCCTATGAAGTGGCGATCCTCTTCTTCCACTCCAGTGTAACATTCCTTCTTGTACGCGTGCCGCACCAGGGGGAATAATCTTAATTTTGCACATTCCATGGCGTGAGACTGAAATATATCATCAAAGGCGAATATTCTTCTTTGGCCTCCTTATCTCGCGAGACAATGGATAAGCGCCTGGAGGTGGTCAGTGGTTTGTGAAGCAGCGCCTGGAGTGGCTATAACGGCCAATTCTAGAGTGACAGGCTCTTCCACAGGTGCTGCAGAGAAATTTGTTTGTCGGGGCTGTTACACAGTTGGCTCTTCCCTTTCGCCTCTGTCTTTTTTCCTGCCAACTACTAAGTCTCTTCGACTCGCCACACTTCAGCCCAGCCTTTATGGCTGCCCGCCAGCTCTGGCGAACGCTGGCAACTGACTCCCACGACTTGTGATCAATGTCACAGGATTTCATATTGTGTTTGCAGACGTCTCTAAAGCGGAGACGTGGACGGCCGGTGGGTCTGATACCAGTGGCGAGCTCGCTGTACAATGTGACTTTGGGGATCCTGCCATCTTCCATGTGGCTCACATGGCCAAGCCATCTCAAGCGCCGCTGACTCAGTAGTGTGTATAAGCTGGGGATGTTGGCCGCCTCGAGGACTTCTGTGTTGGTGATGCGGCCCTGCCACCTGATGCCAAGTATTCTCCGGAGGCAGCGAAGATGGAATGAGTTGAGACATCGCTCTTGGCTGACATACGTTGTCCAGGCCTCATTGCCATAGAGCAAGGTACTGAGGACACAGGCTTGATACACTCGGACTTTTGTGTTCCGTGTCAGTGCGCCATTTTCCCACACTCTCTTGGCCAGTCTGGACATAGCAGTGGAAGCCTTTCCCATGCGCTTGTTGATTTCTGCATCTAGAGACAGAATATACAACATAAATAAAACCATAATTGAAGAATAATTACCAACTATGAGTATCTAAGCATCTGACTGTGAAAAGCCGCAGTCTAATATGCATTTGGAATCTGTATTCATTTCTCTGCTAACTGCGATGTGAAAATATATGTAACCACAATTATACCCTCAATGTTAAAAAAACAGGGAAAAATGTTCATATTCTAGCTGCATTGCCAACTACAAATATTACACCATTAAATATGATCAACTGCTGCAGAAGCAAAGTGTTCGTGAACATGTGTCGATGTGTAATTGTTGAAAAACCCACAACAGCACAGATTAGGCCCCTCCCCCACCCTGCCCCAATGTCGCAATGGTTTTCAAACATGTGCAAGACAAACCTTGCAGTCAGACGTCAGAGCTGTTACATGGTGGAGTTACCTTTGCATTTAAAGGACCACACCAAAAGCCGAGGATGGCAGAGGGGTATTCTAGGGTGGCCCCGCAGTGTAGTGAAGCCTCCCTGCTCACCCTCCTATAGGCTGTGTGGGCAAAGCGGGAGGTCCTTTTCACCAGCGATGGTAAGAAGATGCTCTACCGCCAGAACAAGACATTCTGGCTGGAGGTGACAGAGAAGGTGAGTAGCCGTGTGACTATCCAACATCAAAGGGTCCAATGACGGAAGGGGATGAACAATCACTCTCCCAGCCAGCCGGACCCTCTAAGCTTCATGTGCACAGGGTACGACTGCCAAAGTCATCCACAGCCAAAGGGCTATCATAGCAGCAGCCTTCCTGCAGTCAGGCTACTGGCGCAGAAGTGGCACCGCGTAGGAGAATCTGCAAGCATTTCCAACAAGCATTCTGACACAGATGGGTCTGCATGGGTGACACAACACCCTAGAAAGGCCGGGAACAAATTTGTCTTCACTAACATTGCAGCACTTTTACTGTCTGAATGAAGTGTACCAGCATGTACTGATCGTGGCTCCTCCCATTACAGTATTGGTCTTCCAGAATTGCCAATGTATGAAATAACATCATTGCCATGTCAGTATCACTCATGTGCATCTTTACGGATGCAGGAATGTGGACAATGACTCAGTATTCTGCTGTGAGTAATGGTGTACACAAAGATGTTGCAGATGTGGACTGCTGCACAACAGGTGAATGAGGGTGCTGTGTGGCGTGCAGAGCCCATGGTGGTTCCTATGTCATGGAGAACCTTTGATCAATGAGGTGCTGCCGTGCATCCTGAGCTCACTGCTCACCCTGCACACAGTGCCTGGATGTTCTCTGTCCTCCCATGTACCTTCCCTGCTGTAAGACCTCAGGGTCATCATCGTCTGAGGATGAGTCCTGCTCATGTCTCTCCTCATCCTGCAAGGCCTCCCCCCTATTGACTGTGTCATTGTGCAGAGCACCACAAACAGCAATGATACAAGTTATCCTTTCCGGCCTGTCCTGCGGGGCACCACTCCAGGCAGCGGAATCGCATTTGAAGCCTGCCGATCGCCTGCTCAGTGGTAGCTCTTGTAGCTCTGTGGCTGGCGTTGTATCGTTCTTCTGCAGCAGTGCTGGGTGTCTCACTGGTGTCAGCAGCCATGTCTACAAGGGGTAGCCCTTGTCTCCACGAATCCACCCCTCCATCTGAGCCATTTCAGCGAACAGCAATCGCAACTGTGACTGGCACAGGATGTGTCACCACCTCTCTCGACATCCGCAGTTGCCTCTGACACTGGCGCTCTGGCATCTGCAGGTATGTTATAGAGTCATAGAGTCGTACAGCATAGAAATAGGCCTTTCGGCCCATCGCATCCATGCCGACCATAATGCCTATCTATACTAATCCCCTCTGCCTGCATTAATTCCATATCCCTCTATGCCTTGCTCATTCAAGTACCTGTCCAGATGCCTCTTAAATGTCACTGCTGTTCCTGCCTCCACCACCTCCTCAGGCAGCTCATTCCAGATACCCACTATTCTTTGTGTGAAAAATTGACCTCTTTGATCCCCTTTCAACCTCCTTCCTCTCACAAATCTATGCCCTCTAGTTTTACTCACCCCGACCATGGGAAACAGACTCTGGCTATCTACCCTATCTATGCCTCTCATAATTTTAGATACCTCTATCATGTCCCCTCTCAGTCTCCTTCGCTCCAGGGAAAACAGACCCAGCCTCTCCAATCTCTCTTTCGAACTCAAGCCCTTCAAACCAGGCAATGTGCTTGTGAATCTTTTCTGCACCCTCTCTTTCTTAATCACATCTTTCCTGTAGTGCGGCGACCAGAACTGCACACAGTACTCCAAATGCGGCCTAACCAACGTTATGTACAACTGTAACATGACTTCCCAACTGTTGTGCTCAATGCCTCGGCCGATGAAGGCAAGCATGCCAGACGCCTTCTTCACCACCCTGTCTACTAGTGTTGCCACTTTCAGGGAACTATGTACTTGCACCCCAAGGTCTCTCTGCTCAGTGGGACTTGTAGATGCACAGGGATCTGCAGTGGCGAGCTCACCTTGGGTGCTGCTGCTCACGACTGGGTGGCCCTATGTGTGCTGCAACTGCCTGTTGGTTTTACCTGCAGCTCATATGGATCCTCTCAAGAAGGGCATCAATGAATATATCGTGAACCATCCTCATCTTCAAGCTGCAATTCAGCTCGGTTCCTTCAATGCTTCGAAGGTTCCTGACAGGACAGAGACTGATGTTGACTGGTACATCAGGTGCTTTCATACAGCAGCTGTGTGGTATGGCATAACATTTCCTGTCTTAGCTCCCACTAAGAGTGGCACCGCATGACCACATAGAGATTGAACATGCTGCATAGACTGACCCACAAGACATACAAGCTTCACACACCTACCATCTGTGGCACTCTCCCCACATACAGGGAGACTCGAGTGCCATTGCTCCTTCAATAACAGAGGCAGTCAATGACACAGAGCTGCCAACCATAACGGAGGGGGAAATCGCAGTGGCTACCTTCCAGAATACTGAGTTAGACCCCTGCAAATCCCCCCTCCCTCCTGCCCTTAAAAATGCAGAGTTAGATCCCTGCATATCCCACCTCCTCCCTTTAAGAATGCAGATGTGACCCCTGCACATCCCTCTCCTCCCTTTAGGAATACAGAGTTAGACCCCTGAATATCCCCCCTCCTCCCTTTAAGAATAGAGTTAGACCCCCTGCACATCCCCTCCTCTCTTTAAGAATGCTGAGTTAGCCCCCTGTGTATCCCCCTCCCGTATTGCAGTGTGAGACCCCTGAATAACACAACCTACCTTCACTGGCGACAAGTTCTGCCTCTGAGGACCCGTCGGCTTTTCAAATCCTGAACAGGACGGCTCGTGACCGCCGCCCGTTCAATGAAAAATCCGGAAGTGTCGGTGCAGAGGCGGCGGGCTGCATAATCAGCATAGGTAAGTAATCATTACCATATGGTAATTGTGGTGTCACCGCCGTGCAGTGGGGTCCTCAACGAGGTCCTGCCACTACCGGTAAAATTTGATGGACCCGTCTCGACATCGCGGGTCATGGCGGGCCTCTCTCCGCAGTATTTTACCAGCACCCACTCTGTGAACCGGGGCGTTGATGGGCCGGTAACATTCAGCCCAGAGAGTTGGGATTAATGGGTCTTTATCAGGTCGGAAAGACCTAATTTGTGGAGTGCCACAAGGATCAGTCCGAGGACCTCAATTATTTGCTGTCTCTATTAATGACTTGGAGGAGGGGACAAAGTGTAATAGATCCAAATTTGCTGACGATACAAAAATAGTTGGGAGGGCATGTTGTGATGAGGACATAAGGAATCTGCAAGGGGATATGGATACGTTGAGTGAGTGGGCAAAAACTTGGCAGATGGAGTTTAATGTGGGAAAGTGAGAGGTCATGCACTTTGGTCGGAAGAATCAAAAGGCAGACTATTATTTAAATGGAGAGAGACTTCAAAAAAGTGCAGCACAGAGGGATCTGGGTGTTTTTGTGCATGAAACACAAAAGGTTAGCATGCAGGTACAACAAGTAATTACGAAGGCAAATGGAATTTTGGCCTTAATTGCCAGGCGACTGGAGTTTAAAAATAGGGAAGTTTTGTTACAACTATACAGGGTTCTGGTGAGGCCACACCTGGATTACTGTGTACAGTTCTGGTCCCCGTATTTAAGAAAGGATATTTTGATTCACTAGGTTGATTCCTGGGATGAAGGGATTCACTAATCAAGAACGGCTAAACATGTTAAGCCTTTATTCATTAGAGTTTAGAAGAATAAGGGGTGATCTTATTGAAACGTACAAAGATTCTGAGGGGGCTTGACAGGGTAGATGTTGAGAAGATGTTTCCACTCGTGGGGGATTCTCAAACTAGGGGACATAGTTACAGAATAAGGGGACACTCATTTAAAACTGAGATGCGAAGGAATTTCTTCTCTCATAGGGTAGTGAATGTCTGGAATTCTCTACCTCAGAGAGTGATGGAAGCTAGATCGCTGAAAGTATTTAAAGAGGTGGTAGATAGATTTTTGAAATATCGGGGAGTTGAGGGCTATGAGGTGCTGGCATGAAAGAGGAGTTGAGGTCTGGGGCAGATCAGCCATGATCTTATTGAATGGCAGGGAAGGCTTGAGGGGCTGAATGGCCTACTGCTGCTCCTATTTCTTATTTTCTTGTGTTCTTGTAGGCCCCGGAGACAGAGAAGTGCAGGGCTTCAAGGCTGCTGCTTCTTGTAGAAGCTGTTCTCTTTAACTGAAACTGTTTAAAATTAGACAGGCTAAAAAGGGTGGGTTCTAGATCATGTGATCCCTTCAAGTAGCTTTCCCACCTCCTGTTGGCCTTCCTACATATTAGAGTCAGTGAAGTGATCTCCCACTCCATTTTAAACACGCTGAACACTGAAGTAAATCAACTTAATATGCTGTGTAGATACAGAAACCAGAGAGAAAAAAATGGATGTTCTCAAACTCAAAAGATTCTTCAGTAAAAACATGCAGTACCCAGAACAAAAGGGTCAACATGCACATTAAGAGCTGAGTTTTTAACTTATTTGTACCCTACTGGCTACTAGTTTCACTGTGTTGAATGGCAGCTGACGATAACAACCAAGTGCACAGAAATTTTATAATTTCCACTTGGTTTTCATCCGTTCATGACAGTGGCACAATGTTACTTGCCATTTATCAACCCAAGCCTGAATATTGTCCAGGTTTTGCTGCATGCAGGCAGAGACTGAAGAATTGTGAATGGTACTGAACACTATGTAATCATGATTAAAAATCCCCACATCTGACCTTATGATGGGGGGAAAGTCATTGATGAAGCAGCTGAAGATGTTTGGGCCTAGGACATGGCCCTGAAGAACTCCTACAGCAATATCCTGAGGCCGAGATGATTGGCTTCCAACAATCACAACCATCTTCACTGACATCTGACTCCAGCCAGAGGAGAGATTTCCCTCTGATTCTCATTGACTTCAATTGTCCTCGGGCTCCTTGATGCCACACTCGGTTAAATGATGCCTTGATGTCAAGGGCAGTCACTCTCACCTCACCTCTAGAATTCAGTTCTTTTGCCCATGTTTAGATCAAGGTTGCAATAAGGTTTGGAGCAGAGAGAGGCCTCAACATGTTGCACCAGGGACATGTGACAAAATTAATGACTCTGTCACAGACATGGGGGCTATTAATTTGCATATAAAGTGAATAGCCAATCTAATACCTTCAAAACACAATCTGATTTAAAACACATTTCTCCCTATAAATAATTTCACTAAGCATGTAGACATCAATGGAGAGTAGCACAACTGTATTAGCTAGCTAACAAAACAGTATGCAATGCCAATGCAAACTATTTTTTTTGACAGAAAAGAGCGAGCTACATCATGTCACTGGGTGGTAGATGGACCTTATGGGATAACCTCTGTGGATTCACATTGAATGCACTCCTGATACATCCAATAAACCATGAAACTCAAGGAGAGAATTGTTATTGTGGTTATTGAGGTGAGGCAGTAGAAAAACCAGCAAAAGGAAGATGGACCATTTCTCACAATGCTGTTGTCACAAGATAATTTAACCTGTGATGGTCAATGTTTGTGCAACTTCTCCACCTGCTTGTATTATGTCTCTGCAGACAGGGCAGCCAACAAAACGGCAGTAAATTAATCACCATTTAATCTTTTATACAAGCTAACTCGATACAAGCTGTCTTTATAATTTAACCCTCTAAACCCCAGTGCCATTCTCGCAAATAAGTGCTGTACCCCCTCCGGGGTGGTCGAGACAGAAACCCTCATTGCATTTAAAAATACTTGGATATGCACTACAAAGAACAAAGAACAGTACAGCACAGAACAGGCCATTCGGCCCTCCAAACTGACACTTGGAGACTGGATGAATTGTAACCCACGCCGAGGTCCCTTTAAATAGAAATTCTTAGCCAGTCAGGTGAAGGTCGTCATCACAACCGCCCAATCTGATTGGTCAGGAATCCTGGAAGTCGGGTGGGAATGCTGTGGCTGAGTTAAAAGGCCACGGCAAAGTCCACTCCTCGATCTTTCAGGTCCCAGCCCACTGACAGACTCCCCCAGGTGTGAGTAGGTGTCAGTGTTAAAATTCAGTCTAAAATCTCTCTCTGGAAGGTGTTTTCCAGAGGGAACTGCCAAGCAGCTGGAAGCACTGAACCTTTATTGAGTTCAGGTTATCTGAAGCTGATAGACCCCCCATGAAGAGCAGCTCAATCTCACCTTCTTTTCACTGGAGAGTTTCCCAGACCCCAGGAAACCTGTGCTGGAGGCGTTAAATCCAAAGCATTCTGCAAATGTATTGAAAATCCAACCCTTTCTGTGTAATTGTGATTTTAAATGGTGTGTTAATTGTCGACCCACCTGTCTGAATGATTACACCAGCAGGCAAATTATTCACGTGCAGCCAATTGGGTGTCAGTGAAAGCTGGAAGTGGATGTATTGGAGCCGGGCTGTGGTCAAGCTTCAATTTTCTCTGATTTTTAGCTAATTCCATCCCTCTCATTCTTGGCTGTTAAAATCCTCTCCCCAGCCTCAAACTCAAAGGTTACGAGGAAGCTGTTTGGAGGTGAAAATTCACCCTGATGTCGGATCATAGGGAGTGTTTTCGTGAGCTGAGGGACAGGTGCATTGCTGAAGTGAGTAGAAGGAGTGAATCTCTTCATCTGTACACCATGTACTTACCAGCTGCTCAACACATCCCCTCCCCCAATCACCACAACCCCTCCCCCACTCACCACAACCCCTCCCCCACTCACCACAACCCCTCCCCCACACACCACAACCCCTCCCCCACTCACCACAACCCCTCCCCCACTCACCACAACCCCTCCTCCACTCACCACAACCCCTCCTCCACACACCACAACCCCTCCCCCACTCACCACAACCCCTCCCCCACTCACCACAACCCCTCCTCCACACACTACAACCTCTCCCCCACTCCCACAACCCCTCCCCCACTCCCACAACCCCTCCCCCACACACTACAACCTCTCCCCCACTCCCACAACCCCTCCCCCACTCCCACAACCCCTCCTCCACACACTACAACCTCTCCCCCACTCCCACAACCCCTCCCCCACTCCCACAACCCCTCCCCCACACACTACAACCTCTCCCCCACTCCCACAACCCCTCCCCCACTCACCACAACCCCTCCCCCACTCACCACAACCCCTCCCCAACACACCACAACCCCTCCCCAACACACCACAACCCCTCCCCCACACACTACAACCTCTCCCCCACTCCCACAACCCCTCCCCCACTCCCACAACCCCTCCTCCACACACCACCACCCCTCCCCCACTCACGATCAAACACTCCCCCGCTCACCACCAGAATCTCTGTTCTCCAATCCAATCTGATCACTTTCCCACCGAGCGGTCTGGTTTAAACTTATTCCCTCTTCCTCTATAAGGTCACCTGCCATGACGCAGGTGAATCGCTTTGAATTTCAGCTGCAGACAACTTTCTCACATTCTGCATTACACCAGCTACTGTCACAAACTGCAAACAATGTCAGTAACTAACGGCAATTATAGCATCATAGAAGGGTTACAGCACAGAATGAGGACATTTGGCCCCTCGTGTCTGTGCTGTCTCTCTGTGAGGACAATGTAACTGATCCCACTCCCCATCCTTTACCCACAGCTCTGCAAATGATTTCTTTTCAGGTGCTGATCCAATTCTCTATTGAAATCCCCTGAAATCGGTGTCCTCTGGTTCTCAGCCCTTCCACCAATGGGAACAGGTTCAGTCTATTTATTCTGTCCAGTCACCTCTGTTAAACTCCAGAAATCTTGTTCTAGAAGGATAAGGCTGGAGCCTATATTTACTCAGTTTCACATTTATTGTGCAGAAAAAAAGTATTACAAACATGCAGCTCTGCACACAAATCCCTCTCCCAGTCCCACTGAGTGTCTGCTTTTAAGTGTTCAACTAAAAGCCAATTAACTCCCTTCACCTGCACATAATCACACAATTAACAGATTTCCTTCTTTCTTTTACAATACAACTTAGATTAACATGCTCAAAGAATACTTCAAAATGAATCAAAATTAAATTCCATATTGAGCATAAAGTTTTTTTATATTGTTAGATATCCCTCATCCAGCAACTCCAACAATTCCTTTGCACTCACACTTCTCTTTATGAAACAATCAGATCGCTGATGACTTGCATCTACACATTTGAGTTTGGAGATTTCCTTTCTCTCCAGCATTTATTTCAATCCAGTGAAGTCAATACATAGTCTTTGATCACTCACACTTTTTGTAGAATGTACATTGTCCCACAAAGAACTATTATCCACATAACAGTTCAATGAGTATTCTATCTTCAGGATGTCCCTTGTTCAGAATTTCACCCAAAATATATGACAAATAGAACTCCATGTCCACTGCCTCCACAAGACCAGTGTTTCTGCAGCTAAAGTGCATTTAACAACCCATTTTATTTTCTTAGCCTCCTAAGCTAAAGGACAAGATTTCCCATTTTCACCCATCAGACATATTATGAAGCCAGCCGCACACGAATACCCATCATCAAGATTAGCATGTGAAGCATCACTAAAAATTATTAGCTTCATGTTCTTTGGGTCACCTAAGGATGGGAACTTCAGTGCACATTTCTCCACATTTAGCTTTTTCAATGTTTTATTTGCCCTTAAAACATTCTTGACTTTTGGATGTTTCATCATCGTGCTTAACTCCAGCACATCAAAACTAACATCAGGCCTAGTCTGAGAGCCCAACCAGTTTAATTGACTCACCAGGCTTCGCAATTGTTCAATCTCTGCTTTAGATAGATCGTTACCTTTCTGTGATGACCGAACACGATTAACTGGGATGGGAGTAACATTCTCTAAATAGGATTGTGGATTCAAACCTATTCCAGACTTATTCAGCTTAACATCTAAACCAATATCTTTAAAGGCCCCACAAGCCTGACTCCCAATCTTAAATTCTGCCTTAATCTTATTAATAACATATTTCTCAAAATCCGCAGTACCACCGCATAAGATATTATCAACATACATCATGAAGATGCCTGAAAGTTTCTCTTTATGAGACCAATAAAACGTTGCAGGATCTGCTTTTAGTTGAACACAACCAATTTTCAACAAAAGAGATCTCACTGAGAAATACCACACCCTGGAAGCATCATTAAGGCCACAGACACATTTGTTCAGTTTCCATAATTTTCCTTCTGTATCTGCTGCCTCTTCAGGTGGTTTCAGATACACTTCTCCCTGAAAAGTATCACCTTGCAGAAACACAGCTTTTTTGACAATGGATTTACATTCCCATAAATATGTGGCCAAAAGAGTCAAAAAGATTTTTTGATTACTTTTCCAGCTGTGGGTGAGTCCACTCTAACATCGATATCCCCCAATCGCTCTTCAAACCCCCTCACAACTAACCTCACTTTAGCCTTATAAATTCCATCAGGAAGGACTTTCTCAGTACAAATCCATCTCTGTGACAAGGCCGACTGTCCCCTCTCTGCTACCTCAGAATAGACGCCAAACTCTCTCCAACTCTCTAATTCCTTATCTTTTACTTCTCTTTTTAGTTTATCCTCCAGTTTACTGACAGCCACTAAAACTTCATGATCATGAGGACTTCTGCTTCCAATTCTATTCAGAGACTGCCGTCTAGCCTTCATTTCATTGTGTAATCTGATGTCTTTTGGAACGACTGCTCGAAGATTTCCCTCACGCTTTATCGGAGGCTCTTTCTCCAGTACGTGGTCACTTCCTCAGGCAAGAGTCACTTCCTGACCCACTATCAAAACTTGCACTGCACTTTCTTACCCTCCACACTTTCACCCCACTCTGCCAGTCCATGGCCCTAGCTTCTTGGCCATCATCTTGAACATTTAACCAATATTTAAACTTGATTTTCCTGCACGCTCCACAGTTGTCGCATCCTTCCATTTATCAGACCCCTCTGGAATATATGTCACCCGAGTACCTACTCGAGACAAATTGGTCTTTGGATGTGATAGCTCTTTCCTGAGCATCATGATCGGTTACATTACTATCCAACCCTTGATCTACCTGTGCCTCAGAACCTTCATCACAAAACACATGAATATTTGAAGTACAAGGTGCCCCTCTTCCCTCTATCAGCTGCTCAAATTCTGAGATTTTGTAATCAACCCCAATTATTCGTGAAGAATGAACCTTAACAGTTTGATTTCCATGCTTGATAACGACTGTCTTACCATCCCGACCGATTATCTTACCAGGGCCCTTCCATTCTCAATGGCCTCTCTTTTATAATGGACCAAATCTCAAAGAACAAAGAACAGTACAGCACAGGAACAGGCCATTCGGCCCTCCAAACCTGTGCCGATCTTGATGCCTGCCTAAACTTATATGCAATGCTTATAGAGGTGCTTTGGCATTTGTATCTGGTCCAAAGTTATTTCAGCTAAGATGAAACTTGAACCCATAACCACCGCTTCAGAGGATCAATACCTTATCCATTAAGCTGCTGGAGCCCGATACTATTGTAAACCAGGAAAAGCGATAGAGAGTCAGATGGTTTAGGGTGGAAATTCCAGAGCTTGGGTCCTTGGCAGCTGAAGACACAACCATCAATGCTGTTGTGATGAAATTCGGCCATGCTCAAGAGGCCAGAAATTGAAGGAGTGTCGATAGCTCGAAGGCTTGTTGGGCAGGAGAAGGCGACAGATATAGGAAGGGGTGAGGCCATAGAGAAATATGAAAATAATGATGAGAATTTTAAAATTTGAGGCATTGCTGGGAGCCAACACAAGGCAGTGATCACAGGGGAGTTTGGTGTGTGTTAGGACTCGGGCAGCAGAATTTAGGATGAACTGAAGTTTATAGAGGGTGGAAGATGGGAGGCTGGCCAGGACAGTATTGGAAGAGTCAAGTCAAGAAGTATTGGAGTGGAGTGGATTTGTGGTCAGAAGCTCATTTCGGAGTCAAATGCGAATTGAAGCAAATGACCAATCTGGTGCAGCCTCAGAGATTTGCCAGGGAGATAGATGGGGCCGGTGGCTAGGGAATGGAATTTGTGGTGGGGACCAACGACAATGGCTTCAGTCTTTCCAATATTTAGGGGGAGAAAAATTCAGCTCAGGAAAGCGAATCGAATGTTTTTGTTTATTGCGAGCGGAATTGAATACAAAAGTAGGGAGGTTATGCTTCAGTTATATAGGGGATTTGGTGAGACCACATCTGGAGTATTGTGTACAGTATTGGTCTCCTTATTTAAGGAAGGATGTAAATGTGTTGGAAGCAGTTGAGAGAAAGTTTACTGGACTAATACCCGGAATGGGTGGTTGTCTTATGAGGAAAGGTCGGACAGGCTCGGCTTGTATCCGCTGGAGTTTTAAAGCTTAAGAGGCAACTTGATTGAAGCATTTAAGATTCTGAGGGGTCTTGACAGTGTGGATGTGGAAAGGATGTTTCCTCTTGTGGGAAAATGTCGAACTAGGGGTCACTGTTTAAAAATAAGGGGTTGCCCATTTAAGACACAGATGAGGAGAAATTTTTTCTCTCAGAGGGTTATGAGTTTTTGGAATTCTCTTCCTCAAAAGGCAGTGGAAGCAGAGTCTTTGAATATTTTGAAGGCAGAGGGAGATAGATTCTTGATAAGCAAGGGGGTGAAAAGTTATTGGGGGAGGTGGGAATGTGGAGTTGAGGTTGCAATCAGATCAGCCATGAACTTGTTGAATGGTGGAGCAGGCTCGAGGGGCCGAGTGGCCTATTCCTGCACCTAATTCATGTGTTCGTATGTCATACGACAGGTTAAGAACAATGAGGAGAGCAAGTCTACCATGATCACAATCACATAGGATGTCATTTGTGTTAGTGACAGGGATGGAAGCTAACTGAAGTAATTCAAGTATCGAATTATGGGTGAATTTGGGAGGTGACAACACATTGAAGGAGTTTGGAGAGGAACAGGAGATCAGACATGGAGCAGGAGGAGGGGTGTGTGAGGAGAGGGGTGATGATGGCAAATTTGAAGGAAAGGGGACAATACCTGAGAAGAGGAAATTCAAACTCTGAAATTTTCACGGTGGGATATGAACTGACATTGACTGCATTATTAATCAAGTAACATAACCAGAGAACCGATTGGGACAACTGCATGTTAGCAATTAGTACATTGATTGCAGGGTGAAATGTTGACTGTCCATGGGAAGCAAGTGGTTTTGCAGAGGTTTTCTTTTTTGCACCGGCTCCAACTTTCAGAGGTTGATAAGGCTCCATGCTGCCTGAAGCAATTTAATTTCTGTGTATTTCAGTGATGAGGACAAAGAGCTGGTTTCACAGAATAGCAATGATTTAAAATCTCACCACACCCCAGGTGGGACTTGAACCCACAATCCCTGGCTCCGGAGGCCAATGCCTTATCCATTAGGCCACTGGGGCTGTTCAGTGTTTGGCTTTGGTGCTTGCAACTTGTCACTTATTATTTATGTAATCACTGCCAAAACCTGATGTCTTTGTGTCAGTCGCCATTTCTTCTTTGACACAACCACATTAGAATCATAGAATCTTCGAGCACAGAAAGAGTCCTTTCAGCCCATCATGTCTGTGCCAGCTATTTGAAAGAGATTTCTAATTTAGTCTAATTGTCGATTGAGGGATAAATATTGTGCAGGGCACCAGTGAGAACTCTCCTGTTCCTCAACAAAAGAGCCTTGGGATCTTTTAGATTCACTTGAGGAATCGACAGGGACTTGGTTTAATCTATCACCCAAAAAGAATGCAGACCCGGCAGTGCAGCACTCTCTCTGTGTGACACTGGGAGAATCAACATCGAATTCTGTGCTGAAGTAACTGGAGGTAGAGGTTAAACACTGTCTACTGACAGAGAGACAAAAGTGTAACCAGCTGAACCACAGCTGACACCCATTACAGTACCACCAATCTGAAGTTCTTGAAATCAATGTTGAGTCCATGAGGTTGTGAAGAGCTTTATTGAAAGATGAGGTGCTGTTCCTCGAGCTTCCATTGAGCTTTATTGGAACAGTGAAGGAGGTCAAAGGCAGAGATGTAAGAGTAGAAGTGGGATGGAGAATTAATATGGTTAGTGACTGGAAGATCACGTTCAAGTTTGCAGACTAGACGGAGGTGTTGAGCAAAAAGATCACCTAATCTGCATTTAGTGTCTGCAGTGTAGAGGAGATGACATCATGTGCAGTGAATACAGTACAGTAAATTGAAGGAAGTACAGGTAAATCACTGTTTCACCTGGTAGGAGTGTTTGGGCCCCTGGACGATAAAAAGGAGTTGAAAGGCAGATGTTACATCTCCTGCACTTGCACAGGAAGATGTTATGGGACAAGGAGTGAGTGATTGAAGAGGCTGCACAAGGCAGAGAGGTCCGATCACCAAGCAACCACAGAACTAAGGGTGGTGCAGTGGTTGGCACTGCAACCTCACAGCTCCTGTGACCCGGGTTCAATTCTGGCTACTGCTTGTGCAAGTTCTCCCTGTGACCGTGTGGGTTTTTAGCAGGTGCTCTGGTTTTCTCCCACAACCAAAGACTTGCAGGTTGATAGGAAAATTGTTCCTAGTATAGGTAGGGGGATGGGGTAGGAATATGGGATTAATGTCGGATCAGTATAAATGGGTGGTTGATGGTCACCACAGACTTGGTGGGCCAAAGGGCCTGTTTCAGTGCTGTATCTCTAAATAAATAAACTGCCTTTGTCATCAGGTTTATAGGAATAGGCTATTTAGCCCCTCGAGCCTGTTCCACCATGCAATGCAATTATGGCCAATTTGTGACCTAACTCAGTTTTCCCACCATTGCCCCTTATTTCTTTGGACCCCCACAGTTTCTAGATTTACACCATTTAGAAACTATCCTGCTCTATCCTTTTCAGCTCCATAGTGGATGACCAACACACACTGCTATTGAAATCCATTGCCACAGTTTTGCCCATTCA
Source organism: Heterodontus francisci (assembly GCF_036365525.1). Lineage (NCBI taxonomy): Eukaryota > Metazoa > Chordata > Chondrichthyes > Heterodontiformes > Heterodontidae > Heterodontus > Heterodontus francisci. The sequence goes on along the minus strand of NC_090380.1, from coordinate 14,836,424 downwards.
CTTAATCTATCAATATCTCTTCGTAATTTGATGTTCCATCTACACTGCTCACAATGACACAGCCTCCACTGCTTTCTGGGGAAGAGAATTCCACAGACGAATGACCCTTTGACAAATAAAAAATTCTCCTTATTTCAGTTTTGAAAAGGAGACCTCTTACACTTAAACTGTTTCCCCTAGCCCTAGTCTCTCCCACAAGAGGAAACATCCTCCTGGTATCCACTCTAGCAAGTTCCCTCATCTTATATGTTTCAATAAGATCACTTCTCATTCTTCTAAATTTCAACAGGTAAAAGCCCAACCTGCTCAGTCTTTCTTCATAATATAAGTACTTAATCCCCCGGATTTAGTCGAGTGAGGCATCTATGAACTGCTTCTAATGCAATTATATTCTTTACCAAATAAGGAGACCAAAACTGTAGACAGTACTCTCAATGTGGTCTCACCAAGGTCCTATACAGCTGCAGTAAAACTTCCCTACTTTATGTAGTGTTATGACCGAGGTGGGAGGAGGGCACTGTCTTTTCTTGTTCCACTTCTATGCAGGTCACACATATATTTTTAAAAATGTTTACCCAGTTACCGATGCAGTCAATCATATACTCTACTCTTTATCTCAGAATAAAATACGCCAACCAGGTTTCTTCAATAAACAACAACATCATCAGTTCATTACAAAGCAAGACTTAACCAGTAACAAAGCAAAGTATTAACACACAGATTGAAAAATGAAAGTTCCCCTTTTAAATTCCCCACACACAAACTCACACAGACTGAAAAAAATACAGAAATTCTCTCTGCAGAGGTCTGTTACAAAACAAAGACAACAAAGAATACTTTGGCCAAATATTTGCTAATTCTTGAAGAAAAAAAAGTTATGGAAAAATGTTACTTGTCCCTTTTTAGCCTGGCACCCCAAATATGCATAAACGGCTGTCACTGGGATCTTTCTAGAGCAGATTCTTTCAGGTGACATTGAGGATCAGTTCAGCAGGCTTTGCAGGAGAAATGCAGGATCAGTTTCTCTATTTCTTACACTTGATTCTCAGGAAGTTCTCAAAGAGATGGAAGAGGGTGATCTAATGGTAGCTGCTCTCTTGGCAGGTTTTCTCCAACTCTTAAAAATAGTTCACACCTCAATATATTCTCCAAAATGAAACCAAAAGCAATATCTCAAAAGTCAAGCCTCCTGACCCCTATAAATCTTGACCTGTCATTTCCCGGTAAACATCTTCCCCAGGTCACCAAGGATTCTATTGTTTATTGCTTAAAGATCATAACTTCTAGCACGGTTGCTTTTAAACAACATTTAAGTGTCCTTTCAATGAACTGTCAACAACAAAACAAAGTCCAGCTTCTATGAAATCTTCAGCCTTCCAATGAAACCATCTCCACAATTGAAATATATGTTCTCAAAAACACATACTTAACAAAACATACAGAAGCACTTTCATAACAGTGATATAATATACATAAGCTGTTGCTAGGTTGATTATGTTAAAAGACTTTGCCGGAATTTTACCCCCCCACCCCCACCACACAGGAGCAGGCTGGTGGCAGGGGGGGAGGGCAGGTGTGGTAAAATTGAATGGGAGGTGGAGGGGGGATGCGTTACAATTCGTTTACACTGCAATTTTATGAGGGGCGGTGGCGAGAAACAGCCCACCTGCCCCAGGCGGATCAGGACCCTTATGTGGCCAATTAACTGCCACTTAAGCGCCTCCTCCTGCCACCGCTGGTATTTTATCAGGTCTTAGGCCCCACAGAAGGCCACCAGGTGGGGGGCACCCTATCCCCCACAGAGGGCCCCCCCCGAAGCCCCTACAGTCCCCACTGAGAAACAGTACTCCGCCCAACCATTCCCCCCTTGCCTTGCCGGGGTCAGTTCGGTTGTCCCCGGCGAGGCCCGGAAATTTGCCTCTCTTCCATGGATGGCATCCATGATCCTTGCTTCCTAATCAGTTGCTGGACCTGTACACTTACCTTTTGTGATTCATGTACCAGGACACCTAGATCCCTCTGTACCCACGAGTTCTGCAATCTCTCTCCATTTAAATAGTATACAGACTTTCTACTCTTCCTGCCAAATTTCACATTTTCCCACATTATAATCCATCTGCCAAATTTCTCGTACTCACTTAACCTATCTATATCCTTTTTAGTCTTTTTACATCACCTTGATAACTTACTTTCCTTCCTATCTATAAATTTAGCAATTGAAATACTTGTAGAAACTCTTACTATCTGTTTTTACATTACTAGCTAGTTTTCATTCATGCTCTACTTTCTACCTCTTAATTAATTTTTCATCATTCTTTGCTGGTTCTTAAAATCTGTCCAATCTTCTGACTTATCACTAACCTTTGCAGATTTATATAGCGCTTCTTTTAATTTGATACTATCCTGAATATCCTTATTTAGCCACGGATGATGCATCCTTCTCAAAGAATTTTTCTTTCTCGCTGGGCTAAATCTTTGCTGAGAGTTATTAAGTTTTGCCTTAAAGGTCTACCCCTGCTTCTCCACTATCCTACCATTTAACCTAGTTTCACAGTTTACTTTCTGCCTTCATACCTTTGTAATTACCTTTATTTAGGTTTAAAACACAAGTCTTAGACCCACACTTTTCCCTTTCAAACTGAATGTGAAATTCTATCATGTTATGACCACTGTCGTCGAGAGGCTCCTGCACCATGAGATTATTGATTAATCCTGTCTTATTGTACATATCCAGGTCGAGACTAGCCTGCTCCCTAGTTGGCTCTCGACGTACTGTTCTAATAAATTGTCTGGAATACACTTTATTAACTCATTTTCTAGCCTACCTTTGCCAATCTGATTCGCCCAATCTACATGTAGATTAAAGTCACCCAAGACTGCAGTGGTACCTTTCTTACATGCCCCATTTCTTCCTGTATACTCTGCTCTACTGTGTAGCAGCTGTTAGGGTGGCCTATAAACTACTCCCACAAGTGCCCGCTTACCTTTCCTATTTCGTATCTCTACCCAACTGATTCTACATCTTGCAGCCTCACAGCTCCAGCGACCCGGGTTCAATTCTGGGTACTGCCTGTGCGGAGTTTGCAAGTTCTCCCTGTGACCTCGTGGGTTTTCGCCGGGTGCTCCGGTTTCCTCCCACAGCCAAAGACTTGCAGGTTGATAGGTAAATTGACCATTATAAATTGCCCCTCGTGTAGGTAGGGGAATTGAGAGAGGGTACTGGGATTAATGTAGGATTAGTATAAATGGGTGGTTGATGGTCAGCACAGACTCGGTGGGCCGAAGGGCCTGTTTCAGTGCTGTATCTCTTTAAAAAAATCTCTTGCTGCAGCACTAATGATATCCTTAATTAACAGAGCTACTTCACCACCTTGTCCTAGCTTCCTGTTTTATTGAAATGTTGATTACCCTTCATTATTTATTTCTATCTGTGCTAACAATTCATCCATTTTGTTGTGAATGTTACACACATTCAGATACAGAGCATTTAACTCTGTCTTTTTTACCACTTCTGCAGTCTTTGGCCTTATCTGCTGGTGTAGTCTTACGCTCTATCCCTTGCTGCCTCCTGCCACACTCTGATTATCATTACCCAAATCACTACCTGGCTCTATTACCTCATTGTTTCCCTTTGGTTTACCACATGTGAATGTGGGAATTTGGTTCACCTGCTAAGTTTGGTACAGAGAGGGAAATAGGTGCTCCTTTTTCAGCCTCCAGTCGCTGCAGAAGATATAAGTTGCTTCCGAGAAATAGAAGGCAACCTTGAGAGAGTGACATCACAGGAAAGCTGTAAGATGATTGGTTGGTGAGTAACTGCTCATCGGGAGTATCTGTAAATAGGAGCAGGATCCAGTTGTCGTGGTCCATGTAGGTACCAACGACATAGGTAGGATTAGAAAAGAGATTTTGCTTAGACAGTATGAGGAGCTAGGCACCGAATTAATGAGCAAGGGTAATAGTCTCTGGATTATTACCTGAACCACATGCCAATTGGCAGAGGGCACATAAGATTAGTGAAATGAATATGTGGCTCAAAGGCTGGTGTGGGAGAAACGGGTTTTGGTTCATGGGGCACTGGCACCAGTACTGGGGAAATTGGGGGCTGTACCGTTGCGACAGTCTGCGACATGCTGGGACCAATGATCCAGCAAACCATATAACTAGGGAAGTACAGAGTGCTTTAACAAGGGGGGTGAGAGATCAAGCTTGGGTAGATGTAGCAACTCAAGGGGTAGAGGCAAGGCAGGAGAGCAGAATAGTAATATGGGAAATGAAGGTCAGAGAATGGTAGCAAGGGCCAGAGAAAAATCCTAACAACACAACAAAAGTCAAGACTAAATGTTACAAAGATAACACAAAGACAAAACTAAAAGCTCTGTATCTGAATGCACGTAGCATTCATAACAAAGTAGATGAAATGATAGCGCACATTGAAGTAAATAAATATAGCCATTACGGAGACATGGCTGCAGGATGACAAGGATTGGGTCCTGAATGTTGAGGGGTATATGACATTCAAAACGAATAGGAAATTAGGTCAAGGTGGAAGGGTAGCACTGTTACTCAAGGATGGCATTGGTGCAATTGTTAGAGATGACCTTGGTTCAGGAGATCAGGATGCAGAATTGGTTTGGGTGGAGATGAGGAAAAGTAGGGGAAATAAGTCACTAGTGGGAGTGGTCTACAGGCCCCCTAACAGTAATCACAATGTGGGAAGAAGTATACAAGAAGAAATATTGGGTGCTTGTGATAAAGGGACAGCAATAATTATGAGTGATTTTAATCTATATATAAACTGGAAAAATCATATTGGCAATTGTAGCCTGGATGAGGAGTTCATAGAATGCTTGAGATAGTTTCTTAGAGTAGCACATTCTGGAACCAACCAGAGAGCGGGTTATATTGGACTTGGCATTGTGTAATGTGACAGAATTAAATCATGACCTCAGAGTAAAGGCACCTTTAGGTAGCAGCGAACACAACATGATTGAATTTTGCATCCAGTTTGAAAGAGAGAAGAGTGGATCTAAGACTAGTATTTTAAACCTAAATAAGGGCAAATATATGGACATGAAATCTGAGCTAGCTGAAGTGAACTGGGATACTAGGCTTGGAAATAGATCAATAGAGAAGCAGTGGCAGATATTTAAGGGGATATTTCAAAATACTCAGAATTACTACAATGAAGAAAAATTCTAAGAGGAGGTCCTACCATCCGTGGTTAACTAAAGAAGTTGAGGAAAGCCGGCACAGGTGTAATGGGCCGAATGTGGTTGTGCATGACGAAAAAGGCCGGCCCATAGAAAGACACCAAATTTGAGACAAAGGGTCAAATTGCAAACTCCAAGCTCACACATTTCTAGTTGTCAAATCGATGTGATATTGGTCTCCAACACCTGAGATAGTGGATTTCAATCCCATCCAGGAACAAATGTGAAAATGTGCTCTATGTGGGAAGCCAGGAACAATTCCAGCGCCCGGGACCAGCATGTGTGCAGGAAGTGTCTCTAGCTGCAGCTCCTGGAAGCCTGGGTTTCGGAGTTGGAGCAGCAGCTGGGGACACTGTGGGGTATCCACAAGGCAGAGAGTATCATTGATAGCACGTATAGAGAGGTGGTCACATCGCAGGCTCAGACACCACAGGCAGGAAGGGAATGGGTGACCACCAGGCAGAGCAAGAGGACTAAGCAGGCAGTTGAGGACTCTCCTGTGGCTATTCCCCTGCAAAACAGATATACTGCTTTGGATACTGTTGGGGGGAATGGCCTCTCAGGGAAAAGCAGCAACAGCCCAATTCGTTGCATCACAGTTGGCTCTGTTGCACAGGGGAGGAGTAAAAAGTGTAGAATGCAATAGTTATAGGGATTCAATTGTAAAGGGAATAGATAGGTGTTTCTGTGGCCGTAAAAGAGACTCCAGGATGGTATACAAAAACAAGAAATGCTGGATTCACTCAGCAGGTCTGGCAGCATCTATGGAAAGAGAAGCAGAGTTAACGTTTCGGGTCAGTGACCCTTCTTCGGAACTGACAAATATTAGAAAAGTCACAGATTATAAACAAGTGAGGTGGGGGTTGGGCAAGAGATAACAAAGGAGAAGGTGCAGATTGGACCAGGCCACATAGCTGACCAAAAGGTCACGGAGCAAAGGCAAACAATATGTTAATGGTGTGTTGAAAGACAAAGCATTAGTACAGATTAGGTGTGAATATACTGAATATTGAACATCAGCAAGTGCAAACCTGAAGAAAAACAACCTGAAAAAAACAGTGGGTAAGCAAACTGAACAAACTAAGATGAAATGAAATAAATGCAAAAAAAGATTGTAAAAAATGTAAAAAGGAATGCAAAAAAAAGGAAGAAAAAATAACTAAAAACGAGTAAAAATGAAAGTAAAGTGGGGGGCTGTCATGTTCTGAAATTATTGAACTCAATGTTCAGTCCGGCAGGCTGTAGTGTGCCTAATCGGTAGATGAGATGCTGTTCCTCGAGCTTGCGTTGATGTTCACTGGAACACTGCAGCAATCCCAGGACAGAGATGTGAGCATGAGAGCAGGGGGGAGTGTTGAAATGGCAAGCAACCGGAAGCTCAGGGTCCTGCTTGCGGACTGAGCGGAGATGTTCCGCAAAGCGGTCACCCAGTCTGCGCTTGGTCTCCCCAATGTAGAGGAGACCACACTGTGAGCAGCGAATACAGTATACTACATTGAAAGAAGTACAAGTAAATCGCTGCTTCACCTGAAAGGAGTGTTTGGGGCCTGGGATAGTGAGGAGAGAGGAGGTAAATGGGCAGGTATTACACCTCCTGCGATTGCAAGGGAAGGTGCCCTGGGACGGGGACGAGGTGGTGGGGGTAATGGAGGAGTGGACCAGGGTGTCGCGGAGGGAACGATCCCTTCGGAATGCTGACAGGGGAAGGGAGGGGAAGATGCGACTGGTAGTGGCATCACGCTGGAGGTGGTGAAAATGGCAGAGGATGATCCTTTGGATATGGAGGCTGGTGGGATGAAAAGTGAGGACAAGGGGAACCCTGTCACGGTTCTGGGAGGGAGGGGAAGGGGTGAGGGTAGAGGTGCGGGGAATGGGTCGGACACGGTTGAGGGCCCTGTCAACCACAGTGGGGGGAAATCCTCGGTTGAGGAAAAAGGAGGTCATATCAGAAGCACCGTCATGGAAGGTAGCATCATCAGAGCAGATGCGTCGGAGACGGAGAAACTGGGAGAATGGAATGGAGTCCTTACAGGAGGTAGGGTGTGAAGAAGTGTAGTCGAGGTAGCTGTGGGAGTCAGTGGGCTTATAATGGATATTGGTAGACAACCTATCCCCAGAGATGGAGACAGAGAAGTCGAGGAAGGGAAGGGAAGTGTCAGAGATGGACCATGTAAAGGTGAGAGAAGGGTGGAAATTGGAAGCAAAGTTGATAAAGTTTTCTAGTTCGGGGCGGGAGCAGGAAACGGCACCGATACAGTCATCAATGTACCGGAAAAAGAGTTGGGGGAGGGGGCCTGAGTAGGACTGGAACAAAGAATGCTCGACATATCCCACAAAATGACAGGCATAACTAGGACCCATGCGGGTACCCATAGCGACACCTTTTACTTGAAGGAAATGCATGGAGTTGAAGGAGAAGTTGTTCAATGTGAGAACAAGTTCAGCCAGGCGGAGGAGGGTGTTGGTGGATGGGGACTGGTTGGGCCTCTGTTCCAGCAAGAAGCGGAGAGCCCTCAAACCATCCTGGTGGGGGATGGAGGTGTAGAGCGATTGGACGTCCATAGTGAAGAGGAGGCGGTTGGGACCAGGAAACTGGAAATTGTCAAAATGACGTAGGGCGTCAGAAGAGTCACGGATGTAGGTGGGAAGAGACTGGACCAGCGGAGAAAAGATAGAGTCTAGATAGGAAGAAATAAGTTCAGTTGGGCAGGAGCAGGCAGACACAATGGGTCTGCCGGGACAGTCCCGTTTGTGGATTTTGGGAAGGAGGTAGAAGCGGGCTGTCCGGGGTTGCGGGACTATGAGGTTGGAAGCTGTAGAGGGAAGATCTCCAGAGGAGATGAGGTCAGTGACAGTCCTTTGGACGGTGGCTTGATGTTCGGTGGTGGGGTCATGGTCCAGAGGGAGGTAGGAAGAGGTGTCTGTGAGTTGGCGTTGAGCTTCTGCAAGGTAGAGGTCGGTACGCCATACAACAACAGCACCACCCTTGTCTGCAGGTTTGATGATCATGTCGGGGTTAGACCTGAGAGAACGGAGTGCCTCAAGTTCAGAGGGGGACAGGTTCGAGTGAGTGAGGGGGGCAGAGAAATTCAGACGACCAATGTCTCGCCGACAGTTTTCAATGAAGAGATCAAGAGCGGGTAAGAGGCCAGGGTGAGGGGTCCAGGTAGAGGGAGAATGCTGGAGGCGGGTGAATGGGTCTGGTGGTCGGGGGAGGACTCCTGGTCGAAGAAGTGAGCCCGGAGGCGGAGGCGACGGAAGAAGAGCTCAACGTCATGCCGAGCGCAAAATTCATTGAGGTGGGGGCGTCAGGGGATAAAACTGAGACCTTTGCTGAGTACAGAACGCTCAGCATCAGAGAGGGGGAGATCAGAGGTCAGAGGGAGGTCCAGGATGGTATGTTGCCTCCCTGGTGCTAGGGTCAAGGATGTCTCAGAGTGGTTACAGGACATTCTGAAGGGGGAGCCAGTGGTCGTGATATACCTTGCTACAAACGGCGTAGGTTAAAAAAGGACGAGGTCCTAAAAGCAGAATATAGGGAGTTAGGAAGTAAGTTGAAAAGTAGGACCTCAAAGGTAGTGATCTCAGGATTACTATCAGTGCCACGTGCCAGTCAGAGGAGAAGTAGAAGGATATATCGGCTGAAGGGATAGTGTAAGGGGGAGGGTTTTAGATTCCTGGGACATTGGGACCGGTTCTGGGGGAGGTGGGACTGGTACAAACTGGACGGGTTACACCTGGGCAGGACCTGGACTGATGTCCTAGGGGGAGCATTTGCTAGAGTGGTTGGGGAGGGTTTAAACTAAAATGGCAGGAGAATGGGAACCTTTGTAAGGAGTCAGAAGAGGGGGGAATCATAGACAAGAACAAAAGACAGAAAGGAGAATAAGAAACGTGATAGGCAGAGAAATCAAACAGGGCCACAGTGAAAAATAGTGGGAAGGGGACAAGTAATGTTAAAAAGACAAGTCTTCAGGCTTTGTACCTGAACACGCGAAAATTTCGCAATAAAGTGGATGAAATAGTCGCGCAAATAGATGTAACCGGGTATGATATAGTCGGGATTACAGAGACATGGCTGCAAGGTGACCAGGGATGGGAAATGAACATCCAGGGGTATTCAGTATTTAGGAAAGACAGACAAAAAGTAAAAGGCGGTGGAGTTGCAATAGTGAGGAAGGATATTAGCTCTGACGATGTGGAATCTGCATGGGTAGAGCTGAAAAAAAACTAAGGGGCAAAAAATGTTAGTGGGGATTGTATATAGACCCCTAAACCGTACTGGTGATGTTGGACTTGGCATTAAACAGGAAATTGGAGACGCATGCGAAAAAGGAACATCTGTAATTATGGGTGATTTTCATCTGCATAGAGATTGGGGAAATCAAATTAGTTACAATACCATAGAGGAGGAATTCTTGGAGTGCATATGGGATGGTATTCTGGACCAATACACTGAGGAACTAACCAGAGAACAGGCCATCCTAGACTGGGTATTGTGTAATGAGAGAGGAATAATTGACAATCTAGTGGTGCGAGACCCCTTTGGGGATGAGCGACCATAATATGATAGAATTCATCATCAAGATGGAAAGTGATGTAGTTGATTCTGAGACGAGGGTCCTGAATCTTAATAAAGGAAACTACAAAGGTATGAGGCACGAGTTGGCTATGAAGGATTGGGAAACGTTACTTAAAGGGATGACGGTGGATAGGCAATGGCAAACATTCAAAGAGCGCATGGACAAACTGCAACAATTGTTTATTTCTGTCTGGCGCAAAAGTAAAACGGGAAAGGTAGCCAAACCATGGCTTACAAGGGAAATTAGAAATAGCATTAGATCCAAGGAAGAGGCACATAAATTCACCAGAAAAAACAACAGACCTGAGGATTGGGAGCAGTTGAGAATTCAGCAAAGGAGGACCAAGGGATTGATTAAGAATGTGAAAATAGAGTACGAGAGTAAGTTTGCGGGAACATAAAAAGTGACTGTAAAAGTTTCTATAGGTATGTGAAGAGAAAAAGATTAGTGAAGACAAATGAAGGTCCCTTACAGTCAGTAACAGGGGAATGTATTGTGGGGAATAAAGAAATGGCTGATCAACTAAATACTTACTTTGATTCTGTCTTCACAATGGAGGACACAAATATCATACCAGAACTGTTGGGGAACACAGGGCTTAGTGAGAGAGAGGAACAGAAGGAAATCAGTATTAGTAGAGAAATGGTGTTGGGGTAATTGATGGGATTGAAGGCCGATAAATCCCCAGGGCCTGATGGTCTGCATCCCAGAGTACTTAAGGAAGTGGCCCTGGAACAATGAATGCATTGGTGGTCATCTTCCAAGATTCTATAGACTGTGGAACAATTCCTACAGATTGGAGGGTAGCTAATATAACCCCACTATTTAAAAAGGGAGGTAGAGAGAAAACAGGGAATTATAGACCAGACAACCTGACATCGTTAGTGGGGAAAATTCTGGAGTCCATTATCAAAGATTTTCTAGCAGAGCACTTGGAGAACAGTGGCAGAATCGGGCAGAGTCAGCATGGATTTACGAAATGGAAATCATGCTTGACAAATCTACTAGAATTTTACAAGGATATAACTAGTAGAGTTGATGAGGGGGTGCCAGAGAATGTGGTTTATTTGTACTTTCAGAAGGCTTTCGACAAAGTCCCATATTAGGGCCGCACAGTGGCGCAGTGGTTAGCACTGCAGCCTTACAACTCCAACAACCCGCGTTCACTTCTGCGTACTGCCTCTGTGGAATTTGCAACTTCTCCCTGTGAATGTGTGGGTTTCCACCAGGTGCTCCGATTGTCTCCCAAAGACTTGCAGGTTGTTAGGTAAATTAGCCATTGTAAATTGCCCCGAGTGTAGGTAGGTTGTAGAAGAATTGTGGGGATGTGGTTGGGAATATGGGATGAATGTAGGATTAGTATAAGTTGATGGTTGGCACAGACTTGGTGGGCTGAAGGGCCTGTTTCAGTGCTGTATGACTCTATGAGAGATTAGTGTGTAAAATTAAAGTGCATGGGATTGGGGGTAGTGTATTGCAATGGATAGAAAATTGTTTGGTAAGCAGGAAACAAAGGATAGGGATAAATGGGTCTTTTTCCGAATGGCAGGCAGTGACTAGTGGGGTGTCGCAGGGATCAGTGCTAGGAACCCAGCTATTCACAATATATATTAATGATTTAGATGAGGGAACTAAATGTAATATCTCCAAATTTGCAAAACTGGGTGGGAGGGTGAGTTGTGAGGAGGATGCAGAGAGGCTTCAGGGTGATTTGGACAAGTTAAATGAGTGGGCAAGTGCATGGCAGATGCAGTATAATGTGGATAAATGTGAGGTTATTCACATTGGTAGCAAAAACAGGAAGACAGATTATTATCTGAATGGCTATAAACTGAGAGAGGGGACTATGAATATGAAGGGAGACCTGGGTGTTCTCGTACACCAGTCACTGAAGGTAAGCATGCAGGTGCAACAGGCAGTAAAAAAGGCAAATGATATGTTGGCCTTCATAGCGAGAGGATTTGAGTACAGGAGCAGGGATGTCTTACTGCAATTATACAGGGCCTTGGTGAGGTCACACCTGGAATATTGTGTGCAGTTTTGGTCTCCTTATCTGAGGAAGGATGTTCTTGCTATAGAGGGAGTGCAGCGAAGGTTTATCAGACTGATTCCTGGGATGGCGGGACTGATGTATGAGGAGAGATTGAGAAGGTTAGGATTATATACGCTGGAGTTCAGAAGAGTGAGGAGGGATCTCATAGAAACCTATAAAATTCTAACAGGACTTGACAGGGTAGATGCAGGAAGGATGTTCCTGATGGTGGGGGAGTCCAGAACCAGGGGTCATAGTCTAAGGATACGGGGTAAACCTTTCAGGACTGAGATGAGGAGACATTTCTTCACCCAGAGAGTGCTGAGCCTGTGGAATTCGCTCCCACAGAAAGCAGTTGAGGCCAAAACATTGTATGTTTTCAAGAAGGAGTTAGATATAGCTCTTGGGCCTAAAGGGATCAAAGGGTATGGGGGGAAAGCGGGAACAGGTTACTGAGTTGGATGATCAGCCATGATCATAATGAATGGCGGAGCGGGCTCGAAGGGCCGAATGGCCTACTCCTTCTCCTATTTTCTATGTTTCCTTTCCCATTTCTAATACATTGTTATATTTATAATCTCTTCCTTGTCTTCTTCTAATCGTCAAGATGGGAATCCATCAGGATCAGGGGTTTTACTCTCTCTAAGATTGACTCGTTTACCAATTCCACCCCCACCCCCAACTTTCTATTTTAAACGTTTTTCGATCTTTTTTGATCTCTTCTTCTAATGTCATGCTGACCATGTCAGTCTCCCTGGTAAATACCGAGGTAAAGGAATTATTTCATATTTCGGTCCTCTCGCTCTCACGACCTGAGTTTATCATGTGTATCCCTTAGTGACCCAATCCCTATCCTGATTTTTCATTTGTTATTGAGGTGTCTGTGGAATAATTTCCTTTTTTTCTTATATTTATTGATAATTTAATTTTGTCATTTCTCTTTGCCTTCCTATTTGTTTTTTTAAAGTCTTACCTGACCTTTTCATATTCCCTTTTGTCATTCTCTCCTTTGTGTCTGCCTTTATCTGTTGTTTTAACTTTGCTCAGTTTACGGAGAATGTAGAGCATTTCCTAAGTACATCAAGGCTGTTGATCCAGGCATGTGACTCCTGTGGTTCAATGGGTAAAACACTGACTTCACAATTCAGGATTGTCAATGCAATCCCTATCTGGGGTAAACTTGGCTTTGAATAATCTTCATTCTGTGAAAACCAGCTCATTGTCCTTGTTGCTGAAATACACAGTGATCAAATAACTTCATCAGCTCCTGTCTTGTAAATGACTGAAATTTAGGGGAAGCAAGTTAAACCTGTGGAAAGCCACTTGCTCTTCACATATAATTGATGTTTTGCCCAGAAATCACTGTATCAATTCCTGACAGGCAAAAGAAAGTCAGATCATGTCATGTCATTACTGGGTTCTTTCAAATTGATAGAATGTGGTTGTGTATGAATAGAAAGATTGGAGCACAAAAAGGCATCAAATGTGGCAGTGATTATAGAGAGACAAAGGGGACAGTTGCAAAGACCAAACTCTTTCCATGTACAGCCACATGGCCTAATGGATAAGGTCCAGCCCTCCTAAAACAGGCATTGATGGTGCAAGTCTCATTTGTGATGAAAGCAGTTTTAGGTGAAGGAGCACATTCTGTAAACAGGCTGCATTCTGTAACAAGCAGTTAGTTTTCTTTTTAACTGATCAGCCAATCTCGGCAGTTCCTGTTCGGCTCCCTCCTCACTCTCGCCTTGCTTTCCAGTGTCACAATCCAATGTAATGTTTCTACTGAGCTGTGCACCATCCCAACACCCAGGGAACAATGTCACTTGCACTTTCCAGGCAAATACTTCCCTTTTAAATCCTGTCTTCAGATTACCCAATGTCTGAGGCACAGTTGTTACTTTGTAATGTAGATATCCAATTACAATACACGTATGATTGATGTTATCAGATTCAGGGTGAAATACACAGCACACTCTTCCTCCAAGCTGGAAAATTCTAGGTTCAAATGTTACCTTGTTTATCATAGAAACTTACAGCAGAAGGAGACCATTCAGCCCATCGTATACACTCAGTCACAATAATAACTCCTCCAGTGTTTCTCAATTCTACTGAAATAGATTCTGTCTTTGGTCTCTCAACTCTATCATTCCTCCTCAGAGTTATAATAGTTTCTTTGAACAATGCTGCCATGCCCTCCATTTTTCCTGCCCTATTATTCCTGAATATCTTGTTTCCAGGAATATTCATTATCCCAATCTTCCCCTCCTTTGAGCCAGATCTCTGTTATTGCCACAATATCATAGTCCCGTGTGGTGACTTGTCCCTGCAGCTCACGGAGCTCATTTCCCACACTCAGTGCATTTACTCACATACACTCCAAATCCATCTCAGACTGCTTCATATTTACTCCCAGTCTGACTCTCCCATTTCTGAATTATTCTTTATTCTGGTGCTATTTGTCTCTCCCAGTCCACTTTGCATCTTGCTTCTCCTCTCTAATGCTTCATCCTGGTGCCTGCCCCACCCCTGCCAAATTCATGTAAACCTTCACTAACAACACCAGTTAAAGTTTCTTCAAGGACATGAGTCCCAGTTTTGTTGATGGAGATTCACAGAGTTATACAGCACTGAAACAGGCCCTTCAGCCCATCGTGCCTGTGCCGGCCATCAAGCACCTGTTTGTTCCCATTTTCCAGCAGTTGGCCCATAGCCTGTATGCTATAGTATTTCAGGTGGTCATCTAAATACTTCTTAAATGTTGTGAGGGTTCCTGCCTCAACCACCCTTTCAGGCAGTGTGTTCCAGATTCCAACCACCCTCTGGGTGAAAAGGTTTTTCCTCAAATCCCCTCTAAACCTCCTGCCTCTTACATTTAATTTATGCCCCCTGATTATTGACACAGCCACTAAGGGAAAATGTTTCTTCCTATCTATGCCCCTCATAATTTTGTAGACCGCAATCAGGTCCCCCCTCAGCATTCTCTGCTTTTAGGAAAACAACCCTAGCCTATCCAGTCTCTTGTCATAGCTGAAATGTTCCAGCCCAGGCAACATCCTGGTGAATCTCCTCTGTACCCTCTCCAGTGCAATCACATCCTTCCTATAGTGTGCTGCCCAGAACTGTACACAGTACTCCAGCTGTGGCCTAACTAGTGTTTTATACAGCTCCATCATAACCTCCCTGCTCTTATATTCTGTGCCGCGGCTGATCAAGGCAAATATCCCGTATTCCTTCCTAACCACCTTATCTACCTGTGCTGCTGCCTTCAGTGATCTATGGACAAGTCCATCAAGGTCCCTCTGACCCTCTGTACTTCCTAGGGTCCTACCATCCATTGTGCATTCCCTTGCCTTATTAGACCTCCCAAAATGCATCATCTCACACTTGTCAGGATTAAATTCCATTTGCCACTGCTCTGCCCATCTTACCAGCCAATCTCTTTCAGATTAGAATTAGAACATTACAGCGCAGTACAGGCCCTTCGGCCCTCGATGTTGCGCCGACCTGTGAAACCATCTGACCTACACTATTCCATTTTCATCCATATGTCTATCCAATGACCACTTAAATGCCCTTAAAGTTGGCGAGTCTACTACTGTTGCAGGCTGGGCGTTCCACGCCCCTACTACTCTCTGAGTAAAGAAACTACCTCTGACATCTGTCCTATATCTATCACCCCTCAACTTAAAGCTATGTCCCCTCGTGTTTGCCATCACCATCCGAGGAAAAAGACTCTCACTATCCACCCTATCTAACCCTCTGATTATCTTATATGTCTCTATTAGGTCACCTCTCCTCCTCCTTCTCTCCAACGAAAACAACCTCAAGTCCCTCAGCCTTTCCTCGTAAGACCTTCCCTCCATACCAGGCAACATCCTAGTAAATCTCCTCTGCACCCTTTCCAAAGCTTCCACATCCTTCCTATAATGCGGTGACCAGAACTGCACACAATACTCCAAGTGCGGTCTCACCAGAGTTTTGTACAGCTGCAGCATGACCTCGTGGCTCCGAAACTCGATCCCCCTACTAATAAAAGCTAACACACCATATGCCTTCTTAACAGCCCTATTAACCTGGGTAGCAACCTTCAGGGATTTATGTACCTGGACACCAAGATCTCTCTGTTCATCTACACTACCAAGAATCTTCCCATTAGCCCAGTACTCTGCATTCCTGTTACTCCTTCCAAAGTGAATCACCTCACACTTTTCCGCATTAAACTCCATTTGCCATCTCTCAGCCCAGCTCTGCAGTCTATCTATGTCCCTCTGTACCCTACAACATCCTTCGGCACTATCCACAACTCCACCGACCTTAGTGTCATCTGCAAATTTACTAACCCACCCTTCTACACCCTCTTCCAGGTCATTTATAAAAATGACAAACAGCAGTGGCCCCAAAACAGATCCTTGCGGTACACCACTAGTAACTAAACTCCAGGATGAACATTTACCATCAACCACCACCCTCTGTCTTCTTTCAGCTAGCCAATTTCTGATCCAAAGCTCTAAATCACCTTCAACCCCATACTTCCATATTTTCTGCAATAGCCTACTGTGGGGAACCTTATCAAACGCCTTACTGAAATCCATATACACCACATCCACTGCTTTACCCTCATCCACCTGTTTGGTCACCTTCTCGAAAAACTCAATAAGGTTTGTGAGGCACGACCTACCCTTCACAAAACCATGCTGACTATCGCTAATGAGCTTATTCTTTTCTAGATGATTATAAATCCTGTCTCTTATAACCTTTTCCAACATTTTACCACAACCGAAGTAAGGCTCACAGGTCTATAATTACCAGGGCTGTCTCTACTCCCCTTCTTGAACAAGGGGACAACATTTGCTATCCTCCAGTCTTCCGGCACTATTCCTGTCGACAATGACGACATAAAGATCAAGGACAAAGGCTCTGCAATCTCCTCCCTAGCTTCCCAGAGAATCCTAGGATAAATCCCATCTGGCCCAGGGGACTTATCTATTTTCACACTTTCCAAAATTGCTAACACCTCCTCCTTGTGAACCTCAATCCCATCTAGCCTCACAGTCTGAATCTCAGTATTCTCCTCGACATCATTTTCTTTCTCTACTGTAAATACTGACGCAAAATATTCATTTAACGCTTCCCCTATCTCCTCTGATTCCACACACAACTTCCCACTACTATCCTTGATTGGCCCTAATCTAACTCTAGTCATTCTTTTATTCCTGATATACCTGTAGAAAGCCTTAGGGTTTTCCCTGATCCTATCCGCCAATGACTTCTCGTGTCCTATCCTTGCTCTTCTTAGCTCTTCCTTTAGATCCTTCCTGGCCAGCTTGTAACTCTCAAGCGCCCTAACTGAGCCTTCACGTCTCATCCTAACATCAGCCTCTTCTTCCTCTTGACAAGCGCTTCAACTTCTTTAGTAAACCACGGCTCCCTCGCTCGACAACTTCCTCCCTGCCTGACAGTTACATACTTATCAAGGACACACAGTAGCTGCTCCTTGAATAAGCTCCACATTTCGATTGTTCCCATCCCCTGCAGTTTCCTTCCCCATCCTACGCATCCTAAATCTTGCCTAATCGCATCATAATTTCCTTTCCCCCAGCGATAATTCTTGCCCTGCGGTATATACCTGTCCCTGCCCATCGCTAAGGTAAACCTAACCGAATTGTGATCACTATCACCAAAGTGCTCACCGACATCTAAATCTAACACCTGGCCGGGTTCATTACCCAGTACCAAATCCAATGTGGCATCGCCCCTGGTTGGCCTGTCTACATTACATATCATCATGTAATCTAAGGCTTTCCTCCTCACTATTTACGACACCACCAATTTTCACGTCATCTGTGAACTTACTGATCATACCTCCTATATTCACGTCTAAATCATTAATGTACACTACAAACAGCAATGGTCCCAGCACTGATCCCTGCAGTACACCACTGGTCACAGGCTTCCAATCACATAAACAACCCTCGACCAAGATAAAATATATCATTGAGCAAATGGCATCAGGAAACCAGATCTGCTTCCACCTGCTCCACATGATTGTTAAAGGATGTGGAATTGGCTGAAAATAAAGTGAGTGGCCACAGGGACAGGTGGAATTTAGAAAGAATCCAGAGCAAACAGCAAGAGCATCCAGTGTGATGTCGTGCTCCTGTGGCCGAATGGATAAGGCACTGGTTTCTACAGGCAGGTATTTGTGAGGTTAAATCCCATCTGGGATGACATTAATCTTCATTCAGTGAATATCTGCTCTTTGTCATCATTAAGAAACACACAAAGATTAAAGTAGCTTCAGTTTGAGTGCTGTCTGAGAAATGACTGAAACATAGAGTCAGGGTAAGCAAAGAAAGCTCTGGAAAGACACTTGCTTTTCACATTTCACACACTTTTCTACTTTGAGAACTGCCAAAGTTGGAAACAATTTTCCTGAACATTTGCTCCTCTCTCACCTTCCCACTATTTGCTCGCCCATAGTCTCGACTCAGTCACAATAATAACTCCTCCAGCGTTCCTCAAGTCTACCAGTCAACATTTTGCCCAGTAATCAACGATACCAATTGCTGACAGACAACAGTAAGTTATATCCTGTCACATCATTGCTGAAATCTTTGGTATTAATACATTGTATTTGGGTGTGAAAATAAAATGCTGACCCACAAAAAGCTTCAAATTTGCCAGTGCTTAGAAAGGGTGTCAAAGGGACAAGTTGCAACACAAAATTTTACAGCCCCAGTGGCCTAATGGATAAGGCACTGGCCTCTGAAGCCAGTGATTGTGGGTTCAAGTCCCATCTGGGGTGCAGCAAGCATGTATTAAATCATTCTCTTAACTTTGCAACCAATCTCACCAGGGCTGATTCAGTTTGCTGCTTCCTATTATTTGCCACAATCTGATGCAATTGTTCAACCAAGCTCTGTGCCATCTTAACACTCACTGAACAAAACCACCTCCACTTTCCACACAAATCCTCTCCCTTTTACCCCTCTTTTCACTTCACACAACATCCCATGCACAGTTCCTACTTTCAAATACAAACACAAATTACAACTCATCTACAAATCCTCTAAACACATTCACACCTCAAATACACACCATACTCTTCCTCCAAACACCAACAATTCTATCTTCAATTATTATCTGGGCTTCCACACTATGAAAATGCTCAGCAGGCAACTGTACAGTCTGTTGGTCCACTGAGCTGCACAGACCAGGCAGTCGTCAGGATCAATACTTTTTTTTATTCATCCGCAGGATGTAAGTGCTGGCAAAGCCAGAATTTATTGTCTATCCATAAATTCCCTTCACAAAGTGCTGACCCCTCTTCTTGAACAGTTTCAGTCTGTGTAGTGAAGGTACACCCACAATGCTGTTAGGGACGGAGTTCCAGGATTTTGACCCAGTGACAGTGAAGGAACAGTGATATATTTCCAAATCAGGAAGGTTTGGGACTGGGAGGGGAACTTGGAGGTGGTGGTGTTCCCATGCACCAGCATGCTCTTGTCCTTCTAGGTCACTGTGGGTGTACCGATCTCACATGGACTGCAGTGGTTCAAGAAGGCAGCTCACCACCACCTTCTCAAGGGCAATTAGACATGGGCAAAAAATGCTGGCCTAGCCAATGACACCCTCATCCCATGAATAAAAAAAGAAATACATTATTCCGAATGTGTTATTAGAAGCTATTTTTATCACGAGAATCAGTAGCTGAAAAAAATGTCTTATATCTCGGCATCATAAATTAAAATTTAAAATCAGCGCTCCGAATTTGCCATAACCTTCCTTTTTTTTCCTGATCCAATCCTCTATATCCCTTGACATCCAGGGTTCCCTGGACTTGTTGGTCCTACCCTTCACCTTAACACGAACATGTTGGCTCTGAACTTTCAATATTTCCTCTTTGAATGACTCCCACTGGTCTGATGTAGACTTTCCTACAAGTAGCTGCTCCCAGTCCACTTTGGCCAGATCCTGTTTTATCATATTGAAATCGGCTTTCCCCCAATTCAGTACCTTTATTTCTGTCCAGCTTTGTCCTTTTCCATAACTACCTTAAATCTTACATAGTTATGGTCATGCTCCCCCATTGACACTTTTACCACTTGTCCGGCTTCATTTCCTAGGATTAGGACCAGTACTGCCCCTTCTCTTGTAGGTCTTTCTACGTACTGGCTCAAAAAGCTCTCCTGTATGCATTTTAAGAATTCCGTCCCCTTTAAGCCTTTTTCACTAAGACTATCCCAGCTGATATTGGGGAAGTTAAAAGTCCCTACTATTATTACCCTATTATTTTTACATTTGGGACAGCTCTCCCAAATTTGGCACAAACCCCAGATAATTAGTAAGGAGGACTTTGCAGGGTCAGGTTTTCATTGTCAATGCTGAGGTCGATGCCAGGTGATCACTCTGGTTTCATTCTTACTGACTTCATGGCAGTTAGATACTACTGTGTGGCTTGCTGGGCCATTTCAGACAGCAGTTAAGAGTCAACCACATTATGGTGCATCTGGAGTCACACATAGGCCAAACCAGGTAATGACAGCAGATTCCCTTCTCTAAAGAAGATTATTAAACCAGATTCATTTTCACAACAATTGACTATGGCTTCATGGCCATCATTTAAATAGCTTTTTAAATTCCAGATGTATTAATTAAATTCAAATTCTACTTTCTGCCATGGTAAGATTCAAACCAATGACCCCAGAAGAATACCCAAGGATCTCAAAGTTATTGATCCAGTGACAAGACCACTCCACTACCACCTCCCCATTGTTTTCCTTTATCAAGTCCCCAGACTCACTCTCCAGAGGACCAATATTAGCTTTAGTTATTCTTTTCCTAGTGGTGCAGTGGTTAGCACCGCAGCCTCACAGCTCCAGGGACCCGGGTTCGATTCTGGGTACTGCCTGTGTGGAGTTTGCAAGTTCTCCCTGTGTCTGCGTGGGTTTTCTCCGGGTGCTCCGGTTTCCTCCCACAAGCCAAAAGACTTGCAGGTTGACAGGTAAATTGGCCATTATAAATTGTCACTAGTAGAGGTAGGTGGTAGGGAAATGTAGGGACAGGTGGGGATGTTTGGTAGGAATATGCGATTAGTATAAATGGGTGGTTGATGTTCGGCACAGACCCGGTGGGCCGAAGGGCCTGTTTCAGTGCTGTATCTCTAATCTAATCTATTTAAATACTTGTAGACACTCTTACTATCTGTTTTTATATTACTAGCTAGTTTTCTCTCATGCTCTACTTTCTACCTCTTAATTAATTTTTTCATCATTCTTTGCTGGTTCTTAAAATCTGTCCAATCTTCTGACAGATCACTAATCTTTGCCGAATTGTACAGTGTTTCTTTTAATTTGATACCACCTTAAACTTCCTTATTTAGCCACGGATGATGCATCCTTCTCAAAGGATCTTTCTTTCTCACTGGGATAAATCTTTGCTGACAGTTATTAAACATCCCCTTAAAGGTCTGCCACTGCATGTCGCCTCCTTTACCATGAATTTATTGATTAATCCTGTCTCATTATACATTACCAGGTCTAGAATAGCCTGCTCCTTAGTTGGCTCTAGAACATACTGCTCTAAGAAATTGTCCCGAATACACTCGATGAACTCATTTTTCAGGTTACCTTTGCCAATCTGACTCCTCCAATCTATATGTAGATTAACGTCACCCATGTGGGGATTACAGATCTGTTAGCCTTACATCAGTAGTAGGGAAAATGCGAGAATCTATTCTAAAGATGTGATAATGTACACTTGGATAATAATGACCTGATTGGACATAGTCAACATGGATTTATAAATGGGAAATCAGTTTTACCAAACCAGTTGAGGTTTTTTTGAGGATGTTACTAACAGAATTGATAAAGGGGAGTCGGTAGATGTGGTATACTTGGATTTTCAGAAGGCTTTTGATAAAGTCCCCCACGGGAGATTGCTTAGCAAAATTAAAGCACATGGGATAGGAGGTAATATACTGGCATGGATTAAGGATTGGTCAACAGGCATAAAGCAGAGAGTCGGAATAAAGGGATCATTCTTGCATTGGCAGGCTGTGACTAGTGGGGCCACAGCTGGTCACAATGTATATCAATGGTTTGGGGACCAAATGCAAGTTCATGGATGGCACAAAACTAGGTGGGAATGTGTTTTGTGAGGAAGATGTAAATCTCTCAAGGAGATTTTGGACAGACTTAGTGAGTGGGCAAGAACATGGCAGATGGAATATAATGTGGAAAAATGTGAGGTTAGCCACTTTGACAGCAGGAAGAGATGTGCAGAGTATTTCTTAAATGGTAAGAGATTAGAAAGTGTAGATGCACAAAGGGACATGGGTGTCCTTGTCAATAAGTCACTGAAAGTTAACATGAAGGAGCAGGAAGAAATTAAGAAGGCTGATGGTATGTTACTCCTTAGTGCAAGAGGATTTGACTACAGGAGTTGCAAAGTCTTGCTTCAGTAAGTAACAGAGCTACCCCACCAACTTTTCCAAGCTTCCTGTCATTTCAAAATGTTGAATACCCTTCAATATTCAGGTCACAGCCTTGTCTCTGTAATGGCTGTCAGGTCTGACATATTTATTTCTATCTGTGCTAACAATCCATCCATTTCCTTACAAATGCTGCACGCATTCAGATACAGAGCCTTTAACTCTGTCTTTTAACCATTTCTGCAATCTTTGGCCTTGTCTACTGGTGCTGTCTTGTGTTTGCATGTTCTGACCCGTCCCATCATACTGTGGTTATCATTACCCAAAGCGCTGTCCTGCTCTATTACCTCATTGTTTCCCTTTGATTTACTACATCTCCTCTCACATGATCCCTTCCCCCCCACTATTTAGTTTAAATCCCTCTCTACCACCCTCGTTATATGACTTGTCAGAACAGTTGTTCCAACATGGTTCAGGTGAAGACCATCCCAGCGGTACAGCTCCCACTTTCCCCAGTACTGGTGCCAGTGCTCCATGAATTGAAACTCATTTCTCCCACACCAGTCTGAGTCACACATTCACCTCTTTAATCTTATTTACCATACACCAATTTGCTCGTGGCTCAGGTAATAATCCAGAGATTATGACTTTTGAGATTCTGATATTAAATTTAGCATCTCGCGACTCATAGTCCCCACAGAGAAATTCTATCCTAGTCCTACTTATGATATGTTTGTTACCCACATGGACCACAGCAACTGCATCCTCCCCCCTCCCACTGCATGTTCCACTCCAGCACCGAGCAGATGACCCGAACCCTGGCACAGGGCAGGCAAAACAGCTTTCTAGAATCTTGCTCTTGGCTGCAGAGAACCGTGTCTGTCCCCCTAACGATATTATCTCCTACTAACACCACATTGCTTTTTA
Organism: Heterodontus francisci; assembly: GCF_036365525.1. Classification (NCBI taxonomy): domain Eukaryota; kingdom Metazoa; phylum Chordata; class Chondrichthyes; order Heterodontiformes; family Heterodontidae; genus Heterodontus; species Heterodontus francisci. The sequence continues at coordinate 14,813,237 of NC_090380.1, read as the reverse complement.
ATCCTCCTGCTTGAATGGCTTCCTGTACCATGGTGCCATGGTCAGTTGGCTCATTACCCCACAGTCTTCATTCTCATCCATACAAACTGAAAGAACCTCAAACCTGTTGGACATTTACAAGGGCTGAGGCTTCTCCACATCTGCTTTCTCGATCCCCTAACCTGCCTCACTCGCAGTCACGCCCTCCTATACCTGACCAAATCAGAAAATGCTGTCCGATGGGATGAGACTGCCTTCTGGAACAGTGTGTCCAGGTAACCTTCCCCCACCCTGGTGCATCACAGTGTCTGTAGCTCAGCCTCCAGTTCATCTAGACTGAGCCGAAGCTCCTCGAGCCAAAGACACTTACTGCAGACATGGGTGTCGTGGATCACATTGGTGTCCACGAGCTCCAGCATACTGCAGCTACAATGCATCTCCTGCCCTGCCATCCTGATTGTGTTTTAAGTAACTAATTAATTATTTACTTATTTAATTTTTAAATTCATGCCTCTCCTCACCAGCATTTACTGTACTTATTTAAACCTTGGTAATGCAATACTTAAATACTTACAATGCTTAAAAATGAAACAAGAGCAAGTGCATCTTCTTCCTTCCCTTCTGCTTCCATGTCTTAATTAATTAGAAGGTAGCTACTTATTTTAATCTTTATTTAAACGCTTTTCTAATTTCCAGCTATTAACACACACCCCCTCACAGCAGTGTACTAATCTAGCTATTTACAGATCCTCCCTAATAGCAGTTACTCACCAGCCAATCACCTTAAAGCTTCCCTGTGATGTCACTGTCTCAAGGTTACCCTCTATTTCTGGGAAGTAACTTGCATCTTCTACAGCGACTGGAGGCTGGAAAAGGGACACCTCTTTCACTCTCTGCACCAAACTTTCCAATGAACCAAATTCTTATCTTCACACTCTGACTGTGTCTCACTCAGGCAAAGTCTCCTCTCTGTTTGCCCCTTATTCCATGCTTTTTGAAAATAAATAAATTATTTGAAACGACATGGGACAATTGAGCATTCCAGTATGTACTGTAGGAGGGCTAATTTCAATGAGTTAAAAGGGATCTGACCTCCGTGGGTTGGAATTAAGAATTGGTAGGAAAGATAGTTTTTTGAAAAAGGAGTGCTCCAAAGAGGAGATAGTTCAGGTACAGAGCAGACACATCCCCACGAGGGAGAAAGGAATGGCATCCAACGTTAGAGCTTCCTGCCTGACAAAAGATAAAGAGATGAAAATGAGAGAGAAAAACAGAGGCTTATAACAAATGTAAGATTGATAATGCGTAGAAAACCAAGTTGAATATAGAAAGTACAGAGAAGATCAAAAAAGGAAAGAAGAGGGGCAAAGAGATTATGAGAATAGATTTGCAGCGAACATAAAAGGGAACTCAAAAGTCTTTTATAAACAATATAAACGGCCAACAGGTAGTGAAAGGAAGGGTGGGATTGATTAGGGACCAAAAAGGAGATATTCTTGTGGAGGCAGAGCACATGGCTGACACAGTTAGCAGGTTCAATATCTGCTGTGGGCGGATGTTAAGTTTATCTCAGCCAGGAAAGGCAGTGAACACAGGAAGATAGGAAAAGGAGTTTGTATTTCAGACACTTGAACCTGTTCTGCCGTTCAATTAGATCAGGACTGATCTGTATCCTGACTCCATTGTACCATCTACAAGATCCACTGCAGTAACTCACCATGGCCCCTTCGACAGCACCTTCCAAACCCGTGACCTCGACCATCTCGAAGAATAGGGCAGCAGAGACATGGGAGCATCACCACCGGCAAGTTCCTCTCCAAGTCACATATCATCCTGATTGGAAATATATCACCATTCCTTCACTGTCACTGGAACAATATCCTGGAACTCCCTTCTTAACAGCATTGTGTGTGTACCCGCACTAGATGGACTGTAGCGGTTCAAGAAGGCAGCTCACCACCACCGTCTCAAAGACAATTAGGGATGAGTAACAAATGCTGGCCTTGCCAGTGACGCCCACATCTCATGAAAGAATTACAAAATAATTGTCACCTTGGTTCCATGTCCCTTAATATCATTGACTCACATAAATCTATCAATCTCAGATTTAAAATTATTAATTGAGTATCTACTGCTTTTTCTGGGAGAGAGTTCCACATGTCTAAAAGTCTTTTTGTGAAGAAGTGTTTCCTAACTTCTCGCCTGAATGGCCTGGATCTGATTTTATGATGATGTCTCCTTATCCTAGACGACCCTATCTGTGGAAAACCTTTCTTTCCATCTCACCTTTCAAAATTCAAAAAACCACAATAAAATCACCCCTAACCCTACAATACAAGCCTAGTTTATGTCATCTTTCCTCACTATGTAACCGCTGGAGTACTGGTAACATTCTGGTGAATCTGCTCTGCACTCCATCCAAGGCCAATATATCCATTACGAGGGGTGGCACAGGGTTAGCACCGCAGCCTCACAGCTCCAGCGACCTGGGTTCAATTCTGGGTACTGCCTGTGCGGAGTTTGCAAGTTCTCCCTGTGACCAGGTGAGTTTTTGCCGGGTGCTCCGGTTTCCTCCCACTGCCAAAGACTTGCACGTGATAGGTAAATTGGCTGTTGTAAATTGCACCGAGTGTAGGTAGGGAATATGGGATTATTGTCGGGTTAGTATAAATGGGTGGTTCTTGGTCGGCACCGACTCGATGGGCCGAAGGGCCTGTTTCAGTGCTGTATCTCTAAATAAGATGCAGTGCACAGTAGTTCAGAACTGATTTAACAAGGCATTTGTATAGCTGCAGCGGGTTAATACCTCATAGGTGACTGGAGAAACCAAATGGGCAAAGGTAGCCTAGATGAAGAGTTCATAGAATGTTTTCCTGATAGTTTCTTGGAACAGCCAACCAGAGAGCAGGCGATACAAGGCCTGGTAGAAAAACAAGAAATGCTGGAAATACTCAGTAGGTCTGTCAGCATCTGTGCAGAGAGAAGCAGAGTCAATGTTTCAGGTCAGAGACCCTTCTTCAGAACACATAAGCTCACACATTTCTAGTTGCCCAATTGCTATAACACTGCCTTCCGAATCCTGAGATTGTGGATTTGTGCCATTTAGTAAATGTTGATCCAGAAACAAATGTGAAAACACTTTCTGTAAACATTATCAGAGTCTCTGACAGGCAAGTTGCCTCCCTCTTAATTGTAGGAGTATTGTCTCTTCAACTGTGCAACAGCCCCGACAAACAAGTTTCTCTGCAGCACCTGTGGAAGACCCTGTCACTCCAGAATTGGCCTTTATAGCCACTCCAGGCGCTGCTTCACAAACCACTGACCACCTCCAGGCGCGTATCCACTGTCTCTCGAGATAAGGAGGCCCAAAAGAATTGTCTCTTCAACCAAAGGTTGTGGGTTCCATTCTGTCCCATTCTGCATATTGAGCTGGCAATCCAATGCTGTGTTGAGATAGTGCTGCACAGTTGGAAATGTAACCTTTAGGATGGGATGTTACACTGAGGCTGTGACTATCCTCACAGGTAGATGTTACAAATCCCTGGAATTAATTTGAATAAGAGCAGTGAAATTATCCTCTGTGTTTTGGCCAATGTTAATCCCTCAATCAATGTGTCAAAAATAGAATATCTAGTTGTTAACACAACTATTTGGGGGAAGTTGCACAAATTTGCTCCCATGTTTCCTATCTTACAACAGTGAAAACATTTCTAAGTACTTCACTGGGTGCAAAGTGATTTGGGATGTGGTCTGCATGGATTGGACCCTAAACTCTGGAATTCCCTCTCTCTGGGCTGAATTTTACTGATCCCCCCCCACCCCCGCGACATCGGGGTTCATTGCAGGGGGGGACTTAGAAAATCCTTCCAGGAGTGGACTGCCATGGGCCTTGACGCTGGGAAGGCCCCGCCCCATTTTAACGGCAGTGGCAAAGCCTCAGAGCAGCCCCTCACTGCTCAGCAAAGAAAAAATCATTAACATATTTCAATAAAGCATAATTACTTACCTTTTCATGATGTCCATCCCATGCCGATATTCCGGCCAGTTGCCAGAAGTCCTGCATTTTCAGACTCTCCTTAAAATCCACCTCCTTGATCAAGCCTTTGGTCATGTGATCCAATATCTCCTAATGTGTCTCACTGTCATACTTTGTTTTATACTGTTCCTGTGAAGTGCCTTGGATGTTTTATTATGCTAAAGGTGCTATATAAATATAAGTTGTTGTTGTTGTTTCTTTCTCTTTTCTGATTCATGTTATCAGATTCAGTATCCAAATATAAAGCACACTCTTTCTCTAAGCTGGAAAATTCTAGGTTCACATGCTACCTGAGCTACCACATGATGAAAATATTCAGCAGACACAGTGTGCTGGGATCCTGAGCTGCACAAACCAGGTAATTGCCAGGCTCAGTACCTGCTGTGTACTGAAATTAGTTCCTCTCAGCCAGAGTAGGCAGTGGACAGATACAGTAAGCAGGTTGGCAATAATCAAGCTTCATTCACAGACTTCTCAATACCCTCCTTGTGCACTGTGACGTCGAATACCTTCACCTTCATGATGTGGAAGTGACATAATGATGTTTTGGACAATGATTGACATCATTGCTTTGTGTTTCTGTTCCCTCATGAATGCTCGTGAATCTCTGATGGAGTCGTGAGCCCTCTAACAATTGTTACTAAATATCACACCCATTGTAATCAGTGCAGATATCGAGCAATAGAAGCCTGATCAATGTAGGCCTTGTCTCTTTTATACAGCAATGTGCATAAGGAAAACTTTGTATTATATAGTACTTAGTTACATAGAATTTACATCAGAGAAACAGGCCATTCAGCCCAAGAGTTCCATGCTGTTGTTTATGCACTAGCTTCCCCTTCATTGAATCTCTGCTATTTGCCTCAACTACTCCTAGTGGTCACAAGTTCCACATTCTAACCACTCTCTGGGTAAATAAATTCCTCCTGAATTCCCGATTGGAATATCAGAGACTATCTTATATTTATGGACCCTGGTTCTGGTCTTGCCCACAAGTGGAAACATCTTTTCCACATTTACTCTATCAAATACTTTTGGAATCTGAGAGACCTCTATCAGGTCATCCCTCAGTCTTCTCTTTTCTAGAGAATAGAGCCCCAGTTTATTCAATCTTTCCTGATAGGTATACCTCTCAGTGTTGTTATCTTTCTAGTAACTCTTATTTGCACATTCTCTAGTGCCTCTGTAATATATTTTATAATTTGAAGACAAGTAATGCTCACAGTGTTCCAAATGCGGTCTAACCAGGTTTCTATATAAGTTTAATATAAATTCTTTGCTTTTCAATTCTGTTTCTCCAGAAATGAAGCTCAGTACTTTGCTTGCATTTTTATAGCTTTATTAACCTCCGATGCTATTTTTAGTGATTTGTGTATCTGTATCCCTAGATCCCTCTGTTCCTCTATCCCATTTAGACAAATATTTTCCAAGGAGTATTTGGCCTTCTTATTCTTTTCCTAAAATGTATTACCTCGCACTTCTCGATATTGAAATTTATTTGCCAAATCCATGCCCAATCTGAAAGGTTATTAAAGTCTTCCTGTATTTTGCTGCAGTCCTCCTATGTATTCACTACATTCCCAGGTCTGATCTCCAAATTTTGAAAATGTACTTCCAATTCACAATCGTTTATATAAATGATGAACAACACTGTTCCCAGCTCCGATCCTTGTGGAAAACTACTTCCCATCTGAATAACTACCTTTCACCCCTACTCTCTGCTTTCTGTTTTGGAGCTAGCAGACATTGTTGGAACAAAGGAGCTATCCTCTGCTCCAATACAATACATGGAACAGCCCTGGTCAAACCAGTCAGTCATGTGACCACTCTGCTGGCCAACTTAGGGAGTTTGAAATTGTAGAGACAATGTTTGAACTGGGAGAAAGCTCTTGGCTCCTGGATTGAAAAGACCTCCTCTCCTGTCCTGTCTACTCCCATCTCTGTCTCATGGAGCTCCAAAAACCCACTGGAGACACATGAACGAAAAGTCTCCTCCAGTGAACAGGGTTTATGAAGAATGCTGTGCCCCAATGAAAAGCAAGATCTACCTACAAAAGGACTCTACAGTGAGCTCGAAGAACCGTAACTAAAACTCTTCAGATATTACCTCAAACCTATCCACTTTATTTTTTCTTCTGCTCTTTTCTGTCACTATTTGCATGGGTGTTTAGCATTTGCATGCCAGCGTGGGCACGTCATATATCTGTAGGCGTCAACCGAATAAGAGTTTAAGTTTTAATAAATTTCAGTCTTTCTTCTTTACATATAAGAAAAGCTGTGTGTGTGTCTGTTGGTTTCTTTGCCTTCTGATTGGAAAGCAGTGAACAAGGATTCACCAAGGGGGAGCTAAAAGCACAGTGTGTTTAAAAATGAAACCCTGTTACAGTAAGATCAGGTGAAGGCTGAAAGGGAACCCTAGACCTCTTTCTTACCTGGTTGTAACAACATTATGACAGCTGCAATACCGTTATCTATCCTTTTAGTTACTTCTTTAAAGAATGTAATAAGAGGAATCAAGCATGAACTTTTCTTTTGAAATCCGTGCAAACTATTCAGTGTTTTTTCAGTTTCTAGATGTTTTCCTGTTACATCTTTGAGAAAGGATTCCATTATCTCTCCTGCCACCGATGTTAAACTTCTTGGCCTATAGTTCCCTGGACTTATTCTATCTCTTTTTTAAATATAGGAATCAGCTGAGCTGCCACCGCTCCTCTGCTACTATTCCCATTTCTGATACATTTTTATATATTTCTGAGTGCCTCTGCTATCTCTTTCTTCTCTTCTTCTGATGGTTACGGAGGGAATCCATCAGGATCAGGGGTTTTACTCTCTCTAAGATTGACTCGTTTACCAATTCCACCGCCGCCTCCCCCCACCACCCCCCCCCCCCCCGCCTCAACGTTCTATCTTAAACATTTTTGGATCTTTTTTGATCTCTTCTTCTAATGTCATGCTGACCATGTCAGTCTCCCTGGGAAATACAAGGTAAAGGAATTATTTCATATTTCGGTCATCTCACTGTAACGACCTGAGTTTATCATGTGTATCCCTTCGTGGCCCAATCCCTATCCTGATTTTTCATTTCTTGTTGAGGTGTCTGAGGAATAATTTCCATTTTTTCTTACATTTATTGATATTTTAATTTTGTCATTCCTCTTTGCCTTCCTAATTGATTTCTTAAATTCTTACCTAACCTTTTCATACTCCCTTTTGTCATTCTCTGCTTTGTCGTCTACGGACTTAGTGTCTGCCTTTATCTGAAGTTTCAACTTTGCTCAGTTTATGGAGAATGTAGAGCATTTCCTAAGTACATCAAGGCTGTTGATCCAGGCATGTGACTCCTGTGGTTCAATGGGTAAGACACTGACTTCACAATTCAGGATTGTCAATGCAATCCCTATCTGGGGTAAACTTGGTTTTGAATAATCTTCATTCTGTGAAAACCAGCTCATTGTCCTTGTTTCTGAAATACACAGAGATCAAATAACTTCATCAGCTCCTGTATTGTAAATGACTGAAATTTAGGGGAAGCAAGTTAAACCTGTGGAAAGCCACTTGCTCTTCACATGCAATTGATGTTTTGCCCAGAAATCACTATATCAATTACTGACAGGCAAAAGAAAGTCAGATCATGTCATGTCATTACTGGGATCTTTCAAATTGATCGAATGTGGTTGTGTATGAATAGAAAGATTGGAGCACAAAAAGGCATCAAATGTGGCAGTGATCAGAGAGAGACAAAGGGGACAGTTGCAAAGACCAAACTCTTTCTATGTGCAGCCACATGGCCTAATGGATAAGGTCCAGCCCTCCTAAAACAGGCATTGATGGTGCAAGTCTCATTTGTGATGAAAGCAGTTTTAGGTGAAGGAGCACATTCTGTAAACAGGCTGCATTCTGTAACAAGCAGTTAGTTTTCTTTTTAACTGATCAGCCAATCTCGGCAGTTCCTGTTCGGCTCCCTCCTCACTCTCGCCTTGCTTTCCAGTGTCACAATCCAATGTAATGTTTCTACTGAGCTGTGCACCATCCCAACACCCAGGGAACAATGTCACTTGCACTTTCCAGGCAAATACTTCCCTTTTAAATCCTGTCTTCAGATTACCCAATGTCTGAGGCACAGTTGTTACTTTGTAATGTAGATATCCAATTACAATACACGTATGATTGATGTTATCAGATTCAGGGTGAAATACACAGCACACTCTTCCTCCAAGCTGTAAAATTCTAGGTTCAAATGTTATCTTGTTTATCATAGAAACTTACAGCAGAAGGAGACCATTCAGCCCATCGTATACACTCAGTCACAATAATAACTCCTCTAGTTTTCCTCAATTCTACTGAAATAGATTCTGTCTTTGGTCTCTCAACTCTATCATTCCTCCTCAGTGTTATAATAGTTTCTTTGAACAATACTGCCATGCCCTCCATTTTTCCTGCCCTATTATTCCTGAATATCTTGTTGCCAGGAATATTCAGTATCCCAATCTTCCCCTCCTTTGAGCCAGATCTCTGTTATTGCCACAATATCATAGTCCAGTGTGGTGACTTGTACCTGAAGCTCACGGAGATCATTTCCCACACTCAGTGCATTTACTTACATACACTCCAAATCCATCTCAGACTGCTTCATATTTACTCCCAGTCTGACCCTCCCATTTCTGAATTATTCTTTATTCTAGTGCTATTTGTCTCTCCCAGTCCACTTTGCATCTTGCTTCTCCTCTCTAATGCTACATCCTGGTGCCTCCCCCACCCCCGCCAAATTCATGTAAACCTTCACTAACAACACCAGTTAAAGTTTCTTCAAGGACATCAGTCCCAGTTTTGTTGAGGTACAACCCGTCCATCTTGAACAGGTCCCTCCTGCCCCAGAACTGGTTCCAATACCCCAGGAATCTTTTTACATGCTGGGTGATAAGCTGTCTTATCTTATTGCTCCTGTACTCACTAGCACATGACACTGGAAGTAATCCAGAAATTACTAGCTTTGAGGTCCTGCTCTTTAATTCCTCCCGAGCTCCTGAATCTCTGACTGTAGTATCTCAACACTTCTCCCAATGTTTTAGGTTTCCATATCAACCACAACTTCCCCTCCCCACTCAAAATATTCTGTCCCCTCTCACTGATGTCTTTATCAACCAATCTCAGTTGCTCCTGTCAGCAAACTTCCCTGTGACATCAAATGCCTTCAGCTTCATGACATGGTAGTGAGGTAATGATGTTTTTGATGATGTTTGATATCATTGTCCTGTGTATTTGAATCCTTACGAACACTCGTGAATCTCTGATGCAGTCCTGGGCCCACTAACAGTTACCAAATATCATGGTCCATTATAAATGAGAGCACATATCCAGCAGTAGAAGTCTAATCAATGTCGTGGTGCTTGTCCAAGTCAAAGGAGAACATGCTTAAGGGAAGCTTTGTAAATTCTTCCCTAATGATAGACAGTGATATTTCCAAGAAGATAAAATATATCATTGAGCAAACGGCTTCAGGAAACCAGATCTGCTCCCACCTGCTCCACATCATTGTTAAATGATGTGGAATTGGCTGAAAATAAAGTGAGTGGCCACAGGGACAGGTGGAATTTAGAAAGAATCCAGAGCAAACAGCAAGAGCATCCAGTGTGATGTCGTGCTCCTGTGTCCGAATGGATAAGGCACTGTTTTCTACAGGCAGGTATTTGTGAGGTTAAATCCCATCTGGGATGAGATTAATCTTCATTCAGTGAATATCTGCTCTTTGTCATCATTCAGAAACACACAAAGATTAAAGTAGCTTCAGTTTGATTGCTGTCTGAGAAATGACTGAAACTTCGAGCCAGGGTAAGGAAAGAAAGCTCTGGAAAGACACTTGCTTTTCACATCCAATCAACATTTTGCCCAGTAATCAACTGTACTAATTGTTGCCAGACAACAGCAAGTCACATCCTGTCATGTCATTGCTGGAACCTTTGGCATCAATACATTGTGGTTGTGTGAGAAAATAAAGGCTTCATATTTAGCACTGCTTAGAAAGAGTGTCAAAGGGACAACTTACAACCTCAACATCAACAGCCCCAGTGGCCTAATGGATAAGGCACTGGCCTCCTAAGCCAGGGATTGTGGGTTCAAGTCCCATCTGGGGTGCAATAAATGCACTTTCAACCATTCTCCTTTCCTCATAACTTTGTAACATACTTCACCTCCTTTCTTATTTGCTTTCCACTCTCACAATCTGATGTCGTCTTTCAACCAATCTCTGTGCCATCTTCACACTCACTGAACAATACCACCTCTACTTTCCACACAAATCCTCTCCCTTTTACCCCTCTTTTCACTTCACACAACATCCCATGCACAGTTCCTACTTTCAAATACAAACACAAATTACAACTCAACTACAAATCCTCTAAGCACATTCACACCTCAAATACACACCACACTCTTCCTCCAAGCACCAACAATTCTGTCTTCAATTATTATCTGGGCTATCACACAATGAAAATGCTCTGCAGGCAACTGTACAGTCTGCTGGTCCACTGAGTTGCACAGACCAGGCAGTTGTCAGGATCAATACTTTTTTTTATTCATCCGCAGGATGGAAGTGCTGGCAAAGCCAGAATTTATTGTCTGTCCATAAATTCCCTTCACAAAGTGCTGACCCCTCTTCTTGAACAGTTTCAGTCTGTGCAGTGAAGGTACACCCACAATGCTGTCAGGGACGGAGTTCCAGGATTTTGACCCAGTGACAGTGAAGGAACGGTGATATATTTCCAAATCAGGAAGGTTTGGGACTGGGAGGGGAACTTGGAGGTGGTGGTGTTCCCATGCACCAGCATGCTCTTGTCCTTCTAGGTCAGGGGTCAGCAACCTGCAGCTCCGGAGAAAGATGTGGCTCTTGAACATTGTATTTGTGGTTTCCAACCTTTTCCACTTGGAACACATTAACACGAGAAAAGCGAATAAAAATTAGCTTGAGAAAAGTCAGATCTGTATTTTTATTGTGGGGATAAAAGTCTAATCATTAAGCTGCACTTTACAGTTTAAAATGATAACTTTAACAAAAAACATCATTGTGCTCTTCACAAATCTGTTTGTGTGGTATAGCTACCCCATGGTTATAGATATGACTTTGGTTAACGGAACAGGTTTGATATTTGTGACCATTATTGTTTCTAGTATAGCTGAGATGATACATTATTCTGAATGTGCTATTAGAAGGTATTATTATCACGAAAATCAGTAGCTGATAAAAATGTAATAATGGTAAAAAGTCAAAGCTTAAGGCTCTTTATCTGAATGCACCTGGCATTTGTAACAAGATAGATGAGTTGATGGCACAAATAGAAATAAATAAATATGACTTGATAGCTATTACAGAGACGTGGTTGCAGGGTGACCAAGACTGGGAACTCAATATTCAAGGGTATTCGACATTCTGGAAAAATAGGCAAAAAGGAAAAGGAGGTGGGGTACCTTTGTTAATAAAGGAAGGTATCAGTGCGGTGGTGAATGGTGATATAGGTGCAATAGATCGTGATGTGGAATCAGTTTGGTTGGAAATAAGGAACAGCAAGGGAAAGAAGTCACGGGTGGGAGATGTTTATAGGCCCCTGAAGAGTCGTCTCACTGTGGGACAAAGCATAAATCGGGAAATAATGGAGACGTGTAAGAAGGGAGCTACAATTGTCATGGTGATTTTAATCTGCACATTGAATGGACAAATCAGATTGGCAGAGGTAACATGGAAGACGAATTTGTTGATTGCACTTAGATTGATACTTAGAGCAATATGTTGCAGAACCTATCCGGGAAGATCTAGTAATGTGTAATGAGATAGGATTAATAAGAGATATCGTAGTTAAGGATCCTCTTGGGGGAAACAATCACAACATGGGAAAATTTCAAATTCAGTTTGAGGGCGAGTAACTCGGGTCTCAAACCAGTGTCCTCAACTTAAACAAGGGCAATTACAGAGGGATGAAGAAAGAGTTGTCAAAAGTGAGCTGGGAAAATAGACTAAGAGGAAGGTCAGTGGATGAGCAGTGGCAGACATTTCAGCAGATATTTCATAATGCTCAGCAAAAATTTATCTTGGTCAAAAAGAAGGACTCGATGAGAAGGATGAACCACCTGTGGTTAACACAGGCGGTCAAGGAGAGTATCCAATCAAATACTAAGGCATACAAAGCGGTGAAAACTAGTGGTCGGCCAGAGGATTGGGAAGTTTTTTTAGGAACTAGCAGCGGATGACTAAAAAGCTAATAAAGAGGGAGAAAATTGATGATGAAAATAAAGTGGCAAGAAATATAAAAACAAACAGCAAGAGCTTCGATGGGTATATAAAAAGAAAGAGAGCAGCTAAAGTGAGTGTGGGACCCTTGGAAGATGTGTTTGGAGAATTGATAAGGGGGAACAGGGAAATGGCAGATAATTTAAAGCAATATTTTGCATCGGTCTTCACTGTGAAGGACACTATAAACATCCCACAGATATCAGATAAGCAAGGAGCTAATGGGAGGAAAGATCTTGAAACAGTCTCTATCACGAGGGACAAAGTATTTGACAAACTAATGGGACTAAAGGCAGACAAGTCGCCAGGACCTGATGGCCTACATCCAAGGGTTTTAAAGGAAGTGGCTGCAGAGATAGTGGAGGCATTGGTGGAAATATTCCAGAACTCACTGGATTCCGGGAGGGTCCCAGCGGATTGGAAAACCGCAAATGTGAAGGCCCCTGTTCAAGAGGGGAGGGAGACAAAAAGCAGGAAACTGTAGGTCAGTCGGCTGAACATCAGTCGTTGGGAAAATGCTAGAGTCCATTATTAAGGAAGAAATAGCAGGACATTTAGAAAACCATAATGCAATCAGAGCCAACATGGTTTTGTGAAAGGGAAATCATGTTTGACAAAGTTGCTCGAGTTCTTTGAGGATATAACAAACAGAGTTGATAAAGGGGAACTGGTAGATGTAGGGTATTTGGATTTCCAGAAGGCATTCGATAAGTTGCCACATAAAAGATTATTGCACAAGATCGGAGCTCACGGTATTGGGGGTAAAGTATTAGCATGGATTGAGGATTGGTTAACTCACAGAAGACAGAGGGCTGAACGGCAGTGCCCTTTAAACTCAGCGCGGTGCCCACATTCAGCGGCCGCCGCCAAGCCCCCGCGATATTAATTACGGGGGCTCATTTCCATCGAGGCCGCCCGTCACCCTCCCCATATTACGTGAGGAGATCCGGGACATTCGGCACAGGGAGAGAGTTTTTGACAGTTGTGTAGCAGGTGCTAGGGCCCTATTTTAAGCGTCCCAGCATCTGCTTCCTGACAGCTGTCAAAGAATACTTACCTGACTGCTGAAGAGTGGGGCTGCTGTCAATCTGGCAGCAAAGCAGAAAGTGATGCAGAAACCCAGCAGGTCAGGCAGCATCTGTGGAGAGAGAAGCAGAGTTAACTTGACCAAGTTCACAGACCTGAAAGTTAACTCTGCTTCTCTCTTCACAGATGCTGCCTGACCTGCTGAGTTACCCCAGCACTTTCTGCTTTGCTATCACATACTTACCCTGCTGTGTCCCAGTGTCCTATAAAGTGGCGATCCTCTTCTTCCACTCCAGTGTAACATTCCTTCTTGTACGCATGCCGCACCAGGGGGAATAATCTTAATTTTGCACATTCCATGGCGTGAGACTGAAATATATCATCAAAGGCGAGTATTCTTCTTTGGCCTCCTTATCTCGAGAGACAATGGATAAGCGCCTGGAGGTGGTCAGTGGTTTGTGAAGCAGCGCCTGGCGTGGCTATAAAGGCCAATTCCAGAGTGACAGGCTCTTCCACAGGTGCTGCAGAGAAATTTGTTTGTCGGGGCTGTTACACAGTTGGCTCTTCCCTTTCGCCTCTGTCTTTTTTCCTGCCAACTACTAAGTCTCTTCGACTCGCCACACTTCAGCCCCGTCTTTATGGCTGCCCGCCAGCTCTGGCGAACGCTGGCAACTGACTCCCATGACTTGTGATCAATGTCACAGGATTTCATATTGTGTTTGCAGACGTCTCTAAAGCGGAGACGTGGACGGCCGGTGGGTCTGATACCAGTGGCGAGCTCGCTGTTCAATGTGACTTTGGGGATCCTGCCATCTTCCATGTGGCTCACATGGCCAAGCCATCTCAAGCGCCGCTGACTCAGTCGTGTGTCTAAGCTGGGGATGTTGGCCGCCTCGAGGACTTCTGTGTTGGAGATGCGGCCCTGCCACCTGATGCCAAGGATTCTCCGGAGGCAGCGAAGATGGAATGAGTTGAGACGTCGCTCTTGGCTGACATACACTGTCCAGGCTTCGCTGCCAGAGAGCAAGGTACTGAGGACACAGGCTTGATACACTCGGAATTTTGTGTTCCGTGTCAGTGCGCCATTTTCCCACACTCTCTTGGCCAGTCTGGACATAGCAGTGGAAGCCTTTCCCATGCGCTTGTTGATTTCTGCATCTAGAGACAGAATATACAACATAAATAAAACCAAAATTGAAGAATAATTACCTACTATGAGTATCTAAGCATCTGACTGTGAAAAGCCGCAGTCTAATATGCATTTGGAATCTGTATTCATTTCTCTGCGAACTGCGATGTGAAAATACATGTAACCACAATTATATCATCAATGTTAAAAAAACAGGGAAAAATGTTCGTATTCTAGCTGCATTGCCAACTACAAATATTACACCATTAAATATGATCAACTGCTGCAGAAGCAAAGTGTTCGTGAACATGTGTTGATGTGTAATTGTTGAAAAACCCATGACAACAGCACAGATTAGGCCCCTCCCCCACCCTGCCCCAATGTCGCAATGGTTTTCAAACATGTGCAAGACAAACCTTGCAGTCAGACGTCAGAGCTGTTACATGGTGGAGTTACCTTTGCATTTAAAGGACCACACCAAAAGCCGAGGATGGCAGAGGGGTATTCTAGGGTGGCCCCGCAGTGTAGTGAAGCTTCCCTGCTCACCCTCCTCTAGGCTGTGTGGGCAAAGCGGGAGGTCCTTTTCACCAGCGATGGTAAGAAGATGCTCTACCGCCAGAACAAGGCATTCTGGCTGGAGGTGACAGAGAAGGTGAGTAGCCGTGTGACTATCCAACATCAAAGGGTCCAATGAAAGAAGGGGGTGAACAATCACTCTCCCAGCCAGCTGGACCCTCTAAGCTTCATGTGCACAGGGTACGACTGCCAAAGTCATCCACAGCCAAAGGGCTATCATAGCAGCAGCCTTCCTGCAGTCAGGCTACTGGCGCAGAAGTGGCACCGCGTAGGAGAATCTGCAAGCATTTCCAACAAGCATCCTGACACAGACGGGTCTGCATGGGTGACACAACACCCTGGAAAGGCCGGGAACAAATTTGTCTTCACTAACATTGCAGCACTTTTACTGTGTGAATGAAGTGTACCAGCATGTACTGATCGTGGCTCCTCCCATTACAGTATTGGTCTTCCAGAATTGCCAATGTATGAAATAACATCATTGCCATGTCAGTATCACTCATGTGCATCTTTACGGATGCAGGAATGTGGACAATGACTCAGTATTCTGCTGTGAGTAATGGTGTACACAAAGATGTTGCAGATGTGGACTGCTGCACAACAGGTGAATGAGGGTGCTGTGTGGCGTGCAGAGCCCATGGTGGTTCCTATGTCATGGAGAACCTTTGATCAATGAGGTGCTGCCGTGCATCCTGAGCTCACTGCTCACCCTGCACACAGTGCCTGGATGTTCTCTTTCCTCCCATGTACCTTCCCTGCTGTAAGACCTCAGGGTCATCATCGTCTGAGGATGAGTCCTGCTCATGTCTCTCCTCATCCTGCAAGGCCTCCCCACTATTGACTGTGTCATTGTGCAGAGCACCGCAAACAGCAATGATACAAGTTATCCTTTCCGGCCTGTCCTGCGGGGCACCACTCCAGGCAGCGGAATCGCATTTTAAGCCTGCCGATCGCCTGCTCAGTGGTAGCTCTTGTAGCTCTGTGGCTGGCGTTGTATCGTTCTTCTGCAGCAGTGCTGGGTGTCTCACTGGTGTCAGCAGCCATGTCTACAAGGTGTAGCCCTTGTCTCCTAGAATCCACCCCTCCATCTGAGCCATTTCAGCGAACAGCAATGGCAACTGTGACTGGCACAGGATGTGTCACCACCTCTCTCGACATCCGCAGTTGCCTCTGACACTGGCGCTCTGGCATCTGCAGGTATATTATAGAGTCATAGAGTCGTACAGCATAGAAATAGGCCTTTCGGCCCATCGCATCCATGCTGACCATAATGCCTATCTATACTAATCCCCTCTGCCTGCATTAATTCCATATCCCTCTATGCCTTGCTCATTCAAGTACCTGTCCAGATGCCTCTTAAATGTCGCTGCTGTTCCTGCCTCCACCACCTCCTCAGGCAGCTCATTCCAGATACCCACTATTCTTTCTGTGAAAAATTGACCTCTTTGATCCCCTTTAAACCTCCTTCCTCTCACAAATCTATGCCCTCTAGTTTTACTCACCCCGACCATGGGAAACAGACTCTGGCTATCTACCCTATCTATGCCTCTCATAATTTTAGATACCTCTATCATGTCCCCTCTCAGTCTCCTTCGCTCCAGGGAAAACAGACCCAGCCTCTCCAATCTCTCTTTATAACTCAAGCCCTCCAAACCAGGCAATGTGCTTGTGAATCTTTTCTGCACCCTCTCTTTCTTAATCACATCTTTCCTGTAGTGCGGCCACCAGAACTGCACACAGTACTCCAAATGCGGCCGAACCAACGTTATGTACAACTGTAACATGACGTCCCAACTCTTGTACTCAATGCCTCGGCCGATGAAGGCAAGCATGCCATACGCCTTCTTCACCACCCTGTCTACCTGTGTTGCCACTTTCAGGGAACTATGTACTTGCACCCCAAGGTCTCTCTGCTCAGTGGGACTTGTCGATCCACGGGGATCTGTAGTGGCGAGCTCACCTTGGGTGCTGCTGCTCACGACTGGGTGGCCCTATGTGTGCTGCAACTGCCTGTTGGTTTTACCTGCAGCTCATATGGATCCTCTCAAGAAGCGCATCAATGAATATACCGTGAACCATCCTCATCTTCAAGCTGCAATTCAGCTCGGTTCCTTCAATGCTTCGAAGGTTCCTGACAGGACAGAGACTGATGTTGACTGGTACATCAGGTGCTTTCATACAGCAGCTGTGTGGTATGGCAGAACATTTCCTGTCTTAGCTCCCACTAAGAGTGGCACCGCATGACCACATAGAGATTGAACATGCTGCATAGACTGACCCACAAGACATACAAGCTTCACACACCTACCATCTGTGGCACTCTCCCCACATACAGGGAGACTCGAGTGCCATTGCTCCTTCAATAACAGAGGCAGTCAATGACGCAGAGCTGCCAACCATAACGGAGGGGGAAATCGCAGTGGCTACCTTCCAGAATACAGAGTTAGACCCCTGCAAATCCCCCCTCCCTCCTGCCCTTAAAAATGCAGAGTTAGACCCCTGAATATCCCCCCTCCCTCCTGCCCTTAAAAATGCAGAGTTAGATCCCTGCACATCCCTCTCCTCCCTTGAAGAATACAGAGTTAGACCCCTGCACATCCCCCCTCCTCCCTTTAAGAATAGTTAGATCCCTGCACATCCCTCTCCTCCCTTGAAGAATACAGAGTTAGACCCCTGCAAATCCCCCCTCCCTCCTGCCCTTAAAAATGCAGAGTTAGACCCCTGCATATCCCCCCTCCTCCCTTTAAGAATACAGAGTTAGACCCCTGAATATCCCCCCTCCTCCCTTTAAGAATAGTTAGATCCCTGCACATCCCTCTCCTCCCTTTAAGAATACAGAGTTAGACCCCTGCACATCCCTCTCCTCCCTTTAAGAATGCAGAGTTAAACCCCCTGCACATCCCCTCCTCTCTTTAAGAATACAGAGTTAGACCCCCTGCACATTCCCTCCTCTCTTTAAGAATGCTGAGTTAGCCCCCTGTGTATCCCCCTCCCGTAATGCAGAGTGAGACCCCTGAATAACACAACTTACCTTCGCTGGCGGCAGGTTCTGCCTCTGAGGACCCGTCGGCTTTTCAAATCGTGAACAGGACGGCTCGTGACCGCCGCCTGTTCAATGAAAAATCCGGAAGTGTCGGTGCAGAGGTGGCGGGCTGCTTAATCAGCATAGGTAAGTAATCATTACCATATGGTAATTGTGGTGTCACCGCCGTGCAGAGGGGTCTGCAACGAGGTCCTGCCACTACCGGTAAAATTTGATGGACCTGTCTCGACGTCGCGGGTCATGGTGAGCTTCTCTCCACAGTATTTTACCGGCACCCACTCTGTGAACCGGGGCATTGAGGGGCCGGTAACATTCAGCCCAGAGAGTCAGGATTAATGGGTCTTTATCAGGTTGGAAAGACCTAATTTGTGGAGTGCCACAAGGATCAGTCCCAGGACCTCAATTATTTGCTGTCTCTATTAATGACTTGGAGGAGGGGACAGAGTGTAATAGATCCAAATTTGCTGACGATACAAAAATAGTTGGGAGGGCATGTTGTGATGAGGACATAAGGAATCTGCAAGGGGATATGGATACGTTGAGTGAGTGGGCACAAACTTGGCAGATGGAGGTTAATGTAGGAAAGTGTGAGGTCATGCACTTTGGTCGGAAGAATCAAAAGGCAGACTATTATTGAAATGGAGAGAGACTTCAAAAAAGTGCAGCACAGAGGGATCTGGGTGTTTTTGTGCATGAAACACAAAAAGTTAGCATGCAGGTACAACAAGTAATTACGAAGGCAAATGGAATTTTGGCCTTTATTGCCAGGGGACTGGAGTTTAAAAATAGGGAAGTTTTGTTGCAACTATACAGGGTTCTGGTGAGGCCACACCTGGATTACTGTGCACAGTTCTGGTCCACGTATTTAAGAAAGGATTATTTGATTCACTAGGTTGATTCCTGGGATGAAGGGATTCACTAATCAAGAACGGCGCACATGTTAAGCCTTTATTCATTAGAGTTTAGAAGAATAAGGGGTGATCTTATTGAAACTTACAAGATTCTGAGGGGGCTTGACAGGGTAGATGTTGAGAAGATGTTTCCACTCGTGGGGGATTCTCAAACTAGGGGACATAGTTACAGAATAAGGGGACACTCATTTAAAACTGAGATGCGAAGGAATTTCTTCTCTCATAGGGTAGTGAATGTCTAGAATTCTCTACCTCAGAGAGTGGTGGAGGCTAGATCGCTGAAAGTATTTAAAGAGGAGGTAGATAGATTTTTGAAATTTCGGGGAGTTGAGGGCTATGAGGTGCTGGCATGAAAGAGGAGTTGAGGTCTGGGGCAGATCAGCCATGATCTTATTGAATGGCAGGGAAGGCTTGAGGGGCTGAATGGCCTACTGCTGCTCCTATTTCTTATTTTTTTGTGTTCCTGTAGGCCCCGGAGATAAAGAAGTGCGGGGCTTCAAGGCCGCTGCTTCTTGCAGAAGCTGTTCTCTTTAACTGAAACTGTTTAAAATTAGACAGGCTAAAAAGGGTGGCCTCTAGATCATGTGATCCCTTCAAGTAGCTGTCCCACCTCCTGTTGGTCTTACGACATATTAGAGTCAGTGAAGTGATCTCCCACTCCATTTTAAACACGCTGAACACTGAAGTAAATCAACTTAATATGCTGTGTATATACAGAAACCAGAGAGAAAAAAATGGATGTTCTCAAACTCAAAAGATTCTTCAGCAAAAACATGCAGTACCCAGAACAAAAGGGTCAACATGCACATTAAGAGCTGAGTTTTTAACATATTTGTACCCTACTGGCTACTAGTTTCACTGTGTTGAATGGCAGCTGACGATAACACCCAAGTGCACAGAAATTCTATAATTTCCACTTGGTTTTCATCCGTTCATGACAGTGGCACAATGTTACTTGCCACTTATCAACCCAAGCCTGAATATTGTCCAGGTTTTGCTGCATACAGGCACAGACTGAGGAATTGTGAATGGTACTGAACACTATGTAATCATGATTAAAAATCTCCACATCTGACCTTATGATGGGGGGAAAGTCATTGATGAAGCAGCTGAAGATGTTTGGGCCTAGGACATGGCCCTGAAGAACTCCTACAGCAATATCTTGAGGCCGAGATGATTGGCTTCCAACAATCACAACCATCTTCACTGACATCTGACTCCAGCCAGAGGAGAGATTTCCCTCTGATTCTCATTGACTTCAATTGTCCTTGGGCTCCTTGATGCCACACTCGGTTAAATGATGCCTTGATGTCAAGGGCAGTCACTCTCACCTCATCTCTAGAATTCAGTTCTTTTGCCCATGTTTAGATCAAGGTTGTAATGAGGTTTGGAGCAGAGAGAGGCCCCAACATGTTGCACCAGGGACATGTGACAAAATTAATGACTCTGTCACAGACATGGGGGCTATTAATTTGCATATAAAGTGAATAGCCAATCTAATACCTTCAAAACACAATCTGATTTAAAACACATTTCTCCCTATAAATAATGTCACTAAGCATGTAGACATCAATGGAGAGTAGCACAACTGTATTAGCTAGCTAACAAAACAGTATGCAATGCCAATGCAAACTATTTTTTGTTGACAGACTAGAGCGAGCTACATCATGTCACTGGGTGGTAGATGGACCTTATCGGATAACCTCTGTGGATTCACATTGTATCAGGAGTGTATTCATCCAATAAACCATGAAACTCAAGGAGAGAATTGTTATTGTGGTTATTGAGGTGAGGCAGTAGAAAAACCAGCAAAAGGAAGATGGACCATTTCTCACAATGCTGTTGTCACAAGATAATTTAACCTGTGATGGTCAATGTTTGTGCAACTTCTCCACCTGCTTGTATTATGTCTCTGCAGACAGGGCAGCCAACAAAACGGCAGTAAATTAATCACCATTTAATCTTTTATACAAGCTAACTCGATACAAGCTGTCTTTATAATTTAACCCTCTAAACCCCAGTGCCATTCTGGCAAATCAGTGCTGTACCCCCTCCAGGGTGGTCGAGACAGAAACCCTCATTGCATTTAAAAATACTTGGATATGCACTACAAAGAACAAAGAACAGTACAGCACAGAACAGGCCATTCGGCCCTCCAAGCTGACACGAGGAGACTGGATGAATTGTAACCCACGCCGAGGTCCCTTTAAATAGAAATTCTTAGCTAGTCAGGTGCAGGTCATCATCACACCCGCCCACTCGGATTGGTCAGGAATCCTGGAAGCCGGGTGGGAATGCTGTGGCTGAGTTAAAAAGCCACGGCAAAGTCCACACCTCGATCTTTCAGGTCCCAGCCCACTGACAGACTCCCCCAGGTGTGAGTAGGTGTCAGTGTTAAAATTCAGTCTAAAATCTCTCTCTGGAAGGTGTTTTCCAGAGGGAACTGCCAAGCAGCTGGAAACACTGAACCTTTATTGAGTTCAGGTTATCTGAAGCTGATAGACCCCCCATGAAGAGCAGCTCAATCTCACCTTCTTTTCACTGGAGAGTTTCCCAGACCCCAGGAAACCTGTGCTGGAGGCGTTAAATCCAAAGCATTCTGAAAATGTATTGAAAATCCAACCCTTTCTATGTAATTGTGATTTTAAATGGTGTGTTAATTGTCGACCCACCTGTCTGAATGATTACACCAGCAGGCAAATTATTCACGTGCAGTCAATTGGGTGTCAGTGAAAGCTGGAAGTGGATGTATTGGAGCCGGGCTGTGGTCAAGCTTCAATTTTCTCTGATTTTTAGCTGATTCCATCCCTCTCATTCTTGGCTGTTAAAATCCTCTCCCCAGCCTCAAACTCAAAGGTTACGAGGAAGCTGTTTGGAGGTGAAAATTCACCCTGATGTCGGATCATAGGGAGTGTTTTTGTGAGCTGAGGGACAGGTGAATTGCTGAAGTGAGTAAAAGGAGCGAAATTCTTCATCTGGACACCATGTACTTACCAGCTGCTCAGCACATCCCCTCCCCCACTCACCACAACCCTTCCCCCACTCACCACAACCCCTCCCCCACTCACCACAAACCCTCCCCCACTCACCACAACCCCTCCCCCACTCACCACATTCCCTCCCCCAATCACCACAACCCCTCCCACACACACCACAACCCCTCCCTCATTCACCACAACCCCTCCCCCACTCACCACAACCCCTCCCCCACTCACCACAACCCCTCCCCCACACACCACAACCCCTCCCCCACACACCACAACCCCTCCCCCACTCACCACAACCCCTCCTCCACTCACCACATCCCCTCCCCCAATCACCACAACCCCTCCCCCACACACCACAACCCCTCCCCCACTCACCACAACCCCTCCCCCACTCACCACATCCCCTCCCCCAATCACCACAACCCCTCCCCCACACACCACAATCCCTCCCTCACTCACCACAACCCCTCCCCCACTCACCACAAACCCTCCCCCACTCACCACAACCCCTCCCCCACTCACCACATTCCCTCCCCCAATCACCACAACCCCTCCCCCAAACACCACAACCCCTCCCTCACTCACCACAACCCCTCCCCCACTCACCTCAACCCCTCCCCCACTCACCACACCCCCTCCCCCACTCACCACAACCTCTCCCCCACTCACCCCAACCCCTCCCCCACTCACCAGAACCTCTGCCCCAATCACCTCAACCCCTCCCCCACTCACCACAACCCCTGCCCCAATCACCACAACCCCTCTCCCACTCACCACCACCCCAACCCCACTCACCACAAACCCTCCCCCACTCACCAGATCCCCTCCCCCACTCACCACAACCCCACCCTCACTCACCACAACCACTGCCCCACTCACCACAACCCCTCCCCCACTCACCACAACCCCTCCCCCACTCACCACTTCCCCACCCCCACTCACCACAGCCCCTCCCCCACTCACAACAGCCCCTCCCCCACTCATCACATCCCCACCCCCACTCACCGCAACCCCTCCCCCACTCACGATCAAACACTCCCCTGCTCACCACCAGAATCTCTGTTATCCAATCCAATCTGATCACTTTCCCACCGAGCGGTCTAGTTTAAAGTTATTCCCTCTTCCTCTGTAAGATCACCTGCCATGACGCAGGTGAATCCCTTTGAATTTGAGCTGCAGACAACTTTCTCACATTCTGCATTACACCAGCTACTGTCACAAACTTCAAACAATGTCAGGAACTAACGGCAATTATAGCATCATAGAAGGGTTACAGCACAGAATGAGGACATTTGGCCCATCATGTCTGTGCTGTCTCTCTGTGAGGACAATGTAACTAATCCCACTCCCCATCCTTTACCCACAGCCCTGCAAATGATTTCTTTTCAGGTGCTGATCCAATTCTCTATTGAAATCCCCTGAAATCGGTGTCCTCTGGTTCTCAGCCCTTCCACCAATGGGAACAGGTTCAGTCTATTTATTCTGTCCAGTCACCTCTGTTAAACTCCAGAAATCTTGTTCTAGAAGGATAAGGCTGGAGCCTATATTTACTCAGTTTCACATTTATTGTGCAGAAAAAAAGGATTACAAACATGCAGCTCTGCACACAAATCCCTCTCCCAGTCCCACTGAGTGTCTGCTTTTAAGTGTTCAACTAAAACCCAATTAACTCCCTTCACCTGCACATAATCACACAATTACCAGATTCCCTTCTTTCTTTTACAATACAATTTAGATTAACATGCTCAAAGAATACTTCAAAAAGAATCAAAATTAAATTCCATATTGATCTTAAAGTTTTTTTATATTGTTAGATATCCCTCATCGAGCAACTCCAACAATTCCTTTGCACTCACACTTCTCTTTATGAAACAATCAAATCGCTGATGACTTGCATCTCCCCATTTGAGTTTGGAGATTTCCTTTCTCTCCAGCATTTATTTCAATCCATTGAAGTCAATACGTAGTCTTTGATCACTCACACTTTTTGTAGAATGTACATTGTCCCACAAAGAACTATTATCCAAATAACAGTTCAATGAGTATTCTATCTTCAGGATGTCCCTTGTTCAGAATTTCACCCAAAATATATGACAAATAGAACTCCATGTCCACTGCCTCCACAAGACCAGTGTTTCTGCAGCTAAAGTGCATTTAACAACCCATTTTATTTTCTTAGCCTCCTAAGCTAAAGGACAAGATTTCCCATTTTCACCCATCAGACATATTATGAAGCCAGCCGCACACGAATACCCATCATCAAGATTAGCATGTGAAGCATCACTAAAAATTATTAGCTTCATGTTCTTTGGGTCACCTAAGGATGGGAACTTCAGTGCACATTTCTCCACATTTAGCTTTTTCAATGTTTTATTTGCCCTTAAAACATTCTTGACTTTTGGATGTTTCATCATCGTGCTTAACTCCAGCACATCAAAACTAACATCAGGCCTAGTCTGAGAGCCCAACCAGTTTAATTGACTCACCAGGCTTCGCAATTGTTCAATCTCTGCTTTAGATAGATCGTTACCTTTCTGTGATGACCGAACACGATTAACTGGGATGGGAGTAACATTCTCTAAATAGGATTGTGGATTCAAACCTATTCCAGACTTATTCAGCTTAACATCTAAACCAATATCTTTAAAGGCCCCACAAGCCTGACTCCCAATCTTAAATTCTGCCTTAATCTTATTAATAACATATTTCTCAAAATCCGCAGTACCACCGCATAAGATATTATCAACATACATCATGAAGATGCCTGAAAGTTTCTCTTTATGAGACCAATAAAACGTTGCAGGATCTGCTTTTAGTTGAACACAACCAATTTTCAACAAAAGAGATCTCACTGAGAAATACCACACCCTGGAAGCATCATTAAGGCCACAGACACATTTGTTCAGTTTCCATAATTTTCCTTCTGTATCTGCTGCCTCTTCAGGTGGTTTCAGATACACTTCTCCCTGAAAAGTATCACCTTGCAGAAACACAGCTTTTTTGACAATGGATTTACATTCCCATAAATATGTGGCCAAAAGAGTCAAAAAGATTTTTTGATTACTTTTCCAGCTGTGGGTGAGTCCACTCTAACATCGATATCCCCCAATCGCTCTTCAAACCCCCTCACAACTAACCTCACTTTAGCCTTATAAATTCCATCAGGAAGGACTTTCTCAGTACAAATCCATCTCTGTGACAAGGCCGACTGTCCCCTCTCTGCTACCTCAGAATAGACGCCAAACTCTCTCCAACTCTCTAATTCCTTATCTTTTACTTCTCTTTTTAGTTTATCCTCCAGTTTACTGACAGCCACTAAAACTTCATGATCATGAGGACTTCTGCTTCCAATTCTATTCAGAGACTGCCGTCTAGCCTTCATTTCATTGTGTAATCTGATGTCTTTTGGAACGACTGCTCGAAGATTTCCCTCACGCTTTATCGGAGGCTCTTTCTCCAGTACGTGGTCACTTCCTCAGGCAAGAGTCACTTCCTGACCCACTATCAAAACTTGCACTGCACTTTCTTACCCTCCACACTTTCACCCCACTCTGCCAGTCCATGGCCCTAGCTTCTTGGCCATCATCTTGAACATTTAACCAATATTTAAACTTGATTTTCCTGCACGCTCCACAGTTGTCGCATCCTTCCATTTATCAGACCCCTCTGGAATATATGTCACCCGAGTACCTACTCGAGACAAATTGGTCTTTGGATGTGATAGCTCTTTCCTGAGCATCATGATCGGTTACATTACTATCCAACTCTTGATCTACCTGTGCCTCAGGACCTTCATCACAAATATTTGAAGAACAAGGTGCCCCTCTTCCCTCTATCAGCTGCTCAAATTCTGAGATTTTGTAATCAACCCCAATTAATCGTGAAGAATGAACCTTAACAGTTTGATTTCCATGCTTGATAACGACTGTCTTACCATCCCGACCGATTATCTTACCAGGGCCCTTCCATTCCCTATGGCCTCTCTTTTATAATGGACCAAATCTCAAAGAACAAAGAACAGTACAGCACATTCGGCCCTCCAAACCTGTGCTGATCTTGATGCCTGCCTAAACTTATATGCAATGCTTATAGAAGGTGCTTTGGCATTTGTATCTGGTCCAAAACTATTTCAGCTAAGATGAAACTTGAACCCATAACCACCGCTTCAGAAGATCAATACTTTATCCATTAAGCTGCTGGAGCCCGATACTATTGTAAGCCAGGAAAATTGATAGAGAGTCAGATGGTTTAGGGTGGAAATTCCAGAGCTTGGGTCCTTGGCAGCTGAAGACACAACCATCAATGCTGTTGTGATGAAATTCGGCCATGCTCAAGAGGTCAGAAATTGAAGGAGTGTCGATAGCTCGAAGGCTTGTTGGGCAGGAGAAGGCGACAGATATAGGAAGGGGTGAGGCCATAGAGAAATATGAAAATAATGATGAGAATTTTAAAATTTGAGGCATTGCTGGGAGCCAACACAAAGCAGTGATCACAGGGGAGTTTGGTGTGTGTTAGGACTCAGGCAGCAGAATTTAGGATGAACTGAAGTTTATAGAGGGTGGAAGATGGGAGGCTGGCCAGGACAGTATTGGAAGAGTCAAGTCAAGAGGTATTGGAGTGGAGTGGATTTGTAGTCAGAAGCTCATTTCGGAGTCAAATGCGAATTGAAGCAAATGACCAATCTGGTGCAGCCTCAGAGATTTGCCAGGGAGAGAGATGGGGCCGGTGGCTAGGGAATGGAATTTGTGGTGGAGACCAACGACAATGGCTTCAGTCTTTCCAATATTTAGGGGGAGAAAAATTCAGCTCAGGAAAGCGAATCGAATGTTTTTGTTTATTGCGAGCGGAATTGAATACAAAAGTAGGGAGGTTATGCTTCAGTTATATAGGGGATTTGGTGAGACCACATCTGGAGTATTGTGTACAGTATTGGTCTCCTTATTTAAGGAAGGATGTAAATGTGTTGGAAGCAGTTGAGAGAAAGTTTACTAGACTAATACCCGGAATGGGTGGTTGTCTAATGAGGAAAGGTCGGACAGGCTCGGCTTGTATCCGCTGGAGTTTTAAAGCTTAAGAGGCAACTTGATTGAAGCATTTAAGATTCTGAGGGGTCTTGACAGTGTGGATGTGGAAAGGATGTTTCCTCTTGTGGGAAAATGTAGAACTAGGGGTCACTGTTTAAAATAAGGGGTTGCCCATTTAAGACACAGATGAGGAGAAATTTTTTCTCTCAGAGGTTCATGAGTCTTTGGAATTCTCTTCCTCAAAAGGCAGTGGAAGCAGAGTCTTTGAATATTTTGAAGGCAGAGGGAGATAGATTCTTGATAAGCAAGGGGGTGAAAAGTTATTGGGGTAGGTGGGAATGTGGAGTTGAGGTTGCAATCAGATCAGCCATGAACTTGTTGAATTGTGGAGCAGGCTTGAGGGGCCGAGTGGCCTATTCCTGCTCCTAATTCGTGTGTTTGTATGTAGTACTGGATGTCGGACAAGCAGTCTGACGATTCAAAATGGAGGGGTCGAGTGAAGTGGTAGTGAGTTAGAGCTGGGAGCCATCAGTGTACAGAATGAACCTGACATGTTTTGAAGGGGCAGATTGGAAATAGGAGGGACCAAGGATAGATTCTTGGGCAACTCCAGAGGTAACAGTGAGAGAGTGGGAAGAGAAGCCATTGCAGGTGATTCTCTGGGTAAGATTAGATAGATAAAAATGGAAGCAGGTGAATGCAGTCCCACCCAGCTGGATGATGAGGATGATGTAGTTCACTGTGTCGAAGGTTGCAGACAGGTTAAGAACAATGAGGAGAGCAAGTCTACCATGATCACAATCACATAGGATGTCATTTGTGACTTTGATAAAGGCCATTTGTGTTAGTGACAGGGATGGAAACTAACTGAAGGAATTCAAGTATCGAATTATGGAAAGATGGGTGAATTTGGGAGGTGACAACACATTGAAGGAGTTTGGAGAGGAACAGGAGATCAGACATGGAGCAGGAGGAGGGGTGTGTGAGGAGAGGGGTGATGATGGCAAATTTGAAGGAAAGGGGACAATACCTGAGAAGAGGAAATTCAAACTCTGAAGTTTTCACGGTGGGATATGAACTGACATTGACTGCATTATTAATCAAGTAACATAACCAGAGAACCGATTGGTGCAACTGCATGTGAGCAATTAGTACATTGATTGCAGGGTGAAATGTTGACTGTCCATGGGAAGCAAGTGGTTTTGCTTGTTGCACCGGCTCCAACTTTCAGAGGTTGATAAGGCTCCATGCTGCCTGAAGCAATTTAATTTCTGTGTATTTCAGTGAAAGAGCTGGTTTCACAGAATAGCAATGATTTAAAAACTCACCACACCCCAGGTGGGACTTGAACCCACAATCCCTGGCTCCGGAGGCCAATGCCTTATCCATTAGGCCACTGGGGCTGCTCAATGTTTACTTTTGGTGCTTGCAACTTGTCACTTCTTATATATGAAATCACTGCCGAAACCTTATGTCTTTGTGTCAGTCGCCCTTTCTTCTTTTGCACAACCACATTCGAATCATAGAATCTTAGAGCACAGAAAGAGTCCTTTCAGCCCATCATGTCTGTGCCAGCTATTCGAAAGAGATTTCTAATTTAGTCTAATTTGTCGATTGAGGGATAAATATTGTGCAGGGCACCAGTGAGAACTCTCCTGTTCCTCAACAAAAGAGCCTTGGGATCTTTTTGATCCACTTGAGGAATCGACAGGGACTTGGTTTAATCTATCACCCAAAAAGAATGCAGACCCGGCAGTGCAGCACTCTCTCTGTGTGACACTGGGAGAATCAACATAGAATTCTGTTCTGAAGTAACTGGAGGTAGAGGTTAAACACGGTCTACTGACAGAGAGACAAAAGTGTAACCAGCTGAACCACAGCTGACACCCATTACAGTACCACCAATCTGAAGTTCTTGAAATCAATGTTGAGTCCATGAGGTTGTTAAGAGCTTTATTGAAAGATGAGGTGCTGTTCCTCGAGCTTCCATTGAGCTTCATTGGAACAGTGAAGGAGGTCAAAGGCAGAGATGTAAGAGTAGAAGTGGGATGGAGAATTAATATGGTTAGTGACTGGAAGATCACTTTCAAGTTTGCAGACTAGACGGAGGTGTTGAGCAAAAAGATCACCTAATCTGCATTTAGTGCCTGCAGTGTAGAGGAGATGACATCATGTGCAGTCAATACAGTACAGTAAATTGAAGGAAGTACAGGTAAATCACTGTTTCACCTGGTAGGAGTGTTTAGGCCCCTGGACGATGGGAAAGGAGGAGTTGAAAGGCAGGTGTTACATCTCCTGCACTTGCACAGGAAGATGTTATGGGACGAGGAGTGAGTGATTGAAGAGCCTCCACAAGGCAGAGAGGTCTGTTCACCAAACAACCACAGAACTAAGGGTGGTGCAGTGGTTTGCACTGCAACCTCACAGCTCCCATGACGTGGGGGCTCAATTCTGGGTACTGCTTGTGCGGAGTTTGCAAGTTCTCCCTGTGACCATGTGGGTTTTTAGTAGGTGCTCTGGTTTTCTCCCACAGCCAAAGACTTGCAGGTTGATAGGAAAATTGCTCCTAGTATAGGTAGGGGGGATGGGGTAGGAATATGGGATTAATGTAGGATTAGTATAAATGGGTGGTTGATGGTCACCACAGACTTGGTGGGCCAAAGGGCCTGTTTCAGTGCTGTATCTCTAAATAAATAAACTGCCTTTGTCATCAGGTTTGCAGGAATAGGCCATTTAGCCCCTCGAGCCTGTTCCACCATGCAATGCAATTATGGCCGATTTATGACCTAACTCAGTTTTCCCACCATTGCCCCTTATTTCTTTGGACCCCCACAGTTTCTAGATTTACACCATTTAGAAACTATCCTGCTCTATCCTTTTCAGCTCCATAGTGGATGACCAACACACACTGCTATTGAAATCCATTGCCACAGTTTTGCCCATTCACTTAATCTATCAATATCTCTTCGTAATTTGATGTTCCATCTACACTGCTCACAATGACACAGCCTCCACTGCTTTCTGGGGAAGAGAATTCCACAGACGAACGACCCTTTGACAAATAAAAAATTCTCCTTATTTCAGTTTTAAAAAGGAGACCTCTTACACTTAAACTGTTTCCCCTAGCCCTAGTCTCTCCCACAAGAGGAAACATCCTCCTGGTATCCACTCTAGCAAGTTCCCTCATCTTATATGTTTCAATAAGATCACTTCTCATTCTTCTAAATTTCAACAGGTAAAAGCCCAACCTGCTCAGTCTTTCTTCATAATATAAGTACTTCATCCCCCGGATTTAGTCGAGTGAGGCATCTATGAACTGCTTCTAATGCAATTATATTCTTTACCAAATAAGGAGACTAAAACTGTAGACAGTACTCTGGATGTGGTCTCACCAAGGTCCTATACAGCTGCAGTAAAACTTCCCTACTTTATGCAGTGTTATGACTGAGGTGGGAGGAGGGCACTGTCTTTTCTTGTTCCACTTCTCTGCAGGTCACACATATATTTTTAAAAATGTTTACCCAGTTACCGATGCAGTCAATCATATACTCTACTCTTATCTCAGAATAAAATACGCCAACCAGGTTTCTTCAATAAACAACAACATCATCAGTTCATTACAAAGCAAGACTTAACCAGTAACAAAGCAAAGCATTAACACACAGATTGAAAAATGAAAGTTCCCCTTTTAAATTCCCCACACACAAACTCACACAGACTGAAAAAAATACAGACATTCTCTCTGCAGAGGTCTGTTACAAAACAAAGACAACAAAGAATACTTTGGCCAAATATTTGCTAATTCTTGAAAAAAAAGATATGGAAAAATGTTACTTGTCCCTTTTTAGCCTGGCATCCCAAATATGCATAAACGACTGTCACTGGGATCTTTCCAGAGCAGTTTTTTTCAGGTGACATTGAGGATCAGTTCAGCAGGCTTTGCAGGAGAAATGCAGGATCAGTTTCTCTATTTCTTACACTTGATTCTCAGGAAGTTCTCAAAGAGATGGAAGAGGGTGATCTAATGGTAGCTGCTCTCTTGGCAGGTTTTCTCCAACTCTTAAAAATAGTTCACACCTCAATATATTCTCCAAAATGAAACCAAAAGCAATATCTCAAAAGTCAAGCCTCCTGACCCCTATAAATCTTGACCTGTCATTTCCCGGTAAACATCTTCCCCAGGTCACCAGGGTTTCTATTGTTTATTGCTTAAAGCACATGACATCTAGCATGGTTGCTTTTAAACAACATTTAAGTGTCCTTTCAATGAACTGTCAACAACAAAACAAAGTCCAGCTTCTATGAAATCTTCAGCCTTCCAATGAAACCATCTCCACAATTGAAATATATGTTCTCAAAAACACATACTTAACAAAAAATACAGAAGCGTTTCATAACAGCGGTATAATATACATAAGCTGTTGCTAGGTTGATTATGTTAAAAGACTTTAAGGCCAGAATTTTACCCCCCCCCCCCCCACCCCACCACACAGGAGCAGGCTGGTGGCAGGGGGGGAGGGCAGGTGTGGTAAAATTGAGTGGGAGGTGGAGGGGGGATGCGTTACAATTCTTTTACACTGCAATTTTACGAGGGGCGGTGGCGAGAAACAGCCCACCTGCCACAGGCGGATCAGGACCCTTATGTGGCCAATTAACTGCCACTTAAGCGCCTCCTTCTGCCACCGCTGGTATTTTATCAGGTCTTAGGCCCCACAGAAGGCCACCAGGTGGGGGGCACCCTATCCCCCACAGAGGCCCCCCCCCTGAAGCCCCTACAGTCCCCACTGAGAAACAGTACTCCGCCCAACCATTCCCCCCTTGCCTTGCCGGGGTCAGTTCGGTTGTCCCCGGCAAGGCCCGGAAATTTGCCTCTCTTCCATGGATGGCATCCATGATCTTTGCTTCCTAATCAGTTGCTGGACCTGTATACTTACCTTTTGTGATTCATGTACCAGGACATCTAGATCCGTCTGTACCCACGAGTTCTGCAATCTTGCTCCATTTAAATAGTATACAGACTTTCTACTCTTCCTGCCAAATTTCACATTTTCCCACATTATAATCCATCTGCCAAATTTTTCGTACTCACTTAACCTATCTATATCCTTTTTAGTCTTTTTACATCACCTTGATAACTTACTTTCCTTCCTATCTATAAATTTAGCAATTGAAATACTTGTAGAAACTCTTACTATCTGTTTTTACATTACTAGCTAGTTTTCATTCATATTCTACTTTCTACCTCTTAATTAATTTTTCATGATTCTTTGCTGGTTCTTAAAATCTGTCCAATCTTCTGACTTATCACTAACCATTGCAGATTTATATAGCGCTTCTTTTAATTTGATACTATCCTGAATATCCTTATTTAGCCACGGATGATGCATCCTTCTCAAAGAATTTTTCTTTCTCGCTGGGCTAAATCTTTGCTGAGAGTTATTAAATTTTGCCTTAAAGGTCTACGCCTGCTTCTCCACTATCCTACCATTTAACCTAGTTTCACAGTTTACTTTCTGCCTTCATACCTTTGTAATTACCTTTATTTAGGTTTAAAACACAAGTCTTAGACCCACACTTTTCCCTTTCAAACTGAATGTGAAATTCTATCATGTTATGACCACTGTCGTCGAGAGGCTCCTGCACCATGAGATTATTGATTAATCCTGTCTTATTGTACATATCCAGGTCGAGACTAGCCTGCTCCCCAGTTGGCTCTAGACGTACTGTTCTAATAAATTGTCTGGAATACACTTTATTAACTCATTTTCTAGCCTACCTTTGCCAATCTGATTCGCCCAATCTACATGTAGATTAAAGTCACCCAAGACTGCAGTGGTACCTTTCTTACATGCCCCATTTCTTCCTGTATACTCTGCTCTACTGTGTAGCAGCTGTTAGGGTGGCCTATAAACTACTCCCACAAGTGCCCGCTTACCTTTCCTATTTCGTATCTCTACCCAACTGATTCTACATCTTGCAGCCTCACAGCTCCAGCGACCCGGGTTCAATTCTGGGTACTGCCTGTACGGAGTTTGCAAGTTCTCCCTGTGACCTCTTGGGTTTTCGCCGGGTGCTCCGGTTTCCTCCCACAGCCAAAGACTTGCAGGTTGATAGGTAAATTGACCATTATAAATTGCCCCTAGTGTAGGTAGGGGAATTGAGAGAGGGTACTGGGATTAATGTAGGATTAGTATAAATGGGTGGTTGATGTTCAGCACAGACTCGGTGGGCCGAAGGGCCTGTTTCAGTGCTGTATCTCTTAAAATAAAATCTCTTGCTGCAGCACTAATGATATCCTTAATAAACAGAGCTACTTCACCACCTTGTCCTAGCTTCCTGTTTTATTGAAATGTTGATTACCCTTCATTATTTATTTCTATCTGTACGAACAATTCATCCATTTTGTTGTGAATGTTACACACATTCAGATACAGAGCATTTAACTCTGTCTTTTTTACCACTTCTGCAGTCTTTGGCCTTATCTGCTGGTGTAGTCTTACGCTCTATCCCTTGCTGCCTCCTGCCACACTGATTATCATTACCCAAATCACTACCTGGCTCTATTACCTCATTGTTTCCCTTTGGTTTACCACATGTGAATGTGGGAATTTGGTTCACGTGCTAAGTTTGGTACAGAGAGGGAAATAGGTGCTCCTTTTTCAGCCTCCAGTCGCTGCAGAAGATATAAGTTGCTTCCGAGAAATAGAAGGCAACCTTGAGAGAGTGACATCACAGGAAAGCTGTAAGATGATTGGTTGGTGAGTAACTGCTCATCGGGAGTATCTGTAAATAGGAGCAGGATCCAGTTGTCGTGGTCCATGTAGGTACCAACGACATAGGTAGGATTAGAAAAGAGATTTTGCTTAGACAGTATGAGGAGCTAGGCACCGAATTAATGAGCAAGGGTAATAGTCTCTGGATTATTACCTGAACCACATGCCAATTGGCAGAGGGCACATAAGATTAGTGAAATGAATATGTGGCTCAAAGGCTGGTGTGGGAGAAACGGGTTTTGGTTCATGGGGCACTGGCACCAGTACTGGGGAAATTGGGGGCTGTACCGTTGCGACAGTCTGCGACATGCTGGGACCAATGATCCAGCAAACCATATAACTAGGGAAGTACAGAGTGCTTTAACAAGGGGGGTGAGAGATCAAGCTTGGGTAGATGTAGCAACTCAAGGGGTAGAGTCAAGGCAGGAGAGCAGAATAGTAATACGGGAAATGAAGGTCAGAGAATGGTAGCAAGGGCCAGAGAAAAATCCTAACAACACAACAAAAGTCAAGACTAAATGTTACAAAGATAACACAAAGACAAAACTAAAGGCTCTTTATCTGAATGCACGTAGCATTCATAACAAAGTAGATGAAATGATAGCGCACATTGAAGTAAATAAATATAGCCATTACGGAGACATGGCTGCAGGATGACAAGGATTGGGTCCTGAATGTTGAGGGGTATATGACATTCAAAACGAATAAGAAGCTAGGTAAAGGTGGAAGGGTAGCACTGTTACTCAAGGATGGCATTGGTGCAATTGTTAGAGATGACCTTGGTTCAGGAGATCAGGATATAGAATTGGTTTGGGTGGAGATGAGGAATAGTAGGGGAAATAAGTCACTCGTGGGAGTGGTCCACAGGCCCCCTAACAGTAATCACAATGTAGGATGAAGTATACAAGAAGAAATATTGGGTGCTTGTGATAAAGGGACAGCAATAATTATGAGTGATTTTAATCTATATATAAACTGGAAAAATCATATTGGCAATAGTAGCCTGGATGAGGAGTTCATAGAATGCTTGAGATAGTTTCTTAGAGTAGCACGTTCTGGAACCAACCAGGGAGCGGGTTATATTGGACTTGGCATTGTGTAATGTGACAGAATTAAATCATGACCTCAGAATAAAGGCACCTTTAGGTAGCAGCGAACACAACATGATTGAATTTTACATCCAGTTTGAAAGAGAGAAGAGTGGATCTAAGATTAGTATTTTAAACCTAGTATTTTAAGGGCAAATATATGGACATGAAATTTGAGCTAGCTGAAGTGAACTGGGATACCAGGCTTGGAAATAGATCAATAGAGAAGCAGTGGCAGATATTTAAGGGGATATTTCAGAATACTCAGAAAAACTACAATGAAGAAAAATTCTAAGAGGAGGTCCTACCATCCGTGGTTAACTAAAGAAGTTGAGGAAAGCATCAAACTTAAGGAAAAAGCATATAATTTCGCAAAGGTGAGTGGCAGTTCAGATGATTGGTCAGAATATAAAGAACGGCAGAGAATGACTAAATGGTTCATCAGAAGAAAGAAATTAGAGTATGAGAGGAAGCGAGATCGAACTGTAATAATGGATAGCAAGAGTTTTTACAGGTATTTAAAAAAGTAGAAGAGTAAGTAAAGTGATTGCTGGTCCTCTTCAGAGTGAGAATGGGGAGATAATAGCAGATAATAAGGAAAAAGTGGATGAAATGAACAAACACTATAGAGAATACCAAAAACATTCCATTAATAGCTGTCAATCAGGAGGTGGAAGGAAGAGAGGAACTTGGTGAAATTACAATCACCAGGGAAGTGGTATGAACAAACTAATGGAGCTGCAGGCTGACAAGTCTCCGGGTCCTGATGGGCTTCATCCTAGGGTCTTAAAAGAGGTGGCTAATGAGGTAGTAGATGTGTTGTTAATTATTTAAAATTCAAAAATGACACAAAGATAGGTAGGAAAGCATGTTGTGAAGAGGACATAAGGAGGTTGCGGACTGATACAGATAGGGTGAGTGAGTGGGCAAAAATCTGGCAGATGGAGTATAATGTGGGAAAATGCGAAGTTGTTCACTTTGGCAGGAAGAATAAAAAAGCAGAGTATTACTTAAATGGAAAATGGCTGCAGAAGTCTGAGGTGCAGCGGGATCTAGATGTTCCAGTACATGAGTATGCGGTTACAGCAAGTAATAAAGAAGGCAAATGGAATGCGATCCTTTCTTACGAGAGGAATTGGAAATAAAAGTAGGGATGTTATGCTTCAGTTATACAGGGCATTGGGGAAACTACATCTCGAATACTGTTTGCAGTTTTGCAATTATTTAAGGAAGGATGTAAATGCATTGGAGGCGGTTCGGAGGCGGTTTACTAGTTTGATACCTGGAATGAGCAGGTTGTCTTATGAGGAAAGGTTGGACAGACTAGGAGTTTAGAAGATTGAGGGGAGACTTGATTGAAGTATATGAGATCCTGAACAGTCTTGACAAGGTGAATGTGGCAAGGATGTTTCCTCTTGTGTGCGAGTCCAGAACTAGGGGGCACTGTTTTAAAATTAATGACAGAAATGAGGAGAAGTTTTTTCTCTCAGAGGGTTCTGCAACTTTGGAACTCTCCGCCTCAGAAGGTGGTGGAGGCGGGGTCATTGAATAATTTTAAGGCGGGGGTAGGTAGATTCTTGTTAGGCAAGAGAATCAAAGGTTATCGGGGCTGATGGGAGCGTGGAATTCGAGACACAGAAAGATCAGCCATGATCTTATTGAATGGCGAAGCAGACTTGAGGAGCTGAATGGCCTACTTCTACTCCTAATTCATATGTTCATAAATCCACTGTGGGGTGGGGGGGGGGGGGGGGTCTCATACCTTCTAGGTGAGTTGAGGGAGAAATCCTGACCATAGAGTGAGGACCACCTTCAAGAGCATCATTTCAGCAGCTTCCATGTGGCAGTCGATCACTCTGGACACTTGGCTGCAGGAGACCAGAAGTACTGAGTATCCTTCACAGTCACAGCTTGAGTCTCCAGGTTTTCACAATGTGGTTTGTTTTGACCAGCAGAGGAACCATCGACTGGTGGATAAACTGACAGGTGAAATCAGGATCTTCTACCATTCACACTGAGAGTGAGTGAATGATAGTCACAGTCAACTTCGTCATCCAGAAGGCTTAAATATTCTGGATCTTTCTCCACTTGAGTCTTGCTCGGCCGGTAATATTTCCACAGGTCTCCATTGTCACAGCATGTGGAGTAGAGCTGGTTGATCTGGGAGCACAGTGTTTTCCAGGGGTTGATGCTACAGCATCAGGCTCTGAGGTTAATACTGCGATATATAGGTGGGAGAGGGGACCACATTCAGGATGAATGGGATTCTAGGCCAGTGGACATGGGTGAGTTCACTTGGCATTTCAATAGGCTCGAGATGTGAAATGATGGTATTACAGATGATACAAAAGTTAGCAATGTAGTAAATAGTGAGCATGATGGAAGCAGACTTCAAGAGGGCACAGACAGACTGGTGAACTGGGCAGGCACATGGAAGATACAGTTTAATGTGGGTAAGTGTGAAGTGATGCAGTTTGGGAGGCCGAATAACCTAAATGGTGCCATTTTGGAGGGGGGGGGGGGGTCCAAGAACAGAGGGACTTCTGGGTGCATATTTGCAAATCCTTGAACGTGGCAGATCAAGTTGATAAGGTGGTTGAGAAAGCATCTGCCTTTGTAAATAGGAACACTGAATAGAAATACAAGGAAGTCATGCTGAAACTTTACAAATCTTTGGTTTGTCCTCAGCTGGAGTAATGTGTACAATTCTGGGCACCACAATTTAGGAAGGATTTCAAGACCCAGGAGATGTTACACCGGAGGTTTACCAGGTTGATATCAAGGCTGAGGGAGTTCAGTTATGTGGAGAGATTGGAGAGCTGGGATTGTTCTCCTTAAAGCAGTGAAGGTTAAGGAGAGACCTAATGCAGGTATTCAAAATGATGAGGGATTTTAATAGAGGAACAGGGAGAAAGTATTTCCATCGGCAATTGGACATATACTTGAAGAGGACTAATTTTCAGGGTTTTGTAGAAAAGTCTGGGGTATAGGACTATATTGGAGATCTCCTTCAAAGAGCCGGCACAGGTGTAATGGGCTGAATGTGGTTGTGCATGACGAAAAAGGCCGGCCCATAGAAAGACACCAAATTTGAGACAAAGGGTCAAATTGCAAACTCCAAGCTCACACATTTCTAGTTGTCAAATCGATGTGATATTGGTCTCCAACACCTGTGATAGTGGATTTCAATCCCATCCAGGTACAAATGTGAAAATGTGCTCTATGTGGGAAACCAGGAACAATTCCAGCGCCCGGGACCAGCATGTGTGCAGGAAGTGTCTCTAGCTGCAGCTCCTGGAAGCCTGGTTTTCGGAGTTGGAGCAGCAGCTGGGGGCACTGTGGGGTATCCACAAGGCAGAGAGTATCATTGATAGCACGTATAGAGAGGTGGTCACATCGCAGGCTCAGACACCACAGGCAGGAAGGGAATGGGTGACCACCAGACAGAGCAAGAGGACTAAGCAGGCAGTTGAGGACTCTCCTGTGGCTATTCCCCTGCAAAACAGATATACTGCTTTGGATTCTGTTGGAGGGAATGGCCTCTCAGGGGAAAGCAGCAACAGCCCAATTCGTTGCACCACAGTTGGCTCTGTTGCACAGGGGAGGAGTAAAAAGTGTGGAATGCAATAGTTATAGGGATTCAATTGTAAAGGGAATAGATAGGTGTTTCTGTGGCCGTAAAAGAGACTCCAGGATGGTATGTTGCCTCCCTGGTGCTAGGGTCAAGGATGTCTCAGAGTGGTTGCAGGACATTCTGAAGGGGGAGCCAGTGGTCGTGATATACCTTGCTACAAACGGCGTAGGTTAAAAAAGGACGAGGTCCTAAAAGCAGAATATAGGGAGTTAGGAAGTAAGTTGAAAAGTAGGACCTCAAAGGTAGTCATCTCAGGATTACTATCAGTGCCACGTGCCAGTCAGAGGAGAAGTAGAAGGATATATCGGCTGAAGGGATAGTGTAAGGGGGAGGGTTTTAGATTCCTGGGACATTGGGACCGGTTCTGGGGGAGGTGGGACTGGTACAAACTGGACGGGTTACACCTGGGCAGGACCGGGACTGATGTCCTAGGGGGAGCATTTGCTAGAGTGGTTGGGGAGGGTTTAAACTAAAATGGCAGGGGGATGGGAACCTTTGTAAGGAGTCAGAGGAGGGGGGAATCATAGACAAGAACAAAAGACAGAAAGGGGAATAAGAAACGTGATAGACAGAGAAATCAAGGGCCAGAATCAAACAGGGCCACAGTGAAAAATAGTGGGAAGGAGACAAGTAATGTTAAAAAGACAAGTCTTCAGGCTTTGTACCTGAACACGCAAAAATTTCACAATAAAGTGGATGAATTAATCGCGCAAATAGATGTAAACGGGTATGATATAGTCGGGACTACAGAGACATGGCTGCAAGGTGACCAGGGATGGGAAATGAACATCCAGGGGTATTCAGTATTTAGGAAAGGCAGCCAAAAAGTAAAAGGCGGTGGAGTTGCAATAGTGAGGAAGGATATTAGCTCTGACGATGTGGAATCTGCATGGGTAGAGCTGAAAAAAAACTAAGGGGCAAAAAATGTTAGTGGGGATTGTATATAGACCGCTAAACTGTACTGGTGATGTTGGACTTGGCATTAAACAGGAAATTGGAGACGCATGCGAAAAAGGAACATCTGTAATTATGGGTGACTTTCATCTGCATATAGATTGGGGAAATCAAATTAGTTACAATACCATAGAGGAGGAATTCTTGGAGTGTATATGGGATGGTATTCTGGACCAATACACTGAGGAACTAACCAGAGAACAGGCCATCCTAGACTGGGTATTGTGTAATGAGAGAGGAATAATTGACAATCTAGTGGTGCGAGACCCCTTGGGGATGAGCGACCATAATATGATAGAATTCATCATCAAGATGGAAAGTGATGTAGTTGATTCTGAGACTAGGGTCCTGAATCTTAATAAAGTAAATTACAAAGGTATGAGGCACGAGTTGGCTATGAAGGATTGGGAAACGTTACTTAAAGGGATGACGGTGGATAGGCAATGGCAAACATTCAAAGAGCGCATGGACAAACTGCAACAATTGTTTATTTCTGTCTGGCGCAAAAGTAAAACGGGAAAGGTAGCCAAACCATGGCTTACAAGGGAAATTAGAAATAGCATTAGATCCAAGGAAGAGGCATATAAATTCGCCAGAAAAAACAACAGACCTGAGGATTGGGAGCAGTTTAGAATTCAGCAAAGGAGGACCAAGGGATTGATTAAGAATGTGAAAATAGAGTACGAGAGTAAGTTTGCGGGAACATAAAAAGTGACTGTAAAAGTTTCTATAGGTATGTGAAGAGAAAAAGATTAGTGAAGACAAATGTAGGTCCCTTACAGTCAGTAACAGGGGAATGTATTATGGGGAATAAAGAAATGGTTGATCAACTAAATACTTACTTTGATTCTGTCTTCACAATGGAGGACACAAATATCATACCAGAACTGTTGGGGAACACAGGGCTTAGTGAGAGAGAGGAACTGAAGGAAATCAATATTAGTAGAGAAATGGTGTTGGGGTAATTGATGGGATTGAAGGCCGATAAATCCCCAGGGCCTGATGGTCTGCATCCCAGAGTACTTAAGGAAGTGGCCCTGGAACAATGAATGCATTGGTGGTCATCTTCCAAGATTCTATAGACTGTGGAACAATTCCTACAGATTGGAGGGTAGCTAATATAACCCCACTATTTAACAAGGGAGGTAGGGAGAAAACAGGGAATTATAGACCAGACGACCTGACATCGTTAGTGGGGAAAATTTTGGAGTCCATTATCAAAGATTTTCGAGCAAAGCACTTGGAGAACAGTGGCAGAATCGGGTAGAGTCAGCATGGATTTACGAAATGGAAATCATGCTTGACAAATCTACTAGAATTCTTCAAGGATGTAACTGGTAGAGTTGATGAGGGGGAGCCAGAGAATGTGGTTTATTTGTACTTTCAGAAGGCTTTCGACAAAGTCCCATATTAGGGCCGCACAGTGGCGCAGTGGTTAGCACTGCAGCCTTACAACTCCAACAACCCGCGTTCACTTCTGCGTACTGCCTCTGTGGAATTTGCAACTTCTCCCTGTGACTGTGTGGGTTTCCACCAGGTGCTCCGATTGTCTCCCAAAGACTTGCAGGTTGATAGGTAAATTAGCCATTGTAAATTGCCCCGAATGTAGGTAGGTGGTGGAAGAATTGTGGGGATGTGGTAGGGAATATGGGATGAATGTAGGATTAGTATAAGTTGATGGTTGGCACAGACTTGGTGGGCTGAAGGGCCTGTTTCAGTGCTGTATGTTTCTACAAGAGATTAGTGTGTAAAATTAAAGTGCATGGGATTGGGGGTAGTGTATTGCAATGGATAGAAAATTGTTTGGTAGGCAGGAAACAAAGGATAGGGATAAATGGGTCCTTTTCCAAATGGCAGACAGTGACTAGTGGGGTGCCGCAGGGATCAGTGCTAGGAACCCAGCTATTCACAATATATATTAATGATTTAGATGAGGGAACTAAATGTAATATCTCCAAATTTGCAAAACTGGGAGGGAGGGTGAGTTGTGAGGAGGATGCAGAGAGGCTTCAGGGTGATTTGGACAAGTTAAGTGAGTGGGCAAGTGCATGGCAGATGCAGTGTAATGTGGATAAATGTGAGGTTATCCACTTTGGTAGCAAAAACAGGAAGACAGATTATTATCTGAACAGCTATAAACTGAGAGAAGGGACTATGAATATGAAGGGAGACCTGGGTGTTCTTGTACACCAGTCACTGAAGGTAAGCATGCAGGTGCAACAGGCGGTAAAAAAGGCAAATGATATGTTGGCCTTCATAGCGAGAGGATTTGAGTACAGGAGCAGGGATGTCTTGCTGCAATTATACAGGGCCTTGGTGAGGTCACACCTGGAATATTGTGTGCAGTTTTGGTCTCCTTATCTGAGGAAGGATGTTCTTGCTATAGAGGGAGTGCAGACTGATTCCTGGGATGGCGGGACTGATGTATGAGGAGAGATTGAGAAGGTTAGGATTATATACGCTGGAGTTCAGAAGAGCGAGGGGGGATCTCATAGAAACCTATAAAATTCTAACAGGACTTGACAGGGTAGATGCAGGAAGGATGCTCCCGATGGTGGGGGAGTCCAGAACCAGGGGTCATAGTCTAAGTATACGGGGTAAACCTTTCAGGACTGAGATGAGGAGACATTTCTTAACCCAGAGAGTGCTGAGCCTGTGGAATTCACTGCCACAGAAAGCAGTTGAGGCCAAAACATTGTATATTTTCAAGAAGGAGTTAGATATAGCTATTGGGCCGAAAGGGATCAAAGGATATGGGGCGAAAGCGGGAACATGTTACTGAGTTGGATGTTCAGCCATGATCATAATGAATGGCGGAGCGGACTCGAAGGGCCGAATGGCCTACTCCTTCTCCTATTTTCTATGTTTCCTTTCCCATTTCTAATAGATTGTTATATATATAAAATCTCTTCCTTGTCTTCTTCTAATCGTCAAGATGGGAATCCATCAGGATCAGGGGTTTTACTCTCTCTAAGATTGACTCGTTTACCAATTCCACCCCCACCCCCAACTTTCTATCTTAAACATTTTTCGATCTTTTTTGATCTCTTCTTCTAATGTCATGCTGACCATATCAGTCTCCCTGGTAAATACCGAGGTAAAGGAATTATTTCATATTTCGGTCCTCTCGCTCTC
The DNA here is from genome assembly GCF_036365525.1 of Heterodontus francisci. Classification (NCBI taxonomy): domain Eukaryota; kingdom Metazoa; phylum Chordata; class Chondrichthyes; order Heterodontiformes; family Heterodontidae; genus Heterodontus; species Heterodontus francisci. The sequence continues at coordinate 14,770,664 of NC_090380.1, read as the reverse complement.
ACGACCTGAGTTTATCATGTGTATCCCTTAGTGACCCAATCCCGATCCTGATTTTTCATTTGTTATTGAGGTGTCTGTGGAATAATTTCCTTTTTTTCTTATATTTATTGATAATTTAATTTTGTCATTTCTCTTTGCCTTCCTATTTGTTTTTTTAAAGTCTTACCTGACCTTTTCATATTCCCTTTTGTCATTCTCTCCTTTGTATCTGCCTTTATCTGTTGTTTTAACTTTGCTCAGTTTACAGAGAATGCAGAGCATTTCCTAAGTACATCAAGGCTGCTGATCCAGGCATGTGACTCCTGTGGTTCAATGGGTAAGACACTGACTTCACAATTCAGGATTGTCAATGCAATCCCTATCTGGGGTAAACTTGGCTTTGAATAATCTTCATTCTGTGAAAACCAGTTCATTGTCCATGTTGCTGAAATACACAGAGATCAAATAACTTCATCAGCTCCTGTCTTGTAAATGACTGAAATTTAGGGGAAGCAAGTTAAACCTGTGGAAAGCCACTTGCTCTTCACATATAATTGATGTTTTGCCCAGAAATCACTGTATCAATTACTGACAGGCAAAAGAAAGTCAGATCATGTCATGTCATTACTGGGTTCTTTCAAATTGATCGAATGTGGTTGTGTATGAATAGAAAGATTGGAGCACAAAAAGGCATCAAATGTGGCAGTGATTATAGAGAGACAAAGGGGACAGTTGCAAAGACCAAACCCCTTCTATGTGCAGCCACATGACCGAAAGGATAAGGTCCAGCCCTCCTAAAACAGGCATTGATGGTGCAAGTCTCATTTGTGATGAAAGCAGTTTTAGGTGAAGGAGCACATTCTGTAAACAGGCTGCATTCTGTAACAAGCAGTTAGTTTTCTTTTTAACTGATCAGCCAATCTCGGCAGTTCCTGTTCGGCTCCCTCCTCACTCTCGCCTTGCTTTCCAGTGTCACAATCCAATGTAATGTTTCTACTGAGCTGTGCACCATCCCAACACCCAGGGAACAATGCCACTTGCACTTTCCAGGCAAATATTTATTTTATTTAGAGATACAGCACTGACACAGGCCCTTTGGCCCACCGAGTCTGTGCCAACCATCAACCACCCATTAATACTAATCCTACATTAATCCCATTACCCTCTCACATCCCCAACTTTCCTCAATTCCCCTACCTGTACTTGGGGCAATTTATAATGGCCAATTTACCTATCAACCTGCAAGTTATTGTCTGTGGGAGGAAACCGGACACCCGGCGAAAACCCACCCAGTCACAGGGAGAACTTGCAAACTCCGCACAGGCAATACCCAGAATCGAACTGAGGTCGTTGGAGCTGTGAGGCTGCGGTGCTAACCACTGTGCCACTGTAAATCTGTCTTCAGATTACCCAATGTCTGAGGCACAGTTGTTACTTTGTATTGTAGATATCCAATTGCAATACACGTATGATTGATGTTATCAGATTCAGGGTGAAATACACAGCACACTCTTCCTCCAAGCTGGAAAATTCTAGGTTCAAATGTTACCTTGTTTATCATCGAAACTTACAGCAGAAGGAGACCATTCAGCCCATCGTAAACACTCAGTCACAATAATAACTCCTCCAGTGTTCCTCAATTCTACCAAAATAGATTCTGTCTTTGGTCTCTCAACTCTATCATTCCTCCTCAGAGTTATAATAGTTTCTTTGAACAATACTGCCATGCCCTCCATTTTTCCTGCCCTATTATTCCTTAATATCTTGTTGCCAGGAATATTCATTATCCCAATCTTTCCCTCCTTTGAGCCAGATCTCTGTTATTGCCACAATATCATAATCCCGTGTGGTGACTTGTCCCTGCAGCTCACGGAGCTCATTTCCCACAGTACATTTACTCACATACACTCCAAATCCATCTCAGACTGCTTCATATTTACTCCCAGTCTGACCCTCCCATTTCTGAATTATTCTTTATTCTGGTGCTATTTGTCTCTCCCAGTCCACTTTGCATCTTGCTTCTCCTCTCTAATGCTTCATCCTGGTGCCTCCCCCACCCCCGCCAAATTCATGTAAACCTTCACTAACAACACCAGTTAAAGTTTCTTCAAGGACATGAGTCCCAGTTTTGTTGAGGGAGATTCACAGAGTTATACAGCACTGAAACAGGCCCTTCGGCCCATCGTGCCTGTGCCGGCCATCAAGCACCTGTTTGTTCCCATTTTCCAGCAGTTGGCCCATAGCCTGTATGCTATAGTATTTCAAGTGGTCATCTAAATACTTCTTAAATGTTGTGAGGGTTCCTGCCTCAACCACCCTTTCAGGCAGTGTGTTCCAGATTCCAACCACCCTCTGGGTGGAAAGGTTTTTCCTCAAATCCCCTCTAAACCTCCTGCCTCTTACATTTAATTTATGCCCCCTGATTATTGACACAGCCGCTAAGGGAAAAAGTTTCTTCCTATCTATCCTATCAATGCCCCTCATAATTTTGTAGACCGCCATCAGGTCCCCCCTCAGCATTCTCTGCTTTTAGGAAAACAACCCTAGCCTATCCAGTCTCTTGTCACAGCTGAAATGTTCCAGCCCAGGCAACATCCTGGTGAATCTCCTCTGTACCCTCTCCAGTGCAATCACATCCTTCCTATAGTGTGCTGCCCAGAACTGTACACAGTACTCCAGCTGTGGCCTAACTAGTGTTTTATACAGCTCCATCATAACCTCCCTGCTCTTATATTCTGTGCCACGGCTGATCAAGGCAAATATCCCGTATGCCTTCCTAACCACCTTATCTACCTGTGCTGCTGCCTTCAGTGATCTATGGACAAGTCCAACAAGGTCCCTCTGACCCTCTGTACTTCCTAGGGTCCTACCATCCATTGTGCATTCCCTTGCCTTATTAGACCACCCAAAATGCATCACCTCACACTTGTCAGGATTAAATTCCATTTGCCACTGCTCTGCCCATCTTACCAGCCAATCTATATCATCATATAATCTAAGGCTTTCCTCCTCACTATTTACGACACCACCAATTTTCACGTCATCTGTGAACTTACTGATCATACCTCCTATATTCATGTCTAAATCATTAATGTACACTACAAACAGCAATGGTCCCAGCACTGATCCCTGCAGTACACCACTGGTCACAGGCTTCCAATCGCATAAACAACCCTCAACCAAGATAAAATATATCATTGAGCAAATGGCATCAGGAAACCAGATCTGCTCCCACCTGCTCCACATCATTGTTAAAGGATGTGGAATTGGCTGAAAATAAAGTGAGTGGCCACAGGGACAGGTGGAATTTAGAAAGAATCCAGAGCAAACAGCAAGAGCATCCAGTGTGATGTCGTGCTCCTGTGGCCGAATGGATAAGGCACTGGTTTCTACAGGCAGGTATTTGTGAGGTTAAATCCCATCTGGGATGAGATTAATCTTCATTCAGTGAATATCTGCTCTTTGTCATCATTAAGAAACACACAAAGATTAAAGTAGCTTCAGTTTGAGTGCTGTCTGAGAAATGACTGAAACATAGAGTCAGGGTAAGCAAAGAAAGCTCTGGAAAGACACTTGCTTTTCACATTTCACACACTTTTCTACTTTGAGAACTGCCAAAGTTGGAAACAATTTTCCTGAACATTTGCTCCTCTCTCACCTTCCCACTATTTGCTCGCCCATAGTATACACTCAGTCACAATAATAACTCCTCCAGCGTTCCTCAAGTCTACCAGTCAACATTTTCCCCAGTAATCAACGATACCAATTGCTGACAGACAACAGTAAGTTATATCCTGTCACATCATTGCTGAAATCTTTGGTATTAATACATTGTATTTGGGTGTGAAAATAAAATGCTGACCAACAAAAAGCTCCAAATTTGCCACTGCTTAGAAAGGGTGTCAAAGGGACAAGTTGCAACATAAAATTTTACAGCCCCAGTGGCCTAATGGATAAGGCACTGGCCTCCTAAGCCAGGGATTGTGGGTTCAAGTCCCATCTGGGGTGCAGCAAGCATGTATTAAATCATTCTCTTAACTTTGCAACCAATCTCACCAGGGCTGATTCAGTTTGCTGCTTCCTATTATTTGCCACAATCTGATGCAATTGTTCGACCAAGCTCTGTGCCATCTTAACACTCACTGAACAATACCACCTCCACTTTCCACACAAATCCTCTCCCTTTTACCCCTCTTTTCACTTCACACAACATCCCATGCACAGTTCCTTCTTTCAAATACAAACACAAATTACAACTCATCTACAAATCCTCTAAACACATTCACACCTCAAATAGACACCATTCTCTTCCTCCAAACACCAACAATTCTATCTTCAATTATTATCTGGGCTACCACACTATGAAAATGCTCAGCAGGCAACTGTACAGTCTGTTGGTCCACTGAGCTGCACAGACCAGGCAGTTGTCAGGATCAATACTTTTTTTTATTCATGCGCAGGATGTAATTGCTGGCAAAGCCAGAATTTATTGTCTATCCATAAATTCCCTTCACAAAGTGCTGACCCCTCTTCTTGAACAGTTTCAGTCTGTGTAGTGAAGGTACACCCACAATGCTGTTAGGGACGCAGTTCCAGGATTTTGACCCAGTGACAGTGAAGGAACGGTGATATATTTCCAAATCAGGAAGGTTTGGGACTGGGAGGGGAACTTGGAGGTGGTGGTGTTCCCATGCACCAGCATGCTCTTGTCCTTCTAGGTCACTGTGGGTGTACCGACCTCACATGGACTGCAGTGGTTCAAGAAGGCAGCTCACCACCACCTTCTGAAGGGCAATTAGGGATGGGCAATAAATGCTGGCCAAGCCAATGACACCCACATCCCATGAATATATAAAAGAAATACATTATTCCAAATGTGTTATTCGAAGCTATTTCGAATCAGTAGCTGAATAAAATGTCTTATTTCTAGGCATCATAAATTAAAATTTTAAATCAGCGCTCCTTTTTTTTCCTGATCCAATCCTCTATATCCCTTGACATCCAGGGTTCCCTGGACTTGTTGGTCCTACCCTTTACCTTAACACGAACATGTTGGCACTGAACTTTCAATATTTCCTCTTTGAATGACTCCCACTGGTCTGATGTAGACTTTCCTACAAGTAGCTGCTCCCAGTCCACTTTGGCCAGATCCTGTTTTATCAAATTGAAATCGGCTTTCCCCCAATTCAGTACCTTTATTTCTGTCCAGCTTTGTCCTTTTCCATAACTACCTTAAATCTAACAGAGTTATGGTCATGCTCCCCCATTGACACTTTTACCACTTGTCCGGCTTCATTTCCTAGGATTAGGACCAGTACTGCCCCTTCTCTTGTCGGTCTTTCTACGTCCTGGCTCAAAAAGCTCTCCTGTATGCATTTTAAGAATTCTGCCCCCTTTAAGCCTTTTTCACTCAGACTATCCCAGCTGATATTGGGGATTTTAAAATCCCCTACTATTATTACCCTATTATTTTTACATCTCTCTGAGATTTGCCTACATATCTGCTCCTCTCCCTGACTGTTTGGAGGCCTGTAGTACACTCCCAGCCAAGAGATTACCCCCCCCTTTTTTTTAAGTTCTACCTATATGGCCTCATTTGAGGAACCTTCTAAGATATCATCCCTCCTTACTGCAGTAATTGACTCCTTGATCACCAGTGCAATGCCACCTCCTCTTTTGCCCTCTCCCCTGTCTCGCCTGAAGATTCTATACCCTGGAATATTTGATTGTGCATCACCCCCTACTGTACCTCCATTCTGGATCCCACCCCACTGCCTAAGTATTTTAACCCCCCCCCCCACCCCCACCAACAGCACTAGCAAACCTCCCAGCAAGGGTGTTGGTCCCGTTTCAGTTCAGGTGCAACTTGTACAGGTCCCACCTTTGCCAGAAACAGACCCAGTGATCCAGGGAACTAAAGCCCTCCCTCCTGCACCATCTCCTCAGCCATGCATTCATCTGCTCTATCCTCCTATTCCTATACTTACTGACACGTGGCACCGGGTGTAATCCAGAGATTACAACCATTGAGGTCCTGCTTTTTAATCTGCTACCTAGATCCCTAAATTCTTGTTGCAGGACCTCATTCCTCTTTCTCCCTCTGTTATTGGTACCAATGTCATAGAGTCATAGAGTCGTACAGCATAGAAACAGACCCTTCGGCCCACCGCGTCCATGCTGCCCATGATGCCTATCTATACTAATCCCACCTGCCTGTATTAATTCCATATCCCTCTATGTCTTGCTCATTCAACTACCTGTCCAGATGCCTCTAAAATGTCGCTGCTGTTCCTGCCTCCACCACCTCCTCAGGCAGCTCATTCCAGATACCCACTATTCTTTGTGTGAAAAATTTACCCCTTTTATCTGCTTTAAACCTCCTCCCTCTCACCTTAAATCTATGCCCTCTAGTTTTACTCACCCCTACCATGGGAAACAGACTCTGGCTATCTACCCTATCTATGCCTCTCATAATTTTAGATACCTCTATCATGTCCCCTCTCAGCCTCCTTTGCTCCAGGGAAAACAGACCCAGCCTATCCAATCTCTCTTTATAACTCAAGCCCTCCAAACCAGGCAACATCCTTGTGAATCTTTTCTGCACCCTCTCTAGCTTAATCACATCTTTCCTGTAGTGCGGTGACCAGAACTGCACACGTGTACCATGGCCTCTGACTGTTTACCCTCACCCTTCAGAATGTCCTGCAGCCGCTCTGTGACATCCTTGACCCGAGCACCAGGAAGGCAACGTACCATCCTGGAGTTACGTTTGCGGCCACAGAGATACCTATCTGTACCCCTTATGATAGCATCCCCTATCACTATAGCTCTCCCACTCCTTTTCCTCCCCTCCTGTGCAGCTGAGCCACAGACTTGGCTCTTGCTGCATTCCCCTGAGAAGCTATCTCCCCCAACAGTATCCAAAGTGGAAAATCTGTTAGATAGGGAGATGGACCCAGGGGACTCCTGCACTACCTGCCTAGTTCTTCTACTCTGCCTGGCAGTCACCCATTCCCTTTCTGTCTGAGCAGTCTTTACCTGCAGTGTGACCACCTCCCTGTACATGCTGTCCATGATGATCTCAGCCTCGTGGATGCTCCACAGTGTCTTCAGCTGCCACTCCAGATCTGAAACGTGGATTTCAAGTAGCTGTAGCCACTTCCTGCACACGTGTTTGCCTTGGACACTGGAAGTGTGCCTGACTTCCCACATTGCACAGGAAGAGCACTCCACATTGCGGAGCTGCCCTGCCATGACTTCCCCTTAATTTATCCCCTTAAACTACCCCAAAATTAGATTATTTACACCAGGGACCTTGATTCCCTAAAAAAGAATCAAGCATTAACTACTATATTAAAAAAAACTGTTGACCTTTCCCTTTAGCTTTGGATGCTTACCCAGCTATTTAGAATTATTCCCTAACAGCAGTTACTCACCAAACAATCACCTTGCAACTTTCTTGTGAAGTCAATGCTCACTTTGTTTTCAAACTCCGGCGCACCTGGACTCCTCTCCGCTCCACTCCCTGAAAGTAAGTGACTGGGCCGCGATCCTTGGGCTCAATTTATCGGCTCTGCTCTCGGTGTTCTCCCCTCAGGTCCGCTCCACTCCTAGAAGGCAAGTTCTGCAATCTCTCTTCATTTAAATAATAGGTTGCTTTTCTATTCTTCCGGCCAAAGTGGACAAGTTCACACTTTCCCACATTATACCCCATCTGCCAAGTCTTTGCACTTGACCTATCTATATGACTTTGCAGACACCTTATGTCCTCTTCACACTTACTCTCCTACCTATCTTTGAGTCACCAGCAAAATTCGCAACCATATATTCTGCTCCTTCATACAAGTCATTGATATAGATTGTCAATAGTTCAGGCCCCAGCACTGATCCCAGTGACACTCCACTAATTACAGCTTGCCAACCTGAAAATGACCCATTTATGCCTACACTCTGTTTCCTGTTAGCTAACCAGTCCTTTATCAATGCTAATATGTTACCACCTACACCATGTGCTCTTGTGCAGTAACCTTTGATGTGACACCTTATCAAATACCTTTTGGAAATCAATTACACCACATCCACGGGTTCTCCTTTATCCATCTTGCTTGTTACTTCCTCGAAGAACTCTAATAAATTAGTTAAACATGATTTCCCTTTCACAAAACCATGTTGACTCTGTCTGATCCCATTATGATTTTCTCAGTATAATGCTCTAACCTTCTCAATAATGGATTCTAGTAATTTCCCTAAGACAGATGTCAAGCTAACTGGCCTATAGTTTCCTGTTTTCTGTCTCCCTCCTTTCTTGAATACAGGAGTTACATTTGCTATTTTCCAATCCACTGGGACACTTCCAGAATTTAAGGAATTTCACCTCTTGATTTTTCAAGTATCTTCGGCAGGTTTTCGAGGTCTTCAACAATGAAAACAGACACAAATTAACTGTTCAATGCCTCCACCATTTGTTTTTCATTCATTCAAGAGATGTGGGTGTCGTTGGCTAGGCCAGCATTTATTGCCCATCCTTAATTGCCCTTGAGAAGGTGCTGGCGAGCTGCTTCTTGAACCGCTGCAGTCCATGTGGGGTAGGTACACTCACAGTGCTGTTAGGAAGGGAGTTCCAGGATTTTGACCCAGAGACAGTGAAGGAATGGTGATATAATTCCAAGTCAGGATGGTGCGTGGCTTGGAGGGGAACTTGCAGGTGGTGGTGTTCCCATGCATCTGCTACACTTGTCCTTCTAGGTGGTAGAGGACGCGGGTTTGGAAGCTGTTGTCGATGGAACTTGGTGCGTTGCTGCAGTGCAGCTTATAGATGGTACACACTGCTGTCACTGTGCATTGGTGGTGGAGGGAGTGAATATTTGTGGATGCGGTGACAATCAAGTGCGTTGCTTTGTCCTGAACGGTGTTGCACTTCTTGAGTGTTCTGGGAGCTGCATCCATGTAAACAAGTGGAGAATATTTCATCACAATCCTGACTTGTGTCTTGTCAATGGTGGACAGGCTTAGGGGAGTCAGGAGGTGAGTTACTCACCACAGGATTCCTAGCCTCTGGCCTGCTTTTGTCGCCATGCTATTTATATGGCTACTCCAGTTACATTTCTGGTAAACACCCCCAGGATGTTGATAGTGGGGGATTCAGTGATCGTAATGCCATTGAATTTCAAGCAGAGATGGTTAAATTCTCTCTTGTTGGAGATGGTCACAGCCTAGCAATTGTGTGGTGCGAATGTTACTTGCCACTTATCAGCCCAAGCCTGGACATGGTACAGGTCTTACTGCATTTCTACATGGACTGCTTCAGTATCTGAGGAGTCGTGAATGGTGCTGAACATTGTGCAATCATCAGCAAACATCCCCACTTCTAACCCGATGATGGAGGGATGGTCATTGATGATGCAGCTGAAGATGGTAGGGCCAAGGACACTACCCTGAGGAACTCCTTCAATGAAGTCCTGATTGACCTGCAACAGCTACAACCCTCATCCTTTGCACTAGGTATTACTCCAACCAGCGGAGAGCTTCCCCCCGCCGATTCCCATTGACTCCAAATTTGCTGGGGTTCCTTGATGCCATACTCTGTCAAATGCTGCCTTGATGTCAAGGGCAGTCACACTCACATCACCTCTTGAGTTCAGCTCTTTTGTCCATGATTGGACCAAGGCTGTAATGAGGTCAGGAGCTGAGTGGCCTTGGCGGAACCCAAACTGAGCAGGTTATTGCTAAGCAAGAGCCACTTGATAGCACTGTCGATGACACCTTTCTTCACTTTACTGATGATCCAGATTAGACTGATGGGGTAGTAATTGGTTGGGTTGGATTTGTTCTGCTTTTTGTGTTCAGGACATACCTGGGCAATTTTCCACATTGCCGGGTAGATGCCAGTGCTGTAGGTGTACTGGAACAGATTGGCCAGTGGCACAGCATGTTCTGGAGGACAGGTCTTCAGTACTATTGCCAGAATGTTGTCAGGGCCCATAGCCTTCACAGTATCCAGTGCCTTCAGTCGTTGCTTGATATCATGCGGAATGAATCGAATTGGCAGAAGATTGGCATCTGTGATGCTGGGGACTTCAGGAGGAGGCCGAGATGGATCATCCACTCAACACTTCTGGCTGAAGATTGTTGGAAATGCTTCAACCTTATCATCAACCTGCAAGTCTTTGGCTGTGGGAGGAAACCGGAGCACTCGGCGAAAACCCACGCAGTCACAGGGAGAACTTCAAAATCTGCACAGGCAGTACCCAGAACAAGGGTTGATCCTCTGGCTTGATGGTAATGGTAGAATGGGGTATATTCTGGGCTATGAGGTTATAGATTGTGGTTGAGTACAATTCTGCTGCTGCTGATGGTGCACAGTACCTCATGGATGCCCAGTTTTGAGTTTCTAGATCTGCTCAAAATCTATCCCATTTAGCATGGCAGTAGTGCCACACAATACGATGGAGGGTATCCACACATTGGTCACTCCTACCAATACTGTCATGGACAAATGCATCTGCAGCAGGAAGATTGGTGAGGATGAGGTCAAATAGGTTTTTCCCTCTTGGTTGCCTCATCACCTGTCGCAGACCCAATCTAGCAGCTATGTCCTTTCAGACATGGCCAGCAGAGGTGTGATTGAGCCACTCTGCACCTTTGCCCCCTGCAAGTGGTGTTCGATATGGAGAAACACTGATTCATCAGCTGAGGGGAAGGCAGTAGCTGGTAATTAGCAGGAGGCTTCCTTGCCCATGTTTGACCTGATGCCATGAGACTTCATGGGGTCGAGAGTCGATGTTGAGAACTCCCAGAGCAACTCGCTCCCAACTGTACATCACCAGTGTGCTGCCACCTCTGCCTGCCAGTGGGACAGGACATACATTGGGATGGTGATGGTGGTGTCTGGGACATTGTCTGTCAGGGATGATTCCATGAGTATGACTCTGTTAGGCTGTTGCTTAATTCGTCTTTGGGACAGCTCTCCCAAATTTGGTACAAACCCCAGATAATTAGTAAGGAGGACTTTGCAGGGTCAGGTTTTCATTGTCAATGCTGAGGTCGATGCCAGGTGATCACTCTGGTTTCATTTTTTTTATTTCCAAAATATACTTTATTCATAAAAATCTGTAAAAATTACATTGCCAAACAGTTTAAAACAGAATCAAGTCAAAAAATACAAACAGTGCAAAGGTGATCAGTTTCCTTCTATACAATTATGAGTTGCCTCACAACCCTTCCATTTCATTGTCATGCCAGATACATTTTTACATTTACAGCACACAAAATTTTCCCGATAGAGTTCGAGGGGTTTCCCATGAATCCAGCCCCTCAGTTCAGCTTGGTGGGGGGGACCTTACACTGTGGTTTTCCCCATTGAGCCTTTGCTGCGGCTGCCCCAAGCTTTAGTGCGTCCCTCAGCACGTAGTCCTGGACCTTGGAATGTGCCAGTCTGCAACATTCGGTGGTGGACAACTCTTTGCGCTGGAAGACCAGCACGTTTCGGGCAGACCAAAGGGCGTCTTTCACCGAATTGATAGTCCTCCAGCAGCAGTCTCGGTGTGCGTCCCTGGGAACAGCCCGTAGAGCACAGACTCCTGTGTTACAGAGCTGCTTGGGATGAACCTTGACAAAAACCACTGCATCTCTTTCCACACCTGCTTTGCAAAGGCACATTCCAGGAGGAGGTGGGCGTCCGTCTCTTCCCCACCACAGCCACCGCGGGGGCATTGTTCGGAGGGGGCGAGACTTCGGGCGTGCATGAAGGATTTGACGGGGAAGGCCCTTCTCACCACCAGCCAAGCTACATCTTGGTGCTTGTTTGAAAGTTATGGTGATGAGGCATTCCGCCAAATGACTTTGGCGGTCTGCTCGGGGAACCATCCGACAGGATCCCCCGTCTCCTTTTCCCGTAGGGCCATGAGGACATTCCGTGCAGACCACTGCCTGATGGACCGGTGGTCAAAGGCGTTTTCCCCCAGAAACTGCTCCACGAAGGATAGGTGGTACGGCACGGCCCAACTGCATGGAGCGTTCCGTGGCAATGTGACCAGGCCTATCCTTCGCAACACCGGGGACAGATAGAACCTCAGCACGTAGTGACACTTGGAGTTTGCGTACTGGAGATCTACACACAGCTTGATGCAGCCGCACACGAAGGTGGTCATCAGGATGAGGGCCACGTTGGGTACATTTTCCCGCCCTTGTCCAGAGATTTGAACATCGTGTCCCTCCGGACCCGGTCCATTTTTGATCCCCAGATGAAGCGGAAAATGGCTCGGGTGACTGCCACAGCACAGGAGTGGGGTATGGGCCAGACCTGCGCCACGTAGAGCAACAACGTGAGCGCCTCGCACCTGATGACCAGGTTCTTACCCACAATGGAGAGAGATCGCTGCCCCCACATTAGCGTAGGCGGTGGCGTAGTGGTATTATCACTGGATTAATAACCCAGAGACCCAGGGTATTCTTCTGGGGACATGGGTTCGAATCCCACCACAGCAGAAGGTGGAATTTGAACTTAATAAAAATCTGGAATTAAATACTAGTCTAATGATGGCCATGAAACCATTGTCGATTGTTGTAAAACCCTGTCTGGTTCACTCATGTCCTTTTGGGAAGGAAATCTGCTGTCCTTACCTGGCCTGGCCTACATGTGACTCCAGACCCACAGCAATGTGGTTAACTCTTACATGCCCTCTGAAATGGCCCAGCAAGCCACTCAGTTGTATCTAACTGCTACGAAGTCTATAAAAAGGAATGAAACCGGACGGACCACCCGGCATCGACCTCGGCACCGGAAACGACAACGGGAAATCCAGCCCTGTCGACCCTGCAAAGTCCTCCTTACTAACATCTGGGGGCTTGTCCCAAAGTTGGGAGAGCTGTCCCACAGACTAATCAAGCAACAGCATGACATAGTCAGACTCACGGAATCATACCTAACAGACAATGTCCCAGACACTGCCATCACCATCCCCGGGTATGTCCTGTCCCATTGGCAAGACAGACCCAGCAGAGGTGGTGGCACAGTGGCGCACAGTAGGGAGGGAGTTGCCCTGGGAGTCCTCAACATCGACTCCGGACCTCATGAAGTCTCATGGCATCAGGTTAAATATGGGCAAGGTAACCTCCTACTGATTACCACCTACCGCCCTCCTTCAGCTGATGACTCAGTACTCCTCCATGTTGAACACCACTTGGAGGAAGCACTGTGGGTGGCAAGGGCAAAAAAGGGCACTCTGGGTGGGGGACTTCAATGTCCATCACCATGAGTGGCTCGGTAGCACCACTACTGACCGAGCTGGCCAAGTCCTAAATGACATGGGTGCTAGACTGGGTCTGCGGCAGGTGGTGGGGGAACCAACACGAGGGAAGAACATACTCGACCTCGTCCTCACCAATCTGCCTGCCGCGGATGCATCTGTCCATGACAGTATTGGTAGGAGTGACCACTGCACTGTCCTTGTGGAGACGAAATCCCGCCTTCACATTGAGGATACTGTCCATCGTGTTGTGTGGCACTATCACCGTGCTAAATGGGATAGATTTCAAACAGATCTAGCAATGCAAAACTGGGCATCCATGAGGCGCTGTGGGCCATCAGCAGCAGCAGAATTGTACTCAACCACAATCTGTAACCTCATGGCCCGGCATATCCCCCACTCTACCATTACCATCAAGCCAGGAGACCAACACTGGTTCAATGAAGAGTGCAGGAGGGCGTGCCAGGAGCAGCACCAGGCATACCTCAAAATGAGGTGTCAACTCCAACAACACTCAAGAAGCTCGACACCATCCAGGACAAAGTGGCCCGCTTGATTGGCACCCCATCTACAAACATTCACTCCCTCCACCACTGACGCACAGTGGCAGCAGTGTGTACCATCTACAAGATGCACTGCAGCAATGCACCAAGGCTCCTTCGACAGCACCTTCCAAACCCGCGACCTCTACCAACTAGAAGGACAAGAGCAGCAAATACATGGGAACACTACCACCTGCAAGTTCCCCTCCAAGTCACACACCACCCTGACTTGGAACTATATCGCCGTTCCTTCACTGTCGCTGGGTCAAAATCCTGGAACTCCCTTCCTAACAGCACTGTGGGTGTACCTACCCCACATGGACTGCAGCGGTTCAAGAAGGCAGCTCACCACCACCTACTCAAGGGCAATTAGGGATGGGCAATAAATGCTGGCCTGGCCAGCGACGCCCACATCCCTGTCGTACCTTGGCTACTCGCTCCTCCCAGGTTTTGGTGCATGCCCCGACCCTTCCGAACCATATCCCCAGCACCTTCAGGTAATCTGACCTGACGGTGAAGGGGACAAAGGATCGGTCAGCCCAGTTCCCAAAGAACATGGCCTCGCTCTTGCTGTGGTTAACTTTGTCTCCCGATGCCAGTTCGAACTGGTCGCAGATGCTGATCAGGCTGCGCACGGACAGCGGATCCGAGCAGAAGACGGCGACGTAGTCCATGTACAGGGAGGTTTTAACCTGAGTGCCTCCGCTGCCTGAGATTGTCATCCCTCTTATGCTCGCATCCTTCCTAATAGACTCAGCAAAGGGTTCAATACAGCAAACAAACAAGACCGGGGAGAGAGGACAGCCCTGTCTGACTCCAGATTTCATCGAGAAACCTTCCGATTCCCACCCATTGTTTGAGACTGCGCTATTGATGTTTGTATAGAGCAGTTGGATCCAATTTCAGATTCCCTCCCCAAACCCCATTTTGGAAAGCACGTCCATCATGTAGGTGTGCGATATCCTGTCAAAAGCCTTCTCCTGGGTCAGGCTGATGAGGCAGGTGTCCACCCTCCTGTCCCGTACGTAGGCGATCATATCCCTGAGTAGCGCGAGACTATCAGAGATCTTCCTGCCGGGTACAGTACTGGTCTGATCGGGGTGAATCACCAACTCCAGAGCAGATTTGACTCGACTGGCTATGACTTTGGACAGAATCTTGTTGTCAACATTAAACAGTGAGATGGGCCGCCAATTTCTGATTTCTGCCCTCTCCCCCTTCTGCTTGTAAATGAGGGTGATGATGCCTTTCCTCATGGATTCTGACATGCTGCCGGCCAGGAGCATACTCTCGTATACTTCCAGCAGGTCCGGGCCGACCCAGTCCCACAGGGCCGAGTACAACTCGACCGGTAAGCCGTCGCTTCCGGGAGTTTTACTCGTCTCAAAGGACTCGACGGCCTTTGTCAGCTCGTCCAGAGTTAGCGGCTTGTCCAGTCTCTCACTCCTGCTGTCATCTAAGACCTCTGTGATAGATGACAGGAAGGACTGGGAGGCTCTGCTGTCTGTGGGCTTCGCGTCATACAACCCAGCATAAAAGAATTTGCTGATCCTAAGTGTGTCGGACTGCGAAGACGTTACCGAGCCATCCTCTTCCTTCAGGCTGCTGATAACAGAGCTCTCTCTGTGTACCTTTTGGAAGAAGTAACGCGAGCACGTCTCATCCTGCTCGATGGAGCGGACTCTGGACCGTAAGATGATCTTGGAGGCCTCCTTGGCAAAGAGCAAGGTCTGCTGGCTCTTCACCTCTTGGAGGTCCTCCTTGACCTCGACCCCCATTGACTGCAACCGGAGCAGATTTTGCATACTTTTCTGGAGTCGGGACATTTCCCTCTATCTCTCTCTCGCCCTCTGAACACCTTTGTGGATGAAGAACCTCTTGATGTTCTCCTTAATCGCTTCCCACCAGTGAACTGGAGACTCAAAGAGGGGTTTCACGGTCCTCCAACCTTTGTAATCCCTTTTGAGTTCCTCAACGTTCTCTGGGGTCAGCAGTGTAGCATTGAGCTTCCACGTCCCTCTGCCAACCCGCTGGTCGTCCTGTAAGTGACAGTCGGCCAGTAAGAGGCAGTGGTCGGAGAAGAACACCAGCTTGACATTGGTGGATCTGACCGTGACAGCACGGACACAAACAGGAAGTCAATCCTGGAACGGGCAGACCCGTCCGATCTTGACCATTTGTATCTGTGCTGCGCTCCGTCTGCAGGTTTGCTGAAGACGTCGTGCAGTTTGGCATCTTTAACTGTTTCTATTAGGAATCTGGATGTAGCGTCCAGTTTGCTGTCGTCACTGCCGGATCGTCCAGCCGCATCGATGATGCAGTTGAAGTCACCGCCTAGGATGACCGGCCTGGACGTCGCCAGCAGCAGTGGGAGCTGCTGGAAGACGGTCAGCCGCTCGCTGCGTTGTACCGGGGCGTACACGTTGATCAACCGGAGCGGAGCGTTGTTGTACATTACGTCTGCTACGAGGAGGCGACCGCCCACCACCTCCTTAACTTCGGAGATGGTGAAGTTACCTCCCCGCAGCAGAATACCCAGGCCGGAGGAACGGCAATCATTACCCCCCGACCAGACCGATGGCCCGTGGGACCACCATCGCGACCACTGCCTGTAGGTGCTGAGGTGTGGTATTCCACACTCCTGCAGAAACAGTAGGTCGGCTTTGACCTTGGCGAGGTAATCCAAGGTTGAAACACATCGCGTAGTAGATTTAATGCTACGCACATTAATGGAAGCAATCTTTACACCCATTTTTAAAAAGTTATTTGTTGCTTCCCATACCATTTGTCCTTGCTAGTCCCAGTCCTTCGGGATGTTCCTGCATACCCATCGTGTGAGCAAGCTGTTTCACAATAGTTGGGCTCAGAAACCCCTCCTGGTTTTTCATGCAGGGGTTCTTCTGCTGGGGTGACATCGGGGGGGTCTTGTAGGCAGCAAAGATTGGGGTATCCTCTGCTGCTTCCATCTGTTCCTCCTCGAAAACATCACTGTTCCCGGCTTCCCGGAGCTGAGGTGCGCCAGATGTGTCTTTGCTCTCGGTGTCCCGGAGCTGAGATGCGTTGGCCACGTCGTTACGTGTGGCACTTTGGGGTTGGGGCACGCCGGGCCCATCACAGCTTCCAGTGCCCGGGGGCTGGGATGCTTTATCTTCCATCTCCTTGGAGTTCTGCCGCCTCTTTTGAAGGGGCTGTCGTTCCAGCATTTCCCCGTCCAGTGAAGAGGAGTTGTTGCAGTCTGATTCAGAAGATAGCCTCCTCTTGCCACTTGTTTGGGTGGTGGCCTGTTCCGCTTTGGGATGTTTTTTCTTTGTGGTTTTCCTCTGGACCACTTGCCACTGACCTGTTTGTCCATCTGCTGCCTCCTCCTCCATTGATTCTGTCTGTGGAGGAGGAGTTTCCGGGCGCAGGGTAGGTGCTGGGTCGCTGGTTTCAGCTGCCTCCCCTTCCTTCTCCTTCTCAGGTTGAAGTTCCTCACTGCGGAGAAGGTTGCTGGTCTCCTTTCGAACACCGGACGCCTTCGTCGAACCTTCTCCCGGTCTTTCCTTGGACCTTGCCGCCTGAGCGTAACTGAGGCAGCGTTTGGGGCAGGTTTTGTAGAGATGGCCTGCCGCACCGCCCAAGTTGCAACACTTAGTCTGCTTACAGTCCTTGGTCTGATGGTCTTCCTCCTTGCAGTTCTTGCAAACAACCGTGCTGCAGTTGGCTGCCATGTGACCAGATTTGCCACAGGTGCGGCAAACTCTGGGCTGCCCAGCGTAGACCAAGAAGCCTCGACTTCCCCCGATAGCGAAGCTGGAGGGAGGGTGGATGATGGCTCCACTGGGATTGACCTTCAAGGTCACCTTGACCTGCCGTTTGCTGGTCCAAATCCCAAAGGGGTCCTTGACATTAGTGCTGCTGCTGGCCACCTCGACGTACTTGGTGGGGAAGGTGAGTACATCCACCACCGGAACATAGGGGTTGTAGAGGTGAATCGTCACCACCCGGTCCCGTTGTGACGGAAGCGTGAAGAGCGGTTCCGCTGTGAGGATCGATAGTGGCGCCCGGTCCCCTTTCTCCTTGAACACCTTCAGGAACTTGATGCATCCCGCCACGTTCCGGAACGTCACGTCGAAGTATCCACTGCTGGGGAAATCCTGCAGGCAGAAGAGGTCCGTTGCTTGAAATCTGCAGCAATCGAAGAGAATTTTCTTGATGAAGAAGGTGCGATCGACCGGTGCATCTCCTTCCTTGTCCTTCACGACCACCCGAACGGTGTTGCGCACTCCCTGGCCCGAAGCTCGAAAATTGGTGGTAGCCATTTTACTCAAAGCTTCCCCAGAATCAAAAGGCAATGATCATGGTCTCTTCTCAATCAAGTAAGCACTGATAAGAACAGATACCACACTTGATCTTAGCGAAAAGGCCGAGAAGCAAAATTTCATTCTTACTGATTTCATGGCAGTTAGATACTACTGTGTGGCTTGCTGGGCCATTTCAGACAGCAGTTAAGAGTCAACCACATTATGGTGCATCTGGAGTCACACATAGGCCAAACCAGGTAATGACAGCAGATTCCCTTCTCTAAAGAAGATCATTGAACCAGATTCATTTTCACAACAATTGACTATGGCTTCATGGCCATCATTTAAATTCCAGATGTATTAATTACATTCAAATTCTACTTTCTGCCATGGTAAGATTCAAACCAATGACCCCAGAAGAATACCCGAGGATCTCAAAGTTACTGATCCAGTGACAAGACCACTCCACTACCACCTCCCCATTGTTTTCCTTTATCAAGTCCCCAGACTCACTCTCCAGAGGACCAATATTAGCTTTAGTTACTCTTTTCCTATTTCAATACTTGTAGACACTCTTACTATCTGTTTTTATATTACTAGCTAGTTTTCTCTCATGCTCTACTTTCCACCTCTTAATTAATTTTTTCATCATTCTTTACTGGTTCTTAAAATCTGTCCAATCTTCTGACATATGACTAATCTTTGCAGATTTGTACAGTGTTTCTTTTAATTTGATACCACCTTAAACTTCCTTATTTAGCCACGGATGATGCATCCTTCTCAAAGGATCTTTCTTTCTCACTGGGATCAATCTTTGCTGACAGTTATTAAACATCCCCTTAAAGGTCTACTGCTGCATGTCGCCTCCTTTACCATGAATTTATTGATTAATCCTGTCTCATTATACATTACCAGGTCTAGAATAGCCTGCTCCTTAGTTGGCTCTAGAACATACTGCTCTAAGAAATTGTCCCGAATACACTCGATGAACTCATTTTTCAGGTTACCTTTGCCAATCTGACTCCTCCAATCTATATGTAGATTAACGTCACCCATGTGGGGATTACAGATCTGTTAGCCTTACATCAGTAGTAGGGAAAATGCTAGAATCTACTCTAAAGTTGTGATAAATGTACACTTGGATAATAATGACCTGATTGGGCATAGTCAACATGGATTTATAAATGGGAAATCAGGTTTACCAAACCAGTTGCGGTTTTTTTGAGGATGTTACTAACAGAATTGATAAAGGGGAGTCGGTAGACGTAGTATACTTGGATTTTCAGAAGGCTTTTGATAAAGTCCCCCACGGGAGATTGCTTAGCAAAATTAAAGCACATGGGATAGGAGGTAACATACTGGCATGGATTAAGGATTGGTCAACAGGCATAAACCAGAGAGTAGGAATCAAGGGATCATTCTTGCATTGGCAGGCTGTGACTAGTGGGGCCACAGCTGGTCACAATGTATATCAATGGTTTGGGGACCAAATGCAAGTTCATGGATGGCACAAAACTAGGTGGGAATGTGTTTTGTGAGGAAGATGTAAATCTCTCAAGGAGATTTTGGACAGACTTAGTGAGTGGGCAAGAACATGGCAGATGGAATATAATGTGGAAAAATGTGAGGTTAGCCACTTTGGTAGGAGGAAGAGATGTGCAGAGTATTTCTTAAATGGTAAGAGATTAGAAAGTGTAGATGCACAAAGTGACATGGGCGTCCTTGTCAATAACTCACGGAAAGTTAACATGAAGGAGCAGGAAGAAATTAAGAAGGCTGATGGTATGTTAGTCCTTATTGCAAGAGGATTTGACTACAGGAGTTGCAAGGTCTTGCTTCAATTGAATAGAACCTTGGTTAGACCGCACCGGAAATAATGTGTGCACTTTTGGTCCCCTTATCTCAGGAAGGATATTATTGCCATAGAGGGAGTGCAACGAAGGTTCACCAGACTTGTTCCCGGGATGGTGGGTCTGTCCTTTGAAGAGAGATTGGGGAAACCTAGAAAAAAACTTAAAGGGATGGACAGGGTAGATGCAGCTCAGATGTTTCCCCTGGTTGGGGAGTCTAGAACCAGAGCACACAATTTCAGAATACGGGACTGAGATGAGGAGAAATTTCTTTACTCAGAAGGTTGTGAACCTTTGGAATTCTCTACCCCAGAGGGCTGTGGAAGCTCAGTCATTGAGTATGATTAAAGCAGAGATTGACAGATTTCTAAATACCAATGACATAATGGGATGTGTGGAGAGTGTGGGAAAAAGGCATTGAAGTGAATGTTCAGCCATGATCGTATTGAATGGCAGAGCAGGCTCGATGGGCTGAATGGCATGTTCCTATGTTCCTTGTAGTACATTCTTACATGCCTCATTTATATCTTCCTGTATATTCTGTCCTACAGTGTAGTAACTGTTAGGGGGCCTAGAAACTACTCCCACAAGTGCCCTCTTACATTTCCTATTTCTTACCTTTACCCAAACTGATTCTATATCTTGCTCTTCCGAACTAAGGTCATCTCTCACTACTGCACTAAAGACATCCTTAAGTAACAGAGCGACCCCACCAACTTTTCCAAGCTTCCTGTCATTTCAAAATGTTGAATACCCTTCAATATTCAGGTCACAGCCTTGTCTCTGTAATGGCTGTCAGGTCTTACATATTTATTTCTATCTGTGCTAACAATCCATCCATTTCCTTACAAATGCTGCACACATTCAGATACAGAGCCTTTAACTCTGTCTTTTAACCATTTCTGCAATCTTTGGCCTTGTCTACTGGTGCTGTCTTGTGTTTGCATGTTCTGACCCGTCCCATCATACTGTGGTTATCATTACCCAAATCACTGTCCTGCTCGATTACCTTGTTGTTTACCTTTGATTTACTACATCTCCTCTCACATGATCCCTTCCCCCCCCCTATTTAGTTTAAATCCCTCTCTACCACCCTAGTTATATGACTTGTCAGAACAGTTGTTCCAACACGGTTCAGGTGAAGACCATCCCAGCGGGACAGCTCCCACTTTCCCCAGTACTGGTGCCAGTGCTCCATGAATTGAAATTCATTTCTCCCACACCAGTCTGAGTCACACATTCACCTCTTTAATCTTATTTACCATACGCCAATTTGCTCGTGGCTCAGGTAATAATCCAGAGATTATGACTTTTGAGATTCTGATATTAAATTTCGCATCCAGCTACTCATAGTCCCTACAGAGAAATTCTATCCTAGTCCAACTTATGATATTTTTGTTACCCACATGGACCACAGCAACTGCATCCTCCCCACTCCCACTGCATGTTCCACTCCAGCACTGAGCAGATGACCCAAACCCTGGCACAGGGCAGGCAAAACAGCTTTCTAGAATCTTGCTCTTGGCTGCAGAGAACTGTGTCTGTCCCCCTAACGATATTATCTCCTACTAACACCACATTGCTTTTTACTCCTCCTGCTTGAATGGCTTCCTGTACCATGGTGCCATGGTCAGTTGGCTCATCCTCCCTGCAGTCTTCATTCTCATCCATACAAACTGAAAGAACCTGAAACCTGTTGGACATTTGCAAGGGCTGAGGCTTCTCCATATCTGCTTTCTCGATCCCCTTACCTGCCTCACTCGCAGTCACGCCCTCCTATACCTGACCAAATCAGAAAATGCTATCCTAAAGGATGAGACTGCCTTCTGGAACAGTGTGTCCAGGTAACCTTCCCCCACCCTGGTGCATCACAGTGTCTGTAGCTCAGCCTCCAGTTCATCTAGACTGAGCCGAAGCTCCTCGAGCCAAAGACACTTACTGCAGACATGGGTGTCGTGGATCACATTGGTGTCCACGAGCTCCAGCATACTGCAGCTACAACGCATCTCCTGCCCTGCCATCCTGATTGTGTTTTAAGTAACTAATTAATTATTTACTTATTTAATTTTTAAATTCATGCCTCTCCTCACCAGCATTTACTGTACTTATTTAAACCTTGGTAATGCAATACTTAAATACTTACAATGCCTAAAAATGAAACAAGAGCAAGTGCATCTTCTTCCTTCCCTTCTGCTTCCATGTCTTAATTAATTAGAAGGTAGCTACTTATTTTAATCGTTATTTAACGCTTTTCCAATTTCCAGCTATTAACACACACCCCCTCACAGCAGTGTACTAATCTAGCTATTTACAGATACTCCCTAATAGCAGTTACTCACCAGCCAATCACCTTACAGCTTCCCTGTGATGTCACTGTCTCAAGGTTACCCTCTATTTCTGGGAAGTAACTTGCATCTTCTACAGCGACTGGAGGCTGGAAAAGGGACACCTCTTTCACTCTCTGCACCAAACTTTCCAATGAACCAAATTGTTATCTTCACACTCTGACTGTGTCTCACTCAGGCAAAGTCTCCTCTCTGTTTGCCCCTTATTCCATGCTTTTTGAAAATAAATAAATTATTTGAAACGACATGGGACAATTGAGCATTACAGTATGTACTGTAGGAGGGCTAATTTCAATGAGTTAAAAGGGATCTGACCTCCGTGGGTTGGAATTAAGAATTGGTAGGAAAGATAGTTTTTTGAAAAAGGAGTGCTCCAAAGAGGAGATAGTTCCGGTACAGAGTAGACACATCCCCACGAGGGAGAAAGGAATGGCATCTAAAGTTAGAGCTTCCTGCCTGACAAAAGATAAAGAGATGAAAATGAGAGAGAAAAACAGAGGCTTATAACAAATGTAAGATTGATAATGCGTAGAAAACCAAGTTGAATATAGAAAGTACAGAGAAGATCAAAAAAGGAAAGAGGAGGGGCAAAGAGATTACGAGAATAGATTTGCGGCGAACATAAAAGGGAACTCAAAAGTCTTTTATACACAATATAAACGGCCAAAAGGTAGTGAAAGGAAGGGTGGGATTGATTAGGGACCAAAAAGGAGATATTCTTGTGGAGGCAGAGCACATGGCTGACACAGTTAGCAGGTTCAATATCTGCTGTGGGCTGATGTTAAGTTTATCTCAGCTAGGAAAGGCAGTGAACACAGGAAGATAGGAAAAGGAGTTTGTATTTCAGACACTTGAACCTGTTCTGCTGTTCAATTAGATCAGGACTGATCTGTATCCTGACTCCATTGTACCATCTACAAGATCCACTGCAGTAACTCACCATGGCCCCTTCGACAGCACCTTCCAAACCCGTGACCTCGACCATCTCGAAGAATAGGGCAGCAGAGACATGGGAGCATCACCACCGGCAAGTTCCTCTCCAAGTCACATATCATCCTGATTGGAAATATATCACCATTCCTTCACTGTCACTGGAACAATATCCTGGAACTCCCTTCTTAACAGCATTGTGTGTGTACCCGCACTAGATGGACTGTAGCGGTTCAAGAAGGCAGCTCACCACCACCGTCTCAAAGACAATTAGGGATGAGTAACAAATGCTGGCCTTGCCAGTGACGCCCACATCTCATGAAAGAATTACAAAATAATTGTCACCTTGGTTCCATGTCCCTTAATATCATTGACTCACATAAATCTATCAATCTCAGATTTAAAATTATTAATTGAGTATCTACTGCTTTTTGTGGGAGAGAGTTCCACATGTCTAAAAGTCTTTTTGTGAAGAAGTGTTTCCTAACTTCTCGCCTGAATGGCCTGGATCTGATTTTATGATGATGTCTCCTTATCCTAGACGACCCTATCTGTGGAAAACCTTTCTTTCCATCTCACCTTTCAAAATTCAAAAATCCACAATCAAATCACCCCTAACCCTACAATACAAGCCTAGTTTATGTCATCTTTCCTCACTATGTAACCGCTGGAGTACTGGTAACATTCTGGTGAATCTGCTCTGCACTCCATCCAAGGCCAATATATCCATTACGAGGGGTGGCACAGGGATAGCACTGCAGCCTCACAACTCCAGCGACCCGGGTTCAATTCTGGGTACTGCCTGTGCGGAGTTTGCAAGTTCTCCCTGTGACTTGGTGGGTTTTTGCCGGGTGCTCCGGTTTCCTCCCACTGCCAAAGACTTGCACGTGATAGGTAAATTGGCCGTTGTAAATTGCACCGAGTGTAGGTAGGGAATATGGGATTATTGTCGGGTTAGTATAAATGGGTGGTTCTTGGTCGGCACCGACTCGATGGGCCGAAGGGCCTGTTTCAGTGCTGTATCTCTAAATCAGATGCAGTGCACAGTACTTCAGAACTGATTTAACAAGGCATTTGTATAGCTGCAGCACAACTTCCTCCCCCTTCTATTCTAGCCCTGTGGATTAAAAGGCGAATATTCCATGAGCCTTTTTGATTAATTTTTGTACCTGCCTATCACATTTTAGTGATCTGTGTACATGGACCCCTAAATCTCTTTGACACTCCATCTATCCTCATTGTGAGTATCTGAGACACACAGTGTGCAGATTGCCTCCACCATGCATCTTCACACCTTTCAGTTCACTGAATCAGCTCAAGAACTTTGCAAAACATCGGAAGCAAGGCCAACACTCAGCAAACTGATCCTGTTCAACTCACCAGAATCCACATGGTGGGAAATGTGTGTCTGATGGACCTTCCTGCAGCATTTGGCACATATACGTCTGCACTGGCACCAAATCCACCGGGATGGCTATTCTTAGTGGCAGGTTAATACCTCATAGGTGACTGGAGAGACCAGATGGGCAAAGGTAGCCTAGATGAGGAGTTCATAGAATGTTTTCCTGATAGTTTCTTGGAACAGCCAACCAGAGAGCAGGCGATACAAGGCCTGGTAGAAAAACAAGAAATGCTGGAAATACTCAGTCGGTCTGTCAGCATCTGTGCAGAGAGAAGCAGAGTCAATGTTTCAGGTCAGAGACCCTTCTTCAGAACACATAAGCTCACACATTTCTAGTTGCCCAATTGCTATAACACTGCCCTCCGAATCCTGAGATTGTGGATTTGTGCCATTTAGTAAATGTTGATCCAGAAACAAATGTGAAAACACTTTCTGTAAACATTATCAGAGTCTCTGACAGGCAAGTTGCCTCCCTCTTAATTGTAGGAGTATTGTCTCTTCAACTGTGCAACAGCCCCGACAAACAAATTTCTCTGCAGCACCTGTGGAAGAGCCTGTCACTCCAGAATTGGCCTTTATAGCCACTCCAGGCGCTGCTTCACAAACCACTGACCACCTCCAGGCGCGTATCCACTGTCTCTCGAGATAAGGAGGCCCAAAAGAATTGTCTCTTCAACCAAAGGTTGTGGGTTCCATTCTGTCCCATTCTGCATATTGAGCTGGCAATCCAATGCTGTGTTGAGATAGTGCTGCACTGTTGGAAATGTAACCTTTAGGATGGGATGTTACACTGAGGCTGTGACTATCCTCACAGGTAGATGTTACAAATCCCTGGCATTACTTTGAATAAGAGCAGTGGAATTATCCTCTGTGTTTTGGCCAATGTTAATCCCTCAATCAATGTGTCAAAAATAGAATATCTAGTTGTTAACACAACTATTTGGGGGAAGTTGCACACATTTGCTCCCATGTGTCCTATCTTACAACAGTGAAAACATTTCTAAGTACTTCATTGGGTGTAAAGTGATTTGGGATGTGGTCTGCATGGATTGGACCCTAAACTCTGGAATTCCCTCTCTCTGGGCTGAATTTTACTGACCCCCCCCCCCCCCCACCACCCCCGCGACATCGGGGGTCATTGCAGGGGGGGACTTAGAAAATCCTTCCAGGAGTGGACTGCCATGGGCCTTGACGCTGGGAAGGCCCCGCCCCATTTTAACGGCAGTGGCAAAGCCTCAGAGCAGCCCCTCACTGCTCAGCAAAGAAAAAATCATTAACATATTTCAATAAAGCATAATTACTTACCTTTTCATGATGTCCATCCCATGCCGATATTCCAGCCAGTTGCCAGAAGTCCTGCGTTTTCAGACTCTCCTTAAAATCCACCTCCTTGATCAAGCCTTTGGTCATGTGATCCAATATCTCCTAATGTGTCTCACTGTCATACTTTGTTTTATACTGTTCCTGTGAAGTGCCTTGGATGTTTTATTATGCTAAAGGTGCTATATAAATATAAGTTGTTGTTGTTGTTTCTTTCTCTTTTCTGATTCATGTTATCAGATTCAGTGTCCAAATACAAAGCACACTCTTTCTCTAAACTGGAAAATTCTAGGTTCACATGCTACCTGAGCTACCACATGATGAAAATATTCAGCAGACACAGTGTGCTGGGATACTGAGCTGCACAAACCAGGTAATTGCCAGGCTCAGTACCTGCTGTGTACTGAAATTAGTTCATCTCAGCCAGAGTAGGCAGTGGACAGATACAGTAAGCAGGTTGGCAATAATCAAGCTTCATTCACAGACTTCTCAATACCCTCCTTGTGCACTGTGATGTCGAATACCTTCACCTTCATGATGTGGAAGTGACATAATGATGTTTTGGACAATGATTGACATCATTGCTTTGTGTTTCTGTTCCCTCATGAATGCTCGTGAATCTCTGATGGAGTCGTGAGCCCTCTAACAATTGTTACTAAATATCACACCCATTGTAATCAGTGCAGATATCTAGCAATAGAAGCCTGATCAATGTAGGCCTTGTCTCTTTTATACAGCAATGTGCAAAAGGAAAACTTTGTATTATATAGTACTTAGTTACATGGAATTTACATCAGAGAAACAGGCCATTCAGCCCAAGAGTTCCATGCTGTTGTTTATGCACTAGCTTCCCCTTCATTGAATCTCTGCTATTTGCCCCAACGACTCCTAGTGGTCACAAGTTCCACATTCTAACCACTCACTGGGTAAATAAATTCCTCCTGAATTCCCGATTGGAATATCAGAGACTATCTTATATTTATGGACCCTGGTTCTGGTCTTGCCCACAAGTGGAAACATCTTTTCCACATTTACCCTATCAAATACTTTTGGAATCGGAGAGACCTCTATCAGGTCATCCCTCAGTCTTCTCTTTTCTAGAGAATAGAGCCCCAGTTTATTCAATCTTTCCTGATAGGTATACCTCTCAGTGTTGTTATCTTTCTAGTAACTCTTATTTGCATATTCTCTAGTGCCTCTGTAATATATTTTATAATTTGAAGACAAGTAATGCTCACAGTGTTCCAAATGCGGTCTAACCAGGTTTCTATATAAGTTTAACATAAATTCTTTGCTTTTCAATTCTGTTTCTCCAGAAATGAAGCTCAGTACTTTGCTTGCATTTTTATAGCTTTATTAACCTCCGATGCTATTTTTAGTGATTTGTGTATCTGTATCCCTGGATCCCTCTGTTCCTCTATCCCATTTAGACAAATATTTTCCAAGGAGTATTTGGCCTTCTTATTCTTTTCCTAAAATGTATTACCTCGCACTTCTCGATATTGAAATTTATTTGCCAAATCCATGCCCAATCTGAAAGGTTATTAAAGTCTTCCTGTATTTTGCTGCAGTCCTCCTATGTATTCACTACATTCCCAGGTCTGATCTCCAAATTTTGAAAATGTACTTCCAATTCACAATCGTTTATATAAATGATGAACAACACTGTTCCCAGCTCCGATCCTTGTGGAAAACTACTTCCCATCTGAATAACTACCTTTAACCCCTACTCTCTGCTTTCTGTTTTGGAGCTAGCAGACATTGTTGGAACAAAGGAGCTATCCTCTGCTCCAATACAATACATGGAACAGCCCTGGTCAAACCAGTCAGTCATGTGACCACTCTGCTGGCCAACTTAGGGAGTTTGAAATTGTAGAGACAATGTTTGAACTGGGAGAAAGCTCTTGGCTCCTGGATTGAAAAGACCTCCTCTCCTGTCCTGTCTACTCCCATCTCTGTCTCATGGAGCTCCAAAAACCCACTGGAGACACATGAACGAAAAGTCTCCTCCAGTGAACAGGGTTTATGAAGAATGCTGTGCCCCAATGAAAAGCAAGATCTACCTACAAAAGGACTCTACAGTGAGCTCGAAGAACCGTAACTAAAACTCTTCAGATATTACCTCAAACCTATCCACTTTATTTTTTCTTCTGCTCTTTTCTGTCACTATTTGCATGGGTGTTTAGCATTTGCATGCCAGCGTGGGCACGTCATATATCTGTAGGCGTCAACCGAATAAGAGTTTAAGTTTTAATAAATTTCAGTCTTTCTTCTTTATATATAAGAAAAGATGTGTGTGTGTCTGTTGGTTTCTTTGCCTTCTGATTGGAAAGCAGTGAACAAGGATTCACCAAGGGGGAGCTAAAAGCACAGTGTGTTTAAAAATGAAACCCTGTTACAGTAAGATCAGGTGAAGGCTGAAAGGGAACCCTAGACCTCTTTCTTACCTGGTTGTAACAACATTATGACAGCTGCAATACCGTTATCTATCCTTTTAGTTACTTCTTTAAAGAATGTAATAAGGGGAATCAAGCATGAACTTTTCTTTTGAAATCCGTGCAAACTATTCAGTATTTTTTCAGTTTCTAGATGTTTTCCTGTTACATCTTTGAGAAAGGATTCCATTATCTCTCCTGACACCGATGTTAAACTTCTTGGTCTATAGTTCCCTGGACTTATTCTATCTCTTTTTTAAATATAGGAATCAGCTTAGCGGCCACTGCTCCTCTGCTACTATTCCCATTTCTGATACATTTTTATATATTTCTGAGTGCCTCTGCTATCTCTTTCTTCTCTTCTTCTGATAGTCACGGAGGGAATCCATCAGGATCAGGGGTTTTACTCTCTCTAAGATTGACTCGTTTACCAATTCCACCGCCGCCTCCCCCCCACCCCCACCGCCTCAACGTTCTATCTTAAACATTTTTGGATCTTTTTTGATCTCTTCTTCTAATGTCATGCTGACCATGTCAGTCTCCCTGGTAAATACAAGGTAAAGGAATTATTTCATATTTCGGTCATCTCACTGTAACGACCTGAGTTTATCATGTGTATCCCTTCGTGGCCCAATCCCTATCCTGATTTTTCATTTCTTGCTGAGCTGTCTGAGGAATAATTTCCATTTTTTCTTACATTTATTGATATTTTAATTTTGTCATTCCTCTTTGCCTTCCTAATTGATTTCTTAAATTCTTACCTAACCTTTTCATACTCCCTTTTGTCATTCTCTGCTTTGTCGTCTACGGACTTAGTGTCTGCCTTTATCTGAAGTTTCAACTTTGCTCAGTTTATGGAGAATTTAGAGCATTTCCTAAGTACATCAAGGCTGTTGATCCAGGCATGTGACTCCTGTGGTTCAATGGGTAAGACACTGATTCACAATTCAGGATTGTCAATGCAATCCCTATCTGAGGTAAACTTGGTTTTGAATAATCTTCATTCTGTGAAAACCAGTTCATTGTCCTTGTTGCTGAAATACACAGAGATCAAATAACTTCATCAGCTCCTGTCTTGTAAATGACTGAAATTTAGGGGAAGCAAGTTAAACCTGTGGAAAGCCACTTGCTCTTCACATGCAATTGATGTTTTGCCCAGAAATCACTATATCAATTACTGACAGGCAAAAGAAAGTCAGATCATGTCATGTCATTACTGGGATCTTTCAAATTGATCGAATGTGGTTGTGTATGAATAGAAAGATTGGAGCACAAAAAGGCATCAAATGTGGCAGTGATCAGAGAGAGACAAAGGGGACAGTTGCAAAGACCAAACTCTTTCTATGTGCAGCCACATGGCCTAATGGATAAGGTCCAGCCCTCCTAAAACAGGCATTGATGGTGCAAGTCTCATTTGTGATGAAAGCAGTTTTAGGTGAAGGAGCACATTCTGTAAACAGGCTGCATTCTGTAACAAGCAGTTAGTTTTCTTTTTAACTGATCAGCCAATCTCGGCAGTTCCTGTTCGGCTCCCTCCTCACTCTCGCCTTGCTTTCCAGCGTCACAATCCAATGTAATGTTTCTACTGAGCTGTGCACCATCCCAACACCCAGGGAACAATGTCACTTGCACTTTCCAGGCAAATACTTCCCTTTTAAATCCTGTCTTCAGATTACCCAATGTCTGAGGCACAGTTGTTACTTTGTAATGTAGATATCCAATTACAATACACGTATGATTGATGTTATCAGATTCAGGGTGAAATACACAGCACACTCTTCCTCCAAGCTGTAAAATTCTAGGTTCAAATGTTATCTTGTTTATCATAGAAACTTACAGCAGAAGGAGACCATTCAGCCCATCGTATACACTCAGTCACAATAATAACTCCTCTAGTTTTCCTCAATTCTACTGAAATAGATTCTGTCTTTGGTCTCTCAACTCTATCATTCCTCCTCAGTGTTATAATAGTTTCTTTGAACAATACTGCCATGCCCTCCATTTTTCCTGCCCTATTATTCCTGAATATCTTGTTGCCAGGAATATTCAGTATCCCAATCTTCCCCTCCTTTGAGCCAGATCTCTGTTATTGCCACAATATCATAGTCCAGTGTGGTGACTTGTACCTGCAGCTCACGGAGCTCATTTCCCACACTCAGTGCATTTACTTACATACACTCCAAATACATCTCAGACTGCTTCATATTTACTCCCAGTCTGACCCTCCCATTTCTGAATTATTCTTTATTCTGGTGCTATTTGTCTCTCCCAGTCCACTTTGCATCTTGCTTCTCCTCTCTAATGCTACATCCTGGTGCCTCCCCCACCCCCGCCAAATTCATGTAAACCTTCACTAACAACACCAGTTAAAGTTTCTTCAAGGACATCAGTCCCAGTTTTGTTGAGGTACAACCCGTCCATCTTGAACAGGTCCCTCCTGCCCCAGAACTGGTTCCAATACCCCAGGAATCTTTTTACATGCTGGGTGATAAGCTGTCTTATCTTATTGCTCCTGTACTCACTAGCACATGACACTGGAAGTAATCCAGAAATTACTAGCTTTGAAGTCCTGCTCTTTAATTCCTCCCGAGCTCCTGAATCTCTGACTGTAGTATCTCAACACTTTTCCCAATGTTTTCGGTTTCCATATCAACCACAAATTCCCCTCCCCACTCAAAATATTCTGTCCCCTCTCACTGATGTCTTTATCAACCAATCTCAGTTGCTCCTGTCAGCAAGCTTCCTTGTGACATCAAATGCCTTCAGCTTCATGACATGGTAGTGAGGTAATGGTGTTTTTGATGATGTTTGATATCATTGTCCTGTGTATTTGAATCCTTACGAACACTCGTGAATCTCTGATGCAGTCCTGGGCCCACTAACAGTTACCAAATATCATGGTCCATTATAAATGAGAGCACATATCCAGCAGTAGAAGTCTAATCAATGTCGTGGTGTTTGTACAAGTCAAAGGATAACATGCTTAAGGGAAGCTTTGTAAATTCTTCCCTAATGATAGACAGTGATATTTCCAAGAAGATAAAATATATCATTGAGCAAACGGCTTCAGGAAACCAGATCTGCTCCCACCTGCTCCACATCATTGCTAAAGGATGTGGAATTGGCTGAAAATAAAGTGAGTGGCCACAGGGACAGGTGGAATTTAGAAAGAATCCAGAGCAAACAGCAAGAGCATCCAGTGTGATGTCGTGCTCCTGTGGCCGAATGGATAAGGCACTGGTTTCTACAGGCAGATATTTGTGAGGTTAAATCCCATCTGGGATGAGATTAATCTTCATTCAGTGAATATCTGCTCTTTGTCATCATTAAGAAACACACAAAGATTAAAGTAGCTTCAGTTTGAGTGCTGTCTGAGAAATGACTGAAACTTCGAGCCAGGGTAAGGAAAGAAAGCTCTGGAAAGACACTTGCTTTTCACATCCAATCAACATTTTGCCCAGTAATCAACTGTACTAATTGTTGACAGACAACAGCAAGTCACATCCTGTCATGTCATTGCTGGAACCTTTGGCATCAATACATTGTGGTTGTGTGAGAAAATAAAGGCTTCATATTTAGCACTGCTTAGAAAGAGTGTCAAAGGGACAACTTAGAAAACTTGCACCAACAGCCCCAGTGGCCTAATGGATAAGGCACTGGCCTCCTAAGCCAGGGATTGTGGGTTCAAGTCCCATCTGGGGTGCAATAAATGCACTTTCAACCATTCTCCTTTCCTCATAACTTTGTAACATATTTCACCACTTCACCTCCTTTCTTATTTGCTTTCCACTCTCACAATCTGATGTCATCTTTCAACCAATCTCTGTGCCATCTTCACACTCACTGAACAATACCACCTCTACTTTCCACACAAATCCTCTCCCTTTTACCCCTCTTTTCACTTCACACAACATCCCATGCACAGTTCCTACTTTCAAATACAAACATAAATTACAACTCAACTACAAATCCTCTAAGCACATTCACACCTCAAATACACACCACACTCTTCCTCCAAACACCAACAATTCTGTCTTCAATTATTATCTGGGCTATCACACCATGAAAATGCTCAGCAGGCAACTGTACAGTCTGCTGGTCCACTGAGCTGCACAGACCAGGCAGTTGTCAGGATCAATACTTTTTTTTATTCATACGCAGGATGTAAGTGCTGGCAAAGCCAGAATTTATTGTCTATCCATAAATTCCCTTCACAAAGTGCTGACCCCTCTTCTTGAACAGTTTCAGTCTGTGCAGTGAAGGTACACCCACAATGCTGTTAGGGACGCAGTTCCAGGATTTTGACCCAGTGACAGTGAAGGAACAGTGATATATTTCCAAATCAGGAAGGTTTGGGACTGGGAGGGGAACTTGGAGGTGGTGGTGTTCCCATGCACCAGCATGCTCTTGTCCTTCTAGGTCAGGGGTCAGCAACCTGCAGCTCCGGAGAAAGATGTGGCTCTTGAACATTGTATTTGTGGTTTCCAACCTTTTCCACTTGGAACACATTAACACGAGAAAAGCGAATAAAAATTAGCTTGAGAAAAGTCAGATCTGTGTTTTTATTGTGGGGATAAAAGTCAAATCATTAAGCTGCACTTTACAGTTTAAAATGATAACTTTAACAAAAAACATCATTGTGCTCTTCACAAATCTGTTTGTGTGGTATAGCTACCCCATGGTTATAGATATGACTTTGGTTAACGGAACAGGTTTGATGTTTGTGACCATTATTGTTTCTAGTATAGCTGAGATGATACATTATTCTGAATGTGCTATTAGAAGGTATTATTATCACGAAAATCAGTAGCTGATAAAAATGTAATAATGGTAAAAAGTCAAAGCTTAAGGCTCTTTATCTGAATGCACCTGGCATTTGTAACAAGATAGATGAGTTGATGGCACAAATAGAAATAAATAAATATGACTTGATAGCTATTACAGAGACGTGGTTGCAGGGTGACCAAGACTGGGAACTCAATATTCAAGGGTATTCGACATTCTGGAAAAATAGGCAAAAAGGAAAAGGAGGTGGGGTACCTTTGTTAATAAAGGAAGGTATCAGTGCGGTGGTGAATGGTGATATAGGTGCAATAGATCGTGATGTGGAATCAGTTTGGTTGGAAATAAGGAACAGCAAGGGGAAGAAGTCACGGGTGGGAGATGTTTATAGGCCCCTGAAGAGTCGTCTCACTGTGGGACAAAGTATAAATCGGGAAATAATGGAGACGTGTAAGAAGGGAGCTACAATTGTCATGGTGATTTTAATCTGCACATTGAATGGACAAATCAGATTGGCAGAGGTAACATGGAAGACGAATTTGTTGATTGCACTTAGATTGATACTTAGAGCAATATGTTGCTGAACCTATTCGGGAAGATCTAGTAATGTGTAATGAGATAGGATTAATAAGAGATATCGTAGTTAAGGATCCTCTAGGGGGAAGCGATCACAACATGGGAAAATTTCAAATTCAGTTTGAGGGCGAGTAACTCGGGTCTCAAACCAGTGTCCTCAACTTAAACAAGGGCAATTACAGAGGGATGAAGAAAGAGTTGTCAAAAGTGAGCTGGGAAAATAGACTAAGAGGAAGGTCAGTGGATGAGCAGTGGCAGACATTTCAGCAGATATTTCATAATGCTCAGCAAAAATTTATCTCGGTCAAAAAGAAGGACTCGATGAGAAGGATGAACCACCTGTGGTTAACACAGGCAGTCAAGGAGAGTATCCAATCAAATACTAAGGCATACAAAGCGGTGAAAACTAGTGGTCGGCCAGAGGATTGGGAAGTTTTTTTAGGAACTAGCAGCGGATGACTAAAAAGCTAATAAAGAGGGAGAAAATTGATCATGAAAGTAAAGTGGCAAGAAATATAAAAACAAACAGCAAGAGCTTCGATGGGTATATAAAAAGAAAGAGAGCAGCTAAAGTGAGTGTGGGACCCTTGGAAGATGTGTTTGGAGAATTGATAAGGGGGAACAGGGAAATGGCAGATAATTTAAAGCAATATTTTGCATCGGTCATCACTGTGAAGGACACTATAAACATCCCACAGATATCAGATAAGCAAGGAGCTAATGGGAGGAAAGATCTTGAAACAGTCTCTATCACGAGGGACAAAGTATTTGACAAACTAATGGGACTAAAGGCAGACAAGTCGCCAGGACCTGATGGCCTACATCCAAGGGTTTTAAAGGAAGTGGCTGCAGAGATAGTGGAGGCATTGGTGGAAATATTCCAGAACTCACTGGATTCCGGGAGGGTCCCAGCGGATTGGAAAACCGCAAATGTGAAGGCCCCTGTTCAAGAGGGGAGGGAGACAAAAAGCAGGAAACTGTAGGTCAGTCGGCTGAACATCAGTCGTTGGGAAAATGCTAGAGTCCATTATTAAGGAAGAAATAGCAGGACATTTAGAAAACCATAATGCAATCAGAGCCAACATGGTTTTGTGAAAGGGAAATCATGTTTGACAAAGTTGCTCGAGTTCTTTGAGGATATAACAAACAGAGTTGATAAAGGGGAACTGGTAGATGTAGGGTATTTGGATTTCCAGAAGGCATTCGATAAGTTGCCACATAAAAGATTATTGCACAAGATCGGAGCTCACGGTATTGGGGGTAAAGTATTAGCATGGATTGAGGATTGGTTAACTCACAGAAGACAGAGGGCTGAACGGCAGTGCCCTTTAAACTCAGCGCGGTGCCCACATTCAGCGGCCGCCGCCAAGCCCCCGCGATATTAATTACGGGGGCTCATTTCCATCGAGGCCGCCCGTCACCCTCCCCATATTACGTGAGGAGATCCGGGACATTCGGCACAGGGAGAGAGTTTTTGACAGTTGTGTAGCAGGTGCTCGGGCCCTATTTTAAGCGTCCCAGCATCTGCTTCCTGACAGCTGTCAAAGAATACTTACCTGACTGCTGAAGAGTGGGGCTGCTGTCAATCTGGCAGCAAAGCAGAAAGTGATGCAGAAACCCAGCAGGTCAGGCAGCATCTGTGGAGAGAGAAGCAGAGTTAACTTGACCAAGTTCACAGACCTGAAAGTTAACTCTGCTTCTCTCTTCACAGATGCTGCCTGACCTGCTGAGTTACCCCAGCACTTTCTGCTTTTCTGTCACATACTTACCCTGCTGTGTCCCAGTGTCCTATAAAGTGGCGATCCTCTTCTTCCACTCCAGTGTAACATTCCTTCTTGTACGCGTGCCGCACCAGGGGGAATAATCTTAATTTTGCACATTCCATGGCGTGAGACTGAAATATATCATCAAAGGCGAGTATTCTTCTTTGGCCTCCTTATCTCGAGAGACAATGGATAAGCGCCTGGAGGTGGTCAGTGGTTTGTGAAGCAGCGCCTGGAGTGGCTATAAAGGCCAATTCTAGAGTGACAGGCTCTTCCACAGGTGCCGCAGAGAAATTTGTTTATCGGGGCTGTTACACAGTTGGCTCTTCCCTTTCGCCTCTGTCTTTTTTCCTGCCAACTACTAAGTCTCTTCGACTCGCCACACTTCAGCCCCGTCTTTATGGCTGCCCGCCAGCTCTGGCGAACGCTGGCAACTGACTCCCACGACTTGTGATCAATGTCACAGGATTTCATATTGTGTTTACAGACGTCTCTAAAGCGGAGACGTGGACGGCCGGTGGGTCTGATACCAGTGGCGAGCTCGCTGTTCAATGTGACTTTGGGGATCCTGCCATCTTCCATGTGGCTCACATGGCCAAGCCATCTCAAGCGCCGCTGACTCAGTCGTGTGTCTAAGCTGGGGATGTTGGCCGCCTCGAGGACTTCTGTGTTGGAGATGCGGCCCTGCCACCTGATGCCAAGGATTCTCCGGAGGCAGCGAAGATGGAATGAGTTGAGACGTCGCTCTTGGCTGACATACACTGTCCAGGCCTCGCTGCCAAAGAGCAAGGTACTGAGGACACAGGCTTGATACACTCGGAATTTTGTGTTCCGTGTCAGTGCGCCATTTTCCCACACTCTCTTGGCCAGTCTGGACATAGCAGTGGAAGCCTTTCCCATGCGCTTGTTGATTTCTGCATCGAGAGACAGAATATACAACATAAATAAAACCATAATTGAAGAATAATTACCTACTATGAGTATCTAAGCATCTGACTGTGAAAAACCACAGTCTAATATGCATTTGGAATCTGTATTCATTTCTCTGCGAACTGCGATGTGAAAATACATGTAACCACAATTATATCATCAATGTTAA
Organism: Heterodontus francisci; assembly: GCF_036365525.1. NCBI lineage: Eukaryota > Metazoa > Chordata > Chondrichthyes > Heterodontiformes > Heterodontidae > Heterodontus > Heterodontus francisci. Next base: position 14,734,111 of record NC_090380.1, on the reverse strand, counting down.
AAAAACAGGGAAAAATGTTCAATTTCTAGCTGCATTGCCAACTACAAATATTACACCATTAAATATGATCAACTGCTGCAGAAGCAAAGTGTTCGTGAACATGTGTTGATGTGTAATTGTTGAAAAACCCATGACAACAGCACAGATTAGGCCCCTCCCCCACCCTGCCCCAATGTCGCAATGGTTTTCAAACATGTGCAAGACAAACCTTGCAGTCAGACGTCAGAGCTGTTACATGGTGGAGTTACCTTTGCATTTAAAGGACCACACCAAAAGCTGAGGATGGCAGAGGGGTATTCTAGGGTGGCCCCGCAGTGTAGTGAAGCTTCCCTGCTCACCCTCCTCTAGGCTGTGTGGGCAAAGCGGGAGGTCCTTTTCACCAGCGATGGTAAGAAGATGCTCTACCGCCAGAACAAGACATTCTGGCTGGAGGTGACAGAGAAGGTGAGTAGCCGTGTGACTATCCAACATCAAAGGGTCCAATGAAAGAAGGGGATGAACAATCACTCTCCCAGCCAGCTGGACCCTCTAAGCTTCATGTGCACAGGGTACGACTGCCAAAGTCATCCACAGCCAAAGGGCTATCATAGCAGCAGCCTTCCTGCAGTCAGGCTACTGGCGCAGAAGTGGCACCGCGTAGGAGAATCTGCAAGCATTTCCAACAAGCATCCTGACACAGACGGGTCTGCATGGGTGACACAACACCCTAGAAAGGCCGGGAACAAATTTGTCTTCACTAACATTGCAGCACTTTTACTGTGTGAATGAAGTGTACCAGCATGTACTGATCGTGGCTCCTCCCATTACAGTATTGGTCTTCCAGAATTGCCAATGTATGGAATAACATCATTGCCATGTCAGTATCACTCATGTGCATCTTCACGGAGGCAGGAATGTGGACAATGACTCAGTATTCTGCTGTGAGTAATGGTGTACACAAAGATGTTGCAGATGTGGATTGCTGCACAACAGGTGAATGAGGGTGCTGTGTGGTGTGCAGAGCCCATGGTGGTTCCTATGTCATGGAGAACCTTTGATCAATGAGGTGCTGCCGTGCATCCTGAGCTCACTGCTCACCCTGCACACAGTGCCTGGATGTTCTCTGTCCTCCCATGTACCTTCCTTGCTGTAAGACCTCAGGGTCATCATCGTCTGAGGATGAGTCCTGCTCATGTCTCTCCTCATCCTGCAAGGCCTCCCCCCTATTGACTGTGTCATTGTGCAGAGCACCGCAAACAGCAACGATACAAGTTATCCTTTCCGGCCTGTCCTGCGGGGCACCACTCCAGGCAGCGGAATCGCATTTTAAGCCTGCCGATCGCCTGCTCAGTGGTAGCTCTTGTAGCTCTGTGGCTGGCGTTGTATCGTTCTTCTGCAGCAGTGCTGGGTGTCTCACTGGTGTCAGCAGCCATGTCTACAAGGTGTAGCCCTTGTCTCCTAGAATCCACCCCTCCATCTGAGCCATTTCAGCGAACAGCAATGGCAACTGTGACTGGCACAGGATGTGTCACCACCTCTCTCGACATCCGCAGTTGCCTCTGACACTGGCGCTCTGGCATCTGCAGGTATATTATAGAGTCATAGAGTCGTACAGCATAGAAATAGGCCTTTCGGCCCATCGCATCCATGCTGACCATAATGCCTATCTATACTAATCCCCTCTGCCTGCATTAATTCCATATCCCTCTATGCCTTGCTCATTCAAGTACCTGTCCAGATGCCTCTTAAATGTCGCTGCTGTTCCTGCCTCCACCACCTCCTCAGGCAGCTCATTCCAGATACCCACTATTCTTTCTGTGAAAAATTGACCTCTTTGATCCCCTTTAAACCTCCTTCCTCTCACAAATCTATGCCCTCTAGTTTTACTCACCCCGACCATGGGAAACAGACTCTGGCTATCTACCCTATCTATGCCTCTCATAATTTTAGATACCTCTATCATGTCCCCTCTCAGTCTCCTTCGCTCCAGGGAAAACAGACCCAGCCTCTCCAATCTCTCTTTATAACTCAAGCCCTTCAAACCAGGCAATGTGCTTGTGAATCTTTTCTGCACCCTCTCCAGCTTAATCACATCTTTCCTGTAGTGCGGAGACCAGAACTGCACACAGGACTCCAAATGCGGCCTAACCAACGTTATGTACAACTGTAACATGACGTCCCAACTCTTGTACTCAATGCCTCGGCCGATGAAGGCAAGCATGCCATATGCCTTCTTCACCACCCTGTCTACCTGTGTTGCCACTTTCAGGGAACTATGTACTTGCACCCCAAGGTCTCTCTGCTCAGTGGGACTTGTAGATGCACAGGGATCTGTAGTGGCGAGCTCACCTTGGGTGCTGCTGCTCACGACTGGGTGGCCCTATGTGTGCTGCAACTGCCTGTTGGTTTTACCTGCAGCTCATATGGATCCTCTCAAGAAGGGCATCAATGAATATACCGTGAACCATCCTCATCTTCAAGCTGCAATTCAGCTCGGTTCCTTCAATGCTTCGAAGGTTCCTGACAGGACAGAGACTGATGTTGACTGGTACATCAGGTGCTTTCATACAGCAGCTGTGTGGTATGGCAGAACATTTCCTGTCTTAGCTCCCACTAAGAGTGGCACCGCATGACCACATAGAGATTGAACATGCTGCATAGACTGACCCACAAGACATACAAGCTTCACACACCTACCATCTGTGGCACTCTCCCCACATACAGGGAGACTCGAGTGCCATTGCTCCTTCAATAACAGAGGCAGTCAATGACACAGAGCTGTCAACCATAACGGAGGGGGAAGTCGCAGTGGCTACCTTCCAGAATACAGAGTTAGACCCCTGCAAATCCCCCCTCCCTCCTGCCCTTAAAAATGCAGAGTTAGACCCCTGAATATCCCCCCTCCCTCCTGCCCTTAAAAATGCAGAGTTAGATCCCTGCACATCCCTCTCCTCCCTTGAAGAATACAGAGTTAGACCCCTGCACATCCCCCCTCCTCCCTTTAAGAATAGTTAGATCCCTGCACATCCCTCTCCTCCCTTGAAGAATACAGAGTTAGACCCCTGCAAATCCCCCCTCCCTCCTGCCCTTAAAAATGCAGAGTTAGACCCCTGCATATCCCCCCTCCTCCCTTTAAGAATACAGAGTTAGACCCCTGAATATCCCCCCTCCTCCCTTTAAGAATAGTTAGATCCCTGCACATCCCTCTCCTCCCTTTAAGAATGCAGAGTTAGACCCCCTGCACATCCCCTCCTCTCTTTAGGAATACAGAGTTAGACCCCCTGCACATTCCCTCCTCTCTTTAAGAATGCTGAGTTAGCCCCCTGTGTATCCCCCTCCCGTAATGCAGAGTGAGACCCCTGAATAACACAACTTACCTTCGCTAGCGACAAGTTCTGCCTCTGAGGACCCGTCGGCTTTTCAAATCGTGAACAGGATGGCTCGTGACCGCCGCCCTTTCAATGAAAAATCCGGAAGTGTTGGTGCAGAGGTGGCGGGCTGCTTAATCAGCACAGGTAAGTAATCATTACCATATGGTAATTGTGGTGTCACCGTCATGCAGAGGGGTCCTCAACGAGGTCCTGCCACTACCGGTAAAATTTGATGGACCCGTCTCGACGTCGCGGGTCATGGTGAGCTTCTCTCTGCAGTATTTTACCAGCACCCACTCTGTGAACCGGGGCGTTGAGGGGCCGGTAACATTCAGCCCAGAGAGTCAGGATTAATGCGTCTTTATCAGGTTGGAAAGACCTAATTTGTGGAGTGCCACAAGGATCAGTCCTAGGACCTCAATTATTTGCTGTCTCTATTAATGACTTGGAGGAGGGGACAAAGTGTAATAGATCCAAATTTGCTGATGATACAAAAATAGTTGGGAGGGCATGTTGTGATGAGGACATAAGGAATCTGCAAGGGGATATGGATACGTTGAGTGAGTGGGCAAAAACTTGGCAGATGGAGGTTAATGTAGGAAAGTGTGAGGTCATGCACTTTGGTCGAAAGAATCAAAAGGCAGACTATTATTGAAATGGAGAGAGACTTCAAAAAAGTGCAGCACAGAGGGATCTGGGTGTTTTTGTGCATGAAACACAAAAAGTTAGCATGCAGGTACAACAAGTAATTACGAAGGCAAATGGAATTTTGGCCTTTATTGCCAGGGGACTGGAGTTTAAAAATAGGGAAGTTTTGTTGCAACTATACAGGGTTCTGGTGAGGCCACACCTGGATTACTGTGCACAGTTCTGGTCCACGTATTTAAGAAAGGATTATTTGATTCACTAGGTTGATTCCTGGGATGAAGGGATTCACTAATCAAGAACGGCTAAACATGTTAAGCCTTTATTCATTAGAGTTTAGAAGAATAAGGGGTGATCTTATTGAAACTTACAAGATTCTGAGGGGGCTTGACAGGGTAGATGTTGAGAAGATGTTTCCACTCGTGGGGAATTCTCAAACTAAGGGACATAGTTACAGAATAAGGGGACACTCATTTAAAACTGAGATGCGAAGGAATTTCTTCTCTCATAGGGTAGTGAATGTCTAGAATTCTCTACCTCAGAGAGTGGTGGAGGCTAGATCGCTGAAAGTATTTAAAGAGGAGGTAGATAGATTTTTGAAATTTCGGGGAGTTGAGGGCTATGAGATGCTGGGATGAAAGAGGAGTTGAGGTCTGGGGCAGATCAGCCATGATCTTATTGAATGGCAGGGAAGGCTTGAGGGGCTGAATGGCCTACTGCTGCTCCTATTTCTTATTTTCTTGTGTTCTTGTAGGCCCCGGAGATAGAGAAGTGCGGGGCTTCAAGGCTGCTGCTTCTTGTAGAAGCTGTTCTCTTTAACTGAAACTGTTTAAAATTAGACAGGCTAAAAAGGGTGGGTTCTAGATCATGTGATCCCTTCAAGTAGCTTTTCCACCTCATGTTGGTCTGACGACATATTAGATTCAGTGAAGTGATCTCCCACTCCATTTTAAACACGCTGAACACTGAAGTAAATCAACTTAATATGCTGTGTATATACAGAAACCAGAGAGAAAAAAATGGATGTTCTCAAACTCAAAAGATTCTTCAGCAAAAACATGCAGTACCCAGAACAAAAGGGTCAACATGCACATTAAGAGCTGAGTTTTTAACATATTTGTACCCTACTGGCTACTAGTTTCACTGTGTTGAATGGCAGCTGACGATAACACCCAAGTGCACAGAAATTCTAAAATTTCCACTTGGTTTTCATCCGTTCATGACAGTGGCACAATGTTACTTGCCACTTATCAACCCAAGCCTGAATATTGTCCAGGTTTTGCTGCATGCAGGCACAGACTGAGGAATTGTGAATGGTACTGAACACTATGTAATCATGATTAAAAATCCCCACATCTGACCTTATGATGGGGGGAAAGTCATTGATGAAGCAGCTGAAGATGTTTGGGCCTAGGACATGGCCCTGAAGAACTCCAACAGCAATATCTTGAGGCCGAGATGATTGGCTTCCAACAATCACAACCATCTTCACTGACATCTGACTCCAGCCAGAGGAGAGATTTCCCTCTGATTCTCATTGACTTCAATTGTCCTCGGGCTCCTTGATGCCACACTCGGTTAAATTATGCCTTGATGTCAAGGGCAGTCACTCTCACCTCACCTCTAGAATTCAGTTCTTTTGCCCATGTTTAGATCAAGGTTGTAATAAGGTTTGGAGCAGAGAGAGGCCCCAACATGTTGCACCAGGGACATGTGACAAAATTAATGACTCTGTCACAGACATGGGGGCTATTAATTTGCATATAAAGTGAATAGCCAATCTAATACCTTCAAAACACAATCTGATTTAAAACACATTTTTCCCTATAAATAATGTCACTAAGCATGTAGACATCAATGGAGAGTAGCACAACTGTATTAGCTAGCTAACAAAACAGTATGCAATGCCAATGCAAACTATTTTTTCTTGACAGAATAGAGCGAGCTACATCATGTCACTGGGTGGTAGATGGACCTTATCGGATAACCTCTGTGGATTCACATTGTATCAGGAGTGCATTCATCCAATAAACCATGAAACTCAAGGAGAGAATTGTTATTGTGGTTATTGAGGTGAGGCAGTAGAAAAACCAGCAAAAGGAAGAGGGACCATTTCTCACAATGCTGTTGTGACAAGACAATTTAACCTGTGATGGTCAATGTTTGTGCAACTTCTCTACCTGCTTGTATTATGTCTCTGCAGACAGGGCAGCCAACAAAACGGCAGTAAATTAATCACCATTTAATCTTTTATACAAGCTAACTCGATACAAGCTGTCTTTATAATTTAACCCTCTAAACCCCAGTGCCATTCTGGCAAATCAGTGCTGTACCCCCTCCGGGGTGGTCGAGACAGAAACCCTCATTGCATTTAAAAATACTTGGATATGCACTACAAAGAACAAAGAACAGTACAGCACAGAACAGGCCATTCGGCCCTCCAAGCTGACACTAGGAGACTGGATGAATTGTAACCCACGCCGAGGTCCCTTTAAATAGAAATTCTTAGCTTGTCAGGTGCAGGTCGTCATCACAACCGCCCACTCGGATTATCAGGAATCCTGGAAGCCGGGTGGGAATGCTGTGGCTGAGTTAAAAAGCCACGGCAAAGTCCACTCCTCGATCTTTCAGGTCCCAGCCCACTGACAGACTCCCCCAGGTGTGAGTAGGTGTCAGTGTTAAAATTCAGTCTAAAATCTCTCTCTGGAAGGTGTTTTCCAGAGGGAACTGCCAAGCAGCTGGAAGCACTGAACCTTTATTGAGTTCAGGTTATCTGAAGCTGATAGACCTCCCCATGAAGAGCAGCTCAATCTCACCTTCTTTTCACTGGAGAGTTTCCCAGACCCCAGGAAACCTGTGCTGGAGGTGTTAAATCCAAAGCATTCTGAAAATGTATTGAAAATCCAACCCTTTCTATGTAATTGTGATTTTAAATGGTGTGTTAATTGTCGACCCACCTGTCTGAATGATTACACCAGCAGGCAAATTATTCACGTGCAGCCAATTGGGTGTCAGTGAAAGCCGGAAGTGGATGTATTGGAGCCGGGCTGTGGTCAAGCTTCAATTTTCTCTGATTTTTAGCTGATTCCATCCCTCTCATTCTTGGCTGTTAAAATCCTCTCCCCAGCCTCAAACTCAAAGGTTACGAGGAAGCTGTTTGGAGGTGAAAATTCACCCTGATGTAGGATCATAGGGAGTGTTTTTGTGAGCTGAGGGACAGGTGCATTGCTGAAGTGAGTAAAAGGAGAGAAATTCTTCATCTGTACACCATGTACTTACCAGCTGCTCAGCACATCCCCTCCCCCAATCACCACAACCCCTCCCCCACTCACCACAACCCCTCCCCCACACACCACAACCCCTCCCCCACACACCACAACCCCTCCCCCACTCACCACAACCCCTCCTCCACACACCACAACCCCTCCCCCACACACCACAACCCCTCCCCCACTCACCACATCCCCTCCCCCAATCACCACAACCCCTACTCCACACACCACAACCCCTCCCCCACTCACCACAACCCCTCCCTCACTCACCACAACCCCTCCCCCACTCACCACAACCCCTCCCCCACTCACCACAACCCCTCCCCCACTCACCACAACCCCTCCCCCAATCACCACAACCCCTCCCCCACACACCACAACCCCTCCCCCACTCACCACAACCCCTCCCCCACTCACCACCTTCCCTCCCCCAATCACCACAACCCCTCCCCCACACACCACAACCCCTCCCTCACTCACCACAACCCCTCCCCCACTCACCACAACCCCTCCCCCACACACCCCAACCCCTCCCCCACTCACCAGAACCTCTGCCCCAATCACCTCAACCCCTCCCCCACTCACCACAACCCCTGCCCCAGTCACCACAACCCCTCCCCCACTCACCACAACCCCAACCCCACTCACCACAAACCCTCCCCCACTCACCAGATCCCCTCCCCCACTCACCACAACCCCACCCCCACTCACCACAATCACACACCACCCACCACAACCCCTCCCCCACTCACCACTTCCCCACCCCCACTCACCACAACCCCTCCCCCACTCACAACAGCCCCTCCCCCACTCACCACATCCCCACCCCCACTCACCGCAACCCCTCCCCCACTCACGATCAAACACGCCCCTGCTCACCACCAGAATCTCTGTTATCCAATCCAATCTGATCACTTTCCCACCGGGCGGTCTAGTTTAAAATTATTCCCTCTTCCTCTATAAGATCACCTGCCATGACGCAGGTGAATCCCTTTGAATTTGAGCTGCAGACAACTTTCTCACATTCTGCATTACACCAGCTACTGTCACAAACTTCAAACAATGTCAGGAACTAACGGCAATTATAGCATCATAGAAGGGTTACAGCACAGAATGAGGACATTTGGCCCCTCGTGTCTGTGCTGTCTCTCTGTGAGGACAATGTAACTAATCCCACTCCCCATCCTTTACCCACAGCCCTGCAAATGATTTCTTTTCAGGTGCTGATCCAATTCTCAATGAAATCCCCTGAAATCGGTGTCCTCTGGTTCTCAGCCCTTCCACCAATGGGAACAGGCTCAGTCTATTTATTCTGTCCAGTCACCTCTGTTAAACTCCAGAAATCTTGTTCTAGAAGGATAAGGCTGGAGCCTATATTTACTCAGTTTCACATTTATTGTGCAGAAAAAAAGGATTACAAACATGCAGCTCTGCACACAAATCCCTCTCCCAGTCCCACTGAGTGTCTGCTTTTAAGTGTTCAAGTAAAACCCAATTAACTCCCTTCACCTGCACATAATCACACAATTACCAGATTCCCTTCTTTCTTTTACAATACAACTTAGATTAACATGCTCAAAGAATACTTCAAAATGAATCAAAATTAAATTCCATATTGAGCATAAAGTTTTTTTTATATTGTTAGATACCCGTCATCTAGCAACTCCAACAATTCCTTTGCACTCACATTTCTCTTTATGAAACAATCAAATCGCTGATGACTTGCATCTACCCATTTGAGTTTGGAGATTTCCTTTCTCTCCAGCATTTATTTCAATCCAGTGAAGTCAATACGTAGTCTTTGATCACTCACACTTTTTGTAGAATGTACATTGTCCCACAAAGAACTATTATCCAAATAACAGTTCAATGAGTATTCTATCTTCAGGATGTCCCTTGTTCAGAATTTCACCCAAAATATATGACAAATAGAACTCCATGTCCACTGCCTCCACAAGACCAGTGTTTCTGCAGCTAAAGTGCATTTAACAACCCATTTTATTTTCTTAGCCTCCTAAGCTGAAGGGCAAGATTTCCCATTTTCACCCATCAGACATATTATGAAGCCAGCCGCACACGAATACCCATCATCAAGATTAGCATGTGAAGCATCACTAAAAATTATTAGCTTCATGTTCTTTGGGTCACCTAAGGATGGGAACTTCAGTGCACATTTCTCCACATTGAGCTTTTTCAATGTTTTATTTGCCCTTAAAACATTCTCAGCTTTTGGATGTTTCATCATCGTGCTTAACTCCAGCACATCAAAACTAACATCAGGCCTAGTCTGAGAGCCCAACCAGTTTAATTGTCCCACCAGGCTTCGCAATTGTTCAATCTCTGCTTTAGATAGATCGTCACCTTTCTGTGATGACCGAACACGATTAACTGGGATGGGAGCAACACTCTCTAAATAGGATTGTGGATTCAAACTTATTCCAGACTTATTCAGCTTAACATCTAAACCAATATATTTAAAGGCCCCACAAGCCTGACTCCCAATCTTAAATTCTGCCTTAATCTTATTAATAACATATTTCTCAAAATCCACAGTACCACCGCATAAGATATTATCAACATACATCATGAAGATGCCTGAAAGTTTCTCTTTATGAGACCAATAAAACGTTGCAGGATCTGCTTTTAGTTGAACACAACCAATTTTCAACAAAAGAGATCTCACTGAGAAATACCACACCCTGGAAGCATCATTAAGGCCATAGACACATTTGTTCAGTTTCCATAATTTTCCTTCTGTATCTGCTGCCTCTTCAGGTGGTTTCAGATACACTTCTCTCTGAAAAGTATCACCTTGCAGAAACACAGCTTTTATGACAATGGACTTACATTTCCATGAATATGTGGCCAAAAGAGTCAAAAAGATTTTTTGATTACTTTTCCAGCTGTGGGTGAGTCCACTCTAACATCGATATCCCCCAATCGCTCTTCAAACCCCCTCACAACTAATCTCACTTTAGCCTTATAAATTCCATCAGGAAGTACTTTCTCAGTACAAATCCATCTATGTGACAAGGCCGACTGTCCCCTATCTGGTACCTCGGAATAGACGCCAAACTCTCTCCAACTCTCTAATTCCTTATCTTTTACTTCTCTTTTTAGTTTATCCTCCAGTTTACTGACAGCCACTAAAACTTCATGATCATGAGGACTTCTGCTTCTAATTCTATTCAGAGACTGCCATCTAGCCTTCATTTCATTGTGTAATCTGTTCATACAACAGCCTCTATTAGCACTTTGATGTCTTTTGGAACGACTGCTAGAAGATTTCCCTCGCGCTTTATCGGAGGCTCTTTCTCCAGTACGTGGTCACTTCCTCAGGCAAGAGTCACTTCCTGACCCACTATCAAAACTTGCACTGCACTTTCTTACCCTCCACACTTTCACCCCACTCTGCCAGTCCATGGCCCTAGCTTCTTGGCCATCATCTTGAACATTTAACCAATATTTAAACTTGCTTTTCCTGCACGCTCCACAGTTGTCGCATCCTTCCATTTATCAGACCCCTCTGGAATATATGTCACCCGTGTACCTACTCGAGACAAATTGGTCTTTGGATGTGATAGCTCTTTCCTGAGCATCATGATCGGTTACATTACTAACCAACTCTTGATCTACCTGTGACTCAGGACCTTCATCACAAAACACATGAATATTTGAAGTACAAGGTGCCCCTCTTCCCTCTGTCAGCTGCTCAAATTCTGAGATTTTGTAATCAACCCCAATTATTCGTGAAGAATGAACCTTAACAGTTTGATTTCCATGCTTGATAACGACTGTCTTACCATCCCGACCGATTATCTTACCAGGGCCCTTCCATTCTCAATGGCCTCTCTTTTATAATGGACCAAATCTCAAAGAACAAAGAACAGTACAGCACATTCGGCCCTCCAAACCTGTGCTGATCTTGATGCCTGCCTAAACTTATATGCAATGCTTATCGAAGGTACTTTGGCATTTGTATCTGGTCCAAAATTATTTCAGCCAAGATGAAACTTGAACCCATAACCACCGCTTCAGAGGATCAATACCTTATCCATTAAGCTGCTGGAGCCCGATACTATTGTAAGCCAGGAAAAGTGATAGAGAGTCAGATGGTTTCGGGTGGAAATTCCAGAGCTTGGGTCCTTGGCAGCTGAAGACACAACCATCAATGCTGTTGTGATGAAATTCGGCCATGCTCAAGAGGCCAGAAATTGAAGGAGTGTCGATAGCTCGAAGGCTTGTTGGGCAGGAGAAGGCGACAGATATAGGAAGGGGTGAGGCCATAGAGAAATATGAAAATAATGATGAGAATTTTAAAATTTGAGGCATTGCTGGGAGCCAACACAAGGCAGTGATCACAGGGGAGTTTGGTGTGTGTTAGGACTCAGGCAGCAGAATTTAGGATGAACTGAAATTTATAGAGGGTGGAAGATGGGAGGCTGGCCAGGACAGTATTGGAAGAGTCAAGTCAAGAGGTATTGGAGTGGAGTGGTTTTGTGGTCAGAAGCTCATTTCGGAGTCAAATGCGAATTGAAGCAAATGACCAATCTGGTGCAGCCTCAGAGATTTGCCAGGGAGAGAGATGGGGCCGGTGGCTAGGGAATGGAATTTGTGGTGGAGACCAACGACAATGGCTTCAGTCTTTCCAATATTTAGGGGGAGAAAAATTCAGCTCAGGAAAGCGAATCGAATGTTTTTGTTTATTGCGAGCGGAATTGAATACAAAAGTAGGGAGGTTATGCTTCAGTTATATAGGGTATTTGGTGAGACCACATCTGGAGTATTGTGTACAGTATTGGTCTCCTTATTTAAGGAAGGATGTAAATGTGTTGGAAGCAGTTGAGAGAAAGTTTACTAGACTAATACCCGGAATGGGTGGTTGTCTGATGAGGAAAGGTCGGACAGGCTCGGCTTGTATCCGCTGGAGTTTTAAAGCTTAAGAGGCAACTTGATTGAAGCATTTAAGATTCTGAGGGGTCTTGATGGTGTGGATGTGGAAAGGATGTTTCCTCTTGTGGGAAAATGTCGAACTAGGGGTCACTGTTTAAAAATAAGGGGTTGCCCATTTAAGACACAGATGAGGAGAAATTTTTTCTCTCAGAGGGTCATGAGTCTTTGGAATTCTCTTCCTCAAAAGGCAGTGGAAGCAGAGTCTTTGAATATTTTGAAGGCAGAGGGAGATAGATTCTTGATAAGCAAGGGGGTGAAAAGTTATTGGGGGAGGTGGGAATGTGGAGTTGAGGTTGCAATCAGATCAGCCATGAACTTGTTGAATGGTGAAGCAGGCTCGAGGGGCCGAGTGGCCTATTCCTGCATCTAATTCGTGTGTTCGAATGTCGTACGACAGGTTAAGAACAATGAGGAGAGCAAGTCTACCATGGTCACAATCACATAGGATGTCATTTGTGACTTTGATAAAGGCCATTTGTGTTAGTGACAGGGATGGAAGCGAACTGAAGGAATTCAAGTATCGAATTATGGAAAGATGGGTGAATTTGGGAGGTGACAACACATTGAAGGAGTTTGGAGAGGAACAGGAGATTAGACATGGAGCAGGAGGAGGGGTTTGTGAGGAGAGGGGTGATGATGGCAAATTTGAAGGAAAGGGGACAATACCTGAGAAGAGGAAATTCAAACTCTGAAGTTTTCACGGTGGGATATGAACTGACATTGACTGCATTATTAATCAAGTAACATAACCAGAGAACCGATTGGTGCAACTGCATGTGAGCAATTAGTATATTGATTGTGGGGTGAAATGTTGACTGTCCATGGGAAGCAAGTGGTTTTGCAGAGGTTTTCTTTTTTGCACCGGCTCCGACTTTCAGAGGTTGATAAGGCTCCATGCTGCCTGAAGCGATTTAATTTCTGTGTATTTCAGTGATGAGGACAAAGAGCTGGTTTCACAGAATAGCAATGATTTAAAAACTCACCACACCCCAGGTGGGACTTGAACCCACAATCCCTGGCTCCGGAGGCCAGTGCCTTATCCATTAGGCCACTGGGGCTGTTCAGAGTTTGGCTTTGGTGCTTGCAACCTGTCACTTATTATTTATGTAATCACTGCCAAAACCTGATGTCTTTGTGTCAGTCGCCATTTCTTCTTTTACATGACCACATTAGAATCATAGAATCTTCAAGCACAGAAAGAGTCCTTTCAGCCCATCATGTCTGTGCCAGCTATTTGAAAGAGATTTCTAATTTAGTCTAATTGTCGATTGAGGGATAAATATTGTGCAGGGCACCAGTGAGAACTCTCCTGTTCCTCAACAAAAGAGCCTTGGGATCTTTTAGATCCACTTGAGGAATAGACAGAGCCTTGGTTTAATCTATCATCCAAAAAGAATGCAGACCCGGCAGTGCAGCACTCTCTCTGTGTGACACTGGGAGAATCAACATAGAATTCTGTGCTGAAGTAACTGGAGGAAGAGGTGAAACACTGTCTTCTGACAGAGAGACAAAAGTGTAACCAGCTGAACCACAGCTGACACACATTACAGTACCACCAATCTGAAGTTCTTGAAATCAATGTTGAGTCCATGAGGTTGTTAAGAGCTTTATTGAAAGATGAGGTGCTGTTCCTCGAGCTTCCATTGAGCTTCATTGGAACAGTGAAGGAGGTCAAAGGCAGAGATGGAAGAGTAGAAGTGGGATGGAGAATTAATATGGTTAGTGACTGGAAGATCACGTTCAAGTTTGCAGACTGGACGGAGGTGTTGAGCAAAAAGATCACCTAATCTGCATTTAGTGTCTGCAGTGTAGAGGAGACGACATCATGTGCAGTGAATACAGTATAGTAAATTGAAGGAAGTACAGGTAAATCACTGTTTCACCTGGTAGGAGTGTTTGGGCCCCTGAACGATAAAAAGGAGGAGTTGAAAGGCAGGTGTTACATCTCCTGCACTTGCACAGGAAGATGTTATGGGACAAGGAGTGAGTGATTGAAGAGGCTGCACAAGGCAGAGAGGTCCGATCACCAAACAACCACAGAACTAAGGGTGGTGCAGTGGTTGGCACTGCAACCTCACAGCTCCTGTGACCCGGGTTCAATTCTGGCTACTGCTTGTGCAAGTTCTCCCTGTGACCGTGCGGGCTTTTAGCAGGTGCTCTGGTTTTCTCCCACAACCAAAGACTTGCAGGTTGATAGGAAAATTGTTCCTAGTATAGGTAGGGGGGATGGGGTAGGAATATGGGATTAATGTAGGATCAGTATAAATGGGTGGTTGATGGTCACCACAGACTTGGTGGGCCAAAGGGCCTGTTTCAGTGCTGTATCTCTAAATAAATAAGCTGCCTTTGTCATCAGGTTTATAGGAATAGGCCACTTAGCCCCTCGAGCCTGTTCCACCATGCAATGCAATTATGGCCGATTTATGACCTAACTCAGTTTTCCCACCATTGCCCCTTATTCCTTTGGACCCCCACAGTTTCTAGATTTACACCATTTAGAAACTATCCTGCTCTATCCTTTTCAGCTCCATAGTGGATGACCAACATACACTGCTATTGAAATCCATTGCCACAATTTTGCCCATTCACTTAATCTATCAATATCTCTTCGTAATTTGATGTTCCATCTACACTGCTCACAATGACACAGCCTCCACTGCTTTCTGGGGAAGAGAATTCCACAGACGAGCAACCCTTTGACAAATAAAAAATTCTCCTTATTTCAGTTTTGAAAAGGAGACCTCTTACACTTAAACTGTTTCCCCTCGCCCTAGTCTCTCCCACAAGAGGAAACATCCTCCTGGTATCCACTCTAGCAAGTTCCCTCATCTTATATGTTTCAATAAGATCACTTCTCATTCTTCTAAATTTCAACAGGTAAAAGCCCAACCTGCTCAGTCTTTCTTCATAATATAAGTACTTCATCCCCCGGATTTAGTCGAGTGAGGCATCTATGAACTGCTTCTAATGCAATTATATTCTTTACCAAATAAGGAGACCAAAACTGTAGACAGTACTCTGGATGTGGTCTCACCAAGGTCCTATACAGCTGCAGTAAAACTTCCCTACTTTATGTAGTGTTATGACTGAGGTGGGAGGAGGGCACTGTCTTTTCTTGTTCCACTTCTCTGCAGGTCACACATATATTTTTAAAAATGTTTACCCAGTTACCGATGCAGTCAATCATATACTCTACTCTTTATCCCAGAATAAATACGCCAATCAGGTTTCTTCAATAAACAACAACATCATCAGTTCATTACAAAGCAAGACTTAACCAGTAACAAAGCAAAGCATTAACACACAGATTGAAAAATGAAAGTTCCCCTTTTAAATTCCCCACACACAAACTCACACAGACTGAAAAAAATACAGACATTCTCTCTGCAGAGGTCTGTAACAAAACAAAGACAACAAAGAATACTTTGGCCAAATATTTGCTAATTCTTGAAGAAAAAAAGATATGGAAAAATGTTACTTGTCCCTTTTTAGCCTGGCATCCCAAATATGCATAAACGACTGTCACTGGGATCTTTCTAGAGCAGTTTTTTTCAGGTGACATTGAGGATCAGTTCAGCAGGCTTTGCAGGAGAAATGCAGGATCAGTTTCTCTATTTCTTACACTTGATTCTCAGGAAGTTCTCAAAGAGATGGAAGAGGGTGGTCTAATGGTAGCTGCTCTCTTGGCAGGTTTTCTCCAACTCTTAAAAATAGTTCACACCTCAATATATTCTCCAAAATGAAACCAAAAGCAATATCTCAAAAGTCTAGCTTCCTGACCCCTATAAATCTTGACCTGTCATTTCCCGGTAAACATCTTCCCCAGGTCACCAAGGTTTCTATTGTTTATTGCTTAAAGCACATGACATCTAGCACGGTTGCTTTTAAACAACATTTAAGTGTCCTTTCAATGAACTTTCAACAATAAAACAAAGTCCAGCTTCGATGAAATCTTCAGCCTTCCAATGAAACCATCTCCACAATTGAAATATATGTTCTCAAAACCACATACTTAACAAAAAATACAGAAGCACTTTCATAACAGTGGTATAATATACATAAGCTGTTGCTAGGTTGATTATGTTAAAAGACTTTAAGGCCGGAATTTTACCCCCCCACCCCCACCACACAGGAGCAGGCTGGTGGCAGGGGGGGAGGGCAGGTGTGGTAAAATTGAGTGGGAGGTGGAGGGGGGATGCGTTACAATTCTTTTACACTGCAATTTTACGAGGGGCGGTGGCGAGAAACAGCCCACCTGCCCCAGGCGGATCAGGGCCCTTATGTGGCCAATTAACTGCCACTTAAGCGCCTCCTTCTGCCACCGCTGGTATTTTATCAGGTCTTAGGCCCCACAGAAGGCCACCAGGTGGGGGGCACCCTATCCCCCACAGAGGCCCCACCCCTGAAGCCCCTACAGTCCCCACTGAGAAATAGTACTCCGCCCAACCATTCCCCCCTTGCCTTGCCGGGGTCAGTTCGGTTGTCCCCGGCAAGGCCCGGAAATTTGCCTCTCTTCCATGGATGGCATCCATGATCCTTGCTTCCTAATCAGTTGCTGGACCTGTATACTTACCTTTTGTGATTCATGTACCAGGACACCTAGATCCCTCTGTACCCACGAGTTCTGCAATCTTGCTCCATTTAAATAGTATACAGACTTTCTACTCTTCCTGCCAAATTTCACATTTTCCCACATTATAATCCATCTGCCAAATTTTTCGTACTCACTTAACCTATCTATATCCTTTTTAGTCTTTTTACATCCTCTTGACAACTTACTTTCCTTCCTATCTTGGTGTCATCTATAAATTTAGCAATTGAAATACTTGTAGAAACTCTTACTATCTGTTTTTACATTACTAGCTAGTTTTCATTCATACTCTACTTTCTACCTCTTAATTAATTTTTCATGATTCCTTGCTGTTTCTTAAAATCTGTCCAATCTTCTGCTATATCACTAACCATTGCAGATTTATATAGCGCTTCTTTTAATTTGATACTATCCTGAATATCCTTATTTAGCCACGGATGATGCATCCTTCTCAAAGAATTTTTCTTTCTCGCTGGGCTAAATCTTTGCTGAGAGTTATTAAATTTTGCCTTAAAGGTCTACCCCTGCTTCTCCACTATCCTACCATTTAACCTAGTTTCACAGTTTACTTTCTGCCTTCATACCTTTGTAATTACCTTTATTTAGGTTTAAAACACAAGTCTTAGACCCACACTTTTCCCTTTCAAACTGAATGTGAAATTCTATCATGTTATGACCACTGTCGTTGAGAGGCTCCTGCACCATGAGATTATTGATTAATCCTGTCTTATTGTACATATCCAGGTCGAGACTAGCCTGCTCCCTAGTTGGCTCGAGAACGTACTGTTCTAATAAATTGTCTGGAATACACTTTATTAACTCATTTTCCAGGCTACCTTTGCCAATCTGATTCGCCCAATCTACATGTAGATTAAAGTCACCCAAGACTGCAGTGGTACCTTTCTTACATGCCCCATTTCTTCCTGTATACTCTGCTCTACTGTGTAGCAGCTGTTAGGCTGGCCTATAAACTACTCCCACAAGTGCCCGCTTACCTTTCCTATTTCGTATCTCTACCCAACTGATTCTACATCTTGCAGCCTCACAGCTCCAGCGACCCGGGTTCAATTCTGGGTACTGCCTGTGCGGAGTTTGCAAGTTCTCCCTGTGACCTCGTGGGTTTTCGCCGGGTGCTCCGGTTTCCTCCCACAGCCAAAGACTTGCAGGTTGATAGGTAAATTGACCATTATAAATTGCCCCTAGTGTAGGTAGGGGAATTGAGAGAGGGTACTGGGATTAATGTAGGATTAGTATAAATGGGTGGTTGATGGTCAGCACAGACTCGGTGGGCCGAAGGGCCTGTTTCAGTGCTGTATCTCTTAAAAAAAAATCTCTTGCTACAGCACTAATGATATCCTTAATTAACAGAGCTACTTCACCACCTTGTCCTAGCTTCCTGTTTTATTGAAATGTTGATTACCCTTCATTATTTATTTCTATCTGTGCTAACAATTCATCCATTTTGTTGTGAATGTTACATACATTCAGATACAGAGCATTTAACTCTGTCTTTTTTACCACTTCTGCAGTTCTTTGGCCTTATCTGCTGGTGTAGTCTTACGCTCTTTCCCTTGCTGCCTCCTGCCACACTCTGATTATCATTACCCAAATCACTACCTGGCTCTATTACCTCATTGTTTCCCTTTGGTTTACCACATGTGAATGTGGGAATTTGGTTCACCTGCTAAGTTTGGTACAGAGAGGGAAATAGGTGCTCCTTTTTCAGCCTCCAGTCGCTGCAGAAGATATAAGTTGCTTCCGAGAAATAGAAGGCAACCTTGAGAGAGTGACATCACAGGAAAGCTGTAAGATGATTGGTTGGTGAGTAACTGCTCATAGGGAGTATCTGTAAATAGGAGCAGGATCCAGTTGTCGTGGTCCATGTAGGTACCAACGACATAGGTAGGATTAGAAAAGAGATTTTGCTTAGACAGTATGAGGAGCTAGGCACCGAATTAATGAGCAAGGGTAATAGTCTCTGGATTATTACCTGAACCACATGCCAATTGGCAGAGGGCACATAAGATTAGTGAAATGAATATGTGGCTCAAAGGCTGGTGTGGGAGAAATGGGTTTTGGTTCATGGGGCACTGGCACCAGTACTGGGGAAATTGGGGGCTGTACCGTTGCGACAGTCTGCGACATGCTGGGACCAATGATCCAGCAAACCATATAACTAGGGAAGTACAGAGTGCTTTAACAAGGGGGGTGAGAGATCAAGCTTGGGTAGATGTAGCAACTCAAGGGGTAGAGTCAAGGCAGGAGAGCAGAATAGTAACATGGGAAATGAAGGTCAGAGAATGGTAGCAAGGGCCAGAGAAAAATCCTAACAACACAACAAAAGTCAAGACTAAATGTTACAAAGATAACACAAAGACAAAACTAAAGGCTCTGTATCTGAATGCACGTAGCATTCATAACAAAGTAGATGAAATGATAGCGCACATTGGAGTAAATAAATATAGCCATTACGGAGACATGGCTGCAGGATGACAAGGATTGGGTCCTGAATGTTGAGGGGTATATGACATTCAAAACGAATAGGAAGTTAGGTAAAGGTGGAAGGGTAGCACTGTTACTCAAGGATGGCATTGGTGCAATTGTTAGAGATGACCTTGGTTCAGGAGATCAGGATGTAGAATTGGTTTGGGTGGAGATGAGGAAAAGTAGGGGAAATAAGTCACTAGTGGGAGTGGTCTACAGGCCCCCTAACAGTAATCACAATGTAGGAAGAAGTATACAAGAAGAAATATTGGGTGCTTGTGATAAAGGGACAGCAATAATTATGAGTGATTTTAATCTATATATAAACTGGAAAAATCATATTGGCAATTGTAGCCTGGATGAGGAGTTCATAGAATGCTTGAGATAGTTTCTTGGAGCAGCACATTCTGGAACCAACCAGAGAGCTGGTTATATTGGACTTGGCATTGTGGAATGTGACAGAATTAAATCATGACCTCAGAATAAAGGCACCTTTAGGTAGCAGCGAACACAACATGATTGAATTTTACATCCAGTTTGAAAGAGAGAAGAGTGGATCTAAGACTAGTATTTTAAACCTAAATAAGGGCAAATATATGGACATGAAATCTGAGCTAGTTGAAGTGAACTGGGATACTAGGCTTGGAAATAGATCAATAGAGAAGCAGTGGCAGATATTTAAGGGGATATTTCAGAATACTCAGAATTACTACAATGAAGAAAAATTCTAAGAGGAGGTCCTACCATCCGTGGTTAACTAAAGAAGTTGAGGAAAGCATCAAACTTAAGGAAAAAGCATATAATTTCGCAAAGGTGAGTGGCAGTTCAGATGATTGGTCAGAATATAAAGAACGGCAGAGAATGACTAAATGGTTAATCAGAAGAAAGAAATTAGAGTATGAGAGGAAGCGAGATAGAAATGTAATAATGGATAGCAAGAGTTTTTACAGGTATTTAAAAAAGTAGAAGAGTGAGTAAAGTGAGTGCTGGTCCTCTTCAGAGTGAGAATGGGGAGATAATAGCAGATAATAAGGAAAAAGTGGATGAAATGAACAAACACTATAGAGAATACCAAAAACATTCCAGTAATAGCTGTAAATTAGGAGGTGGAAGGAAGAGAGGAACTTGGTGAAATTACAATCACCAGGGAAGTGGTATGAACAAACTGATGGAGCTGCAGGCTGACAAGTCCCCGGGTCCTGATGGGCTTCATCCTAGGGTCTTAAAAGAGGTGGCTAATGAGGTAGTAGATGTGTTGTTAATTATTCAAAATTCAAAAATGACACAAAGATAGGTAGGAAAGCATGTTGTGAAGAGGACATAAGGAGGTTGCGGACTGATACAGATAGGGTGAGTGAGTGGGCAAAAATCTGGCAGATGGAGTGTAATGTGGGAAAATGCGAAGTTGTTCACTTTGGCAGGAAGAATAAAAAAGCAGAGTAATACTTAAATGGAAAATGGCTGCAGAAATCTGAGGTGCAGCGGGATCTAGGTGTTCCAGTACATGAGTATGCGGTTACAGCAAGTAATAAATAAGGCAAATGGAATGCGATCCTTTCTTACGAGAGGAATTGGAAATAAAAGCAGGGATGTTATGCTTCAGTTATACAGGGCATTGGGGAAACTACATCTCGAATACTGTGTGCAGTTTTGCAATTATTTAAGGAAGGATGTAAATGCATTGGAGGCGGTTCGGAGGCGGTTTACTAGTTTGATACCTGGAATGAGCAGGTTGTCTTATGAGGAAAGGTTGGACAGACTAGGAGTTTAGAAGATTGAGGGGAGACTTGATTGAAGTATATGAGATCCTGAACAGTCTTGACAAGGTGAATGTGGCAAGGATGTTTCCTCTTGTGTGTGAGTCCAGAACTAGGGGGCACTGTTTTAAAATTAAGGACAGAAATGAGGAGAATTTTTTTCTCTCAGAGGGTTCTGCAACTTTGGAACTCTCCGCCTCAGAAGGTGGTGGAGGCGGGGTCATTGAATAATTTTAAGGCGGGGGTAGGTAGATTCTTGTTAGGCAAGAGAATCAAAGTTTATCGGGGCTGATGGGAGCATGGAATTCGAGACACAGAAAGATCAGCCATGATCTTATTGAATGGCGAAGCAGACTTGAGGAGCTGAATGGCCGACTTCTACTCCTAATTCATATGTTCATAAATCCACTGGGGGGTGGGGGGGGGGTGTCTCATACCTTCTAGGTGAGTTGAGGGAGAAATCCTGACCATAGAGTGAGGACCACCTTCGAGACCATCATTTCAGCAGCTTCCATGTGGCAGTCGATCACTCTGGACACTTGGCTGTAGGAGACCAGAAGTACTGAGTATCCTTCACAGTCACAGCTTGAGTCTCCAGGTTTTCACAATGTGGTTTGTTTTGACCAGCAGAGGAACCATCGACTGGTGGATAAACTGACAGGTGAAATCAGGATCTTCTACCATTCACACTGAGAGTGAGTGAATGATAGTCACAGTCAACTTCGTCATCCAGAAGGCTTAAATATTCTGGATCTTTCTCCACTTGAGTCTTGCTCGGCCGGTAATATTTCCACAGGTCTCCATTGTCACAGCATGTGGAGTAGAGCTGGTTGATCTGGGAGCACAGTGTTTTCCAGGGGTTGATGCTACAGCATCAGGCTCTGAGGTTAATACTGCGATATATAGGTGGGAGAGGGGACCACATTCAGGATGAATGGGATTCTAGGCCAGTGGACATGGGTGAGTTCACTTGGCATTTCAATAGGCTCCAGATGTGAAATGATGGTATTACAGATGATACAAAAGTTAGCAATGTAGTAAATAGTGAGCATGATGGAAGCAGACTTCAAGAGGACACAGACAGACTGGTGAACTGGGCAGGCACATGGAAGATACAGTTTAATGTGGGTAAGTGTGAAGTGATGCAGTTTGGGAGGCCGAATAACCTAAATGGTGCCATTTTGGAGGGGGGGGAGGGGGTCCAAGAACAGAGGGACTTGGGGGTGCATATTTGCAAATCCTTGAACGTGGCAGATCAAGTTGATAAGGTGGTTGAGAAAGCATCTGCCTTTGTAAATAGGAACACTGAATAGAAATACAAGGAAGTCATGCTGAAACTTTACAAATCTTTGGTTTGTCCTCAGCTGGAGTAATGTGTACAATTCTGGGCACCACAATTTTGGAATTATTTCAAGACCCAGGAGATGATACACAGGAGGTTTACCAGGTTGATATCAAGGATGAGGGAGTTCAGTTATGTGGAGAGATTGGAGAGCAGGGATTGTTCTCCTTAAAGCAGTGAAGGTTAAGGGGAGACCTAATGCAGGTATTCAAAATGATGAGGGATTTTAATAGAGGAACAGGGAGAAAGTATTTCCATCGGCAATTGGACATATACTTGAAGAGGACTAATTTTCAGGGTTTTGTAGAAAAGGCTGGGGTATAGGACTAAATTGGAGATCTCCTTCAAAGAGCCGGCACAGGTGTAATGGGCCGAATGTGGTTGTGCATGACGAAAAAGGCCGGCCCATAGAAAGACACCAAATTTGAGACAAAGGGTCAAATTGCAAACTCCAAGCTCACACATTTCTAGTTGTCAAATCGATGTGATATTGGTCTCCAACACCTGAGATAGTGGATTTCAATCCCATCCAGGAACAAATGTGAAAATGTGCTCTATGTGGGAAACCAGGAACAATTCCAGCGCCCGGGACCAGCATGTGTGCAGGAAGTGTCTCTAGCTGCAGCTCCTGGAAGCCTGGTTTTCGGAGTTGGAGCAGCAGCTGGGGACACTGTGGGGTATCCACAAGGCAGAGAGTATCATTGATAGCACGTATAGAGAGGTGGTCACATCGCAGGCTCAGACACCACAGGCAGGAAGGGAATGGGTGACCACCAGACAGAGCAAGAGGACTAAGCAGGCAGTTGAGGACTCTCCTGTGGCTATTCCCCTGCAAAACAGATATACTGCTTTGGATTCTGTTGGAGGGAATGGCCTCTCAGGGGAAAGCAGCAACAGCCCAATTCGTTGCACCACAGTTGGCTCTGTTGCACAGGGGAGGAGTAAAAAGTGTGGAATGCAATAGTTATAGGGATTCAATTGTAAAGGGAATAGATAGGTGTTTCTGTGGCCGTAAAAGAGACTCCAGGATGGTATGTTGCCTCCCTGGTGCTAGGGTCAAGGATGTCTCAGAGTGGTTGCAGGACATTCTGAAGGGGGAGCCAGTGGTCGTGATATACCTTGCTACAAACGGCGTAGGTTAAAAAAGGACGAGGTCCTAAAAGCAGAATATAGGGAGTTAGGAAGTAAGTTGAAAAGTAGGACCTCAAAGGTAGTGATCTCAGGATTTCTATCAGTGCCACGTGCCAGTCAGAGGAGAAGTAGAAGGATATATCGGCTGAAGGGATAGTGTAAGGGGGAGGGTTTTAGATTCCTGGGACATTGGGACCGGTTCTGGGGGAGGTGGGACTGGTACAAACTGGACGGGTTACACCTGGGCAGGACCGGGACTGATGTCCTAGGGGGAGCATTTGCTAGAGTGGTTGGGGAGGGTTTAAACTAAAATGGCAGGGGGATGGGAACCTTTGTAAGGAGTCAGAGGAGGGGGGAATCATAGACAAGAACAAAAGACAGAAAGGGGAATAAGAAATGTGATAGACAGAGAAATCAAGGGCCAGAATCAAACAGGGCCACAGTGAAAAATAGTGGGAAGGGGACAAGTAATGTTAAAAAGACAAGTCTTCAGGCTTTGTACCTGAACACGCGAAAATTTCGCAATAAAGTGGATGAATTAATCGCGCAAATAGATGTAAACGGGTATGATATAGTCGGGACTACAGAGACATGGCTACAAGGTGACCAGGGATGGGAAATGAACATCCAGGGGTATTCAGTATTTAGGAAAGGCAGCCAAAAAGTAAAAGGCGGTGGAGTTGCAATAGTGAGGAAGGATATTAGCTCTGACGATGTGGAATCTGCATGGGTAGAGCTGAAAAAAAACTAAGGGGCAAAAAATGTTAGTGGGGATTGTATATAGACCCCTAAACTGTACTGGTGATGTTGGACTTAGCATTAAACAGGAAATTGGAGACGCATGCGAAAAAGGAACATCTGTAATTATGGGTGACTTTCATCTGCATATAGATTGGGGAAATCAAATTAGTTACAATACCATAGAGGAGGAATTCTTGGAGTGTATATGGGATGGTATTCTGGACCAATACACTGAGGAACTAACCAGAGAACAGGCCATCCTAGACTGGATATTGTGTAATGAGAGAGGAATAATTGACAATCTAGTGATGCGAGACCCCTTGGGGATGAGCGACCATAATATGATAGAATTCATCATCAAGATGGAAAGTGATGTAGTTGATTCTGAGACTAGGGTCCTGAATCTTAATAAAGGTAATTACAAAGGTATGAGGCACGAGTTGGCTATGAAGGATTGGGAAACGTTACTTAAAGGGATGACGGTGGATAGGCAATGGCAAACATTCAAAGAGCGCATGGACAAACTGCAACAATTGTTTATTTCTGTCTGGCGCAAAAGTAAAACCGGAAAGGTAGCCAAACCATGGCTTACAAGGGAAATTAGAAATAGCATTAGATCCAAGGAAGAGGTACATAAATTCACCAGAAAAAACAACAGACCTGAGGATTGGGAGCAGTTTAGAATTCAGCAAAGGAGGACCAAGGGATTGATTAAGAATGTGAAAATAGAGTACGAGAGTAAGTTTGCGGGAACATAAAAAGTGACTGTAAAAGTTTCTATAGGTATGTGAAGAGAAAAATATTAGTGAAGACAAATGTAGGTCCCTTACAGTCAGTAACAGGGGAATGTATTATGGGGAATAAAGAAATGGTTGATCAACTAAATACTTACTTTGATTCTGTCTTCACAATGGAGGACACAAATATCATACCAGAACTGTTGGGGAACACAGGGCTTAGTGAGAGAGAGGAACAGAAAGAAATCAATATTAGTAGAGAAATGGTGTTGGGGTAATTGATGGGATTGAAGGCCGATAAATCCCCAGGGCCTGATGGTCTGCATCCCAGAGTACTTAAGGAAGTGGCCCTGGAACAATGAATGCATTGGTGGTCTCTTCCAAGATTCTATAGACTGTGGAACAATTCCTACAGATTGGAGGGTAGCTAATATAACCCCTCTGTTTAAAAAGGGAGGTAGGGAGAAAACAGGGAATTATAGACCAGACAGCCTGACATCGTTAGTGGGGAAAATTTTGGAGTCCATTATCAAAGATTTTCGAGCAGAGCACTTGGAGAACAGTGGCAGAATCGGGTAGAGTCAGCATGGATTTACGAAATGGAAATCATGCTTGACAAATCTACTAGAATTCTTCAAGGATGTAACTAGTAGAGTTGATGAGGGGGAGCCAGAGAATGTGGTTTATTTGTACTTTCAGAAGGCTTTCGACAAAGTCCCATATTAGGGCCGCACAGTGGCGCAGTGGTTAGCACTGCAGCCTTACAACTCCAACAACCCGCGTTCACTTCTGCGTACTGCCTCTGTGGAATTTGCAACTTCTCCCTGTGACTGTGTGGGTTTCCACCAGGTGCTCCGATTGTCTCCCAAAGACTTGCAGGTTGATAGGTAAATTAGCCATTGTAAATTGCCCCGAATGTAGGTAGGTGGTCGAAGAATTGTGGGGATGTGGTAGGGAATATGGGATGAATGTAGGATTAGTATAAGTTGATGGTTGGCACAGACTTGGTGGGCTGAAGGGCCTGTTTCAGTGCTGTATGTTTCTACAAGAGGTTAGTGTGTAAAATTAAAGTGCATGGAATTGGGGGTAGTGTATTGCAATGGATAGAAAATTGTTTGGTAGGCAGGAAACAAAGGATAGGGATAAATGGGTCCTTTTCCAAATGGCAGACAGTGACTAGTGGGGTGCCGCAGGGATCAGTGCTAGGAACCCAGCTATTCACAATATATATTAATGATTTAGATGAGGGAACTAAATGTAATATCTCCAAATTTGCAAAACTGGGAGGGAGGGTGAGTTGTGAGGAGGATGCAGAGAGGCTTCAGGGTGATTTGGACAAGTTAAGTGAGTGGGCAAGTGCATGGCAGATGCAGTGTAATGTGGATAAATGTGAGGTTATCCACTTTGGTAGCAAAAACAGGAAGACAGATTATTATCTGAACAGCTATAAACTGAGAGAAGGGACTATGAATATGAAGGGAGACCTGGGTGTTCTTGTACACCAGTCACTGAAGGTAAGCATGCAGGTGCAACAGGCGGTAAAAAAGGCAAATGATATGTTGGCCTTCATAGCGAGAGGATTTGAGTACAGGAGCAGGGATGTCTTGCTGCAATTATACAGGGCCTTGGTGAGGTCACACCTGGAATATTGTGTGCAGTTTTGGTCTCCTTATCTGAGGAAGGATGTTCTTGCTATAGAGGGAGTGCAGACTGATTCCTGGGATGGCGGGACTGATGTATGAGGAGAGATTGAGAAGGTTAGGATTATATACGCTGGAGTTCAGAAGAGCGAGGGGGGATCTCATAGAAACCTATAAAATTCTAACAGGACTTGACAGGGTAGATGCAGGAAGGATGCTCCCGATGGTGGGGGAGTCCAGAACCAGGGGTCATAGTCTAAGTATACGGGGTAAACCTTTCAGGACTGAGATGAGGAGACATTTCTTAACCCAGAGAGTGCTGAGCCTGTGGAATTCACTGCCACAGAAAGCAGTTGAGGCCAAAACATTGTATATTTTCAAGAAGGAGTTAGATATAGCTATTGGGCCGAAAGGGATCAAAGGATATGGGGCGAAAGCGGGAACATGTTACTGAGTTGGATGTTCAGCCATGATCATAATGAATGGCAGAGCGGACTCGAAGGGCCGAATGGCCTACTCCTTCTCCTATTTTCTATGTTTCCTTTCCCATTTCTAATAGATTGTTATATATATAATCTCTTCCTTGTCTTCTTCTAATCGTCAAGATGGGAATCCATCAGGATCAGGGGTTTTACTCTCTCCAAGATTGACTCGTTTACCAATTCCACCCCCACCCCCAACTTTCTATCTTAAACATTTTTCGATCTTTTTTGATCTCTTCTTCTAATGTCATGCTGACCATATCAGTCTCCCTGGTAAATACCGAGGTAAAGGAATTATTTCATATTTCGGTCCTCTCGCTCTCACGACCTGAGTTTATCATGTGTATCCCTTAGTGACCCAATCCCGATCCTGATTTTTCATTTGTTATTGAGGTGTCTGTGGAATAATTTCCTTTTTTTCTTATATTTATTGATAATTTAATTTTGTCATTTCTCTTTGCCTTCCTATTTGTTTTTTTAAAGTCTTACCTGACCTTTTCATATTCCCTTTTGTCATTCTCTCCTTTGTATCTGCCTTTATCTGTTGTTTTAACTTTGCTCAGTTTATGGAGAATGCAGAGCATTTCCTAAGTACATCAAGGCTGCTGATCCAGGCATGTGACTCCTGTGGTTCAATGGGTAAGACACTGACTTCACAATTCAGGATTGTCAATGCAATCCCTATCTGGGGTAAACTTGGCTTTGAATAATCTTCATTCTGTGAAAACCAGCTCATTGTCCTTGTTTCTGAAATACACAGAGATCAAATAACTTCATCAGCTCCTGTCTTGTAAATGACTGAAATTTAGGGGAAGCAAGTTAAACCTGTGGAAAGCCACTTGCTCTTCACATATAATTGATGTTTTGCCCAGAAATCACTGTGTCAATTACTGACAGGCAAAAGAAAGTCAGATCATGTCATGTCATTACTGGGTTCTTTCAATTTGATAGAATGTGGTTGTGTATGAATAGAAAGATTGGAGCACAAAAAGGCATCAAATGTGGCAGTGATTATAGAGAGACAAAGGGGACAGTTGCAAAGACCAAACCCTTTCTATGTGCAGCCACATGACCGAAAGGATAAGGTCCAGCCCTCCTAAAACAGGCATTGATGGTGCAAGTCTCATTTGTGATGAAAGCAGTTTTAGGTGAAGGAGCACATTCTGTAAACAGGCTGCATTCTGTAACAAGCAGTTAGTTTTCTTTTTAACTGATCAGCCAATCTCGGCAGTTCCTGTTCGGCTCCCTCCTCACTCTCGCCTTGCTTTCCAGTGTCACAATCCAATGTAATGTTTCTACTGAGCTGTGCACCATCCCAACACCCAGGGAACAATGCCACTTGCACTTTCCAGGCAAATATTTATTTTATTTAGAGATACAGCACTGACACAGGCCCTTTGGCCCACCGAGTCTGTGCCAACCATCAACCACCCATTAATACTAATCCTACATTAATCCCATTACCCTCTCACATCCCCAACTTTCCTCAATTCCCCTACCTGTACTTGGGGCAATTTATAATGGCCAATTTACCTATCAACCTGCAAGTTATTGTCTGTGGGAGGAAACCGGACACCCGGCGAAAACCCACCCAGTCACAGGGAGAACTTGCAAACTCCGCACAGGCAATACCCAGAATCGAACTGAGGTCGTTGGAGCTGTGAGGCTGCGGTGCTAACCACTGTGCCACTGTAAATCTGTCTTCAGATTACCCACTGAACAAAACCACCTCCACTTTCCTCACAAATCCTCTCCCTTTTACCCCTCTTTTCACTTCACACAACATCCCATGCACAGTTCCTTCTTTCAAATACAAACACAAATTACAACTCATCTACAAATCCTCTAAGCACATTCACACCTCAAATACACACCATACTCTTCCTCCAAACACCAACAATTCTATCTTCAATTATTATCTGGGCTTCCACACTATGAAAATGCTCAGCAGGCAACTGTACAGTCTGTTGGTCCACTGAGCTGCACAGACCAGGCAGTTGTCAGGATCAATACTTTTTTTTATTCATGCGCAGGATGTAAGTGCTGGCAAAGCCAAAATTTATTGTCTATCCATAAATTCCCTTCACAAAGTGTCGACCCCTCTTCTTGAACAGTTTCAGTCTGTGTAGTGAAGGTACACCCACAATGCTGTTAGGGACGGAGTTCCAGGATTTTGACCCAGTGACAGTGAAGGAACAGTGATATATTTCCAAATCAGGAAGGTTTGGGACCAGCAGGGGAACTTGGAGGTGGTGGTGTTCCCATGCACCAGCATGCTCTTGTCCTTCTAGGTCACTGTGGGTGTACCGACCTCACATGGACTGCAGTGGTTCAAGAAGGCAGCTCACCACCACCTTCTGAAGGGCAATTAGGGATGGGCAATAAATGCTGGCCAAGCCAATGACACCCACATCCCATGAATATATAAAAGAAATACATTATTCCAAATGTGTTATTCGAAGCTATTTCGAATCAGTAGCTGAATAAAATGTCTTATTTCTAGACATCATAAATTAAAATTTAAAATCAGCGCTCCTTTTTTTTCCTGATCCAATCCTCTATATCCCTTGACATCCAGGGTTCCCTGGACTTGTTGGTCCTACCCTTTACCTTAACAGGAACATGTTGGCTCTGAACTTTCAATATTTCCTCTTTGAATGACTCCCACTGGTCTGATGTAGACTTTCCTACAAGTAGCTGCTCCCAGTCCACTTTGGCCAGATCCTGTTTTATCAAATTGAAATCGGCTTTCCCCCAATTCAGTACCTTTATTTCTGTCCAGCTTTGTCCTTTTCCATAACTACCTTAAATCTTACATAGTTATGGTCATGCTCCCCCATTGACACTTTTACCACTTGTCCGGCTTCATTTCCTAGGATTAGGACCAGTACTGCCCCTTCTCTTGTCGGTCTTTCTTGGTACTGGCTCAAAAAGCTCTCCTGTATGCATTTTAAGAATTCCGTCCCCTTTAAGCCTTTTTCACTAAGACTATCCCAGCTGATATTGGGGAAGTTAAAAGCCCCTACTATTATTACCCTATCATTTTTACATTTGGGACAGCTCTCCCAAATTTGGTACAAATCCCAGATAATTAGTAAGGAGGACTTTGCAGGGTCAGGTTTTCATTGTCAATGCTGAGGTCGATGCCAGGTGATCACTCTGGTTTCATTCTTACTGACTTCATGGCAGTTAGATACTACTGTGTAGCTTGCTGGGCCATTTCAGACAGCAGTTAAGAGTCAACCACATTATGGTGCATCTGGAGTCACACAAAGGCCAAACCAGGTAATGACAGCAGATTCCCTTCTCTAAAGAAGATTATTAAACCAGATTCATTTTCACAACAATTGACTATGGCTTCATGGCCATCATTTAAATAGCTTTTTAAATTCCAGATGTATGAATTAAATTCAAATTCTACTTTCTGCCATGGTAAGATTCAAACCAATGACCCCAGAAGAATACCCAAGGATCTCAAAGTTATTGATCCAGTGACAAGACCACTCCACTACCACCTCCCCATTGTTTTCCTTTATCAAGTCCCCAGACTCAATCTCCAGAGGACCAATATTAGCTTTAGTTACTCTTTTCCTATTTCAATACTTGTAGACACTCTTACTATCTGTTTTTATATTACTAGCTAGTTTTCTCTCATGCTCTACTTTCTACCTCTTAATTAATTTTTTCATCATTCTTTGCTGGTTCTTAAAATCTGTCCAATCTTCTGACATATGACTAATCTTTGCAGATTTGTACAGTGTTTCTTTTAATTTGATACCACCTTAAACTTCCTTATTTAGCCACGGATGATGCATCCTTCTCAAAGGATCTTTCTTTCTCACTGGGATAAATCTTTGCTGACAGTTATTAAACATCCCCTTAAAGGTCTGCCACTGCATGTCGCCTCCTTTACCATGAATTTATTGATTAATCCTGTCTCATTATACATTACCAGGTCTAGAATAGCCTGCTCCTTAGTTGGCTCTAGAACATACTGCTCTAAGAAATTGTCAGGAATACACTCGATGAACTCATTTTTCAGGTTACCTTTGCCAATCTGACTCCTCCAATCTATATGTAGATTAACGTCACCCATGTGGGGATTACAGATCTGTTAGCCTTACATCAGTCGTAGGGAAAATGCTAGAATCTATTCTAAAGTTGTGATAATGTACACTTGGATAATAATGACCTGATTGGGCATAGTCAACATGGATTTATAAATGGGAAATCAGTTTTACCAAACCAGTTGCGGTTTTCTTGAGGATGTTACTAACAGAATTTATAAATGGGAGTCGGTAGATGTGGTATACTTGGATTTTCAGAAGGCTTTTGATAAAGTCCCCCACGGGAGATTGCTTAGCAAAATTAAAGCACATGGAATAGGAGGTAACATACTGGCATGGATTAAGGATTGGTCAACAGGCATAAAACAGAGAGTAGGAATAAAGGGATCATTCTTGCATTGGCAGGCTGTGACTAGTGGGGCCACAGCTGGTCACAATGTATATCAATGGTTTGGGGACCAAATGCAAGTTCATGGATGGCACAAAACTAGGTGGGAATGTGTTTTGTGAGGAAGATGTAAATCTCTCAAGGAGATTTTGGACAGACTTAGTGAGTGGGCAAGAACATGGCGAATGGAATATAATGTGGAAAAATGTGAGGTTAGCCACTTTGGCAGGAGGAAGAGATGTGCAGAGTATTTCTTAAATGGTATGAGATTAGAAAGTGTAGATGCACAAAGGGACATGGGCGTCCTTGTCAATCAGTCACTGAAAGTTAACATGAAGGAGCAGGAAGAAATTAAGAAGGCTGATGGTATGTTAATCCTTAGTGCAAGAGGATTTGAGTACAGGAGTTGCAAAGTTTTGCTTCAGTAAGTAACAGAGCTACCCCACCAACTTTTCCAAGCTTCCTGTCATTTCAAAATGTTGAATGCCCTTCAACATTCAGGTCACAGCCTTGTCTCTGTAATGACTGTCAGGTCTGACATATTTATTTCTATCTGTGCTAACAATCCATCCATTTCCTTACAAATGCTGCACGCATTCAGATACAGAGCCTTTAACTCTGTCTTTTAACCATTTCTGCAATCTTTGGCCTTGTCTACTGGTGCTGTCTTGTGTTTGCATGTTCTGACCCGTCCTATCATACTGTGGTTATCATTACTCAAATCGCTGTCCTGCTCTATTACCTTGTTGTTTCCCTTTGATTTACTACATCTCCTCTCACATGATCCCTTCCCCCCCACTATTTAGTTTGAATCCCTCTCTACCACCCTAGTTATATGACTTGTCAGAACAGTTGTTCCAACACGGTTCAGGTGAAGACCATCCCAGCGGTACAGCTCCCACTTTCCCCAGTACTGGTGCCAGTGCTCCATGAATTGAAACTCATTTCTCCCACACCAGTCTGAGTCACACATTCACCTCTTTAATCTTATTTACCATACACCAATTTGCTCGTGGCTCAGGTAATAATCCAGAGATTATGACTTTTGAGATTCTGATATTAAATTTAGCATCTAGCGACTCATAGTCCCTACAGAGAAATTCTATCCTAGTCCTACTTATGATATTTTTGTTACCCACATGGACCACAGCAACTGCATCCTCCCCCCTCCCACTGCATGTTCCACTCCAGCACCGAGCAGATGACCCGAACCCTGGCACAGGGCAGGCAAAACAGCTTTCTAGAATCTTGCTCTTGGCTGCAGAGAACTGTGTCTGTCCCCCTAACGATATTATCTCCTACTAACACCACATTGCTTTTTACTCCTCCTGCTTGAATGGCTTCCTGTACCATGGTGCCATGGTCAGTTGGCTCATTACCCCGCAGTCTTCATTCTCATCCATACAAACTGAAAGAACCTCAAACCTGTTGGACATTTACAAGGGCTGAGGCTTCTTCACATCTGCTTTCTCGATCCCCTTACCTGCCTCACTCGCAGTCACGCCCTCCTATACCTGACCAAATCAGAAAATGCTATCCGATGGGATGAGACTGCCTTCTGGAACAGTGTGTCCAGGTAACCTTCCCCCACCCTGGTGCATCACAGTGTCTGTAGCTCAACCTCCAGTTCATCTAGACTGAGCCGAAGCTCCTCGAGCCAAAGACACTTACTGCAGACATGGGTGTCGTGGATCACATTGGTGTCCACGAGCTCCAGCATACTGCAGCTACAACGCATCTCCTGCCCTGCCATCCTGATTGTGTTTTAAGTAACTCATTAATTATTTACTTATTTAATTTTTAAATTAATGCCTCTCCTCACCAGCATTTACTGTACTTATTTAAACCTTGGTAATGCAATACTTAAATACTGACAATGCTTAAAAATGAAACAAGAGCAAGTGCATCTTCTTCCTTCCCTTCTGCTTTCATGTCTTAATTAATTAGAAGGTAGCTACTTATTTTAATCTTTATTTAAACGCTTTTCCAATTTCCAGCTATTAACACACACGCCCTCACAGCAGTGTACTAATCTAGCTATTTACAGATCCTCCCTAATAGCAGTTACTCACCAGCCAATCACCTTACAGCTTCCCTGTGATGTCACTGTCTCAAGGTTACCCTCTATTTCTGGGAAGTAACTTGCATCTTCTACAGCGACTGGAGGCTGGAAAAGGGACACCTCTTTCACTCTCTGCACCAAACTTTCCAGTGAACCAAATTCTTATCTTCACACTCTGACTGTGTCTCACTCAGGCAAAGTCTCCTCTCTGTTTGCCCCTTATTCCATGCTTTTTGAAAATAAATAAATTATTTGAAACGACATGGGACAATTGAGCATTACAGTACGTACTGTAGGAGGGCTAATTTCAATGAGTTAAAAGGGATCTGACCTCCGTGGGTTGGAATTAAGAATTGGTAGGAAAGATAGTTTTTTGAAAAAGGAGTGCTCCAAAGAGGAGATAGTTCAGGTACAGAGCAGACACATCCCCACGAGGGAGAAAGGAATGGCATCCAAAGTTAGAGCTTCCTGCCTGACAAAAGATAAAGAGATGAAAATGAGAGAGAAAAACAGAGGCTTATAGCAAATGTAAGATTGATAATGCAGTAGAAAACCAAGTTGAATATAGAAAGTACAGAGAAGATCAAAAAAGGAAAGAGGAGGGGCAAAGAGATTACGAGAATAGATTTGCAGTGAACATAAAAGGGAACTCAAAAGTCTTTTATACACAATATAAACGGCCAACAGGTAGTGAAAGGAAGGGTGGGATTGATTAGGAACCAAAAAGGAGATATTCTTGTGGAGGCAGAGCACATGGCTGACACAGTTACCAGGTTCAATACCTGCTGTGGGCTGATGTTAAGTTTATCTCAGCCAGGAAAGGCAGTGAACACAGGAAGATAGGAAAAGGAGTTTGTATTTCAGACACTTGAACCTGTTCTGCCGTTCAATTAAATCAGGACTGATCTGCAACCTGACTCCATTGTACCATCTACAAGATCCACTGCAGTAACTCACCATGGCCCCTTCGACAGCACCTTCCAAACCCGTGACCTCGACCATCTAGAAGAATAGGGCAGCAGATACATGGGAGCATCACCACCGGCAAGTTCCTCTCCAAGTCACATATCATCCTGATTGGAAATATATCACCATTCCTTCACTGTCACTGGAACAAAATCCTGGAACTCCCTTCTTAACAGCATTGTGTGTGTACCCGCACTAGATGGACTGCAGCGGTTCAAGAAGGCAGCTCACCACCACCGTCTCAAAGACAATTAGGGATGAGTAACAAATGCTGGCCTTGCCAGTGACGCCCACATCTCATGAAAGAATTACAAAATAATTGTCACCTTGGTTCCATGTCCCTTAATATCATTGACTCAAATAAATCTATCAATCTCAGATTTAAAATTATTAATTGAGTATCTACTGCTTTTTGTTGGAGAGAGTTCCACATGTCTAAAAGTCTTTTCGTGAAGAAGTGTTTCCTAACTTCTCGCCTGAATGGCCTGGATCTGATTTTATGATGATGTCTCCTGATCTGTGGAAAACCTTTCTTTCCATCTCACCTTTCAAAATTCAAAAAACCACAATAAAATCACCCCTAACCCTACAATACAAGCCTAGTTTATGTCATCTTTCCTCACTATGTAACCGCTGGAGTACTGGTAACATTCTGGTGAATCTGCTCTGCACTCCATCCAAGGCCAATATATCCATTACAAGGGGTGGCACAGAGTTAGCACTGCAGCCTCACAGCACCTGCGACCTGGGTTCAATTCTGGGTACTGCCTGTGCGGAGTTTGCAAGTTCTCCCTGTGACCAGGTGGGTTTTTGCCGGGTGCTCCGGTTTCCTCCCACTGCCTAAGACTTGCAGGTGATAAGTAAATTGGCCGTTGTAAATTGCCCCGAGTGTAGGTAGGGAATATAGGATTATTGTCGGGTTAGTATAAATGGGTGGTTCTTGGTCGGCACAGACTCGGTGGGCCGAAGGGCCTGTTTCAGTGCTGTATCTCTAAATAAGGTGCAGTGCAAAGTACTTCAGAACTGATTTAACAAGGCATTTGTATAGCTGCAGCACAGCTTCCTCCCCCTTCTATTCTAGCCCTGTGGATTAAAAGGCGAATATTCCATGAGCCTTTTAGATTAATTTTTGTACATGCCTACTACATTTTAGTGATCTGTGTACATGGACCCCTAAATCTCTTTGACACTCCATCTATCCTCATTGTGAGTATCTGAGACACACAGTGTGCAGATTGCCTCCACCATGCATCTTCACACCTTTCAGTTCACTGAATCAGCTCAAGAACTTTGCAAAACATCGGAAGCAAGGCCAACACTCAGGAAACTGATCCTGTTCAACCCACCAGAATCCACATGGTGGGAAATGTGTGTCTGATGGACCTTCCTGCAGGATTTGGCACATATACGTTTGCACTGTCACCAAATCCACCGGGCTGGCTATTCTTAGTGGCATGTTAATACCTCATAGGTGACTGGAGAAACCAAATGGGCAAAGGTAGCCTAGATGAAGAGTTCATAGAATGTTTTCCTGATAGTTTCTTGGAACAGCCAACCAGAGAGCAGGCGATACAAGGCCTGGTAGAAAAACAAGAAATGCTGGAAATACTCAGTCGGTCTGTCAGCATCTGTGCAGAGAGAAGCAGAGTCAATGTTTCAGGTCAGAGACCCTTCTTCAGAACACATAAGCTCACACATTTCTAGTTGCCCAATTGCTATAACACTGCCCTCCGAATCCTGAGATTGTGGATTTGTGCCATTTAGTAAATGTTGATCCAGAAACAAATGTGAAAACACTTTCTGTAAACATTATCAGAGTCTCTGACAGGCAAGTTGCCTCCCTCTTAATTGTAGGAGTATTGTCTCTTCAACCAAAGGTTGTGGGTCCCATTCTGTCCCATTCTGCATATTGAGCTGGCAATCCAATGCTGTGTTGAGATAGTGCTGCACTGTTGGAAATGTAACCTTTAGGATGGGATGTTACACTGAGGCTGTGACTATCCTCACAGGTAGATGTTACAAATCCCTGGCATTACTTTGAATAAGAGCAGTGGAATTATCCTCTGTGTTTTGGCCAATGTTAATCCCTCAATCAATGTGTCAAAAATAGAATATCTAGTTGTTAACACAACTATTTGGGGGAAGTTGCACAAATTTGCTCCCATGTTTCCTATCTTACAACAGTGAAAACATTTCTAAGTACTTCATTGGGTGTAAAGTGATTTGGGATGTGGTCTGCATGGATTGGACCCTAAACTCTGGAATTCCCTCTCTCTGGGCTGAATTTTACTGACCCCCCCCCCCCACCAACCCCCGCGACATCGGGGTTCATTGCAGGGGGGGACTTAGAAAATCCTTCCAGGAGTGGACTGCCATGGGCCTTGACGCTGGGAAGGCCCTGCCCCATTTTAACGGCAGTGGCAAAGCCTCAGAGCAGCCCCTCACTGCTCAGCAAAGAAAAAATCATTAACATATTTCAATAAAGCATAATTACTTACCTTTTCATGATGTCCATCCCATGCCGATATTCCGGCCAGTTGCCAGAAGTCCTGCGTTTTCAGACTCTCCTTAAAATCCACCTCCTTGAACAAGCCTTTGGTCATGTGATCCAATATCTCCTAAGGTGTCTCACTGTCATACTTTGTTTTATACTGTTCCTGTGAAGTGCCTTGGATGTTTTATTATGCTAAAGGTGCTATATAAATATAAGTTGTTGTTGTTGTTTCTTTCTCTTTTCTGATTCATGTTATCAGATTCAGTGTCCAAATACAAAGCACACTCTTTCTCTAAGCTGGAAAATTCTAGGTTCACATGCTACCTGAGCTACCACATGATGAAAATATTCAGCAGACACAGTGTGCTGGGATACTGAGCTGCACAAACCAGGTAGTTGCCAGGCTCAGTACCTGCTGTGTACTGAAATTAGTTCCTCTCAGCCAGAGTAGGCAGTGGACAGATACAGTAAGCAGGTTGGCAATAATCAAGCTTCATTCACAGACTTCTCAATACCCTCCTTGTGCACTGTGACGTCGAATACCTTCACCTTCATGATGTGGAAGTGACATAATGATGTTTTGGACAATGATTGACATCATTGCTTTGTGTTTCTGTTCCCTCATGAATGCTCGTGAATCTCTGATGGAGTCGTGAGCCCTCTAACAATTGTTACTAAATATCACACCCATTTTAATCAGTGCAGATATCTAGTAATAGAAGCCTAATCAATGTAGGCCTTGTCTCTTTTATACAGCAATGTGCAAAAGGAAAACTTTGTATTATATAGTACTTAGTTACATAGAATTTACATCAGAGAAACAGGCCATTCAGCCCAAGAGTTCCATGCTGTTGTTTATGCACTAGCTTCCCCTTCATTGAATCTCTGCTATTTGCCCCAACTACTCCTAGTGGTCACAAGTTCCACATTCTAACCACTCACTGGGTAAATAAATTCTTCCTGAATTCCCGATTGGAATATCAGAGACTATCTTATATTTATGGAGCCTGGTTCTGGTCTTGCCCACAAGTGGAAACATCTTTTCCACATTTACCCTATCAAATACTTTTGGAATCTGAGAGACCTCTATCAGGTCATCCCTCAGTCTTCTCTTTTCTAGAGAATAGAGCCCCAGTTTATTCAATCTTTCCTGATAGGTATACCTCTCAGTGTTGTTATCTTTCTAGTAACTCTTATTTCCACATTCTCTAGTGCCTCTGTAATATATTTTATAATTTGAAGACAAGTAATGCTCACAGTGTTCCAAATGCGGTCGAACCAGGTTTCTATATAAGTTTAACATAAATTCTTTGCTTTTCAATTCTTTCTCTCCAGAAATGAAGCACAGTACTTTGCTTGCATTTTTATAGCTTTATTAACCTCCGATGCTATTTTTAGTGATTTGTGTATCTGTATCCCTGGATCCCTCTGTTCCTCTATCCCATTTAGACAAATATTTTCCAAGGAGTATTTGGCCTTCTTATTCTTTTCCTAAAATGTATTACCTCGCAATTCTCTATATTGAAATTTATTTGCCAAATCCATGCCCAATCTGAAAGGTTATTAAAGTCTTCCTGTATTTTGCTGCAGTCCTCCTATGTATTCACTACATTCCCAGGTATGATCTCCAAATTTTGAAAATGTACTTCCAATTCACAATCGTTCATATAAATGATGAACAACACTGTTCCCATCTCCGATCCTTGTGAAAAACTACTTCCCATCTGAATAACTACCTTAAACCCCGACTCTCTGCTTTCTGTTTTGGAGCCAGATTGCTCTCCATTCTGCTACCTGCCCCCTGATTCCGTGTGTTCATGAGTCTATTATGCAGCACCTTATCAAAGTTATTTCTAAATCCAAATATATTGTCATGCAGGCCCCACCTGGCAAGAATGAGGCATATTAATTTCACCACATAGACATTAAATTTCAAATTCTTGCTGGGAAGAGGAAATGCCTGTTACAAAGGGTTGGCAGGCCCCTGGCTGGAAAAAACATTTTTGCATACTAGCAGACATTGTTGGAACAAAGGAGCTATCCTCTGCTCCAATACAATACATGGAACAGACCTGGTCAAACCAGTCAGTCATGTGACCACTCTGCTGGCCAACTTAGGGAGTTATAAATTGTAGAGACAGTGTTTGAACTGGGAGAAAGCTCTTGGCTCCTGGATTGAAAAGACCTCCTCTCCTGTCCTGTCTACTCCCATCACTTTCTCACGGAGCTCCAAAAACCCACTGGAGACACATGAACGAAAAGTCTCCTCCAGTGAACAGGGTTTATGAAGAATGTTGTGCCCCAATGAAAAGCAAGATCTACCTACAAAAGGACTCGACAGTGAGCTCGAAGAACCGTAACTAAAACTCTTCAGATATTGCCTCAAACCTTTCCACTTTATTTTTTCCTCTGCTCTTTTCTGTCTCTATTTGCATGGGTGTTTAGCATATGCATGCCAGCGTGGGCACGTCATATATCTGTAGGCGTCAACCGAATAAGAGTTTAAGTTTTAATAAATTTCAGTCTTTCTTCTTTATATATATGAAAAGCTGTGTGTGTGTCTGTTGGTTTCTTTGCCTTCTGATTGGAAAGCAGTGAACAAGGATTCACCAAGGGGGAGCTAAAAGCACAGTGTGTTTAAAAATGAAACCCTGTTACAGTAAGATCAGGTGAAGGCTGAAAGGGAACCCTAGACCTCTTTCTTACCTGGTTGTAACAACATTATGACAGCTGCAATACCGTTATCTATCCTTTTAGTTACTTCTTTAAAGAATGTAAGAAGGGGAATCAAGCATGAACTTTTCTTTTGAAATCCGTGCAAACTATTCAGTATTTTTTCAGTTTCTAGATGTTTTCCTGTTACATCTTTGAGAAAGGATTCCATTATCTCTCCTGCCACCGATGTTAAACTTCTTGGTCTATAGTTCCCTGGACTTATTCTATCTCTTTTTTAAATATAGGAATCAGCTTAGCTGCCACCGCTCCTCTGCTACTATTCCCATTTCTGATACATTTTTATATATTTCTGAGTGCCTCTGCTATCTCTTTCTTCTCTTCTTCTGATAGTCACGGAGGGAATCCATCAGGATCAGGGGTTTTACTCTCTCTAAGATTGACTCGTTTACCAATTCCACCCCCCACCCAACTTTCTATCTTAAACATTTTTTGATCTTTTTTGATCTCTTCTTCTAATGTCATGCTGACCATGTCAGTCTCCCTGGTAAATACAAGGTAAAGGAATTATTTCATATTTTGGTCATCTCACTGTAACGACCTGAGTTTATCATGTGTATCTCTTCGTGACCCAATCCCTATCCTGATTTTTCATTTGTTATTGAGGTGTCTGTGCAATAATTTCCTTTTTTTCTTATATTTATTGATAATTTAATTTTGTCATTTCTCTTTGCCTTCCTATTTTTTTTTTTAATTCTTACCTAACCTTTTAATTTTCCCTTTTGTCATTCTCTCCTTTGTTGTCTAAGTTTTTAGTGTCTGCCTTTATCTGTAGTTTCAACTTTGCTCAGTTTATGTAGAATGTAGAGCATTTCCTAAGTACATCAAGGCTGTTGATCCAGGCATGTGACTCCTGTGGTTCAATGGGTAAGACACTGACTTCACAATTCAGGATTGTCAATGCAATCCCTATCTGAGGTAAACTTGGCTTTGAATAATCTTCATTCTGTGAAAACCAGTTCATTGTCCATGTTGCTGAAATACACAGAGATCAAATAACGTCATCAGCTCCTGTCTTGTAAATGACTGAAATTTAGGGGAAGCAAGTTAAACCTGTGGAAAGCCACTTGCTCTTCACATATAATTGATGTTTTGCCCAGAAATCACTGTATCAATTACTGACAGGCAAAAGAAAGTCAGATCATGTCATGCCATTACTGGGATCTTTCAAATTGATAGAATGTGGTTGTGTATGAATAGAAAGATTGGAGCACAAAAAGGCATCAAATGTGGCAGTGATTATAGAGAGACAAAGGGGACAGTTGCAAAGACCAAACTCTTTCTATGTGCAGCCACATGGCCGAAAGGATAAGGTCCAGCCCTCCTAAAACAGGCATTGATGGTGCAAGTCTCATTTGTGATGAAAGCAGTTTTAGGTGAAGGAGCACATTCTGTAAACAGGCTGCATTCTGTAACAAGCAGTTAGTTTTCTTTTTAACTGATCAGCCAATCTCGGC
Source organism: Heterodontus francisci (assembly GCF_036365525.1). Classification (NCBI taxonomy): domain Eukaryota; kingdom Metazoa; phylum Chordata; class Chondrichthyes; order Heterodontiformes; family Heterodontidae; genus Heterodontus; species Heterodontus francisci. The sequence continues at coordinate 14,692,819 of NC_090380.1, read as the reverse complement.
AGCTCCTGTTCGGCTCCCTCCTCACTCTCGCCTTGCTTTCCAGTGTCACAATCCAATGTAATGTTTCTACTGAGCTGTGCACCATCCCAACACCCAGGGAACAATGTCACTTGCACTTTCCAGGCAAATACTTCCCTTTTAAATCCTGTCTTCAGATTACCCAATGTCTGAGGCACAGTTGTTACTTTGTAATGTAGATATCCAATTACAATACACGTATGATTGATGTTATCAGATTCAGGGTGAAATACACAGCACACTCTTCCTCCAAGCTGGAAAATTCTTGGTTCAAATGTTACCTTGTTTATCATAGAAACTTACAGCAGAAGGAGACCATTCAGCCCATCGTATACACTCAGTTACAATAATAACTCCTCTAGTGTTCCTCAATTCTACTGAAATAGATTCTGTCTTTGGTCTCTCAACTCTATCATTCCTCCTCAGAGTTATAATAGTTTCTTTGAACAATGCTGCCATGCCCTCCATTTTTCCTGCCCTATTATTCCTGAATATCTTGTTTCCAGGAATATTCATTATCCCAATCTTCCCCTCCTTTGAGCCAGATCTCTGTTATTGCCACAATGTCATAGTCCCGTGTGGTGACTTGTCCCTGCAGCTCACGGAGCTCATTTCCCACACTCAGTGCATTTACTCACATACACTCCAAATCCATCTCAGACTGCTTCATATTTACTCCCAGTCTGACCCTCCCATTTCTGAATTATTCTTTATTCTGGTGCTATTAGACTCTCCCAGTCCACTTTGCATCTTACTTCTCCTCTCTAATGCTACATCCTGGTGCCTCCCCCACTCCCGCCAAATTCATGTAAACCTTCACTAACAACACCAGTTAACGTTTCTTCAAGGACATCAGTCCCAGTTTTGTTGAGGTACAACCCGTCCATCTTGAACAGGTCCCTCCTGCCCCAGAATTGGTTCCAATACCCCAGGAATCTTTTTACATGCTGGGTGATAAGCTGTCTTATCTTATTGCTCCTGTACTCACTAGCACATGACACTGGAAGTAATCCAGAAATTACTAGCTCTGAGGTCCTGCTCTTTAGTTCCTCCCGAGCTCCTGAATCTCTGACTGTAGTATCTCAACACTTCTCCCAATGTTTTAGGTTTCCATATCAACCACAACTTCCCCTCCCCACTCAAAATATTCTGTACCCTCTCACTGATGTCTTTATCAACCAATCTTAGTTGCTCCTGTCAGCAAGCTTCCCTGTGACATCAAATGCCTTCAGCTTCATGACATGGTAGTGAGGTAATGGTGTTTTTGATGATGTTTGATATCATTGTCCTGTGTATTTGAATCCTTACGAACACTCGTGAATCTCTGATGCAGTCCTGGGCCCACTAACAGTTACCAAATATCATGGTCCATTATAAATGAGAGCACATATCCAGCAGTAGAAGTCTAATCAATGTCGTGGTGCTTGTCCAAGTCAAAGGAGAACATGCTTAAGGGAAGCTTTGTAAATTCTTCCCTAATGATAGACAGTGATATTTCCAAGAAGATAAAATATATCATTGAGCAAACGGCATCAGGAAACCAGATCTGCTCCCACCTGCTCCACATCATTGTTAAAGGATGTGGAATTGGCTGAAAATAAAGTGAGTGGCCACAGGGACAGGTGGAATTTAGAAAGAATCCAGAGCAAACAGCAAGAGCATCCAGTGTGATGTCGTGCTCCTGTGGCCGAATGGATAAGGCACTGGTTTCTACAGGCAGGTATTTGTGAGGTTAAATCCCATCTGGGATGACATTAATCTTCATTCAGTGAATATCTGCTCTTTGTCATCATTAAGAAACACACAAAGATTAAAGTAGCTTCAGTTTGAGTGCTGTCTGAGAAATGACTGAAAGTTCGAGCCAGGGTAAGGAAAGAAAGCTCTGGAAAGACACTTGCTTTTCACATCCAATCAACATTTTGCCCAGTAATCAACTGTACTAATTGTTGACAGACAACAGCAAGTCACATCCTGTCATGTCATTGCTGGAACCTTTGGCAACAATACATTGTGGTTGTGTGTGAAAATAAAGGCTTCATATTTAGCACTGCTTAGAAAGAGTGTCAAAGGGACAACTTACAACTTCTTAACCAACAGCCCCAGTGACCTAATGGATAAGGCACTGGCCTCCTAAACCAGGGATTATGAGTTCAAGTCCCATCTGGGGTGCAATAAATGCCCTTTAACCATTCTCCTTCCTTTGTAACATATTTCACCTCCTTTCTTATTTGCTTTCCACTCTCACAATCTGAAGTCGTCTTTCAACCAATCTCTGTGCCATCTTCACACTCACTGAACAATACCACCTCTACTTTCCACACAAATCCTCTCCCTTTTACCCCTCTTTTCACTTCACACAACATCCCATGCACAGTTCCTACTTTCAAATACAAACACAAATTACAACTCAACTACAAATCCTCTAAGCACATTCACACCTCAAATACACACCACACTCTTCCTCCAAACACCAACAATTCTGTCTTCAATTATTATCTGGGCTATCACACAATGAAAATGCTCTGCAGGCAACTGTACAGTCTGCTGGTCCACTGAGCTGCACAGACCAGGCAGTTGTCAGGATCAATACTTTTTTTTATTCATCCGCAGGATGGAAGTGCTGGCAAAGCCAGAATTTATTGTCTGTCCATAAATTCCCTTCACAAAGTGCTGACCCCTCTTCTTGAACAGTTTCAGTCTGTGCAGTGAAGGTACACCCACAATGCTGTCAGGGACGGAGTTCCAGGATTTTGACCCAGTGACAGTGAAGGAACGGTGATATATTTCCAAATCAGGAAGGTTTGGGACTGGGAGGGGAACTTGGAGGTGGTGGTGTTCCCATGCACCAGCATGCTCTTGTCCTTCTAGGTCAGGGGTCAGCAACCTGCAGCTCCGGAGAAAGATGTGGCTCTTGAACATTGTATTTGTGGTTTCCAACCTTTTCCACTTGGAACACATTAACACGAGAAAAGCGAATAAAAATTAGCTTGAGAAAAGTCAGATCTGTGTTTTTATTGTGGGGATAAAAGTCAAATCATTAAGCTGCACTTTACAGTTTAAAATGATAACTTTAACAAAAAACATCATTGTGCTCTTCACAAATCTGTTTGTCTGGTATAGCTACCACATGGTTATAGATATGACTTTGGTTAACGGAACAGGTTTGATATTTGTGACCATTATTGTTTCTAGTATAGCTGAGATGATACATTATTCTGAATGTGCTATTAGAAGGTATTATTATCACGAAAAGCAGTAGCTGATAAAAATGTAATAATGGTAAAAAGTCAAAGCTTAAGGCTCTTTATCTGAATGCACCTGGCATTTGTAACAAGATAGATGAGTTGATGGCACAAATAGAAATAAATAAATATGACTTGATAGCTATTACAGAGACGTGGTTGCAGGGTGACCAAGACTGGGAACTCAATATTCAAGGGTATTCGACATTCTGGAAAAATAGGCAAAAAGGAAAAGGAGGTGGGGTACCTTTGTTAATAAAGGAAGGTATCAGTGCGGTGGTGAATGGTGATATAGGTGCAATAGATCGTGATGTGGAATCAGTTTGGTTGGAAATAAGGAATAGCAAGGGGAAGAAGTCACGGGTGGGAGATGTTTATAGGCCCCCGAAGAGTCGTCTCACTGTGGGACAAAGTATAAATCGGGAAATAATGGAGGCGTGTAAGAAGGGAGCTACAATTGTCATGGTGATTTTAATCTGCATATTGAATGGACAAATCAGATTGGCAGAGGTAACATGGAAGACGAATTTGGAGCTTGTACTTAGATTGAAACTGAGAGCAATATGTTGCTGAACCTATCCGGGAAGATCTAGTAATGTGTAATGAGATAGGATTAATAAGAGATATCGTAGTTAAGGATTCTCTAGGGGGTAGCGATCACAACATGGGAAAATTTCAAATTCAGTTTGAGGGCGAGTAACTCTTGTCTCAAACCAGTGTCCTCAACTTAAACAAGGGCAATTACAGAGGGATGAAGAAAGAGTTGTCAAAAGTGAGCTGGGAAAATAGACTAAGGGGAAGGTCAGTGGATGAGCAGTGGCAGACATTTCAGCAGATATTTCATAATGCTCAGCAAAAATTTATCTCGGTCAAAAAGAAGGACTCGATGAGAAGGATGAACCACCTGTGGTTAACACAGGCAGTCAAGGAGAGTATCCAATCAAATACTAAGGCATATATAGCGGTGAAAACTAGTGGTCGGCCAGAGGATTGGGAAGTTTTTTTAGGAACTAGCAGCGGATGACTAAAAAGCTAATAAAGAGGGAGAAAATTGATGATGAAAGTAAAGTGGCAAGAAATATCAAAACAAACAGCAAGAGCTTCGACGGGTATATAAAAAGAAAGAGAGTAACTAAAGTGAGTGTGAGACCCTTGGAAGATGTGTTTGGAGAATTGATAAGGGGGAACAGGGAAATGGCAGATAATTTAAACCAATATTTTGCATCGGTCTTCACTGTGGAGGACACTATAAACATCCCACAGATATCAGATAAGCAAGGAGCTAATGGGAGGAAAGATCTTGTAACAGTCTCTATCACGAGGGACAAAATATTTGACAAACTAATGGGACTAAAGGCAGACAAGTCGCCAGGACCTGATGACCTACATCCAAGGGTTTTAAAGGAAGTGGCTGCAGAGATAGTGGAGGCATTGGTGGAAATATTCCAGAACCACTTGATTCCGGGAGGGTCCCAGCGGATTGGAAAACTGCAAATGTGAAGGCCCCTGTTCAAGAGGGTAGGGAGATAAAAAGCAGGAAACTATAGGTCAGTCGGCTGAACATCAGTCGTTGGGAAAATGCTAGAGTCCATTATTAAGGAAGAAATAGCAGGACATTTAGAAAACCATAACGCAATCAGAGCCAACATGGTTTTGTGAAAGGGAAATCATGTTTGACAAATTTGCTCGAGTTCTTTGAGGATATGACAAGCAGAGTTGATAAAGGGGAACTGGTAGATGTAGGGTATTTGGATTTCCAGAAGGCATTCGATAAGTTGCCACATAAAAGATTATTGCACAAGATCGGAGCTCACGGTATTGGGGGTAAAGTATTAGCATGGATTGAGGATTGGTTAACTCACAGAAGACAGAGGGCTGAACGGCAGTGCCCTTTAAACTCAGCGCGGTGCCCACATTCAGTGGCCGCCGCCAAGCCCCCGCGATATTAATTACGGGGGCTCATTTCCATCGAGGCCGCCCGTCGCCGTCCCCATATTACGTGAGGAGATCCGGGACATTCGGTGCAGGGAGAGAGTTTTTGACAGTTGTGTAGCAGGTACTGGGGCCCTATTTTAAGCGTCCCAGCATCTGCTTCCTGACAGCTGTCAAAGAATACTTACCTGACTGCTGAAGAGTGGGGCTGCTGTCAATCTGGCAGCAAAGCAGAAAGTGATGCAGAAACCCAGCAGGTCAGGCAGCATCTGTGGAGAGAGAAGCAGAGTTAACTTGACGAAGTTCACAGACCTGAAAGTTAACTCTGCTTCTCTCTTCACAGATGCTGCCTGACCTGCTGAGTTACCCCAGCACTTTCTGCTTTGCTGTCACATACTTACCCTGCTGTGTCCCAGTGTCCTATGAAGTGGCGATCCTCTTCTTCCACTCCAGTGTAACATTCCTTCTTGTACGCGTGCCGCACCAGGGGGAATAATCTTAATTTTGCACATTCCATGGCGTGAGACTGAAATATATCATCAAAGGCGAATATTCTTCTTTGGCCTCCTTATCTCGCGAGACAATGGATAAGCGCCTGGAGGTGGTCAGTGGTTTGTGAAGCAGCGCCTGGAGTGGCTATAACGGCCAATTCTAGAGTGACAGGCTCTTCCACAGGTGCTGCAGAGAAATTTGTTTGTCGGGGCTGTTACACAGTTGGCTCTTCCCTTTCGCCTCTGTCTTTTTTCCTGCCAACTACTAAGTCTCTTCGACTCGCCACACTTCAGCCCAGCCTTTATGGCTGCCCGCCAGCTCTGGCGAACGCTGGCAACTGACTCCCACGACTTGTGATCAATGTCACAGGATTTCATATTGTGTTTGCAGACGTCTCTAAAGCGGAGACGTGGACGGCCGGTGGGTCTGATACCAGTGGCGAGCTCGCTGTACAATGTGACTTTGGGGATCCTGCCATCTTCCATGCGGCTCACATGGCCAAGCCATCTCAAGCGCCGCTGACTCAGTAGTGTGTATAAGCTGGGGATGTTGGCCGCCTCGAGGACTTCTGTGTTGGTGATGCGGCCCTGCCACCTGATGGCAAGTATTCTCCGGAGGCAGCGAAGATGGAATGAGTTGAGACATCGCTCTTGGCTGACATACGTTGTCCAGGCCTCATTGCCATAGAGCAAGGTACTGAGGACACAGGCTTGATACACTCGGACTTTTGTGTTCCGTGTCAGTGCGCCATTTTCCCACACTCTCTTGGCCAGTCTGGACATAGCAGTGGAAGCCTTTCCCATGCGCTTGTTGATTTCTGCATCTAGAGACAGAATATACAACATAAATAAAACCATAATTGAAGAATAATTACCAACTATGAGTATCTAAGCATCTGACTGTGAAAAGCCGCAGTCTAATATGCATTTGGAATCTGTATTCATTTCTCTGCTAACTGCGATGTGAAAATATATGTAACCACAATTATACCCTCAATGTTAAAAAAACAGGGAAAAATGTTCATATTCTAGCTGCATTGCCAACTACAAATATTACACCATTAAATATGATCAACTGCTGCAGAAGCAAAGTGTTCGTGAACATGTGTCGATGTGTAATTGTTGAAAAACCCACAACAGCACAGATTAGGCCCCTCCCCCACCCTGCCCCAATGTCGCAATGGTTTTCAAACATGTGCAAGACAAACCTTGCAGTCAGACGTCAGAGCTGTTACATGGTGGAGTTACCTTTGCATTTAAAGGACCACACCAAAAGCCGAGGATGGCAGAGGGGTATTCTAGGGTGGCCCCGCAGTGTAGTGAAGCCTCCCTGCTCACCCTCCTATAGGCTGTGTGGGCAAAGCGGGAGGTCCTTTTCACCAGCGATGGTAAGAAGATGCTCTACCGCCAGAACAAGACATTCTGGCTGGAGGTGACAGAGAAGGTGAGTAGCCGTGTGACTATCCAACATCAAAGGGTCCAATGACGGAAGGGGATGAACAATCACTCTCCCAGCCAGCCGGACACTCTAAGCTTCATGTGCACAGGGTACGACTGCCAAAGTCATCCACAGCCAAAGGGCTATCATAGCAGCAGCCTTCCTGCAGTCAGGCTACTGGCGCAGAAGTGGCACCGCGTAGGAGAATCTGCAAGCATTTCCAACAAGCATCCTGACACAGATGGGTCTGCATGGGTGACACAACACCCTGGAAAGGCCGGGAACAAATTTGTCTTCACTAACATTGCAGCACTTTTACTGTGTGAATGAAGTGTACCAGCATGTACTGATCGTGGCTCCTCCCATTACAGTATTGGCCTTCCAGAATTGCCAATGTATGGAATAACATCATTGCCATGTCAGTATCACTCATGTGCATCTTCACGGAGGCAGGAATGTGGACAATGACTCATTATTCTGCTGTGAGTAATGGTGTACACAAAGATGTTGCAGATGTGGATTGCTGCACAACAGGTGAATGAGGGTGCTGTGTGGTGTGCAGAGCCCATGGTGGTTCCTATGTCATGGAGAACCTTTGATCAATGAGGCCCTGCCGTGCATCCTGAGCTCACTGCTCACCCTGCACACAGTGCCTGGATGTTCTCTTTCCTCCCATGTACCTTCCCTGCTGTAAGACCTCAGGGTCATCATCGTCCGAGGATGAGTCCTGCTCATGTCTCTCCTCATCCTGCAAGGCCTCCCCACTATTGACTGTGCCATTGTGCAGAGCACCGCAAACAGCAATGATACAAGTTATCCTTTCCGGCCTGTCCTGCGGGGCACCACTCCAGGCAGCAGAATCGCATTTTAAGCCTGCCGATCGCCTGCTCAGTGGTAGCTCTTGTAGCTCTGTGGCTGGCGTTGTATCGTTCTTCTGCAGCAGTGCTGGGTGTCTCACTGGTGTCAGCAGCCATGTCTACAAGGTGTAGCCCTTGTCTCCTAGAATCCACCCCTCCATCTGAGCCATTTCAGCGAACAGCAATGACAACTGTGACTGGCACAGGATGTGTCACCACCTCTCTCGACATCCGCAGTTGCCTCTGACACTGGCGCTCTGGCATCTGCAGGTATGTTATAGAGTCATAGAGTCGTACAGCATAGAAATAGGCCTTTCGGCCCATCGCATCCATGCCGACCATAATGCCTATCTATACTAATCCCCTCTGCCTGCATTAATTCCATATCCCTCTATGCCTTGCTCATTCAAGTACCTGTCCAGATGCCTCTTAAATGTCACTGCTGTTCCTGCCTCCACCACCTCCTCAGGCAGCTCATTCCAGATACCCACTATTCTTTGTGTGAAAAATTGACCTCTTTGATCCCCTTTCAACCTCCTTCCTCTCACAAATCTATGCCCTCTAGTTTTACTCACCCCGACCATGGGAAACAGACTCTGGCTATCTACCCTATCTATGCCTCTCATAATTTTAGATACCTCTATCATGTCCCCTCTCAGTCTCCTTCGCTCCAGGGAAAACAGACCCAGCCTCTCCAATCTCTCTTTCGAACTCAAGCCCTTCAAACCAGGCAACGTGCTTGTGAATCTTTTCTGCACCCTCTCCAGCTTAATCACATCTTTCCTGTAGTGCGGAGACCAGAACTGCACACCGTACTCCAAATGCGGCCTAACCAACGTTATGTACAACTGTAACATGACGTCCCAACTGTTGTGCTCAATGCCTCGGCCGATGAAGGCAAGCATGCCAGACGCCTTCTTCACCACCCTGTCTACCTGTGTTGCCACTTTCAGGGAACTATGTACTTGCACCCCAAGGTCTCTCTGCTCAGTGGGACTTGTAGATGCACAGGGATCTGTAGTGGCGAGCTCACCTTGGGTGCTGCTGCTCACGACTGGGTGGCCCTATGTGTGCTGCAACTGCCTGTTGGTTTTACCTGCAGCTCATATGGATCCTCTCAAGAAGGGCATCAATGAATATACCGTGAACCATCCTCATCTTCAAGCTGCAATTCAGCTCGTTTCCTTCAATGCTTCGAAGGTTCCTGACAGGACAGAGACTGATGTTGACTGGTACATCAGGTGCTTTCATACAGCAGCTGTGTGGTATGGCATAACATTTCCTGTCTTAGCTCCCACTAAGAGTGGCACCGCATGACCACATAGAGATTGAACATACTGCATAGACTGACCCACAAGACATACAAGCTTCACACACCTACCATCTGTGGCACTCTCCCCACATACAGGGAGACTCGAGTGCCATTGCTTCTTCAATAACAGAGGCAGTCAATGGCACAGAGCTGTCAACCATAACGGAGGGGGAAATCGCAGTGGCTACCTTCCAGAATACAGAGTTAGACCCCTGAAAATCCCCCCTCCCTCCTGCCCTTAAAAATGCAGAGTTAGACCCCTGAATATCCCCCCTCCCTCCTGCCCTTAAAAATGCAGAGTTAGATCCCTGAATATCCCCCCTCCTCCCTTTAAGAATAGTTAGATCCCTGCACATCCCTCTCCTCCCTTTAGGAATACAGAGTTAGACCCCTGCACATCCCCTCCTCTCTTTAAGAATACAGAGTTAGACCCCCTGCACATTCCCTCCTCTCTTTAAGAATGCAGAGTTAGCCCCCTGTGTATCCCCCTCCCGTATTGCAGTGTGAGACCCCTGAATAACACAACCTACCTTCACTGGCGACAAGTTCTGCCTCTGAGGACCCGTCGGCTTTTCAAATCCTGAACAGGACGGCTCGTGACCGCCGCCCGTTCAATGAAAAATCCGGAAGTGTTGGTGCAGAGGCGGCGGGCTGCTTAATCAGCATAGGTAAGTAATCATTACCATATGGTAATTGTGGTGTCACCGCCGTGCAGAGGGGTCCTCAACGAGGTCCTGCCACTACCGGTAAAATTTGATGGACCCATCTCGACATCGCGGGTCATGGCGGGCCTCTCTCCGCAGTATTTTACCAGCACCCACTCTGTGAACCGGGGCGTTGATGGGCCGGTAACATTCAGCCCAGAGAGTTGGGATTAATGGGTCTTTATCAGGTCGGAAAGACCTAACTTGTGGAGTGCCAGAAGGATCAGTCCGAGGACCTCAATTATTTGCTGTCTCTATTAATGACTTGGAGGAGGGGACAAAGTGTAATAGATCCAAATTTGCTGACGATACAAAAATAGTTGGGAGGGCATGTTGTGATGAGGACATAAGGAATCTGCAAGGGGATATGGATACGTTGAGTGAGTGGGCAAAAACTTGGCAGATGGAGTTTAATGTGGGAAAGTGAGAGGTCATGCACTTTGGTCGGAAGAATCAAAAGGCAGACTATTATTTAAATGGAGAGAGACTTCAAAAAAGTGCAGCACAGAGGGATCTGGGTGTTTTTGTGCATGAAACACAAAAGGTTAGCTTGCAGGTACAACAAGTAATTACGAAGGCAAATGGAATTTTGGCCTTAATTGCCAGGCGACTGGAGTTTAAAAATAGGGAAGTTTTGTTACAACTATACAGGGTTCTGGTGAGGCCACACCTGGATTACTGTGTACAGTTCTGGTCCCCGTATTTAAGAAAGGATATTTTGATTCACTAGGTTGATTCCTGGGATGAAGGGATTCACTAATCAAGAACGGCTAAACATGTTAAGCCTTTATTCATTAGAGTTTAGAAGAATAAGGGGTGATCTTATTGAAACGTACAAAGATTCTGAGGGGGCTTGACAGGGTAGATGTTGAGAAGATGTTTCCACTCGTGGGGGATTCTCAAACTAGGGGACATAGTTACAGAATAAGGGGACACTCATTTAAAACTGAGATGCGAAGGAATTTCTTCTCTCATAGGGTAGTGAATGTCTGGAATTCTCTACCTCAGAGAGTGATGGAAGCTAAATCGCTGAAAGTATTTAAAGAGGTGGTAGATAGATTTTTGAAATATCGGGGAGTTGAGGGCTATGAGGTGCTGGCATGAAAGAGGAGTTGAGGTCTGGGGCAGATCAGCCATGATCTTATTGAATGGCAGGGAAGGCTTGAGGGGCTGAATGGCCTACTGCTGCTCCTATTTCTTATTTTCTTGTGTTCTTGTAGGCCCCGGAGACAGAGAAGTGCAGGGCTTCAAGGCTGCTGCTTCTTGTAGAAGCTGTTCTCTTTAACTGAAACTGTTTAAAATTAGACAGGCTAAAAAGGGTGGGTTCTAGATCATGTGATCCCTTCAAGTAGCTTTCCCACCTCCTGTTGGCCTTCCTACATATTAGAGTCAGTGAAGTGATCTCCCACTCCATTTTAAACACGCTGAACACTGAAGTAAATCAACTTAATATGCTGTGTAGATACAGAAACCAGAGAGAAAAAAATGGATGTTCTCAAACTCAAAAGATTCTTCAGTAAAAACATGCAGTACCCAGAACAAAAGGGTCAACATGCACATTAAGAGCTGAGTTTTTAACTTATTTGTACCCTATTGGCTACTAGTTTCACTGTGTTGAATGGCAGCTGACGATAACAACCAAGTGCACAGAAATATTATAATTTCCACTTGGTTTTCATCCGTTCATGACAGTGGCACAATGTTACTTGCCACTTATCAACCCAAGCCTGAATATTGTCCAGGTTTTGCTGCATGCAGGCAGAGACTGAAGAATTGTGAATGGTACTGAACACTATGTAATCATGATTAAAAATCCCCACATCTGACCTTATGATGGGGGGAAAGTCATTGATGAAGCAGCTGAAGATGTTTGGGCCTAGGACATGGCCCTGAAGAACTCCTACAGCAATATCCTGAGGCCGAGATGATTGGCTTCCAACAATCACAACCATCTTCACTGACATCTGACTCCAGCCAGAGGAGAGATTTCCCTCTGATTCTCATTGACTTCAATTGTCCTCGGGCTCCTTGATGCCACACTCGGTTAAATGATGCCTTGATGTCAAGGGCAGTCACTCTCACCTCACCTCTAGAATTCAGTTCTTTTGCCCATGTTTAGATCAAGGTTGTAATAAGGTTTGGAGCAGAGAGAGGCCTCAACATGTTGCACCAGGGACATGTGACAAAATTAATGACTCTGTCACAGACATGGGGGCTATTAATTTGCATATAAAGTGAATAGCCAATCTAATACCTTCAAAACACAATCTGATTTAAAACACATTTCTCCCTATAAATAATGTCACTAAGCATGTAGACATCAATGGAGAGTAGCACAACTGTATTAGCTAGCTAACAAAACAGTATGCAATGCCAATGCAAACTATTTTTTTTGACAGAAAAGAGCGAGCGACATCATGTCACTGGGTGGTAGATGGACCTTATGGGATAACCTCTGTGGATTCACATTGAATGCACTCCTGATACATCCAATAAACCATGAAACTCAAGGAGAGAATTGTTATTGTGGTTATTGAGGTGAGGCAGTAGAAAAACCAGCAAAAGGAAGATGGACCATTTCTCACAATGCTGTTGTCACAAGATAATTTAACCTGATATGGTCAATGTTTGTGCAACTTCTCCACCTGCTTGTATTATGTCTCTGCAGACAGGGCAGCCAACAAAACGGCAGTAAATTAATCACCATTTAATCTTTTATACAAGCTAACTCGATACAAGCTGTCTTTATAATTTAACCCTCTAAACCCCAGTGCCATTCTCGCAAATAAGTGCTGTACCTCCTCCGGGGTGGTCGAGACAGAAACCCTCATTGCATTTAAAAATACTTGGATATGCACTACAAAGAACAGTACAGCACAGAACAGGCCATTCGGCCCTCCAAGCTGACACTAGGAGACTGGATGAATTGTAACCCACGCCGAGGTCCCTTTAAATAGAAATTCTTAGCTTGTCAGGTGCAGGTCGTCATCACAACCGCCCACTCGGATTGGTCAGGAATCCTGGAAGCTGGGTGGGAATGCTGTGGCTGAGTTAAAAAGCCACGGCAAAGTCCACTCCTCGATCTTTCAGGTCCCAGCCCACTGACAGACTCCCCCAGGTGTGAGTAGGTGTCAGTGTTAAAATTCAGTCTAAAATCTCTCTCTGGAAGGTGTTTTCCAGAGGGAACTGCCAAGCAGCTGGAAGCACTGAACCTTTATTGAGTTCAGGTTATCTGAAGCTGATAGACCCCCCATGAAGAGCAGCTCAATCTCACCTTCTTTTCACTGGAGAGTTTCCCAGACCCCAGGAAACCTGTGCTGGAGGCGTTAAATCCAAAGCATTCTGCAAATGTATTGAAAATCCAACCCTTTCTATGTAATTGTGATTTTAAATGGTGTGTTAATTGTCGACCCACCTGTCTGAATGATTACACCAGCAGGCAAATTATTCACGTGCAGCCAATTGGGTGTCAGTGAAAGCTGGAAGTGGATGTATTGGAGCCGGGCTGTGGTCAAGCTTCAATTTTCTCTGATTTTTAGCTGATTCCATCCCTCTCATTCTTGGCTGTTAAAATCCTCTCCCCAGCCTCAAACTCAAAGGTTACGAGGAAGCTGTTTGGAGGTGAAAATTCACCCTGATGTAGGATCATAGGGAGTGTTTTTGTGAGCTGAGGGACAGGTGAATTGCTGAAGTGAGTAGAAGGAGTGAAACTCTTCATCTGTACACCATGTACTTACCAGATGCTCAACACATCCCCTCCCCCACTCACCACAACCCCTCCCCCACTCACCACAACCCCTCCCCCACTCACCACAACCCCTGCCCCACTCACCCCAACCCCTCCCCCACTCACCACAACCCCTCCCTGACTCCCACAACCCCTCCCCCACTCCCACAACCCCTCCTCCACACACCACAACCCCTCCCCCACTCACGATCAAACAACCCACCGCTCACCACCAGAATCTCTGTTATCCAATCCAATCTGATCACTTTCCCACCGAGCGGTCTAGTTTAAAATTATTCCCTCTTCTTCTGTAAGATCACCTGCCATGACGCAGGTGCATCCCTTAGAATTTCAGCTGCAGACAACTTTCTCACATTCTGCATTACACCAGCTACTGTCACAAACTGCAAACAATGTCAGTAACTAACGGCAATTATAGCATCATAGAAGGGTTACAGCACAGAATGGGGACATTTGGCCCCTCGTGTCTGTGCTGTCTCTCTGCGAGGACAATGTAACTAATCCCAATCCCCATCCTTTACCCACAGCCCTGCAAATGATTTCTTTTCAGGTGCTGATCCAATTCTCTATTGAAATCCCCTGAAATCGGTGTCCTCTGGTTCTCAGCCCTTCCACCAATGGGAACAGGTTCAGTCTATTTATTCTGTCCAGTCACCTCTGTTAAACTCCAGAAATCTTGTTCTAGAAGGATAAGGCTGGAGCCTATATTTACTCAGTTTCACATTTATTGTGCAGAAAAAAAGGATTACAAACATGCAGCTCTACACACAAATCCCTCTCCCAGTCCCACTGAGTGTCTGCTTTTAAGTGTTCAACTAAAAGCCAATTAACTCCCTTCACCTGCACATAATCACACAATTAACAGATTTCCTTCTTTCTTTTACAATACAACTTAGATTAACATGCTCAAAGGATACTTCAAATTGAATCAAAATTAAATTCCATATTGAGCATAAAGTTTTTTTATATTGTTAGATATCCCTCATCCAGCAACTCCAACAATTCCTTTGCACTCACATTTCTCTTTATGAAACAATCAGATCGCTGATGACTTGCATCTACCCATTTGAGTTTGGAGATTTCCTTTCTCTCCAGCATTTATTTCAATCCAGTGAAGTCAATACGTAGTCTTTGATCACTCACACATTTTGTAGAATGTACATTGTCCCACAAAGAACTATTATCCACATAACAGTTCAATGTGTATTCTATCTTCAGGATGTCCCTTGTTCAGAATTTCACCCAAAATATATGACAAATAGAACTCCATGTCCACTGCCTCCACAAGACCAGTGTTTCTGCAGCTAAAGTGCTTTTAACAACCCGTTTTATTTTCTTAGCCTCCTAAGCTAAAGGACAAGATTTCTCATTTTCACCCATCAGACATATTATGAAGCCAGCCGCACACGAATACCCATCAGCAAGATTAGCATGTGAAGCATCACTAAAAATTATTAGCTTCATGTTCTTTGGGTCACCTAAGGATGGGAACTTCAGTGCACATTTCTCCACATTTAGCTTTTTCAATGTTTTATTTGCCCTTAAAACATTCTCAGCTTTTGGATGTTTCATCATCGTGCTTAACTCCAGCACATCAAAACTAACATCAGGCCTAGTCTGAGAGCCCAACCAGTTTAATTGACCCACCAGGCTTCGCAATTGTTCAATCTCTGCTTTCGATAGATCGTCATCTTTCTGTGATGACCGAACACGATTAACTGGGATGGGAGTAACATTCTCTAAATAGAATTGTTGATTCAAACCTATTCCAGACTTATTCAGCTTAACATCTAAACCAATATATTTAAAGGCCCCACAAGCCTGACTCCCAATCTTAAATTCTGCCTTAATCTTATTAATAACATATTTCTCAAAATCCGCAGGATCACCGCATAAGATATTATCAACATGTATCATGAAGATGCCTGAAAGTTTCTCTTTATAAGACCAATAAAACGTTGCAGGATCTGCTTTTAGTTGAACACAACCAATTTTCAACAAAAGAGATCTCACTGAGAAATACCACACCCTGGAAGCATCATTAAGGCCACAGACACATTTGTTCAGTTTCCAGAATTTTCCTTCTGTATCTGCTGCCTCTTCAGGTGGTTTCAGATACACTTCTCTCTGAAAAGTATCACCTTGCAGAAACACAGCTTTTATGACAATGGATTTACATTTCCATGAATATGTGGCCAAAAGAGTCAAAAAGATTTTTTGATTACTTTTCCAGCTGTGGGTGAGTCCACTCGAACATCGATATCCCCCAATTGCTCTTCAAACCCCCTCACAACTAACCTCACTTTAGCCTTATAAATTCCATCAGGAAGTACTTTCTCAGTACAAATCCATCTATGTGACAAGGCCGACTGTCCCCTATCTGGTACCTCAGAATAGACGCCAAATTCTCTCCAACTCTCTAATTCCTTATCTTTTACTTCTCTTTTTAGTTTATCCTCCAGTTTACTGACAGCCACTAAAACTTCATGATCATGAGGACTTCTGCTTCTAATTCTATTCAGAGACTGCCATCTAGCCTTCATTTCATTGTGTAATCTGTTCATACAACAGCCTCTATTAGCACTTTGATGTCTTTTGGAACGACTGCTAGAAGATTTCCCTCGCGCTTTATCGGAGGCTCTTTCTCCAGTACGTGGTCACTTCCTCAGGCAAGAGTCACTTCCTGACCCACTATCAAACCTTGCACTGCACTTTCTTACCCTCCACACTTTCACCCCACTCTGCCAGTCCATGGCCCTAGCTTCTTGGCCATCATCTTGAACATTTAACCAATATTTAAACTTGCTTTTCCTGCACGCTCCACAGTTGTCGCATCCTTCCATTTATCAGACCCCTCTGGAATATATGTCACCCGTGTACCTACTCGAGACAAATTGGTCTTTGGATGTGATAGCTCTTTCCTGAGCATCATGATCGGTTACATTACTATCCAACTCTTGATCTACCTGTGCCTCAGGACCTTCATCACAAAACACATGAATATTTGAAGTACAAGGTGCCCCTCTTCCCTCTGTCAACTGCTCAAATTCTGAGATTTTGTAATCAACCCCAATTATTCGTGAAGAATGAACCTTAACAGTTTGATTTCCATGCTTGATAACGACTGTCTTACCATCCCGACCGATTATCTTACCAGGGCCCTTCCATTCTCAATGGCCTCTCTTTTATAATGGACCAAATCTCAAAGAACAAAGAACAGTACAGCACATTCGGCCCTCCAAACCTGTGCTGATCTTGATGCTTGCCTAAACTTATATGCAATGCTTATAGAAGGTACTTTGGCATTTGTATCTGGTCCAAAATTATTTCAGTCAAGATGAAACTTGAACCCATAACCACCGCTTCAGAGGATCAATACCTTATCCATTAAGCTGCTGGAGCCCGATACTGTTGTAAGCCCGGAAAAGTGATAGAGAGTCAGATGGTTTAGGGTGGAAATTCCAGAGCTTGGGTCCTTGGCAGCTGAAGACACAACCATCAATGCTGTTGTGATGAAATTCAGCCATGCTCAAGAGGCCAGAAATTGAAGGAGTGTCGATAGCTCGAAGGCTTGTTGGGCAGGAGAAGGCGACAGATATAGGAAGGGGTGAGGCCATAGAGAAATATGAAAATAATGATGAGAATTTTAAAATTTGAGGCATTGCTGGGAGCCAACACAAGGCAGTGATCACAGGGGAGTTTGGTGTGTGTTAGGACTCAGGCAGCAGAATTTAGGATGAACTGAAATTTATAGAGGGTGGAAGATGGGAGGCTGGCCAGGACAGTATTGGAAGAGTCAAGTCAAGAGGTATTGGAGTGGAGTGGATTTGTGGTCAGAAGCTCATTTCGGAGTCAAATGCGAATTGAAGCAAATGACCAATCTGGTGCAGCCTCAGAGATTTGCCAGGGAGATAGATGGGGTCGGTGGCTAGGGAATGGAATTTGTGGTGGGGACCAACGACAATGGCTTCAGTCTTTCCAATATTTAGGGGGAGAAAAATTCAGCTCAGGAAAGCGAATCGAATGTTTTTGTTTATTGCGAGCGGAATTGAATACAAAAGTAGGGAGGTTATGCTTCAGTTATATAGGGTATTTGGTGAGACCACATCTGGAGTATTGTGTACAGTATTGGTCTCCTTATTTAAGGAAGGATGTAAATGTGTTGGAAGCAGTTGAGAGAAAGTTTACTAGACTAATACCCGGAATGGGTGGTTGTCTTATGAGGAAAGGTCGGACAGGCTCGGCTTGTATCCGTTGGAGTTTTAAAGCTTAAGAGGCAACTTGATTGAAGCATTTAAGATTCTGAGGGGTCTTGACAGTGTGGATGTGGAAAGGATGTTTCCTCTTGTGGGAAAATGTAGAACTAGGGGTCACTGTTTAAAATAAGGGGTTGCCCATTTAAGACACAGATGAGGAGAAATTTTTTCTCTCAGAGGGTCATGAGTCTTTGGAATTCTCTTCCTCAAAAGGCAGTGGAAGCAGAGTCTTTGAATATTTTGAAGGCAGAGGGAGATAGATTCTTGATAAGCAAGGGGGTGAAAAGTTATTGGGGGAGGTGGGAATGTGGAGTTGAGGTTGCAATCAGATCAGCCATGAACTTGTTGAATGGTGAAGCAGGCTCGAGGGGCCGAGTGGCCTATTCCTGCACCTAATTCGTGCGTTCGAATGTAGTACGACAGGTTAAGAACAATGAGGAGAGCAAGTCTACCATGGTCACAATCACATAGGATGTCATTTGTGACTTTGATAAAGGCCATTTGTGTTAGTGACAGGGATGGAAGCTAACTGAAGGAATTCAAGTATCGAATTATGGAAAGATGGGTGAATTTGGGAGGTGACAACACATTGAAGGAGTTTCGAGAGGAACGGGAGATCAGACATGGAGCAGGAACAGGAGGAGGGGTTTGTGAGGAGAGGGGTGATGATGGCAAATTTGAAGGAAAGGGGACTTTACCTGAGAAGAGGAAATTCAAACTCTGAAATTTCCATGGTGGGATATGAACTGACATTGACTGCATTATTAATCAAGTAACATAACCAGAGAACCGATTGGTGCAACTGCATGTGAGCAATTAGTACATTGATTGCAGGGTGAAATGTTGACTGTCCATGGGAAGCAAGCGGTTTTGCAGATGTTTTCTTTTTTGCACCGGCTCCAACTTTCAGAGGTTGATAAGGCTCCATGCTGCCTGAAGCGATTTAATTTCTGTGTATTTCAGTGATGAGGACAAAGAGCTGGTTTCACAGAATAGCCATGATTTAAAAACCTCACCACACCCCAGGTGGGACTTGAACCCACAATCCCTGGCTCCGGAGGCCAGTGCCTTATCCATTAGGCCACTGGGGCTGTTCAGAGTTTGGCTTTGGTGCTTGCAACTTGTCACTTATTATTTATGTAATCACTGCCAAAACCTGATGTCTTTGTGTCAGTCGCCATTTCTTCTTTTACACGACCACATTAGAATCATAGAATCTTAGAGCACAGAAAGAGTCCTTTCAGCCCATCATGTCTGTGCCAGCTATTTGAAAGAGATTTCTAATTTAGTCTAATTGTCGATTGAGGGATAAATATTGTGCAGGGCACCAGTGAGAACTCTCCTGTTCCTCAACAAAAGAGCCTTGGGATCTTTTAGATCCACTTGAGGAATAGACAGAGCCTTGGTTTAATCTATCATCCAAAAAGAATGCAGACCCGGCAGTGCAGCACTCTCTCTGTGTGACACTGGGAGAATCAACATCGAATTCTGTGCTGAAGTAACTGGAGGTAGAGGTTAAACACTGTCTTCTGACAGAGAGACAAAAGTGTAACCAGCTGAACCACAGCTGACACACATTACAGTACCACCAATCTGAAGTTCTTGAAATCAATGTTGAGTCCATGAGGTTGTTAAGAGCTTTATTGAAAGATGAGGTGCTGTTCCTCGAGCTTCCATTGAGCTTCATTGGAACAGTGAAGGAGGTCAAAGGCAGAGATGGAAGAGTAGAAGTGGGATGGAGAAATAATATGGTTAGTGACTGGAAGATCACGTTCAAGTTTGCAGACTGGACGGAGGTGTTGAGCAAAAAGATCACCTAATCTGCATTTAGTGTCTGCAGTGTAGAGGAGACGACATCATGTGCAGTGAATACAGTATAGTAAATTGAAGGAAGTACAGGTAAATCACTGTTTCACCTGGTAGGAGTGTTTGGGCCCCTGAACGATAAAAAGGAGGAGTTGAAAGGCAGGTGTTACATCTCCTGCACTTGCACAGGAAGATGTTATGGGATAAGGAGTGAGTGATTGAAGAGGCTGCACAAGGCAGAGAGGTCCGATCACCAAACAACCACAGAACTAAGGGTGGTGCAGTGGTTGGCACTGCAACCTCACAGCTCCTGTGACCCGGGTTCAATTCTGGCTACTGCTTGTGCAAGTTCTCCCTGTGACCGTGTGGGTTTTTAGCAGGTGCTCTGGTTTTCTCCCACAACCAAAGACTTGCAGGTTGATAGGAAAATTGCTCCTAGAATAGGTAGGGGGGATGGGGTAGGAATATGGGATTAATGTCGGATCAGTATAAATGGGTGGTTGATGGTCACCACAGACTTGGTGGGCCAAAGGGCCTGTTTCAGTGCTGTATCTCTAAATAAATAAGCTGCCTTTGTCATCAGGTTTATAGGAATAGGCCATTTAGCCCCTCGAGCCTGTTCCACCATGCAATGCAATTATGGCCGATTTATGACCTAACTCAGTTTTCCCACCATTGCCCCTTATTTCTTTGGACCCCCACAGTTTCTAGATTTACACCATTTAGAAACTATCCTTCTCTATCCTTTTCAGCTCCATAGTGGATGACCAACACACACTGCTATTGAAATCCATTGCCACAGTTTTGCCCATTCACTTAATCTATCAATATCTCTTCGTAATTTGATGTTCCATCTACACTGCTCACAATGACACAGCCTCCACTGCTTTCTGGGGAAGAGAATTCCACAGACGAACGACCCTTTGACAAATAAAAAATTCTCCTTATTTCAGTTTTAAAAAGGAGACCTCTTACACTTAAACTGTTTCCCCTCGCCCTAGTCTCTCCCACAAGAGGAAACATCCTCCTGGTGTCCACTCTAGCAAGTTCCCTCATCTTATATGTTTCAATAAGTTCACTTCTCATTCTTCTAAATTTCAATAGGTAAAAGCCCAACCTGCTCAATCTTTCTTCATAATATAAGTACTTCATCCCCCGGATTTAGTCGAGTGAGGCATCTATGAACTGCTTCTAATGCAATTATATTCTTTACCAAATAAGGAGACTAAAACTGTAGACAGTACTCTGGATGTGGTCTCACCAAGGTCCTATACAGCTGCAGTAAAACTTCCCTACTTTATGTAGTGTTATGACCGAGGTGGGAGGAGGGCACTGTCTTTTCTTGTTCCACTTCTCTGCAGGTCACACATATATTTTTAAAAATGTTTACCCAGTTACCGATGCAGTCAATCATATACTCTACTCTTATCTCAGAATAAAATACGCCAACCAGGTTTCTTCAATAAACAACAACATCATCAGTTCATTACAAAGCAAGACTTAACCAGTAACAAAGCAAAGCATTAACACACAGATTGAAAAATGAAAGTTCCCCTTTTAAATACCCCACACACAAACTCACACAGACTGAAAAAATACAGACATTCTCTCTGCAGAGGTCTGTTACAAAACAAAGACAACAAAGAATACTTTGGCCAAATATTTGCTAATTCTTGAAGAAAAAAAAGATATGGAAAAATGTTACTTGTCCCTTTTTAGCCTGGCATCCCAAATATGCATAAACGGCTGTCACTGGGATCTTTCCAGAGCAGTTTTTTTCAGGTGACATTGAGGATCAGTTCAGCAGGCTTTGCAGGAGAAATGCAGGATCAGTTTCTCTATTTCTTACACTTGATTCTCAGGAAGTTCTCAAAGAGATGGAAGAGGGTGATCTAATGGTAGCTGCTCTCTTGGCAGGTTTTCTCCAACTCTTAAAAATAGTTCACACCTCAATATATTCTCCAAAATGAAACCAAAAGCAATATCTCAAAAGTCTAGCTTCCTGACCCCTATAAATCTTGACCTGTCATTTCCCGGTAAACATCTTCCCCAGGTCACCAAGGTTTCTATTGTTTATTGCTTAAAGCACATGACTTCTAGCACAGTTGCTTTTAAACAACATTTAAGTGTCCTTTCAATGAACTGTCAACAACAAAACAAAGTCCAGCTTCTATGAAATCTTCAGCCTTCCAATGAAACCATCTCCACAATTGAAATATATGTTCTCAAAAACACATACTTAACAAAAAATACAGAAGCACTTTCATAACAGTGGTATAATATACATAAGCTGTTGCTAGGTTGATTATGTTAAAAGACTTTAAGGCCGGAATTTTACCCCCCCACCCCCACCACACAGGAGCAGGCTGGTGGCAGGGGGGGAGGGCAGGTGTGGTAAAATTGAGTGGGAGGTGGAGGGGGGATGCGTTACAATTCTTTTACACTGCAATTTTACGAGGGGCGGTGGCGAGAAACAGCCCACCTGCCCCAGGCGGATCAGGGCCCTTATGTGGCCAATTAACTGCTACTTAAGCGCCTCCTTCTGCCACCGCTGGTATTTTATCAGGTCTTAGGCCCCACAGAAGGCCACCAGGTGGGGGGCACCCTATCCCCCACAGAGGCCCCCCCCCTGAAGCCCCTACAGTCCCCACTGAGAAACAGTACTCCGCCCAACCATTCCCCCCTTGCCTTGCCGGGGTCAGTTCGGTTGTCCCCGGCAAGGCCCGGAAATTTGCCTCTCTTCCATGGATGGCATCCATGATCTTTGCTTCCTAATCAGTTGCTGGACCTGTATACTTACCTTTTGTGATTCATGTACCAGGACATCTAGATCCCTCTGTACCCACGAGTTCTGCAATCTTGCTCCATTTAAATAGTATACAGACTTTCTACTCTTCCTGCCAAATTTCACATTTTCCCACATTATAATCCATCTGCCAAATTTTTCGTACTCACTTAACCTATCTATATCCTTTTTAGTCTTTTTACATCACCTTGATAACTTACTTTCCTTCCTATCTATAAATTTAGCAATTGAAATACTTGTAGAAACTCTTACTATCTGTTTTTATATTACTAGCTAGTTTTCATTCATGCTCTACTTTCTACCTCTTAATTAATTTTTCATGATTCTTTGCTGGTTCTTAAAATCTGTCCAATCTTCTGACTTATCACTAACCTTTGCAGATTTATATAGCGCTTTTTAAAATTTGATACTATCCTGAATATCCTTATTTAGCCACGGATGATGCATCCTTCTCAAAGAATTTTTCTTTCTCGCTGGGCTAAATCTTTGCTGAGAGTTATTAAATTTTGCCTTAAAAGTCTACCCCTGCTTCTCCACTATCCTACCATTTAACCTAGTTTCACAGTTTACTTTCTGCCTTCATACCTTTGTAATTACCTTTATTTAGGTTTAAAACACAAGTCTTAGACCCACACTTTTCCCTTTCAAACTGAATGTGAAATTCTATCATGTTATGACCACTGTCGTCGAGAGGCTCCTGCACCATGAGATTATTGATTAATCCTGTCTTATTGTACATATCCAGGTCGAGACTAGCCTGCTCCCCAGTTGGCTCTAGACGTACTGTTCTAATAAATTGTCTGGAATACACTTTATTAACTCATTTTCTAGCCTACCTTTGCCAATCTGATTCGCCCAATCTACATGTAGATTAAAGTCACCCAAGACTGCAGTGGTACCTTTCTTACATGCCCCATTTCTTCCTGTATACTCTGCTCTACTGTGTAGCAGCTGTTAGGGTGGCCTATAAACTACTCCCACAAGTGCCCGCTTACCTTTCCGATTTCGTATCTCTACCCAACTGATTCTACATCTTGCAGCCTCACAGCTCCAGCGACTCGGGTTCAATTCTGGGTACTGCCTGTACGGAGTTTGCAAGTTCTCCCTGTGACCTCGTGGGTTTTCGCCGGGTGCTCCGGTTTCCTCCCACAGGCAAAGACTTGCAGGTTGATAGGTAAATTGACCATTATAAATTGCCCCTAGTGTAGGTAGGGGAATTGAGAGAGGGTACTGGGATTAATGTAGGATTAGTATAAATGGGTGGTTGATGTTCAGCACAGACTCGGTGGGCCGAAGGGCCTGTTTCAGTGCTGTATCTCTTAAAAAAAAATCTCTTGCTACAGCACTAATGATATCCTTAATTAACAGAGCTACTTCACCACCTTGTCCTTGCTTCCTGTTTTATTGAAATGTTGATTACCCTTCATTATTTATTTCTATCTGTGCTAACAATTCATCCATTTTGTTGTGAATGTTACACACATTCAGATACAAAGCATTTAACTCTGTCTTTTTTACCACTTCTGCAGTCTTTGGCCTTATCTGCTGGTGTAGTGTTATGCTCTTTCCCTTGCTGCCTCCTGCCACACTCTGATTATCATTACCCAAATCACTACCTGGCTCTATTACCTCATTGTTTCCCTTTGGTTTACCACATGTGAATGTGGGAATTTGGTTCACCTGCTAAGTTTGGTACAGAGAGGGAAATAGGTGCTCCTTTTTCAGCCTCCAGTCGCTGCAGAAGATATAAGTTGCTTCCGAGAAATAGAAGGCAACCTTGAGAGAGTGACATCACAGGAAAGCTGTAAGATGATTGGTTGATGAGTAACTGCTCATAGGGAGTATCTGTAAATAGGAGCAGGATCCAGTTGTCGTGGTCCATGTAGGTACCAACGACATAGGTAGGATTAGAAAAGAGATTTTGCTTAGACAGTATGAGGAGCTAGGCACCGAATTAAAGAGCAAGGGTAATAGTCTCTGGATTATTACCTGAACCACATGCCAATTGGCAGACGGCACATAAGATTAGTGAAATGAATATGTGGCTCAAAGGCTGGTGTGGGAGAAACGGGTTTTGGTTCATGGGGCACTGGCACCAGTACTTGGGAAATTGGGGGCTGTACCGTTGCGACAGTCTGCGACATGCTGGGACCAATGATCCAGCAAACCATATAACTAGGGAAGTACAGAGTGCTTTAACAAGGGGGGTGAGAGATCAAGCTTGGGTAGATGTAGCAACTCAAGGGGTAGAGTCAAGGCAGGAGAGCAGAATAGTAATATGGGAAATGAAGGTCAGAGAATGGTAGCAAGGGCCAGAGAAAAATCCTAACAACACAACAAAAGTCAAGACTAAATGTTACAAAGATAACACAAAGACAAAACTAAAGGCTCTGTATCTGAATGCATGTAGCATTCATAACAAAGTAGATGAAATGATAGCGCACATTGAAGTAAATAAATATAGCCATTACGGAGACATGGCTGCAGGATGACAAGGATTGGGTCCTGAATGTTGAGGGGTATATGACATTCAAAACGAATAAGAAGTTAGGTAAAGGTGGAAGGGTAGCACTGTTACTCAAGGATGGCATTGGTGCAATTGTTAGAGATGACCTTGGTTCAGGAGATCAGGATGTAGAATTGGTTTGGGTGGAGATGAGGAAAAGTGGGGGAAATAAGTCACTAGTGGGAGTGGTCTACAGGCCCCCCAAACAGTAATCACAATGTAGGAAGAAGTATACAAGAAGAAATATTGGGTGCTTGTGATAAAGGGACAGCAATAATTATGAGTGATTTTAATCTATATATAAACTGGAAAAATCATATTGGCAATTGTAGCCTGGATGAGGAGTTCATAGAATGCTTGAGATAGTTTCTTAGAGTAGCACATTCTGGAACCAACCAGAGAGCGGGTTATATTGGACTTGGCATTGTGTAATGTGACAGAATTAAATCATGACCTCAGAATAAAGGCACCTTTAGGTAGCAGCGAACACAACATGATTGAATTTTGCATCCAGTTTGAAAGAGAGAAGAGTGGATCTAAGACTAGTATTTTAAACCTAAATAAGGGCAAATATATGGACATGAAATCTGAGCTAGCTGAAGTGAACTGGGATACTAGGCTTGGAAATAGATCAATAGAGAAGCAGTGGCAGATATTTAAGGGGATATTTCAGAATACTCAGAATTACTAAATGAAGAAAAATTCTAAGAGGAGGTCCTACCATCCGTGGTTAACTAAAGAAGTTGAGGAAAGCATCAAACTTAAGGAAAAAGCATATAATTTCGCAAAGGTGAGTGGCAGTTCAGATGATTGGTCAGAATATAAAGAACGGCAGAGAATGACTAAATGGTTAATCAGAAGAAATAAATTAGAGTATGAGAGGAAGCGAGATAGAAATGTAATAATGGATAGCAAGAGTTTTTACAGGTATTTAAAAAAGTAGAAGAGTAAGTAAAGTGAGTGCTGGTCCTCTTCAGAGTGAGAATGGGGAGATAATAGCAGATAATAAGGAAAAAGTGGATGAAATGAACAAACACTATAGAGAATACCAAAAACATTCCATTAATAGCTGTAAATTAGGAGGTGGAAGGAAGAGAGGAACTTGGTGAAATTACAATCACCAGGGAAGTGGTATGAACAAACTAATGGAGCTGCAGGCTGACAAGTCCCCGGGTCCTGATGGGCTTCATCCTAGGGTCTTAAAAGAGGTGGCTAATGAGGTAGTAGATGTGTTGTTAATTATTTAAAATTCAAAAATGACACAAAGATAGGAAGGAAAGCATGTTGTGAAGAGGACATAAGGAGGTTGCGGACTGATACAGATAGGGTGAGTGAGTGGGCAAAAATCTGGCAGATGGAGTATAATGTGGGAAAATGCGAAGTTGTTCACTTTGGCAGGAAGAATGAAAAAGCAGAGTATTACTTAAATGGAAAATGGCTGCAGAAGTCTGAGGTGCAGCGGGATCTAGGTGTTCCAGTACATGAGTATGCGGTTACAGCAAGTAATAAAGAAGGCAAATGGAATGCGATCCTTTCTTACGAGAGGAATTGAAAATAAAAGCAGGGATGTTATGCTTCAGTTATACAGGGCATTGGGGAAACTACATCTCGAATACTGTGTGCAGTTTTGCAATTATTTAAGGAAGGATGTAAATGCATTGGAGGCGGTTCGGAGGCGGTTTACTAGTTTGATACCTGGAATGAGCAGGTTGTCTTATGAGGAAAGGTTGGACAGACTAGGAGTTTAGAAGATTGAGGGGAGACTTGATTGAAGTATATGAGATCCTGAACAGTCTTGACAAGGTGAATGTGGCAAGGATGTTTCCTCTTGTGTGTGAGTCCAGAACTAGGGGGCACTGTTTTAAAATTAATGACAGAAATGAGGAGAAGTTTTTTCTCTCAGAGGGTTCTGCAACTTTGGAACTCTCCGCCTCAGAAGGTGGTGGAGGCGGGGTCATTGAATAATTTTAAGGCGGGGGTAGGTAGATTCTTGTTAGGCAAGAGAATCAAAGGTTATCGGGGCTGATGGGAGCATGGAATTCGAGACACAGAAAGATCAGCCATGATCTTATTGAATGGCGAAGCAGACTTGAGGAGCTGAATGGCCTACTTCTACTCCTAATTCATATGTTCATAAATCCACTGGGGGGTGGGGGGGGGGGGGGGGAGTCTCATACCTTCTAGGTGAGTTGAGGGAGAAATACTGACCATAGAGTGAGGACCACCTTCGAGACCATCATTTCAGCAGCTTCCATGTGGCAGTCGATCACTCTGGACACTTGGCTGCAGGAGACCAGAAGTACTGAGTATCCTTCACAGTCACAGCTTGAGTCTCCAGGTTTTCACAATGTGGTTTGTTTTGACCAGCAGAGGAACCATCGACTGGTGGATAAACTGACAGGTGAAATCAGGATCTTCTACCATTCACACTGAGAGTGAGTGAATGATAGTCACAGTCAACTTCGTCATCCAGAAGGCTTAAATATTCTGGATCTTTCTCCACTTGAGTCTTGCTCGGCCGGTAATATTTCCACAGGTCTCCATTGTCACAGCATGTGGAGTAGAGCTGGTTGATCTGGGAGCACAGTGTTTTCCAGGGGTTGATGCTACAGCATCAGGCTCTGAGGTTAATACTGCGATATATAGGTGGGAGAGGGGACCACATTCAGGATGAATGGGATTCTAGGCCAGTGGACATGGGTGAGTTCACTTGGCATTTCAATAGGCTCGAGATGTGAAATGATGGTATTACAGATGATACAAAAGTTAGCAATGTAGTAAATAGTGAGCATGATGGAAGCAGACTTCAAGAGGGCACAGACAGACTGGTGAACTGGGCAGGCACATGGAAGATACAGTTTAATGTGGGTAAGTGTGAAGTGATGCAGTTTGGGAGGCCGAATAACCTAAATGGTGCCATTTTGGAGGGGGGGGGGGTCCAAGAACAGAGGGACTTGGGGGTGCATATTTGCAAATCCTTGAAGGTGGCAGATCAAGTTGATAAGGTGGTTGAGAAAGCATCTGCCTTTGTAAATAGGAACACTGAATAGAAATACAAGGAAGTCATGCTGAAACTTTACAAATCTTTGGTTTGTCCTCAGCTGGAGTAATGTGTACAATTCTGGGCACCACAATTTAGGAAGGATTTCAAGACCCAGGAGATGATACACAGGAGGTTTACCAGGTTGATATCAAGGCTGAGGGAGTTCAGTTATGTGGAGAGATTGGAGAGCTGGGATTGTTCTCCTTAAAGCAGTGAAGGTTAAGGGGAGACCTAATGCAGGTATTCAAAACGATGAGGGATTTTAATAGAGGAACAGGGAGAAAGTATTTCCATCGGCAATTGGACATATACTAGAAGAGGACTAATTTTCAGGGTTTTGTAGAAAAGGCTGGGGTATAGGACTAAATTGGAGATCTCCTTCAAAGAGCCGGCACAGGTGTAATGGGCCGAATGTGGTTGTGCATGACGAAAAAGGCCGGCCCATAGAAAGACACCAAATTTGAGACAAAGGGTCAAATTGCAAACTCCAAGCTCACACATTTCTAGTTGTCAAATCGATGTGATATTGGTCTCCAACACCTGAGATAGTGGATTTCAATCCCATCCAGGTACAAATGTGAAAATGTGCTCTATGTGGGAAGCCAGGAACAATTCCAGCGCCCGGGACCAGCATGTGTGCAGGAAGTGTCTCTAGCTGCAGCTCCTGGAAGCCTGGTTTTCGGAGTTGGAGCAGCAGCTGGGGACACTGTGGGGTATCCACAAGGCAGAGAGTATCATTGATAGCACGTATAGAGAGGTGGTCACATCGCAGGCTCAGACACCACAGGCAGGAAGGGAATGGGTGACCACCAGACAGAGCAAGAGGACTAAGCAGGCAGTTGAGGACTCTCCTGTGGCTATTCCCCTGCAAAACAGATATACTGCTTTGGATTCTGTTGGAGGGAATGGCCTCTCAGGGGAAAGCAGCAACAGCCCAATTCGTTGCACCACAGTTGGCTCTGTTGCACAGGGGAGGAGTAAAAAGTGTGGAATGCAATAGTTATAGGGATTCAATTGTAAAGGGAATAGATAGGTGTTTCTGTGGCCGTAAAAGAGACTCCAGGATGGTATGTTGCCTCCCTGGTGCTAGGGTCAAGGATGTCTCAGAGTGGTTGCAGGACATTCTGAAGGGGGAGCCAGTGGTCGTGATATACCTTGCTACAAACAGCGTAGGTTAAAAAAGGACAAGGTCCTAAAAGCAGAATATAGGGAGTTAGGAAGTAAGTTGAAAAGTAGGACCTCAAAGGTAGTGATCTCAGGATTACTATCAGTGCCACGTGCCAGTCAGAGGAGAAGTAGAAGGATATATCGGCTGAAGGGATAGTGTAAGGGGGAGGGTTTTAGATTCCTGGGACATTGGGACCGGTTCTGGGGGAGGTGGGACTGGTACAAACTGGACGGGTTACACCTGGGCAGGACCAGGACTGATGTCCGAGGGGGAGCATTTGCTAGAGTGGTTGGGGAGGGTTTAAACTAAAATGGCAGGGGAATGGGAACCTTTGTAAGGAGTCAGAAGAGGGGGGAATCATAGACAAGAACAAAAGACAGAAAGGGGAATAAGAAACGTGATAGACAGAGAAATCAAGGGCCAGAATCAAACAGGGCCACAGTGAAAAATAGTGGGAAGGAGACAAGTAATGTTAAAAAGACAAGTCTTCAGGCTTTGTACCTGAACACGCAAAGATTTTGCAATAAAGTGGATGAATTAATCGCGCAAATAGATGTAACCGGGTATGATATAGTCGGGATTACAGAGACATGGCTACAAGGTGACCAGGGATGGGAAATGAACATCCAGGGGTATTCAGTATTTAGGAAAGGCAGCCAAAAAGTAAAAGGCGGTGGAGTTGCAATAGTGAGGAAGGATATTAGCTCTGACGATGTGGAATCTGCATGGGTAGAGCTGAAAAAAAACTAAGGGGCAAAAAATGTTAGTGGGGATTGTATATAGACCCCTAAACTGTACTGGTGAATGTTGGACTTGGCATTAAACAGGAAATTGGAGACGCATGCGAAAAAGGAACATCTGTAATTATGGGTGACTTTCATCTGCATATAGATTGGGGAAATCAAATTAGTTACAATACCATAGAGGAGGAATTCTTGGAGTGTATATGGGATGGTATTCTGGACCAATACACTGAGGAACTAACCAGAGAACAGGCCATCCTAGACTGGGTATTGTGTAATGAGAGAGGAATAATTGACAATCTAGTGATGCGAGACCCCTTGGGGATGAGCGACCATAATATGATAGAATTCATCATCAAGATGGAAAGTGATGTAGTTGATTCTGAGACTAGGGTCCTGAATCTTAATAAAGGAAATTACAAAGGTATGAGGCACGAGTTGGCTATGAAGGATTGGGAAACGTTACTTAAAGGGATGACGGTGGATAGGCAATGGCAAACATTCAAAGAGCGCATGGACAAACTGCAACAATTGTTTATTTCTGTCTGGCGCAAAAGTAAAACGGGAAAGGTAGCCAAACCATAGCTTACAAGGGAAATTAGAGATAGCATTCGATCCAAGGAAGAGGCACATAGATTCACCAGAAAAAACAACAGACCTGAGGATTGGGAGCAGTTTAGAATTCAGCAAAGGAGGACCAAGGGATTGATTAAGAATGTGAAAATAGAGTACGAGAGTAAGTTTGCGGGAACATAAAAAGTGACTGTAAAAGTTTCTATAGGTATGTGAAGAGAAAAATATTAGTGAAGACAAATGTAGGTCCCTTACAGTCAGTAACAGGGGAATGTATTATGGGGAATAAAGAAATGGTTGATCAACTAAATACTTACTTTGATTCTGTCTTCACAATGGAGGACACAAATATCATACCAGAACTGTTGGGGAACACAGGGCTTAGTGAGAGAGAGGAACTGAAGGAAATCAATATTAGTAGAGAAATGGTGTTGGGGTAATTGATGGGATTGAAGGCCGATAAATCCCCAGGGCCTGATGGTCTGCATCCCAGAGTACTTAAGGAAGTGGCCCTAGAACAATGAATGCATTGGTGGTCATCTTCCAAGATTCTATGGACTGTGGAACAATTCCTACAGATTGGAGGGTAGCTAATATAACCCCACTGTTTAAAAAGGGAGGTAGGGAGAAAACAGGGAATTATAGACCAGTCAGCCTGACATTGTTAGTGGGGAAAATTTTGGAGTCCATTATCAAAGATTTTCGAGCAGAGCACTTGGAGAACAGTGGCAGAATCGGGTAGAGTCAGCATGGATTTACGAAATGGAAATCATGCTTGACAAATCTACTAGAATTCTTCGAGGATACAACTAGTAGAGTTGATGAGGGGGAGCCAGAGAATGTGGTTTATTTGTACTTTCAGAAGGCTTTCGACAAAGTCCCATATTAGGGCCGCACAGTGGCGCAGTGGTTAGCACTGCAGCCTTACAACTCCAACAACCCGCGTTCACTTCTGCGTACTGCCTCTGTGGAATTTGCAACTTCTCCCTGTGACTGTGTGGGTTTCCACCAGGTGCTCCGATTGTCTCCCAAAGACTTGCAGGTTGATAGGTAAATTAGCCATTGTAAATTGCCCCGAATGTAGGTAGGTGGTAGAAGAATTGTGGGGATGTGGTAGGGAATATGGGATGAATGTAGGATTAGTATAAGTTGATGGTTGGCACAGACTTGGTGGGCTGAAGGGCCTGTTTCAGTGCTGTATGTTTCTACAAGAGATTAGTGTGTAAAATTAAAGTGCATGGGATTGGGGGTAGTGTATTGCAATGGATAGAAAATTGTTTGGTAGGCAGGAAACAAAGGATAGGGATAAATGGGTCCTTTTCCAAATGGCAGACAGTGACTAGTGGGGTGCCGCAGGGATCAGTGCTAGGAACCCAGCTATTCACAATATATATTAATGATTTAGATGAGGGAACTAAATGTAATATCTCCAAATTTGCAAAACTGGGAGGGAGGGTGAGTTGTGAGGAGGATGCAGAGAGGCTTCAGGGTGATTTGGACAAGTTAAATGAGTGGGCAAGTGCATGGCAGATGCAGTATAATGTGGATAAATGTGAGGTTATTCACATTGGTGGCAAAAACAGGAAGACAGATTATTATCTGAACAGCTATAAACTGAGAGAGGGGACTATGAATATGAAGGGAGACCTGGGTGTTCTTGTACACCAGTCACTGAAGGTAAGCATGCAGGTGCAACAGGCAGTAAAAAAGGCAAATGATATGTTGGCCTTCATAGCGAGAGGATTTGAGTACAGGAGCAGGGATGTCTTGCTGCAATTATACAGGGCCTTGGTGAGGTCACACCTGGAATATTGTGTGCAGTTTTGGTCTCCTTATCTGAGGAAGGATGTTCTTGCTATGGAGGGAGTGCAGCGAAGGTTTATCAGACTGATTCCTGGGATGGCGGGACTGATGTATGAGGAGAGATTGAGAAGGTTAGGATTATATACGCTGGAGTTCAGAAGAGCGAGGGGGGATCTCATAGAAACCTATAAAATTCTAACAGGACTTGACAGGGTAGATGCAGGAAGGATGCTCCTGATGGTGGGGGAGTCCAGAACCAGGGGTCATAGTCTAAGTATACGGGGTAAACCTTTCAGGACTGAGATGAGGAGACATTTCTTAACCCAGAGAGTGCTGAGCCTGTGGAATTCACTGCCACAGAAAGCAGTTGAGGCCAAAACATTGTATATTTTCAAGAAGGAGTTAGATATAGCTCTTGGGCCGAAAGGGATCAAAGGATATGGGGCGAAAGCGGGAACATGTTACTGAGTTGGATGTTCAGCCATGATCATAATGAATGGCGGAGCGGGCTCGAAGGGCCGAATGGCCTACTCCTTCTCCTATTTTCTATGTTTCCTTTCCCATTTCTAATAGATTGTTATATATATAATCTCTTCCTTGTCTTCTTCTAATCGTCAAGATGGGAATCCATCAGGATCAGGGGTTTTACTCTCTCCAAGATTGACTCGTTTACCAATTCCACCCCCACCCCCAACTTTCTATCTTAAACATTTTTCGATCTTTTTTGATCTCTTCTTCTAATGTCATGCTGACCATATCAGTCTCCCTGGTAAATACCGAGGTAAAGAAATTATTTCATATTTCGGTCCTCTCGCTCTCACGACCTTTATCATGTGTATCCCTTAGTGACCCAATCCCTATCCTGATTTTTCATTTGTTATTGAGGTGTCTGTGGAATAATTTCCTTTTTTTCTTATATTTATTGATAATTTAATTTTGTCATTTCTCTTTGCCTTCCTATTTGTTTTTTT
Organism: Heterodontus francisci; assembly: GCF_036365525.1. Taxonomy (NCBI): domain Eukaryota; kingdom Metazoa; phylum Chordata; class Chondrichthyes; order Heterodontiformes; family Heterodontidae; genus Heterodontus; species Heterodontus francisci. The sequence continues at coordinate 14,659,402 of NC_090380.1, read as the reverse complement.
AAAGTCTTACCTGACCTTTTCATATTCCCTTTTGTCATTCTCTCCTTTGTGTATGCCTTTATCTGTTGTTTTAACTTTGCTCAGTTTACGGAGAATGTAGAGCATTTCCTCAGTACATCAAGGCTGTTGATCCAGGCATGTGACTCCTGTGGTTCAATGGGTAAGACACTGACTTCACAATTCAGGATTGTCAATGCAATCCCTATCTGGGGTAAACTTGGCTTTGAATAATCTTCATTCTGTGAAAACCAGCTCATTGTCCTTGTTTCTGAAATACACAGAGATCAAATAACTTCATCAGCTCCTGTCTTGTAAATGACTGAAATTTAGGGGAAGCAAGTTAAACCTGTGGAAAGCCACTTGCTCTTCACATATAATTGATGTTTTGCCCAGAAATCACTGCATCAATTACTGACAGGCAAAAGAAAGTCAGATCATGTCATGTCATTACTGGGTTCTTTCAATTTGATAGAATGTGGTTGTGTATGAATAGAAAGATTGGAGCACAAAAAGGCATCAAATGTGGCAGTGATTATAGAGAGACAAAGGGGACAGTTGCAAAGACCAAACTCTTTCTCTGTGCAGCCACATGACCGAAAGGATAAGGTCCAGCCCTCCTAAAACAGGCATTGATGGTGCAAGTCTCATTTGTGATTAAAGCAGTTTTAGGTGAAGGAGCACATTCTGTAAACAGGCTGCATTCTGTAACAAGCAGTTAGTTTTCTTTTTAACTGATCAGCCAATCTCGGCAGTTCCTGTTCGGCTCCCTCCTCACTCTCGCCTTGCTTTCCAGTGTCACAATCCAATGTAATGTTTCTACTGAGCTGTGCACCATCCCAACACCCAGGGAACAATGCCACTTGCACTTTCCAGGCAAATATTTATTTTATTTAGAGATACAGCACTGACACAGGCCCTTTGGCCCACCGAGTCTGTGCCAACCATCAACCACCCATTAATACTAATCCTACATTAATCCCATTACCCTCTCACATCCCCAACTTTCCTCAATTCCCCTACCTGTACTTGGGGCAATTTATAATGGCCAATTTACCTATCAACCTGCAAGTTATTGTCTGTGGGAGGAAACTGGACACCCGGCGAAAACCCACCCAGTCACAGGGAGAACTTGCAAACTCCGCACAGGCAATACCCAGAATCGAACTGAGGTAGATGGAGCTGTGAGGCTGCGGTGCTAACCACTGTGCCACTGTAAATCTGTCTTCAGATTACCCAATGTCTGAGGCACAGTTGTTACTTTGTAATGTAGATATCCAATTACAATACACGTATGATTGATGTTATCAGATTCAGGGTGAAATACACAGCACACTCTTCCTCCAAGCTGGAAAATTCTAGGTTCAAATGTTACCTTGTTTATCATAGAAACTTACAGCAGAAGGAGACCATTCAGCCCATCGTATACACTCAGTCACAATAATAACTCCTCTAGTGTTCCTCAATTCTACCAAAATAGATTCTGTCTTTGGTCTCTCAACTCTATCATTCCTCCTCAGAGTTATAATAGTTTCTTTGAACAATACTGCCATGCCCTCCATTTTTCCTGCCCTATTATTCCTGAATATCTTGTTTCCAGGAATATTCATTATCCCAATCTTCCCCTCCTTTGAGCCAGATCTCTGTTATTGCCACAATATCATAGTCCCGTGTGGTGACTTGTCCCTGCAGCTCACGGAGCTCATTTCCCACACTCAGTGCATTTACTCACATACACTCCAAATCCATCTCAGACTGCTTCATATTTACTCCCAGTCTGACCCTCCCATTTCTGAATTATTCTTTATTCTAGTGCTATTTGTCTCTCCCAGTCCACTTTGCATCTTGCTTCTCCTCTCTAATGCTTCATCCTGGTGCCTCCCCCACCCCCGCCAAATTCATGTAAACCTTCACTAACAACACCAGTTAAAGTTTCTTCAAGGACATCAGTCCCAGTTTTGTTGAGGGAGATTCACAGAGTTATACAGCACTGAAACAGGCCCTTCGGCCCATCATGCCTGTGCCGGCCATCAAGCACCTGTTTGTTCCCATTTTCCAGCAGTTGGCCCATAGCCTGTATGCTATAGTATTTCAAGTGGTCATCTAAATACTTCTTAAATGTTGTGAGGGTTCCTGCCTCAACCACCCTTTCAGGCAGTGTGTTCCAGATTCCAACCACCCTCTGGGTGAAAAGGTTTTTCCTCAAATCCTCTCTAAACCTCCTGCCTCTTACATTTAATTTATGCCCCCTGATTATTGACACAGCCGCTAAGGGAAAAAGTTTCTTCCTATCTATCCTATCAATGCCCCTCATAATTTTGTAGACCGCCATCAGGTCCCCCCTCAGCATTCTCTGCTTTTAGGAAAACAACCCTCGCCTATCCAGTCTCTTGTCATAGCTGAAATGTTCCAGCCCAGGCAACATCCTGGTGAATCTCCTCTGTACCCTCTCCAGTGCAATCACATCCTTCCTGTCGTGTGCTGCCCAGAAATGTACACAGTACTCCAGCTGTGGCCTAACTAGTGTTTTATACAGCTCCATCATAACCTCCCTGCTCTTATATTCTGTGCCACGGCTGATCAAGGCAAATATCCCGTATGCCTTCCTAACCACCTTATCTACCTGTGCTGCTGCCTTCAGTGATCTATGGACAAGTCCAACAAGGTCCCTCTGACCCTCTGTACTTCCTAGGGTCCTACCATCCATTGTGCATTCCCTTGCCTTATTAGACCACCCAAAATGCATCACCTCACACTTGTCAGGATTAAATTCCATTTGCCACTGCTCTGCCCATCTTACCAGCCAATCTATATCATCATATAATCTAAGGCTTTCCTCCTCACTATTTACGACACCACCAATTTTCACGTCATCTGTGAACTTACTGATCATACCTCCTATATTCATGTCTAAATCATTAATGTACACTACAAACAGCAATGGTCCCAGCACTGATCCCTGCAGTACACCACTGGTCACAGGCTTCCAATCGCATAAACAACCCTCGACCAAGATAAAATATATCATTGAGCAAATGGCATCAGGAAACCAGATCTGCTCCCACCTGCTCCACATCATTGTTAAAGGATGTGGAATTGGCTGAAAATAAAGTGAGTGGCCACAGGGACAGGTGGAATTTAGAAAGAATCCAGAGCAAACAGCAAGAGCATCCAGTGTGATGTCGTGCTCCTGTGGCCGAATGGATAAGGCACTGGTTTCTACAGGCAGGTATTTGTGAGGTTAAATCCCATCTGGGATGAGATTAATCTTCATTCAGTGAATATCTGCTCTTTGTCATCATTAAGAAACACACAAAGATTAAAGTAGCTTCAGTTTGAGTGCTGTCTGAGAAATGACTGAAACATAGAGTCAGGGTAAGCAAAGAAAGCTCTGGAAAGACACTTGCTTTTCACATTTCACACACTTTTCTACTTTGAGAACTGCCAAAGTTGGAAACAATTTTCCTGAACATTTGCTCCTCTCTCACCTTCCCACTATTTGCTCGCCCATAGTCTCGACTCAGTCACAATAATAACTCCTCCAGCGTTCCTCAAGTCTACCAGTCAACATTTTGCCCAGTAATCAACGATACCAATTGCTGACAGACAACAGTAAGTTATATCCTGTCACATCATTGCTGAAATCTTTGGTATTAATACATTGTATTTGGGTGTGAAAATAAAATGCTGACCAACAAAAAGCTCCAAATTTGCCACTGCTTAGAAAGGGTGTCAAAGGGACAAGTTGCAACATAAAATTTTACAGCCCCAGTGGCCTAATGGATAAGGCACTGGTTTCTACAGGCAGGTATTTGTGAGGTTAAATCCCATCTGGGATGAGATTAATCTTCATTCAGTGAATATCTGCTCTTTGTCATCATTAAGAAACACACAAAGATTAAAGTAGCTTCAGTTTGAGTGCTGTCTGAGAAATGACTGAAACTTAGAGCCAGGGTAAGCAAAGAAAGCTCTGGAAAGAAACTTGCTTTTCACATTTCACACACTTTTCTACTTTGAGAACTGCCAAAGTTGGAAACAATTTTCCTGAACATTTGCTCCTCTCTCACCTTCCCACTATTTGCTCGCCCATAGTATAGATTCAGTCACAATAATAACTCCTCCAGCGTTCCTCAAGTCTACCAGTCAACATTTTGCCCAGTAATCAACGATACCAATTGCTGACAGACAACAGTAAGTTATATCCTGTCACATCATTGCTGAAATCTTTGGTATTAATACATTGTAGTTGGGTGTGAAAATAAAATGCTGACCCACAAAAAGCTTCAAATTTGCCACTGCTTAGAAAGGGTGTCAAAGGGACAAGTTGCAACATAAAATTTTGCAGCCCCAGTGGCCTAATGGATAAGGCACTGGCCTCCTAAGCCAGGGATTGTGGGTTCAAGTCCCATCTGGGGTGCAGTAAGCATGTATTAAATCATACTCTTAACTTTGCAACCAATCTCACCAGGGCTGATTCAGTTTGCTGCTTACTATTATTTGCCACAATCTGATGCAATTGTTCGACCAAGCTCTGTGCCATCTTCACACTCACTGAACAATACCACCTTCACTTTCCACACAAATCCTCTCCCTTTTACCCCTCTTTTCACTTCACACAACATCCCACGCACAGTTCCTTCTTTCAAATACAAACACAAATTACAACTCATCTACAAATCCTCTAAACACATTCACACCTCAAATACACACCATACTCTTCCTCCAAACACCAACAATTCTGTCTTCAATTATTATCTGGGCTATCACACTATGAAAATGCTCAGCAGGCAACTGTACAGTCTGTTGGTCCACTGAGCTACACAGACCAGGCAGTTGTCAGGATCAATACTTTTTTTTATTCATACGCAGGATGTAAGTGCTGGCAAAGCCAGAATTTATTGTCTATCCATAAATTCCCTTCACAAAGTGCTGACCCCTCTCCTTGAACAGTTTCAGTCTGTGTAGTGAAGGTACACCCACAATGCTGTTAGGGACGGAGTTCCAGGATTTTGACCCAGTGACAGTGAAGGAACAGTGATATATTTCCAAATCAGGAAGATTTGGGACTGGGAGGGGAACTTGGAGGTGGTGGTGTTCCCATGCACCAGCATGCTGTTGTCCTTCTAGGTCACTGTGGGTGTACCGACCTCACATGGACTGCAGTGGTTCAAGAAGGCAGCTCACCACCACATTCTCAAGGGCAATTAGGGATGGGCAATAAATGCTGGCCAAGCCAATGACACCCACATCCCATGAATATATAAAAGAAATACATTATTCCAAATGTGTTATTCGAAGCTATTTCGAATCAGTAGCTGAATAAAATGTCTTATTTCTAGGCATCATAAATTAAAATTTAAAATCAGCGCTCCTTTTTTTTCCTGATCCAATCCTCTATATCACTTGACATCCAGGGTTCCCTGGACTTGTTGGTCCTACCCTTCACCTTAACAGGAACATGTTGGCTCTGAACTTTCAATATTACCTCTTTGAATGACTCCCACTGGTCTGATGTAGACTTTCCTACAAGTAGCTGCTCCCAGTCCACTTTGGCCAGATCCTGTTTTATCAAATTGAAATCGGCTTTCCCCCAATTCAGTACCTTTATTTCTGTCCAGCTTTGTCCTTTTCCATAACTACCTTAAATCTTACATAGTTATGGTCATGCTCCCCCATTGACACTTTTACCACTTGTCCGGCTTCATTTCCTAGGATTAGGACCAGTACTGCCCCTTCTCTTGTCGGTCTTTCTACGTCCTGGCTCAAAAGGCTCTCCTGTATATATTTTAAGAATTCTGCCCCCTTTAAGCCTTTTTCACTCAGACTATCCCAGCTGATATTGGGGATTTTAAAATCCCCTACTATTATTACCCTATTATTTTTACATCTCTCTGAGATTTGCCTACATATCTGCTCCTCTCCCTGACTGTTTGGAGGCCTGTAGTACACTCCCAGCCAAGAGATTACCCCCCCCCCCTTTTTTTTAAGTTCTACCTATATGGCCTCATTTGAGGAACCTTCTAAGATATCATCCCTCCTTACTGCAGTAATTGACTCCTTGATCACCAGTGCAATGCCACCTCCTCTTTTGCCCTCTCCCCTGTCTCGCCTGAAGATTCTATACCCTGGAATATTTGATTGTGCATCACCCCCTACTGTACCTCCATTCTGGATCCCACCCCACTGCCTAAGTATTTTAACCCCCCCCCCCCACCCCCACCAACAGCACTAGCAAACCTCCCAGCAAGGGTGTTGGTCCCGTTTCAGTTCAGGTGCAACTTGTACAGGTCCCACCTTTGCCAGAAACAGACCCAGTGATCCAGGGAACTAAAGCCCTCCCTCCTGCACCATCTCCTCAGCCATGCATTCATCTGCTCTATCCTCCTATTCCTATACTTACTGACACGTGGCACCGGGTGTAATCCAGAGATTACAACCATTGAGGTCCTGCTTTTTAATCTGCTACCTAGATCCCTAAATTCTTGTTGCAGGACCTCATTCCTCTTTCTCCCTCTGTTATTGGTACCAATGTCATAGAGTCATAGAGTCGTACAGCATAGAAACAGACCCTTCGGCCCACCGCGTCCATGCTGCCCATGATGCCTATCTATACTAATCCCACCTGCCTGTATTAATTCCATATCCCTCTATGTCTTGCTCATTCAACTACCTGTCCAGATGCCTCTAAAATGTCGCTGCTGTTCCTGCCTCCACCACCTCCTCAGGCAGCTCATTCCAGATACCCACTATTCTTTGTGTGAAAAATTTACCCCTTTTATCTGCTTTAAACCTCCTCCCTCTCACCTTAAATCTATGCCCTCTAGTTTTACTCACCCCTACCATGGGAAACAGACTCTGGCTATCTACCCTATCTATGCCTCTCATAATTTTAGATACCTCTATCATGTCCCCTCTCAGCCTCCTTTGCTCCAGGGAAAACAGACCCAGCCTATCCAATCTCTCTTTATAACTCAAGCCCTCCAAACCAGGCAACATCCTTGTGAATCTTTTCTGCACCCTCTCTAGCTTAATCACATCTTTCCTGTAGTGCGGTGACCAGAACTGCACACGTGTACCATGGCCTCTGACTATTTACCCTCACCCTTCAGAATGTCCTGCAGCCGCTCTGTGACATCCTTGACCCGAGCACCAGGAAGGCAACGTACCATCCTGGAGTTACGTTTGCGGCCACAGAAATACCTATCTGTACCCCTTATGATAGCATCCCCTATCACTATAGCTCTCCCACTCCTTTTCCTCCCCTCCTGTGCAGCTGAGCCACAGACTTGGCTCTTGCTGCATTCCCCTGAGAAGCTATCTCCCCCAACAGTATCCAAAGTGGAAAATCTGTTAGATAGGGAGATGGACCCAGGGGACTCCTGCACTACCTGCCTAGTTCTTCTACTCTGCCTGGCAGTCACCCATTCCCTTTCTGTCTGAGCAGTCTTTACCTGCAGTGTGACCACCTCCCTGTACATGCTGTCCATGATGATCTCAGCCTCGTGGATGCTCCACAGTGTCTTCAGCTGCCACTCCAGATCTGAAACGTGGATTTCAAGTAGCTGTAGCCACTTCCTGCACACGTGTTTGCCTTGGACACTGGAAGTGTGCCTGACTTCCCACATTGCACAGGAAGAGCACTCCACATTGCGGAGCTGCCCTGCCATGACTTCCCCTTAATTTATCCCCTTAAACTACCCCAAAATTAGATTATTTACACCAGGGACCTTGATTCCCTAAAAAAGAATCAAGCATTAACTACTATATTAAAAAAAACTGTTGACCTTTCCCTTTAGCTTTGGATGCTTACCCAGCTATTTAGAATTATTCCCTAACAGCAGTTACTCACCAAACAATCACCTTGCAACTTTCTTGTGAAGTCAATGCTCACTTTGTTTTCAAACTCCGGCGCACCTGGACTCCTCTCCGCTCCACTCCCTGAAAGTAAGTGACTGGGCCGCGATCCTTGGGCTCAATTTATCGGCTCTGCTCTCGGTGTTCTCCCCTCAGGTCCGCTCCACTCCTAGAAGGCAAGTTCTGCAATCTCTCTTCATTTAAATAATAGGTTGCTTTTCTATTCTTCCGGCCAAAGTGGACAAGTTCACACTTTCCCACATTATACTCCATCTGCCAAGTCTTTGCACTTGACCTATCTATATGACTTTGCAGACACCTTATGTCCTCTTCACACTTACTCTTTACCTATCTTTGAGTCACCAGCAAAATTCACAACCATAAATTCTGCTCCTTCATACAAGTCATTGATATAGATTGTCAATAGTTCAGGCCCCAGCACTGATCCCAGTGACACTCCACTAATTACAGCTTGCCAACCTGAAAATGACCCATTTATGCCTACACTCTGTTTCCTGTTAGCTAACCAGTCCTTTATCAATGCTAATATGTTACCACCTACACCATGTGCTCTTGTGCAGTAACCTTTGATGTGACACCTTATCAAATGCCTTTTGGAAATCAATTACACCACATCCACAGGTTCTCCTTTATCCATCTTGCTTGTTACTTCCTCGAAGAACTCTAATAAATTAGTTAAACATGATTTCCCTTTCACAAAACCATGTTGACTCTGTCTGATCCCATTATGATTTTCTCAGTATAATGCTCTAACCTTCTCAATAATGGATTCTAGTAATTTCCCTAAGACAGATGTCAAGCTAACTGGCCTATAGTTTCCTGTTTTCTGTCTCCCTCCTTTCTTGAATACAGGGGTTACATTTGCTATTTTCCAATCCACTGGGACACTTCCAGAATTTAAGGAATTTCACTTCTTGATTTTTCAAGTATCTTCGGCAGGTTTTCGAGGTCTTCAACAATGAAAACAGACACAAACTAACTGTTCAATGCCTCCACCATTTGTTTTTAATTCATTCAAGAGATGTGGGTGTCGTTGGCTAGGCCAGCATTTATTGCCCATCCTTAATTGCCCTTGAGAAGATGCTGGTGAGCTGCCTTCTTGAACCGCTGCAGTCCATGTGGGGCAGGTACACCCACAGTGCTGTTAGGAAGGGAGTTCCAGGATTTTGACCCAGAGACAGTGAAGGAATGGCGATATAGTTCCAAGACAGGATGGTGCGTGGCTTGGAGGGGAACTTGCAGGTGGTGGTCTTCCCATGCATCTGCCACACTTGTCCTTCTAGGTGGTAGAGGGCGCGGGTTTGGAAGGTGTTGTTGAAGGAAGCTTGGTGCGTTGCTGCAGTGCAGTTTGTAGACGGTACACACTGCTGCCACTGTGCGTCGGTGGTGGAGGGAGTGAATGTTTGGATGGGGTGACAATCAAGTGGGTTGCTTTGTCCTGGATGGTGTCGCACTTCTTGAGTGTTCTGGGAGCTGCAGCCATGTAAACAAGTGGAGAATATTTCATCACAATCCTGACTTGTGTCTTGTCAATGGTGGACAGGCTTAGGGGAGTCAGGAGGTGAGTTACTCACCACAGGATTCCTAGCCTCTGACCTGCTCTTGTAGCCATGCTATTTATATGGTTACTCCAGTTACATTTCTGGTAAACACCCCCAGGATGTTGATAGTGGGGGATTCAGTGATTGTAATGCCATTGAATTTCAAGCAGAGATGGTTAGATTCTTTCTTGTTGGAGATGGTCACAGCCTAGCAATTGTGTGGTGCGAATGTTACTTGCCACTTATCAGCCCAAGCCTGGACATGGTACAGGTCTTACTGCATTTCTACATGGACTGCTTCAGTAACTGAGGAGTCGTGAATGGTGCTGAACATTGTGCAATCATCAGCAAACATCCCCACTTCTAACCTTATGATGGAGGGAAGGTCATTGATGATGCAGCTGAAGATGGTAGGGCCTAGGACACTACCCTGAGGAACTCCTACAGTGAAGTCCTGATTGACCTGCAACAGCTACAACCCTCATCCTTTGCGCTAGGTATGACTCCAACCAGCGGAGAGCTTCCCCCCGCCGATTCCCATTGACTCCAAATTTGCTGGGGTTCCTTGATGCCATACTCCGTCAAATGCTGCCTTGATGTCAAGGGCAGTCACTCTCACATCACCTCTTGAGTTCAGCTCTTTTGTCCATGATTGGACCAAGGCTGTAATGAGGTCAGGAGCTGAGTGGCCTTGGCGGAACCCAAACTGAGCAGGTTATTGCGAAGCAAGAGCCGCTTGATAGCACTGTCGATGACACCTTTCTTCACTTTACTGATGATCCAGATTAGACTAATGGGGTAGTAATTGGTTGGGTTGGATTTGTTCTGCTTTTTGTGTTCAGGACATACCTGGGCAATTTTCCACATTGCCGGGTAGATGCCAGTGCTGTAGGTGTACTGGAACAGCTTGGCCAGTGGCACAGCATGTTCTGGAGGACAGGTCTTCAGTACTATTGCCAGAATGTTGTCAGGGCCCATAGCCTTCACAGTATCCAGTGCCTTCAGTCGTTGCTTGATATCACGCGGAGTGAATCGAATTGGCAGAAGAGTGGCATCTGTGATGCTGGGGACTTCAGGAGGAGGCCGAGATGGATCATCCACTCAACACTTCTGGCTGAAGATTGTTGGAAATGCTTCAACCTTATCTTTTTCACTGATGTTCTGGGCTCCCCCATGATTGTGGATAGGGATATTTGTGGAGCCACCTCCTCCAGTTAGTTGTTTACTTGTCCACCAACATTCACAATTGGATGTGGCAGGACTGCAGAGTTTAGATCTGATCCGTTGGTTGTGGGATCGCTTAGCTTTGTCTATCGTATGCTGCTTATGCTGTTTGGCACACACATCGTCCTGGCTTGTATTTTCACCAGGTTAACACCTCATTTTAAAGTATGTCCTTGTGCTGCTCCTGGTATCTCTCCTGCACTCTTCATTTATTTATTTATTTAGAGATACAGCACTGAAACAGGCCCTTCGGCCCACCGAGTCTGTGCCGACCAACAACCACCCATTTATACTAACCCTGCAGTAATCCCATATTCCCTGCCACCTACCTACACTAGGGACAATTTATAATGACCAATTTACCTCTCAACCTGCAAGTCTTTGGCTGTGGGAGGAAACCGGAGCACTCGGCGAAAACCCATGCGGTCACAGGGAGAACTTCAAAATCTGCACAGGCAGTACCCAGAACCAGGGTTGATCCTCTGGCTTGATGGTAATGGTAGAATGGGGTATATTCTGGGCAATGAGGCTATAGATTGTGGTTGAGTACAATTCTGCTGCTGCTGATGGAGCACAGTACCTCATGGATGCCCAGTTTTGAGTTTCTAGATCTGTTCAAAATCTATCCCATTTAGCATGGCAGTAGTGTCACACAATACGATGGAGGGTATCCACACATTGGTCACTCCTACCAATACTGTCATGGACAAATGCATCTGCAGCAGGAAGATTGGTGAGGATGAGGTCAAATAGGTTTTTCCCTCTTGGTTGCCTCACCACCTGTCGCAGACCCAATCTAGCAGCTATGTCCTTTCAGACATGGCCAGCAGAGGTGTGATTGAGCCACTCTGCACCTTTGCCCCCTGCAAGTGGTGTTCGATATGGAGAAACACTGATTCATCAGCTGAGGGGAAGGCAGTAGCTGGTAATTAGCAGGAGGCTTCCTTGCCCATATTTGACCTGATGCCATGAGACTTCATGGGGTCGAGAGTCGATGTTGAGAACTCCCAGAGCAACTCACTCCCGACTGTACATCACCAGTGTGCTGCCACCTCTGCCTGCCAGTGGGACAGGACATACATTGGGATGGTGATGGTGGTGTCTGGGACATTGTCTGTCAGGGATGATTCCATGAGTATGACTCTGTTAGGCTGTTGCTTAATTAGTTTTTGGGACAGCTCTCCCAAATTTGGTACAAATCCCAGATAATTAGTAAGGAGGACTTTGCAGGGTCAGGTTTTCATTGTCAATGCTGAGGTCGATGCCAGGTGATCACTCTGGTTTCATTTTTTTTTAATTTCCAAAATATACTTTATTCATAAAAATCTGTAAAAATTACATTGCCAAACAGTTTAAAACAGAATCAAGTCAAAAAATACAAACAGTGCAAAGGTGATCAGTTTCCTTCTGTACAATTATGAGTTGCCTCACAACCCTTCCATTTCATTGTCATGCCAGATACATTTTTACATTTACAGCACACAAAATTTTCCCGATAGAGTTCGAGGGGTTTCCCATGAATCCAGCCCCTCAGTTCAGCTTGGTGGGGGGGACCTTACACTGTGGTCTTTCCCCATTGAGCCTTTGTTGTGGCTGCCCCAAGCTTTAGTGCGTCCCTCAGCACGTAGTCCTGGACCTTGGAATGTGCCAGTCTGCAACATTCGGTGGTGGACAACTCTTTGCGCTGGAAGACCAGCAGGTTTCGGGCAGACCAAAGGGCGTCTTTCACCGAATTGATAGTCCTCCAGCAGCAGTTGATGTTTGTCTCAGTGTGCGTCCCTGGGAACAGCCCGTAGAGCACAGACTCCTGTGTTACAGAGCTGCTTGGGATGAACCTCAACAAAAACCACTGCATCTCTTCCCACACCTGCTTTGCTGAGACACATTCCAGGAGGAGGTGGGCGTCCGTCTCTTCCCCACCACAGCCACCGCGGGGGCATTGTGCGGAGGGGGCGAGACTTCGGGTGTGCATGTAGGATCTGACGGGGAGGGCCCTTCTCACCACCAGCCAAGCTACATCTTGGTGCTTGTTTGAAAGTTCTGGTGATGAGGCATTCCGCCAAATGACTTTGACAGTCTGCTCGGGGAACCATCCGACAGGATCCACCGTTTCCTTTTCCCGTAGGGCCTTGAGGACATTCCGTGCAGACCACTGCCCGATGGACCGGTGGTCAAAGGTGTTTCCCCGCAGAAACTGCTCCACGAAGGATAGGTGGTACGGCACCGCCCAACTGCACGGAGCGTTCCGCGGCAATGTGACCAGGCCCATCCTTCGCAACACCGGGGACAGATAGAACCTCAGCACGTAGTGACACTTGGAGTTTGCGTACTGGAGGTCTACACACAGCTTGATGCAGCCGCAAACGAAGGTGGTCATCAGGATGAGGGCCACGTTGGGTACATTTTTCCTGCCCTTGTCCAGAGATTTGAACATCGTGTCCCTCCGGACCAGGTCCATTTTAGATCCCCAGATGAAGTGGAAAATGGCTCGGGTGACTGCCACGGCGCAGGAGTGGGGTATGGGCCAGACCTGCGCCACGTAGAGTAACAACGTGAGCGCCTCGCACCTGATGACCAGGTTCTTACCCACAATGGAGAGAGATCGCTGCCCCCACATGCCCAACTTTTGTCGTACCTTGGCTACTCGCTCCTCCCATGTTTTGGTGCACGCCCCGGCCCTTCAAAACCATATCCCCAGCACCTTCAGGTAATCTGACCTGACGGTGAAGGGGACAAAGGATCGGTCAGCCTAGTTCCCAAAGAACATGGCCTCGCTCTTGCCGTGGTTAACTTTGGCTCCCGAGGCCAGTTCGAACTGGTCGCAGATGCTCATCAGTCTGCGCACGGACAGCAGATCCGAGCAGAAGACGGCGACGTCATCCATGTACAGGGAGGTTTTAACCTGTGTGTCTCCACTGCCTGGGATTGTCACCCCTCTTATGCTCGCATCCTTCCTAATAGACTCAGCAAAGGGTTCAATACAGCAAAACAAACAAGACTGGGGAGAGAGGACAGCCCTGTCTGACTCCATATTTGATCGGGAAACTTTCCGATTCCCACCCGTTGATTGAGACTGCGCTACTGATGTTTGTGTCGAGCAGTTGGATCCAATTGCAGATTCCCTCCCCAAACCCCATTTTGGAAAGCACGTCCATCATGTATGTGTGCGATATCCTGTCAAAAGCCTTCTCCTGGTCCAGGCTGATGAGGCAGGTGTCCACCCTCCTGTCCCGTACGTAGGCGATCGTATCCCTGAGTAGCGCGAGACTATCAGAGATCTTCCTGCCGGGTACAGTACAGGTCTGATCGGGGTGAATCACCAACTCCAGAGCAGATTTGACTCGACTGGCTATGACTTTGGACAGAATCTTGTAGTCAACATTAAGCAGTGAGATGGGCCGCCAATTTCTGATTTCTGCCCTCTCCCCCTTCTGCTTGTAAATGAGGGTAATGATGCCTTTCCTCATGGATTCTGACATGCTGCCGGCCAGGAGCATACTCTCGTATACTTCCAGCAGGTCCGGGCCGACCCAGTCCCACAGGGCCGAGTATAACCCGACTGGTAAACCGTCGCTCCCGGGAGTTTTACTCGTCTCGAAGGACTCGACGGCCTTTGTCAGCTCGTCCAGAGTTAGCGGCTTGTCCAATCTCTCCCTCCAGCTGTCATCTAAGACCTCTGTGATAGATGACAGGAAGGACTGGGAGGCTCCAGTGATCACTCTGGTTTCATTCTTACTGACTTCATGGCAGTTAGATACTACTGTGTGGCTTGCTGGGCCATTTCAGACAGCAGTTAAGAGTCAACCACATTCTGGTGCATCTGGAGTCACACATAGGCCAAACCAGGTAATGACAGCAGATTCCCTTCTCTAAAGAAGATCATTGAACCAGATTCATTTTCACAACAATTGACTATGGCTTCATGGCCATCATTTAAATAGCTTTTTAAATTCCAGATGTATGAATTAAATTCAAATTCTACTTTCTGCCATGGTAAGATTCAAACCAATGACCCCAGAAGAATACCCGAGGATCTCAAAGTTACTGATCCAGTGACAAGACCACTCCACTACCACCTCCCCATTGTTTTCCTTTATCAAGTCCCCAGACTCACTCTCCAAAGGACCAATATTAGCTTTAGTTACTCTTTTCCTATTTAAATACTTGTAGACACTCTTACTATCTGTTTTTATATTACTAGCTAGTTTTCTCTCATGCTCTACTTTCTACCTCTTAATTAATTTTTTCATCATTCTTTGCTGGTTCTTAAAATCTGTCCAATCTTCTGACATATCACTAATCTTTGCAGATTTGTACAGTGTTTCTTTTAATTTGATACCACTTTAAACTTCCTTATTTAGCCACGGATGATGCATCCTTCTCAAAGGATCTTTCTTTCTCACTGGGATAAATCTTTGCTGACAGTTATTAAACATCCCCTTAAAGGTCTGCCACTGCATGTCGCCTCCTTTACCATGAATTTATTGATTAATCCTGTCTCATTATACATTACCAGGTCTAGAATAGCCTGCTCCTTAGTTGGCTCTAGAACATACTGCTCTAAGAAATTGTCCCGAATACACTCGATGAACTCATTTTTCAGGTTACCTTTGCCAATCTGACTCCTCCAATCTATATGTAGATTAACGTCACCCATGTGGGGATTACAGATCTGTTAGCCTTACATCAGTAGTAGGGAAAATGCTAGAATCTATTCTAAAGTTGTGATAATGTACACTTGGATAATAATGACCTGATTGGGCATAGTCAACATGGATTTATAAATGGGAAATCAGTTTTACCAAACCAGTTGAGGTTTTTTTGAGGATGTTACTAACATAATTGATAAAGGGGAGTCGGTAGACGTGGTATACTTGGATTTTCAGAAGGCTTTTGATAAAGTCCCCCACGGGAGATTGCTTAGCAAAATTAAAGCACATGGGATAGGAGGTAACATACTGGCATGGATTAAGGATTGGTCAACAGGCATAAACCAGAGAGTAGGAATAAAGGGATCATTCTTGCATTGGCAGGCTGTGACTAGTGGGGTACCGCAGGGATCAGTACTTGGGCCACAGCTGTTCACAATATATATCAATGGACCAAATGCAAGTTCATGGATGGCACAAAACTAGGTGGGAATGTGTTTTGTGAGGAAGATGTAAATCTCTCAAGGAGATTTTGGACAGACTTAGTGAGTGGGCAAGAACATGGCAGATGGAATATAATGTGGAAAAATGTGAGGTTAGCCACTTTGGCAGGAGGAAGAGATGTGCAGAGTATTTCTTAAATGGTAACATATTAGAAAGTGTAGATGCACAAAGGGACATGGGTGTCCTTGTCAATAAGTCACTGAAAGTTAACATGAAGGAGCAGGAAGAAATTAAGAAGGCTTAAGTTAGTCCTTATTGCAAGAGGATTTGAGTACAGGAGTTGCAAAGTCTTGCTTCAATTGTATAGAACCTTGGTTAGACCGCACCTGATGTGTGCAGTTTTGGTCCCCTTATCTCAGGAAGGATATTATTGCCAAAGAGGGAGTGCAACGAAGGTTCATCAGACTTGTTCCCAGGATGGCGGGACGGTCCCATGAAGAGAGATTGGGGAAACTGGGCCTGTAATCTCTAGAGTTTCGAAGAATGAGAGGTGATCTCGTTGAAACCTAGAAAAAAACTTAAAGGGATGGACAGGGTAGATGCAGGTCAGATGTTTCCCCTGGTTGGGGAGTCTAGAACCAGAGCACACAATTTCAGAATAAGGGACTGAGATGAGGAGAAATTTCTTTACTCAGAGGGTTGTGAATCTTTGGAATTCTCTACCCCAGAGGACTGTGGAAGCTCAGTCATTGAGTATGATTAAAGCAGAGATTGACAGATTTCTAAATACCAATGACATAAAGGGATGTGTGGAGAGTGTGGGAAAAAGGCATTGAAGTGAATGTTCAGCCATGATCGTATTGAATGGCAGAGCAGGCTCGATGGGCTGAATGTCATGTTCCTATGTTCCTTGTAGTACATTCTTACATGCCTCATTTATATCTTCCTGTATATTCTGTCCTACAGTGTAGTAACTGTTAGGGGGCCTAGAAACTACTCCCACAAGTGCCCTCTTAACTTTCCTATTTCTTACCTTTACCCAAACAGATTCTATATCTTGCTCTTCCGAACTAAGGTCATCTCTCACTACTACACTAAAGACATCCTTAAGTAACAGAGCTACCCCACCAACTTTTCCAAGCTTCCTGTCATTTCAAAATGTTGAATACCCTTCAATATTCAGGTCACAGCCTTGTCTCTGTAATGACTATCAGGTCTTACATATTTATTTCTATCTGTGCTAACAATCCATCCATTTCCTTACAAATGCTGCACACATTCAGATACAGAGCCTTTAACTCTGTCTTTTAACCATTTCTGCAATCTTTGGCCTTGTCTACTGGTGCTGTCTTGTGTTTGCATGTTCTGACCCATCCTATCATACTGTGGTTATCATTACCCAAAGCGCTGTCCTGCTCTATTACCTCATTGTTTCCCTTTGATTTACTACATCTCCTCTCACATGATCCCTTCCCCCCACTATTTAGTTGAA
Source organism: Heterodontus francisci (assembly GCF_036365525.1). NCBI lineage: Eukaryota > Metazoa > Chordata > Chondrichthyes > Heterodontiformes > Heterodontidae > Heterodontus > Heterodontus francisci. The sequence goes on along the minus strand of NC_090380.1, from coordinate 14,642,180 downwards.
ATCCCTCTCTACCACCCTAGTTATATGACTTGTCAGAACAGTTGTTCCAACACGGTTCAGGTGAAGACCATCCCAGCGGTACAGCACCCACTTTCCCCAGTACTGCTGCCAGTGCTCCATGAATTGAAAGTCATTCCTCCCACACCAGTCTGAGTCACACATTCACCTCTTTAATCTTATTTACCATACGCCAATTTGCTCATGGCTCAGGTAATAATCCAGAGATTATGACTTTTGAGATTCTGATATTAAATTTAGCATCTAGCTACTCATAGTCCCTACAGAGAAATTCTATCCTAGTCCTACTTATGATATTTTTTTTACGCACATGGATCACAGCAACTGCATCCTCCCCCCTCCCACTGCATGTTCCACTCCAGCACCGAGCAGATGACCCGAACCCTGGCACAGGGCAGGCAAAACAGCTTTCTAGAATCTTGCTCTTGGCTGCAGAGAACTGTGTCTGTCCCCCTAACGATATTATCTCCTACTAACACCACATTGCTTTTTACTCCTCCTGCTTGAATGGTTTCCTGTACCATGGTTCCATGGTCAGTTGGCTCATCCACCCTGCAGTCTTCATTCTCATCCATACAAACTGAAAGAACTTCAAAGCTGTTGGACATTTACAAGGGCTGAGGCTTCTCCACATCTGCTTTCTCGATCCCCTTACCTGCCTCACTCGCAGTCACGCCCTCCTATACCTGACCAAATCAGAAAATGCTGTCCGATGGGATGAGACTGCCTTCTGGAACAGTGTGTCCAGGTAACCTTCCCCCTCCCTGGTGCATCACAGTGTCTGTAGCTCAGCCTCCAGTTCATCTAGACTGAGCCGAAGCTCCTCGAGCCAAAGACACTTACTGCAGACATGGGTGTCATGGATCACATTGGTGTCCACGAGCTCCAGCATACTGCAGCTACAACGCATCTCCTGCCCTGCCATCCTGATTGTGTTTTAAGTAACTAATTAATTATTTACTTATTTAATTTTTAAATTAATGCCTCTCCTCACCAGCATTTACTGTACTTATTTAAACCTTGGTAATGCAATACTTAAATACTTACAATGCTTAAAAAATTAAACAAGAGCAAGTACATCTTCTTCCTTCCCTTCTGCTTCCTTGTCTTAATTAATTAGAAGGTAGCTACTTATTTTAATCGTTATTTAACGCTTTTCCAATTTCCAGCTATTAACACACACCCCCTCACAGCAGTGTACTAATCTAGCTATTTACAGATCCTCCCTAATAGCAGTTACTCACCAGCCAATCACCTTACAGCTTCCCTGTAATGTCACTGTCTCAAGGTTACCCTCTATTTCTGGGAAGTAACTTGCATCTTCTACAGCGAATGGAGGCTGGAAAAGGGACACCTCTTTCACTCTCTGCACCAAACTTTCCAATGAACCAAATTCTTATCTTCACACTCTGACTGTGTCTCACTCAGGCAAAGTCTCCTCTCTGTTTGCCCCTTATTCCATGCTTTTTGAAAATAAATAAATTATTTGAAACGACATGGGACAATTGAGCATTACAGTACGTACTGTAGGAGGGCTAATTTCAATGAGTTCAAAGGGATCTGACCTCCGTGGGTTGGAATTAAGAATTGGTAGGAAAGATAGTTTTTTGAAAAAGGAGTGCTCCAAAGAGGAGATAGTTCAGGTACAGAGCAGACACATCCCCACGAGGGAGAAAGGAATGGCATCCAAAGTTAGAGCTTCCTGCCTGACAAAAGATAGAGAGATGAAAATGAGAGAGAAAAACAGAGGCTTATAACAAATGTAAGATTGATAATGCGTAGAAAACCAAGTTGAATATAGAAAGTACAGAAAAGATCAAAAAAGGAAAGAAGAGGGGCAAAGCGATTACGAGAATAGATTTGCAGTGAACATAAAAGGGAACTCAAAAGTCTTTTATAAACAATATAAACGGCCAACAGGTAGTGAAAGGAAGGGTGGGATTGATTAGGGACCAAAAAGGAGATATTCTTGTGGAGGCAGAGCACATGGCTGACACAGTTAGCAGGTTCAATATCTGCTGTGGGCTGATGTTAAGTTTATCTCAGCCAGGATAGGCAGTGAACACAGGAAGATAGGAAAAGGAGTTTGTATTTCAGACACTTGAACCTGTTCTGCCGTTCAATTAGATCAGGACTGATCTGTAACCTGACTCCATTGTACCATCTACAAGATCCACTGCAGTAACTCACCATGGCCCCTTCGACAGCACCTTCCAAACCCGTGACCTCGACCATCTCGAAGAATAGGGCAGCAGATACATGGGAGCATCACCACCGGCAAGTTCCTCTCCAAGTCACATATCATCCTGATTGGAAATATATCACCATTCCTTCACTGTCACTGGAACAATATCCTGGAACTCCCTTCTTAACAGCATTGTGTGTGTACCCGCACTAGATGGACTGTAGCGGTTCAAGAAGGCAGCTCACCACCACCGTCTCAAAGACAATTAGGGATGGGTAACAAATGCTGGCCTTGCCAGTGACGGCCACATCTCATGAAAGAATTACAAAATAATTGTCACCTTGGTTCCATGTCCCTTAATATCATTGACTCACATAAATCTATCAATCTCAGATTTAAAATTATTAATTGAGTATCTACTGCTTTTTCTGGGAGAGAGTTCCACATGTCTAAAAGTCTTTTCGTGAAGAAGTGTTTCCTAACTTCTCGCCTGAATGGCCTGGATCTGATTTTATGATGATGTCTCCTTATCCTAGAAAACCCTATCTGTGGAAAACCTTTCTTTCCATCTCACCTTTCAAAATTCAAAAAACCACAATCAAATCACCCCTAACCCTGCAATACAAGCCTAGTTTATTTCATCTTTCCTCACTATGTAACCTCTGGAGTACTGGTAACATTCTGGTGAATCTGCTCTGCACTCCATCCAAGGCCAATATATCCATTACAAGGGGTGACACAGGGTGAGCACCGCAGCCTCACAGCTCCAGTGACCCGGGTTCAATTCTGGGTACTGCCTGTGCGGAGTTTGCAAGTTCTCCCTGTGACTAGGTGGGTTTTTGCTGGGTGCTCCGGTTTCCTCCCACTGCCAAAGACTTGCACGTGATAGGTAAATTGGCCGTTGTGAATTTCACCGAGTGTAGGTAGGGAATATGGGATTATTGTCGGGTTAGTATAAATGGGTGGTTCTTGGTCGGCACCGACTCGATGGGCCGAAGGGCCTGTTTCAGTGCTGTTTCTCTAAATAAGGTGCAGTGCACAGTACTTCAGAACTGATTTAACAAGGCATTTGTATAGCTGCAGCACAACTTCCTCCCCCTTCTATTCTAGCCCTGTGGATTAAAAGGCAAATATTCCATGAGCCTTTTAGATTAATTTTTGTACCTGCCGACTACATTTTATTGATCTGTGTACATGGACCCCTAAATCTCTTTGACACTCCATCTATCCTCATTGTGAGTATCTGAGACACACGGTGTGCAGATTGCCTCCACCATGCATCTTCACACCTTTCAGTTCACTGAATCAGCTCAAGAACATTGCAAAACATCGGAAGCAAGGCCAACACTCAGGAAACTGATCCTGTTCAACTCACCAGAATCCACATGGTGGGAAATGTGTGTCTGATGGACCTTCCTGCAGGATTTGGCACATATACGTCTGCACTGTCACCAAATCCACCGGGATGGCTATTCTTAGTGGCAGGTTAATACCTCATAGGTGACTGGAGAGACCAGATGGGCAAAGGTAGCCTAGATGAGGAGTTCATAGAATGTTTTCCTGATAGTTTCTTGGAACAGCCAACCAGAGAGCAGGCGATACAAGGCCTGGTAGAAAAACAAGAAATGCTGGAAATACTCAGTAGGTCTGTCAGCATCTGTGCAGAGAGAAGCAGAGTCAATGTTTCAGGTCAGAGACCCTTCTTCAGAACACATAAGCTCACACATTTCTAGTTGCCCAATTGCTATAACACTGCCCTCCGAATCCTGAGATTGTGGATTTGTGCCATTTAGTAAATGTTGATCCAGAAACAAATGTGAAAGCACTTTCTGTAAACATTATCAGAGTCTCTGACAGGCAAGTTGCCTCCCTCTTAATTGTGGGAGTATTGTCTCTTCAACTGTGCAACAGCCCCGACAAACAAATTTCTCTGCAGCACCTGTGGAAGAGCCTGTCACTCCAGAATTGGCCTTTATAGCCACTCCAGGCGCTGCTTCACAAACCACTGACCACCTCCAGGCGCGTATCCACTGTCTCTCGAGATAAGGAGGCCCAAAAGAATTGTCTCTTCAACCAAAGGTTGTGGGTTCCATTCTGTCCCATTCTGCATATTGAGCTGGCAATCCAATGCTGTGTTGAGATAGTGCTGCACTGTTGGAAATGTAACCTTTAGGATGGGATGTTACACTGAGGCTGTGACTATCCTCACAGGTAGATGTTACAAATCCCTGGCATTACTTTGAATAAGAGCAGTGGAATTATCCTCTGTGTTTTGGCCAATGTTAATCCCTCAATCAATATGTCAAAAATAGAATATCTAGTTGTTTACACAACTATTTGGGGGAAGTTGCACAAATTTGCTCCCATGTGTCCTATCTTACAACAGTGAAAACATTTCTAAGTACTTCATTGGGTGTAAAGTGATTTGGGATGTGGTCTGCATGGATTGGACCCTAAACTCTGGAATTCCCTCTCTCTGGGCTGAATTTTACTGACCGCCCCCCCACCCCCGCGACATCGGGGGTCATTGCAGGGGGGGACTTAGAAAATCCTTCCAGGAGTGGACTGCCATGGGCCTTGACGCTGGGAAGGCCCCGCCCCATCTTAACGGCAGTGGCAAAGCCTCAGAGCAGCCCCTCACTGCTCAGCAAAGAAAAAATCATTAACATATTTCAATAAAGCATAATTACTTACCTTTTCATGATGTCCATCCCATGCCGATATTCCGGCCAGTTGCCAGAAGTCCTGCGTTTTCAGACTCTCCTTAAAATCCACTTCCTTGATCAGGCTTTTGGTCAGGTGATCCAATATCTCCTAATGTGTCTCACTGTCATACTTTGTTTTATACTGTTCCTGTGAAGTGCCTTGGATGTTTTATTATGCTCAAGGTGCTATATAAATATAAGTTGTTGTTGTTGTTTCTTTCTCTTTTCTGATTCATGTTATCAGATTCAGTGTCCAAATACAAAGCACACTCTTTCTCTAAACTGGAAAATTCTAGGTTCACATGCTACCTGAGCTACCACATGATGAAAATATTCAGCAGACACAGTGTGCTGGGATACTGAGCTGCACAAACCAGGTAATTGCCAGGCTCAGTACCTGCTGTGTACTGAAATTAGTTCATCTCAGCCAGAGTAGGCAGTGGACAGATACAGTAAGCAGGTTGGCAATAATCAAGCTTCATTCACAGACTTCTCAATACCCTCCTTGTGCACTGTGACGTCGAATACCTTCACCTTCATGATGTGGAAGTGACATAATGATGTTTTGGACAATGATTGACATTATTGCTTTGTGTTTCTGTTCCCTCATGAATGCTCGTGAATCTCTGATGGAGTCGTGAGCCCTCTAACAATTGTTACTAAATATCACACCCATTGTAATCAGTGCAGATATCTAGCAATAGAAGCCTAATCAATGTAGGCCTTGTCTCTTTTATACAGCAATGTGCAAAAGGAAAACTTTGTATTATATAGTACTTAGTTACATAGAATTTACATCAGAGAAACAGGCCATTCAGCCCAAGAGTTCCATGCTGTTGTTTATGCACTAGCTTCCCCTTCATTGAATCTCTGCTATTTGCCTCAACGACTCCTAGTGGTCACAAGTTCCACATTCTAACCACTCACTGGGTAAATAAATTCCTCCTGAATTCCCGATTGGAATATCAGAGACTATCTTATATTTATGGACCCTGGTTCTGGTCTTGCCCACAAGTGGAAACATCTTTTCCACATTTACCCTATCAAATACTTTTGGAATCGGAGAGACCTCTATCAGGTCATCCCTCAGTCTTCTCTTTTCTAGAGAATAGAGCCCCAGTTTATTCAATCTTTCCTGATAGGTATACCTCTCAGTGTTGTTATCTTTCTAGTAACACTGATTTGCACATTCTCTAGTGCCTCTGTAATATATTTTATAATTTGAAGACAAGTAATGCTCACAGTGTTCCAAATGCGGTCTAATCAGGTTTCTATATAAGTTTAACATAAATTCTTTGCTTTTCAATTCTTTCTCTCCAGAAATGAAGCACAGTACTTTGCTTTCATTTTTATGGCTTTATTAACCTCCGATGCTATTTTTAGTGATTTGTGTATCTGTATCCCTAGATCCCTCTGTTCCTCTATCCCATTTCGACAAATATTTTCCAAGGAGCATTTGGCCTTCTTATTCTTTTCCTAAAATGTATTACCTCGCACTTCTCAATATTGAAATTTATTTGCCAAATCCATGCCCAATCTGAAAGGTTATTAAAGTCTTCCTGTATTTTGCTGCAGTCCTCCTATGTATTCACTACATTCCCAGGTCTGATCTCCAAATTTTGAAAATGTACTTCCAATTCACAATCGTTTATATAAATGATGAACAACACTGTTCCCAGCTCCGATCCTTGTGGAAAACTACTTCCCATCTGAATAACTACCTTTAACCCCTACTCTCTGCTTTCTGTTTTGGAGCTAGCAGACATTGTTGGAACAAAGGAGCTATCCTCTGCTCCAATACAATACATGGAACAGCCCTGGTCAAACCAGTCAGTCATGTGACCACTCTGCTGGCCAACTTAGGGAGTTTGAAATTGTAGAGACAATGTTTGAACTGGGAGAAAGCTCTTGGCTCCTGGATTGAAAAGACCTCCTCTCCTGTCCTGTCTACTCCCATCTCTGTCTCATGGAGCTCCAAAAACCCACTGGAGACACATGAACGAAAAGTCTCCTACAGTGAACAGTGTTTATGAAGAATGCTGTGCCCCAATGAAAAGCAAGATCTACCTACAAAAGGACTCTACAGTGAGCTCGAAGAACCGTAACTAAAACTCTTCAGATATTACCTCAAACCTATCCACTTTATTTTTTCTTCTGCTCTTTTCTGTCACTATTTGCATGGGTGTTTAGCATTTGCATGCCAGCGTGGGCACGTCATATATCTGCAGGCGTCAACCGAATAAGAGCTTAAGTTTTAATAAATTTCAGTCTTTCTTCTTTATATATAAGAAAAGCTGTGTGTGTGTCTGTTGGTTTCTTTGCCTTCTGATTGGAAAGCAGTGAACAAGGATTCACCAAGGGGGAGCTAAAAGCACAGTGTGTTTAAAAATGAAACCCTGTTACAGTAAGATCAGGTGAAGGCTGAAAGGGAACCCTAGACCTCTTTCTCACCTGGCTGTAACAACATTATGACAGCTGCAATACCGTTATCTACACTTTTAGTTACTTCTTTAAAGAATGTAATAAGGGGAATCAAGCATGAACTTTTCTTTTGAAATCCGTGCAAACTATTCAGTATTTTTTCAGTTTCTAGATGTTTTCCTGTTACACCTTTGAGAAAGGATTCCATTATCTCTCCTGCCACCGATGTTAAACTTCTTGGTCTATAGTTCCCTGGACTTATTCTATCTCTTTTTTAAATATAGGAATCAGCTTAGCTGCCACCGCTCCTCTGCTACTATTCCCATTTCTGATACATTTTTATATATTTCTGAGTGCCTCTGCTATCTCTTTCTTCTCTTCTTCTGATAGTCACGGAGGGAATCCATCAGGATCAGGGGTTTTACTCTCTCTAAGATTGACTCGTTTACCAATTCCACCGCCGCCTCCCCCCACCACCCCCCCCCCCGCCTCAACGTTCTATCTTAAACATTTTTCGATCTTTTTTGATCTCTTCTTCTAATGTCATGCTGACCATGTCAGTCTCCCTGGTAAATACAAGGTAAAGGAATTATTTCATATTTCGGTCATCTCACTGTAACGACCTGAGTTTATCATGTGTATCCCTTCGTGACCCAATCCCTATCCTGATTTTTCATTTCTTGTTGAGGTGTCTGAGGAATAATTTCCATTTTTTCTTACATTTATTGATATTTTAATTTTGTCATTCCTCTTTGCCTTCCTAATTGATTTTTTAAATTCTTACCTAACCTTTTCATACTCCCTTTTGTCATTCTCTCCTTTGTTGTCTACGGACTTAGTGTCTGCCTTTATCTGTAGTTTCAACTTTGCTCAGTTTATGGAGAATGTAGAGCATTTCCTAAGTACATCAAGGCTGTTGATCCAGGCATGTGACTCCTGTGGTTCAATGGGTAAGACACTGACTTCACAATTCAGGATTGTCAATGCAATCCCTATCTGGGGTAAACCTGGCTTTGAATAATCTTCATTCTGTGAAAACCAGCTCATTGTCCTTGTTGCTGAAATACACAGAGATCAAATAACTTCATCAGCTCCTGTCTTGTAAATGACTGAAATTTAGGGGAAGCAAGTTAAACCTGTGGAAAGCCACTTGCTCTTCACATGCAATTGATGTTTTGCCCAGAAATCACTATATCAATTACTGACAGGCAAAAGAAAGTCAGATCATGTCATGTCATTACTGGGATCTTTCAAATTGATAGAAGTGGTTGTGTATGAATAGAAAGATTGGAGCACAAAAAGGCATCAAATGTGGCAGTGATTAGAGAGAGACAAAGGGGACAGTTGCAAAGACCAAACTCTTTCTATGTGCAGCCACATGGCCTAAAGGATAAGGTCCAGCCCTCCTAAAACAGGCATTGATGGTGCAAGTCTCATTTGTGATGAAAGCAGTTTTAGGTGAAGGAGCACATTCTGTAAACAGGCTGCATTCTGTAACAAGCAGTTAGTTTTCTTTTTAATTGATCAGCCAATCACGGCAGATCCTGTTCGGCTCCCTCCTCACTCTCGCCTTGCTTTCCAGTGTCACAATCCAATGTAATGTTTCTACTGAGCTGTGCACCATCCCAACACCCAGGGAACAATGTCACTTGCACTTTCCAGGCAAATACTTCCCTTTTAAATCCTGTCTCAGATTACCCAATGTCTGAGGCACAGTTGTTACTTTGTAATGTAGATATCCAATTACAATACACGTATGATTGATGTTATCAGATTCAGGGTGAAATACACAGCACACTCTTCCTCCAAGCTGGAAAATTCTAGGTTCAAATGTTACCTTGTTTATCATAGAAACTTACAGCAGAAGGAGACCATTCAGCCCATCGTATACACTCAGTTACAATAATAACTCCTCTAGTGTTCCTCAATTCTACTGAAATAGATTCTGTCTTTGGTCTCTCAACTCTATCATTCCTCCTCAGAGTTATAATAGTTTCTTTGAACAATACTGCCATGCCCTCCATTTCTCCTGCCCTATTATTCCTGAATATCTTGTTTCCAGGAATATTCATTATCCCAATCTTTCCCTCCTTTGAGCCAGATCTCTGTTATTGCCACAATATCATAGTCCCGTGTGGTGACTTGTCCCTGCAGCTCACGGAGCTCATTTCCCACACTCAGTACATTTACTCACATACACTCCAAATCCATCTCAGACTGCTTCATATTTACTCCCAGTCTGACCCTCCCATTTCTGAATTATTCTTTATTCTAGTGCTATTTGTCTCTCCCAGTCCACTTTGCATCTTGCTTCTCCTCTCTAATGCTACATCCTGGTGCCTCCCCCACCCCCGCCAAATTCATGTAAACCTTCACTAACAACACCAGTTAAAGCTTCTTCAAGGACATCAGTCCCAGTTTTGTTGCCCTTCTTTCATCAATCATCTTCTTCATTTCCTCAGAATCTCAATCAAATTAGTGAGACACGACCTCCCCTTCACAAAACCATGCTGCCTCTCGCTAATAAGTTCGTTTGATTCGAAATTGGAGTAAATCCTGTCTCAAAGAATCCTCTCTAATAATTTTCCTACCACTGACGTAAGGCTCACCGGCCTATAATTTCCTGGATTATCCTTGCTACCCTTCTTAAACAAAGGAACAACATTGGCTATTCTCCAGTCCTCTGGGACCTCACCCGTAGCCAATGAGGATGCAAATATTTCTGTCAAGGTCCCAGCAATTTCTTCCCTTGCCTCCCTCAGTATTCTGGGGTAGATCCCATCAGGCCCTGGGGACTTATCTACCTTAATGCTTTGCAAGACACCCAACACCTCCTCCTTTTTGATAATGAGATGACTGAGACTATCTGCACTCCCCTCGGCTCATCATCCACCAAGTCCTTCTCTTTGGTGAATATTGATGCAAAGTACTCATTGAGTACCTCGCCCATTTCCTCTGGCTCCACACATAGATTCCCTCCTCTGTCCTTGAGTGGGCCTACCCTTTCCCTAGTTACCCTCTTGCTCTTTATATACGTGTAAAAAGCCTTGGGATTTTCCTCAATCCTGTTTGTCAATGACTTTTCATGACCCTTTTTAGCCTTCCTGACTCCTTGCTTAAGTTCCTTCCTACTGTCTTTATATTCCTCAAGGGATTCGTCTGTTCCTAGCCTGCCAGCCCTTACGAATGCTTCCTTTTTCTTTTTGACTAGGCTCACAATATCCCGCGTTATCCAAGGTTCCCGAAACTTGCCAAACTTATCCTTCCTCCTCACTGGAACATGCTGGTCCTGGATTCTAATCAACTGACATTTGAAAGACTCCCACATGTCAGATGTTGATTTACCCTCAAACAGCCGCCCCAATCTAAATTCTTCAGTTCCTGCCTAATATTGTTATAATTAGCCTTCCCCCAATTTTGCACCTTCATCCGAGGACCACTCTTATCCTTATCCACAAGTACCTTAAAACTTACGGAATTATGGTCACTGTTCCTGAAATGCTCCCCCACTGAAACTTCGACCACCTGGCCGGGCTCATTCCCCAATACCAGGTCCAGTATGGCCCCATCCCTAGTTGGACTATCTACATATTGTTTCAAGAAGCCCTCCTGGATGCTCCTTACAAATTCTGCCCCATCCAAGCCCCTAGCACTAAGTGAGTCCCAGTCAATATAAGGGAAGTTAAAATCACCCACCACTACAACCCTGTTACCTTTACATCTTTCCAAAATCTGTCTACATATCTGCTCCTCTACCTCCCGCTGGCTGTTGGGAGGCCTGTAGAAAACCCCCAACATCGTGACTGCACTCTTCCTATTCCTGAGCTCCACCCATATTGCCTCGCTGCATGACTCCTCCGAGGTGTCCTCCCGCAGTACAGCTGTGATATTCTCCTTAACTAGTATTGCAACTCCCCCACCCCTTTTACATCCCCCTCTATCCCGCCTGAAGCTTCTAAATCCTGGAACCTGTAGCTGCCAATCCTGTCCTTCCCTCAACCAAGTCTCTGTAATAGCAGCAACATCATATTTCCAAGTACTAATCTAATCTCTAAGTTCATCTGCCTTACCTGTTATACTTCTCGCATTGTAACAAATGCACTTCAGACCACCAGTCCCGCTGTGCTCAGCAACATCTCCCTGCCTGCTCTTCCTCTCAGTCTTACTGGCTTATTTACTAGTTGCCCCTCATTTATTTCACTTGCTGTCCTACTGCTCTAGTTCCCACCCCCCTGCCGCACTAGTTTAAACCCTCTCGAGTGACACTAGTAAATCTCGCAGCCAGGATATTTGTGCCCCTCCAGTTTAGATGCAACCCGTCCTTCTTGTACAGGTCCCATCTGTCCCTGAAGAGATCCCAATGGTCCAAATATCTGAAACCCTCCCTTCTACACCAGCTGATCAGCCACGTGTTTAGCTGCACGATCTTCCTATTTCTCGCCTCAATGGCACGTGGCACAGGGAGTAATCCAGAGATTACAACCTGAGAGGTCCTGTCTTTTAGCTTTCCACCTAACTCCCTAAACTCCCCCTGCAGGACCTCGTCACTCTTCCTGCCTATGTCGTTGGTACCACAACCTCTAGCTGTTCACCCTCCCCCTTCAGAATGCCCCCTGTTTGTTCAGAGACATCTTTGACCCTGGCACCAGGGAGGCAACATACCATCCTGGAGTTTCTTTCACGTCCACAGAAGCGCCTATCTGTGCCCCTGACTATAGAGTTCCCGATAACTATTGCTCTTCTGCGCTTTGTCCCACCCTGCTTAACAACAGTGCCAGCCATGGTGCCACTGCTCTGGCTGCTGCCTAAGTGCTCCTAAGTGCATCCAGTTGCCGCTCCACCCGATCCATGCTGTCTGTGAGGAGCTGCAACTGGGTACACTTCCTGCAGATGTAATCGTCCGGAACGCTGGAAGCGTCACGGACATCCCACATCTCACAGGTGAAGCACTTCACCCCTCTAACTGACATTTCCAGCACTAATTAATAAATTAATTTAAAATAAATAAATTCTTATAAAATCCTTACTAAATTGTTATAATTAACTATATGGTCGCTAATGCTAGATTCCTACTATAAATATTAAATGCTAACTAAATACAGTAATCTCCTCCCTCTGGTTTAGTTACTCTACTTATTAATTAGTTAATTAAGGTTTTAATCAATTTTTATCAATGTTTTATTTTCAAATTCAGTACAGATTCCCTCCCAGCCAATCAGGTCACAGCTTTCCTGTGAAGTCACTTTTTCAGTTTTTTTTCCAGTTTTTTTTTTACCAGAGGTAAGTTTTTTATACTTACTGGTCCGGAACTCCGCCCTTCGAGTCTTCTCCCTGGATGTAGGCCGCGAATCCCTGAGGTAAGTTTTTTATACTTACTGGTCCGGAACTCCGCCCTCCGAGTCTTCTCTCTGGCTGCAGGCCGCAAACCCCCGAGGTAGGTTTTTTATACTTACTGGTCCGGAACTCCGCCCTTCGAGTCTTCTCTCTGGCTGTAGGCCGCAAACCCCCGAGGTAGGTTTTTTATACTTACTGGTCCGGAACTCCGCCCTCCGAGTCTTCTCTCCTGAACTAAATTCTGCCTTAGATAGCCTTATAAGATACCTCAGAGATCTGAAAATTTTCTCAGTGACCTCAGCCTTGATGAAAGCCTGTCTCCCTGCATGCAAAGCATTCAAATCTTTCGAAAAAATGGATCTAATTGCAGTACCTTCTAGAGCAGGAGGACTGTCGCACAGTACAGAAGATGGTCACACCCCTCAGGATAGGGTCTTCTGATTTGGTCAGGGACAGGAGCGTATGGCTGCAGCTGAGGCAGGTAAGGGGACCCAGAGGGCAGGAGTGCAGGAGCCTCAGCCTTTGTGATTGTCCAACAGGTTTGAGGTTGTTTCAGCTTTTTTGGATGCGAATGGGGGCTTCTGGGTGGATGAGCAACCTGACCATGGCACCATGGTGCAGGAAGCCATTCAAGTGGAGGGAGAAAAAAGGAATGTAGTGGTAGTAGGGCACAGTAGAGACAGGGGGATTGACACTGTTCTCTGCAGCAAAGAGTGAGGATTCGAGACATCTGCTCAGGGCTGGAGAGGAATTTACAGTGGGAAGGGGAGGATCCAGTCATCATGGCCATGCAGGTACCAATGACATAGGCAGGACAAGGAAAGAGGTTATGCATAGTCGCTATGAGGAACTAGGCAACAAATTAAGAAGCAGAACCTCAAAGGTAATAATCCTTGGATTAGCACAGGGCAAATAAGATTCTAGAAATTAATGCATGGTTCAAAGACTGGTGTGGTAGAAGTGGGTTCCAGTTCATGGGGAAAGTGGCGGTTATACTGTTGGGACAGTCTACACCTGATCTGTGCTGGGGCCACTGTTCTAGCGAGCCGCATAACTAAGGAAGTAGAGAGGGTTATAAGCTTAATGCTGGGGGCAAGGGATCAAATTTGGGAAGATATGGGAAATCAAGGAGTAGAGTCAAGGCAAGAGAGAAAGGTATTAATATGGAAAATGATAAACAGACTGTGACAGGAAGGGACAGAGCATACAAATCTAAGAGTAAACTAACTGATAAGGCTAGAGGTTACAAACATATTAAAAGGACTAAAGTAAAGGCTCTTTATCTGAATACACGTAGCATTCAAAACAAAACATATGAACTGAGAGCACAAATAGAAATAAATGACTAAGATCTGAGAGCCGTTACAGAGACATGGCTGCAGGATGACATAGATTGGGACCTGAATATTGAAGGGTACATGGCATTTAGGAAGGACAGCAAGCTCGAAAAAAGTGAAGTGGTAGCTCTGTGGTATTAGCACAATAGAGAGGGATGACCTTCGTTCAGGAAACCAGGATGAAGAAGTAACTTGGGTAGAGATGAGAAATAATAAAGGCAAGAAGTCACAGACCACCTAATATTAACCACACTGTAGGATGGGGTATAAAGGAAGAAATAATGGTAGCTTTTCAGAAAGGTACAGCGATAATTATGGGGGATTTTAACCTACATACAGACTGGAAAAATCAGATGGGCAAAGGTAGCCCAGATGAGGAGTACATAGAATGTTTTTGGGATAATTTCCTGTAACAGTACATTCTGGAGCCAAACAGAGAGCAGGCTATACTAGACCTGATGGTGTACTAAGAGATAGGATTAAATAATGACCTTATAGTTAACGCACCCCTAGGTAGCAGCGATCATAATATGATTGAATTTTACATTCAGTTTGAAGGAGAGAAGAATGGTTTGAAGACAAGTATTTTAAACTTAAATAAGGGCAAGTATGAGGGTATGAAAGCAGGTGAACTGGCAAAACTGGCTTTTAGTTTTGGTTGCAGCAGCTTTGACAGAAGCGGAGGTACGGTGCGAACTTGCAGCTGGGAGGTCAGTTTCAGTGTAAGTTAAAGTTAATTCCTTTTGTTTTCGGACGACCAGGGGACTGCTGGGTAAGTAAAAACTATATATTTGGATGGTTTAAAATCACTTTCTTTTAATTTTGGTTGCAGCAGCTTTGACAGAAGCGGAGGTGCGGAGCGAACTTGCAGCTGGGAGGTCAGTTTCAGTGGAAGTTAAAGTTAATTCCCTTTTGTTTTTGGAGGACCAGGGGACTGCTGGGTAAGTAAAAACTATATATTTGGGCGGTTTAAAATCACTTTCTTTTCGTTTTGGTTACAGCAGCTTTGACAGAAGCGGAGGTGCGGAGCGAACTTGCAGCTGGGAGGTCAGTTTCAGTGTAAGTTAAAGTTAATTTCCTTTTGTTTTCGGAGGACCAGGGGACTGCTGGGTAAGCAAAAACTATATACTTGGGCGGAAAAGATGGTAAAAGAGGGGGGGGTGTGGCATTGTTAATCAAGGAGAGTATTACAGCGGCAGAAAGGACGTTTGAGGACTCGTCTACTGAGGTAGTATGGGCCGAGGTTAGAAACAGGAGAGGAGAGGTCACCCTGTTGGGAGTCTTCTATAGACCTCCGAATAGTTCCAGAGATGTAGAGTAAAGGATAGCGAAGATGATTCTCGACAGGAGCGAGAGTAACAGGGTAGTTGTTATGGGGGACTTTAACTTTCCAAATATTGACTGGAAATACTATAGTTCGAGTACTTTAGATGGGTCAGTTTTTGTCCAGTGTGTGCAGGAGGGTTTTCTGACACAGTATGTAGACAGGCCAACCAAGGGCGATGCCACATTGGATTTGGTACTGGGCCAGGTGTTAGATTTAGATGAAGGTGAGCACTTTGGTGATAGTGATCACAATTCGGTTAGGTTTACCTTAGCGATGGGCAGGGACAGGTATATACCGCAGGGCAAGAATTATAGCTGGGGGAAAGGAAATTATGATGCGATTAGGCAAGATTTAGGATGCGTAGGATGGGGAAGGAAACTGCAGGAGATGGGCACAATCGAAATGTGGAGCTTAATCAAGGAGCAGCTACTTCGTGTCTTTGATAAGTATGTACCTGTCAGGCAGGGAGGAAGTTGTCGAGCAAGGGAGCCGTGGTTTACTGAAGAAGTTGAAGCGCTTGTCAAGAGGAAGAAGGCGGCTTATGTTAGGATGAGACGTGAAGGCTCAGTTAGGGCACTTGAGAGTTACAAGCTAGCCAGGAAGGATCTAAAGGGAGAGCTAAGAAGAGCAAGGAGAGGACACGAGAAGTCATTGGCAGATAGGATCAAGGAAAACCCTAAGGCTTTCTCTAGGTATATCAGGAATAAAAGAATGACCAGAGTTAGATTAGGGCCAATCAAGGATAGTAGTGGGAAGTTGTGTGTGGAATCAGAGGAGATAGGGGAAGCATTAAATGAATATTTTTCATCAGTATTTACAGTAGAGAAAGAAAATGTTGTCGAGGAGAATACTGAGATTCAGACTGTGAGGCTAGATGGGATTGAGGTTCACAAGGAGGAGGTGTTAGCAATTTTGGAAAGTGTGAAAATAGATAAGTCCCCTGGGCCAGATGGGATTTATCCTCGGATTCTCTGGGAAGCCAGGGAGGAGATTGCAGAGCCTTTGTCCTTGATCTTTATGTCGTCATTGTCGACAGGAATAGTGCCGGAAGACTGGAGGATAGCAAATGTTGTCCCCTTGTTCAAGAAGGGGAGTAGAGACAGCCCTGGTAATTATAGACCTGCGAGCCTTACTTCGGTTGTGGGTAAAATGTTGGAAAAGGTTATAAGAGACAGGATATATAATCATCTTGAAAAGAATAAGTTCATTAGCGATCTTCAGTGCGGTTTTGTGAAGGGTAGGTCGTGCCTCACAAACCTTATTGAGTTTTTCGAGAAGGTGACCAAACAGGTGGATGAGGGTAAAGCAGTGGATGTGGTGTATATGGATTTCAGTAAGGCGTTTGAGAAGGTTCCCCACGGTAGGCTATTGCAGAAAATACGGAAGTATGGGGTTGAAGGTGATTTACAACTTTGGATCAGGAATTGGCTAGCTGAAAGAAGACAGAGGGTGGTGATTGATGGCAAATGTTCATCCTGGAGTTTAGTTACTAGTGGCGTACCGCAAGGATCTGTTTTGGGGCCACTGCTGTTTGTCATTTTTATAAATGACCTGGAAGAGGGTGTAGAAGGGTGGGTTAGTAAATTTGCGGATGACACGAAGGTCGATGGAGTTTTGGATAGTGCCCAAGGATGTTGTAGGGTACAGAGGGACATCGATAGGCTGCAGAGCTGGGCTGAGAGATGGCAAATGGAGTTTAATGCGGAAAAGTGTGAGGTGATTCACTTTGGAAGGAGTAACAGGAATGCAGAGTACTGGGCTAATGGGAAGATTCTTGGTAGTGTAGATGAACAGAGAGATCTTGGTGTCCAGGTACATAAATCCCTGAAAGTTGCTACCCGGGTTAATAGGGCTGTTAAGAAGGCATATGGTGTGTTAGCTTTTATTAGTAGGGGGATCGAGTTTCGGAGCCACGAGGTCATGCTGCAGCTGTACAAAACTCTGGTGAGGCCGCACCTGGAGTATTGCGTGCAGTTCTGGTCACCGCATTATAGGAAGGATGTGGAAGCTTTGGAAAGGGTGCAGAGGAGATTTACTAGGATGTTGCCTGGTATGGAGGGAAGGTCTTACGAGGAAAGGCTGAGGGACTTGAGGTTGTTTTCGTGGGAGAGAAGGAGGAGGAGAGGTGACTTAATAGAGACATATAAGATAATCAGAGGGTTAGATAGGGTAGATAGTGAGAGTCTTTTTCCTCGGATGGTGATGGCAAACACGAGGGGACATAGCTTTAAGTTGAGGGGTGATAGATATAGGACAGATGTTAGAGGTAGTTTCTTTACTCAGAGAGTAGTAGGGGCGTGGAACGCCCTGCCTGCAACAGTAGTAGACTCGCCAACTTTAAGGGCATTTAAGTGGTCATTGGATAGACATATGGATGAAAATGGAATAGTGTAGGTCAGATGGTTTCACAGGTCGGCGCAACATCGAGGGCCGAAGGGCCTGTACTGCGCTGTAATGTTCTAAAAAAAAAAGGATTGGTCAATAGAGATGCAGTGGCAGACATTTAAGGAGATATTTCAGAATACACAGAATAGATACATTTCAACGAGAAAGAAAAATTCCAAGGGGGGACCCGCCATCCGTGGTTAACTAAAGATCGTATCAAACTTAAAGAAAATGCATATAATTGGGCAAAGGTGGGAGGCAGGTCAGAAGATTGGACAGAATATAAAAAACAGCAAAGGATAACAAAGATTGATTGGGAAGGTAAAATTAAAGTAGGAGAGAAATCTAGCTAGAAATATAAAGACAGTAAGAGTTTCTATAGATATTTTAAAAAGAAAATAGTTAACAAAGTAAGTGTTGGCCTGAAAGAAAGTGCGTCTGGGGAACTAATAATGGATAATAAGGAGATGGCAGATGAGCTGAACAGGTATTTTGCATCGGTCATCACTATTGAGGAGACAAGTAACATCCCAGTATTAGCTATAAGTCAGGAAATGGAAGGGAAGGAAGAACTCAAGAAAATTACCATCACAAGGAAAGTGGTACTGAATAAATTGTTGGAACTGCGGGCTGACATGTTCCTGGGTCCTGAAGGACTTCATCCTAGGGCGTTAAAAGAAGTGGCTAGTGAGATAGTTTCGAGGAAGTTTCCGTTAGATTGGAAAATAGCGAATGTAACTCTTTTTTCAAAAAGGGAGGCGGACAGAAAGCAGGAAACTACAGGGCAGTTAGCTTAACATCTGTCTTAGGGAAAATGTTAGAAGCTATGATTAAAGATGTTACAGCAGGGCATTTAGAAAAATTCAAGGTGATTAGGCAGAGTCAACATGGTTTTGAGAAAGGGAAATCATGTTTAACCAATTTATTGGAGTTCTTTGAGGGAGTTACATGTGCTGTGGATAAAGGAAAACCATTGGATGTATTGTATTTATATTTCCAGAAGGCATTTGATAAGGTGCCACATCAAAGGTTATTCCAGAAAATCAAAGCTCATGGTGTAGGGGGTAACATATTGGCATGGATAGAGGATTGGCTAGCGAACAGGAAACAGAGAGAAGGCATAAATGGGTCATATTCTGGTTGGCAAGTTGTAAGGAGTGGTGTGCCACAGGGATCTGTGCTGGGGCCTCAACTTTTTACAATTTATATAAATGCCTTCGATGAAGGGACCAAAGGTATGGTTGCTATATTTGCCGATGACACAAAGATAGGTAGGAAAGTAAGTAGTGAAGAGGACATAAGGGGGCTACAAAGGGATATAGATAGGTTAAATGAGTGGGCAAAGACCTGGCAAATGGAGTAGAATATGGGAAAGTGTGAAATTGTCCATTTTGGCAGGAAGAATAAAAAAGAAGCATATTATCTAAATGGTGAAAGATTGCAGAGCTCTGAGATGCAGAGGGATCTGGGTGTCCAGTGCATGAATCGCAAAAGGTTAGTATGCAGGTACAGCATGTAATTAGGAAAGCTAATAGAATAGTATCATTTATCGCGAGGGGAATTGAATACAAAGTACGGAATTTATGCTTCAGCTATACTGGGCATTGGTGAGACCACATCTGGAGTACTGTGTACTGTACTGGTCTCCTTATTTAAGGAAGGATGTAAAGGTATTGGAAGCAGTACAGAGAAGATTTACTGGACTAATACCTGGAATGGGCACACTGTCTTATGAGGAAAGATTAGACAGGCTAGGCTTGTATCTGCTGGAATTTGAAGAGTTAGAGGCAACTTGATTGAAACATAAAAGATCCTGAGGGGGTCTTGACAGGGTGGATGTGGAAAGGATGTTTCTCCTTGTGGGAATATCTCGAACTAGGGGTTGCTGTTTACAAATAATGGATCGCCCATTCAAGACGGAAATGAGGAGAAATTTTTCTCGCAGAGAATCATGAGTCTTTGGAATTCTTTTCCTCAAAAGGCGGTGGAAGCAGAGTGTTTGAATATTTTGAAGGCCGAGGTAGATAGATTCTTGATAAGCAAGGGGGTGAAAGGATATCAGGGGTATGTGGAAATGTGGAGTAATCAGTTCAGACGTGAACTTATTGAATGACGAAGCAGGCTCGAGGAGTCAAGTGGTCTACTCCTGCTCCTGATTCGTATGTTCATTCACCACTGCGTGATTCCTTTCACAAAGCCCATTGCTGAAAGGACTTTCAGCTGCAGTATTCATAACCATAATGTTCATGTTTTCACACATATCCCTGAACTCATCATTGGCAAATTCCCCTCTATTATCACTCAGAAACTTAGCTGGTGCCCCAAGCCCAGTCCCTGTCCATTTCTCCATAATTTTGTCTATAACCACCCTTTTGTCCTGACTATTTATTATTGTAGAAAGACTAAATCTAGTTGCTCGGTCTATAAAATGTAGAATGAAAATACTCTTGTCTTTGTCCCATACCTTTAAATCCATGGTAACTACTTTGTAAAAGTCACGTGCCAATGGAAGGCTGACAATAGGACGTAATGGTGAACTCCCATTCATTTTACAGATCTCACACTTTTCACTAATCTCTTCTATTATCATCGTATACTCTCCATCAATCACACCTGCATCTTTTAGTAGGGGTTTTAATCTCTGACAAGAAGGGTGAGCTAATTGCCTGTGCAACTTTCAGACAATTTGCCTTTTATCTTCTGATTCATAACACCTGATGACATCAGTACTTCTCCAACACACTGACTAGAAGTATCAGGTTTTGTTAAGGGGATACAATAATGACCTGACTGGGTAAATTGCAAATTCACTGGCTTCCCAAAAACAATTGCCTTATCATGTTCGATATCAAGTTTCATCTGTGCCTTTTTCATTGAAGGCTTACTCAAGAGACTACATCAGTACTGATAAAGTGGCTTACCCCAGTTATTTTATATGGGATTACTACTCTCTTCAGTGACTTCAATGTCTTGTCATCACCAAACCGAAAGCTGGTGGTACTTTTATATTCCTTAACCTTGTGTCGATCCTTACTACTGAGTGAATCCAGATAACACTGTAACCAATCAGCTGCACATATTATAGATGTACAAGCACTGTCCAGTACTGCACAGTTGAACGAATCCACAAACAACACAATCATCACAGGACGAAAACCCCTTGTGACTTGTACAATTCTTTCAGATCCATCAGTATCTTCCTCTTCTGCCCCAGAATTTTCTGCATCATGTGTTATTTCGAAGACTCTGCCCCTCCGCTTTGGGCAGTTCATTACATAATGATACTTTGAGTCACATCTGAAGCACCTATTAACTGTTCCTTGGGCACTCCTGGGATTCATTCACCTATGAGTGCTGTTTCAGCCCTGTCTTCCACTGTAATATTCAGAGCTGCTAAAGGTGCTTTCATCCTCATTCCTCCTGTCTTTAACTCTTCCATTGTACTTCGGCCTGCTTCCGGTACCTGGATTATTTCTAAATCTTGTAAACATTGAGTCCTGCATTCTTTGTGTCACCGCAGGATACCCTGCTTGTTCTACCAGGACTGCAGGAAATGACTGTTTTCTCAGGAATGATTTTAAGGCCACAGACATTTGGTCCAATAGGGAGTCTTTGTCCAAGAACTGAATCCCAGTTAGAACCAGGAACATGTCCATATGCGACACCCTAATACAATCTATAAAAGCTAGCACTGAACCAGGGATCTCCAAATGGAATTTGATCAATCTTTTATACAGTCTGTTACAGTCCATGATGTATTCCTCCATTGAATAACCATCTGTTTTCCGAAATCTATCAAAGTCTGACCATGTCTCAATAGGTCATCTTTCTTGTAAACTTCATCCAGAAATCCTCACAGAAGATCCAACCCTTCAACAGATTCCAACTGACGAGAATTCAGTTCAGAAAACACTTTACTTCTGATTTTACTTTTGGTAGGAAGTGACAACACCAAGGCCATACCTTCTTTTCTTTTCGGTAGAGATGTAACCCGTGTCCACGTATTCACTTCATTCTTCCATTGGTCATATGGTGCAGACACTGACAACACCGGAGGGTAATCATACACTGACAATTTGTACTTGCTTTTTGCCATATTTTTCACAATGGCACTTGAGGCTTTAGTTTTCTAACCAAAAAGAATTTCCTAATTTTCAAACTTCAACTCTATAACAAACTTCAGCTTGTTATAGAAGGATAAGGCTGGAGCCTATATTTACTCAGTTTCACATTTATTGTGCAGAAAAAAAGGATTACAAACGTGCAGCTCTAAGCACAAAACCCTCTCCCAGTCCCAGTGAGTGTCTGCTTTTAAGTACTCCACTAAAACCATATTAACTCCCTTCACCTGTATATAACCACACAATTAATAACCCTCATGATTTTGAATACCACCATCAAATTTCCTCTCAGCCTTCTCTTCTCTAAGGAGAACAATCCAAGATCCCCCAATCAAAACACGTAACTGATGTCCGTCATTCCTGGAACCATTCTCGTGAATCTTTTTTCCACACTCTCGAAAGTCTTCATATCCTTCCCAAAGTACGATGTCCAGAACTGCACACAACACTCCAGTTCAGTGTGAACCAGCATTTTATAAAGGTTCATCCTAACCTCCTTGTTTCTGTACTCTATGCCTCTATTCATAAAGTCCAGGATCTCGTATGCCTTTTTAAAGACTTTCTCAACCAGCCATGCAACCTTCATTGATTTGTGCACATATATCCCCAGGTCTCTCTTTTCCTTCATCTCCTTTAGAATTGTAAACTTTCTTTTATATTGTCTCTCTTCATCCTTTATTGAGATAAGTTGACCGTGCTGACTGGAGGTAATCAGCTTAATTTCCCTTTAGCCAGCTTTGTGCTCACAGTTCACCATTCCCTCCTCCACTTCATTAAGTTTCACAAAATGAACAACTCCAGAGTCTAGGTTGTGAGAAAATGAATCAACATTTAAATAGAATGACCTGGAAGGTATTATACAGAAACAGGCCATTTGGCCCATCGGCTCTATTCTGGTGTTTATGCTCCAGATGATGACTTCAATGGAGAGTGAGATTGGGGGGGTGTGAAACCAGCATTACACCAGATCCCGTCAGTTTCCTGACAAGCAGCTTAGATTAAAGTTGCCCCCAGTCTATCTCAGGTCTGTGCTTAACCCCACCCAGACTCAGACAGCTGCAGTCCTTATATGGGCTCTCAAGCCAGGACCTGCATCATCCCTCCACATTATAATGGAGGTGGTTATGTCACATGACATCACAGTGAAAACCATGGCAACCCAGGGGGAAGTGGCTGTCACCAGGAGCTGACGTGCAGATGCTGAAAAGCTCTCGACAAGTAAGGAGAAAGTTTGTTTAAAGCTTACCAAAGTCTTCAGCATCTGTGGAGATCCAAATCGTTTCTTAATACAACTCAGTTTTTAAATTGATCAGGATCTGTGGAAATCGAAACAATTTGTTTAAAGAATTCCATTTGTAAACTGAATCAAATCTGTGGGGATCGAAAACTGTTTACAGAATTCAGTTATTAAATTTGTCAAATTAGAACTGGACAGATAATTCTTCATATCATCAGGACAAAGTCATCGAGGGAGACAAAGGGTGACTTCAGGCTGTGAGTAAATGAAAGAAGGAATTCCTGTTTGAGAAATACGCCAAGAATTGAAATGGTTTAACAGTGAGATTTCCATTCATATTGAACAGGAATAGTCACAGCAAATATGTTTGCAGCCTGAGGTCCAGGCCCAGGGGAAGCCCTAGGTAATCCTGGAGGGATGGAAATGGGTCATTGACCCAGTGTTAAATGTCTCCACCTTACTGTCATTAGCAGCCAGGGAGAATCAGCTCTTTAATCTCCGTGTATCATCAGACATTGTTGGAAGAATGTATACAGGGTTGTACAT
Source organism: Heterodontus francisci (assembly GCF_036365525.1). Taxonomy (NCBI): domain Eukaryota; kingdom Metazoa; phylum Chordata; class Chondrichthyes; order Heterodontiformes; family Heterodontidae; genus Heterodontus; species Heterodontus francisci. The sequence goes on along the minus strand of NC_090380.1, from coordinate 14,618,564 downwards.
GAGTACAGTAGTGGAAGGTTCGTATATAATGGGCTTCAGCTAAAGAAATATTCATTGGAATTCAGGGTGGAGAGTGTGACGAGGAAACAAAGAGCTTTTTTGAGGTGCGGGATCCATTTTGGGAGGCACCAGGCCCTGGTTACAATACAGAAGCAGAGTCTTTACCCCATCATACATATACCAGCTCTTTGAAAGGGGTCTATGATTAATCCCACTCCTCTGCTCTTTCCCCACAGCCCTGCAACATTTTCCGCTTCTGGTATTTATCCAATTCCCTTTTGAAATTTATTTTTGAATCTGCTTCCATCACCCTTTTAGATCACAACAATTGGCTAGGTCAAAAACATGTTTCCACATGTCCCCCCTGGGGCCTTTGCTAATTCCCTTAAATCTGTGCCTTCTGGTCATTGAGCCTCTGTCACTGGAAATAGTTTCTCCATATTTACTCTGTCAAAACCCTTGAAGATTTTCAACACCTACATCAAATCTCCCCTTAACCTTCTCTGTTCTGAGGGAAACAACCCCAGTTTCTCTAATCTCTCCACTAATTGAAGTCTTTCACCCCTGGTACCATATCTCCACTTGAGATAACCTTGATTTAATATCTCATTCAAAATATGCACCACTGACACTGCAGCACTCCAATGAAGTGTCGGTCAGATGATGTGCTCAGGTTTCAGGAGTGTGACTTGAACCCACAGCTTTCTGAGCCACAGCTGATTGCTGTTGGGATCTTATTACAGATCTGTCATTGCTGTTTCACAAACTGCCCACTGGTACAAAACTGGCTCTGAAATGAAACTTTCTGCCTTTCCAAAGGTGTGTTATGGTCGACCCCATCAAGCACTGTCAATCTCAGGCCTTCACAATAGGCAGCAGTTGTGCTAATGTAACTGATGTCTGATGTTCAAAATCAAACCCCAGCACAATATGCAGGCCTCCTTAGTGCTTAACAGGAACAAAGCAATTATCACAAAATACATTCACTGTCAAACACTGGCAGCTTTGTGCTGAAGTACTCAGACTCTTCAAACCAAGGCCTAACCTCAGGGGCCGAACATCAGGGGCCTCGCCTTGTGGTGGCCGAGGTGAAGGGTTTGGGTTGGGACTCCTACATATTATTAGACAATGATACTAAATGTCACCTATTTATTCCGGTGTCAAATCATTGCACACAGAATCATGAAAAGCCATGTTTACACTGTTTCCCTTGAGTATTAAAGATTAAGGTGTGATCTATTTGAGGTGTTTAAATAAGTGAAGGATTTGAAAGGTAGAAAGAGAGAAACTATTTCCTGAAAATTATCCCTTCTCCCTGTATAAGATCACCTGCCATGAAGGAGGTGAATCCTTTTGAATTTCATCTGCAGCCAACTTTCTCACATTCCTCATTACACCAACTACTGTCACAAATGCAAAACAATATCAGGATCTAATGTCCATTCTTGTAATAAGTTGACCATGCTGACTGTGGGTAATCAGCTTCATGCCTCTTTAGTCAGCTTTGTGCTGACAGTTCACCATTCCCTCCTCCACTTCATTAGTTTCACAAAATGAACCACTCCAGAGTCTAGGTTGTGAGAAAATGAATCAATATTTAAATAGAATTACTTGAGGAGTTCAATCAAATTACACAGAAGGTATTGTACAGAAACAGGCCATTTGGCCCATCAGCTCGATACTGGTATTTATGTTCCCAGTGATGACTTCAATGGAGAGTGAGATTGGGTGGAATGTGAAACCAGCATTACACCAGATCCCATCAGGTTCCCGACAAGCGGCTTAGATTAAAATTCCCCCCAGTCTATCTCAGGTCTGTGCGTAACCTCACCCAGACTCAGACAGCTGCAGTCCTTATATGGGCTCTCAAGCCAGGACCTGCATCATCCCTCCACATTATAATGGAGGAGGTTATGTCACATGATGTCACAGTGAAAACCATGGCAACCCAGAGGGAAGTGGCTGTCACCAGGAGCTGACGTGCAGATGCTGAAAAGCTCTCGAGAAGTAAGGAGAAAGTTTGTTTAAAGCTTACCAAAGTCTTCAGCATCTGTGAAGATCCAGATCGTTTCCTAATACAACTCAGTTTTAAAGTTCATCAGGATTTGTGCAAATCGAAACAATTTGTTTGTAGAATTCTGTTTCCAAATTGATCCAAATCTGTGGAGATCGAAAATTTTTGTTTCCAGATTTCACTGCTTAATTTCATCAGAATAGAACTAGACAGATCATTCTTTACAAGATCAGGGCAAAGTCATCGAGGGAGAAAAGGGTGACTTCAGGCTGTGAGTAAACCAACAAAGAAATTCCTGTTTGAGAATTACCCCAAGAATTGAAATTGTTTGAGTGAGATTTAGCTTCAGATTGAACTGGAAAGGTTTCAGCAAATAAAACAAGGACAGGGAATTGGGGCTGAAGAGCCAGGAATGCCTCCTTTCTGTTTCGTTTCCATGGAAACGCTTGCAGTCCAAGGTCCAGGCCTAGTGGCAGCCCTTGGTAATCCAAGACTGTCGTAAATGGGTCATTGACCCAGTATTAAACATCACCCTACTTCCTGTCATTAGAAACCAGGGAGAGAATCAGCACTCTAATCTCCAAGCATCAGAAGGCATTATAAGAAATTGGATAAACTCAGAATGGACTTGTAGAGGGATGTGGCTACAATAATGGAAGGTTCATGTGTAAGGAGTTTCAATTAAAGAAATATCCATTGAATTTAGGGTGGAATTGGGACGAGGAAACAAGAGCATTTATGAGAGGGAAAGGTTCAATTAGGGAGGCACCAGGCTCCCGTACTCTCAGACACACCAAATTCCCCATCACACATCATCTCCAATCTCACACATCACTCCTGTACTCTCAGACACACCACATTCCCCATCACACATCATCTCCAATCTCACACGTCACTCCTGTACTCTCAGAGACACCACATTCCCCATCACACATCATCTCCAATCTCACACATCACTCCTGTACTCTCAGACACACCACATTCCCCATCACACATCATCTCCAATCTCACACGTCACTCCTGTACTCTCAGACAGACCACATTCCCCATCACACATCATCTCCAATCTCACACACCACTCCTGTACTCTCAGACACACCACATTCCCCATCACACATCATCTCCAATCTCACACATCACTCCTGTACTCTCAGACACACCACATTCCCCATCACACATCATCTCCAATCTCACACGTCACTCCTGTACTCTCAGACAGATCACATTCCCCATCACACATCATCTCCAATCTCACACATCACTCCTGTACTCTCAGACACAACACATTCCCCATCACACATCATCTCCAATCTCACACATCACTCCTGTACTCTCAGACACAACACATTCCCCATCACACATCATCTCCAATCTCACACATCACTCCTGTACTCTCAGACACAACACATTCCCCATCACACATCATCTCCAATCTCACACATCACTCTTGTACTCTCAGACACACCACATTCCCCATCACACATCATCTCCAATCTCACACATCACTCCTGTACTCTCAAACACAACACATTCCCCATCACACATCATCTCCAATCTCACACATCACTCCTGTACTCTCAGACACACCACATTCCCCCATCACACATCACCTCCAATCTCACACATCACTCCTGTCCTCTCAGACACAACACATTCCCCATCACACATCATCTCCAATCTCACACATCACTCCCGTACTCTCAGATACACTACATTCCCCATCACACATCATCTCCAATCTCACACATCACTCCCGTACTCTCAGACACACCACATTCCACATCACACATCATCTCCAATCTCACACATCACTCCTGTACTCTCAGATACACTACATTCCCCATCACACATCATCTCCAATCTCACACATCACTCCCGTACTCTCAGACACAACACATTCCCCATCACACATCATCTCCAATCTCACACATCACTCTTGTACTCTCAGACACACCACATTCCCCATCACACATCACCTCCAATCTCACACATCACTCCTGTACTCTCAGATACACCACATTCCCCATCACACATCATCTCCAATCTCACACATCACTCTTGTACTCTCAGACACACCACATTCCCCATCACACATCACCTCCAATCTCACACATCACTCCTGTACTCTCAGATACACCACATTCCCCATCACACATCATCTCCAATCTCACACATCACTCCTGTACTCTCAGACACACCACATTCCCCATCACACATCATCTCCAATCTCACACATCACTCCTGTACTCTCAGATACACCACATTCCCCATCACACATCATCTCTAATCTCACACATCACTCCTGTACTCTGATACACCACATTCCCCATCACACATCACCTCCAATCTCACACATCACTCCTGTACTCTCAGACACACCATATTCCACATCACACATCATCTCCAATCTCACACATCACTCCTGTACTCTCAGACACACCACATTCCCCATCACACATCATCTCCAATCTCACACATCACTCCTGTACTCTCAGACACACCACATTCCACATCACACATCATCTCCAATCTCACACATCACTCCTGTACTCTCAGACACAACACATTCCACATCACACATCATCTCTAATCTCACACATCACTCCTGTACTCTCAGACACACCACATTCACCATCACACATCATCTCCAATCTCACACATCACTCCTGTACTCTCAGACACAACACATTCCCCATCACACATCATCTCCAATCTCACACATCACTCCCGTACTCTCAGAAACACAACACATTCCCCATCACACATCATCTCCAATCTCACACATCAACCCCATATTCCAGTCGTGCCATCTACTGAAGACAGGGGCAAATGTAAAACAGTCTAAGATTATTTGAAGTACATGTATTTAAATGCACTGTGTTTGGTAAATAAACTTGCAGAGATGCTGGCACAAGACTCCACATCGGATTATGATGTAATGGCCCTGGCTCAAAGAATGTGAGGATTGGGAACTTAATATTCCTAACTACAAAGTGTTCAGGAAAGACATGGCTGCAAGACGGTCAGGACAGGGAACTAAATAAACCAGCTTATAACATCTACAGAAAAGATAGTGAAAATGGTTGAGAGGGTGGTGGAAATATTCTTCCTCAAAGGGTGATCTATATTTGGAATGATTCACCAGGTAAGGGGATGAGTTCATGACATTTGAGGAGTTCACCATAGAGGCGGTAGCTGGGCTGTTGAGCTGATTTTCTAGAGCTGAAGTTAATGGATGAAATGACATTTTCTTCTGTCTTTATCCTCTTTTTATAGTGAGATTACAAAGTGAAGAATATACTGTGATCACAAAAATGTTCCCAACAGCAAGTAGTAAAATTAGCTCCTTCTTAATGGCTCTCTTAAAGAGACTGATCGATGATGATGATCTCATTCGACAGGAGATATCACATACCATATATAGACTGGGCCAGCAGTGGCCAGAATATATCCTCCTCACTTGCCGTTACTACCTCCGGCAACGTGTCTCACTCCCGGATGACCAGATGACTATCATTCTCAATACCATGGAGATGATTGTCAAAGACAATCTCAGCCTCATTACACCATCCGTGGCCGAGTCTCTCATCACTTCAGCTTCCATGCGAATGACAACATTAATCGAGGCACATCAGCAAAGCAGGGAAGCTGCATGTAACCTCATGGTGACCATTGGATTAAGGTATTTAGATGAAGTGCTGGCTGTTACACTGGAGGATATGAAGAAAGGGTATCCATCCCATGTGTATATGGTAAAAGCATTGATAAGGCTGTCAATAGTCCATGTCCACGGGATGGTCCCTTTCATGAAGTCCATTCTAGAGATCATGATTCCTGTAATGATGGAAGTAACATCTGATTACAATAAATCAGTGTCTGCCGCAGCACTGGGGGCTTTTAGCAAGAACATCCTGCTGTATGAGGATAATGTAGAGACACAGCCACAGCCAACGGTGACAATAGAATCCTTCGCCAATGAAATGAACACTGCCTTTGACCTGCTCTTCAATAAGTGGCTTGAGAAGGAGGAGTCTCCAATAAATATCGTAATAGTGGAGGCTCTGGGCTACACCACAGCTTTGATGCCCAAAGACAGCCTAGAGATCGAACTGCCAAGATTAATTCCTGGAATCTTGGCTCTGTATCGAATTCAGTCTGAACACCTTGCAATCACCCGTAGCCTGTCCCATATCATAGTTACTGCCATCAGTATTCGAAGTCAAAGTTTGAGAACACAGATGGAGGCTCTACTTAGTAACTTGCATGAAGAGCTTTGTGTTCCAGTGGATTGTGATAAGTGGCTTGTTGCAGAGAATCACAATCAGATCCTTGGCTGCTTCACCGTTCTAGCCCAGGATCATGTCAACTCACTCATGGAATTTCTTCTCCCCCAGCTGGAGACCAACAATCCACAAAATAGACAGGGAACACTAACTGTCCTCAAGCACCTTATCAGGGTTGTTCCTTCACAGTTGGAGAGCAGGAAGGTCCAGATTGTGGCTGGTTTGAAATCAGCACTTCGAGACAACAACACCAACAGCAACAACATAAAGAAGCTGATTGTGGAGACAATCGGTGCCATGGCCTATGAAGGGTTCCTCGATCTAGAGGGAGGAAGAACAATGGTGCAGTTTATCATCGAGCAGCATGTTCTCTCCACAGACTCCAGGAACCGAATCCCATTGGACAATGATGTTGATCTGGTTACCCATGAGGATTTGAGTGCACAGTGTGAAACCATGTTGTTTACCCTGACAGCTCTGGAGAGTATGGAAGATATACTCTGGCCCTTCCTGCTGCAATTCATGACCTTGACTCAATACAGCAAAGGGCTAAAAATTCTCTCTCACTGCTTAATACAACTAGCAAAGAAGAAGCTGCAATCTGGAGATGAGAATTATTTCCTAATTTATAAAGAGAAAGGAAATCTGCCCAGACCTCAGGCACTGCTGACTCGGCTTCTACTTATAGCTTGTTTTCCCGATGAGGGGGAAGGCCGTGGTTCTGCTGTACTGAGGTTACTTCAGGTCATGAGTTGCAGTATCCACCCAGCAACAGTGAAGGTATGGGAAGAGAAGATTCCATTGCTCGTTCAGGATTTGATGCAGAGTTCAGAGAAAAGCTTGCCCCAGCAAGAATGGGAGGAGAAATTGATCCTCTTCTTGTCTGAATCTCTGGAAGCAATTGATGACGAGCGATGGACCTGCCAGTTGAGAGATGACATAAACCAACAGATCACAATCTCCCATAGTTATCCACAGCAGAAGGGCTTTCTATTCAAATGTCTTGGGATGGTGCTGCAGCACACAAAGAGCACAGACATGAAGAAGGAGATACAACAAATGCTGCAGAGTGCTCAGCACGAGGAAACATTTGAGAGAGAGGGTGTGGCTGTTGGAATTGGTTTCTGTTCTATCACTCACTTTGAAACCACTTTCAGCAGCCTAGTGGATTACAGTCATTTAAACCTGTTGCAGAAGACCAGAAGTTTCCTTCATATTCAAAACGAAGAGTCTGATCTTCGGGTGGACAATGCTCAAAGCACAATGGTTCTCTGCTTTGGGTATCTGGCACTCAATGCCCCACCAGACCTTGTTTTACCCCGAATCGAGGACCACATTTTTCCATTTCTAAGAGACCAACTCTGCCAACTTGGACAGCGGCTAAAAGAAGAATCCCAGGACTTGACACTGAGACTGAGCCTGATAAAATCAGTGACTCTGATGGCCAGAGCAATGCAGTCCAGTAGCCAGACAGTGCCCCTGAATTTCAGCAGGAAAAGGGAGTTACTGAAATACATGCAACAACTGATTGGGGCAGAGCCAACAGGATTGCTACAAATCCCTATTCAACTCTCAGCAATGAATGCTTGCCTGCATCTACTCCAAGTCAACCCAAGATTAACTGAAGCTGAAAACTGTCAGTTACTCGACATTTGCTTGAGGAGTATTTTCACTTTGGTTCCTGTGGTCTCCAGCCAGGACCAGGATGGTACACCTGTGAATCCAGAAGGGGGAGAGACACTTCACAGTGAAAGTATGGCTGCTCTACTCAGGCTCCTGAAACAGGTTTTACTTCAGAACCTGTCCCCTCAGGGTTTCCAGTCCGTGTACAAGCTTGTAGATCACTGGGTAACATCACCAAGTGATTGTGAAAGGGAGAGAGCAGTAGACACCACCTTGAAACTGCTGGCTTTCTACTGGCAGGAGCTCAATGCTGAGAGTCACCAGACTGTGGACAATCCTGTAAAGAAATGGAAAATATCACCAAGGGATTGTGAAAGGGAGACAACAGTAGACACGACCTTGGAGCTGCTGAAATGTTATTTGCAGGCACTCAACACTGGAAATATAATAGCACCGATTGTCTCGGGGTCTGTAGTTGGTCGTCTGCTGCCACGATGTGCTGATCCCGTTCTTGCCGTGCGGCAGGGGGCCATGGACAGTTTACACATTCTACTGAAGTTCCAGGCCTGTTACCAAGGTTTGAGTGGAGAAGAGCAAAATGAGCAGGGGGAAATTCTGAAAACTATCGGCCAACGATTGGCGAGCACGGACAGCTCTGTCCTCTTTCAAGGATGCAGCGAGCTGGCACAGCTCATTTCCAAACACTTGCCCCAGGACCAGCTGGGAAACCTGCTCCTTACACTTTTCCAAGGCCTTGTTGACCATCACCCCATCTGTTCCAACATAGCTGCTGTTATCATGAGAAACATTGTCGAGAGACGTGGCCCTGAGCTGCAAGATCATCTCTCAGAGACCCTCGAGGCGCTGCACCAGCAAATGCAGACAATCACCCAAGAGCAAGTGAGATTCATAGTTGTCGACACCTTCACCCTCCTCACGTCCCAGCAGCTGCCAGCCGTTGTGCGTTGTCTCCTCCGGTTCCCTGGACCTGTGGACGAGGGCACCAAGTCCATCTGGAGATTAATAGCAAAGAAAACTCAGCTGACTATTCCCACCTTAAAACAACTCATCCAAGAGATGAACACATCCGTGCCATTGAAGGAAAGGAGCCATTCAGTGGCAGAGGATGACAGCCCTGATCCCCTGGCTGTTCTAACTGCTGTGTATGAGATCGTCTCCCAGCCGGAGTCTGCAGAGGCTGTAAACACCTTATATTCTGGCTTGTTCTCTGCTCTCTTAGTTCATCTGAGTCCCTGTATCTGTGAATTAAGGCAGACAGAAAACCAACTGCAGACACCATCGTGCGAAAGCCAAGACCAATACCTGTCTTCTGTGGAGACCCTGAAGACCATGTTGAATCGAGCGCAGAATGAACCGATTGTAAATTTCATCCAGGAGAAGGGAGGCTGGGATCTCATGCAGGAGCCGAACACCTACAACAAGGGGATTGCTCTGCTCGCTGAAGCCATGGGCTTATTCAGTCAGCACCAGTTGTTGGAGATTGTGATGGATCTTGCACCTTTCCTGTCAACTACACAGGAGGGTCAGGGAGTCACTGTGGCTGCCTTCTTCACTGAACTTTCAAAATGTTCATTCATCTCCAACATGGATCTTACTAACATCCTGGTGAATCATTTGATCAGGTGCCTATTTCATTCTAGTCTGGCTATCAGGGTGCTGTGTGCTAGAGGACTGGGCAATATTCCAATTGGTGTGATGGAGAGACACTCTGCAGACCTGTTGACAACAATGACTACCATACTGCAGAGTGAGGAATACCACGAGGAGGTGTTCATGATTGAAGTGACATCAACCCTCTCTAAGCTCTTGGACCAGCTCGGTGTCAACGTTGTCGGACCATTCTGTACTGCCATTGCAAAAGGAATCCGCCGTTTCTTTGAAGGGAAATCTGCCCAGGTTCGTGCTGCTGCATTTACCGTCTTTGGGTCTTTGGCCAAATGTGGATATGAACCTTTGAGGGCTTCCTTTAAGGAAGAGATCCACCTCAACCTGGTCAGTTTGTTACTGCACCTCGATGAAGAGAGTGAGGATGTCTGCAGGGCCTGTTTCTCCACATTGTGCTCAATCGCCCCTTTCATGGACTCGCAGAAGGTTTCTGCAATAATTCAGGAGTTTTCCTGGGAAGGCAGCCTGAAGTATGAGGGATTTTTAAACATCTTTTCCTCACAGTTGATCAAAGATTTTCCCAGGAGGATTGACTCATATATAAAATGCTGCATGTCCTTCCAGGAGATGGGGCCACGTCTCCGAGGAAATGCGGCTTTCTTATCAGCTGTCCTTACACAGAAAACTTCCCGCAGGAGAACATGGATAGAGAAACTCTGCTGTTTAAGGATCTCACGTTGATGATCCACTCAGCTCAACAGCCTCATCAATCATCTTTCACGTTTCCTTTTGTAAATATATATTTTTTTGAATTAGATGTAAATTATTAGGTAATAAATGTTAATTGTGTTATTACCCATGGAGTTCATGGTGAATGGATACAATACTGGAGGTGTGACTGGGCTGAACTTCATGCACCAGCTATCATTACATTCAGTCTCATTTGTTTACAGTGATTGAGCTCCCATTAAGACTTCATCTTGAGGTGTGGGTCGGGGAGCAAGATATTGGGCTGAATTTTTCCGGCCCATTGGAGGTGGGCTGGGAGGTGGGAGGGGTCGGAATATCAGGATGGGAGTATGATAACTTCACATCGTTACTGGATATTCCGCAAGGTGTCCAGCACGGCGGGAGGACCTCACGTTTACATGTGGCGGGAAGGTAATTAGGCCTTTTAAACAGGCAATTAACTTAAATTTGACCAGGTTTGTATCAGCTGGAGTTTAGAAGAATAAGAGGCGACTAGATTGAAAAATATAAGATCCTGAAGGGTCTTCGAGAGATACAGCACTGAAACAGGACCTTCGGCCCACCGAGTCTGTGTCGACCAACAACCACCCATTTATACTAATCTTACATTAATCCCATATTCCCTACCACATCCCTACCATTCTCCTACCACCACTACGGCAATTTACAATGGCCAATTTACCTATAAACCTGCAAGTCTTTGGTTGTGGGAGGAAACCAGAACACCTGGCGGAAACCCACACGGTCACAGGGAGAACTTGCAAGCTCCGCACAGGCAGTACCCAGAATCGAACCCACTGTAACTGTGAGGCTGCGGTGCTCACCACTGCATCACTGCAATGTTCCTTGCTGTTTGCTGAGCCCCCGACCTTTGTGTCATCAGGAAGTTTCAAGATTATGCTCTGTGTCATTTATACATATATCAAAAACAAATATGGATTCAACAATGACTCCTAAGTTACACCACTTACTCCCTTTTATCTATCAAGTTCTTCTGAATGTTTATTAATTTCACCTTCTTGTATTAGAAAAGTAAGTTAATCCTGAACCTTTCCAAAATGATTCCCCTCCCCCGCCCCACCTCTTATGAAATCAGATTATTCAAAGGAAAAAAAAAACAAACCTGGCACAACACATTCTAGACACCTCAATCATTTAAAAGAAGTCATGAATCTTTGACTCTGGTCAGTCTTGCAAACAATTGAGAAGATGGACAATGTAGTTAAAAGAATCCAGTTCCCACTCCAGTCCCTGCCACTTACAACGGTTGCATTCGTGTGAATGTGATTTGCTGCTATACATGATGGCTGGGAAAAATGGGTAAGGTTAAAAATAATTTCATTTACAGTTTCCAGAGGAAGGACAGTTAATATTCATGCGGCAGCTTGTGATAAAGGTAGTTGAAACGACAGAAACAAAAATGCTGAAAACACACACTATGTATCTGAATGAAAACAGCTGGACTTGGGTTTCGGATGATTCTACCTTTGGACATGACTAACTTTGTTACAAACTGCAATTATTCAACAAGTGATTTAATCTGTTTCATTGAAGCTGATTGACTGTCGGCCCAATTCACTGGAAAGATAAGAGTTCTTTTTTTCCTTTGGTCAGTCTGCACAAAATAAAAACTGAGCACTTAAGATGCTATAACTGGCAACTTTGACATTGGCATTAACCATTATGTATTTGTATTATCACTTTTTGGTAAATGTAAGTGACTGTCCGTTTTAAACATGGATGTTTTAAATGTTGGTAACTGTAACTATTTGCAGTAAGAGGAAAACTGCAATTAAAGGGGTAGAAATTACAGATTGAATTAGATGATGCAACTGTACCGGGATGCTTTTCTACTCTACAACAATACCAGCCAACAACTGAGACTGTGGCCCCGCAGTCTTCATGTCAGAACAATTCTCCTCACCAATCCTTGGCAGGCTGGATTTTCCTAGAGGCACATTGGGTCCACGGGGCTTCAGAGCCTTGTCAGGTAGAATGTGTCATTCCTTGGAAAATCTTATCCATTGTAGCTTGGGAGATTTTTGGAGAAGACTTCACACCATAGGGCAGTTTTGTGTAGGAGTATAACCCATGTGTGTATTTATCATGAGACTCTCGATGACTTTCTGAATCAACATTGAGCTGTACATAATCACGGATCAAATCCAACTTTGTGAATAACTTGGATCCTGCTAACTCCATGTACAAATCTTGACAGGTTGGCTATAGATACTGCTCATCATCCACTGCCAGTTGATTGTGGCTTTGTAATCCCAACATAGACTTATGATTTTGGCCAACTTGGGCACTATTACAATTGGGGTTGCCCAATAGCTGTAATCAGTTTTCACTGGCACACCATTCATATGAACATATGAATTAGGAGCAGGAGTCGACCACTTGGCCCCTCGATCCTGCCCCACCATTCAATAAGATCATGGCTGATCTGATTGTAACCTCAACTTCACATTCCTGCCTACCCCCAATAACCTTTCACCCCCTTGCTTATCAAAAATCTATCTACCTCTGCCTTAAAAATATTCAAAGACTCTGCTTCCACCGCCTTTTGAGGAAGAGAGCTCCAAAGACTCACAATCCTCCAAGAGAAAAATTTCTCCTCGTCTCTGTCTTAAATGGGCGACCCCTTATTTTTAAATAGCACCCTTAGTTCTGGATATTTTTAATGTCTTCAGTTCTAATGTGTCTTCAGGGGATGTTGAATGGTATATCTGAGACTCTCTCCCAGGCAGCAGTCAGACTGAATCTGCGAGTGTTTGGGGAAAGTCAATGACAACAAGAACTGCTTATGTTTATATAGCACCTTTGACAGTGTATAACATCCCAAGGCTTTTCACAGGAGCATTATCACGCCACAAAAGGAGAATATTAGGACAGGTGACTCAAAAGCTGAGTCAAAGATGTAGGTTTTTGGGAGCATCTTAAAAGAGGAAATAGAGGCGGAGAGGCAGAGAGGTTGAGGGAGGGAATTTCCAGCTCAGGACCCTCGCAGCTGAAGGCACGGCAACGAATGATGGGATGATGAAAATGGAGAATATATGAGGTCAGATTTGGATGAATGCGGAGATCTGAGGGTTATAGAGTTGGTGGACGTTACAGAGACGGGGAGGGACATGGCCAAGGAAAGCTTTTGAAACAATGATGAGAATTATAAAACATGAGACATTGCTGGATTTACATAACTCAAGACCACAGAAGACTAACGATGAGATGGTGGCATAGTGGTAATGTTACTGGTCTAGTCACACAGAGGTCCCAACTAATGCTCTGGGGTCATGAGTTCAAATCCCACCCTGACAGCTGGTGGAATTTAAATTCAGTTAATTAACAAATCTGGAATTAAAAACTATTCTCAGTAATGGTGACTATGAAACTACTGGATTGTTGTAAAAACCTATCTGGTTCACTAATGCCATTTGAGGAAGAAAATCTGTCCTTACCTGGTCATGCCTATATGTGACTCCTGTCCCACACCAGATTAATTGAGCAACAGCCTGACATAGTCATACTCACCAAATTATACCATGTAGCCAACGTCCCAGACACCTCCATCCCCATCCCTGGGTTTGTCCTGTCCCACCAGAGATGCTGGCACAGTGGTATAAAGTCAAGAGGGAGTGGCTCTGGGAGTCCTCAACATTCACTCCAGACCCCACAAAGTCTCAGGGCATCAAATCCAACATGGGCAAGGAAACCTCCTGCTGATTACCACCATCAGCCCCCACTCAGCTGATGAATCCGTACTTCTCCATGCTGAACACCATTTGGAAGAAGCACTGAGGTTGGCAAGGCACTGAATGTACTCTGGGTGGGGGACTTCAATGCCCATCACCAAGAGCTACACAGTTGCGCCACTGCTGGCCAAGTCCTGAAGGACATAACTGCCAGAGTGGGCCTGTGGCTCACGGTGAGGGAACCAAAAAGAGGTAAAAAACTGCTACTCCTCGCCCTCACCAATCTACCTGTTGCTGGTGCATTTGTACATGACAGTATTGGTAGGAGTGACTGCCACACGGCCCTTGTGAAGATGACGACCTGACTTCACATTGAGGATACCGTCCATGGTGTGGTGTGACATTACCACTGTACTAAATGGGATAGATTCAGAACAGATCTAGCAGCTCAAAACTGGGGATCCATGAGGTGCTGCGGACCATCAGCATTAGCAGCATTGCATGCAGCCACAATTTGTAACCTCATGACCCACCATATCACTCACTCTACTATTATCACCAAGCCAGGTGATCAACCCTGGTTCAATGAACAGTGCAGGAGAGCATGCCTGGTGCAGCTCCAGGTATAACAAAAAATGAGATGTAAACCCGGTGAAGCTACAACACATCACTACATGCATGCCAAACAGCAGAAGCAGCATACAATAGACAGAGCAAAGTGATCCCACAATGACTGAACCAGATCAAAGCTCTGCAGTCCTGCCACATCCATTTGTGAATGGTGGTAGACCATTAGCAATGTAACAGCAGAGGATGCTCCACAAACACCCCCATCCTCAGTTATAGGGGAGCCCAGCACATCAGTGCAAGAGACAGGCTGAATCATTTGCAACCATCTTCAGCCAGAAGTACCAAAGTGGATGATCCATCTCAGCCTCCTCCTGAGGTCCCCAGCATCACCGAGGCCTATCAAACTTATCACCTTTGTAAGATTATTAGGTCACTGCAAGCTACTAACCAGAGTACTAATTGTTAAAGTCTAGCAATTATAAATTTACAAATGGCTTATTATCATAAACTAGCATTTAGCTTTATTCAAAACCCTTCTTTGTAGTATGATAATGTGGAAAAACTTAGGAAATATGGCTCAATATAGACAAAATAAAAGCATTGAGATAAAAGCAATCAGCACAAAGACCCTTTTTTGTGTCCAACTTGTGTAAATCAGAAATGTTAGCAAACATCACAGAACGATCCTTGTTTGTTTCTGGAATGCATCCTTTAATACAAGACTAATCACTGATTGGAAGAGGGGAGGGTTAACTGTAAAGCTGCCAGGATAAATTGAATCCTGACTTTGCTACTGCACAGCAGAGAAGTTTGAACAACGACAAGAGAAACTATGAGAGAGAGAAAGAGAACCAAAAACTTGAGGACTCAAAGCTGCAAGAGAAATAGTCATGTGCTCTGCCGTCCAGTCTCTAATACAGGTAGTATCTGTGTTAGACTGTTAATTACTGCCTGAGTTTGTGACTATGGTTTATGTGAGAATTTAACAGACTTGTCCTTACCTTAATCTCAATAAAGTTGATTCATAAAAAGCTGTTGTGCTGCCAAGTCTGTTCCCACCTTAGAACAGTGTGAAAAAACAGCCCGATGTTATCAAATCTTACACCTTCTTCTTGAAGACAATGTAGAACTGCTTTGACTATTTGGAATATTGTGTGCAATTCTGGTCACCACACTACGAGAAGGATGTGGAGGCTTTGGAGAGGGTACAGAAGAGGTTTACCAGATGTTGCGTGGTCTGGAGGGTATTAGCTATGAGGAGAGGTTAGATAAATTCAAATTGTTTTCACTGGAACGGAGGTGGAGGAGCGACATGATAGGGGTTTACAAAGTTATGAGTGGCATGGACAGAGTGGATAGTCAGAAGCTTTTTCCCAGGGTGGAACAGTCAGTTCCTAAAGGACATAGGTTTAAGGTGCGAGGGGCAAAGTTTAGAGGGGAAGTGCGAGGCAAGTTTTTTACACAGAGGGTGGTGAGTGCCTGGAACTTGCTGCTGGGGGAGGTGGTGGAAGCAGATACGAGAGTGACGTTTAAGAGGCACCTTGACAAATACATGAATAGGATGGGAATAGAGGGATACGGACACCGGAAGTGCAGAAAGGTTTAGTTTAGACAGGCATCAAGATCGGCGCAGGCTTGGAGGGCCGAATGGCCTGTTCCTGTGCTGTACTGTTCTTTGTCTCTCTGATTCGCTGTGGACCAAGATATCGTCCATGTGACAAATCGCCCATTTTAGACCTTGTAGAATATTAGACATGGTCATTTGGAAGATTTCTGGTGCTGATGTTATACCGAATGGTAAGGATTGATGTAACTTCTTCTGATTGGTGTGATGAATGTTGTAAGCAGGTTTGATTTTTCGTCCAATGGACGTTGCCAAAAGGCGCTGTTCTTGTCAAGTATTGTGAATGTTAGGCTTTTTTACACCCCTTCAGGCAGTGTGTTCCAGATTCCAACCACCCTCTGGGTTAAAATGTTTTTCCTCAAATCCCCTCTAAACCTCCTGCTCCTTCCCTTAAATCTATGCCCCCTGGTTATTGACACCTCCGCTAAGGGAAAAGGTTTCTTCTTATCTACCCTATCTATGCCCCTCATATTTGGTATTCCTCAATCAGGTCCCCCCCTCAGCCTTCTCTGTTCTAAGGAGTCCAACTCCAGCCTATCCAGTCTCTCTTCATAGCTGAAATGCTCCAGCCCAGGCAACATCTGATGAATCTCCTCTGCACCCTCTCCAGTGCAATCACATCCTTCCTATAGTGTGGTGATCAGAATTGTACACAGTACTCCTGCTGTGGCCTAACTAGCGTTTTATACAGCTCCATCACAACCTCCCTGCTCTGATAATTTATGCCTCAGCTAATAAAGGCAAGTATCCCATATGCCTTCCTAACCACCTTATCTGCTTGTGTTGCAGCCTTCAGTGACCTATGGACAAGTACACCAATGTCCATCTGACCCTCTGTCCTTCCTAGGGTCCAACCATCCGGGAGTTCCGGACTGGTAAGTATAAAAAACTTACCTCAGGGATTCGTGGCCTACATCCAGGGAGAAGACTCGGAGGGCGGAGTTCCGGACCGATAAGTATAAAAATCTTACCTCGGGGATTCGCGGCCTACATCCAGGGAGAAGACTCGGAGGGCGGAGTTCCGGACCGGTAAGTATAAAAACCTTACCTCGGGGATTCGCGGCCTACATTCAGGGAGAGGCCTCGGAGGGCGGAGTTCCAGACTGGTAAGTATAAAAAAACTTCTCTCAGGGATTCGTAGCCGACATCCAGGAAGAAGACTTGGAGGGCGGAGTTCCGGACTGGTAAGTATAAAAAACTTACCTCGGGGATTCGCGGCTTACATCCAGGGAGAAGACTCGGAGGGCGGAGTTCTGGACTGGTAAGTATAAAAAACTTACCTCGGGGATTCGCGGCCTACATCCAGGGAGAAGACTCGGAGGGCGGAGTTCCGGACTGGTAAGTATAAAAAACTTAGCTCGGGGATTCGCGGCCTACATCCAGGGAGAAGACTCGGAGGGTGGAGTTCCGGACCGGTAAGAATAAAAAACTTACCTCGGGGATTCGTGGCCTACATCCAGGGAAAAGACTCGGAGGGCGGAGTTCCGGACCGGTACGTATAAAAAACTTACCTCGGGGATTCGCGGCCTACATCCAGGGAGAAGACTCGGAGGGTGGAGTTCCAGACCGATAAGTATAAAAATCTTACCTCGGGGATTCGCGGCCTACATCCAGGGAGAAGACTCGGAGGGCGGAGTTCCGGACCGGTAAGTTACCTCGGGTGGAAAAAAAACTGAAAAACAATTTTAAAAACCCTGAAAAAGTGACGTCACAGGAAAGCTGTGACCTGATTGGCTGGGAGGGAATCTGTACTGAATTTGAAAATTAAACATTGATGAAAATTGATTAAAACCCTAATTAACTAATTAATTAATAAGTCGAGTAACTAAACTAGAGGGAGGAGATTACTATATTTAGCATTTAATATTTATAGGAGAAATCTAGCACGAGCGACCAGATAGTTAATTGTAACATAATTTAGTAAGGATTTAATAAGTATTTATTTATTTTAAATCAATTCATTAATTAGTGCTAGAAATGTCAGTTAGAGGGCTGAAGTGCTTCACCTGTGAGATGTGGGAAGTCCGTGACGCTTCCAGCGTTCCGGAGGACTACATCTGCAGGAAGTGTACCCAGTTGCAGCTCCTCACAGACCTCATGGATCGGTTGGAGCAGCAACTGGGTGCACTTAGGAGCATGCAAGTGGCAGAAAATGTCATAGACAGGAGTTTTAAAGAAGTGGTTATACCCAAGGTGCAGGCAGATAGATGGGTGACCACTAGAAGGGGCAGGCAGTCAGTGCAGGAATCCCCTGTGGCTATCCCCCTCTCTAACAAGTATACCGTTTTGGATACTGTTGGGGGGATTGGTCCATCAGGGGAAAACAACAGCAACAGCCAGAGCAGTGGCACCACGGCTGGCACTGTTGTTCAGCAGGGAGGGACAAAGCGCAGAAGAGCAATAGTTATAGGGGACTGCAGAGATAGGCACTTCTGTGGACGTGAAAGAGACTCCAGGATGACATATTGCCTCCCTGGTCCCAGGGTCAAGGATGTCTCTGAATGGACAGGGGGCATTCTGAAGGGGGAGGGTGAACAGCCAGAGTTTGTGGTACCAATGACATAGGCAGGAAGAGTGATGTGGTCCTGCAAGGGGAGTTTAGGGAGTTAGGTGGAAAGTTAAAGGACAGGATCTCTAGGGTTGTAATCTCGGCATTACTCCCTGTGCCACGTGCCAGTGAGGCTAGAAATAGGAAGATAGTGCAGCTGAACACGTGGCTGAACAGCTGGTGTAGAAGGGAGGGTTTCAGATACCTGGATCATTGGGATCTCTTCAGGGACAGGTGGGACCTGTACAAGAAGGATGGGTAGCATCTAAACTGGAGGGGCACAAATATCCTGGCTGCGAGGTTTGCTAGCGTCACTCGGGAGGGTTTAATCTAGTGTGGCAGGGGGTGGGAACCAGAGCAGTAGGACAGCAGGTGAAATAAATGAGGGGGAACTAGTAAATAAGGCCAGTAAGACTAAGAGGAAGAGCAGGCAGGGAGATGTTGCGGAGCACAGCGGGACTGGTGGTCTGAAGTGCATTTGTTTCAATGCGAGAAGTATAACAGGTAAGGCAGATGAACTTAGAGCTTGTATTAGTACTTGGAAATATGATGCTGTCGCTATTACAGAGACTTGGTTGAGGGAAGGACAGGATTGGCAGCTAAATGTTCTGGGATTGAGAAGCTTCAGGCGGGATAGAGGGGGATGTAAATGGGGTGGGGGAGTTGCATTACTGGTTAAGGAGAATATCACAGCTGTACTGCGGGAGGACACCTCGGAGGAGTCATGCAGCGAGGCAATATGGGTGGAGCTCAGGAATAGGAAGGGTGCAGTCACGATGTTGGGTGTTTTCTACAGGCCTCCCAACAGCCAGAGGGAGGTAGAGGCGAAGATATGTAGACAGATTTTGGAAAGATGTAAAGGTAACAGGGTTCTAGTGGTGGGTGATTTTAACTTCCGCTATATTGACTGGGACTCACTTAGTGCTAGGGGTTTGGATGGGGCAGAATTTGTAAGGAGCATCCAGGAGGGCTTCTTGAAACAATATGTAGATAGTCCAACTAGGGTTGGGGCTGTACTGGACCTGGTATTGGGGAATGAGCCCGGCCAGGTGGTCGAAGTTTCATTAGGGGAGCATTTCGGGAACAGTGAGCATAATTCCGTAAGTTTTAAGGTACTTGTGGTTAAGGATAAGAGTGGTCCTCGGGTGAAGATGCTAAATTGGGGGAAGGCTAATTATAACAATATTAGGCAGGAACTGAAGAATTTAGATTGGGGACGGCTGTTTGAGGATAAATCAACATCTGACATGTGAGAGTCTTTCAAACGTCAGTTGATTAGAATCCAGGACCAGCATGTTCCTGTGAGGAAGAAGGATAAGTTTGGCAATTTTCGGGAACCTTGGATAACGAGGAAGGAACTTAAGCAAGGAGTCAGGAGGGATAAAAGGGGTCATGAAAAGTCATTGGCAAACAGGGTTAAGGAGAATCCCAAGGTTTTTTATATTTATATAAAGAGCAAGAGGGTAACCAGGGAAAGGGTTGGCCCACTCAAGGACAGAGGAGGGAATCTATGTGTGGAGCCAGAAGAAATGGGCGAGGTACTAAATGAGTGCTTTGCATCAGTATTCACCAAAGAGAAGGACTTGGTGGATGATGAGCCAAGGGAAGGGAGTGTAGATAGTCTGGGTCATGTCATTATCAAAAATGAGGAGGTGTTGGTTGTCTAGCAAAGCAGTAAGGTAGATATGTCCCCAGGGCCTGATGGGATCTACCCCAGAATACTGAGGGAGGCAAGGGAAGAAATTGCTGGGGCCTTGACAGAAATCTTTGTATCCTCATTGGCTACGGGTGAGGTCCCAGAGGACTGGAGAATAGCCAATGTTATTCTTTTGTTTAAGAAGGGTAGCAAAGATAATCCAGGAAATTATAGGCCAGTGAGCCTTACGTCAGTGGTCGGGAAATTATTGGAGAGGATTCTTCGAGACAGGATTTACTCCCATTTGGAAACAAATTAACTTATTAGCGAGAGGCAGCATGGTTTTGTGAAGGGGAGGTCGTGTCTCACTAACTTGATTGAGTTTTTTGAGGAAGTGATGAAGATGATTGATGCAGGAAGGGCAGTGGATGTTGTTTCTATGGACTTCAGTAAAGCCTTTGACAAGGTCCCTCATGGCAGACTGGTACAAAAGATGAAGTCACACGGGATCAGAGGTGAGCTGGCAAGATGGATACAGACTGGCTTGGTCATAGAAGACAGAGGGTAGCAGTGGAAGGGTGCTTTTCTGAATGGAGGGCTGTGACTAGTGGTGTTCTGCAGGGATCAGTGCTGGGACCTTTGCTGTTTGTAGTATATATAAATGATTTGGAGGAAAATGTAGCTGGTCTGATTAGTAAGTTTGCGGACGACATAAAGGTTGGTGGAGTTGCGGATAATGATGAGGATTGTCGGAGGATACAGCAGGATATAGATTGGTTGGTGACTTGGGCGGAGAAATGGCAGATGGAGTTTAATCCGGACAAATGTGCGGTAATGCATTTTGGAAGATCTAATACAGGTGGGAAGTATACAGTAAATGGTAGAACCCTTTGGAGTATTGATAGGCAGAGAGAACTGGGCATACAGGTCCACAGGTCACTGAAAGTGGCAACGCAGGTAGATATGGTAGTCAAGAAGGCATACGGCATGCTTGCCTTCATCGGTTGGGGCACAGAGTATAAAAATTGGCAAGTCATGCTGCAGCTGTACAGAACTTTAGTTAGGCCACACTTAGAATATTGCGTACAATTCTGGTCGCCACACTCCCAGAAGGACGTGGAGGCTTTGGAGAGGGTACAGAAGAGGTTTAACGGGATGTTGCCTGGTCTGGAGGACATTAGCTATGAGGAGAGGTTGGATAAACTGGAACGACGGAGGTGGAGGGGCGACATGATAGAGGTTTACAAAGTTATGAGCAGCATGGACAGAGTGGATAGTCAGAAGCTTTTTCCCAGGTTGGAACAGTGAGTTACTGGGGGACATAGGTTTAAGGTGTGAGGGGCAAGGTTTAGAGGGGATGTGCGAGGCAAGTTCTTTACACAGAGGGTGGTGAGTGCCTGGAACTTGCTGCCGGGGGAGGTGGTGGAAGCAGGTACGATAGCGACGTTTAAGAGGCATCTTGACAAACACATGAATAGGTTGGGAATAGAGGGATATGGGCCCCGGAAGTGCAGAAGGTTTTAGTTTAGGCAGGCATCAAGATTGGCGCAGGCTTGGAGGGCCGAATGGCCTGTTCCTGTGCTGTACTGTTCTTTGTTCTTTTGCATATTCCCTTGCCTTATTAGTCCTCCAAAAATGCATCTCCTCACACTTCTCAGGATTAAATTCCATTTGCCACTGCTCTGCCCATCTTACCAGCCTATCTATATCGTCCTGTAATCTCAGGCTTTCCTTCTCACTACTAACGACACCAACAATTTTTGTGTCATCTGCGAACTTACCTATCATACCTCCTCTATTCATGTCGAAATCATTAATATACATTACAAACAGCAAGGGTCCCAGCACTGATCCCTTCGGTACACCACTGGCCACAGGCTTCCAATCGAATAAACAACCCTCGACCATCACACTCTGCCTCCTGGCACGAAGCCAAGTTTGGATTCAATTTGCCAAATTGTCCTGGAGGGCTCTTACCTTCTTAACCAATCTCACATGTGGGACCTTATCAAAAGCCTGACTGAAGTCCATGTAGACTACATCAATTGCTTTACCCTCATCTACACACCGAGTCACCTCCTTGAAAAATTCAATCAAGTTTGTAAGAAATGATCTCTCCTGGGAAAGCCCTGCTGAATATCCTTGATCAATCCCTGCCTCTCCAAGTGGAGATTAATCTTATCCCTCAGAATTTTTTCCAATACTTTCCCAACCACTGATGTTAGACTCATTGGCCTGTAATTACCTGGTTTATCCATGCTACCCTTCCTGAATAATGGTACCACATTCGCTGCCCTCCAGTCCTCTGGTACCTCTCCTGTGGCCAGAGAGGATTTGAAAATTTGTGTCAGAGCCCTTGCTATCTCCTCCCTTGCCTCACATACATCTCATCTGGGCCTGAGGATTTATCCACTTTTATGCCCGCTAAAACAGCTAATACCTCCTCCCTTTCAATGCTAATTTATTCGAATATATCACAAACCCTCTCCCTGATTTCTACACCTACATCGTCCTTCTCCATAGTGAAGACAGATGAAAAGTAATCATTTAAAACCTCACCTACATCCTCCGGCTCCACACACAGATTGCCACTTTGGTCCCTAATGGGCCCTACTCTTTCCCTGGTTATTCTCTTGCCCTTAATATACTTAAAAAAGGCTTTAGGATTTTCCTTTACCTTGCCCGCTAGTGTTTTTTCATTCCCCCTTTTCACTGTCCTATTACTTTTTTAAGTACCCCCCCATACTTTCTATACTCCTCTAGGGCCTCTGCTGTTTTCAGCCCCCTGAATCTGCCATAAACTTCCTTTTTTTGCCTTATCCAATCCCCTATATCCCTTGACATCCAGTGTTCCCTGGACTTGTTTGTCCTACCCTTCACTTTTACAGGAACATGTTGGCCCTGAACGCTCGCTATTTCCTTTTTTGAATGACTCACACTGGTCTGATGTAGACCTTCTGCAAGTAGCTACTCCTAGTCCACTTTGGCCAGATCCCGTTTCATCATATTGAAATCAGCCATCCCCCAATTCAGTATCTTTATTTCCGGTCCATTTTGTCCTTTTCCATAACTGCCTTAAATCTTACAGAGTTATGGTCACTATTCCTGAAATGCACCCCCACTGACACTCAGAGGAATGCAACAAGAGCCAAGTCTGTGGCACCTTCACCAGAAACAGATCCAGTGATCCAGTAAACTAAAGCCCTCCCTCCTGCACCATGTCTTCATCCATGCATTCATCTGCTCTATCCTCCCGTTCTTATACTCACTAGCACGTGGCACCAGGAGTAATCCAGAGATAACAACCATTGAGGTCCTGCTTTTTAATCGCTACCTAGCTCCCTAAATACTTGTTCAGGACCTCAACCCTCTTTCTATCTATGCCATTGGTACCAATGTGAACCACAACCTCTGACTATTCACCCTCGCCTTTCAGAATGTCCTGCAGCCGCTCTGTGACATCCTTGACCCTAGCACCAGGGAGGCAACATACATCCTGGAGTTATGTTTGTGGCTGCAGAAACAACTATCTGTACCCCTTACGATAGAATCCCATATCACTATAGCCCTGCCACTCCTTTTACTCCCCTCCTGTGCAGCTGAGCCACCCATGGTGCCATAGACTTGGCTCTTGCTGCATTCCCCTGAGATGCTATCTTCCCCAACAGTATTCAAAGCGGAATATCTGTTAGAGAGGGAGATGGACCCAGCGGACTCCTGCACTACCTGTCCAGTTCTTATACTTTTCCTGGTGGTCACACATTTCCTTTCTCTCTGAGCAGTCTTTACCTGCGGTATGACCACCTCCCTGTACGTGCTATCCACGATGATCTCAGCCTCACAGATGCTCCACAGTGTCACCAGCCGCCGCTCTAGATCGGAAACGTAGATTTTGAGGAGCTGCAGGTGGAGACACTTCCTGCACACGTGTTCACCCTAGACACTTGAAGTGTCCCTGACTTCCCACATTGCACAGGAGGAGCTTTCCACATTGCGGAGCTGCCCTGCCATGACGTACCCTTAATTTACTCAAAAAAATTTGAGATTATTTACAGTAGGGACCTTGATTCCCTAAAAATCACTACTTATTATATGAAAAAAATTATTAATAATTAGTAGTAATTATTCATAAATTACACTTCTTAACAACAAAATACAAACTTTAGTACTCCTAACCTTATCACTTCTAAGGACCCACATCTGTGGGTCTCTCTGGATCCACAGTGCTGACAGGGTTTCCTGATGTCTTGCACCCTCTCACCCGTGTGAACCTTCTTCTCTACAGTGTTTTTTCCCTTCTTGGGCTCGAGGAACTGTACCATCGTCAGATTCTTTCCATTCCAAGGCTTCTCTTCAGCCTGCAGGATGGCTCTATTTCGTCTTCTGACTTCTGCCTGTTGCACAATCTGAATCGCTTTCTCCAGACTGATGTCCTCTTTTGACTGTAAGAGATCTGATAAAGATTTATCAGCTTGTCCCACAACTATACAGTCTCTCATCAATTCAGATTAGGTGCTCCTTGCTCACATCATTCAGTCAATCTATACACATCATTAATGAAAGCATCCACTGATTCACCTCGCTGTGAATCCTTTTATTGAACTTTATCCTTTCTATGATCTTTTGGCTTCTTAACTGAAAATAATTATCAAAAGCTGACAACACATCCTCAAATTTATCCAAAGCTTCATTAATGCCTTGTCCCCGATCACATCATCAGCTATTTCACTGAGGGAGTACAGTAAAGTGATCTCCTTTAGATTTAGGAGGTAATTGTGAAGCTATTCTGAATCTTAAAAATCTTTTACTCCAGATTGTCCACTTTTGAATCTGGTTGGACGCTTCTCAATTTTGGAAGCTTTCTGGCATTTTATATTTTGAATCCATCCTGTGCTAAACTCTTTTGGGTATTCCCATTTTATTTTAACTTTTCATTTCCTTAAAGAAGGTGCTCTTGCAGTACTTGGAGATTTCCTGCTCTTATCCAGGTGTTCCCATGCTTTCTGAGATTGTCCTCTTTTTAGGTGTTCCGCACATTTTACATCAACTCCGGACTGGCCCTCACCAGGGATTGACTGTTTTTAGTTTTCCACATTTTCCATTCTCACCTGCCCAGTGCACCATTATTAATAACATACCTTTCTACTAGGTTTCTTGCCCCATTTCCTGACCATCACTTGGTACTGTAACTCGCAGCCCATTTGCTGGACCCAGTTTGTTCTCACAGACCACCACGCTTCTGTGGTGCAGCCTGAATGCCTGCATGGCTGACTCACCGACTCTCCATGCCTTTCATCATCTACAGAGCAGTTCTGGAGCTCTTCGCAGCCTCTCCAGAGATCCTCAGTTGTTTGGTGCTTCTCTTACCAGGTTAGACTTCTCCAATCTTCTGGGTGTCTTCACCATTTACCAAGTTGCTCAGCACCTGCCGCTGATCACTATATTGGATATCGCTGTCACCATATTGTACGTTGCTAGTGGTGTACTTATACGGTTCTTTACAAATGTCTCGGAGTCTCTGGCTGGCTAAAGATCAACTCTTTATTTACGTTTACATTCTATTTATATTCTCCATGACATTCTCTAGCTTGCACTTCTCATGGTGCTTCTAGCTCAGGGCATCCAACATTTTCACGTTGGCGGATCGGCGGCACATTACAAATTTTGTCTTACATCAGGGGCCAGTGAGACAATTTCAGAAAGATAAAGGCAATAAAATTAATCTTACTATTCGTCAAGACAAAAACCAACATGCATTTTTGTCAAGAAGCCTTGAATGAGAAGACTAAATTATTTACTTACTTTCTTATCACAAAGTTGGACACTGATTTAGTGAGATACCTGACCTTCTTTTGCTTGCCGAATTTCTCAATGTTTGCCTGCACACTTCTTGTAGTGATGTGGAGTATTCTGGATAGATGTTCATCTGTCAGGAGTGATCTTGATCACGCTCTCTCCCTCCTCCTTCTCTCTCTCCCACTGTGTCACCTTGTCAGTGTTCTCCCCTCTCTGTGCTCCCCCCTCTGTGTTGTTCCCCCTTCTCTCTGTCCCCTGTCCCCAGTCTTCCCCTCTCCCTCTCTCTGCTGCCCTCTCTCTAGCCTCTCTCTCTTTCTTCTAATCCCCCCCTCTCTCTCTCTCTGCCTCCCTCTCTCTCTATTTACCCCCTCCCTCTCTCTCTGTCCTCTCTCTCTTTGTTCCCCCCAGCTTTGTTCAGTCCCTTTCTCTCTCTCTCTCTCTCTCTCTCGCTCTCTCCCTCTCTGTCCCCTCTCTCAGACAGTTGCAGAGAGCGGAACGCTCAGCATAGCAGCTTTGTGATTGGTCAGTTTTTTAAAAAATTGCAATGCCAGTTTCACAGCTGACAGGTGCTGGGAGTGGGAACAGCAGTTTCCAAACTTCAGACAGATTCAGGGTTTTCTGGCGGGTTTTTAAAAAATAAGCTGGAACCCGCTGAAAGGCCCTGAATCTGTGTGAAGTTCAGAAGCCACTGTTCCCGTTCCCAGCACCTGTCAGCTGTGAGAGTGGAGGGAGGCAGGTTGAGCGGAGATGGTGAGGCAGGAGCCACAAGGGGTAAAGACTAAGTGTCATCTCTGCTATTGCAACCATATGAAACTAAAGGAAATGGTGTAAACTCATGTGAAGCACATGCTTAAAGTGCCTCTTATTGTGTCTCCACTGCAGGTGCCCGAACTCAGGTCACAGAACGCCGCGAGGCCCAAGAATCCTCCTCTAGGGAGGAAGATGAAGCCAATGTCCCAGAGGGTGCACCGTCGCTTGCCTCTTCTTCCACCTCCACCAGCGCAGCTACATCCACACAGTCTGTGAGGGGGGTTATGATTAGAATCTGGGTACAAGCTGGTGTTCACAGCACAGACACGTCCCAGCAGTTGAGGGAGCATGTGCCAGCTGGGTCCACTGACAATTGGAGGAGTGCTGGGGAAGAAGCCCCAGCACAGCCCACACTCATGATGATCCTGTTATAAAAACAAGAAGTGCTGGAACCACTCAGCAGGTCTGGCAGCATCTGTGGAAAGAGAAGCAGAGTTAACGTTTCGGGTCAGTGACCCTTCTTTGGAACTTTCTTCTGAAGAAGGGTCACTGACCCGAAACGTTAACTCTGCTTCTCTTTTCACAGATGCTGCCAGACCTGCTGAGTGGTTCCAGCATTTCTTGTTTTTATTTCAGATTTCCAGCATCCGCAGTATTTTGCTTTTATGATCCTCTGTTAGTTGCTCGGAGGAGTCTGCTGGATGTGACGCAAAACCATGGGAAAATATGTCGGAGATGCCTGAAGTCATGCATGGGCTTTGCGTGTGTCTGGAGGAATCCATGCAAGCCATGACATCTGTCATGTCCGGGGCATCTAAATGTATAGCTTCCTCAGTTGACAGTTTGGCGAGCTCCATGACGAGTCTGGTTCAGCACTCGAGCCATATGTGATCCGACCTGCACTCCATCAACTAAGCGAGAGGGGGACGAGGAACCTGGACCTCCCTAGGGGTGCTCCTTCCCCTCAGGGAGACAGGCAGGTGCCATGGTGCACACAGATGGAGGAGGAGTGCATGCCAGCTGCACCTGGACTCTCCTCTCAGGAAGCCCACAGGTTAAGCGGCGTCTCATCCTCCCCCTGATATTGACCTCCTTACCTCCAGCAGGTGAGCCCACGGGGGTTACTCAATCACCATTGCTGCAGACCCCCAGTAGAATGGAGCCACCAAGACCCCGTGCCTCCAGAGGACGCCTGCCATGGTCATCCAGAGCAGTGGGGCAGTGCACTGAGCAGACTGCCTCCACCTCAGCTGTTAATGTCAGGGCTGCACCGAGACATAGTGGTAGGAAACGTAAGCAGAAACAGTTTTGAGCATGAAGGTGGCACAGGTGCTGTAAATATTGTGCACATTTTGTTCAATTTTCTATACATATTTATTTAGTTTAATATTTGATGGACTCTCGTCAGTCATTTGCTTGGTTTCATTTGAAAAGATAAATGTTTATTGGAGGTGATTGACAGCAATACATTGTTACATTTCAGAAAGTGTCCAGTGTCCATTTTCCAGTTTGATGTAAGTCTTCAGTCCTCAATGTTGGCTGTATCTCATTTGCATATTTTTCAATTGTAAATCCATCAACATGCCTTCCATTCATGTTTCTGTGGTCACACTCTTACTTTCCTTGCATTGTTGTATTCTCGGTTCCATTGTAGCCCAGACAAAATTAGATCTGCCGGTCACATCAAAGTGCTGCAACATTGTAGCTTCCTATGGGCTGGATTTTGTGCTGGAGGCAGGGAAGCTGGAATCGGGCTGAAAAGGCGGGGGGAACATCACCTCTGTCTTTTCACCCCCCACCAGAGCAATCGTCCGGTCTTTTTTAGTCAAAGTTTTAGGAGGTAGGATCCCCGACGCTTGAAAGACTTTTAGACTCTGGAACCCCAGAGAAGAGGTAGGTGAGGTGGGTCACCGAGGCCAGTGCGGAAGATCCCAGCGAGGGGGGGTGGTCTTGCAGTCCATGTCGAGGGAGCTCCTGGGGGGTCAATTGCTCCCCGATGGGGGTCCTCCATGTGCCACAAATTGACCATGAAGGAGGGACCAATCCCAAAGCCCGCAGGGAGGACACCTCATTTGACACGTTGCGGAGGCCTCCTCCGCCGCTGGTACGATCCCAGCAGCAGCAGGAAGAGGCCCTTAATTAAACCTTTAATAGAGCACTGAAGGGCCTCAATTTGCCTCTGGGCGGAAAGGCTCTCTTCGGCCTCTCCTGCTCCCGGGAGGATCACGAGTCAATGAGTAGGTGACGGGGAGGTGGCAGGCCCTCCGTCCTGCTGCCTCCACCACTACCCGACGTGATCTTCCTTGCCTCCCCCCCTCCCCACCTCCAATCCCGCCTCGAGGGTTCCTGTAAAATCCCGCCCTATATGTGCGGGTTAATGCCTTGATGCAGTAAAATATTTTCAGTGGAGACACAAGTCACTTTTAATGAAGTGAATAACATCCAGGCTGTTTGGCACATCTCCACTGCAGGTTCATGTGTTGTTGTTAGAAGAGCCCTGTACAGCAATGATTAAGACCTCAGGTGTATGTGAACATATTTGGAGAATGTTTGTTTTCTCCTAAAAATGTTTCTTTTTGAAGGGACTTATTGTTGGCTGAAACGTGGAAATGTGAGCTTTTCCCTGATGTCCCTTGCATGTCTCTCCATGACCCTTCTATCTATAATGGCATTGTTTACATTGTTGTCCTCCTCCTCACCCTCTTCACAGTCACCCTCATCTCAGGAGGACTGGTGTTCCTCCTGTTCCTCCGCCTATAGAACATTGCCCTGTCTAATTGTCAGGTTGTGGAATGCACAGCAGACAATGATTATTTGTCAGACCCTCTTTAGCGTATCATGAAGAGTTCCTCCAGACCAGTGAAGGTAACGTAAGCACATTTTCACTATGCTAATGGTGTTTTCGATGATGGTTCTGGTGGATATGTGAGCAGCACTGCATCTCTCTTCAGCTGCGCTTTGGAGATGCTGCACTGGTGTCATCAACCATGTATAAAGTGGGTGACCCTTGTCACCCAGGACCCAGCCGTTCACTTCAGCCTCTTCATCTCAAACTCCTGGCAGCTGTGATTTCCTCAAAATGGATGAGTCGTGACAGCTCCTTGGGAAATGTATGCAAACCTGCTATTCACAAATGCAGCAGGCTGCTCCCAGGGAGTTGTAATGGTCACATGAGGGCAGTCAATCACCCCTTGCACTCTAGGGAAACCAGTGATGGTGCTGAGGTCAGCAGACCTTGCTGCATGACTGCCCCGTCTACAGGTAAGTAGATGAACTCATTGGCATGACGAAACAGTGTATTGGTCACCTCTAAGATACACCTATGGGTCGCAGACTGTGATATGTCACATATGTCGCCCATTGATCCCCGGAAGTTTCCGCAAGCCAAATATTTAATCCAGCATCACCTTGAGGGCAAGAGGCATGGGATTCCCATCAAACCCAAACGGTTACAGGTCATGCTGCAGGATCCTACAAATTACAGAGACCATTTCAAGTGACATCTTTCAGCATCTCTGACATTGTCTCTCTTACATTTGAAGGTGATTTGTCCTTGTCCTGAGGATGTGATGATGTGCCAGCGCCCGTCTTCAATAATGTCATTCCTGGATGTTGTCATTTGCAGCATTTGTTCTACTTGTTGCTGGTGTTCAGGCATCATGCATTGAGGGAAAAGAGACATCCTTAGTCACTCCCTCTGCTCTTCTTCCCATGGTATTGGACAAATTGGATACATGACACCAATGTCGCTGCAGCTTTGCAAATAATGAAATGAGCAGAATGTTCAAATTCAGCCTTCTGCTGCCAGTCAGCTGAACCATCGTGGACATGTGCAGTTCTCATTTCTGGACATTAAAATTGCAGCCAGGTTGAGTCTCCATTCACCATCATTTATCTCCTCCCACTCACCTTGCAATCCTCCACGTTGTTTTCATCATCCCTCGAGAAAATTGTGTGTGTACAATTTAAGGCAAGTCTCCCCACCTTCCAACCTCCTCCTGTCACCTTCCAGTCTGAGCCCATCACCCTTGTCCCACCCAATCTAACCATAACCTTTTCCTCCGTGACCATTGAACATCCACCCGTTACCTTGAACAGTGTCACAATTAATTTATTTATGCCATCCCTCCCCACTTTTCCTACTCCCGTTGCCATGGAAATACCTACTCTGACCCTTGATCCTCCTGAAATCCACCTGAATATTATTGCTGAGTCCCGTTCCCCTCCCTATGATGCCTTAGAATACCCGACCCTAAATCTCCACCTGCCCCCACACAGAATCCAATTGCCCCCATTGACTGTGACTGTTCCATCTGCCAGCCAGCATCGTCAATTCACCCGACAGGTCCCGACATTGACAGCACTCATCCCTCCCTTTAGGTCCCTCATGACTATCTGTTCATTGTCATACTCAAATCAACTCACCACCACCACAGCTGTCCAGATCCAGCTTCAGCAGCAAAACAACCACTACACACCCTGGACACTCCACTCCTCCCTCCCCTGCTCCTCCATGTACCAGGTAACCTCCCCCTGTCCCACCTGCTCACTCCCCTGCTCCTCCATGCACCAGGTAAACCCATCCTGTCCTCCCCTTCTCCCTCCCCTGCTCCTCCATGCACCAGGTAAACCCATCCTGTCCTCCCCTTCTCCCTCCCCTGCTCCTCCATGCACCAGGTCACCCCATCTTGTCATCCCCTTGGCCCCCGCTGCTGCTCCATGCACCAGGTAACCTCACCCTGTCCTCCCCTTCTCCCTCCCCTGCTCCTCCATGCACCAGGTAACCCCACCCTGTCCTCCACTTCTCCCTCCCCTGCTCCTCCATGCACCAGGTAACCCCATCCTGTCCTCCCCTTCTCCCTCCCCTGCTCCTCCATGCACCAGGTAACCCCATCCTGTCCTCTCCTTCTCCCTCCCCTGCTCCTCCATGCACCAGGTAACCCCACCCTGTCCTCCACTACTCCCTCCCCTGCTCCTCCATGCACCAGGTAAACCCACCCTGTCCTCAGCTGCTCCCTCCTCTGCTCCTCCATGCCCCAGGTAGTCCCACCCTGTCCTCCCCTTCTCCCTCCCCTGCTCCTCCATGAACCAGGTAATATCACCCTGCCGTCCCCTTCTCCCTCCCCTGCTCCTCCATGCACCAGGTAACCTTATCCTGTCCTCCCCTTCTCCCTCCCCTGCTCCTCCATGCACCAGGTAACCTCACCCTGTCCTCCCCTTTTCCCTCCCCTGCTCCTCCATGCACCAGGTAACCTCACCCTCCTCCCCTTCTCCCTCCCGTGCTCCTCCATGCACCAGGTACCCTCACCCTGTCCTCCCCTTCTCCCTCCCCTGCTCCTCCATGCACCAGGTAACCTCATCCTGTCCTCCCCTTCTCCCTCCCCTGCTCCTCCATGCACCAGGTAACCTCACCCTGTCCTCCCCTTCTCCCTCCCCTGCTCCTCCATGCACCAGGTAACCACACCCTGTCCCCTTCTCCCGCCCCTGCTTCTCCATGCACCAGGTAACCTCACCCTGTCCTCCCCTTCTCCCTCCCTTGCTCCACCATGCACCAGGTAACCCCACCCTGTCCTCCCCTTCTCCCTCCCCTGCTCCTCCATGCACCAGGTAACCCCACCCTGTCCTCTCCTTCTCCCTCCCCTGCTCCTCCATGCACCAGGTAACCCCACCCTGTCCTCTCCTGCTCCCTCCCCTGCTCCTCCATGCACCAGGTAACCCCACCCTGTCCTCTCCTTCTCCCTCCCCTGCTCCTCCATGCACCAGGTAACCCCACCCTGTCCTCTCCTGCTCCCTCCCCTGCTCCTCCATGCACCAGGTAATCCCATCCTGTCCTCTCCTTCTCCCTCCCCTGCTCCTCAGTGCACCAGGTAACCTCACCCTCCTCCCCTTCTCCCTCCCGTGCTCCTCCATGCACCAGGTAACCTCATCCTGTCCTCCCCTTTTCCCTCCCCTGCTCCTCCATGCACCAGGTAACCTCACCCTGTCCTCCCCTTCTCCCTCCCCTGCTCCTCCATGCACCAGTTAATCCCATCCTGTCCTCCCCTTCTCCCTCCCCTGCTCCTCCATGCACCAGGTACCCTCACCCTGTCCTCCCCTTCTCCCTCCCCTGCTCCTCCATGCACCAGGTAACCCCACCCTGTCCTCCTCTTCTCCCTCCCCTGCTCCTCGATGCACCAGGTAATCTCACCCTGTCCTCCCCTTCTCCCTCCCCTGCTCCTCCATGCACCAGGTAACCCCACCCTGTCCTCCCCTTCTCCCTCCCCTGCTCCTCGATGCACCAGGTAATCTCACCCTGTCCTCCCCTTCTCCCTCCCCTGCTCCTCCATGCACCAGGTAACCTCACCCTGTCCTCTCCTTCTCCCTTCCCTGCTCCTCCATGCACCAGGTAACCTCACCCTGTCCTCCCCTTCTCCCTCCCCTGCTCCTCCATGCACCTGCCCCCTGTGCCTTCACTGCCGTCCCCTGTGAAGAATTGCCCCTGCTGGTGCTGAGCCTTGAGCCAAACATCCATTCCAATGCTGGCATTCCTTTTACCAACGTGTTCAAGAAAGAAAAGCTCTGACCTCAGACACAATTACACAAAGCTGATTGTTGCCATGTTCAATCGAATGGGAACTGGGTGACAGGGGAATACCACTCACCGTTCACTTAATCTGAAAGATAGGACTCAATTGGAATGACGTGTAGAGTAATGAGTATAGAAGATATGATCATGAATTCAAAGATACAATCCGCCATTGTGAGGGGGGATCCCCGGACCGCCGGAAACACACTGCTGACTGAATTTCACTGAACGATCCCGACGTCAGAAATCGGATAAAAGAACCATCACCGGATTAAATCACCCCGTACGCCATCAAAGCTGCTCTTGCAGGACCCATAATATCTCCCAATGTGTCTGGTTTTGAAAGGAAAGGGCCGGACCACAAATGGCATCAAATTTGGCAGTGATTATACAGAGATAAAGGAGCAAGTTGTAGGCACCAAATTCCCATCTTGTATAACCTGCAGTGACTGAATGGATAAAGCACTGGTTTCCTTGACCTGAGATTGTGGTTTCAAGTTCCATCTGGGCTGGAATGATTTTTGTCCCAGAAACAAATGCCAAAGCACTTTCCATGACCATTGCTGCATTCATGACAGGCAGGTAGTTTCCTTTTAATTTATCAGTAAATCTCAGCTGTTCCTGTCCAGCTCCCTTTTCTCTCACTTGCTTTCCAGTGGCACAATCCAATACAATGTTTATACCAAGCTGTGCACCATCTCTACACTCAGGAAACAATGTCAGCTGCACTTTCCAGTCAAATACTGTCCCTTTAACTTCTGTCTTCAGTTTACCCAATGTCCCAGGCACAGTTG
Organism: Heterodontus francisci; assembly: GCF_036365525.1. Classification (NCBI taxonomy): domain Eukaryota; kingdom Metazoa; phylum Chordata; class Chondrichthyes; order Heterodontiformes; family Heterodontidae; genus Heterodontus; species Heterodontus francisci. Next base: position 14,584,293 of record NC_090380.1, on the reverse strand, counting down.
CTACTTTGAAAAGTAGACACTCAATTACAATACACAGATAATTCATGTTATCAGATTCAGTAGTGAAATACACAGCATGCTCTTCCTCCAGGCTGGAAAATTCTAGGTTCAAATGCTACCTGGGCTACCACATTACAAAAATGCTCAGCGAGTAAAGTATAGAATCATAGAAATTACAGTACAGTCCATTCAGCCCATCTTTCCTGTGCTGGCTCTTTAAAGAACAATTACGCTGAGTACCACACCTCCACATTGTGTCCATAACCCTGTAAGTTTCTCATCCTCAAGTATTTGTCCAATTCTCTTTGAAAATTATTTATGGAATCAGCTTCCACCACCTTTTGAGGTCAAGTCTTCCAGATCCCAACAACTTCCTGAATTCACAAATTTCTGCCCATCTCCCGTCTTGATCTTTTGCCAATGATTTTAAATCTATGTCCTGTGGTTATTAAAAGGATTACAGCATATGAAATAGGAGCAGGAGTGGACAATATTGCCACTCGAGACTGATCTGCCATTCAGTATGATTATGGCTGATCTTCTGTCTCAACTTCACCCATTCCCTAGATCTCTTGCTTCCTCAAAATCTCTCTATTTCTGCCTTAAATAAACTCAACAATGGATCATCCACAACCCTCTGGGGTAGAGAATTCTGAAGATTCACAACCTTTTGAGTGAAGAAGTTTCTACTCATCTCAGTAATAAATGATCAACCCCTTACCCTGAGACTGTGCCCAGCCAGGGGAAACAACTTCTCAGTGTCTACCCTGCCAAACCTCTTCAGAAGCTTGTATGTTTCATTCTCATTCTCCTAAACTCCAGACAGTATGGGCCCAATTTACTCCGCCTCTCATCATGGGACAACCCTCTCATCCCAGGAACCAATCTTGTGAACCTTCACTGTACAGCCTTTCTTCTTGAATGCCTTTTGGAAATCCAAGTATACAACATCTACTGGTTCCACTTCATCTACCCTAATAGTTACATCCTCAAAAAACTCAAATAAACTTGTCAAACAGGATTTCCCTTTCATAAAACCATGTTGACTTTGTCTGATTACACTATGATTTTCTAAGTGTATTGCTAAGACTTTTTGACCAATTCGTCAAAGGGAATACTTTTTCTCGACTTAATCTGTAAACCATTCGTCATCTTGAAAACCTCAATTAGGTCTCCTCTTAATCTTCTCTGTTCCAAGGAGAACAATACAAACTCTTCCTACCTCTCCTCATAACTGAATTTCCTCATCCCTGGCACCAGTACTTGGACAGAAAGTAACTGTACAATTAGGACAGACTCCACCTAAAATGGGCTGGGACCAGGGTCCGAGCGGAAAGTATTAATAGGGTGATCAGAAGAACTTTAAGGGGTAAGAGTAGCTTTAATGATTGAGGATGAAATCACTTCAATGATACAAGAGGATATAATGAGGGGTAAGCAGGCAGTGGAGACTTTAAGGGTAGAATGAAGAAATAGAAAAGGATTTAATACTGTAGTGGGGGTGATGAGTGACCCCTGATGGGAGCTGTGAAGTGGGAGTTATTATAAATACAAAGGTTAGACAAGCATGCAGTAAAGGCAGATGATTTTAATGGGGGATTTTAACTTTCATGTGGATTGGGATAAGCAGACATGTCACGAAGATCGTGAATTTCTTGAGTATGTTCAGAATAGTTTTCTGAAAAAAAATTGAAAGATATTTTAACTCATTCAAATTAAACAGAGTTAAGATCAGGCTCAATATATCCGAGAACCAACAAGGTGGCAGGCCATATTAGATTTATTAATGAGTAATGAGGCAGATTTAGTTAACAGCCTAATGGTGTGTGAACATTTATCTTTCCGATCATAATATGATCAGGTTTATCGTGGTGTTTGTGAGGGAGAAATGTGAAACGGAAGTGGATTATAATGCTAGCCTCTTTTGGGGACTATCCTGGATCAGGCACACTCCTCAGATGATCACTCTCACTGAAGTTTGAGAAAGACAGATCTCACAGACACTTGAAGAGGTCTGAAAAACTGATCTAACTCTCCCCAAGGGAAAGGAACCAGCTGAGAATATTACCATTCTCCAGACAGCCTTTTTAACAAGTTTCAGACAGGTTCTAACAACCTGAATATTATAAGGATCTGGGCGACTCTCGTCAATCACGTACCTCCCAACTGCAATGTGCTTGTTTTTGTTCGTGGGATGTGGGCATCGCTGGCTAGGCCAACATTTATTGTACATCCATAATTGTCCTTGAGAAGGTAGTGGTGAGCTACCTTCTTCTACAGAGATGGGTTTTAGAGTTTGTGATACAGCAGACTATATGAGACAATATAATTTCTAAATTATATAAAGGTTTATTGAAAAACCCAACACTTAAGTCAACTTTGATGGGAAATTCAATGGCAAGGTTAATAGTTCTAGGAAAAGAAAGAACGTGTAATCCCTTTCCCAGTAAAGAATCCAATTATTAATCTAAAAATTGTTACAATAAAATATTTAAGAGACACATCAACATTTCAAGAAATATTTACCTTAAATCACTGAGTAGAAAGCTATAGAGTTTAGTGAGATTCCTCTACCCCAATTAAGGGCCGAACATACAGATTGGAGGGTAGCTAATGTCCCCCCACTATTTAAAAAGGGAGCTGGAGAGAAAAAAGGGAATTATAGACAAGTCAGCCTGACATTGGAAGTGGGGAAAATTATGGAGTCCATTATCAAAGATTTTCTAGCAGAGCACTTGGAGAACAGTGGTAGAATCAGATGGAGTCAGCATGGACTTACGAAATGGAAATCATGATTGACAAATCTACTAGAATTCTCCGTGGATGTAACTAGTAGAGTTGATGAGGGGGAGCCAGTGGATGTGGTTTATTTGGTCTTTCAGAAGGCTTTCGACAAAGATGTAAAATTAAAGCGCATGGGATTAGGGGTAGTATATTGCGATGGATCGAATGTTAGTTGGCAGACAGGAAACAAAGAGTAGGAATAAATGGGTCTTTTTCCAAATGGCAGGCAGTGACTAGTGGGGTATCGCAGGGATCGGTGCTAGGACCCAAGCTATTCACAATATATATTAATGATTTAGATGAGGGAACCAAATGTAACATCTCCAAATTTGCAGATGACACAAAACTGGGTGGGAGGGTGAGTTGTGAGGAGGATGCAGAGAGGCTTCAGGGTGATTTGGACAAGTTGAGTGAGTGGGCAAATGCATGGCAGATGCAGTGTAATGTGGATAAATGTGAGGTTATCCACTTCGGTAGCAAAAACAGGAAGGCAGGTTATTATCTGAATAGCTACAAACTGAGAGAGGGAACTATGCAACGAGACCTGGATGTTCTCGTACACCGGTTGCTGAAGGTAAGCATGCAGGTGCAACATGTGGGAAAAAAGGCAAATGGTATGTTGACTTTCATAGCGAGAGGATTTGAGTACAGGAGCAGCGATGTCTTGCTGCAATTATACAGGGCCTTGGTGTGGCCACACCTGGAATATTGTGTGCAGTTTTGGTCTCCTTATCTGAGGAAGGATGTTCTTGCCATAGAGGGAGTGCAGTGAAGGTTTATCAGACTGATTCCTGGGATGGTGGGGCTGACGTATGAGGAGAGATTGAGTCGGTTAGAATTATATTTGCTGGAGTTCAGAAGAGTGATGGAGGATCTCATAGAAGCCTATAAAATTCTAACAGGACTTGACAGGGTAGATGCAGGAAGGATGTTCCCGATGGTGGGGGAGTCCAGAACCAGGGTTCATAGTCTAAGGATACGGGGTAAACCTTTGAGGACTGAGATGAGTAGAAATTTTTTCACCCAGAGAGTGGTGAGCCTGTGGAATTTGCTACCACAGAAAGCAGTTGAGGCCAAAACATTGTATGTCTTCAAGAAGGAGTTAGGGTTTAAAGGGATTAAAAGATTTGGGTTGAAAGCGGGAACAGGTTCTTGGTAGATCAGCCATGATCATAATGAATGGAGGAGCAGGCTCAAAGGGCCGAATGGCCTACTCCTGCTCCTATTTTATATGTTCCTATGTTTCTAAGTACTTTTGGAATCTGAGAGACTTCTATCAGGTCATCCCTCAGTCTTCTCTTTTCTAGAGAATAGAGCCCCAGCTTGTTTAATCTTTCCTGATCGCTATACCAGATCAGCCACAATCATATTCAGTATTTTTTCAGTTTCTAGATGTTTTCCTGTTACATCTTTGAGAAAGGATTCCATTATCTCTCCTGCCACCGATGTTAAACTTCTTGGTCTACAGTTCCCTGGACTTATTCTATCTCTTTTTTAAATATAGGAATCAGCTTAGCTGCCACTGCTCCTCTGCTACTATTCCCATTTCTGATACATTTTTATGTATCTGCTATCTCTTTCTTCTCTTCTTCTGATAGTCACGGAGGGAATCCATCAGGATCAGGGGTTTTACTCTCTCTAAGATTCACTCACTTACCAATTCCACCCTCCCCCCAACATTCTATCTTAAACATTTTTCGATCTTTTTTGATCTCTTCTTCTAATGTCATGCTGACCATGTCAGTCTCGCTGGCTCATACTCTCCCAAGGTAAAGGAATTATTTCATATTTCGGTCATCTCACTGTAACGACCTGAGTTTATCATGTGTATCCTTTCGTGACCCAATCCCTATCCTGATTTTTCATTTGTTATTGAGGTGTCTATGTAATAATTTCCTTTTTTTAAATGTTTATCGATAATTTAATTTTGTCATTTCTCTTTGCCTTCCTAATTGTTTTATAAAATTCTTACCTAACCTTTTCATATTCCCTTTTGTCATTCTCTCCTTTGTTATCTATGGACTTAGTGTCTGCCTTTATCTGTAGTTTTAACTTTGCTCAGTTTACAGAGAATGTAGAGCAGTTTCCTAAGCACATCAAGGCTGTTGATCCAGGCATGTGACTCCTGTGGTTCAATGGGTAAGACACTGACTTCACAATTCAGGATTGTCAATGCAATCCCTATCTGGGGTAAACTTGGCTTTGAATAATCTTCATTCTGTGAAAACCAGTTCATTGTCCTTGTTTCTGAAATACACAGAGATCAAATAACTTCATCAGCTCCTGTCTTGTAAATGACTGAAATTCAGGGGAAGCAAGTTAAACCTGTGGAAAGCCACTTGCTCTTCACATATAATTGATGTTTTGCCCAGAAGTCACTGTATCAATTCCTGACAGGCAAAAGAAAGTCAGATCATGTCATGTCATTACTGGGATCTTTCAAATTGATAGAATGTGGTTGTGTATGAATAGAAAGATTGGAGCACAAAAAGGCATCAAATGTGGCAGTGATTATAGAGAGACAAAGGGGCAAATTGCAAAGACCAAACTCTTTCTATGTGCAGCCGAATGGATAAGGTCCAGCCCTCCTAAAACAGGCATTGATGGTGCAAGTCTCATTTGTGATGAAAGCAGTTTTAGGTGAAGGAGCACATTCTGTAAACAGGCTGCATTCTGTAACAAGCAGTTAGTTTTCTTTTTAACTGATCAGCCAATCTCGGCAGTTCCTGTTCGGCTCCCTCCTCACTCTCGCCTTGCTTTCCAGTGTCACAATCCAATGTAATGTTTCTACTGAGCTGTGCACCATCCCAACACCCAGGGAACAATGTCACTTGCACTTTCCAGGCAAATACTTCCCTTTTAAATCCTGTCTTCAGATTACCCAATGTCTGAGGCACAGTTGTTACTTTGTAATGTAGATATCCAATTACAATACACGTATGATTGATGTTATCAGATTCAGGGTGAAATACACAGCACACTCTTCCTCCAAGCTGGAAAATTCTAGGTTCAAATGTTACCTTGTTTATCATAGAAACTTACAGCAGAAGGAGACCATTCAGCCCATCGTATACACTCAGTCACAATAATAACTCCTCTAGTGTTCCTCAATTCTACTGAAATAGATTCTGTCTTTGGTCTCTCAACTCTATCATTCCTCCTCAGATTTATAATAGTTTCTTTGAACAAAACTGCCATGCCCTCCATTTTTCCTGCCCTATTATTCCTGAATATCTTGTTTCCAGGAATATTCATTATCCCAATCTTCCCCTCCTTTGAGCCAGATCTCTGTTATTGCCACAATATCATAGTCCCGTGTGGTGACTTGTACCTGCAGCTCACGGAGCTCTTTTCCCACACTCAGTGCATTTACTCACATACACTCACAAATCCATCTCAGACTGCTTCATATTTACTCCCAGTCTGACCCTCCCATTTCTGATTTATTCTTTATTCTATTGCTATTTGTCTCTCCCAGTCCACTTTGCATCTTGCTTCTCCTCTCTAATGCTTCATCCTGGTGCCTGCCCCACCCCCGCCAAATTCATGTAAACCTTCACTAACAACACCAGTTAAAGTTTCTTCAAGGACATCAGTCCCAGTTTTGTTGAGGTACAACCTGTCCATCTTGAACAGGTCCCTCCTGCCCCAGAACTGGTTCCAATACCCCAGGAATCTTTTTACATGCTGGGTGATAAGCTGTCTTATCTTATTGCTCCTGTACTCACTAGCACATGACACTGGAAGTAATCCAGAAATTACTAGCTTTGAAGTCCTGCTCTTTAATTCCTCCCGAGCTCCTGAATCTCTGACTGTAGTATCTCAACACTTCTCCCAATGTTTTAGGTTTCCATATCAACCACAACTTCCCCTCCCCACTCAAAATATTCTGTACCCTCTCACTGATGTCTTTATCAACCAATCTTAGTTGCTCCTGTCAGCAAGCTTCCTTGTGACATCAAATGCCTTCAGCTTCATGACATGGTAGTGAGGTAATGGTGTTTTTGATGATGTTTGATATCATTGTCCTGTGTATTTGAATCCTTACGAACACTCGTGAATCTCTAATGCAGTCCTGGGCCCACTAACAGCTGTTACCAAATATCATGGTCCATTATAAATGAGAGCACATATCCAGCAGTAGAAGTCTAATCAATGTTGTGGTGCTTGTCCAAGTCAAAGGAGAACATGCTTAAGGGAAGCTTTGTAAATTCTTCCCTAATGATAGACAGTGATATTTCCAAGAAGATAAAATATATCATTGAGCAAACGGCTTCAGGAAACCAGATCTGCTCCCACCTGCTCCACATCATTGTTAAAGGATGTGGAATTGGCTGAAAATAAAGTGAGTGGCCACAGGGACAGGTGGAATTTAGAAAGAATCCAGAGCAAACAGCAAGAGCATCCAGTGTGATGTCGTGCTCCTGTGGCCGAATGGATAAGGCATTGGTTTCTACAGGCAGGTATTTGTGAGGTTAAATCCCATCTGGGATGAGATTAATTTTCATTCAGTGAATATCTGCTCTTTGTCATCATTAAGAAACACACAAAGATTAAAGTAGCTTCAGTTTGAGTGCTGTCTGAGAAATGACTGAAACTTGGAGCCAGGGTAAGGAAAGAAAGCTCTGGAAAGACACTTGCTTTTCACATCCAATCAACATTTTGCCCATTAATCAACTGTACTAATTGTTGACAGACAACAGCAAGTCACATCCTGTCATGTCATTGCTGGAACCTTTGGCATCAATACATTGTGGTTGTGTGTGAAAATAAAGGCTTCAAATTTGGCACTGCTTAGAAAGAGTGTCAAAGGGACAACTTACAACTTCACCATCAACAGCCCCAGTGGCCTAATGGATAAGGCACTGGCCTCCTAAACCAAGGATTATGGGTTCAAGTCCCATCTGGGGTGCAATAAATGCCCTTTCAACCATTCTCCTTTCCTCCTAACTTTGTAACATATTTCACCTCCTTTCTTATTTGCTTTCCACTCTCACAATCTGAAGTCGTCTTTCAACCAAGCTCTGTGCCATCTTTACACTCACTGAACAATACCACCTCCACTTTCCACACAAATCCTCTCCCTTTTACCCCTCTTTTCACTTCACACAACATCCCATGCACAGTTCCTACTTTCAAATACAAACACAAATTACAACTCAACTACAAATCCTCGAAGCACATTCACACCTCAAATACACACCACACTCTTCCTCCAAACACCAACAATTCTGTCTTCAATTATTATCTGGGCTATCACACTATGAAAATGCTCTGCAGGCAACTGTACAGTCTGCTGGTCCACTGAGCTGCACAGACCAGGCAGTTGTCAGGATCAATACTTTTTTTTATTCATGCGCAGGATGGAAGTGCTGGCAAAGCCAGAATTTATTGTCTGTCCATAAATTCCCTTCACAAAGTGCTGACCCCTCTTCTTGAACAGTTTCAGTCTGTGCAGTGAAGGTACACCCACAATGCTGTTAGGGACGGAGTTCCAGGATTTTGACCCAGTGACAGTGAAGGAACAGTGATATATTTCCAAATCAGGAAGGTTTGGGACTAGGAGGGGAACTTGGAGGTGGTGGTGTTCCCATGCACCAGCATGCTCTTGTCCTTCTGGGTCAGGGGTCAACAACCTGCAGCTCCGGAGAAACATGTGGCTCTTGAACATTGTATTTGTGGTTTCCAACCTTTTCCACTTGGAACACATTAACACGAGAAAAGCGAATAAAAATTAGCTTGAGAAAAGTCAGATCTGTGTTTTTATTGTGGGGATAAAAGTCAAATCATTAAGCTGCACTTTACAGTTTAAAATGATAACTTTAACAAAAAACATCATTGTGCTCTTCACAAATCTGTTTGTCTGGTATAGCTACCCCATGGTTATAGATATGACTTTGGTTAACGGAACAGGTTTGATGTTTGTGACCATTTTTGTTTCTAGTATAGCTGAGATGATACATTATTCTGAATGTGCTATTAGAAGGTATTATTATCACGAAAATCAGTAGCTGATAAAAATGTAATAATGGTAAAAAGTCAAAGCTTAAGGCTCTTTATCTGAATGCACCTGGCATTTGTAACAAGATAGATGAGTTGATGGCACAAATAGAAATAAATAAATATGACTTGATAGCTATTACAGAGACGTGGTTGCAGGGTGACCAAGACTGGGAACTCAATATTCAAGGGTATTCGACATTCTGGAAAAATAGGCAAAAAGGAAAAGGAGGTGGGGTACCTTTGTTAATAAAGGAAGGTATCAGTGCGGTGGTGAGTGGTGATATAGGTGCAATAGATCGTGATGTGGAATCAGTTTGGGTGGAAATAAGGAACAGCAAGGGAAAGAAGTCACGGGTGGGAGATGTTTATAGGCCCCCGAAGAGTCGTCTCACTGTGGGACAAAGTATAAATCGGGAAATAATGGAGGCGTGTAAGAAGGGAGCTACAATTGTCATGGTGATTTTAATCTGCACATTGAATGGACAAATCAGATTGGCAGAGGTAACATGGAAGACGAATTTGTCGCTTGTACTTAGATTGAAACTGAGAGCAATATGTTGCAGAACCTATCCGGGAAGATCTAGTAATGTGTAATGAGATAGGATCAATAAGAGATATCGTAGTTAAGGATCCTCTAGGGGGAAGCGATCACAACATGGGAAAATTTCAAATTCAGTTTGAGGGCGAGTAACTCTGGTCTCAAACCAGTGTCCTCAACTTAAACAAGGGCAATTACAGAGGGATGAAGAAAGAGTTGTCAAAAGTGAGCTGGGAAAATAGACTCAGAGGAAGGTCAGTGGATGAGCAGTGGCAGACATTTCAGCAGATATTTCATAATGCTCAGCAAAAAGTTATCTCGGTCAAAAAGAAGGACTCAATGAGAAGGATGAACCACCCGTGGTTAACACAGGCGGTCAAGGAGAGTATCCAATCAAAAACTAAGGCATATATAGCGGTGAAAACTAGTGGTCGGCCAGAGGATTGGGAAGTTTTTTTAGGAACTAGCAGCGGATGACTAAAAAGCTAATAAAGAGGGAGAAAATTGATCATGAAAGTAAAGTGGCAAGAAATATAAAAACAAACAGCAAGAGCTTCGACGGGTATATAAAAAGAAAGAGAGCAGCTAAAGTGAGTGTGGGACCCTTGGAAGATGTGTTTGGAGAATTGATAAGGGGGAACAGGGAAATGGCAGATCATTTAAACCAATATTTTGCATCGGTCTTCACTGTGAAGGACACTATAAACATCCCACAGATATCAGATAAGCAAGGAGCTAATGGGAGGAAAGATCTTGTAACAGTCTCTATCACGAGGGACAAAATATTTGACAAACTAATGGGACTAAAGGCAGACAAGTCGCCAGGACCTGATGACCTACATCCAAGGGTTTTAAAGGAAGTGGCTGCAGAGATAGTGGAGGCATTGGTGGAAATATTCCAGAACCACTGGATTCCGGGAGGGTCCCAGCGGATTGGAAAACTGCAAATGTGAAGGCCCCTGTTCAAGAGGGTAGGGAGACAAAAAGCAGGAAACTATAGGTCAGTCGGCTGAACATCAGTCGTTGGGAAAATGCTAGAGTCCATTATTAAGGAAGAAATAGCAGGACATTTAGAAAACCATAACGCAATCAGAGTCAACATGGTTTTGTGAAAGGGAAATCATGTTTGACAAAGTTGCTCGAGTTCTTTGAGGATATAACAAGCAGAGTTGATAAAGGGGAACTGGTAGATGTAGGGTATTTGGATTTCCAGAAGGCATTCGATAAGTTGCCACATAAAAGATTATTGCACAAGATCGGAGCTCACGGTATTGGGGGTAAAGTATTAGCATGGATTGAGGATTGGTTAACTCACAGAAGACAGAGGGCTGAACGGCAGTGCCCTTTAAACTCAGCGCGGTGCCCACATTCAGCGGCCGCCGCCAAGCCCCCGCGATATTAATTACGGGGGCTCATTTCCATCGAGGCCGCCCGTCGCCCTCCCCATATTACGTGAGGAGATCCGGGACATTCGGTGCAGGGAGAGAGTTTTTGACAGTTGTGGAGCAGGTGCTGGGGCCCTATTTTAAGCGTCCCAGCATCTGCTTCCTGACAGCTGTCAAAGAATACTTACCTGACTGCTGAAGAGTGGGGCTGCTGTCAATCTGGCAACAAAGCAGAAAGTGATGCAGAAACCCAGCAGGTCAGGCAGCATCTGTGGAGAGAGAAGCAGAGTTAACTTGACCAAGTTCACAGACCTGAAAGTTAACTCTGCTTCTCTCTTCACAGATGCTGCCTGACCTGCTGAGTTACCCCAGCACTTTCTGCTTTGCTGTCACATACTTACCCTGCTGTGTCCCAGTGTCCAATGAAGTGGCGATCCTCTTCTTCCACTCCAGTGTAACATTCCTTCTTGTACGCGTGCCGCACCAGGGGGAATAATCTTAATTTTGCACATTCCATGGCGTGAGACTGAAATATATCATCAAAGGCGAATATTCTTCTTTGGCCTCCTTATCTCGAGAGACAATGGATAAGCGCCTGGAGGTGGTCAGTGGTTTGTGAAGCAGCGCCTGGAGTGGCTATAACGGCCAATTCTAGAGTGACAGGCTCTTCCACAGGTGCTGCAGAGAAATTTGTTTGTCGGGGCTGTTACACAGTTAGCTCTTCCCTTTCGCCTCTGTCTTTTTTCCTGCCAACTACTAAGTCTCTTCGACTCGCCACACTTCAGCCCAGCCTTTATGGCTGCCCGCCAGCTCTGGCGAACGCTGGCAACTGACTCCCACGACTTGTGATCAATGTCACAGGATTTCATATTGTGTTTGCAGACGTCTCTAAAGCGGAGACGTGGACGGCCGGTGGGTCTGATACCAGTGGCGAGCTCGCTGTACAATGTGACTTTGGGGATCCTGCCATCTTCCATGCGGCTCACATGGCCAAGCCATCTCAAGCGCCGCTGACTCAGTAGTGTGTATAAGCTGGGGATGTTGGCCGCCTCGAGGACTTCTGTGTTGGAGATGCGGCCCTGCCACCTGATGCCAAGTATTCTCCGGAGGCAGCGAAGATGGAATGAGTTGAGACATCGCTCTTGGCTGACATACGTTGTCCAGGCCTCATTGCCATAGAGCAAGGTACTGAGGACACAGGCTTGATACACTCGGACTTTTGTGTTCCGTGTCAGTGCGCCATTTTCCCACACTCTCTTGGCCAGTCTGGACATAGCAGTGGAAGCCTTTCCCATGCGCTTGTTGATTTCTGCATCTAGAGACAGAATATACAACATAAATAAAACCATAATTGAAGAATAATTACCAACTATGAGTATCTAAGCATCTGACTGTGAAAAACCGCAGTCTAATATGCATTTGGAATCTGTATTCATTTCTCTGCTAACTGCAATGTGAAAATATATGTAACCACAATTATACCCTCAATGTTAAAAAAACAGGGAAAAATGTTCATATTCTGGCTGCATTGCCAACTACAAATATTACACCATTAAATATGATCAACTGCTGCAGAAGCAAAGTGTTCGTGAACATGTGTCGATGTGTAATTGTTGAAAAACCCATAACAGCACAGATTAGGCTCCTCCCCCACCCTGCCCCAATGTCGCATTGGTTTTCAAACATGTGCAAGACAAACCTTGCAGTCAGACGTCAGAGCTGTGACATGGTGGAGTTACCTTTGCATTTAAAGGACCACACCAAAAGCCGAGGATGGCAGAGGGGTATTCTAGGGTGGCCCCGCAGTGTAGTGAAGCCTCCCTGCTCACCCTCCTATAGGCTGTGTGGGCAAAGCGGGAGGTCCTTTTCACCAGCGATGGTAAGAAGATGCTCTACCGCCAGAACAAGACATTCTGGCTGGAGGTGACAGAGAAGGTGAGTAGCCGTGTGACTATCCAACATCAAAGGGTCCAATGACGGAAGGGGATGAACAATCACTCTCCCAGCCAGCCGGACCCTCTAAGCTTCATGTGCACAGGGTACGACTGCCAAAGTCATCCACAGCCAAAGGCTATCATAGCAGCAGCCTTCCTGCAGTCAGGCTACTGGCGCAGAAGTGGCACCGCGTAGGAGAATCTGCAAGCATTTCCAACAAGCATCCTGACACAGACGGGTCTGCATGGGTGACACAACACCCTAGAAAGGCCGGGAACAAATTTGTCTTCACTAACATTGCAGCACTTTTACTGTCTGAATGAAGTGTACCAGCATGTACTGATCGTGGCTCCTCCCATTACAGTATTGGCCTTCCAGAATTGCCAATGTATGGAATAACATCATTGCCATGTCAGTATCACTCATGTGCATCTTCACGGATGCAGGAATGTGGATAATGACTCAGTATTCTGCTGTGAGTAATGGTGTACACAAAGATGTTGCAGATGTGGACTGCTGCACAACAGGTGAATGAGGGTGCTGTATGGTGTGCAGAGCCCATGGTGGTTCCTATGTCATGGAGAACCTTTGATCAATGAGGTGCTGCCGTGCATCCTGAGCTCACTGCTCACCCTGCACACAGTGCCTGGATGTTCTCTTTCCTCCCATGTACCTTCCCTGCTGTAAGACCTCAGGGTCATCATCGTCTGAGGATGAGTCCTGCTCATGTCTCTCCTCATCCTGCAAGGCCTCCCCACTATTGACTGTGTCGTTGTGCAGAGCACCGCAAACAGCAACGATACAAGTTATCCTTTCCGGCCTGTACTGCGGGGCACCACTCCAGGCAGCGGAATCGCATTTGAAGCCTGCCGATCGCCTGCTCAGTGGTAGCTCTTGTAGCTCTGTGGCTGGCGTTGTATCGTTCTTCTGCAGCAGTGCTGGGTGTCTCACTGGTGTCAGCAGCCATGTCTACAAGGGGTAGCCCTTGTCTCCACGAATCCACCCCTCCATCTGAGCCATTTCAGCGAACAGCAATCGCAACTGTGACTGGCACAGGATGTGTCACCACCTCTCTCGACATCCGCAGTTGCCTCTGACACTGGCGCTCTGGCATCTGCAGGTATGTTATAGAGTCATAGAGTCGTACAGCATAGAAATAGGCCTTTCGGCCCATCGCATCCATGCTGACCATAATGCCTATCTATACTAATCCCCTCTGCCTGCATTAATTCCATATCCCTCTATGCCTTGCTCATTCAAGTACCTGTCCAAATGCCTCTTAAATGTCGCTGCTGTTCCTGCCTCCACCACCTCCTCAGGCAGCTCATTCCAGATACCCACTATCCTTTCTGTGAAAAATTGACCTCTTTGATCCCCTTTAAACCTCCTTCCTCTCACAAATCTATGCCCTCTAGTTTTACTCACCCCGACCATGGGAAACAGACTCTGGCTATCTACCCTATCTATGCCTCTCATAATTTTAGATACCTCTATCATGTCCCCTCTCAGTCTCCTTCGCTCCAGGGAAAACAGACCCAGCCTCTCCAATCTCTCTTTAGAACTCAAGCCCTTCAAACCAGGCAACATCCTTGTGAATCTTTTCTGCACCCTCTCTTTCTTAATCACATCTTTCCTGTAGTGCGGCGACCAGAACTGCACACAGTACTCCAAATGCGGCCTAACCAACGTTATGTACAACTGTAACATGACGTCCCAACTCTTGTACTCAGTGCCTCAGCCGATGAAGGCCAGCATGCCATACGCCTTCTTCACCACCCTGTCTACCTGTGTTGCCACTTTCAGGGAACTATGTACTTGCACCCCAAGGTCTCTCTGCTCAGTGGGACTTGTAGATGCACAGGGATCTGTAGTGGCGAGCTCACCTTGGGTGCTGCTGCTCACGACTGGGTGGCCCTATGTGTGTTGCAACTGCCTGTTGGTTTTACCTGCAGCTCATATGGATCCTCTCAAGAAGGGCATCAATGAATATACCGTGAACCATCCTCATCTTCAAGCTGCAATTCAGCTCAGTTCCTTCAATGCTTCGAAGGTTCCTGACAGGACAGAGACTGATGTTGACTGGTACATCAGGTGCTTTCATACAGCAGCTGTGTGGTATGGCATAACATTTCCTGTCTTAGCTCCCACTAAGAGTGGCACCGCATGACCACATAGAGATTGAACATGCTGCATAGACTGACCCACAAGACATACAAGCTTCACACACCTACCATCTGTGGCACTCTCCCCACATACAGGGAGACTCGAGTGCCATTGCTCCTTCAATAACAGAGGCAGTCAATGACACAGAGCTGCCAACCATAACGGAGGGGGAAATCGCAGTGGCTACCTTCCAGAATACAGAGTTAGACCCCTGCAAATCCCCCCTCCCTCCTGCCCTTAAAAATGCAGAGTTAGAGCCCTGCAAATCCCCCCTCCCTCCTGCCCTTAAAAATGCAGAGTTAGACCCCTGCATATCCCACCTCCTCCCTTTAAGAATACAGAGTTAGACCCCTGCATATCCCCCTCCTCCCTTTAAGAATTGACAGTTAGCACCCTGTGTATCCCCCTCCCGTAATGCAGAGTGAGACCCCTGAATAACACAACTTACCTTCGCTGGCGACAAGTTCTGCCTCTGAGGACCCGTCGGCTTTTCAAATCGTGAACAGGACGGCTCGTGACCGCCGCCTGTTCAATGAAAAATCCGGAAGTGTTGGTGCAGAGGTGGCGGGCTGCTTAATCAGCACAGGTAAGTAATCATTACCATATGGTAATTGTGGTGTCACCGCCGTGCAGCGGGGTCCGCAACGAGGTCCTGCCACTACCGGTAAAATTTGATGGACCCGTCTCGACGTCGCGGGTCATGGTGAGCTTCTCTCCACAGTATTTTACCGGCACCCACTCTGTGAACCGGGGCGTTGAGGGGCCGGTAACATTCAGCCCAGAGAGTCGGGATTAATGGGTCTTTATCAGTTCGGAAAGACCTAATTTGTGGAGTGCCACAAGGATCAGTCCGAGGACCTCAATTATTTGCTGTCTATATTAATGACTTGGAGGAGGGGACAAAGTGTAATAGATCCAAATTTGCTGATGATAGAAAAATAGTTGGGAGGGCATGTTGTGATGAGGACATAAGGAATCTGCAAGGGGATATAGATACGTTGAGTGAGTGGGCAAAAACTTGGCAGATGAAGTTTAATGTAGGAAAGTGTGAGGTCATGCACTTTGGTCGGAAGAATCAAAAGGCAGACTATGATTGAAATGGAGAGAGACTTCAAAAAAGTGCAGCACAGAGGGATCTGGGTGTTTTTGTGCAGGAAACACAAAATGTTAGCATGCAGGTACAACAAGTAATTACGAAGGCAAATGGAATTTTGGCCTTTATTGCCAGGGGACTGGAGTTTAAAAATAGGGAAGTTTTGTTACAACTATACAGGGTTCTGGTGAGGCCGCACCTGGATTACTGTGCACAGTTCTGGTCCCTGTATTTAAGAAAGGATTATTTGATTCACTAGGTTGATTCCTGGGATGAAGGGATTCACTAATCAAGAACGGCTAAACATGTTAAGCCTTTATTCATTAGAGTTTAGAAGAATAAGGGGTGATCGTATTGAAACTTACAAGATTCTGAGGGGGCTTGACAGGGTAGATGTTGAGAAGATGTTTCCACTCGTGGGGGATTCTCAAACTAGGGGACATAGTTACAGAATAAGGGGACACTCATTTAAAACTGAGATGCGAAGGAATTTCTTCTCTCATAGGGTAGTGAATGTCTGGAATTCTCTACCTCAGAGAGTGGTGGAGGCTGGATCGCTGAAAGTATTTAAAGAGGAGGTAGATAGATTTTTGAAATATCGGGGTGTTGAGGGCTATGAGGTGCTGGCATGAAAGAGGAGTTGAGGTCTGGGGCAGATCAGCCATGATCTTATTGAATGGCAGGGAAGGCTTGAGGGGCTGAATGGCCTACTGCTGCTCCTATTTCTTATTTTCTTGTAGGCCCCGGAGATAGAGAAGTGCGGGGCTTCAAGGCCGCTGCTTCTTGTAGAAGCTGTTCTCTTTAACTGAAACTGTTTAAAATTAGACAGGCTAAAAAGGGTGGCTTCTAGATCATGTGATCCCTTCAAGTAGCTTTCCCACCTCCTGTTGGCCTTCCTACATATTAGAGTCAGTGAAGTGATCTCCCACTCCATTTTAAACACGCTGAACACTGAAGTAAATCAACTTAATATGCTGTGTATATACAGAAACCAGAGAGAAAAAAATGGATGTTCTCAAACTCAAAAGATTCTTCAGCAAAAACATGCAGTACCCAGAACAAAAGGGTCAACATGCACATTAAGAGCTGAGTTTTTAACTTATTTGTACCCTACTGGCTACTAGTTTCACTGTGTTGAATGGCAGCTGACGATAACACCCAAGTGCACAGAAATTCTATAATTTCCACTTGGTTTTCATCCGTTCATGACAGTGGCACAATGTTACTTGCTACTTATCAACCCAAGCCTGAATATTGTCCAGGTTTTGCTGCATGCAGGCACAGACTGAGGAATTGTGAATGGTACTGAACACTATGTAATCATGATTAAAAATCCCCACATCTGACCTTATGATGGGGGGAAAGTCATTGATGAAGCAGCTGAAGATGTTTGGGCCTAGGACATGGCCCTGAAGAACTCCTACAGCAATATCCTGAGGCCGAGATGATTGGCTTCCAACAATCACAACCATCTTCACTGACATCTGACTCCAGCCAGAGGAGAGATTTCCCTCTGATTCTCATTGACTTCAATCGTCCTCAGGCTCCTTGAAGCCACACTCGGTTAAATGATGCCTTGATGTCAAGGGCAGTCACTCTCACCTCACCTCCAGAATTCAGTTCTTTTGCCCATGTTTAGATCAAGGTTGTAATGAAGTTGCACCAGGGACATGTGACAAAATTAATGACTCTGTCACAGACATGGGGGCTATTAATTTGCATATAAAGTGAATAGCCAATCTAATACCTTCAAAACACAATCTGATTTAAAACACATTTCTCCCTTTCAATAATGCCACTAAGCATGTAGACATCAATGGAGAGTAGCACAACTGTATTAGCTAGCTAACAAAACAGTATGCAATGCCAATGCAAACTATTTTTTTTGACAGAATAGAGCGAGCTACATCATGTCACTGGGTGGTAGATGGACCTTATGGGATAACCTCTGTGGATTCACATTGTATCAGGAGTGCATTCATCCAATAAACCATGAAACTCAAGGAGAGAATTGTTATTGTGGTTATTGAGGTGACGCAGTAGAAAAACCAGCAAAAGGAAGATGGACCATTTCTCACAATGCTGTTGTGACAAGATAATTTAACCTGTGATGGTCAATGTTTGTGCAACTTCTCTACCTGCTTGTATTATGTCTCTGCAGACAGGGCAGCCAACAAAACGGCAGTAAATTAATCACCATTTAATCTTTTATACAAGCTAACTCGATACAAGCTGTCTTTATAATTTAACCCTCTAAACCCCAGTGCCATTCTGGCAAATAAGTGCTGTACCCCCTCCGGGGTGGTCGAGACAGAAACTCTCATTGCATTTAAAAATACTTGGATATGCACTACAAAGAACAAAGAACAGTACAGCACAGAACAGGCCATTCGGCCCTCCAAGCTGATACTAGGAGACTGGATGAATTGTAACCCACGCCGAGGTCCCTTTAAATAGAAATTCTTCGCTAGTCAGGTGCAGGTCGTCATCACAACCGCCCACTCGGATTATCAGGAATCCTGGAAGCCGGGTGGGAATGCTGTGGCTGAGTTAAAAGGCCACGGCAAAGTCCACTCCTCGATCTTTCAGGTCCCAGCCCACTGACGGACTCCCCCAGGTGTGAGTAGGTGTCAGTGTTAAAATTCAGTCTAAAATCTCTCTCTGGAAGGTATTTTCCAGAGGGAACTGCCAAGCAGCTGGAAGCACTGAACCTTTATTGAGTTCAGGTTATCTGAAGCTGATAGACCCCCCATGAAGAGCAGCTCAATCTCACCTTCTTTTCACTGGAGAGTTTCCCAGTCCCCAGGAAACCTGTGCTGGAGGCGTTAAATCCAAAGCATTCTGAAAATGTATTGAAAATCCAACCCTTTCTGTGTAATTGTGATTTTAAATGGTGTGTTAATTGTCGACCCACCTGTCTGAATGATTACACCAGCAGGCAAATTATTCACGTGCAGCCAATTGGGTGTCAGTGAAAGCTGGAAGTGGATGTATTGGAGCCGGGCTGTGGTCAAGCTTCAATTTTCTCTGATTTTTAGCTAATTCCATCCCTCTCATTCTTGGCTGTTAAAATCCTCTCCCCAGCCTCAAACTCAAAGGTTACGAGGAAGCTGTTTGGAGGTGAAAATTCACCCTGATGTCGGATCATCGGGAGTGTTTTTGTGAGCTGAGGGACAGGTGCATTGCTGATGTGAGTAGAAGGAGTGAAACCCTTCATCTGTACACCATGTACTTACCAGCTGCTCAACACATCCCCTCCCCCAATCACCACAACCCCTCCCCCACTCACCACAACCCCTCCCCCACTCACCACAACCCCTGCCCCACTCACCCCAACCCCTCCCCCACTCACCACAACCCCTCCCTGACTCCCACAACCCCTCCCCCACTCCCACAACCCCTCCTCCACACACCACAACCCCTCCCCCACTCACGATCAAACAACCCACCGCTCACCACCAGAATCTCTGTTATCCAATCCAATCTGATCACTTTCCCACCGAGCGGTCTAGTTTAAAATTATTCCCTCTTCTTCTGTAAGATCACCTGCCATGACGCAGGTGCATCCCTTAGAATTTCAGCTGCAGACAACTTTCTCACATTCTGCATTACACCAGCTACTGTCACAAACTGCAAACAATGTCAGTAACTAACGGCAATTATAGCATCATAGAAGGGTTACAGCACAGAATGGGGACATTTGGCCCCTCGTGTCTGTGCTGTCTCTCTGCGAGGACAATGTAACTAATCCCAATCCCCATCCTTTACCCACAGCCCTGCAAATGATTTCTTTTCAGGTGCTGATCCAATTCTCTATTGAAATCCCCTGAAATCGGTGTCCTCTGGTTCTCAGCCCTTCCACCAATGGGAACAGGTTCAGTCTATTTATTCTGTCCAGTCACCTCTGTTAAACTCCAGAAATCTTGTTCTAGAAGGATAAGGCTGGAGCCTATATTTACTCAGTTTCACATTTATTGTGCAGAAAAAAAGGATTACAAACATGCAGCTCTACACACAAATCCCTCTCCCAGTCCCACTGAGTGTCTGCTTTTAAGTGTTCAACTAAAAGCCAATTAACTCCCTTCACCTGCACATAATCACACAATTAACAGATTTCCTTCTTTCTTTTACAATACAACTTAGATTAACATGCTCAAAGGATACTTCAAATTGAATCAAAATTAAATTCCATATTGAGCATAAAGTTTTTTTATATTGTTAGATATCCCTCATCCAGCAACTCCAACAATTCCTTTGCACTCACATTTCTCTTTATGAAACAATCAGATCGCTGATGACTTGCATCTACCCATTTGAGTTTGGAGATTTCCTTTCTCTCCAGCATTTATTTCAATCCAGTGAAGTCAATACGTAGTCTTTGATCACTCACACATTTTGTAGAATGTACATTGTCCCACAAAGAACTATTATCCACATAACAGTTCAATGTGTATTCTATCTTCAGGATGTCCCTTGTTCAGAATTTCACCCAAAATATATGACAAATAGAACTCCATGTCCACTGCCTCCACAAGACCAGTGTTTCTGCAGCTAAAGTGCTTTTAACAACCCGTTTTATTTTCTTAGCCTCCTAAGCTAAAGGACAAGATTTCTCATTTTCACCCATCAGACATATTATGAAGCCAGCCGCACACGAATACCCATCAGCAAGATTAGCATGTGAAGCATCACTAAAAATTATTAGCTTCATGTTCTTTGGGTCACCTAAGGATGGGAACTTCAGTGCACATTTCTCCACATTTAGCTTTTTCAATGTTTTATTTGCCCTTAAAACATTCTCAGCTTTTGGATGTTTCATCATCGTGCTTAACTCCAGCACATCAAAACTAACATCAGGCCTAGTCTGAGAGCCCAACCAGTTTAATTGACCCACCAGGCTTCGCAATTGTTCAATCTCTGCTTTCGATAGATCGTCATCTTTCTGTGATGACCGAACACGATTAACTGGGATGGGAGTAACACTCTCTAAATAGGATTGTGGATTCAAACTTATTCCAGACTTATTCAGCTTAATATCTGAACCAATATATTTAAAGGCCCCACAAGCCTGACTCCCAATCTTAAATTCTGCCTTAATCTTATTAATAACATATTTCTCAAAATCCGCAGGATCACCGCATAAGATATTATCAACATGTATCATGAAGATGCCTGAAAGTTTCTCTTTATAAGACCAATAAAACGTTGCAGGATCTGCTTTTAGTTGAACACAACCAATTTTCAACAAAAGAGATCTCACTGAGAAATACCACACCCTGGAAGCATCATTAAGGCCACAGACACATTTGTTCAGTTTCCAGAATTTTCCTTCTGTATCTGCTGCCTCTTCAGGTGGTTTCAGATACACTTCTCTCTGAAAAGTATCACCTTGCAGAAACACAGCTTTTATGACAATGGATTTACATTTCCATGAATATGTGGCCAAAAGAGTCAAAAAGATTTTTTGATTACTTTTCCAGCTGTGGGTGAGTCCACTCGAACATCGATATCCCCCAATTGCTCTTCAAACCCCCTCACAACTAACCTCACTTTAGCCTTATAAATTCCATCAGGAAGTACTTTCTCAGTACAAATCCATCTATGTGACAAGGCCGACTGTCCCCTATCTGGTACCTCAGAATAGACGCCAAATTCTCTCCAACTCTCTAATTCCTTATCTTTTACTTCTCTTTTTAGTTTATCCTCCAGTTTACTGACAGCCACTAAAACTTCATGATCATGAGGACTTCTGCTTCTAATTCTATTCAGAGACTGCCATCTAGCCTTCATTTCATTGTGTAATCTGTTCATACAACAGCCTCTATTAGCACTTTGATGTCTTTTGGAACGACTGCTAGAAGATTTCCCTCGCGCTTTATCGGAGGCTCTTTCTCCAGTACGTGGTCACTTCCTCAGGCAAGAGTCACTTCCTGACCCACTATCAAACCTTGCACTGCACTTTCTTACCCTCCACACTTTCACCCCACTCTGCCAGTCCATGGCCCTAGCTTCTTGGCCATCATCTTGAACATTTAACCAATATTTAAACTTGCTTTTCCTGCACGCTCCACAGTTGTCGCATCCTTCCATTTATCAGACCCCTCTGGAATATATGTCACCCGTGTACCTACTCGAGACAAATTGGTCTTTGGATGTGATAGCTCTTTCCTGAGCATCATGATCGGTTACATTACTATCCAACTCTTGATCTACCTGTGCCTCAGGACCTTCATCACAAAACACATGAATATTTGAAGTACAAGGTGCCCCTCTTCCCTCTGTCAACTGCTCAAATTCTGAGATTTTGTAATCAACCCCAATTATTCGTGAAGAATGAACCTTAACAGTTTGATTTCCATGCTTGATAACGACTGTCTTACCATCCCGACCGATTATCTTACCAGGGCCCTTCCATTCTCAATGGCCTCTCTTTTATAATGGACCAAATCTCAAAGAACAAAGAACAGTACAGCACATTCGGCCCTCCAAACCTGTGCTGATCTTGATGCTTGCCTAAACTTATATGCAATGCTTATAGAAGGTACTTTGGCATTTGTATCTGGTCCAAAATTATTTCAGTCAAGATGAAACTTGAACCCATAACCACCGCTTCAGAGGATCAATACCTTATCCATTAAGCTGCTGGAGCCCGATACTGTTGTAAGCCCGGAAAAGTGATAGAGAGTCAGATGGTTTAGGGTGGAAATTCCAGAGCTTGGGTCCTTGGCAGCTGAAGACACAACCATCAATGCTGTTGTGATGAAATTCAGCCATGCTCAAGAGGCCAGAAATTGAAGGAGTGTCGATAGCTCGAAGGCTTGTTGGGCAGGAGAAGGCGACAGATATAGGAAGGGGTGAGGCCATAGAGAAATATGAAAATAATGATGAGAATTTTAAAATTTGAGGCATTGCTGGGAGCCAACACAAGGCAGTGATCACAGGGGAGTTTGGTGTGTGTTAGGACTCAGGCAGCAGAATTTAGGATGAACTGAAATTTATAGAGGGTGGAAGATGGGAGGCTGGCCAGGACAGTATTGGAAGAGTCAAGTCAAGAGGTATTGGAGTGGAGTGGATTTGTGGTCAGAAGCTCATTTCGGAGTCAAATGCGAATTGAAGCAAATGACCAATCTGGTGCAGCCTCAGAGATTTGCCAGGGAGATAGATGGGGTCGGTGGCTAGGGAATGGAATTTGTGGTGGGGACCAACGACAATGGCTTCAGTCTTTCCAATATTTAGGGGGAGAAAAATTCAGCTCAGGAAAGCGAATCGAATGTTTTTGTTTATTGCGAGCGGAATTGAATACAAAAGTAGGGAGGTTATGCTTCAGTTATATAGGGTATTTGGTGAGACCACATCTGGAGTATTGTGTACAGTATTGGTCTCCTTATTTAAGGAAGGATGTAAATGTGTTGGAAGCAGTTGAGAGAAAGTTTACTAGACTAATACCCGGAATGGGTGGTTGTCTTATGAGGAAAGGTCGGACAGGCTCGGCTTGTATCCGCTGGAGTTTTAAAGCTTAAGAGGCAACTTGATTGAAGCATTTAAGATTCTGAGGGGTCTTGACAGTGTGGATGTGGAAAGGATGTTTCCTCTTGTGGGAAAATGTAGAACTAGGGGTCACTGTTTAAAATAAGGGGTTGCCCATTTAAGACACAGATGAGGAGAAATTTTTTCTCTCAGAGGGTCATGAGTCTTTGGAATTCTCTTCCTCAAAAGGCAGTGGAAGCAGAGTCTTTGAATATTTTGAAGGCAGAGGGAGATAGATTCTTGATAAGCAAGGGGGTGAAAAGTTATTGGGGGAGGTGGGAATGTGGAGTTGAGGTTGCAATCAGATCAGCCATGAACTTGTTGAATGGTGAAGCAGGCTCGAGGGGCCGAGTGGCCTATTCCTGCACCTAATTCGTGCGTTCGAATGTAGTACGACAGGTTAAGAACAATGAGGAGAGCAAGTCTACCATGGTCACAATCACATAGGATGTCATTTGTGACTTTGATAAAGGCCATTTGTGTTAGTGACAGGGATGGAAGCTAACTGAAGGAATTCAAGTATCGAATTATGGAAAGATGGGTGAATTTGGGAGGTGACAACACATTGAAGGAGTTTCGAGAGGAACGGGAGATCAGACATGGAGCAGGAACAGGAGGAGGGGTTTGTGAGGAGAGGGGTGATGATGGCAAATTTGAAGGAAAGGGGACTTTACCTGAGAAGAGGAAATTCAAACTCTGAAATTTCCATGGTGGGATATGAACTGACATTGACTGCATTATTAATCAAGTAACATAACCAGAGAACCGATTGGTGCAACTGCATGTGAGCAATTAGTACATTGATTGCAGGGTGAAATGTTGACTGTCCATGGGAAGCAAGCGGTTTTGCAGATGTTTTCTTTTTTGCACCGGCTCCAACTTTCAGAGGTTGATAAGGCTCCATGCTGCCTGAAGCGATTTAATTTCTGTGTATTTCAGTGATGAGGACAAAGAGCTGGTTTCACAGAATAGCCATGATTTAAAAACCTCACCACACCCCAGGTGGGACTTGAACCCACAATCCCTGGCTCCGGAGGCCAGTGCCTTATCCATTAGGCCACTGTGGCTGTTCAGAGTTTGGCTTTGGTGCTTGCAACTTGTCACTTATTATTTATGTAATCACTGCCAAAACCTGATGTCTTTGTGTCAGTCGCCATTTCTTCTTTTACACGACCACATTAGAATCATAGAATCTTAGAGCACAGAAAGAGTCCTTTCAGCCCATCATGTCTGTGCCAGCTATTTGAAAGAGATTTCTAATTTAGTCTAATTGTCGATTGAGGGATAAATATTGTGCAGGGCACCAGTGAGAACTCTCCTGTTCCTCAACAAAAGAGCCTTGGGATCTTTTAGATCCACTTGAGGAATAGACAGAGCCTTGGTTTAATCTATCATCCAAAAAGAATGCAGACCCGGCAGTGCAGCACTCTCTCTGTGTGACACTGGGAGAATCAACATCGAATTCTGTGCTGAAGTAACTGGAGGTAGAGGTTAAACACTGTCTTCTGACAGAGAGACAAAAGTGTAACCAGCTGAACCACAGCTGACACACATTACAGTACCACCAATCTGAAGTTCTTGAAATCAATGTTGAGTCCATGAGGTTGTTAAGAGCTTTATTGAAAGATGAGGTGCTGTTCCTCGAGCTTCCATTGAGCTTCATTGGAACAGTGAAGGAGGTCAAAGGCAGAGATGGAAGAGTAGAAGTGGGATGGAGAAATAATATGGTTAGTGACTGGAAGATCACGTTCAAGTTTGCAGACTGGACGGAGGTGTTGAGCAAAAAGATCACCTAATCTGCATTTAGTGTCTGCAGTGTAGAGGAGACGACATCATGTGCAGTGAATACAGTATAGTAAATTGAAGGAAGTACAGGTAAATCACTGTTTCACCTGGTAGGAGTGTTTGGGTCCCTGAACGATAAAAAGGAGGAGTTGAAAGGCAGGTGTTACATCTCCTGCACTTGCACAGGAAGATGTTATGGGATAAGGAGTGAGTGATTGAAGAGGCTGCACAAGGCAGAGAGGTCCGATCACCAAACAACCACAGAACTAAGGGTGGTGCAGTGGTTGGCACTGCAACCTCACAGCTCCTGTGACCCGGGTTCAATTCTGGCTACTGCTTGTGCAAGTTCTCCCTGTGACCGTGTGGGTTTTTAGCAGGTGCTCTGGTTTTCTCCCACAACCAAAGACTTGCAGGTTGATAGGAAAATTGCTCCTAGAATAGGTAGGGGGGATGGGGTAGGAATATGGGATTAATGTCGGATCAGTATAAATGGGTGGTTGATGGTCACCACAGACTTGGTGGGCCAAAGGGCCTGTTTCAGTGCTGTATCTCTAAATAAATAAGCTGCCTTTGTCATCAGGTTTATAGGAATAGGCCATTTAGCCCCTCGAGCCTGTTCCACCATGCAATGCAATTATGGCCGATTTATGACCTAACTCAGTTTTCCCACCATTGCCCCTTATTTCTTTGGACCCCCACAGTTTCTAGATTTACACCATTTAGAAACTATCCTTCTCTATCCTTTTCAGCTCCATAGTGGATGACCAACACACACTGCTATTGAAATCCATTGCCACAGTTTTGCCCATTCACTTAATCTATCAATATCTCTTCGTAATTTGATGTTCCATCTACACTGCTCACAATGACACAGCCTCCACTGCTTTCTGGGAAAGAGAATTCCACAGACGAGCAACCCTTTGACAAATAAAAAATTCTCCTTATTTCAGTTTTGAAAAGGAGACCTCTTACACTTAAACTGCCTAGCCCTAGCCCTAGTCTCTCCCACAAGAGGAAACATCCTCCTGGTATCCACTCTAGCAAGTTCCCTCATCTTATATGTTTCAATAAGATCACTTCTCATTCTTCTAAATTTCAACAGGTAAAAGCCCAACCTGCTCAGTCTTTCTTCATAATATAAGTACTTCATCCCCCGGATTTAGTCGAGTGAGGCATCTATGAACTGCTTCTAATGCAATTATATTCTTTACCAAATAAGGAGACCAAAACTGTAGACAGTACTGTCGATGTGGTCTCACCAAGATCCTATACAGCTGCAGTAAAACTTCCCTACTTTATGTAGTGTTATGACCGAGGTGGGAGGAGGGCACTGTCTTTTCTTGTTCCACTTCTATGCAGGTCACACATATATTTTTTTAAATGTTTACCCAGTTACCGATGCAGTCAATCATATACTCTACTCTTTATCTCAGAATAAAATACGCCAACCAGGTTTCTTCAATAAACAACAACATCATCAGTTCATTACAAAGCAAGACTTAACCAGTAACAAAGCAAAGCATTAACACACAGATTGAAAAATGAAAGTTCCCCTTTTAAATTCCCCACACACAAACTCACACAGACTGAAAAATATACAGAAATTCTCTCTGCAGAGGTCTGTTACAAAACAAAGACAACAAAGAATACTTTGGCCAAATATTTGCTAATTCTTGAAGAAAAAAAAGATATGGAAAAAGGTTACTTGTCCCTTTTTAGCCTGGCACCCCAAATATGCATAAACGGCTGTCACTGGGATCTTTCCAGAGCAGATTTTTTCAGGTGACATTGAGGATCAGTTCAGCAGGCTTTGCAGGAGAAATGCAGGATCAGTTTCTCTATTTCTTACACTTGATTCTCAGGAAGTTCTCAAAGAGATGGAAGAGGGTGATCTAATGGTAGCTGCTCTCTTGGCAGGTTTTCTCCAACTCTTAAAAATAGTTCACACCTCAATATATTCTCCAAAATGAAACCAAAAGCAATATCTCAAAAGTCAAGCCTCCTGACCCCTATAAATCTTGACCTGTCATTTCCCGGTAAACATCTTCCCCAGGTCACCAAGGTTTCTATTGTTTATTGCTTAAAGCACATGACATCTAGCACGGTTGCTTTTAAACAACATTTAAGTGTCCTTTCAATGAACTGTCAACAACAAAACAAAGTCCAGCTTCTATGAAATCTTCAGCCTTCCAATGAAACCATCTCCACAATTGAAATATATGTTCTCAAAAACACATACTTAACAAAACATACAGAAGGACTTTCATAACAGTGGTATAATATACATAAGCTGTTGCTAGGTTGATTATGTTGAAAGACTTTAAGGCCGGAATTTTACCCCCCCCCACCCCCACCACACAGGAGCAGGCTGGTGGCAGGGGAGGAGGGCAGGTTTTGTAAAATTGAGTGGGAGGTGGAGGGGGGGTGCGTTACAATTCTTTTACACTGCAATTTTACGAGGGGCGGTGGCGAGAAACAGCCTACCTGCCCCAGGCCAATCAGGGCCCTTATGTGGCCAATTAACTGCCACTTAAGTGCCTCCTCCTGCCACCGCTGGTATTTTATCAGGTCTTAGGCCCCACAGAAGGCCACCAGGTGGGGGGCACCCTATCCCCCATAGAGGGCCCTTCCGAAGCCCCTACAGTCCCCACTGAGAAACAGTACTCCGCCCAACCATTCCCCCCTTGCCTTGCCGGGGTCAGGCCGGTTGACCCTGGCAAGGTCCGAAAATTTACCTCTCTTCCATGGATGGCATCCATGATCTTTGCTTCCTAATCAGTTGCTGGACCTGTATACTTACCTTTTGTGATTCATGTACCAGGACACCTAGATCCCTCTGTACCCACGAGTTCTGCAATCTTGCTCCATTTAAATAGTATACAGACTTTCTACTCTTCCTGCCAAATTTCACATTTTCCCACATTATAATCCAACTGCCAAATTTTTCGTACTCACTTAACCTATCTATATCCTTTTTAGTCTTTTTACATCACCTTGACAACTTACTTTCCTTCCTATCTTGGTGTCATCTATAAATTTAGCTACTGTACGTTTGGTCCCTACGTCCAAGTCATTGATATGAATTGTAAATAGTTGAGGCTCCAGCACTGATCCCTGTGGCTCTCCACTAGTTACAGCTTGAAACTCAAGGAAGACCCATTTATCCCTAGTCTCTGCTTCCTGTTAGATCACCAGTCCTTTATCAATGCTAATATGTTACCCCCGACACCAGGTACTCTTATCTTGTGTAGTAACCTTTGATCAAGCACCTTATCAAATGCCTTTGGGAAATCTAAGTACACCACATCTACAGGTTCCCCTTTATCCACCTTGCTTGTTACTTCCTCAAAGAACTCTAATAAATTAGTTAAACATGATTCCTCTTTCACAAAACCATGTTGACTTCCTCTGATCCCATTATGATTTTCCAAGTATTCTGCTATAACCTCCATAATAATCGATTCTAGTAATTTTTCTATGACAGATGTTACGCTAACTGGCCTATAGTTTCCTGCTTTCTGTCTCCCTCCTTTCTTGAATAAAGGAGTTATATTTGCTATTTCCAATCCTCTAAGACCCTTCCAGAATCTAAGAAATTTTGGAAGATTGTAACCAAAGCCACTACTCTGTCTACTATTGCTTTTAAGACCCGAACATGTGGGCCATCTGGTCCTGGGGACTTGTCAGCCTTTAGGTCTAAATTTTCCGAGCACCTTTTCCATGGTGATGGTAGTTGTTCTAAGTTCCTCCCTCCCTTTCACCTCTTGATTTTAGGTATCTTTGGCAGGGTTTCTAAGTCCTCTACAGTGAAAACAGACACAAATGACCTGTTCAACACCTCCACCATTTCCTCGTTTACCATTATCAATTCCCCAGACTCACTCTCCAGAGGACCAACATAAGCTTTAGTTACTCTTTTCCTATTTAAATACTTGTAGAAACTCTTACTATCTGTTTTTACATTACTAGCTAGTTTTCATTCATACTCTACTTTCGACCTCTTAATTAATTTTTTCATGATTCTTTGCTGGTTCTTAAAATCTGTCCAATCTTCTGCTATATCACTAACCATTGCAGATTTATATAGCGCTTTTTTAAATTTGATACTATCCTGAATATCCTTATTTAGCCACGGATGATGCATCCTTCTCAAAGAATTTTTCTTTCTCGCTGGGCTAAATCTTTGCTGAGAGTTATTAAATATTGCCTTAAAGGTCTACCCCTGCTTCTCCACTATCCTACCATTTAACCTAGTTTCACAGTTTACTTTCTGCCTTCATACCTTTGTAATTACCTTTATTTAGGTTTAAAACACAAGTCTTAGACCCACACTTTTCCCTTTCAAACTGAATGTGAAATTCTATCATGTTATGACCACTTTCGTCGAGAGGCTCCTGCACCATGAGATTATTGATTAATCCTGTCTTATTGTACATATCCAGGTCTAGACTAGCCTGCTCCCCAGTTGGCTCGAGAACGTACTGTTCTAAGAAATTGTCTGGAATACACTTTATTAACTCATTTTCCAGGCTACCTTTGCCAATCTGATTCGCCCAATCTACATGTAGATTAAAGTCACCCAAGACTGCAGTGGTACCTTTCTTACATGCCCCATTTCTTCCTGTATACTCTGCTCTACTGTGTAGCAGCTGTTAGGCTGGCCTATAAACTACTCCCACAAGTGCCCGCTTACCTTTCCTATTTCGTATCTCGACCCAACTGATTCTACATCTTGCAGCCTCACAGCTCCAGCGGCCCGGGTTCAATTCTGGGTACTGCCTGTGCGGAGTTTGCAAGTTCTTCCTGTGACTTCGTGGGTTTTCGCCGGGTGCTCCGGTTTCCTCCCACAGCCAAAGACTTGCAGGTTGATAGGTAAATTGACCATTATAAATTGCCCCTAGTGTAGGTAGGGGAATTGAGAGAGGGTACTGGGATTAATGTAGGATTAGTATAAATGGGTGGTTGATGGTCGGCACAGACCCGGTGGGCCGAAGGGCCTGTTTCAGTGCTGTATCTCTTAAAAAAAAATCTCTTGCTACAGCACTAATGATATCCTTAATTAACAGAGCTACTTCACCACCTTGTCCTAGCTTCCTGTTTTATTGAAATGTTGATTACCCTTCATTATTTATTTCTATCTGTGCTAACAATTCATCCATTTTGTTGTGAATGTTACACACATTCAGATACAAAGCATTTAACTCTGTCTTTTTTACCACTTCTGCAGTCTTTGGCCTTATCTGCTGGTGTAGTCTTACGCTCTATCCCTTGCTGCCTCCTGCCACACTCTGATTATCATTACCCAAATCACTACCTGGCTCTATTACCTCATTGTTTCCCTTTGGTTTACCACATGTGAATGTGGGAATTTGGTTCACCTGCTAAGTTTGGTACAGAGAGGGAAATAGGTGCTCCTTTTTCAGCCTCCAGTCGCTGCAGAAGATATAAGTTGCTTCCGAGAAATAGAAGGCAACCTTGAGAGAGTGACATCACAGGAAAGCTGTAAGATGATTGGTTGGCAAAATGATCATGTGATCATTCCCCCCGATCCCCCCACTATTTTTAGTTTAAAGTCCTCTCCACTGCCCTAAGTTGTATGACTTGCCAGAACACGGGTGCCAGCACAGTTCAGGTGAAAACCATCCCACCCGTACAGCTCCCACCTTCCCCAGTACTGGTGCCGGTGCCTGATGATTCGAAACCCATTTCTATCACACCAGTCTTTCAGCCACGCATTGACCTCGCTAATCTTATTTACCCTACACCAATTTGCTCATAGCAAGGTAATAATCTCTGGATTATTACCTTTGAGGTCCTGATTTTTCCCCCTCCTAGGGGGAGCATTTGCTAGGGTAGTTGGGGAGGGTTTAAACTAAAATGGCAGCGGATGGGAACCTTTGCAAGGAGTCAGACGAGGGGGGATCATAGACAAGAACAAAAGACAGTAAGAGGAATAAGAAAAGTGATAGGCAGAGAAATCAAGGGCCAGAATCAAACAGGGCCACAGTGAAAAATAGTGGGAACAGGACAAGTAATGTTAAAATGACATGTCATAAGGCTTTGTGCCTTAACGCGCGGAAATGTCTCAATAAAGTGGATGAATTAATCATGCAAATCGATGTAATCGGGTATGATATAGTCGAGATTACAGAGACATGGCTGCAAGGTGACCACGGTTGGGAAATTACCTTCCAGGGGTATTCAGTATTTAGGAAAGACAGACAAAAGGTAAAAGGCGGTGGAGTTGCATTGCTGGTTAAAGAGGAAATTAACACAATAGTGGGGAAGGATATCAGCTCTGACGATGTGGAATCTGTATGGGTAGAGCTGAAAAAAAACTAAGGGGCAAAAAATGTTAGTGGGGATTGTATATAGACCCCTAAACTGTACTGGTGATGTTGGACTTGGCATTAAACAGGAAATTAGAGATGCATGCGATAAAGGAACTTCTGTAATTCTGGGTGACTTTCATCTGCATATAGATTGGGCAAATCAAATTAGTCACAATACCATAGAGGAAGAATTCTTGGAGTGTATATGGGATGGTTTTCTGGACCAATACACTGAGGAACTAACCAGAGAACAGGCCATCCTAGACTGGGTATTGTGTAATGAGAGAGGAATAATTGACAATCTAGTGGTGCGAGACCCCTTGGGGATGAGCGACCATAATATGATAGAATTCATCATCAAGATGGAAAGTGATGTAGTTGATTCTGAGACGAGGGTCCTGAATCTTAATAAAGGAAACTGCAAAGGTATGAGGCACGAGTTGGCTATGATGGATTAGGAAACGTTACTTAAAGGGATGAGGGTGGATAGGCAATGGCAAACATTCAAAGAGCACATGGACAAACTGCAACAATTGTTTATTCCTGTCTGGCGCAAAAGTAAAACGGGAAAGGTAGCCAAACCATGGCTTACAAGGGAAATTAGAAATAGCATTCGATCCAAGGAAGAGGCATATAAATTCACCAGAAAAAACAACAGACCTGAGGATTGGGAGCAGTTTAGAATTCAGCAAAGGAGGACCAAGGGATTGATTAAGAATGTGAAAATAGAGTACGAGAGTAACTTTGCAGGAAGATAAAAAGTGACTGTAAAAGTTTCTATAGGTATGTGAAGAGAAAAAGATTAGTGAAGACAAATGTAGGTCCCTTACAGTCAGTAACAGGGGAATGTATTATGGGGAATAAAGAAATGGCTGATCAACTAAATACTTACTTTGGTTCAGTCTTCACAATGGAGAACACAAATATCATACCAGAACTGTTGGGGAACACAGGGCTTAGTGAGAGAGAGGAACTGAAGGAAATCAGTATTAGTAGAGAAATGGTGTTGGGGTAATTGATGGCATTGAAGGCCGATAAATCCCCAGGACCTGATGGTCTGCATCCCAGAGTACTTAAGGAAGTGGCCCTGGAACAATGAATGCATTGGTGGTCATCTTCCAAGATTCTATAGACTGTGAAACAATTCCTACAGATTGGAGGGTAGCTAATATAACCTCACTGTTTAAAAAGGGAGGTAGGGAGAAAACAGGGAATTATAGACCAGTCAGCCTGACATCGTTAGTGGGGAAAATTCTAGAGTCCATTATCAAAGATTTTCCAGCAGAGCACTTGGAGAACAGTGGTAGAATCGGGCAGAGTCAGCATGGATTTACGAAATGGAAATCATGCTTGACAAATCTACTAGAATTCTTCGAGGATACAACTAGCAGAGTTGATGAGGGGGAGCCAGAGAATGTGGTTCATTTGGACTTTCAGAAGGCTTTCGACAAAGTCCCACATTAGGGCCGCACAGTGGCGCAGTAGTTAGCACTGCAGCCTTACAACTCCAACAACCCGCGTTCACTTCTGCGTACTGCCTCTGTGGAATTTGCAACTTCTCCCTGTGACTGTGTGGGTTTCCACCAGGTGCTCCGATTGTCTCCCAAAGACTTGCAGGTTGATAGGTAAATTAGCCATTGTAAATTGCCCCTAATGTAGGTAGGTGGTAGAAGAATTGTGGGGATGTGGTAGGGAATATGGGGTGAATGTAGGATTAGTATAAGTTGATGGTTGGCACAGACTTGGTGGGCTGAAGGGCCTGTTTCAGTGCTGTATGACTCTATGAGAGATTAGTGTGTAAAGTTAAAGTGCATGGGATTGGGGGTAGTGTATTGCAATGGATAGAAAATTGGTTGGCAGACAGGAAACAAAGGATAGGGATAAATGGGTCTTTTTCCGAATGGCAGACAGTGACTAGTGGGGTGCCGCAGGGATCAGTGCTAGGAACCCAGCTATTCACAATATATATTAATGATTTAGATGAGGGAACTAAATGTAATATCTCCAAATTTGCAAAACTTGGTGGGAGGGTGAGTTGTGAGGAGGATGCAGAGAAGCTTCAGGGTGATTTGGACAAGTTCATTGAGTGGGCAAATGCATGGCAGATGCAGTATAATGTGGATAAATGTGAGGTTATTCACTTTGGTAGCAAAAACAGGAAGGCAGGTTATTATCTGAACAGCTATAAACTGAGAGAGGGGAATATGCAGGGAGACCTGGGTGTTCTCGTACACCAGTCACTGAAGGTAAGCATGTAGGTGCAACAGGCGGTAAAAAATGCAAATGGTATGTTGGCCTTCATAGCGAGAGGATTTGAGTACAGAAGCAGGGATGTCTTGCTGCAATTATACAGGGCCTTGGTGAGGACACACCTGGAATATTGTGTGCAGTTTTGGTCTCCTTATCTGAGGAAGGATGTTCTTGCTATAGAGGGAGTGCAGTGAAGGTTTACCAGACTGATTCCTGGGATGGCGGGACTGACGTATGAGGAGAGATTGAGGCGGTTAGGATTATATTCACTGGAGCTCAGAAGAGTGAGGGGGGATCTCATAGAAACCTATAAAATTCTAACAGGACTTGACAGGGTAGATGCAGGAAGGATGGTTCCGATGGTGGGGGGGTCCAGAACCAGGGGTCATAGTCTCAGGATCTGGGGTAAACCTTTCAGGACTGAGATGAGGAGATATTTCTTCACCCAGAGAGTGCTGAGCCTGTGGAGTTCGCTGCCACAGAAAGCAGTTGAGGCCAAAACATTGTATGTTTTCAAGCAGGACTTAGATAAAGCTCTTGGGCTGAAAGGGAATGGGGGGAAAGCGGGAACAGGCTACTGAGTTGGATGTTCAGCCATGATCATAATGAATGACGCAGCAGGCTCGAAGGGCCGACTCCTATTTTCTATGTTTCCTTTCCCATTTCTAATAAATTGTTATATATATAATCTATTTATTTAGAGATACAGCACTGAAACAGGCCCTTCGGCCCACCGAGTCTGTGCCGACCAAGAACCACCCGTTTACACGAACGCGACAATAATCCCATACTCCCTCGCACCACGAGGAGCAATTTACAATGCCCAATTTACCGATCATCTGCAAGTCTTCGGCGGTGGGAGGAAACCAGAGCATCCGGCAAAAGCCCACACGGTCACAGGGAGAACTTGCAAACTCCGCACAGACAGTACCCAGGTCCTTGGAGTTGCATAGCTGCGGTGCTAACCACTGCACCACTGTGCCACTCTTCCTTTAGTAGTCAAGAAGGGAATCCATCAGGATTTGGGGTTTTACTCTCTCGAAGATTGACTCGTTTTCCACCACCCTCCCCCCAACTTTCTATCTTAAACGTTTTTAGATCTTTTTTGATCTCTTCTTCGAATGTCATGCTGACCATGTCAGTCTCCCTGGTAAATACCGAGGTAAAGGAATTATTTCATATTTCGGTCATCTCACTGTCACGACCTGAGTTTATCATGTGTATCCCTTAGTGACCCAATCCCTATCCTGATTTTTCATTTCTTGTTGAGGTGTCTGAGGAATAATTTCCATTTTTTCTTACATTTATTGATAATTTAATTTTGTCATTTCTCTTTGCCTTCCTAATTGTTTTTTCTAATTCTTACCTAACCTTTTCATATTCCCTTTTGTCATTCTCTCCTTTGTTGTCTACGGACTTAGTGTCTGCCTTTATCTGTTGTTTTAACTTTGCTCAGTTTATGGAGAATGTAGAGCATTTCCTAAGTACATCAAGGCTGTTGATCCAGGCATGTGACTCCTGTGGTTCAATGGGTAAGACACTGACTTCACAATTCAGGATTGTCAATGCAATCCCTATCTGGGGTAAACCTGGCTTTGAATAATCTTCATTCTGTGAAAACCAGCTCATTGTCCTTGTTTCTGAAATACACAGAGATCAAATAACTTCATCAGCTCCTGTCTTGTGAATGACTGAAATTTAGGGGAAGCAAGTTAAACCTGTGGAAAGCCACTTGCTCTTCACATATAATTGATGTTTTGCCCAGAAGTCACTATATCAATTACTGACAGGCAAAAGAAAGTCAGATCATGTCATGTCATTCCTGGGATCTTTCAAATTGATAGAATGTGGTTGTGTATGAATAGAAAGATTGGAGCACAAAAAGGCATCAAATGTGGCAGTGATTATAGAGAGACAAAGGGGACAGTTGCAAAGACCAAACTCTTTCTATGTGCAGCCACATGGCCTAATGGATAAGGTCCAGCCCTCCTAAAACAGGCATTGATGGTGCAAGTCTCATTTGTGATGAAAGCAGTTTTAGGTGAAGGAGCACATTCTGTAAACAGGCTGCATTCTGTAACAAGCAGTTAGTTTTCTTTTTAACTGATCAGCCAATCACGGCAGTTCCTGTTCCGCTCCCTCCTCACTCTCGCCTTGCTTTCCAGTGTCACAATCCAATGTAATGTTTCTACTGAGCTGTGCAACATCCCAACACCCAGGGAACAATGCCACTTGCACTTTCCAGGCAAATACTTCCCTTTTAAATCCTGTCTTCAGATTACCCAATGTCTGAGGCACAGTTGTTACTTTGTAATGTAGATATCCAATTACAATACACGTATGATTGATGTTATCAGATTCAGGGTGAAATACACAGCACACTCTTCCTCCAAGCTGGAAAATTCTAGGTTCAAATGTTACCTTGTTTATCATCGAAACTTACAGCAGAAGGAGACCATTCAGCCCATCATATACACTCAGTCACAATAATAACTCCTCTAGTGTTCCTCAATTCTACTGAAATAGATTCTGTCTTTGGTCTCTCAACTCTATCATTCCTCCTCAGAGTTAGAATAGTTTCTTTGAACAATGCTGCCATGCCCTCCATTTTTCCTGCCCTATTATTCCTGAATAGATTGTTTCCAGGAATATTCATTATCCCAATCTTCCCCTCCTTTGAGCCAGATCTCTGTTATTGCCACAATATCATAGTCCCGTGTGGTGACTTGTCCCTGCAGCTCACG
This sequence comes from Heterodontus francisci, assembly GCF_036365525.1. Lineage (NCBI taxonomy): Eukaryota > Metazoa > Chordata > Chondrichthyes > Heterodontiformes > Heterodontidae > Heterodontus > Heterodontus francisci. Next base: position 14,547,754 of record NC_090380.1, on the reverse strand, counting down.
GAGCTCATTTCCCACACTCAGTACATTTACTCACATACACTCCAAATCCATCTCAGACTGCTTCATATTTACTCCCAGTCTGACCCTCCCATTTCTGAATTATTCTTTATTCTGGTGCTATTTGTCTCTCCCAGTCCACTTTACATCTTGCTTCTCCTCTCTAATGCTTCATCCTGGTGCCTCCCCCACCCCCGCCAAATTCATGTAAACCTTCACTAACAACACCAGTTAAAGTTTCTTCAAGGACATCAGTCCCAGTTTTGTTGATGGAGATTCACAGAGTTATATAGCACTGAAACAGGCCCTTCAGCCCATCGTGCCTGTGCCGGCCATCAAGCACCTGTTTGTTCCCATTTTCCAGCAGTTGGCCCATAGCCTGTATGCTATAGCATTTCAGGTGGTCATCTAAATACTTCTTAAATGTTGTGAGGGTTCCTGCCTCAACCACCCTTTCAGGCAGTGTGTTCCAGATTCCAACCACCCTCTGGGTGGAAAGGTTTTTCCTCAAATCCCCTCTAAACCTCCTGCCTCTTACATTTAATTTATGCCCCCTGATTATTGACACAGCCGCTAAGGGAAAAAGTTTCTTCCTATCTATCCTATCTATGCCCCTCATAATTTTGTAGACCGCCATCAGGTCCCCCCTCAGCATTCTCTGCTTTTAGGAAAACAACCCTAGCCTATCCAGTCTCTTGTCATAGCTGAAATGTTCCAGCCCAGGCAACATCCTGGTGAATCTCCTCTGTACCCTCTCCAGTGCAATCACATCCTTCCTATAGTGTGCTGCCCAGAACTGTACACAGTACTCCAGCTGTGGCCTAACTAGTGTTTTATACAGCTCCATCATAACCTCCCTGCTCTTATATTCTGTGCCGCGGCTGATCAAGGCAAGTATCCCATATACCTTCCTAACCACCTTATCTACCTGTGCTGCTGCCTTCAGTGATCTATGGACAAGTCCAACAAGGTCCCTCTGACCCTCTGTACTTCCTCGGGTCCTACCATCCATTGTGCATTCCCTTGCCTTGTTAGTCCTCCCAAAATGCATCACCTCACACTTTTCAGGATTAAATTCCATTTGCCACTGCTCTGCCCATCTTACCAGCCCATCAAGATCATCCTGTAATCTGAGGCTTTCCTCCTCACTATTTACGACACCACCAATTTTCATGTCATCTGTGAACTTACTGATCATACCTCCTATATTCACGTCTAAATCATTAATGTACACTACAAACAGCAATGGTCCCAGCACCGATCCCTGCAGTACACCACTGGTCACAGGCTTCCAATCGCATAAACAACCCTCAACCATCACCCTCTGCCTCCTGCCACTAAGCCAATTTTGGATCCATTTGCCAAATTGTCCTGGATCCCATGGGCTCTTACCTTTTTAACCAATCTCCCATGCAGGACCTTATCAAAAGCCTTACTGAACTCCATGTGGATTACATCAACTGCTTTACCCTCATCTACACATCTAGTCACTTCCATGAAAAATTCAATCAAGTTTGTTAGACATGGAAATTAATCCTGTCCCTCAGAATTTTTTCCAATAGTTTCGCAACCACTAATGTTAGACTCACTGGCCTGTAATTGCCTGGTTTATCCCTGCTATCCTTCTTGAATAATGGTACCACATTAGCTGTCCTCTAGTCCTTTGGTACCTCTCTTGTGGCCAGAGAGGATTTGAAAATTTGTGTCAGAGCCCCTTCTATCCCCTCCCTTGCCTCACATAACAGCCTGGGATACATCTCATCTGGGCCTGGAGATTTATCCACTTTTAAGCCTGCGAAAACCGCTAATACCTCCTCCCTTTCAATGCTAATTTGTTCAAGTATATCACAATCCCCCTCCCTGATCTCTACACTTACATCGTCCTTCTCTATAGTGAACACAGATGAAAAGTAATCATTTAAAACCTCACCTATGTCTTCCGGCTCCACACACAGATTCCCTAATGGTCCCTGCTCTTTCCCTGGTTATCCTCTTACTCTTAATATACTTATAAAACCCCTTGGAATTTTCCTTTATCTTGCCCGCCAGTGTTTTTTCATGTCCCCTCTTCGTTCTCCAAATCACTTTTTTAAGTAACCCGCTACATTTCTATACTCCTCTAGTGCCTCCGCTGTTTTCAGCGCTCTGAATCTGCTATAAGCCTCCTTGTTTATCCTTATTCAATCCTCTATATCCCTTGACATCCAAGGTTCCCTGAACAACCCGTCCATCTTGAACAGGTCCCTCCTGCCCCAGAACTGGTTCCAATACGCCAGGAATCTTTTTACATGCTGGGTGATAAGCTGTCTTATCTTATTGCTCCTGTACTCACTAGCACATGACACTGGAAGTAATCCAGAAATTACTAGCTTTGAAGTCCTGCTCTTTAATTCCTCCTGAGCTCCTGAATCTCTGACTGTAGTATCTCAACACTTCTCCCAATGTTTTAGGTTTCCATATCAACCACAACTTCCCCTCCCCACTCAAAATATTCTGTACCCTCTCACTGATGTCTTTATCAACCAATCTTAGTTGCTCCTGTCAGCAAGCTTCCTTGTGACATCAAATGCCTTCAGCTCCATGACATGGTAGTGAGGTAATGGTGTTTTTGATGATGTTTGATATCATTGTCCTGTGTATTTGAATCCTTACGAACCCTCGTGAATCTCTGATGCAGTCCTGGGCCCACTAACAGTTACCAAATATCATGGTCCATTATAAATGAGAGCACATATCCAGCAGTAGAAGTCTAATCAATGTCGTGGTGCTTGTCCAAGTCAAAGGAGAACATGCTTAAGGGAAGCTTTGTAAATTCTTCCCTAATGATAGACAGTGATATTTCCAAGAAGATAAAATATATCATTGAGCAAACGGCATCAGGAAACCAGATCTGCTCCCACCTGCTCCACATCATTGTTAAAGGATGTGGAATTGGCTGAAAATAAAGTGAGTGGCCACAGGGACAGGTGGAATTTAGAAATAATCCAGAGCAAACAGCAAGAGCATCCAGTGTGATGTCGTGCTCCTGTGGCCGAATGGATAAGGCACTGGTTTCTACAGGCAGGTATTTGTGAGGTTAAATCCCATCTGGGATGAGATTAATCTTCATTCAGTGAATATCTGCTCTTTGTCCTCATTTTGAAACACACAAAGATTAAAGTAGCTTCAGTTTGAGTGCTGTCAGTGAAATGACTGAAACTTAGAGTCAGGGTAAGCAAAGAAAGCTCTGGAAAGACACTTGCTTTTCACATTTCACACACTTTTCTACTTTGAGAACTGCCAAAGTTGGAAACAATTTTCCTGAACATTTGCTCCTCTCTCACCTTCCCACTATTTGCTCGCCCACAGTATAGACTCAGTCACAATAATAACTCCTCCAGCGTTCCTCAAGTCTACCAGTCAACATTTTGCCCAGTAATCAACGATACCAATTGCTGACAGGCAACAGTAAGTTATATCCTGTCACATCATTGCTGAAATCTTTGGTATTAATACATTGTATTTGGGTGTGAAAATAAAATGCTGACCCACAAAAAAGCTTCAAATTTGCCAGTGCTTAGAAAGGGTGTCAAAGGGACAAGTTGCAACACCAAACTCTACAGCTGCAGTGGCCTAATGGATAAGACACTGGCCTCCTAAATCAAAGATTGGGGGTTCAAGTTCTACCTGGGATGCAGCAAGCATGTATTAAATCATTCTCTTCATTTTGCAACCGATCTCACCAGTGCTGATTGAGCTTCCTGCTCACTCCATCATCTGATGCAATCGTTCTACCAAGCTCCGTGCCATCTGAAAACTCACCGAGCAATACCACCTCCACTTTCCACATAAATCCTTTCCCTTTAACTCCTCTTTTCACTTCACACAACAGCCCATGCACAGTTCGCACTTTCAATACAAATACAAACACAAATTGCAACTCAACTACAAATCCTCTCAGCACATTCACACCTCAAATACACACCACACTCTTCCTCCAAACACCAGCAATTCTATCTATCTTCAATTATTATCTCAGCTACCACACAATGAAAATGCTCAGCAGGCAACTGTACTGTCTGCTGGTCCACTGAGCTGCACAGACCAGGCAGTTGTCAGGATCAATACTTTTTTTTATTCATCCGCAGGATGTAAGTGCTGGCAAAGCCAGAATTTATTGTCTATCCATAAATTCCCTTCACAAAGTGCTGACCCCTCTTCTTGAACAGTTTCAGTCTGTGTAGTGAAGGTACACCCACAATGCTGTTAGGGATGGAGTTCCAGGATTTTGACCCAGTGACAGTGAAGGAACAGTGATATATTTCCAAATCAGGAAGGTTTGGGACTGGGAGGGGAACTTGGAGGTGGTGGTATTCCCATGCACCAGCATGCTCTTGTCCTTCTAGGTCAGAGGTCAGCAACCTGCAGCTCCGGAGCAACATGTGGCTCTTGAACATTGTATTTGTGGTTTCCAACCTTTTCCACTTGGAACACATTAACACGAGAAAAGCGAATAAAAATCAGCTTGAGAAAAGTCAGATCTGTGTTTTTATTGTGGGGATAAAAGTCTAATCATTAAGCTGCACTTTACAGTTTAAAATGATAACTTTAACAAAAAACATCATTGTGCTCTTCACAAATCTGTTTGTGTGGTATAGCTACCCCATGGTTATAGATATGACTTTGGTTAACGGAACAGGTTTGATGTTTGTGACCATTATTGTTTCTAGTATAGCTGAGATGATACAAGATGAAAAGAGAGGGAAAAACATACTTGACCTCACTCTCACCAATCTGCCTGCCACAGATGCATCTGTCCATGAGACTGTTGTTATGAGTGACCACCGCACAGTCCTTGTGGAGATGAAGACCCCACTTCACATTGAGGATACTGTCCATTGTGTTGTGTGGCACTACCACCATGCTAAATGGGATGGATTTCGAACAGAACTGGCGATGCAAAACTGGGCATCTATGAGGCGCTGTGGGCCATCAGCAGCAGCAGAATTGTACTCAATCACAATCTGTAACCTCATGGCCCGGCATATCCCCCACTCTACCATTACGATCAAGCCAGGAGACCAACCCTAGTTTAATGAAGAGTGCAGGAGGGCATGCCAAGAGCAGCACCAGGCATACCTCAAAATGAGGTGTCAACCTGGTGAAGCTACAACACAGAACTATCTGCATGCCAAACTGCATAAGCAGCATGTGATAGACAGAGCTAAGCGATCCCATAACCAACGGATCAGATCTCAGCTCTGCAGCCCTGCCACATCCAGCCGTGAATGGTGGTGGACAATTAAACAACTAACTGGAGGAGGTAGCTCCACAAATATCCCCATCCTCAATACTGGGGGAGCCCAGCACATCAGTGCAAAAGATAAGGCTGAAGCGTTTGCAACCACCTTCAGGCAGAAGTGCTAAGTGTATGATCCATCTCGGCCTCCTCCTGAAGTCCCCAGCATCACAGATGCCAGACTTCAGCCAATTCAATTCAGTCTATGTGATATCAAGAAATGACGGAAGGCACGGGATACTGCAATGGCTATGGACCCTGACAAGATCCCAGCAATAGTACTGAAGACTTGTGCTCCAGAACTAGCCGCGCCCCTAGCCAAGCTGTTGCAGTACAGCTACAACACTAACATCTACCCAGCAATGTGGAGAATTGTCCAAGTATGTCCTGTACACAAAAAGCAGGACAAGTCCAACCCAGCCAATTACTACCCCATCAGTCTACTCTCGATCATCAGTAAAGTGATGGAAGGTTTCATCGACAGTGACATCAAGCGGCACTTGCGTATCACTAACCTGCTCAGCTTGGTTTCCGCCAGGGCCATTCAGCTCCTGACCTCATTACAGCCTTGGTTCAAATGTGGACAAAGGTGCTGAACTCAAGAGGTGAGGTGAGAGTGACTGCCCTTGCAATTAAGGCAGCATTTGACCGAGTATGGCATCAAGGAGCCCTAGCAAAACTGAAGCCATTGCGAATCGGGGGAAAACTCTCCGCTGGTTGGTATCATGCCTAGCGCAAAGGATGATGGTTGTGGTTATTGGAGGTCAATCATCTCAGCTCCAGGACATCACTGCAGGAGTTCCTCAGGGTAGTGTCCTATGCCCAACCATCTTAAGCTGCTTCATCAATGACCTTCCCTCCAACATAAGGTCAGAAGTAGGGATGTTCCCTGATGATTACACAATGTTCAGCATCATTCGCGACTTCTCAGATACTGAAGCAGTCCGTGTAGAAATGCAGCAAGTTCTGGACAATATCCAGGCTTGGGCTGATAAGTGGCAAGTATCATTCGCGCCACACAAGTACCAGGCAATGAAAATCTCCAACAAGAGAGAATCTAACCATCTCCCCTTGAAATTCAATGGCATTCCCATTGCTGAATCCCCCACTATCAACATCCTGGGGGTTACCATTGACCAGAAACTGAACTCGAGTAGCCATATAAATACCACGGCTGTAAAAGCAGGTCAGAGGCTAGGAATCCTGCAGCAAGTAACTCACCTCCTGACTCAATAAAGCCTGTCCACCATCTACAAGGCACAAGTCAGGATTGTGATGAAATACTCTCCACTTGCCTGGATGGGTGTGGCTCCAACAACACTCAAGAAGCTCTACACCATTCAGGACAAAGCAGCCCGCTTGATTGGCATCCCATTCACAAACATTCACTCCCCCCCACCACTGACACACAGTGGCAGCAGTGTGTACCATCTACAAGATGCACTGCAGCAATGCACCAAGGCTCCTTATACAGCACCTTCCAAACCCACGACTTCTACCAACTAGAAGGACAGGACAGCAAATGCATGGGAACACCACCACCTGCAAGTTCCCCTCCAAGTCACACACCATCCTGACTTGGAGCTATATTGCCGTTCCTTCACTGTCGCAGGGTCAAAATCCTGGAACTTCCTTCCTAACAGCACTGTGGGTGTACCTACCCCAAATGGACTGCAGCGGTTCAAGAAGGCAGCTCACCACCACCTTCTCAAGGGCAATTAGGAATTGGCAATAAATGCTGGCTGAGCCAATGACACCCACATCCCATGAATATATAAAAGAAATACATTATTCCGAATGTGTTATTAGAAGCTATTTTTATCACGAGAATCAGTAGCCGAAAAAAATGTCTTATATCTAGGCATCATAAATTAACATTTATTTTAAAGCTGTCTTTACAGACAAAATTGTCTGAAAAAGGTCAACAATGCAATAATTCAGTCATATCTATCTTAATATTGATTTTTTTCTATTGATATACAAATTCAGTATATGAATTTCACTTACTTTATATGGAAATTATTCATTCTATGTGAGACACTTGCCAATTTGCCAGGTATTTGGTTTAGAAATGCTGAATTTTCATCTTGTTGCTCCCAATAGTATTTATTTTAGGCAAATTGTTTGAAAAGGTCTCGTCATGTTAAAAAGTTTGCTGACCCCTGTTCCAGGTGGTAAAGGTCACAAGAAGCCTTGTTGAGCTGCTGCAACACATTTGTAGATGGCACACACTGCTGCCATGGTGTGCTAGTGCTGGAAATGGTACAGAGACTTTGGAGAGTTAGGAAGTGAGTTACTCACCAGACAATTCCCTACCTCTGACCTGCTCTTGTAACCACTATGGTCCAGTTAAGTTTCTGGTCAAGGGTGATCCGAGAATGTTGCTCGTGACAGGTTCATCAATGGTAATGCCATTGATGTCACCAGGAGGTGATTGGATTCTCTTGAAGATGGTTATTACCTGATACTTGTCATAGAGTCATAGAGTTATACAGCACAGAATCAGGCCCTTCGGCCCATCGTGTCTGTGTTGGCCAGACAGCACCCAACTATTCTAATCCCATATTCCTGCAATTGGCCCATAGCCCTGTATGCTATGGCGTTTCAAGTGCTCATCTAAATATTTCTTAAATGTTGTGAGGGTTCCTGCCTCCACCACCTCTTCAGGAAGTGCGTTCCAGATTCTAACCATCCTCTGGGTGAAAAAATGTTTCCTCAAATCTCCCCTAAACCTCCTGCCCCTTACCCGAAATCTTTGCCTCCTGGTTCTTGACCTCTCCGCTAAGGAAAAAAGTTTCCTCCTATCTAACCTATCAATGCCCCTCATAATCTTGTACACCTCAATCATGTCCCCTCCTCAGCCTTCTCTGCTCCAAGGAAAACAACCCTAGCCTTTTCAGTCTCTCTTCATAGCTGAAATGCTCCAGCCCAGGCAACATCCTGGTGAATCTCCTCTGCACCATCTGCAGTGAAATCACATCCTTCCTATAGTGTGGTGACCAGAACTGTACACAGTACTCCAGCTGTGGCCTAACTAGCGTTTTATACAGCTCCATCATAACCTCCCTGCTCTTATATTCTATGCCTCGGCTAAGAAAGGCAAGTATCCTAATGCCTAACCCACCCATCCTCCTCCTCTAACCTAATAATAAGACCCTTTTTACCCTCCTCCTCTAACCAAAAAGGACTGAACAGGTAAGCTATTTCACTGTTTTTGTTAATATCTATATTTGTACTTAATTAAGGGGTAATTGAGTAAAAGAAATGGCAGCCAGGGGAGTGCAGTGCTCCTCCTGCAGTATGTTCGAGGTGAGGGGAACCTCCGGTGACCCTGCCGACTTCACCTGCTGGAAGTGCATCCGTCTCCAGCTCCTATCAGACCGTGTTAGGGAACTGGAGCTGGAGCTGGATGAACTGAGGATCATTCGGGAAGCTGAGGGGGTGATAGATAGAAGCTACAGGGATGTCGTTACTCCACAAAACAAAGGCAGCTGGGTAACAGTTAGAGGTGGGAAGAGGTCAGTGCAGGGATCTCCTGTGGTCGTTCCCCTCAACAACAAGTATATAGTTTTAGATACTGTTGGGGGGGACGGCCTATCGGGGGCAGGCTGCAGTGAACGGGCCTCTGGCACGGGGTCCTGCACTGTGGCTCAGAAGGGAAGGAGGGAGAACGGGAGAGCACTAGTCATCGGGGACTCGATGGTGAGGAGTACCGACAGGCGGTTCTGTGGGCGCAAGCGAGACGCACGGATGGTTTGTTGCCTCCCTGGTGCCAGGACCCGTGATGTTTGTGATCGCGTCTTCAGGATCCTTAAAGGGGAGGGGGAGCAGCCAGAGGTCGTGGTGCACATTGGCACCAACGACGTAGGAAGGAAGGGTGGCACAGATGTTAGAAGTGAGTTTAGGGAGTTAGGCTGGAAGCTGAAAGCTCGGACGGACAGAGTTGTTATCTCTGGTTTGTTGCCGGCGCCACGTGATAGTGAGGCTAGGAATAGGGAGAGAGCACAGCTGAACACGTGGCTGCAGGAATGGTGTAGGAGGGAGGGCTTCCAGTTCTTGGATAATTGGACTGCATTCTGGGGAAGATGGGACCTGTTCAAACAGGACGGGCTGCATCTGAACCAGAGGGGCACCAATATCCTGGGAGGGAGGTTTGCTAGTACTGTTCGGGAGGGTTTAAACTAGTTTGGGAGGGGGATGGGAACCGGACTTGTAGTCCAGGGACCAGTGGGTCCACTCAGAAAGACAAAGAGTGTAGTGAGGTATTGGGGAAGGTAGCACTGTCGCGGAGGACAGATGGGCACGGAGAAGGGTTAAAGTGCGTATACTTCAACGCAAGAAGCATCAGGAATAAGGTGAGTGAATTGAAGGCGTGGATGGGCACTTGGGACTACGATGTTGTGGCCATCACTGAAACGTGGATAGGTGAGGGGGAGGAATGGTTCTTGGAGGTACCTGGTTATAGATGTTTTCATAAGATTAGGAATGGTGGTAAAAGAGGTGGGGGGGTGGCATTGTTAGTTAGAAATAGTGTAACAACTGCTGAAAGAATTTTCGAGGAGGATCTGCCGACTGAGGCACTGTGGGTTGAGGTCAGGAACAGGAAAGGAGCAGTCACCTTGATGGGAGTTTTCTATCGGCCCCCCAATAGCAGCAGGGAGGTGGAAGAGCAGATTGGGAAACAGATTTTGGAAAGGAGCAGAAGTCACAGGGTAGTAATTATGGGGGATTTCAACTTCCCAAATATTGATTGGCAACTCTTTAGATCGAATAGTTTGGATGGGGTAGTGTTTGTGAAGTATGTCCAGGAAGCTTTTCTGACTCAGTATGTAGACTGCCCGACCAGAGGGGAGGCAATATTGGATTTGGTACTAGGTAATGAACCAGGGCAAGTGATAGAGCTGTTGGTGGGCGAGCACTTTGGAGATAGTGATCACAATTCTGTAGCATTCACTGTGGTAATGGAGAGGGATAGGTATGTGCAACAGGGCAAGGTTTACAATTGGGGGAAGGGTAGATATGATGCTGTCAGGCAGGAACTGAGGAGCATAAGTTGGGAGCATATGCTGGCAGGGAAGGGCACGGTCGAAATGTGGAACTTTTTCAAGGAGCAGATAGTAGGGGCCATTGATAAGCATGTCCCTGTCAGACAGGGAAGGGATGGTCATGTGAGGGAACCGTGGTTGACAAGAGAGGTTGAGAGTCTTGTTAGGAAGAAGAAGGATGCGTATATAAGGTTGAGGAAAAAGGGCACAGGCATAGCTCTGGAGGGATACAAGATGGCCAGGAAGGATCTGAAGAAAGGGATTAGGAGAGCTAAGAGAGGGCATGAAAAATGCTTGGCGGGTAGGATAAAAGAAAACCCCAAGGCCTTTTACGCGTATGTCAGAAATATGAGGATGACTAGGGGGACCGTAGGTCCGGTCAAGGACAATAGCGGGAGACTGTGTGTTGAGCCGGAAGAGATAAGTGAGGTTTTGAATGAGTACTTCTCTTCGGTATTTACGAATGAGAAGGGGTGTATTACTGAAGAGGACGGTGTGAAACAGACTGGTAAGCTCGAGGAAGTGCTCGTTAGGAGGGAAGATGTGTTGGGGTTTTTGAATAACTTGAAGATAGACAAGTCTCCCGGGCCTGACGGGGTATATCCAAGGATGTTATGGGAAGCAAGGGATGAAATTGCAGAGCCGCTGGCAATGATCTTTTCATCTTCTCTGTTGACGGGGGTGGTACCAGGTGATTGGAGGGTGGCAAATGTTGTGCCCCTGTTCAAGAAAGGGAATAGGAACAACCCTGGGAATTACAGGCCAGTTAGTCTTACTTCGGTGGTAGGCAAGTTGATGGAAAAGGTGCTGAGGGATAGGATTTCTGAGCATCTGGAAAGACACTGCTTGATTCGGGACAGTCAGCACGGTTTTGTGAGGGGTAGGTCTTGCCTCACAAGCCTGATTGAATTCTTTGAGCAGGTGACCAAGCAAGTGGATGAGGGTAAACCAGTGGATGTGGTGTACATGGATTTTAGTAAGGCATTTGATAAGGTCCCCCATGGTAGACTTATGGAGAAAGTCAGGAGGCATGGGATAGTGGGGAATGTGGCCAGTTGGATTAAGAATTGGCTAACTGATAGAAGGCAGAGAGTGGTCTTAGATGGTAAATACTCAGCCTGGAGCCCAGTTACCAGTGGCGTGCCACAGGGATCAGTTCTGGGTCCTCTCCTGTTTGTGATTTTTATTAACGACTTGGATGAGGAAGTCGAAGGGTGGGTCAGTAAATTTGCAGATGATACAAAGGTTGGTGGAGTTGTGGATACCGAGGAGGGCTATTGTCGTCTGCAAAGGGACTTGGATAGGTTGCAGTGCTGGGCTGAAAAGTGGCAGATGGAGTTTAACCCTGAAAAGTGTGAGGTCGTCCATTTTGGAAGGACAAACACGAATGCAAAATACTGGGTTAACGGTAGGGTTCTTGGGCATGTGGAGGAGCAGAGAGACCTTGGGGTCTATGTGCATAGATCGTTGAAAGTTGCAACTCAAGTGGATAGGGCTGTGAAGAAGGCATATGGGGTGTTAGCGTTCATTAGCAGAGGGATTGAATTTAAGAGCCGTGAGGTGATGATGCAGCTGTACAGGACCTTGGTAAGGCCTCATTTGGAGTACTGTGTGCAGTTCTGGTCGCCTCATTTTAGGAAGGATGTGGAAGCCTTGGAGAGGGTGCAGAGGAGATTTACCAGGATGTTGCCTGGAATGGAGAATAAGTCTTACGAGGAAAGGCTGAACATTCTAGGCCTCTTCTCATTAGAACGGAGAAGGATGAGGGGTGACATGATAGAGGTTTATAAGATGATCAGGGGAATAGATAGGGTAGACAGTCAGAAACTTTTTCCCCGGGTGGAGCAAAGCGTTACAAGGGGTCATAAATTTAAGGTGAAGGGTGGGAGATATAAGGGGGATGTCAGGGGAAGGTTCTTTACCCAGAGAGTGGTCGGGGCATGGAATGCCTTGCCTGGGGAAGTTGTTGAGTCAGAAACTTTAGGGACTTTCAAACGGCTTTTAGATAGGTATATGGATAAAGGAGAATGATGGGGTATAGATTAAATTGTCCTTGACAGAGGACAAAGGATCGGCACAACATCGTGGGCCGAAGGGCCTGTTCTGTGCTGTATTTTCTATGTTCTATGTTCTATGCCTTCCGAACCACCTTATCTACCTGTGCTGCTGCCTTCAGTGATCTATGGACAAGTACACGAAGGTCCCTCTGACTTTCTGTACTTCCTAGGGTCCTACCATCCATTGTATATTCCCTTGCCTTGTTAGTCCTCCCAAAATGCATTACCTCACACTTTTCAGGATTAAATTCCATTTGCCACTGCTCTGCCCATCTTACCAGCCCATCTATATCTCCCTGTAATCTAAGGATTTCCTCCTCACTGTTTACATCACCACCAATATTCGTGTCATCTGCGAACGTACTGATCATATCTCCTATATTCACGTCCAAATCATTAATGTACACTACAAACAGCAAGGGTCCCAGCACCGATCCCTGTGGTACACCACTGGTCACAGGCTTCCAATTGCAAAAACAGCCCTCGACCATCACCCTCTGCCTCCTGCCACGAATCCAATTTTGGATCCAATTTGCCAAATTGCCCTGGATCCCATGGGTTCTTACCTTCTTAACCAATCTCCCATGCGGGACCTTATCTAAAGCCTTACTGATGTCCATGTATTCTACATCAACTGCTTTACCTTCATCTACACCTTGAAAAATTCAATCAAGTTAACTAGACACGATCTCCCCCTGACAAAGCCATGCTGACTATCCCTGTTTAATCCCTGCCTCACCAAGTGGAGATTAATCCTGTCCCTCAGAATTTTTTCCAATAGTTTCCCAACCACTGATGTTAGACTCACTGGTCTGTAATTACCTGGTTTATCCCTACTAGCCTTCTTGAATAATGGTACCACATTCGCTGTCCTCCAATCCTCTGGTACCTCTCTTATGGCCAGAGAGGATTTGAAAATTTGTGTCAGAGCCCCTGATATTTCCTCCCTTGACTCACATAACAGCCTGGAATACATCTCATCTGGGTCTGGGGATTTATCCACTTTTAAGCCCGCTAAAACAGCTAATACTTCCTCCCTTTCAATGCTAATATGTTCAAGTATATCACAATCCCTCTCCCTGATCTTTTTACCTATATCGTCCTTCTCCACAGTGAACACAGATGAAAAGTAATCATTTAAAACCTCATCTATGTCTTCCGGCTCCACACACAGATTGCCACTTTGGTCCCACATGGGCCCTACACTTTCCCTGGTTATCCTCTTGCCCTTAACATACTTATAAAACACCTTAGGATTTTCCTTTATCTTGCCTGCCAGTGTTTTTTCATGTCCCCTTTCCGCTCTCCTAATTAATTTTTAAAGTACCCCCCTACACTTTCTATACTCCTCTGGGGCTTCCGCTGTTTTCAGCGCTCTGAATCTGCCATAAGCTTCCTTTTTTTTCCTGATCAAATCCTCTATATCCCTTGACATCCAGGGTTCCCTGGACTTGTTGGTCCTACCCTTCACCTTAACACGAACATGTTGGCTCTGAACTTTCAATATTTCCTCTTTGAATGACTCCCACTGGTCTGATGTAGACTTTCCTACAAGTAGCTGCTCCCAGTCCACTTTGGCCAGATCCTGTTTAATCATATTGAAATCGGCTTTCCCCCAATTCAGTACCTTTATTTCTGTCCAGCTTTGTCCTTTTCCATAACTACCTTAAATCTAACAGAGTTATGGTCATGCTCCCCCATTGACACTTTTACCACTTGTCCGGCTTCATTTCCTAGGATTAGGACCAGTACTGCCCCTTCTCTTGTAGGTCTTCCTACGTACTGGCTCAAAAAGCTCTCCTGTATGCATTTTAAGAATTCCGTCCCCTTTAAACCTTTTTCACTCAGACTATCCCAGCTGATATTGGGGATTTTAAAATCCCCTACTATTATTACCCTATTATTTTTACATCTCTCTGAGATTTGCCTACATATCTGCTCCTCTCCCTGACTGTTTGGAGGCCTGTAGTACACTCCCAGCCAAGAGATTGTCCCCCCCTTTTTTTTAAGTTCTACCTATATGGCCTCATTTGAGGAACCTTCTAAGATATCATCCCTCCTTACTGCAGTAATTGACTCCTTGATCACCAGTGCAATGCCACCTCCTCTTTTGCCCTCTCCCCTGTCTCGCCTGAAGATTCTATACCCTGGAATATTTGACTGTGCATCACCCCCTACTGTACCTCCACTCTGTATCCCACCCCAATGCCAAATTATTTTAACCCCCCCCCCCGCTCCCCACCCCCCGCACCACCAACAGCTCTAGCAAACCTCCCAGCAAGGGTGTTGGTCCCGTTTCAGTTCAGGTGTAACTTGTACAGGTCCCACCTTTGCCAGAAACAGACCCAGTGATCCAGGGAACTAAAGCCCTCCCTCCTGTACCATCTACTCAGACATGCATTCATCTGCTCTATCCTCCTATTCCTATACTTACTGGCACGTGGCACCGGGTGTAATCCAGAGATTACAACCTTTGAGGTCCTGCTTTTTAATCTGCTACCTAGATCCCTAAATTCTTGTTGCAGGACCTCATTCCTCTTTCTACCTCTGTTATTGGTACCAATGTCATAGAGTCATAGAGTCGTACAGCATAGAAACAGGCCCTTCGGCCCACCGCGTCCATGCCGACCATGATGCCTATCTATACTAATCCCACCTGCCTGTATTAATTCCATATCCCTCTATGTCTTGCTCATTCAAGTACCTGTCCAGATGCCTCTTAAATGTCGCTGCTGTTCCTGCCTCCACCACCTCATCAGGCAGCTCATTCCAGATACCCACTATTCTTTGTGTGAAAAATTTACCCCTTTTATCTGCTTTAAACCTCCTCCCTCTCACCTTAAATCTATGCCCTCTAGTTTTACTCACCCCTACCATGGGAAACAGACTCTGGCTATCTACCCTGTCTATGCCTCTCATAATTTTAGATACCTCTATCATGTCCCCTCTCAGCCTCCTTTGCTCCAGGGAAAACAGACCCAGCCTATCCAATCTCTCTTTATAACTCAAGCCCTCCAAACCAGGCAACATCCTTGTGAATCTTTTCTGCACCCTCTCTAGCTTAATCACATCTTTCCTGTAGTGCGGTGACCAGAACTGCACACGTGTACCATGGCCTCTGACTGTTTACCCTCACCGTTCAGAATGTCCTGCAGCCGCTCTGTGACATCCTTGACCCTAGCACCAGGAAGGCAACGTACCATCCTGGAGTTACGTTTGCGGCAACAGAAATACCTATCTGTACCCCTTATGATAGCATCCCCTATCACTATAGCTCTCCCACTCCTTTTCCTCCCCTCCTGTGCAGCTGAGCCACAGACTTGGCTCTTGCTGCTTTCCCCTGAGAAGCTATCTCCCCCAACAGTATCCAAAGTGGAAAATCTGTTAGATAGGGAGATGGACCCAGGGGACTCCTGCACTACCTGCAGGAGTCTTCTACTCTGCCTGGCAATCACCCATTTCCTTTCTGTCTGAGCAGTCTTTACCTGCAGTGTGACCACCTCCCTGTACATGCTGTCCATGATGATCTCAGCTTCGTGGATGCTCCACAGTGTCTTCAGCTGCCGCTCCAGATCTGAAACGTGGATTTCAAGTAGCTGCAGCTGGAGACACTTCCTGCACACGTGTTCACCTTGGACACTGGAAGTGTCCCTGACTTCCCACATTGCACAGGAAGAGCACTCCACATTGCGGAGCTGCCCTGCCATGACTTACCCTTAACTTATACACTTAAACTACCCCAAAATTAGATTATTTACACCAGGGACCTTGATTCCCTAAAAAAGAATCAAATACTAACCACTATATTAAAAAAAACTGTTAAACTTTCCCTTTACCTTTGGATACTTACCCAGCTATTTAGAGTTATTCCCTAACAGCAGTTACTCACCAAACAATCACCTTGCAACTTTCTTGTGAAGTCAATGCTCACTTTGTTTTCAAACTCCGGTGCACCTGGACTCCTCTCCACTCCACTCCCGGAAGGTAAGCGACTGGGCCACGATCCTTGGGCTCAATTTATCGGCTCTGCTCTCGGTGTTCTCCCCTTGGGTCCACTCCGCTCCTAGAAGACAAGTTCTGCAATCTCTCTTCATTTAAATAATAGGTTGCTTTTCTATTCTTCTGGCCAAAGTGGACAAGTTCATACTTTCCCACATTATACTCCATCTGCCAAGTCTTTGCACTTGACCTATCTATATGACTTTGCAGACACCTTATGTCCTCTTCACACTTACTCTTTACCTATCTTTGAGTCACCAGCAAAATTCACAACCATAAATTCTGCTCCTTCATACAAGTCATTGATATAGATTGTCAATAGTTCAGGCCCCAGCACTGATCCCAGTGACACTCCACTAATTACAGCTTGCCAACCTGAAAATGACCCATTTATGCTTTCACTCTGTTTCCTCTTAGCTAACCAGTCCTTTATCAATGCTAATATGTTACCACCTACACCATGTGCTCTTGTGCAGTAACCTTTGATGTGACACCTTATCAAATGCCTTTTGGAAATCAATTACACCACATCCACGGGTTCTCCTTTATCCATCTTGCTTGTTACTTCCTCGAAGAACTCTAATAAATTAGTTAAACATGATTTCCCTTTCACAAAACCATGTTGACTCTGTCTGATCCCATTATGATTTTCTCAGTATAATGCTCTAACCTTCTCAATAATGGATTCTAGTAATTTCCCTAAGACAGATGTCAAGCTAACTGGCCTATAGTTTCCTGTTTTCTGTCTCCCTCCTTTCTTGAATACAGGAGTTACATTTGCTATTTTCCAATCCACTGGGACACTTACAGAATTTAAGGAATTTCACCTCTTGATTTTTCAAGTATCTTCGGCAGGTTTTTGAGGTCTTCAACAATGAAAACAGACACAAATTAACTGTTCAATGCCTCCACCATTTGTTTTTAATTCATTCAAGAGATGTGGGTGTCGTTGGCTAGGCCAGCATTTATTGCCCATCCTTAATTGCCCTTGAGAAGGTGCTGGCGAGCTGCTTCTTGAACCGCTGCAGTCCATGTGGGGTAGGTACACTCACAGTGCTGTTAGGAAGGGAGTTCCAGGATTTTGACCCAGAGACAGTGAAGGAATGGTGATATAATTCCAAGTCAGGATGGTGCGTGGCTTGGAGGGGAACTTGCAGGTGGTGGTGTTCCCATGCATCTGCTACACTTGTCCTTCTAGGTGGTAGAGGGCGCGGGTTTGGAAGCTGTTGTCGATGGAACTTGGTGCGTTGCTGCAGTGCAGCTTATAGATGGTACACACTGCTGCCACTGTGCATTGGTGGTGGAGGGAGTGAATGTTTGTGGATGCGGTGACAATCAAGTGGGTTGCTTTGTCCTGAACGGTGTTGCACTTCTTGAGTGTTCTGGGAGCTGCATCCATGTAAACAAGTGGAGAATATTTCATCACAATCCTGACTTGTGTCTTGTCAATGGTGGACAGGCTTAGGGGAGTCAGGAGGTGAGTTACTCACCACAGGATTCCTAGCCTCTGGCCTGCTTTTGTCGCCATGCTATTTATATGGCTACTCCAGTTACATTTCTGGTAAACACCCCCAGGATGTTGATAGTGGGGGATTCAGTGATCGTAATGCCATTGAATTTCAAGCAGAGATGGTTAAATTCTCTCTTGTTGGAGATGGTCACAGCCTAGCAATTGTGTGGTGCGAATGTTACTTGCCACTTATCAGCCCAAGCCTGGACATGGTACAGGTCTTGCTGCATTTCTACATGGACTGCTTCAGTATCTGAGGAGTTGTGAATGGTGCTGAACATTGTGCAATCATCAGCAAACATCCCCACTTCTAACCCGATGATGGAGGGATGGTCATTGATGATGCAGCTGAAGATGGTAGGGCCAAGGACACTACCCTGAGGAACTCCTTCAATGAAGTCCTGATTGACCTGAAACAGCTACAACCCTCATCCTTTGCGCTAGGTATGACTCCAACCAGCGGAGAGCTTCCCCCCGCCGATTCCCATTGACTCCAAATTTGCTGGGGTTCCTTGATGCCATACTCCGTCAAATGCTGCCTTGATGTCAAGGGCAGTCACACTCACATCACCTCTTGAGTTCAGCTCTTTTGTCCATGATTGGACCAAGGCTGTAATGAGGTCAGGAGCTGAGTGGCCTTGGCGGAACCCAAACTGAGCAGGTTATTGCTAAGCAAGAGCCGCTTGATAGCACTGTCGATGACACCTTTCTTCACTTTACTGATGATCCAGATTAGACTGATGGGGTAGTAATTGGTTGGGTTGGATTTGTTCTGCTTTTTGTGTTCAGGACATACCTGGGCAATTTTCCACATTGCCGGGTAGATGCCAGTGCTGTAGGTGTACTGGAACAGATTGGCCAGTGGCACAGCATGTTCTGGAGGACAGGTCTTCAGTACTATTGCCAGAATGTTGTCCGGGCCCATAGCCTTCACAGTATCCAGTGCCTTCAGTCGTTGCTTGATATCATGCGGAATGAATCGAATTGGCAGAAGATTGGCATCTGTGATGCTGGGGACTTCAGGAGGAGGCCGAGATGGATCATCCACTCAACACTTCTGGCTGAAGATTGTTGGAAATGCTTCAACCTTATCATCAACCTGCAAGTCTTTGGCTGTGGGAGGAAACCGGAGCACTCGGCGAAAACCCACGCAGTCACAGGGAGAACTTCAAAATCTGCACAGGCAGTACCCAGAACAAGGGTTGATCCTCTGGCTTGATGGTAATGGTAGAATGGGGTATATTCTGGGCTATGAGGTTATAGATTGTGGTTGAGTACAATTCTGCTGCTGCTGATGGTGCACAGTACCTCATGGATGCCCAGTTTTGAGTTTCTAGATCTGCTCAAAATCTATCCCATTTAGCATGGCAGTAGTGCCACACAATACGATGGAGGGTATCCACACATTGGTCACTCCTACCAATACTGTCATGGACAAATGCATCTGCAGCAGGAAGATTGGTGAGGATGAGGTCAAATAGGTTTTTCCCTCTTGGTTGCCTCATCACCTGTCGCAGACCCAATCTAGCAGCTATGTCCTTTCAGACATGGCCAGCAGAGGTGTGATTGAGCCACTATGCACCTTTGCCCCCTGCAAGTGGTGTTCGATATGGAGAAACACTGATTCATCAGCTGAGGGGAAGGCAGTAGCTGGTAATTAGCAGGAGGCTTCCTTGCCCATATTTGACCTGATGCCATGAGACTTCATGGGGTCGAGAGTCGATGTTGAGAACTCCCAGAGCAACTCACTCCCGACTGTACATCACCAGTGTGCTGCCACCTCTGCCTGCCAGTGGGACAGGACATACATTGGGATGGTGATGGTGGTGTCTGGGACATTGTCTGTCAGGGATGATTCCATGAGTATGACTCTGTTAGGCTGTTGCTTAATTCGTCTTTGGGACAGCTCTCCCAAATTTGGTACAAACCCCAGATAATTAGTAAGGAGGACTTTGCAGGGTCAGGTTTTCATTGTCAATGCTGAGGTCGATGCCAGGTGATCACTCTGGTTTCATTTTTTTTATTTCCAAAATATACTTTATTCATAAAAATCTGTAAAAATTACATTGCCAAACAGTTCAAAACAGAATCAAGTCAAAAAATACAAACAGTGCAAAGGTGATCAGTTTCCTTCTATACAATTATGAGTTGCCTCACAACCCTTCCATTTCATTGTCATGCCAGATACATTTTTACATTTACAGCACACAAAATTTTCCCGATAGAGTTCGAGGGGTTTCCCATGAATCCAGCCCCTCAGTTCAGCTTGGTGGGGGGGACCTTACACTGTGGTCTTTCCCCATTGAGCCTTTGCTGCGGCTGCCCCAAGCTTTAGTGCGTCCCTCAGCACGTAGTCCTGGACCTTGGAATGTGCCAGTCTGCAACATTCGGTGGTGGACAACTCTTTGCGCTGGAAGACCAGCACGTTTCGGGCAGACCAAAGGGCGTCTTTCACCGAATTGATAGTCCTCCAGCAGCAGTTGATGTTTGTCTCGGTGTGCGTCCCTGGGAACAGCCCGTAGAGCACAGACTCCTGTGTTACAGAGCTGCTTGGGATGAACCTTGACAAAAACCACTGCATCTCTTTCCACACCTGCTTTGCAAAGGCACATTCCAGGAGGAGGTGGGCGTCCGTCTCTTCCCCACCACAGCCACCGCGGGGGCATTGTTCGGAGGGGGCGAGACTTCGGGCGTGCATGAAGGATTTGACGGGGAAGGCCCTTCTCACCACCAGCCAAGCTACATCTTGGTGCTTGTTTGAAAGTTATGGTGATGAGGCATTCCGCCAAATGACTTTGGCGGTCTGCTCGGGGAACCATCCGACAGGATCCCCCGTCTCCTTTTCCCGTAGGGCCATGAGGACATTCCGTGCAGACCACTGCCTGATGGACCGGTGGTCAAAGGCGTTTTCCCCCAGAAACTGCTCCACGAAGGATAGGTGGTACGGCACGGCCCAACTGCATGGAGCGTTCCGTGGCAATGTGACCAGGCTTATCCTTCGCAACACCGGGGACAGATAGAACCTCAGCACGTAGTGACACTTGGAGTTTGCGTACTGGAGATCTACACACAGCTTGATGCAGCCGCACACGAAGGTGGTCATCAGGATGAGGGCCACGTTGGGTACATTTTCCCGCCCTTGTCCAGAGATTTGAACATCGTGTCCCTCCGGACCCGGTCCATTTTTGATCCCCAGATGAAGCGGAAAATGGCTCGGGTGACTGCCACAGCACAGGAGTGGGGTATGGGCCAGACCTGCGCCACGTAGAGCAACAACGTGAGCGCCTCGCACCTGATGACCAGGTTCTTACCCACAATGGAGAGAGATCGCTGCCCCCACATTAGCGTAGGCGGTGGCGTAGTGGTATTATCACTGGATTAATAACCCAGAGACCCAGGGTATTCTTCTGGGGACATGGGTTCGAATCCCACCACAGCAGAAGGTGGAATTTGAACTTAATAAAAATCTGGAATTAAATACTAGTCTAATGATGGCCATGAAACCATTGTCGATTGTTGTAAAACCCTGTCTGGTTCACTCATGTCCTTTTGGGAAGGAAATCTGCTGTCCTTACCTGGCCTGGCCTACATGTGACTCCAGACCCACAGCAATGTGGTTAACTCTTACATGCCCTCTGAAATGGCCCAGCAAGCCACTCAGTTGTATCTAACTGCTACGAAGTCTATAAAAAGGAATGAAACCGGACGGACCACCCGGCATCGACCTAGGCACCGGAAACGACAACGGGAAATCCAGCCCTGTCGACCCTGCAAAGTCCTCCTTACTAACATCTGGGGGCTTGTGCCAAAGTTGGGAGAGCTGTCCCACAGACTAATCAAACAACAGCATGACATAGTCAGACTCACGGAATCATACCTAACAGACAATGTCCCAGACACTGCCATCACCATCCCCGGGTATGTCCTGTCCCATTGGCAAGACAGACCCAGCAGAGGTGGTGGCACAGTGGCGTACAGTAGGGAGGGAGTTGCCCTGGGAGTCCTCAACATCGACTCCGGACCTCATGAAGTCTCATGGCATCAGGTTAAATATGGGCAAGGTAACCTCCTACTGATTATCACCTACCGCCCTCCCTCAGCTGATGACTCAGTACTCCTCCATGTTGAACACCACTTGGAGGAAGCACTGAGGGTGGCAAGGGCACAAAAGGGCACTCTGGGTGGGGGACTTCAATGTCCATCACCATGAGTGGCTCGGTAGCACCACTACTGACCGAGCTGGCCGAGTCCTAAATGACATGGGTGCTAGACTGGGTCTGCGGCAGGTGGTGGGGGAACCAACACGAGGGAAGAACATACTCGACCTCGTCCTCACCAATCTGCCTGCCGCGGATGCATCTGTCCATGACAGTATTGGTAGGAGTGACCACTGCACTGTCCTTGTGGAGACGAAATCCCGCCTTCACATTGAGGATACTGTCCATCGTGTTGTGTGGCACTACCACCGTGCTAAATGGGATAGATTTCGAACAGATCTAGCAATGCAAAACTGGGCATCCATGAGGCGCTGTGGGCCATCAGCAGCAGCAGAATTGTACTCAACCACAATCTGTAACCTCATGGCCCGGCATATCCCCCACTCTACCATTACCATCAAGCCAGGAGACCAACCCTGGTTCAATGAAGAGTGCAGGAGGGCGTGCCAGGAGCAGCACCAGGCATACCTCAAAATGAGGTGTCAACTCCAACAACACTCAAGAAGCTCGACACCATCCAGGACAAAGTGGCCCGCTTGATTGGCACCCCATCTACAAACATTCACTCCCTCCACCACTGACGCACAGTGGCAGCAGTGTGTACCATCTACAAGATGCACTGCAGCAATGCACCAAGGCTCCTTCGACAGCACCTTCCAAACCCGCGACCTCTACCAACTAGAAGGACAAGAGCAGCAAATACATGGGAACACTACCACCTGCAAGTTCCCCTCCAAGTCACACACCACCCTGACTTGGAACTATATCGCCGTTCCTTCACTGTCGCTGGGTCAAAATCCTGGAACTCCCTTCCTAACAGCACTGTGGGTGTACCTACCCCACATGGACTGCAGCGGTTCAAGAAGGCAGCTCACCACCACCTACTCAAGGGCAATTAGGGATGGGCAATAAATGCTGGCCTGGCCAGCGACGCCCACATCCCTGTCGTACCTTGGCTACTCGCTCCTCCCAGGTTTTGGTGCACGCCCCGGCCCTTCCGAACCATATCCCCAGCACCTTCAGGTAATCTGACCTGACGGTGAAGGGGACAAAGGATCGGTCAGCCCAGTTCCCAAAGAACATGGCCTCGCTCTTGCTGTGGTTAACTTTGTCTCCCGATGCCAGTTCGAACTGGTCGCAGATGCTGATCAGGCTGCGCACGGACAGCGGATCCGAGCAGAAGACGGCGACGTAGTCCATGTACAGGGAGGTTTTAACCTGAGTGCCTCCGCTGCCTGGGATTGTCATCCCTCTTATGCTCGCATCCTTCCTAATAGACTCAGCAAAGGGTTCAATACAGCAAACAAACAAGACCGGGGAGAGAGGACAGCCCTGTCTGACTCCAGATTTCATTGAGAAACCTTCCGATTCCCACCCATTGATTGAGACTGCGCTATTGATGTTTGTATAGAGCAGTTGGATCCAATTTCAGATTCCCTCCCCAAACCCCATTTTGGAAAGCACGTCCATCATGTAGGTGTGCGATATCCTGTCAAAAGCCTTCTCCTGGGTCAGGCTGATGAGGCAGGTGTCCACCCTCCTGTCCCGTACGTAGGCGATCATATCCCTGAGTAGCGCGAGACTATCAGAGATCTTCCTGCCGGGTACAGTACTGGTCTGATCGGGGTGAATCACCAACTCCAGAGCAGATTTGACTCGACTGGCTATGACTTTGGACAGAATCTTGTTGTCAACATTAAACAGTGAGATGGGCCGCCAATTTCTGATTTCTGCCCTCTCCCCCTTCTGCTTGTAAATGAGGGTGATGATGCCTTTCCTCATGGATTCTGACATGCTGCCGGCCAGGAGCATACTCTCGTATACTTCCAGCAGGTCCGGGCCGACCCAGTCCCACAGGGCCGAGTACAACTCGACCGGTAAGCCGTCGCTTCCGGGAGTTTTACTCGTCTCAAAGGACTCGACGGCCTTTGTCAGCTCGTCCAGAGTTAGCGGCTTGTCCAGTCTCTCACTCCTGCTGTCATCTAAGACCTCTGTGATAGATGACAGGAAGGACTGGGAGGCTCTGCTGTCTGTGGGCTTCGCGTCATACAACCCAGCATAAAAGAATTTGCTGATCCTAAGTGTGTCGGACTGCGAAGACGTTACCGAGCCATCCTCTTCCTTCAGGCTGCTGATAACAGAGCTCTCTCTGTGTACCTTTTGGAAGAAGTAACGCGAGCACGTCTCATCCTGCTCGATGGAGCGGACTCTGGACCGTAAGATGATCTTGGAGGCCTCCTTGGCAAAGAGCAAGGTCTGCTGGCTCTTCACCTCTTGGAGGTCCTCCTTGACCTCGACCCCCATTGACTGCAACCGGAGCAGATTTTGCATACTTTTCTGGAGTCGGGACATTTCCCTCTATCTCTCTCTCGCCCTCTGAACACCTTTGTGGATGAAGAACCTCTTGATGTTCTCCTTAATCGCTTCCCACCAGTGAACTGGAGACTCAAAGAGGGGTTTCACGGTCCTCCAACCTTTGTAATCCCTTTTGAGTTCCTCAACGTTCTCTGGGGTCAGCAGTGTAGCATTGAGCTTCCACGTCCCTCTGCCAACCCGCTGGTCGTCCTGTAAGTGACAGTCGGCCAGTAAGAGGCAGTGGTCGGAGAAGAACACCAGCTTGACATTGGTGGATCTGACCGTGACAGCACAGGACACAAACAGGAAGTCAATCCTGGAACGGGCAGACCCGTCCGATCTTGACCATTTGTATCTGTGCTGCGCTCCGTCTGCAGGTTTGCTGAAGACGTCGTGCAGTTTGGCATCTTTAACTGTTTCTATTAGGAATCTGGATGTAGCGTCCAGTTTGCTGTCGTCACTGCCGGATCGTCCAGCCGCATCGATGATGCAGTTGAAGTCACCGCCTAGGATGACCGGCCTGGACGTCGCCAGCAGCAGTGGGAGCTGCTGGAAGACGGTCAGCCGCTCGCTGCGTTGTACCGGGGCGTACACGTTGATCAACCGGAGCGGAGCGTTGTTGTACATTACGTCTGCTACGAGGAGGCGACCGCCCACCACCTCCTTAACTTCGGAGATGGTGAAGTTACCTCCCCGCAGCAGAATACCCAGGCCGGAGGAACGGCAATCATTACCCCCCGACCAGACCGATGGCCCGTGGGACCACCATCGCGACCACTGCCTGTAGGTGCTGAGGTGTGGTATTCCACACTCCTGCAGAAACAGTAGGTCGGCTTTGACCTTGGCGAGGTAATCCAAGGTTGAAACACATCGCGTAGTAGATTTAATGCTACGCACATTAATGGAAGCAATCTTTACACCCATTTTTAAAAAGTTATTTGTTGCTTCCCATACCATTTGTCCTTGCTAGTCCCAGTCCTTCGGGATGTTCCTGCATACCCATCGTGTGAGCAAGCTGTTTCACAATAGTTGGGCTCAGAAACCCCTCCTGGTTTTTCATGCAGGGGTTCTTCTGCTGGGGTGACATCGGGGGGGTCTTGTAGGCAGCAAAGATTGGGGTATCCTCTGCTGCTTCCATCTGTTCCTCCTCGAAAACATCACTGTTCCCGGCTTCCCGGAGCTGAGGTGCGCCAGATGTGTCTTTGCTCTCGGTGTCCCGGAGCTGAGATGCGTTGGCCACGTCGTTACGTGTGGCACTTTGGGGTTGGGGCACGCCGGGCCCATCACAGCTTCCAGTGCCCGGGGGCTGGGATGCTTTATCTTCCATCTCCTTGGAGTTCTGCCGCCTCTTTTGAAGGGGCTGTCGTTCCAGCATTTCCCCGTCCAGTGAAGAGGAGTTGTTGCAGTCTGATTCAGAAGATAGCCTCCTCTTGCCACTTGTTTGGGTGGTGGCCTGTTCCGCTTTGGGATGTTTTTTCTTTGTGGTTTTCCTCTGGACCACTTGCCACTGACCTGTTTGTCCATCTGCTGCCTCCTCCTCCATTGATTCTGTCTGTGGAGGAGGAGTTTCCGGGCGCAGGGTAGGTGCTGGGTCGCTGGTTTCAGCTGCCTCCCCTTCCTTCTCCTTCTCAGGTTGAAGTTCCTCACTGCGGAGAAGGTTGCTGGTCTCCTTTCGAACACCGGACGCCTTCGTCGAACCTTCTCCCGGTCTTTCCTTGGACCTTGCCGCCTGAGCGTAACTGAGGCAGCGTTTGGGGCAGGTTTTGTAGAGATGGCCTGCCGCACCGCCCAAGTTGCAACACTTAGTCTGCTTACAGTCCTTGGTCTGATGGTCTTCCTCCTTGCAGTTCTTGCAAACAACCGTGCTGCAGTTGGCTGCCATGTGACCAGATTTGCCACAGGTGCGGCAAACTCTGGGCTGCCCAGCGTAGACCAAGAAGCCTCGACTTCCCCCGATAGCGAAGCTGGAGGGAGGGTGGATGATGGCTCCACTGGGATTGACCTTCAAGGTCACCTTGACCTGCCGTTTGCTGGTCCAAATCCCAAAGGGGTCCTTGACATTAGTGCTGCTGCTGGCCACCTCGACGTACTTGGTGGGGAAGGTGAGTACATCCACCACCGGAACATAGGGGTTGTAGAGGTGAATCGTCACCACCCGGTCCCGTTGTGACGGAAGCGTGAAGAGCGGTTCCGCTGTGAGGATCGATAGTGGCGCCCGGTCCCCTTTCTCCTTGAACACCTTCAGGAACTTGATGCATCCCGCCACGTTCCGGAACGTCACGTCGAAGTATCCACTGCTGGGGAAATCCTGCAGGCAGAAGAGGTCCGTTGCTTGAAATCTGCAGCAATCGAAGAGAATTTTCTTGATGAAGAAGGTGCGATCGACCGGTGCATCTCCTTCCTTGTCCTTCACGACCACCCGAACGGTGTTGCGCACTCCCTGGCCCGAAGCTCGAAAATTGGTGGTAGCCATTTTACTCAAAGCTTCCCCAGAATCAAAAGGCAATGATCATGGTCTCTTCTCAATCAAGTAAGCACTGATAAGAACAGATACCACACTTGATCTTAGCGAAAAGGCCGAGAAGCAAAATTTCATTCTTACTGATTTCATGGCAGTTAGATACTACTGTGTGGCTTGCTGGGCCATTTCAGACAGCAGTTAAGAGTCAACCACATTATGGTGCATCTGGAGTCACACATAGGCCAAACCAGGTAATGACAGCAGATTCCCTTCTCTAAAGAAGATCATTGAACCAGATTCATTTTCACAACAATTGACTATGGCTTCATGGCCATCATTTAAATTCCAGATGTATTAATTACATTCAAATTCTACTTTCTGCCATGGTAAGATTCAAACCAATGACCCCAGAAGAATACCCGAGGATCTCAAAGTTACTGATCCAGTGACAAGACCACTCCACTACCACCTCCCCATTGTTTTCCTTTATCAAGTCCCCAGACTCACTCTCCAGAGGACCAATATTAGCTTTAGTTACTCTTTTCCTATTTCAATACTTGTAGACACTCTTACTATCTGTTTTTATATTACTAGCTAGTTTTCTCTCATGCTCTACTTTCCACCTCTTAATTAATTTTTTCATCATTCTTTACTGGTTCTTAAAATCTGTCCAATCTTCTGACATATGACTAATCTTTGCAGATTTGTACAGTGTTTCTTTTAATTTGATACCACCTTAAACTTCCTTATTTAGCCACGGATGATGCATCCTTCTCAAAGGATCTTTCTTTCTCACTGGGATCAATCTTTGCTGACAGTTATTAAACATCCCCTTAAAGGTCTACTGCTGCATGTCGCCTCCTTTACCATGAATTTATTGATTAATCCTGTCTCATTATACATTACCAGGTCTAGAATAGCCTGCTCCTTAGTTGGCTCTAGAACATACTGCTCTAAGAAATTGTCCCGAATACACTCGATGAACTCATTTTTCAGGTTACCTTTGCCAATCTGACTCCTCCAATCTATATGTAGATTAACGTCACCCATGTGGGGATTACAGATCTGTTAGCCTTACATCAGTAGTAGGGAAAATGCTAGAATCTACTCTAAAGTTGTGATAAATGTACACTTGGATAATAATGACCTGATTGGGCATAGTCAACATGGATTTATAAATGGGAAATCAGGTTTACCAAACCAGTTGCGGTTTTTTTGAGGATGTTACTAACAGAATTGATAAAGGGGAGTCGGTAGACGTAGTATACTTGGATTTTCAGAAGGCTTTTGATAAAGTCCCCCACGGGAGATTGCTTAGCAAAATTAAAGCACATGGGATAGGAGGTAACATACTGGCATGGATTAAGGATTGGTCAACAGGCATAAACCAGAGAGTAGGAATCAAGGGATCATTCTTGCATTGGCAGGCTGTGACTAGTGGGGCCACAGCTGGTCACAATGTATATCAATGGTTTGGGGACCAAATGCAAGTTCATGGATGGCACAAAACTAGGTGGGAATGTGTTTTGTGAGGAAGATGTAAATCTCTCAAGGAGATTTTGGACAGACTTAGTGAGTGGGCAAGAACATGGCAGATGGAATATAATGTGGAAAAATGTGAGGTTAGCCACTTTGGTAGGAGGAAGAGATGTGCAGAGTATTTCTTAAATGGTAAGAGATTAGAAAGTGTAGATGCACAAAGTGACATGGGCGTCCTTGTCAATAACTCACGGAAAGTTAACATGAAGGAGCAGGAAGAAATTAAGAAGGCTGATGGTATGTTAGTCCTTATTGCAAGAGGATTTGACTACAGGAGTTGCAAGGTCTTGCTTCAATTGAATAGAACCTTGGTTAGACCGCACCGGAAATAATGTGTGCACTTTTGGTCCCCTTATCTCAGGAAGGATATTATTGCCATAGAGGGAGTGCAACGAAGGTTCACCAGACTTGTTCCCGGGATGGTGGGTCTGTCCTTTGAAGAGAGATTGGGGAAACCTAGAAAAAAACTTAAAGGGATGGACAGGGTAGATGCAGCTCAGATGTTTCCCCTGGTTGGGGAGTCTAGAACCAGAGCACACAATTTCAGAATACGGGACTGAGATGAGGAGAAATTTCTTTACTCAGAAGGTTGTGAACCTTTGGAATTCTCTACCCCAGAGGGCTGTGGAAGCTCAGTCATTGAGTATGATTAAAGCAGAGATTGACAGATTTCTAAATACCAATGACATAATGGGATGTGTGGAGAGTGTGGGAAAAAGGCATTGAAGTGAATGTTCAGCCATGATCGTATTGAATGGCAGAGCAGGCTCGATGGGCTGAATGGCATGTTCCTATGTTCCTTGTAGTACATTCTTACATGCCTCATTTATATCTTCCTGTATATTCTGTCCTACAGTGTAGTAACTGTTAGGGGGCCTAGAAACTACTCCCACAAGTGCCCTCTTACATTTCCTATTTCTTACCTTTACCCAAACTGATTCTATATCTTGCTCTTCCGAACTAAGGTCATCTCTCACTACTGCACTAAAGACATCCTTAAGTAACAGAGCGACCCCACCAACTTTTCCAAGCTTCCTGTCATTTCAAAATGTTGAATACCCTTCAATATTCAGGTCACAGCCTTGTCTCTGTAATGGCTGTCAGGTCTTACATATTTATTTCTATCTGTGCTAACAATCCATCCATTTCCTTACAAATGCTGCACACATTCAGATACAGAGCCTTTAACTCTGTCTTTTAACCATTTCTGCAATCTTTGGCCTTGTCTACTGGTGCTGTCTTGTGTTTGCATGTTCTGACCCGTCCCATCATACTGTGGTTATCATTACCCAAATCACTGTCCTGCTCGATTACCTTGTTGTTTACCTTTGATTTACTACATCTCCTCTCACATGATCCCTTCCCCCCCCCTATTTAGTTTAAATCCCTCTCTACCACCCTAGTTATATGACTTGTCAGAACAGTTGTTCCAACACGGTTCAGGTGAAGACCATCCCAGCGGGACAGCTCCCACTTTCCCCAGTACTGGTGCCAGTGCTCCATGAATTGAAATTCATTTCTCCCACACCAGTCTGAGTCACACATTCACCTCTTTAATCTTATTTACCATACGCCAATTTGCTCGTGGCTCAGGTAATAATCCAGAGATTATGACTTTTGAGATTCTGATATTAAATTTCGCATCCAGCTACTCATAGTCCCTACAGAGAAATTCTATCCTAGTCCAACTTATGATATTTTTGTTACCCACATGGACCACAGCAACTGCATCCTCCCCACTCCCACTGCATGTTCCACTCCAGCACTGAGCAGATGACCCAAACCCTGGCACAGGGCAGGCAAAACAGCTTTCTAGAATCTTGCTCTTGGCTGCAGAGAACTGTGTCTGTCCCCCTAACGATATTATCTCCTACTAACACCACATTGCTTTTTACTCCTCCTGCTTGAATGGCTTCCTGTACCATGGTGCCATGGTCAGTTGGCTCATCCTCCCTGCAGTCTTCATTCTCATCCATACAAACTGAAAGAACCTGAAACCTGTTGGACATTTGCAAGGGCTGAGGCTTCTCCATATCTGCTTTCTCGATCCCCTTACCTGCCTCACTCGCAGTCACGCCCTCCTATACCTGACCAAATCAGAAAATGCTATCCTAAAGGATGAGACTGCCTTCTGGAACAGTGTGTCCAGGTAACCTTCCCCCACCCTGGTGCATCACAGTGTCTGTAGCTCAGCCTCCAGTTCATCTAGACTGAGCCGAAGCTCCTCGAGCCAAAGACACTTACTGCAGACATGGGTGTCGTGGATCACATTGGTGTCCACGAGCTCCAGCATACTGCAGCTACAACGCATCTCCTGCCCTGCCATCCTGATTGTGTTTTAAGTAACTAATTAATTATTTACTTATTTAATTTTTAAATTCATGCCTCTCCTCACCAGCATTTACTGTACTTATTTAAACCTTGGTAATGCAATACTTAAATACTTACAATGCCTAAAAATGAAACAAGAGCAAGTGCATCTTCTTCCTTCCCTTCTGCTTCCATGTCTTAATTAATTAGAAGGTAGCTACTTATTTTAATCGTTATTTAACGCTTTTCCAATTTCCAGCTATTAACACACACCCCCTCACAGCAGTGTACTAATCTAGCTATTTACAGATACTCCCTAATAGCAGTTACTCACCAGCCAATCACCTTACAGCTTCCCTGTGATGTCACTGTCTCAAGGTTACCCTCTATTTCTGGGAAGTAACTTGCATCTTCTACAGCGACTGGAGGCTGGAAAAGGGACACCTCTTTCACTCTCTGCACCAAACTTTCCAATGAACCAAATTGTTATCTTCACACTCTGACTGTGTCTCACTCAGGCAAAGTCTCCTCTCTGTTTGCCCCTTATTCCATGCTTTTTGAAAATAAATAAATTATTTGAAACGACATGGGACAATTGAGCATTACAGTATGTACTGTAGGAGGGCTAATTTCAATGAGTTAAAAGGGATCTGACCTCCGTGGGTTGGAATTAAGAATTGGTAGGAAAGATAGTTTTTTGAAAAAGGAGTGCTCCAAAGAGGAGATAGTTCCGGTACAGAGTAGACACATCCCCACGAGGGAGAAAGGAATGGCATCTAAAGTTAGAGCTTCCTGCCTGACAAAAGATAAAGAGATGAAAATGAGAGAGAAAAACAGAGGCTTATAACAAATGTAAGATTGATAATGCGTAGAAAACCAAGTTGAATATAGAAAGTACAGAGAAGATCAAAAAAGGAAAGAGGAGGGGCAAAGAGATTACGAGAATAGATTTGCGGCGAACATAAAAGGGAACTCAAAAGTCTTTTATACACAATATAAACGGCCAAAAGGTAGTGAAAGGAAGGGTGGGATTGATTAGGGACCAAAAAGGAGATATTCTTGTGGAGGCAGAGCACATGGCTGACACAGTTAGCAGGTTCAATATCTGCTGTGGGCTGATGTTAAGTTTATCTCAGCTAGGAAAGGCAGTGAACACAGGAAGATAGGAAAAGGAGTTTGTATTTCAGACACTTGAACCTGTTCTGCTGTTCAATTAGATCAGGACTGATCTGTATCCTGACTCCATTGTACCATCTACAAGATCCACTGCAGTAACTCACCATGGCCCCTTCGACAGCACCTTCCAAACCCGTGACCTCGACCATCTCGAAGAATAGGGCAGCAGAGACATGGGAGCATCACCACCGGCAAGTTCCTCTCCAAGTCACATATCATCCTGATTGGAAATATATCACCATTCCTTCACTGTCACTGGAACAATATCCTGGAACTCCCTTCTTAACAGCATTGTGTGTGTACCCGCACTAGATGGACTGTAGCGGTTCAAGAAGGCAGCTCACCACCACCGTCTCAAAGACAATTAGGGATGAGTAACAAATGCTGGCCTTGCCAGTGACGCCCACATCTCATGAAAGAATTACAAAATAATTGTCACCTTGGTTCCATGTCCCTTAATATCATTGACTCACATAAATCTATCAATCTCAGATTTAAAATTATTAATTGAGTATCTACTGCTTTTTGTGGGAGAGAGTTCCACATGTCTAAAAGTCTTTTTGTGAAGAAGTGTTTCCTAACTTCTCGCCTGAATGGCCTGGATCTGATTTTATGATGATGTCTCCTTATCCTAGACGACCCTATCTGTGGAAAACCTTTCTTTCCATCTCACCTTTCAAAATTCAAAAATCCACAATCAAATCACCCCTAACCCTACAATACAAGCCTAGTTTATGTCATCTTTCCTCACTATGTAACCGCTGGAGTACTGGTAACATTCTGGTGAATCTGCTCTGCACTCCATCCAAGGCCAATATATCCATTACGAGGGGTGGCACAGGGATAGCACTGCAGCCTCACAACTCCAGCGACCCGGGTTCAATTCTGGGTACTGCCTGTGCGGAGTTTGCAAGTTCTCCCTGTGACTTGGTGGGTTTTTGCCGGGTGCTCCGGTTTCCTCCCACTGCCAAAGACTTGCACGTGATAGGTAAATTGGCCGTTGTAAATTGCACCGAGTGTAGGTAGGGAATATGGGATTATTGTCGGGTTAGTATAAATGGGTGGTTCTTGGTCGGCACCGACTCGATGGGCCGAAGGGCCTGTTTCAGTGCTGTATCTCTAAATCAGATGCAGTGCACAGTACTTCAGAACTGATTTAACAAGGCATTTGTATAGCTACAGCACAACTTCCTCCCCCTTCTATTCTAGCCCTGTGGATTAAAAGGCGAATATTCCATGAGCCTTTTTGATTAATTTTTGTACCTGCCTATCACATTTTAGTGATCTGTGTACATGGACCCCTAAATCTCTTTGACACTCCATCTATCCTCATTGTGAGTATCTGAGACACACAGTGTGCAGATTGCCTCCACCATGCATCTTCACACCTTTCAGTTCACTGAATCAGCTCAAGAACTTTGCAAAACATCGGAAGCAAGGCCAACACTCAGCAAACTGATCCTGTTCAACTCACCAGAATCCACATGGTGGGAAATGTGTGTCTGATGGACCTTCCTGCAGCATTTGGCACATATACGTCTGCACTGGCACCAAATCCACCGGGATGGCTATTCTTAGTGGCAGGTTAATACCTCATAGGTGACTGGAGAGACCAGATGGGCAAAGGTAGCCTAGATGAGGAGTTCATAGAATGTTTTCCTGATAGTTTCTTGGAACAGCCAACCAGAGAGCAGGCGATACAAGGCCTGGTAGAAAAACAAGAAATGCTGGAAATACTCAGTCGGTCTGTCAGCATCTGTGCAGAGAGAAGCAGAGTCAATGTTTCAGGTCAGAGACCCTTCTTCAGAACACATAAGCTCACACATTTCTAGTTGCCCAATTGCTATAACACTGCCCTCCGAATCCTGAGATTGTGGATTTGTGCCATTTAGTAAATGTTGATCCAGAAACAAATGTGAAAACACTTTCTGTAAACATTATCAGAGTCTCTGACAGGCAAGTTGCCTCCCTCTTAATTGTAGGAGTATTGTCTCTTCAACTGTGCAACAGCCCCGACAAACAAATTTCTCTGCAGCACCTGTGGAAGAGCCTGTCACTCCAGAATTGGCCTTTATAGCCACTCCAGGCGCTGCTTCACAAACCACTGACCACCTCCAGGCGCGTATCCACTGTCTCTCGAGATAAGGAGGCCCAAAAGAATTGTCTCTTCAACCAAAGGTTGTGGGTTCCATTCTGTCCCATTCTGCATATTGAGCTGGCAATCCAATGCTGTGTTGAGATAGTGCTGCACTGTTGGAAATGTAACCTTTAGGATGGGATGTTACACTGAGGCTGTGACTATCCTCACAGGTAGATGTTACAAATCCCTGGCATTACTTTGAATAAGAGCAGTGGAATTATCCTCTGTGTTTTGGCCAATGTTAATCCCTCAATCAATGTGTCAAAAATAGAATATCTAGTTGTTAACACAACTATTTGGGGGAAGTTGCACACATTTGCTCCCATGTGTCCTATCTTACAACAGTGAAAACATTTCTAAGTACTTCATTGGGTGTAAAGTGATTTGGGATGTGGTCTGCATGGATTGGACCCTAAACTCTGGAATTCCCTCTCTCTGGGCTGAATTTTACTGACCCCCCCCCCCCCCCACCACCCCCGCGACATCGGGGGTCATTGCAGGGGGGGACTTAGAAAATCCTTCCAGGAGTGGACTGCCATGGGCCTTGACGCTGGGAAGGCCCCGCCCCATTTTAACGGCAGTGGCAAAGCCTCAGAGCAGCCCCTCACTGCTCAGCAAAGAAAAAATCATTAACATATTTCAATAAAGCATAATTACTTACCTTTTCATGATGTCCATCCCATGCCGATATTCCAGCCAGTTGCCAGAAGTCCTGCGTTTTCAGACTCTCCTTAAAATCCACCTCCTTGATCAAGCCTTTGGTCATGTGATCCAATATCTCCTAATGTGTCTCACTGTCATACTTTGTTTTATACTGTTCCTGTGAAGTGCCTTGGATGTTTTATTATGCTAAAGGTGCTATATAAATATAAGTTGTTGTTGTTGTTTCTTTCTCTTTTCTGATTCATGTTATCAGATTCAGTGTCCAAATACAAAGCACACTCTTTCTCTAAACTGGAAAATTCTAGGTTCACATGCTACCTGAGCTACCACATGATGAAAATATTCAGCAGACACAGTGTGCTGGGATACTGAGCTGCACAAACCAGGTAATTGCCAGGCTCAGTACCTGCTGTGTACTGAAATTAGTTCATCTCAGCCAGAGTAGGCAGTGGACAGATACAGTAAGCAGGTTGGCAATAATCAAGCTTCATTCACAGACTTCTCAATACCCTCCTTGTGCACTGTGATGTCGAATACCTTCACCTTCATGATGTGGAAGTGACATAATGATGTTTTGGACAATGATTGACATCATTGCTTTGTGTTTCTGTTCCCTCATGAATGCTCGTGAATCTCTGATGGAGTCGTGAGCCCTCTAACAATTGTTACTAAATATCACACCCATTGTAATCAGTGCAGATATCTAGCAATAGAAGCCTGATCAATGTAGGCCTTGTCTCTTTTATACAGCAATGTGCAAAAGGAAAACTTTGTATTATATAGTACTTAGTTACATGGAATTTACATCAGAGAAACAGGCCATTCAGCCCAAGAGTTCCATGCTGTTGTTTATGCACTAGCTTCCCCTTCATTGAATCTCTGCTATTTGCCCCAACGACTCCTAGTGGTCACAAGTTCCACATTCTAACCACTCACTGGGTAAATAAATTCCTCCTGAATTCCCGATTGGAATATCAGAGACTATCTTATATTTATGGACCCTGGTTCTGGTCTTGCCCACAAGTGGAAACATCTTTTCCACATTTACCCTATCAAATACTTTTGGAATCGGAGAGACCTCTATCAGGTCATCCCTCAGTCTTCTCTTTTCTAGAGAATAGAGCCCCAGTTTATTCAATCTTTCCTGATAGGTATACCTCTCAGTGTTGTTATCTTT
This sequence comes from Heterodontus francisci, assembly GCF_036365525.1. Classification (NCBI taxonomy): domain Eukaryota; kingdom Metazoa; phylum Chordata; class Chondrichthyes; order Heterodontiformes; family Heterodontidae; genus Heterodontus; species Heterodontus francisci. The sequence goes on along the minus strand of NC_090380.1, from coordinate 14,511,830 downwards.
CTAGTAACTCTTATTTGCATATTCTCTAGTGCCTCTGTAATATATTTTATAATTTGAAGACAAGTAATGCTCACAGTGTTCCAAATGCGGTCTAACCAGGTTTCTATATAAGTTTAACATAAATTCTTTGCTTTTCAATTCTGTTTCTCCAGAAATGAAGCTCAGTACTTTGCTTGCATTTTTATAGCTTTATTAACCTCCGATGCTATTTTTAGTGATTTGTGTATCTGTATCCCTGGATCCCTCTGTTCCTCTATCCCATTTAGACAAATATTTTCCAAGGAGTATTTGGCCTTCTTATTCTTTTCCTAAAATGTATTACCTCGCACTTCTCGATATTGAAATTTATTTGCCAAATCCATGCCCAATCTGAAAGGTTATTAAAGTCTTCCTGTATTTTGCTGCAGTCCTCCTATGTATTCACTACATTCCCAGGTCTGATCTCCAAATTTTGAAAATGTACTTCCAATTCACAATCGTTTATATAAATGATGAACAACACTGTTCCCAGCTCCGATCCTTGTGGAAAACTACTTCCCATCTGAATAACTACCTTTAACCCCTACTCTCTGCTTTCTGTTTTGGAGCTAGCAGACATTGTTGGAACAAAGGAGCTATCCTCTGCTCCAATACAATACATGGAACAGCCCTGGTCAAACCAGTCAGTCATGTGACCACTCTGCTGGCCAACTTAGGGAGTTTGAAATTGTAGAGACAATGTTTGAACTGGGAGAAAGCTCTTGGCTCCTGGATTGAAAAGACCTCCTCTCCTGTCCTGTCTACTCCCATCTCTGTCTCATGGAGCTCCAAAAACCCACTGGAGACACATGAACGAAAAGTCTCCTCCAGTGAACAGGGTTTATGAAGAATGCTGTGCCCCAATGAAAAGCAAGATCTACCTACAAAAGGACTCTACAGTGAGCTCGAAGAACCGTAACTAAAACTCTTCAGATATTACCTCAAACCTATCCACTTTATTTTTTCTTCTGCTCTTTTCTGTCACTATTTGCATGGGTGTTTAGCATTTGCATGCCAGCGTGGGCACGTCATATATCTGTAGGCGTCAACCGAATAAGAGTTTAAGTTTTAATAAATTTCAGTCTTTCTTCTTTATATATAAGAAAAGATGTGTGTGTGTCTGTTGGTTTCTTTGCCTTCTGATTGGAAAGCAGTGAACAAGGATTCACCAAGGGGGAGCTAAAAGCACAGTGTGTTTAAAAATGAAACCCTGTTACAGTAAGATCAGGTGAAGGCTGAAAGGGAACCCTAGACCTCTTTCTTACCTGGTTGTAACAACATTATGACAGCTGCAATACCGTTATCTATCCTTTTAGTTACTTCTTTAAAGAATGTAATAAGGGGAATCAAGCATGAACTTTTCTTTTGAAATCCGTGCAAACTATTCAGTATTTTTTCAGTTTCTAGATGTTTTCCTGTTACATCTTTGAGAAAGGATTCCATTATCTCTCCTGACACCGATGTTAAACTTCTTGGTCTATAGTTCCCTGGACTTATTCTATCTCTTTTTTAAATATAGGAATCAGCTTAGCGGCCACTGCTCCTCTGCTACTATTCCCATTTCTGATACATTTTTATATATTTCTGAGTGCCTCTGCTATCTCTTTCTTCTCTTCTTCTGATAGTCACGGAGGGAATCCATCAGGATCAGGGGTTTTACTCTCTCTAAGATTGACTCGTTTACCAATTCCACCGCCGCCTCCCCCCCACCCCCACCGCCTCAACGTTCTATCTTAAACATTTTTGGATCTTTTTTGATCTCTTCTTCTAATGTCATGCTGACCATGTCAGTCTCCCTGGTAAATACAAGGTAAAGGAATTATTTCATATTTCGGTCATCTCACTGTAACGACCTGAGTTTATCATGTGTATCCCTTCGTGGCCCAATCCCTATCCTGATTTTTCATTTCTTGCTGAGCTGTCTGAGGAATAATTTCCATTTTTTCTTACATTTATTGATATTTTAATTTTGTCATTCCTCTTTGCCTTCCTAATTGATTTCTTAAATTCTTACCTAACCTTTTCATACTCCCTTTTGTCATTCTCTGCTTTGTCGTCTACGGACTTAGTGTCTGCCTTTATCTGAAGTTTCAACTTTGCTCAGTTTATGGAGAATTTAGAGCATTTCCTAAGTACATCAAGGCTGTTGATCCAGGCATGTGACTCCTGTGGTTCAATGGGTAAGACACTGATTCACAATTCAGGATTGTCAATGCAATCCCTATCTGAGGTAAACTTGGTTTTGAATAATCTTCATTCTGTGAAAACCAGTTCATTGTCCTTGTTGCTGAAATACACAGAGATCAAATAACTTCATCAGCTCCTGTCTTGTAAATGACTGAAATTTAGGGGAAGCAAGTTAAACCTGTGGAAAGCCACTTGCTCTTCACATGCAATTGATGTTTTGCCCAGAAATCACTATATCAATTACTGACAGGCAAAAGAAAGTCAGATCATGTCATGTCATTACTGGGATCTTTCAAATTGATCGAATGTGGTTGTGTATGAATAGAAAGATTGGAGCACAAAAAGGCATCAAATGTGGCAGTGATCAGAGAGAGACAAAGGGGACAGTTGCAAAGACCAAACTCTTTCTATGTGCAGCCACATGGCCTAATGGATAAGGTCCAGCCCTCCTAAAACAGGCATTGATGGTGCAAGTCTCATTTGTGATGAAAGCAGTTTTAGGTGAAGGAGCACATTCTGTAAACAGGCTGCATTCTGTAACAAGCAGTTAGTTTTCTTTTTAACTGATCAGCCAATCTCGGCAGTTCCTGTTCGGCTCCCTCCTCACTCTCGCCTTGCTTTCCAGCGTCACAATCCAATGTAATGTTTCTACTGAGCTGTGCACCATCCCAACACCCAGGGAACAATGTCACTTGCACTTTCCAGGCAAATACTTCCCTTTTAAATCCTGTCTTCAGATTACCCAATGTCTGAGGCACAGTTGTTACTTTGTAATGTAGATATCCAATTACAATACACGTATGATTGATGTTATCAGATTCAGGGTGAAATACACAGCACACTCTTCCTCCAAGCTGTAAAATTCTAGGTTCAAATGTTATCTTGTTTATCATAGAAACTTACAGCAGAAGGAGACCATTCAGCCCATCGTATACACTCAGTCACAATAATAACTCCTCTAGTTTTCCTCAATTCTACTGAAATAGATTCTGTCTTTGGTCTCTCAACTCTATCATTCCTCCTCAGTGTTATAATAGTTTCTTTGAACAATACTGCCATGCCCTCCATTTTTCCTGCCCTATTATTCCTGAATATCTTGTTGCCAGGAATATTCAGTATCCCAATCTTCCCCTCCTTTGAGCCAGATCTCTGTTATTGCCACAATATCATAGTCCAGTGTGGTGACTTGTACCTGCAGCTCACGGAGCTCATTTCCCACACTCAGTGCATTTACTTACATACACTCCAAATACATCTCAGACTGCTTCATATTTACTCCCAGTCTGACCCTCCCATTTCTGAATTATTCTTTATTCTGGTGCTATTTGTCTCTCCCAGTCCACTTTGCATCTTGCTTCTCCTCTCTAATGCTACATCCTGGTGCCTCCCCCACCCCCGCCAAATTCATGTAAACCTTCACTAACAACACCAGTTAAAGTTTCTTCAAGGACATCAGTCCCAGTTTTGTTGAGGTACAACCCGTCCATCTTGAACAGGTCCCTCCTGCCCCAGAACTGGTTCCAATACCCCAGGAATCTTTTTACATGCTGGGTGATAAGCTGTCTTATCTTATTGCTCCTGTACTCACTAGCACATGACACTGGAAGTAATCCAGAAATTACTAGCTTTGAAGTCCTGCTCTTTAATTCCTCCCGAGCTCCTGAATCTCTGACTGTAGTATCTCAACACTTTTCCCAATGTTTTCGGTTTCCATATCAACCACAAATTCCCCTCCCCACTCAAAATATTCTGTCCCCTCTCACTGATGTCTTTATCAACCAATCTCAGTTGCTCCTGTCAGCAAGCTTCCTTGTGACATCAAATGCCTTCAGCTTCATGACATGGTAGTGAGGTAATGGTGTTTTTGATGATGTTTGATATCATTGTCCTGTGTATTTGAATCCTTACGAACACTCGTGAATCTCTGATGCAGTCCTGGGCCCACTAACAGTTACCAAATATCATGGTCCATTATAAATGAGAGCACATATCCAGCAGTAGAAGTCTAATCAATGTCGTGGTGTTTGTACAAGTCAAAGGATAACATGCTTAAGGGAAGCTTTGTAAATTCTTCCCTAATGATAGACAGTGATATTTCCAAGAAGATAAAATATATCATTGAGCAAACGGCTTCAGGAAACCAGATCTGCTCCCACCTGCTCCACATCATTGCTAAAGGATGTGGAATTGGCTGAAAATAAAGTGAGTGGCCACAGGGACAGGTGGAATTTAGAAAGAATCCAGAGCAAACAGCAAGAGCATCCAGTGTGATGTCGTGCTCCTGTGGCCGAATGGATAAGGCACTGGTTTCTACAGGCAGATATTTGTGAGGTTAAATCCCATCTGGGATGAGATTAATCTTCATTCAGTGAATATCTGCTCTTTGTCATCATTAAGAAACACACAAAGATTAAAGTAGCTTCAGTTTGAGTGCTGTCTGAGAAATGACTGAAACTTCGAGCCAGGGTAAGGAAAGAAAGCTCTGGAAAGACACTTGCTTTTCACATCCAATCAACATTTTGCCCAGTAATCAACTGTACTAATTGTTGACAGACAACAGCAAGTCACATCCTGTCATGTCATTGCTGGAACCTTTGGCATCAATACATTGTGGTTGTGTGAGAAAATAAAGGCTTCATATTTAGCACTGCTTAGAAAGAGTGTCAAAGGGACAACTTAGAAAACTTGCACCAACAGCCCCAGTGGCCTAATGGATAAGGCACTGGCCTCCTAAGCCAGGGATTGTGGGTTCAAGTCCCATCTGGGGTGCAATAAATGCACTTTCAACCATTCTCCTTTCCTCATAACTTTGTAACATATTTCACCACTTCACCTCCTTTCTTATTTGCTTTCCACTCTCACAATCTGATGTCATCTTTCAACCAATCTCTGTGCCATCTTCACACTCACTGAACAATACCACCTCTACTTTCCACACAAATCCTCTCCCTTTTACCCCTCTTTTCACTTCACACAACATCCCATGCACAGTTCCTACTTTCAAATACAAACATAAATTACAACTCAACTACAAATCCTCTAAGCACATTCACACCTCAAATACACACCACACTCTTCCTCCAAACACCAACAATTCTGTCTTCAATTATTATCTGGGCTATCACACCATGAAAATGCTCAGCAGGCAACTGTACAGTCTGCTGGTCCACTGAGCTGCACAGACCAGGCAGTTGTCAGGATCAATACTTTTTTTTATTCATACGCAGGATGTAAGTGCTGGCAAAGCCAGAATTTATTGTCTATCCATAAATTCCCTTCACAAAGTGCTGACCCCTCTTCTTGAACAGTTTCAGTCTGTGCAGTGAAGGTACACCCACAATGCTGTTAGGGACGCAGTTCCAGGATTTTGACCCAGTGACAGTGAAGGAACAGTGATATATTTCCAAATCAGGAAGGTTTGGGACTGGGAGGGGAACTTGGAGGTGGTGGTGTTCCCATGCACCAGCATGCTCTTGTCCTTCTAGGTCAGGGGTCAGCAACCTGCAGCTCCGGAGAAAGATGTGGCTCTTGAACATTGTATTTGTGGTTTCCAACCTTTTCCACTTGGAACACATTAACACGAGAAAAGCGAATAAAAATTAGCTTGAGAAAAGTCAGATCTGTGTTTTTATTGTGGGGATAAAAGTCAAATCATTAAGCTGCACTTTACAGTTTAAAATGATAACTTTAACAAAAAACATCATTGTGCTCTTCACAAATCTGTTTGTGTGGTATAGCTACCCCATGGTTATAGATATGACTTTGGTTAACGGAACAGGTTTGATGTTTGTGACCATTATTGTTTCTAGTATAGCTGAGATGATACATTATTCTGAATGTGCTATTAGAAGGTATTATTATCACGAAAATCAGTAGCTGATAAAAATGTAATAATGGTAAAAAGTCAAAGCTTAAGGCTCTTTATCTGAATGCACCTGGCATTTGTAACAAGATAGATGAGTTGATGGCACAAATAGAAATAAATAAATATGACTTGATAGCTATTACAGAGACGTGGTTGCAGGGTGACCAAGACTGGGAACTCAATATTCAAGGGTATTCGACATTCTGGAAAAATAGGCAAAAAGGAAAAGGAGGTGGGGTACCTTTGTTAATAAAGGAAGGTATCAGTGCGGTGGTGAATGGTGATATAGGTGCAATAGATCGTGATGTGGAATCAGTTTGGTTGGAAATAAGGAACAGCAAGGGGAAGAAGTCACGGGTGGGAGATGTTTATAGGCCCCTGAAGAGTCGTCTCACTGTGGGACAAAGTATAAATCGGGAAATAATGGAGACGTGTAAGAAGGGAGCTACAATTGTCATGGTGATTTTAATCTGCACATTGAATGGACAAATCAGATTGGCAGAGGTAACATGGAAGACGAATTTGTTGATTGCACTTAGATTGATACTTAGAGCAATATGTTGCTGAACCTATTCGGGAAGATCTAGTAATGTGTAATGAGATAGGATTAATAAGAGATATCGTAGTTAAGGATCCTCTAGGGGGAAGCGATCACAACATGGGAAAATTTCAAATTCAGTTTGAGGGCGAGTAACTCGGGTCTCAAACCAGTGTCCTCAACTTAAACAAGGGCAATTACAGAGGGATGAAGAAAGAGTTGTCAAAAGTGAGCTGGGAAAATAGACTAAGAGGAAGGTCAGTGGATGAGCAGTGGCAGACATTTCAGCAGATATTTCATAATGCTCAGCAAAAATTTATCTCGGTCAAAAAGAAGGACTCGATGAGAAGGATGAACCACCTGTGGTTAACACAGGCAGTCAAGGAGAGTATCCAATCAAATACTAAGGCATACAAAGCGGTGAAAACTAGTGGTCGGCCAGAGGATTGGGAAGTTTTTTTAGGAACTAGCAGCGGATGACTAAAAAGCTAATAAAGAGGGAGAAAATTGATCATGAAAGTAAAGTGGCAAGAAATATAAAAACAAACAGCAAGAGCTTCGATGGGTATATAAAAAGAAAGAGAGCAGCTAAAGTGAGTGTGGGACCCTTGGAAGATGTGTTTGGAGAATTGATAAGGGGGAACAGGGAAATGGCAGATAATTTAAAGCAATATTTTGCATCGGTCATCACTGTGAAGGACACTATAAACATCCCACAGATATCAGATAAGCAAGGAGCTAATGGGAGGAAAGATCTTGAAACAGTCTCTATCACGAGGGACAAAGTATTTGACAAACTAATGGGACTAAAGGCAGACAAGTCGCCAGGACCTGATGGCCTACATCCAAGGGTTTTAAAGGAAGTGGCTGCAGAGATAGTGGAGGCATTGGTGGAAATATTCCAGAACTCACTGGATTCCGGGAGGGTCCCAGCGGATTGGAAAACCGCAAATGTGAAGGCCCCTGTTCAAGAGGGGAGGGAGACAAAAAGCAGGAAACTGTAGGTCAGTCGGCTGAACATCAGTCGTTGGGAAAATGCTAGAGTCCATTATTAAGGAAGAAATAGCAGGACATTTAGAAAACCATAATGCAATCAGAGCCAACATGGTTTTGTGAAAGGGAAATCATGTTTGACAAAGTTGCTCGAGTTCTTTGAGGATATAACAAACAGAGTTGATAAAGGGGAACTGGTAGATGTAGGGTATTTGGATTTCCAGAAGGCATTCGATAAGTTGCCACATAAAAGATTATTGCACAAGATCGGAGCTCACGGTATTGGGGGTAAAGTATTAGCATGGATTGAGGATTGGTTAACTCACAGAAGACAGAGGGCTGAACGGCAGTGCCCTTTAAACTCAGCGCGGTGCCCACATTCAGCGGCCGCCGCCAAGCCCCCGCGATATTAATTACGGGGGCTCATTTCCATCGAGGCCGCCCGTCACCCTCCCCATATTACGTGAGGAGATCCGGGACATTCGGCACAGGGAGAGAGTTTTTGACAGTTGTGTAGCAGGTGCTCGGGCCCTATTTTAAGCGTCCCAGCATCTGCTTCCTGACAGCTGTCAAAGAATACTTACCTGACTGCTGAAGAGTGGGGCTGCTGTCAATCTGGCAGCAAAGCAGAAAGTGATGCAGAAACCCAGCAGGTCAGGCAGCATCTGTGGAGAGAGAAGCAGAGTTAACTTGACCAAGTTCACAGACCTGAAAGTTAACTCTGCTTCTCTCTTCACAGATGCTGCCTGACCTGCTGAGTTACCCCAGCACTTTCTGCTTTTCTGTCACATACTTACCCTGCTGTGTCCCAGTGTCCTATAAAGTGGCGATCCTCTTCTTCCACTCCAGTGTAACATTCCTTCTTGTACGCGTGCCGCACCAGGGGGAATAATCTTAATTTTGCACATTCCATGGCGTGAGACTGAAATATATCATCAAAGGCGAGTATTCTTCTTTGGCCTCCTTATCTCGAGAGACAATGGATAAGCGCCTGGAGGTGGTCAGTGGTTTGTGAAGCAGCGCCTGGAGTGGCTATAAAGGCCAATTCTAGAGTGACAGGCTCTTCCACAGGTGCTGCAGAGAAATTTGTTTATCGGGGCTGTTACACAGTTGGCTCTTCCCTTTCGCCTCTGTCTTTTTTCCTGCCAACTACTAAGTCTCTTCGACTCGCCACACTTCAGCCCCGTCTTTATGGCTGCCCGCCAGCTCTGGCGAACGCTGGCAACTGACTCCCACGACTTGTGATCAATGTCACAGGATTTCATATTGTGTTTACAGACGTCTCTAAAGCGGAGACGTGGACGGCCGGTGGGTCTGATACCAGTGGCGAGCTCGCTGTTCAATGTGACTTTGGGGATCCTGCCATCTTCCATGTGGCTCACATGGCCAAGCCATCTCAAGCGCCGCTGACTCAGTCGTGTGTCTAAGCTGGGGATGTTGGCCGCCTCGAGGACTTCTGTGTTGGAGATGCGGCCCTGCCACCTGATGCCAAGGATTCTCCGGAGGCAGCGAAGATGGAATGAGTTGAGACGTCGCTCTTGGCTGACATACACTGTCCAGGCCTCGCTGCCAAAGAGCAAGGTACTGAGGACACAGGCTTGATACACTCGGAATTTTGTGTTCCGTGTCAGTGCGCCATTTTCCCACACTCTCTTGGCCAGTCTGGACATAGCAGTGGAAGCCTTTCCCATGCGCTTGTTGATTTCTGCATCGAGAGACAGAATATACAACATAAATAAAACCATAATTGAAGAATAATTACCTACTATGAGTATCTAAGCATCTGACTGTGAAAAACCACAGTCTAATATGCATTTGGAATCTGTATTCATTTCTCTGCGAACTGCGATGTGAAAATACATGTAACCACAATTATATCATCAATGTTAAAAAAACAGGGAAAAATGTTCAATTTCTAGCTGCATTGCCAACTACAAATATTACACCATTAAATATGATCAACTGCTGCAGAAGCAAAGTGTTCGTGAACATGTGTTGATGTGTAATTGTTGAAAAACCCATGACAACAGCACAGATTAGGCCCCTCCCCCACCCTGCCCCAATGTCGCAATGGTTTTCAAACATGTGCAAGACAAACCTTGCAGTCAGACGTCAGAGCTGTTACATGGTGGAGTTACCTTTGCATTTAAAGGACCACACCAAAAGCTGAGGATGGCAGAGGGGTATTCTAGGGTGGCCCCGCAGTGTAGTGAAGCTTCCCTGCTCACCCTCCTCTAGGCTGTGTGGGCAAAGCGGGAGGTCCTTTTCACCAGCGATGGTAAGAAGATGCTCTACCGCCAGAACAAGACATTCTGGCTGGAGGTGACAGAGAAGGTGAGTAGCCGTGTGACTATCCAACATCAAAGGGTCCAATGAAAGAAGGGGATGAACAATCACTCTCCCAGCCAGCTGGACCCTCTAAGCTTCATGTGCACAGGGTACGACTGCCAAAGTCATCCACAGCCAAAGGGCTATCATAGCAGCAGCCTTCCTGCAGTCAGGCTACTGGCGCAGAAGTGGCACCGCGTAGGAGAATCTGCAAGCATTTCCAACAAGCATCCTGACACAGACGGGTCTGCATGGGTGACACAACACCCTAGAAAGGCCGGGAACAAATTTGTCTTCACTAACATTGCAGCACTTTTACTGTGTGAATGAAGTGTACCAGCATGTACTGATCGTGGCTCCTCCCATTACAGTATTGGTCTTCCAGAATTGCCAATGTATGGAATAACATCATTGCCATGTCAGTATCACTCATGTGCATCTTCACGGAGGCAGGAATGTGGACAATGACTCAGTATTCTGCTGTGAGTAATGGTGTACACAAAGATGTTGCAGATGTGGATTGCTGCACAACAGGTGAATGAGGGTGCTGTGTGGTGTGCAGAGCCCATGGTGGTTCCTATGTCATGGAGAACCTTTGATCAATGAGGTGCTGCCGTGCATCCTGAGCTCACTGCTCACCCTGCACACAGTGCCTGGATGTTCTCTGTCCTCCCATGTACCTTCCTTGCTGTAAGACCTCAGGGTCATCATCGTCTGAGGATGAGTCCTGCTCATGTCTCTCCTCATCCTGCAAGGCCTCCCCCCTATTGACTGTGTCATTGTGCAGAGCACCGCAAACAGCAACGATACAAGTTATCCTTTCCGGCCTGTCCTGCGGGGCACCACTCCAGGCAGCGGAATCGCATTTTAAGCCTGCCGATCGCCTGCTCAGTGGTAGCTCTTGTAGCTCTGTGGCTGGCGTTGTATCGTTCTTCTGCAGCAGTGCTGGGTGTCTCACTGGTGTCAGCAGCCATGTCTACAAGGTGTAGCCCTTGTCTCCTAGAATCCACCCCTCCATCTGAGCCATTTCAGCGAACAGCAATGGCAACTGTGACTGGCACAGGATGTGTCACCACCTCTCTCGACATCCGCAGTTGCCTCTGACACTGGCGCTCTGGCATCTGCAGGTATATTATAGAGTCATAGAGTCGTACAGCATAGAAATAGGCCTTTCGGCCCATCGCATCCATGCTGACCATAATGCCTATCTATACTAATCCCCTCTGCCTGCATTAATTCCATATCCCTCTATGCCTTGCTCATTCAAGTACCTGTCCAGATGCCTCTTAAATGTCGCTGCTGTTCCTGCCTCCACCACCTCCTCAGGCAGCTCATTCCAGATACCCACTATTCTTTCTGTGAAAAATTGACCTCTTTGATCCCCTTTAAACCTCCTTCCTCTCACAAATCTATGCCCTCTAGTTTTACTCACCCCGACCATGGGAAACAGACTCTGGCTATCTACCCTATCTATGCCTCTCATAATTTTAGATACCTCTATCATGTCCCCTCTCAGTCTCCTTCGCTCCAGGGAAAACAGACCCAGCCTCTCCAATCTCTCTTTATAACTCAAGCCCTTCAAACCAGGCAATGTGCTTGTGAATCTTTTCTGCACCCTCTCCAGCTTAATCACATCTTTCCTGTAGTGCGGAGACCAGAACTGCACACAGGACTCCAAATGCGGCCTAACCAACGTTATGTACAACTGTAACATGACGTCCCAACTCTTGTACTCAATGCCTCGGCCGATGAAGGCAAGCATGCCATATGCCTTCTTCACCACCCTGTCTACCTGTGTTGCCACTTTCAGGGAACTATGTACTTGCACCCCAAGGTCTCTCTGCTCAGTGGGACTTGTAGATGCACAGGGATCTGTAGTGGCGAGCTCACCTTGGGTGCTGCTGCTCACGACTGGGTGGCCCTATGTGTGCTGCAACTGCCTGTTGGTTTTACCTGCAGCTCATATGGATCCTCTCAAGAAGGGCATCAATGAATATACCGTGAACCATCCTCATCTTCAAGCTGCAATTCAGCTCGGTTCCTTCAATGCTTCGAAGGTTCCTGACAGGACAGAGACTGATGTTGACTGGTACATCAGGTGCTTTCATACAGCAGCTGTGTGGTATGGCAGAACATTTCCTGTCTTAGCTCCCACTAAGAGTGGCACCGCATGACCACATAGAGATTGAACATGCTGCATAGACTGACCCACAAGACATACAAGCTTCACACACCTACCATCTGTGGCACTCTCCCCACATACAGGGAGACTCGAGTGCCATTGCTCCTTCAATAACAGAGGCAGTCAATGACACAGAGCTGTCAACCATAACGGAGGGGGAAGTCGCAGTGGCTACCTTCCAGAATACAGAGTTAGACCCCTGCAAATCCCCCCTCCCTCCTGCCCTTAAAAATGCAGAGTTAGACCCCTGCAAATCCCCCCTCCCTCCTGCCCTTAAAAATGCAGAGTTAGACCCCTGAATATCCCCCCTCCCTCCTGCCCTTAAAAATGCAGAGTTAGATCCCTGCACATCCCTCTCCTCCCTTGAAGAATACAGAGTTAGACCCCTGCACATCCCCCCTCCTCCCTTTAAGAATAGTTAGATCCCTGCACATCCCTCTCCTCCCTTGAAGAATACAGAGTTAGACCCCTGCAAATCCCCCCTCCCTCCTGCCCTTAAAAATGCAGAGTTAGACCCCTGCATATCCCCCCTCCTCCCTTTAAGAATACAGAGTTAGACCCCTGAATATCCCCCCTCCTCCCTTTAAGAATAGTTAGATCCCTGCACATCCCTCTCCTCCCTTTAAGAATGCAGAGTTAGACCCCCTGCACATCCCCTCCTCTCTTTAGGAATACAGAGTTAGACCCCCTGCACATTCCCTCCTCTCTTTAAGAATGCTGAGTTAGCCCCCTGTGTATCCCCCTCCCGTAATGCAGAGTGAGACCCCTGAATAACACAACTTACCTTCGCTAGCGACAAGTTCTGCCTCTGAGGACCCGTCGGCTTTTCAAATCGTGAACAGGATGGCTCGTGACCGCCGCCCTTTCAATGAAAAATCCGGAAGTGTTGGTGCAGAGGTGGCGGGCTGCATAATCAGCATAGGTAAGTAATCATTACCATATGGTAATTGTGGTGTCACCGTCATGCAGAGGGGTCCTCAACGAGGTCCTGCCACTACCGGTAAAATTTGATGGACCCGTCTCGACGTCGCGGGTCATGGTGAGCTTCTCTCTGCAGTATTTTACCAGCACCCACTCTGTGAACCGGGGCGTTGAGGGGCCGGTAACATTCAGCCCAGAGAGTCAGGATTAATGCGTCTTTATCAGGTTGGAAAGACCTAATTTGTGGAGTGCCACAAGGATCAGTCCTAGGACCTCAATTATTTGCTGTCTCTATTAATGACTTGGAGGAGGGGACAAAGTGTAATAGATCCAAATTTGCTGATGATACAAAAATAGTTGGGAGGGCATGTTGTGATGAGGACATAAGGAATCTGCAAGGGGATATGGATACGTTGAGTGAGTGGGCAAAAACTTGGCAGATGGAGGTTAATGTAGGAAAGTGTGAGGTCATGCACTTTGGTCGAAAGAATCAAAAGGCAGACTATTATTGAAATGGAGAGAGACTTCAAAAAAGTGCAGCACAGAGGGATCTGGGTGTTTTTGTGCATGAAACACAAAAAGTTAGCATGCAGGTACAACAAGTAATTACGAAGGCAAATGGAATTTTGGCCTTTATTGCCAGGGGACTGGAGTTTAAAAATAGGGAAGTTTTGTTGCAACTATACAGGGTTCTGGTGAGGCCACACCTGGATTACTGTGCACAGTTCTGGTCCACGTATTTAAGAAAGGATTATTTGATTCACTAGGTTGATTCCTGGGATGAAGGGATTCACTAATCAAGAACGGCTAAACATGTTAAGCCTTTATTCATTAGAGTTTAGAAGAATAAGGGGTGATCTTATTGAAACTTACAAGATTCTGAGGGGGCTTGACAGGGTAGATGTTGAGAAGATGTTTCCACTCGTGGGGAATTCTCAAACTAAGGGACATAGTTACAGAATAAGGGGACACTCATTTAAAACTGAGATGCGAAGGAATTTCTTCTCTCATAGGGTAGTGAATGTCTAGAATTCTCTACCTCAGAGAGTGGTGGAGGCTAGATCGCTGAAAGTATTTAAAGAGGAGGTAGATAGATTTTTGAAATTTCGGGGAGTTGAGGGCTATGAGATGCTGGGATGAAAGAGGAGTTGAGGTCTGGGGCAGATCAGCCATGATCTTATTGAATGGCAGGGAAGGCTTGAGGGGCTGAATGGCCTACTGCTGCTCCTATTTCTTATTTTCTTGTGTTCTTGTAGGCCCCGGAGATAGAGAAGTGCGGGGCTTCAAGGCTGCTGCTTCTTGTAGAAGCTGTTCTCTTTAACTGAAACTGTTTAAAATTAGACAGGCTAAAAAGGGTGGGTTCTAGATCATGTGATCCCTTCAAGTAGCTTTTCCACCTCATGTTGGTCTGACGACATATTAGATTCAGTGAAGTGATCTCCCACTCCATTTTAAACACGCTGAACACTGAAGTAAATCAACTTAATATGCTGTGTATATACAGAAACCAGAGAGAAAAAAATGGATGTTCTCAAACTCAAAAGATTCTTCAGCAAAAACATGCAGTACCCAGAACAAAAGGGTCAACATGCACATTAAGAGCTGAGTTTTTAACATATTTGTACCCTACTGGCTACTAGTTTCACTGTGTTGAATGGCAGCTGACGATAACACCCAAGTGCACAGAAATTCTAAAATTTCCACTTGGTTTTCATCCGTTCATGACAGTGGCACAATGTTACTTGCCACTTATCAACCCAAGCCTGAATATTGTCCAGGTTTTGCTGCATGCAGGCACAGACTGAGGAATTGTGAATGGTACTGAACACTATGTAATCATGATTAAAAATCCCCACATCTGACCTTATGATGGGGGGAAAGTCATTGATGAAGCAGCTGAAGATGTTTGGGCCTAGGACATGGCCCTGAAGAACTCCAACAGCAATATCTTGAGGCCGAGATGATTGGCTTCCAACAATCACAACCATCTTCACTGACATCTGACTCCAGCCAGAGGAGAGATTTCCCTCTGATTCTCATTGACTTCAATTGTCCTCGGGCTCCTTGATGCCACACTCGGTTAAATTATGCCTTGATGTCAAGGGCAGTCACTCTCACCTCACCTCTAGAATTCAGTTCTTTTGCCCATGTTTAGATCAAGGTTGTAATAAGGTTTGGAGCAGAGAGAGGCCCCAACATGTTGCACCAGGGACATGTGACAAAATTAATGACTCTGTCACAGACATGGGGGCTATTAATTTGCATATAAAGTGAATAGCCAATCTAATACCTTCAAAACACAATCTGATTTAAAACACATTTTTCCCTATAAATAATGTCACTAAGCATGTAGACATCAATGGAGAGTAGCACAACTGTATTAGCTAGCTAACAAAACAGTATGCAATGCCAATGCAAACTATTTTTTCTTGACAGAATAGAGCGAGCTACATCATGTCACTGGGTGGTAGATGGACCTTATCGGATAACCTCTGTGGATTCACATTGTATCAGGAGTGCATTCATCCAATAAACCATGAAACTCAAGGAGAGAATTGTTATTGTGGTTATTGAGGTGAGGCAGTAGAAAAACCAGCAAAAGGAAGAGGGACCATTTCTCACAATGCTGTTGTGACAAGACAATTTAACCTGTGATGGTCAATGTTTGTGCAACTTCTCTACCTGCTTGTATTATGTCTCTGCAGACAGGGCAGCCAACAAAACGGCAGTAAATTAATCACCATTTAATCTTTTATACAAGCTAACTCGATACAAGCTGTCTTTATAATTTAACCCTCTAAACCCCAGTGCCATTCTGGCAAATCAGTGCTGTACCCCCTCCGGGGTGGTCGAGACAGAAACCCTCATTGCATTTAAAAATACTTGGATATGCACTACAAAGAACAAAGAACAGTACAGCACAGAACAGGCCATTCGGCCCTCCAAGCTGACACTAGGAGACTGGATGAATTGTAACCCACGCCGAGGTCCCTTTAAATAGAAATTCTTAGCTTGTCAGGTGCAGGTCGTCATCACAACCGCCCACTCGGATTATCAGGAATCCTGGAAGCCGGGTGGGAATGCTGTGGCTGAGTTAAAAAGCCACGGCAAAGTCCACTCCTCGATCTTTCAGGTCCCAGCCCACTGACAGACTCCCCCAGGTGTGAGTAGGTGTCAGTGTTAAAATTCAGTCTAAAATCTCTCTCTGGAAGGTGTTTTCCAGAGGGAACTGCCAAGCAGCTGGAAGCACTGAACCTTTATTGAGTTCAGGTTATCTGAAGCTGATAGACCTCCCCATGAAGAGCAGCTCAATCTCACCTTCTTTTCACTGGAGAGTTTCCCAGACCCCAGGAAACCTGTGCTGGAGGTGTTAAATCCAAAGCATTCTGAAAATGTATTGAAAATCCAACCCTTTCTATGTAATTGTGATTTTAAATGGTGTGTTAATTGTCGACCCACCTGTCTGAATGATTACACCAGCAGGCAAATTATTCACGTGCAGCCAATTGGGTGTCAGTGAAAGCCGGAAGTGGATGTATTGGAGCCGGGCTGTGGTCAAGCTTCAATTTTCTCTGATTTTTAGCTGATTCCATCCCTCTCATTCTTGGCTGTTAAAATCCTCTCCCCAGCCTCAAACTCAAAGGTTACGAGGAAGCTGTTTGGAGGTGAAAATTCACCCTGATGTAGGATCATAGGGAGTGTTTTTGTGAGCTGAGGGACAGGTGCATTGCTGAAGTGAGTAAAAGGAGAGAAATTCTTCATCTGTACACCATGTACTTACCAGCTGCTCAGCACATCCCCTCCCCCAATCACCACAACCCCTCCCCCACTCACCACAACCCCTCCCCCACACACCACAACCCCTCCCCCACACACCACAACCCCTCCCCCACTCACCACAACCCCTCCTCCACACACCACAACCCCTCCCCCACACACCACAACCCCTCCCCCACTCACCACATCCCCTCCCCCAATCACCACAACCCCTACTCCACACACCACAACCCCTCCCCCACTCACCACAACCCCTCCCTCACTCACCACAACCCCTCCCCCACTCACCACAACCCCTCCCCCACTCACCACAACCCCTCCCCCACTCACCACAACCCCTCCCCCAATCACCACAACCCCTCCCCCACACACCACAACCCCTCCCCCACTCACCACAACCCCTCCCCCACTCACCACCTTCCCTCCCCCAATCACCACAACCCCTCCCCCACACACCACAACCCCTCCCTCACTCACCACAACCCCTCCCCCACTCACCACAACCCCTCCCCCACACACCCCAACCCCTCCCCCACTCACCAGAACCTCTGCCCCAATCACCTCAACCCCTCCCCCACTCACCACAACCCCTGCCCCAGTCACCACAACCCCTCCCCCACTCACCACAACCCCAACCCCACTCACCACAAACCCTCCCCCACTCACCAGATCCCCTCCCCCACTCACCACAACCCCACCCCCACTCACCACAATCACACACCACCCACCACAACCCCTCCCCCACTCACCACTTCCCCACCCCCACTCACCACAACCCCTCCCCCACTCACAACAGCCCCTCCCCCACTCACCACATCCCCACCCCCACTCACCGCAACCCCTCCCCCACTCACGATCAAACACGCCCCTGCTCACCACCAGAATCTCTGTTATCCAATCCAATCTGATCACTTTCCCACCGGGCGGTCTAGTTTAAAATTATTCCCTCTTCCTCTATAAGATCACCTGCCATGACGCAGGTGAATCCCTTTGAATTTGAGCTGCAGACAACTTTCTCACATTCTGCATTACACCAGCTACTGTCACAAACTTCAAACAATGTCAGGAACTAACGGCAATTATAGCATCATAGAAGGGTTACAGCACAGAATGAGGACATTTGGCCCCTCGTGTCTGTGCTGTCTCTCTGTGAGGACAATGTAACTAATCCCACTCCCCATCCTTTACCCACAGCCCTGCAAATGATTTCTTTTCAGGTGCTGATCCAATTCTCAATGAAATCCCCTGAAATCGGTGTCCTCTGGTTCTCAGCCCTTCCACCAATGGGAACAGGCTCAGTCTATTTATTCTGTCCAGTCACCTCTGTTAAACTCCAGAAATCTTGTTCTAGAAGGATAAGGCTGGAGCCTATATTTACTCAGTTTCACATTTATTGTGCAGAAAAAAAGGATTACAAACATGCAGCTCTGCACACAAATCCCTCTCCCAGTCCCACTGAGTGTCTGCTTTTAAGTGTTCAAGTAAAACCCAATTAACTCCCTTCACCTGCACATAATCACACAATTACCAGATTCCCTTCTTTCTTTTACAATACAACTTAGATTAACATGCTCAAAGAATACTTCAAAATGAATCAAAATTAAATTCCATATTGAGCATAAAGTTTTTTTTATATTGTTAGATACCCGTCATCTAGCAACTCCAACAATTCCTTTGCACTCACATTTCTCTTTATGAAACAATCAAATCGCTGATGACTTGCATCTACCCATTTGAGTTTGGAGATTTCCTTTCTCTCCAGCATTTATTTCAATCCAGTGAAGTCAATACGTAGTCTTTGATCACTCACACTTTTTGTAGAATGTACATTGTCCCACAAAGAACTATTATCCAAATAACAGTTCAATGAGTATTCTATCTTCAGGATGTCCCTTGTTCAGAATTTCACCCAAAATATATGACAAATAGAACTCCATGTCCACTGCCTCCACAAGACCAGTGTTTCTGCAGCTAAAGTGCATTTAACAACCCATTTTATTTTCTTAGCCTCCTAAGCTGAAGGGCAAGATTTCCCATTTTCACCCATCAGACATATTATGAAGCCAGCCGCACACGAATACCCATCATCAAGATTAGCATGTGAAGCATCACTAAAAATTATTAGCTTCATGTTCTTTGGGTCACCTAAGGATGGGAACTTCAGTGCACATTTCTCCACATTGAGCTTTTTCAATGTTTTATTTGCCCTTAAAACATTCTCAGCTTTTGGATGTTTCATCATCGTGCTTAACTCCAGCACATCAAAACTAACATCAGGCCTAGTCTGAGAGCCCAACCAGTTTAATTGTCCCACCAGGCTTCGCAATTGTTCAATCTCTGCTTTAGATAGATCGTCACCTTTCTGTGATGACCGAACACGATTAACTGGGATGGGAGCAACACTCTCTAAATAGGATTGTGGATTCAAACTTATTCCAGACTTATTCAGCTTAACATCTAAACCAATATATTTAAAGGCCCCACAAGCCTGACTCCCAATCTTAAATTCTGCCTTAATCTTATTAATAACATATTTCTCAAAATCCACAGTACCACCGCATAAGATATTATCAACATACATCATGAAGATGCCTGAAAGTTTCTCTTTATGAGACCAATAAAACGTTGCAGGATCTGCTTTTAGTTGAACACAACCAATTTTCAACAAAAGAGATCTCACTGAGAAATACCACACCCTGGAAGCATCATTAAGGCCATAGACACATTTGTTCAGTTTCCATAATTTTCCTTCTGTATCTGCTGCCTCTTCAGGTGGTTTCAGATACACTTCTCTCTGAAAAGTATCACCTTGCAGAAACACAGCTTTTATGACAATGGACTTACATTTCCATGAATATGTGGCCAAAAGAGTCAAAAAGATTTTTTGATTACTTTTCCAGCTGTGGGTGAGTCCACTCTAACATCGATATCCCCCAATCGCTCTTCAAACCCCCTCACAACTAATCTCACTTTAGCCTTATAAATTCCATCAGGAAGTACTTTCTCAGTACAAATCCATCTATGTGACAAGGCCGACTGTCCCCTATCTGGTACCTCGGAATAGACGCCAAACTCTCTCCAACTCTCTAATTCCTTATCTTTTACTTCTCTTTTTAGTTTATCCTCCAGTTTACTGACAGCCACTAAAACTTCATGATCATGAGGACTTCTGCTTCTAATTCTATTCAGAGACTGCCATCTAGCCTTCATTTCATTGTGTAATCTGTTCATACAACAGCCTCTATTAGCACTTTGATGTCTTTTGGAACGACTGCTAGAAGATTTCCCTCGCGCTTTATCGGAGGCTCTTTCTCCAGTACGTGGTCACTTCCTCAGGCAAGAGTCACTTCCTGACCCACTATCAAAACTTGCACTGCACTTTCTTACCCTCCACACTTTCACCCCACTCTGCCAGTCCATGGCCCTAGCTTCTTGGCCATCATCTTGAACATTTAACCAATATTTAAACTTGCTTTTCCTGCACGCTCCACAGTTGTCGCATCCTTCCATTTATCAGACCCCTCTGGAATATATGTCACCCGTGTACCTACTCGAGACAAATTGGTCTTTGGATGTGATAGCTCTTTCCTGAGCATCATGATCGGTTACATTACTAACCAACTCTTGATCTACCTGTGACTCAGGACCTTCATCACAAAACACATGAATATTTGAAGTACAAGGTGCCCCTCTTCCCTCTGTCAGCTGCTCAAATTCTGAGATTTTGTAATCAACCCCAATTATTCGTGAAGAATGAACCTTAACAGTTTGATTTCCATGCTTGATAACGACTGTCTTACCATCCCGACCGATTATCTTACCAGGGCCCTTCCATTCTCAATGGCCTCTCTTTTATAATGGACCAAATCTCAAAGAACAAAGAACAGTACAGCACATTCGGCCCTCCAAACCTGTGCTGATCTTGATGCCTGCCTAAACTTATATGCAATGCTTATCGAAGGTACTTTGGCATTTGTATCTGGTCCAAAATTATTTCAGCCAAGATGAAACTTGAACCCATAACCACCGCTTCAGAGGATCAATACCTTATCCATTAAGCTGCTGGAGCCCGATACTATTGTAAGCCAGGAAAAGTGATAGAGAGTCAGATGGTTTCGGGTGGAAATTCCAGAGCTTGGGTCCTTGGCAGCTGAAGACACAACCATCAATGCTGTTGTGATGAAATTCGGCCATGCTCAAGAGGCCAGAAATTGAAGGAGTGTCGATAGCTCGAAGGCTTGTTGGGCAGGAGAAGGCGACAGATATAGGAAGGGGTGAGGCCATAGAGAAATATGAAAATAATGATGAGAATTTTAAAATTTGAGGCATTGCTGGGAGCCAACACAAGGCAGTGATCACAGGGGAGTTTGGTGTGTGTTAGGACTCAGGCAGCAGAATTTAGGATGAACTGAAATTTATAGAGGGTGGAAGATGGGAGGCTGGCCAGGACAGTATTGGAAGAGTCAAGTCAAGAGGTATTGGAGTGGAGTGGTTTTGTGGTCAGAAGCTCATTTCGGAGTCAAATGCGAATTGAAGCAAATGACCAATCTGGTGCAGCCTCAGAGATTTGCCAGGGAGAGAGATGGGGTCGGTGGCTAGGGAATGGAATTTGTGGTGGAGACCAACGACAATGGCTTCAGTCTTTCCAATATTTAGGGGGAGAAAAATTCAGCTCAGGAAAGCGAATCGAATGTTTTTGTTTATTGCGAGCGGAATTGAATACAAAAGTAGGGAGGTTATGCTTCAGTTATATAGGGTATTTGGTGAGACCACATCTGGAGTATTGTGTACAGTATTGGTCTCCTTATTTAAGGAAGGATGTAAATGTGTTGGAAGCAGTTGAGAGAAAGTTTACTAGACTAATACCCGGAATGGGTGGTTGTCTGATGAGGAAAGGTTGGACAGGCTCGGCTTGTATCCGCTGGAGTTTTAAAGCTTAAGAGGCAACTTGATTGAAGCATTTAAGATTCTGAGGGGTCTTGATGGTGTGGATGTGGAAAGGATGTTTCCTCTTGTGGGAAAATGTAGAACTAGGGGTCACTGTTTAAAATAAGGGGTTGCCCATTTAAGACACAGATGAGGAGAAATTTTTTCTCTCAGAGGGTCATGAGTCTTTGGAATTCTCTTCCTCAAAAGGCAGTGGAAGCAGAGTCTTTGAATATTTTGAAGGCAGAGGGAGATAGATTCTTGATAAGCAAGGGGGTGAAAAGTTATTGGGGGAGGTGGGAATGTGGAGTTGAGGTTGCAATCAGATCAGCCATGAACTTGTTGAATGGTGAAGCAGGCTCGAGGGGCCGAGTGGCCTATTCCTGCATCTAATTCGTGTGTTCGAATGTCGTACGACAGGTTAAGAACAATGAGGAGAGCAAGTCTACCATGCTCACAATCACATAGGATGTCATTTGTGACTTTGATAAAGGCCATTTGTGTTAGTGACAGGGATGGAAGCGAACTGAAGGAATTCAAGTATCGAATTATGGAAAGATGGGTGAATTTGGGAGGTGACAACACATTGAAGGAGTTTGGAGAGGAACAGGAGATTAGACATGGAGCAGGAGGAGGGGTTTGTGAGGAGAGGGGTGATGATGGCAAATTTGAAGGAAAGGGGACAATACCTGAGAAGAGGAAATTCAAACTCTGAAGTTTTCACGGTGGGATATGAACTGACATTGACTGCATTATTAATCAAGTAACATAACCAGAGAACCGATTGGTGCAACTGCATGTGAGCAATTAGTATATTGATTGTGGGGTGAAATGTTGACTGTCCATGGGAAGCAAGTGGTTTTGCAGAGGTTTTCTTTTTTGCACCGGCTCCGACTTTCAGAGGTTGATAAGGCTCCATGCTGCCTGAAGCGATTTAATTTCTGTGTATTTCAGTGATGAGGACAAAGAGCTGGTTTCACAGAATAGCAATGATTTAAAAACTCACCACACCCCAGGTGGGACTTGAACCCACAATCCCTGGCTCCGGAGGCCAGTGCCTTATCCATTAGGCCACTGGGGCTGTTCAGAGTTTGGCTTTGGTGCTTGCAACCTGTCACTTATTATTTATGTAATCACTGCCAAAACCTGATGTCTTTGTGTCAGTCGCCATTTCTTCTTTTACATGACCACATTAGAATCATAGAATCTTCAAGCACAGAAAGAGTCCTTTCAGCCCATCATGTCTGTGCCAGCTATTTGAAAGAGATTTCTAATTTAGTCTAATTGTCGATTGAGGGATAAATATTGTGCAGGGCACCAGTGAGAACTCTCCTGTTCCTCAACAAAAGAGCCTTGGGATCTTTTAGATCCACTTGAGGAATAGACAGAGCCTTGGTTTAATCTATCATCCAAAAAGAATGCAGACCCGGCAGTGCAGCACTCTCTCTGTGTGACACTGGGAGAATCAACATAGAATTCTGTGCTGAAGTAACTGGAGGAAGAGGTGAAACACTGTCTTCTGACAGAGAGACAAAAGTGTAACCAGCTGAACCACAGCTGACACACATTACAGTACCACCAATCTGAAGTTCTTGAAATCAATGTTGAGTCCATGAGGTTGTTAAGAGCTTTATTGAAAGATGAGGTGCTGTTCCTCGAGCTTCCATTGAGCTTCATTGGAACAGTGAAGGAGGTCAAAGGCAGAGATGGAAGAGTAGAAGTGGGATGGAGAATTAATATGGTTAGTGACTGGAAGATCACGTTCAAGTTTGCAGACTGGACGGAGGTGTTGAGCAAAAAGATCACCTAATCTGCATTTAGTGTCTGCAGTGTAGAGGAGACGACATCATGTGCAGTGAATACAGTATAGTAAATTGAAGGAAGTACAGGTAAATCACTGTTTCACCTGGTAGGAGTGTTTGGGCCCCTGAACGATAAAAAGGAGGAGTTGAAAGGCAGGTGTTACATCTCCTGCACTTGCACAGGAAGATGTTATGGGACAAGGAGTGAGTGATTGAAGAGGCTGCACAAGGCAGAGAGGTCCGATCACCAAACAACCACAGAACTAAGGGTGGTGCAGTGGTTGGCACTGCAACCTCACAGCTCCTGTGACCCGGGTTCAATTCTGGCTACTGCTTGTGCAAGTTCTCCCTGTGACCGTGCGGGCTTTTAGCAGGTGCTCTGGTTTTCTCCCACAACCAAAGACTTGCAGGTTGATAGGAAAATTGTTCCTAGTATAGGTAGGGGGGATGGGGTAGGAATATGGGATTAATGTAGGATCAGTATAAATGGGTGGTTGATGGTCACCACAGACTTGGTGGGCCAAAGGGCCTGTTTCAGTGCTGTATCTCTAAATAAATAAGCTGCCTTTGTCATCAGGTTTATAGGAATAGGCCACTTAGCCCCTCGAGCCTGTTCCACCATGCAATGCAATTATGGCCGATTTATGACCTAACTCAGTTTTCCCACCATTGCCCCTTATTCCTTTGGACCCCCACAGTTTCTAGATTTACACCATTTAGAAACTATCCTGCTCTATCCTTTTCAGCTCCATAGTGGATGACCAACATACACTGCTATTGAAATCCATTGCCACAATTTTGCCCATTCACTTAATCTATCAATATCTCTTCGTAATTTGATGTTCCATCTACACTGCTCACAATGACACAGCCTCCACTGCTTTCTGGGGAAGAGAATTCCACAGACGAGCAACCCTTTGACAAATAAAAAATTCTCCTTATTTCAGTTTTGAAAAGGAGACCTCTTACACTTAAACTGTTTCCCCTCGCCCTAGTCTCTCCCACAAGAGGAAACATCCTCCTGGTATCCACTCTAGCAAGTTCCCTCATCTTATATGTTTCAATAAGATCACTTCTCATTCTTCTAAATTTCAACAGGTAAAAGCCCAACCTGCTCAGTCTTTCTTCATAATATAAGTACTTCATCCCCCGGATTTAGTCGAGTGAGGCATCTATGAACTGCTTCTAATGCAATTATATTCTTTACCAAATAAGGAGACCAAAACTGTAGACAGTACTCTGGATGTGGTCTCACCAAGGTCCTATACAGCTGCAGTAAAACTTCCCTACTTTATGTAGTGTTATGACTGAGGTGGGAGGAGGGCACTGTCTTTTCTTGTTCCACTTCTCTGCAGGTCACACATATATTTTTAAAAATGTTTACCCAGTTACCGATGCAGTCAATCATATACTCTACTCTTTATCCCAGAATAAATACGCCAATCAGGTTTCTTCAATAAACAACAACATCATCAGTTCATTACAAAGCAAGACTTAACCAGTAACAAAGCAAAGCATTAACACACAGATTGAAAAATGAAAGTTCCCCTTTTAAATTCCCCACACACAAACTCACACAGACTGAAAAAAATACAGACATTCTCTCTGCAGAGGTCTGTAACAAAACAAAGACAACAAAGAATACTTTGGCCAAATATTTGCTAATTCTTGAAGAAAAAAAGATATGGAAAAATGTTACTTGTCCCTTTTTAGCCTGGCATCCCAAATATGCATAAACGACTGTCACTGGGATCTTTCTAGAGCAGTTTTTTTCAGGTGACATTGAGGATCAGTTCAGCAGGCTTTGCAGGAGAAATGCAGGATCAGTTTCTCTATTTCTTACACTTGATTCTCAGGAAGTTCTCAAAGAGATGGAAGAGGGTGGTCTAATGGTAGCTGCTCTCTTGGCAGGTTTTCTCCAACTCTTAAAAATAGTTCACACCTCAATATATTCTCCAAAATGAAACCAAAAGCAATATCTCAAAAGTCTAGCTTCCTGACCCCTATAAATCTTGACCTGTCATTTCCCGGTAAACATCTTCCCCAGGTCACCAAGGTTTCTATTGTTTATTGCTTAAAGCACATGACATCTAGCACGGTTGCTTTTAAACAACATTTAAGTGTCCTTTCAATGAACTTTCAACAATAAAACAAAGTCCAGCTTCGATGAAATCTTCAGCCTTCCAATGAAACCATCTCCACAATTGAAATATATGTTCTCAAAACCACATACTTAACAAAAAATACAGAAGCACTTTCATAACAGTGGTATAATATACATAAGCTGTTGCTAGGTTGATTATGTTAAAAGACTTTAAGGCCGGAATTTTACCCCCCCACCCCCACCACACAGGAGCAGGCTGGTGGCAGGGGGGGAGGGCAGGTGTGGTAAAATTGAGTGGGAGGTGGAGGGGGGATGCGTTACAATTCTTTTACACTGCAATTTTACGAGGGGCGGTGGCGAGAAACAGCCCACCTGCCCCAGGCGGATCAGGGCCCTTATGTGGCCAATTAACTGCCACTTAAGCGCCTCCTTCTGCCACCGCTGGTATTTTATCAGGTCTTAGGCCCCACAGAAGGCCACCAGGTGGGGGGCACCCTATCCCCCACAGAGGCCCCACCCCTGAAGCCCCTACAGTCCCCACTGAGAAATAGTACTCCGCCCAACCATTCCCCCCTTGCCTTGCCGGGGTCAGTTCGGTTGTCCCCGGCAAGGCCCGGAAATTTGCCTCTCTTCCATGGATGGCATCCATGATCCTTGCTTCCTAATCAGTTGCTGGACCTGTATACTTACCTTTTGTGATTCATGTACCAGGACACCTAGATCCCTCTGTACCCACGAGTTCTGCAATCTTGCTCCATTTAAATAGTATACAGACTTTCTACTCTTCCTGCCAAATTTCACATTTTCCCACATTATAATCCATCTGCCAAATTTTTCGTACTCACTTAACCTATCTATATCCTTTTTAGTCTTTTTACATCCTCTTGACAACTTACTTTCCTTCCTATCTTGGTGTCATCTATAAATTTAGCAATTGAAATACTTGTAGAAACTCTTACTATCTGTTTTTACATTACTAGCTAGTTTTCATTCATACTCTACTTTCTACCTCTTAATTAATTTTTCATGATTCCTTGCTGTTTCTTAAAATCTGTCCAATCTTCTGCTATATCACTAACCATTGCAGATTTATATAGCGCTTCTTTTAATTTGATACTATCCTGAATATCCTTATTTAGCCACGGATGATGCATCCTTCTCAAAGAATTTTTCTTTCTCGCTGGGCTAAATCTTTGCTGAGAGTTATTAAATTTTGCCTTAAAGGTCTACCCCTGCTTCTCCACTATCCTACCATTTAACCTAGTTTCACAGTTTACTTTCTGCCTTCATACCTTTGTAATTACCTTTATTTAGGTTTAAAACACAAGTCTTAGACCCACACTTTTCCCTTTCAAACTGAATGTGAAATTCTATCATGTTATGACCACTGTCGTTGAGAGGCTCCTGCACCATGAGATTATTGATTAATCCTGTCTTATTGTACATATCCAGGTCGAGACTAGCCTGCTCCCTAGTTGGCTCGAGAACGTACTGTTCTAATAAATTGTCTGGAATACACTTTATTAACTCATTTTCCAGGCTACCTTTGCCAATCTGATTCGCCCAATCTACATGTAGATTAAAGTCACCCAAGACTGCAGTGGTACCTTTCTTACATGCCCCATTTCTTCCTGTATACTCTGCTCTACTGTGTAGCAGCTGTTAGGCTGGCCTATAAACTACTCCCACAAGTGCCCGCTTACCTTTCCTATTTCGTATCTCTACCCAACTGATTCTACATCTTGCAGCCTCACAGCTCCAGCGACCCGGGTTCAATTCTGGGTACTGCCTGTGCGGAGTTTGCAAGTTCTCCCTGTGACCTCGTGGGTTTTCGCCGGGTGCTCCGGTTTCCTCCCACAGCCAAAGACTTGCAGGTTGATAGGTAAATTGACCATTATAAATTGCCCCTAGTGTAGGTAGGGGAATTGAGAGAGGGTACTGGGATTAATGTAGGATTAGTATAAATGGGTGGTTGATGGTCAGCACAGACTCGGTGGGCCGAAGGGCCTGTTTCAGTGCTGTATCTCTTAAAAAAAAATCTCTTGCTACAGCACTAATGATATCCTTAATTAACAGAGCTACTTCACCACCTTGTCCTAGCTTCCTGTTTTATTGAAATGTTGATTACCCTTCATTATTTATTTCTATCTGTGCTAACAATTCATCCATTTTGTTGTGAATGTTACATACATTCAGATACAGAGCATTTAACTCTGTCTTTTTTACCACTTCTGCAGTTCTTTGGCCTTATCTGCTGGTGTAGTCTTACGCTCTTTCCCTTGCTGCCTCCTGCCACACTCTGATTATCATTACCCAAATCACTACCTGGCTCTATTACCTCATTGTTTCCCTTTGGTTTACCACATGTGAATGTGGGAATTTGGTTCACCTGCTAAGTTTGGTACAGAGAGGGAAATAGGTGCTCCTTTTTCAGCCTCCAGTCGCTGCAGAAGATATAAGTTGCTTCCGAGAAATAGAAGGCAACCTTGAGAGAGTGACATCACAGGAAAGCTGTAAGATGATTGGTTGGTGAGTAACTGCTCATAGGGAGTATCTGTAAATAGGAGCAGGATCCAGTTGTCGTGGTCCATGTAGGTACCAACGACATAGGTAGGATTAGAAAAGAGATTTTGCTTAGACAGTATGAGGAGCTAGGCACCGAATTAATGAGCAAGGGTAATAGTCTCTGGATTATTACCTGAACCACATGCCAATTGGCAGAGGGCACATAAGATTAGTGAAATGAATATGTGGCTCAAAGGCTGGTGTGGGAGAAATGGGTTTTGGTTCATGGGGCACTGGCACCAGTACTGGGGAAATTGGGGGCTGTACCGTTGCGACAGTCTGCGACATGCTGGGACCAATGATCCAGCAAACCATATAACTAGGGAAGTACAGAGTGCTTTAACAAGGGGGGTGAGAGATCAAGCTTGGGTAGATGTAGCAACTCAAGGGGTAGAGTCAAGGCAGGAGAGCAGAATAGTAACATGGGAAATGAAGGTCAGAGAATGGTAGCAAGGGCCAGAGAAAAATCCTAACAACACAACAAAAGTCAAGACTAAATGTTACAAAGATAACACAAAGACAAAACTAAAGGCTCTGTATCTGAATGCACGTAGCATTCATAACAAAGTAGATGAAATGATAGCGCACATTGGAGTAAATAAATATAGCCATTACGGAGACATGGCTGCAGGATGACAAGGATTGGGTCCTGAATGTTGAGGGGTATATGACATTCAAAACGAATAGGAAGTTAGGTAAAGGTGGAAGGGTAGCACTGTTACTCAAGGATGGCATTGGTGCAATTGTTAGAGATGACCTTGGTTCAGGAGATCAGGATGTAGAATTGGTTTGGGTGGAGATGAGGAAAAGTAGGGGAAATAAGTCACTAGTGGGAGTGGTCTACAGGCCCCCTAACAGTAATCACAATGTAGGAAGAAGTATACAAGAAGAAATATTGGGTGCTTGTGATAAAGGGACAGCAATAATTATGAGTGATTTTAATCTATATATAAACTGGAAAAATCATATTGGCAATTGTAGCCTGGATGAGGAGTTCATAGAATGCTTGAGATAGTTTCTTGGAGCAGCACATTCTGGAACCAACCAGAGAGCTGGTTATATTGGACTTGGCATTGTGGAATGTGACAGAATTAAATCATGACCTCAGAATAAAGGCACCTTTAGGTAGCAGCGAACACAACATGATTGAATTTTACATCCAGTTTGAAAGAGAGAAGAGTGGATCTAAGACTAGTATTTTAAACCTAAATAAGGGCAAATATATGGACATGAAATCTGAGCTAGTTGAAGTGAACTGGGATACTAGGCTTGGAAATAGATCAATAGAGAAGCAGTGGCAGATATTTAAGGGGATATTTCAGAATACTCAGAATTACTACAATGAAGAAAAATTCTAAGAGGAGGTCCTACCATCCGTGGTTAACTAAAGAAGTTGAGGAAAGCATCAAACTTAAGGAAAAAGCATATAATTTCGCAAAGGTGAGTGGCAGTTCAGATGATTGGTCAGAATATAAAGAACGGCAGAGAATGACTAAATGGTTAATCAGAAGAAAGAAATTAGAGTATGAGAGGAAGCGAGATAGAAATGTAATAATGGATAGCAAGAGTTTTTACAGGTATTTAAAAAAGTAGAAGAGTGAGTAAAGTGAGTGCTGGTCCTCTTCAGAGTGAGAATGGGGAGATAATAGCAGATAATAAGGAAAAAGTGGATGAAATGAACAAACACTATAGAGAATACCAAAAACATTCCAGTAATAGCTGTAAATTAGGAGGTGGAAGGAAGAGAGGAACTTGGTGAAATTACAATCACCAGGGAAGTGGTATGAACAAACTGATGGAGCTGCAGGCTGACAAGTCCCCGGGTCCTGATGGGCTTCATCCTAGGGTCTTAAAAGAGGTGGCTAATGAGGTAGTAGATGTGTTGTTAATTATTCAAAATTCAAAAATGACACAAAGATAGGTAGGAAAGCATGTTGTGAAGAGGACATAAGGAGGTTGCGGACTGATACAGATAGGGTGAGTGAGTGGGCAAAAATATGGCAGATGGAGTGTAATGTGGGAAAATGCGAAGTTGTTCACTTTGGCAGGAAGAATAAAAAAGCAGAGTAATACTTAAATGGAAAATGGCTGCAGAAGTCTGAGGTGCAGCGGGATCTAGGTGTTCCAGTACATGAGTATGCGGTTACAGCAAGTAATAAAGAAGGCAAATGGAATGCGATCCTTTCTTATGAGAGGAATTGAAAATAAAAGTAGGGATGTTATGCTTCAGTTATACAGGGCATTGGGGAAACTACATCTCGAATACTGTGTGCAGTTTTGCAATTATTTAAGGAAGGATGTAAATGCATTGGAGGCGGTTCGGAGGCGGTTTACTAGTTTGATACCTGGAATGAGCAGGTTGTCTTATGAGGAAAGGTTGGACAGACTAGGAGTTTAGAAGATTGAGGGGAGACTTGATTGAAGTATATGAGATCCTGAACAGTCTTGACAAGGTGAATGTGGCAAGGATGTTTCCTCTTGTGTGCGAGTCCAGAACTAGGGGGCACTGTTTTAAAATTAATGACAGAAATGAGGAGAAGTTTTTTCTCTCAGAGGGTTCTGCAACTTTGGAACTCTCCGCCTCAGAAGGTGGTGGAGGCGGGGTCATTGAATAATTTTAAGGCGGGGGTAGGTAGATTCTTGTTAGGCAAGAGAATCAAAGGTTATCGGGGCTGATGGGAGCATGGAATTCGAGACACAGAAAGATCAGCCATGATCTTATTGAATGGCGAAGCAGACTTGAGGAGCTGAATGGCCGACTTCTACTCCTAATTCATATGTTCATAAATCCACTGGGGGGTGTTGGGGGGGGGGGAGTCTCATACCTTCTAGGTGAGTTCAGGGAGAAATACTGACCATAGAGTGAGGACCACCTTCGAGAGCATCATTTCAGCAGCTTCCATGTGGCAGTCGATCACTCTGGACACTTGGCTGCAGGAGACCAGAAGTACTGAGTATCCTTCACAGTCACAGCTTGAGTCTCCAGGTTTTCACAATGTGGTTTGTTTTGACCAGCAGAGGAACCATCGACTGGTGGATAAACTGACAGGTGAAATCAGGATCTTCTACCATTCACACTGAGAGTGAGTGAATGATAGTCACAGTCAACTTCGTCATCCAGAAGGCTTAAATATTCTGGATGTTTCTCCACTTGAGTCTTGCTCGGCCGGTAATATTTCCACAGGTCTCCATTGTCACAGCATGTGGAGTAGAGCTGGTTGATCTGGGAGCACAGTGTTTTCCAGGGGTTGATGCTACAGCATCAGGCTCTGAGGTTAATACTGCGATATATAGGTGGAAGAGGGGACCACATTCAGGATGAATGGGATTCTAGGCCAGTGGACATGGGTGAGTTCACTTGGCATTTCAATAGGCTCGAGATGTGAAATGATGGTATTACAGATGATACAAAAGTTAGCAATGTAGTAAATAGTGAGCATGATGGAAGCAGTCTTCAAGAGGACACAGACAGACTGGTGAACTGGGCAGGCACATGGAAGATACAGTTTAATGTGGGTAAGTGTGAAGTGATGCAGTTTGGGAGGCCGAATAACCTAAATGGTGCCATTTTGGAGGGGGGGGAAGGGGGTCCAAGAACAGAGGGACTTGGGGGTGCATATTTGCAAATCCTTGAACGTGGCAGATCAAGTTGACAAGGTGGTTGAGAAAGCATCTGCCTTTGTAAATAGGAACACTGAATAGAAATACAAGGAAGTCATGCTGAAACTTTACAAATCTTTGGTTTGTCCTCAGCTGGAGTAATGTGTACAATTCTGGGCACCACAATTTTGGAAGGATTTCAAGACCCAGGAGATGATACACAGGAGGTTTACCAGGTTGATATCAAGGATGAGGGAGTTCAGTTATGTGGAGAGATTGGAGAGCTGGGATTGTTCTCCTTAAAGCAGTGAAGGTTAAGGGGAGACCTAATGCAGGTATTCAAAATGATGAGGGATTTTAATAGAGGAACAGGGAGAAAGTATTTCCATCGGCAATTGGACATATACTAGAAGAGGACTAATTTTCAGGGTTTTGTAGAAAAGGCTGGGGTATAGGACTAAATTGGAGATCTCCTTCAAAGAGCCGGCACAGGTGTAATGGGCCGAATGTGGTTGTGCATGACGAAAAAGGCCGGCCCATAGAAAGACACCAAATTTGAGACAAAGGGTCAAATTGCAAACTCCAAGCTCACACATTTCTAGTTGTCAAATCGATGTGATATTGGTCTCCAACACCTGAGATAGTGGATTTCAATCCCATCCAGGAACAAATGTGAAAATGTGCTCTATGTGGGAAGCCAGGAACAATTCCAGCGCCCGGGACCAGCATGTGTGCAGGAAGTGTCTCTAGCTGCAGCTCCTGGAAGCCTGGGTTTCGGAGTTGGAGCAGCAGCTGGGGACACTGTGGGGTATCCACAAGGCAGAGAGTATCATTGATAGCACGTATAGAGAGGTGGTCACATCGCAGGCTCAGACACCACAGGCACGAAGGGAATGGGTGACCACCAGGCAGAGCAAGAGGACTAAGCAGGCAGTTGAGGACTCTCCTGTGGCTATTCCCCTGCAAAACAGATATACTGCTTTGGATACTGTTGGGGGGAGTGGCCTCTCAGGGGAAAGCAGCAACAGCCCAATTCGTTGCACCACAGTTGGCTCTGTTGCACAGGGGAGGAGTAAAAAGTGTGGAATGCAATAGTTATAGGGATTCAATTGTAAAGGGAATAGATAGGTGTTTCTGTGGCCGTAAAAGAGACTCCAGGATGGTATACAAAAACAAGAAATGCTGGATTCACTCAGCAGGTCTGGCAGCATCTGTGGAAAGAGAAGCAGAGTTAACGTTTCGGGTCAGTGACCCTTCTTCGGAAGTGACAAATATTAGAAAAGTCACAGTTTATAAACAAGTGAGGTGGGGGTTGGGCAAGAGATAACAAAGGAGAAGGTGCAGATTGGACCAGGCCACATAGCTGACCAAAAGGTCACGGAGCAAAGGCAAACAATATGTTAATGGTGTGTTGAAAGACAAAGCATTAGTACAGATTAGGTGTGAATATACTGAATATTGAACATCAGCAAGTGCAAACCTGAAGAAAAGCAACCTGAAAAAAACAGTGGGTAAGCAAACTGAACAAACTAAGATGAAATGAAATAAATGCAATAAAAGATTGTAAAAAATGTAAAAAGGAATGCAAAAAAAAAGGAAGAAAAAATAACTAAAAATGACTAAAAATGAAAGTAAAGTGGGGGGCTGTCATGCTCTGAAATTATTGAACTCAATGTTCAGTCCGGCAGGCTGTAGTGTGCCTAATCGGTAGATGAGATGCTGTTCCTCGAGCTTGCGTTGATGTTCACTGGAACACTGCAGCAATCCCAGGACAGAGATGTGAGCATGAGAGCAGGGGGGAGTGTTGAAATGGCAAGCAACCGGAAGCTCAGGGTCCTGCTTGCGGACTGAGCGGAGATGTTCCGCAAAGCGGTCACCCAGTCTGCGCTTGGTCTCCCCAGTGTAGAGGAGACCACACTGTGAGCAGCGAATACAGTATACTACATTGAAAGAAGTACAAGTAAATCGCTGCTTCACCTGAAAGGAGTGTTTGGGGCCTGGGATAGTGAGGAGAGAGGAGGTAAATGGGCAGGTATTACACCTCCTGCGATTGCAAGGGAAGGTGCCCTGGGACGGGGACGAGGTGGTGGGGGTAATGGAGGAGTGGACCAGGGTGTCGCGGAGGGAACGATCCCTTCGGAATGCTGACAGGGGAAGGGAGGGGAAGATGCGACTGGTAGTGGCATCACGCTGGAGGTGGTGAAAATGGCGGAGGATGATCCTTTGGATATGGAGGCTGGTGGGATGAAAAGTGAGGACAAGGGGAACCCTGTCACGGTTCTGGGAGGGAGGGGAAGGGGTGAGGGTAGAGGTGCGGGGAATGGGTCGGACACGGTTGAGGGCCCTGTCAACCACAGTGGGGGGAAATCCTCGGTTGAGGAAAAAGGAGGTCATATCAGAAGCACCGTCATGGAAGGTAGCATCATCAGAGCAGATGCGTCAGAGACGGAGAAACTGGGAGAATGGAATGGAGTCCTTACAGGAGGTAGGGTGTGAAGAAGTGTAGTCGAGGTAGCTGTGGGAGTCAGTGGGCTTATAATGGATATTGGTAGACAACCTATCCCCAGAGATGGAGACAGAGAAGTCGAGGAAGGGAAGGGAAGTGTCAGAGATGGGCCATGTAAAGGTGAGAGAAGGGTGGAAATTGGAAGCAAAGTTGATAAAGTTTTCTAGTTCGGGGCGGGAGCAGGAAACGGCACCGATACAGTCATCAATGTACCGGAAAAAGAGTTGGGGGAGGGGGCCTGAGTAGGACTGGAACAAAGAATGCTCGACATATCCCACAAAATGACAGGCATAACTAGGACCCATGCGGGTACCCATAGCGACACCTTTTACTTGAAGGAAATGCATGGAGTTGAAGGAGAAGTTGTTCAATGTGAGAACAAGTTCAGCCAGGCGGAGGAGGGTGTTGGTGGATGGGGACTGGTTGGGCCTCTGTTCCAGCAAGAAGCGGAGAGCCCTCAAACCATCCTGGTGGGGGATGGAGGTGTAGAGCGATTGGACGTCCATAGTGAAGAGGAGGCGGTTGGGACCAGGAAACTGGAAATTGTCAAAATGACGTAGGGCGTCAGAAGAGTCACGGATGTAGGTGGGAAGAGACTGGACCAGCGGAGAAAAGATAGAGTCTAGATAGGAAGAAATAAGTTCAGTTGGGCAGGAGCAGGCTGACACAATGGGTCTGCCGGGACAGTCCCGTTTGTGGATTTTGGGAAGGAGGTAGAAGCGGGCTGTCCGGGGTTGCGGGACTATGAGGTTGGAAGCTGTAGAGGGAAGATCTCCAGAGGAGATGAGGTCAGTGACAGTCCTTTGGACGGTGGCTTGATGTTCGGTGGTGGGGTCATGGTCCAGAGGGAGGTAGGAAGAGGTGTCTGTGAGTTGGCGTTGAGCTTCTGCAAGGTAGAGGTCGGTACGCCATACAACAACAGCACCACCCTTGTCTGCAGGTTTGATGATCATGTCGGGGTTAGACCTGAGAGAACGGAGTGCCTCAAGTTCAGAGGGGGACAGGTTAGAGTGAGTGAGGGGGGCAGAGAAATTGAGACGACCAATGTCTCGCCGACAGTTTTCAATGAAGAGATCAAGAGCGGGTAAGAGGCCAGGGTGAGGGGTCCAGGTAGAGGGAGAATGCTGGAGGCGGGTGAATGGGTCTGCTGGTCGGGGGAGGACTCCTGGTCGAAGAAGTGAGCCCGGAGGCGGAGGCGACGGAAGAAGAGCTCAACGTCATGCCGAGCGCGAAATTCATTGAGGTGGGGGCGTCAGGGGATAAAACTGAGACCTTTGCTGAGTACAGAACGCTCAGCATCAGAGAGGGGGAGATCAGAGGTCAGAGGGAGGTCCAGGATGGTATGTTGCCTCCCTGGTGCTAGGGTCAAGGATGTCTCAGAGTGGTTACAGGACATTCTGAAGGGGGAGCCAGTGGTCGTGATATACCTTGCTACAAACAGCGTAGGTTAAAAAAGGACGAGGTCCTAAAAGCAGAATATAGGGAGTTAGGAAGTAAGTTGAAAAGTAGGACCTCAAAGGTAGTGATCTCAGGATTACTATCAGTGCCACGTGCCAGTCAGAGGAGAAGTAGAAGGATATATCGGCTGAAGGGATAGTGTAAGGGGGAGGGTTTTAGATTCCTGGGACATTGGGACCGGTTCTGGGGGAGGTGGGACTGGTACAAACTGGACGGGTTACACCTGGGCAGGACCGGGACTGATGTCCTAGGGGGAGCATTTGCTAGAGTGGTTGGGGAGGGTTTAAACTAAAATGGCAGGGGAATGGGAACCTTTGTAAGGAGTCAGAAGAGGGGGGAATCATAGACAAGAACAAAAGACAGAAAGGAGAATAAGAAACGTGATAGGCAGAGAAATCAAGGGCCAGAATCAAACAGGGCCACAGTGAAAAATAGTGGGAAGGGGACAAGTAATGTTAAAAAGACAAGTCTTCAGGCTTTGTACCTGAACAAGCGAAAATTTCGCAATAAAGTGGATGAATTAGTCGCGCAAATAGATGTAACCGGGTATGATATAGTCGGGATTACAGAGACATGGCTGCAAGGTGACCAGGGATGGGAAATGAACATCCAGGGGTATTCAGTATTTAGGAAAGGCAGCCAAAAAGTAAAAGGCGGTGGAGTTGCAATAGTGAGGAAGGATATTAGCTCTGACGATGTGGAATCTGCATGGGTAAAGCTGTAAAAAAACTAAGGGGCAAAAAATGTTAGTGGGGATTGTATATAGACCCCTAAACTGTACTGGTGATGTTGGACTTGGCATTAAACAGGAAATTGGAGACGCATGCGAAAAAGGAACTTCTGTAATTATGGGTGATTTTCATCTGCATATAGATTGGGGAAATCAAATTAGTTACAATACCATAGAGGAGGAATTCTTGGGGTGCATATGGGATGGTATTCTGGACCAATACACTGAGGAACTAACCAGAGAACAGGCCATCCTAGACTGGGTATTGTGTAATGAGAGAGGAATAATTGACAATCTAGTGGTGCGAGACCCCTTTGGGGATGAGCGACCATAATATGATAGAATTCATCATCAAGATGGAAAGTGATGCAGTTGATTCTGAGACTAGGGTCCTGAATCTTAATAAAGGAAATTACAAAGGTATGAGGCACGAGTTGGCTATGAAGGATTGGGAAACGTTACTTAAAGGGATGACGGTGGATAGGCAATGGCAAACATTCAAAGAGCGCATGGACAAACTGCAACAATTGTTTATTTCTGTCTGGCGCAAAAGTAAAACGGGAAAGGTAGCCAAACCATGGCTTACAAGGGAAATTAGAAATAGCATTAGATCCAAGGAAGAGGCACATAAATTCACCAGAAAAAACAACAGACCTGAGGATTGGGAGCAGTTTAGAATTCAGCAAAGGAGGACCAAGGGATTGATTAAGAATGTAAAAATAGAGTACGAGAGTAAGTTTGCGGGAACATAAAAAGTGACTGTAAAAGTTTCTATAGGTATGTGAAGAGAAAAAGATTAGTGAAGACAAATGTAGGTCCCTTACAGTCAGTAACAGGGGAATGTATTATGGGGAATAAAGAAATGGTTGATCAACTAAATACTTACTTTGATTTTGTCTTCACAATGGAGGACACAAATATCATACCAGAACTGTTGGGGAACACAGGGCTTAGTGAGAGAGAGGAACTGAAGGAAATCAGTATTAGTAGAGAAATGGTGTTGGGGTAATTGATGGGATTGAAGGCCGATAAATCCCCAGGGCCTGATGGTCTGCATCCCAGAGTACTTAAGGAAGTGGCCCTGGAACAATGAATGCATTGGTGGTCATCTTCCAAGATTCTATGGACTGTGGAACAATTCCTACAGATTGGAGGGTAGCTAATATAACCCCACTATTTAAAAAGGGAGGTAGGGAGAAAACAGGGAATTATAGACCAGTCAGCCTGACAGCGTTAGTGGGGAAAATTCTAGAGTCCATTATCAAAGATTTTCCAGCAGAGCACTTGGAGAACAGTGGTAGAATCAGGCAGAGTCAGCATGGATTTACGAAATGGAAATCATGCTTGACAAATCTACTAGAATTTTACAAGGATGTAACTAGTAGAGTTGATGAGGGGGTGCCAGAGAATGTGGTTTATTTGTACTTTCAGAAGGCTTTCGACAAAGTCCCATATTAGGGCCGCACAGTGGCGCAGTGGTTAGCACTGCAGCCTTACAACTCCAACAACCCGCGTTCACTTCTGCGTACTGCCTCTGTGGAATTTGCAACTTCTCCCTGTGACTGTGTGGGTTTCCACCAGGTGCTCCGATTGTCTCCCAAAGACTTGCAGGTTGTTAGGTAAATTAGCCATTGTAAATTGCCCCGAGTGTAGGTAGGTGGTAGAAGAATTGTGGGGATGTGGTCGGGAATATGGGATGAATGTAGGATTAGTATAAGTTGATGGTTGGCACAGACTTGGTGGGCTGAAGGGCCTGTTTCAGTGCTGTATGACTCTATGAGAGATTAGTGTGTAAAATTAAAGTGCATGGGATTGGGGGTAGTGTATTGCAATGGATAGAAAATTGTTTGGTAGGCAGGAAACAAAGGATAGGGATAAATGGGTCTTTTTCCGAATGGCAGGCAGTGACTAGTGGGGTGCCGCAGGGATCAGTGCTAGGAACCCAGCTATTCACAATATATATTAATGATTTAGATGAGGGAACTAAATGTAATATCTCCAAATTTGCAAAACTGGGTGGGAGGGTGAGTTGTGAGGAGGATGCAGAGAGGCTTCAGGGTGATTTGGACAAGTTCATTGAGTGGGCAAGTGCATGGCAGATGCAGTATAATGTGGATAAATGTGAGGTTATTCACATTGGTAGCAAAAACAGGAAGACAGATTATTATCTGAATGGCTATAAACTGAGAGAGGGGACTATGAATATGAAGGGAGACCTGGGTGTTCTCGTACACCAGTCACTGAAGGTAAGCATGCAGGTGCAACAGGCGGTAAAAAAGGCAAATGATATGTTGGCCTTCATTGCGAAAGGATTTGAGTACAGGAGCAGGGATGTCTTCCTGCAATTATACAGGGCCTTGGTGAGGTCACACCTGGAATATTGTGTGCAGTTTTGGTCTCCTTATCTGAGGAAGGATGTTCTTGCTATGGAGGGAGTGCAGCGAAGGTTTATCAGACTGATTCCTGGGATGGCGGGACTGATGTATGAGGAGAGATTGAGAAGGTTAGGATTATATACGCTGGAGTTCAGAAGAGTGAGGAGGGATCTCATAGAAACCTATAAAATTCTAACAGGACTTGACAGGGTAGATGCAGGAAGGATGTTCCCGATGGTGGGGGAGTCCAGAACCAGGGGTCATAGTCTAAGGATACGGGGTAAACCTTTCAGGACTGAGATGAGGAGACATTTCTTCACCCAGAGAGTGCTGAGCCTGTGGAATTCGCTCCCACAGAAAGCAGTTGAGGCCAAAACATTGTATGTTTTCAAGAAGGAGTTAGATATAGCTCTTGGGCCTAAAGGGATCAAAGGGTATGGGGGGAAAGCGGGAACAGGTTACTGAGTTGGATGATCAGCCATGATCATAATGAATGGCGGAGCGGGCTCGAAGGGCCGAATGGCCTACTCCTTCTCCTATTTTCTATGTTTCCTTTCCCATTTCTAATACATTGTTATATATATAATCTCTTCCTTGTCTTCTTCTAATCGTCAAGATGGGAATCCATCAGGATCAGGGGTTTTACTCTCTCTAAGATTGACTCGTTTACCAATTCCACCCCCACCCCCAACTTTCTATTTTAAACGTTTTTCGATCTTTTTTGATCTCTTCTTCTAATGTCATGCTGACCATGTCAGTCTCCCTGGTAAATACCGAGGTAAAGGAATTATTTCATATTTCGGTCCTCTCGCTCTCACGACCTGAGTTTATCATGTGTATCCCTGAGTGACCCAATCCCGATCCTGATTTTTCATTTGTTATTGAGGTGTCTGTGGAATAATTTCCTTTTTTTCTTATATTTATTGATAATTTAATTTTGTCATTTCTCTTTGCCTTCCTATTTGTTTTTTTAAAGTCTTACCTGACCTTTTCATATTCCCTTTTGTCATTCTCTCCTTTGTGTCTGCCTTTATCTGTTGTTTTAACTTTGCTCAGTTTACAGAGAATGTAGAGCATTTCTTAAGTGCATCAAGGCTGTTGATCCAGGCATGTGACTCCTGTGGTTCAATGGGTAAGAAACTGACCTCACAATTCAGGATTGTCAATGCAATCCCTATCTGAGGTAAACTTGGCTTTGAATAATCTTCATTCTGTGAAAACCAGCTCATTGTCCTTGTTGCTGAAATACACAGTGATCAAATAACTTCATCAGCTCCTGTCTTGTAAATGACTGAAATTTAGGGGAAGCAAGTTAAACCTGTGGAAAGCCACTTGCTCTTCACATATAATTGATGTTTTGCCCAGAAATCACTGTATCAATTCCTGACAGGCAAAAGAAAGTCAGATCATGTCATGTCAATACTGGATTCTTTCAAATTGATCGAATGTAGTTGTGTATGAATAGAAAGATTGGAGCACAAAAAGGCATCAAATGTGGCAGTGATTATAGAGAGACAAAGGGGACAGTTGCAAAGACCAAACTCTTTCCATGTACAGCCACATGGCCTAATGGATAAGGTCCAGCCCTCCTAAAACAGGCATTGATGGTGCAAGTCTCATTTGTGATGAAAGCAGTTTTAGGTGAAGGAGCACATTCTGTAAACAGGCTGCATTCTGTAACAAGCAGTTAGTTTTCTTTTTAACTGATCAGCCAATCTCGGCAGTTCCTGTTCGGCTCCCTCCTCACTCTCGCCTTGCTTTCCAGTGTCACAATCCAATGTAATGTTTCTACTGAGCTGTGCACCATCCCAACACCCAGGGAACAATGTCACTTGCACTTTCCAGGCAAATACTTCCCTTTTAAATTCTGTCTTCAGATGACCCAATGTCTGAGGCACAGTTGTTACTTTGTAATGTAGATATCCAATTACAATACACGTATGATTGATGTTATCATATTCAGGGTGAAATACACAGCACACTCTTCCTCCAAGCTGGAAAATTCTTGGTTCAAATGTTACCTTGTTTATCATAGAAACTTACAGCAGAAGGAGACCATTCAGCCCATCGTATACACTCAGTTACAATAATAACTCCTCTAGTGTTCCTCAATTCTACTGAAATAGATTCTGTCTTTGGTCTCTCAACTCTATCATTCCTCCTCAGAGTTAGAATAGTTTCTTTGAACAATGCTGCCACGCCCTCCATTTTTCCTGCCCTATTATTCCTGAATAGATTGTTTCCAGGAATATTCATTATCCCAATCTTCCCCTCCTTTGAGCCAGATCTCTGTTATTGCCACAATATCATAGTCCCGTGTGGTGACTTGTCCCTGCAGCTCACGGAGCTCATTTCCCACATTCAGTACATTTACTCACATACACTCCAAATCCATCTCAGACTGCTTCATATTTACTCCCAGTCTGACCCTCCCATTTCTGAATTATTCTTTATTCTGGTGCTATTTGTCTCTCCCAGTCCACTTTACATCTTGCTTCTCCTCTCTAATGTTACATCCTGGTGCCTCCCCCACCCCCGCCAAATTCATGTAAACCTTCACTAACAACACCAGTTAAAGTTTCTTCAAGGACATCAGTCCCAGTTTTGTTGAGGGAGATTCACAGAGTTATACAGCACTGAAACAGGCCCTTCGGCCCATCATGCCTGTGCCGGCCATCAAGCACCTGTTTGTTCCCATTTCCCAGCAGTTGGCCCATAGCCTGTATGCTATAGCATTTCAAGTGGTCATCTAAATACTTCTTAAATGTTGTGAGGGTTCCTGCCTCAACCATCCTTTCAGGCAGTGTGTTCCAGATTCCAACCACCCTCTGGGTGGAAAGGTTTTTCCTCAAATCCCCTCTAAACCTCCTGCCTCTTACATTTAATTTATGCCCCCTGATTATTGACACAGCCGCTAAGGGAAAATGTTTCTTCCTATCTATCCTATCTATGCCCCTCATAATTTTGTAGACCGCAATCAGGTCCCCCCTCAGCATTCTCTGCTTTTAGGAAAACAACCCTAGCCTATCCAGTCTCTTGTCATAGCTGAAATGTTCCAGCCCAGGCAACATCCTGGTGAATCTCCTCTGTACCCTCTCCAGTGCAATCACATCCTTCCTATAGTGTGCTGCCCAGAACTGTACACAGTACTCCAGCTGTGGCCTAACTAGTGTTTTATACAGCTCCATCATAACCTCCCTGCTCTTATATTCTGTGCCGCGGCTGATCAAGGCAAATATCCCGTATTCCTTCCTAACCACCTTATCTACCTGTGCTGCTGCCTTCAGTGATCTATGGACAAGTCCATCAAGGTCCCTCTGACCCTCTGTACTTCCTAGGGTCCTACCATCCATTGTGCATTCCCTTGCCTTATTAGACCTCCCAAAATGCATCATCTCACACTTGTCAGGATTAAATTCCATTTGCCACTGCTCTGCCCATCTTACCAGCCAATCTCTTTTAGATTAGAATTAGAACATTACAGCGCAGTACAGGCCCTTCGGCCCTCGATGTTGCGCCGACCTGTGAAACCATCTGACCTACACTATTCCATTTTCATCCATATGTCTATCCAATGACCACTTAAATGCCCTTAAAGTTGGCGAGTCTACTACTGTTGCAGGCTGGGCGTTCCACGCCCCTACTACTCTCTCAGTAAAGAAACTACCTCTGACATCTGTCCTATATCTATCACCCCTCAACTTAAAGCTATGTCCCCTCGTGTTTGCCATCACCATCCGAGGAAAAAGACTCTCACTATCCACCCTATCTAACCCTCTGATTATCTTATATGTCTCAATTAGGTCACCTCTCCTCCTCCTTCTCTCCAACGAAAACAACCTCAAGTCCCTCAGCCTTTCCTCGTAAGACCTTCCCTCCATACCAGGCAACATCCTAGTAAATCTCCTCTGCACCCTTTCCAAAGCTTCCACATCCTTCCTATAATGCGGTGACCAGAACTGCACACAATACTCAAGGTGCGGTCTCACCAGAGTTTTGTACAGCTGCAGCATGACCTCGTGGCTCCGAAACTCGATCCCCCTACTAATAAAAGCTAACACACCATATGCCTTCTTAACAGCCCTATTAACCTGGGTAGCAACCTTCAGGGATTTATGTACCTGGACACCAAGATCTCTCTGTTCATCTACACTACCAAGAATCTTCCCATTAGCCCAGTACTCTGCATTCCTGTTACTCCTTCCAAAGTGAATCACCTCACACTTTTCCGCATTAAACTCCATTTGCCATCTCTCAGCCCAGCTCTGCAGTCTATCTATGTCCCTCTGTACCCTACAACATCCTTCGGCACTATCCACAACTCCACCGACCTTAGTGTCATCTGCAAATTTACTAACCCACCCTTCTACACCCTCTTCCAGGTCATTTATAAAAATGACAAACAGCAGTGGCCCCAAAACAGATCCTTGCGGTACACCACTAGTAACTAAACTCCAGGATGAACATTTACCATCAACCACCACCCTCTGTCTTCTTTCAGCTAGCCAATTTCTGATCCAAAGCTCTAAATCACCTTCAACCCCATACTTCCATATTTTCTGCAATAGCCTACCGTGGGGAACCTTATCAAACGCCTTACTGAAATCCATATACACCACATCCACTGCTTTACCCTCATCCACCTGTTTGGTCACCTTCTCGAAAAACTCAATAAGGTTTGTGAGGCACGACCTACCCTTCACAAAACCATGCTGACTATCGCTAATGAGCTTATTCTTTTCTA
The DNA here is from genome assembly GCF_036365525.1 of Heterodontus francisci. Lineage (NCBI taxonomy): Eukaryota > Metazoa > Chordata > Chondrichthyes > Heterodontiformes > Heterodontidae > Heterodontus > Heterodontus francisci. Next base: position 14,468,211 of record NC_090380.1, on the reverse strand, counting down.
GATGATTATAAATCCTGTCTCTTATAACCTTTTCCAACATTTTACCACAACCGAAGTAAGGCTCACAGGTCTATAATTACCAGGGCTGTCTCTACTCCCCTTCTTGAACAAGGGGACAACATTTGCTATCCTCCAGTCTTCCGGCACTATTCCTGTCGACAATGACGACATAAAGATCAAGGACAAAGGGTCTGCAATCTCCTCCCTAGCTTCCCAGAGAATCCTCGGATAAATCCCATCTGGCCCAGGGGACTTATCTATTTTCACACTTTCCAAAATTGCTAACACCTCCTCCTTGTGAACCTCAATCCCATCTAGCCTCACAGTCTGAATCTCAGTATTCTCCTCGACATCATTTTCTTTCTCTACTGTAAATACTGACGCAAAATATTCATTTAACGCTTCCCCTATCTCCTCTGATTCCACACACAACTTCCCACTACTATCCTTGATTGGCCCTAATCTAACTCTAGTCATTCTTTTATTCCTGATATACCTATAGAAAGCCTTAGGGTTTTCCCTGATCCTATCCGCCAATGACTTCTCGTGTCCTATCCTTGCTCTTCTTAGCTCTTCCTTTAGATCCTTCCTGGCTAGCTTGTAACTCTCAAGCGCCCTAACTGAGCCTTCACGTCTCATCCTAACATCAGCCTCTTCTTCCTCTTGACAAGCGCTTCAACTTCTTTAGTAAACCACGGCTCCCTCGCTCGACAACTTCCTCCCTGCCTGACAGGTACATACTTATCAAGGACACGCAGTAGCTGCTCCTTGAATAAGCTCCACATTTCGATTGTGCCCATCCCCTGCAGTTTCCTTCCCCATCCTACGCATCCTAAATCTTGCCTAATCGCATCATAATTTCCTTTCCCCCAGCGATAATTCTTGCCCTGCGGTATATACCTGTCCCTGCCCATCGCTAAGGTAAACCTAACCGAATTGTGATCACTATCACCAAAGTGCTCACCGACATCTAAATCTAACACCTGGCCGGGTTCATTACCCAGTACCAAATCCAATGTGGCATCGCCCCTGGTTGGCCTGTCTACATTACATATCATCATGTAATCTAAGGCTTTCCTCCTCACTATTTACGACACCACCAATTTTCACGTCATCTGTGAACTTACTGATCATACCTCCTATATTCACGTCTAAATCATTAATGTACACTACAAACAGCAATGGTCCCAGCACTGATCCCTGCAGTACACCACTGGTCACAGGCTTCCAATCACATAAACAACCCTCGACCAAGATAAAATATATCATTGAGCAAATGGCATCAGGAAACCAGATCTGCTCCCACCTGCTCCACATCATTGTTAAAGGATGTGGAATTGGCTGAAAATAAAGTGTGTGGCCACAGGGACAGGTGGAATTTAGAAAGAATCCAGAGCAAACAGCAAGAGCATCCAGTGTGATGTCGTGCTCCTGTGGCCGAATGGATAAGGCACTGGTTTCTACAGGCAGGTATTTGTGAGGTTAAATCCCATCTGGGATGAGATTAATCTTCATTCAGTGAATATCTGCTCTTTGTCATCATTAAGAAACACACAAAGATTAAAGTAGCTTCAGTTTGAGTGCTGTCTGAGAAATGACTGAAACATAGAGTCAGGGTAAGCAAAGAAAGCTCTGGAAAGACACTTGCTTTTCACATTTCACACACTTTTCTACTTTGAGAACTGCCAAAGTTGGAAACAATTTTCCTGAACATTTGCTCCTCTCTCACCTTCCCACTATTTGCTCGCCCATAGTCTCGACTCAGTCACAATAATAACTCCTCCAGCGTTCCTCAAGTCTACCAGTCAACATTTTGCCCAGTAATCAACGATACCAATTGCTGACAGACAACAGTAAGTTATATCCTGTCACATCATTGCTGAAATCTTTGGTATTAATACATTGTAGTTGGGTGTGAAAATAAAATGCTGACCCACAAAAAAGCTTCAAATTTGCCAGTGCTTAGAAAGGGTGTCAAAGGGACAAGTTGCAACACAAAATTTTACAGCCCCAGTGACCTAATGGATAAGGCACTGGCCTCCTAAGCCAGGGATTGTGGGTTCAAGTCCCATCTGGGGTGCAATAAGCATGTATTAAATCATTCTCTTAACTTTGCAACCAATCTCACCAGGGCTGATTCAGTTTGCTGCTTCCTATTATTTGTCACAATCTGATGCAATTGTTCAACCAAGCTCTGTGCCATCTTCACACTCACTGAACAATACCACCTCTCCTTTCCACACAAATCCTCTCCCTTTTACCCCTCTTTTCACTTCACACAACATCCCATGCACAGTTCCTACTTTCAAATACAAACACAAATTACAACTCATCTACAAATCCTCTTAACACATTCACACCTCAAATACACACCATACTCTTCCTCCAAACACCAACAATTCTATCTTCAATTATTATCTGGGCTTCCACACTATGAAAATGCTCAGCAAGCAACTGTACAGTCTGTTGGTCCACTGAGCTGCACAGACCAGGCAGTTGTCAGGATCAATACTTTTTTTTATTCATGCGCAGGATGTAAGCGCTGGCAAAGCCAGAATTTATTGTCTATCCATAAATTCCCTTCACAAAGTGCTGACCCCTCTTCTTGAACAGTTTCAGTCTGTGTAGTGAAGGTACACCCACAATGCTGTTAGGGACGGAGTTCCAGGATTCTGACCCAGTGACAGTGAAGGAACAGTGATATATTTCCAAATCAGGAAGGTTTGGGACTGGGAGGGGAACTTGGAGGTGGTGGTGTTCCCATGCACCAGCATGCTGTTGTCCTTCTAGGTCACTGTGGGTGTACCGACCTCACATGGACTGCAGCAGTTCAAGAAGGCAGCTCACCACCACCTTCTCAAGGGCAATTAGACATGGGCAATAAATGCTGGCCTAGCCAATGACACCCACATCCCATGAATAAAAAAAGAAATACATTATTCCGAATATGTTATTAGAAGCTATTTTTATCACGAGAATCAGTAGCTGAAAAAAATGTCTTATATCTCGGCATCATAAATTAAAATTTAAAATCAGCGCTCCGAATTTGCCATAACCTTCCTTTTTTTTCCTGATCCAATCCTCTATATCCCTTGACATCCAGGGTTCCCTGGACTTGTTGGTCCTACCCTTTACCTTAACAGGAACATGTTGGCTCTGAACTTTCAATATTTCCTCTTTGAATGACTCCCACTGGTCTGATGTAGACTTTCCTACAAGTAACTGCTCCCAGTCCACTTTGGCCAGATCCTGTTTTATCATATTGAAATCGGCTTTCCCCCAATTCAGTACCTTTATTTCTGTCCAGCTTTGTCCTTTTCCATAACTACCTTAAATCTTACATAGTTATGGTCATGCTCCCCCATTGACACTTTTACCACTTGTCCGGCTTCATTTCCTAGGATTAGGAACAGTACTGCCCCTTCTCTTGTAGGTCTTTCTACGTACTGGCTCAAAAAGCTCTCCTGTATGCATTTTAAGAATTCCGTCCCCTTTAAGCCTTTTTCACTAAGACTATCCCAGCTGATATTGGGGAAGTTAAAAGCCCCTACTATTATTACCCTATTATTTTTACATTTGGGACAGCTCTCCCAAATTTGGTACAAATCCCAGATAATTAGTAAGGAGGACTTTGCAGGGTCAGGTTTTCATTGTCAATGCTGAGGTCGATGCCAGGTGATCACTCTGGTTTCATTCTTACTGACTTCATGGCAGTTAGATACTACTGTGTGGCTTGCTGGGCCATTTCAGACAGCAGTTAAGAGTCAACCACATTATGGTGCATCTGGAGTCACACATAGGCCAAACCAGGTAATGACAGCAGATTCCCTTCTCTAAAGAAGATTATTAAACCAGATTCATTTTCACAACAATTGACTATGGCTTCATGGCCATCATTTAAATAGCTTTTTAAATTCCAGATGTATGAATTAAATTCAAATTCTACTTTCTGCCATGGTAAGATTCAAACCAATGACCCCAGAAGAATACCCAAGGATCTCAAAGTTACTGATCCAGTGACAAGACTACTCCACTACCACCTCCCCATTGTTTTCCTTTATCAAGTCCCCAGACTCACTCTCCAGAGGACCAATATTAGCTTTAGTTACTCTTTTCCTATTTAAATACTTGTAGACACTCTTACTATCTGTTTTTATATTACTAGTTAGTTTTCTCTCATGCTCTACTTTCCACCTCTTAATTAATTTTTTCATCATTCTTTGCTGGTTCTTAAAATCTGTCCAATCTTCTGACATATGACTAATCTTTGCAGATTTGTACAGTGTTTCTTTTAATTTGATACCACCTTAAACTTCCTTATTTAGCCACGGATGATGCATCCTTCTCAAAGGATCTTTCTTTCTCACTGGGATAAATCCTTGCTGACAGTTATTAAACATCCCCTTAAAGGTCTGCCACTGCATGTCGCCTCCTTTACCATGAATTTATTGATTAATCCTGTCTCATTATACATTACCAGGTCTAGAATAGCCTGCTCCTTAGTTGGCTCTAGAACATACTGCTCTAAGAAATTGTCAGGAATACACTCGATGAACTCATTTTTCAGGTTACCTTTGCCAATCTGACTCCTCCAATCTATATGTAGATTAACGTCACCCATGTGGGGATTACAGATCTGTTAGCCTTACATCAGTAGCTTTAGAACATTACAGCGCAGTACTGGCCCTTCGGCCCTCGATGTTGCGCCGACCTGTGAAACCATCTGACCTACACTATTCCATTTTCATCCATGTGTCTATCCAATGTCCACTTAAATGCCCTTAAAGTTGGCGAATCTACTACTGCTGCAGGCAGGGCGTTCCACGCCCTTACTACTCTCTGAGTAAAGAAACTACCTCTCACATCTGTCCGATATCTATCACCCCTCAACTTGAAGCTATGTCCCCTCGTGTTTGCCATCACCATCCGAGGAAAAAGACGCTCACTATCCACCCTATCTAACCCTCTGATTATCTTATATGTCTCTATTAAGTCACCTCTCCTCCTCCTTCTCTCCAACGAAAACAACCTCAAGTCCCTCAGCCTTTCCTCGTAAGACCTTCCCTCCAGACCAGGCAACATCCTAGTAAATCTCCTCTGCACCCTTTCCATAGCTTCCACATCCTTCCTATAATGCGGTGACCAGAACTGCACGCAATACTCAAGGTGCGGCCTCACCAGAGTTTTGTACAGCTGCAGCATGACCTCGTGGCTCCGAAACTCGACCCCCCCTACTAATAAAAGCTAACACACCATATGCCTTCTTAACAGCCCTATTAACCTGGTTAGCAACCTTCAGGGATTTATGCACCTGGACACCAAGATCTCTCTGTTCATCTACAGTACCAAGAATCTTCCCATTAGCCCAGTACTCTGCATTCCTGTTACTCCTTCCAAAGTGAATCACCTCACACTTTTCCGCACTAAACTCCATTTGCCATCTCTCAGCCCAGCTCTGCAGCCTATCTATGTCTCTCTGTACCCGACAACATCCTTCGGCACTATCCACAACTCCACCGACCTTAGTGTCATCTGCAAATTTACTAACCCACCCTTCTACACCCTCTTCCAGGTCATTTATAAAAATGACAAACAGCAGTGGCCCCAAAACAGATCCTTGCGGTACACCACTAGTAACTAAACTCCAGGATGAACATTTGCCATCAACCACCACCCTCTGTCTTCTTTCAGCTTGTCAATTTCTGATCCAAAGCTCTAAATCACCTTCAACCCCATACTTGCGTATTTTCTGCAATAGCCTACCGTGGGGAACCTTATCAAACGCCTTACTGAAATCCATATACACCACATCCACTGCTTTACCCTCATCCACCTGTTTGGTCATCTTCTCGAAAAACTCAATAAGGTTTGTGAGGCACGACCTACCCGTCACAAAACCGTGCTGACTATCTCTAATGTACTTATTCTTTTCAAGATGATTATAAATCCTGTCTCTTATAACCTTTTCCAACATTTTACCCACAACCGAAGTAAGGCTCACAGGTCTATAATTACCAGGGCTGTCTCTACTCCCCTTCTTGAACAAGGGGACAACATTTGCAATCCTCCAGTCTTCCGGCACTATTCCTGTCGACAATGACGACATAAAGATCAAGGACAAAGGCTCTGCAATCTCCTCCCTAGCTTCCCAGAGAATCCTAGGATAAATCCCATCTGGCCCAGGGGACTTATCTATTTTCACACTTTCCAAAATTGCTAACACCTCCTCCTTGTGAACCTCAATCCCATCTAGCCTCGTAGCCTGAATCTCAGTATTCTCAACAACATTTTCTTTCTCTACTGTAAATACTGACGCAAAATATTCATTTAACACTTCCCCTATCTCCTCTGATTCCACACACAACTTCCCACTACTATCCTTGATTGGCCCTAATCTAACTCTAGTCATTCTTTTATTCCTGATATACCTATAGAAAGCCTTAGGGTTTTCCCTGATCCGATCCACCAATGACTTCTCGTGTCCTCTCCTTGCTCTTCTTAGCTCTCCCTTTAGATCCTTCCTGGCTAGCTTGTAGCTCTCAAGCGCCCTAACTGAGCCTTCACGTCTCATCCTAACATAAGCCTTCTTCTTCCTCTTGACAAGCGCTTCAACTTCTTTAGTAAACCACGGCTCCCTCGCACGACAACTTCCTCCCTGCCTCACAGGTACATACTTATCAAGGACACGCAGTAGCTGCTCCTTGAATAAGCTCCACATTTCGATTGTTCCCATCCCCTGCAGTTTCCTTCCCCATCCTACGCATCCTAAATCTTGCCTAATCGCATCATAATTTCCTTTCCCCCAGTTATAATTCTTGCCCTGCGGTATATACCTGTCCCTGCCCATCGCTAAGGTAAACCTAACCGAATTGTGATCACTATCACCAAAGTGCTCACCTACATCTAAATCTAACACCTGGCCGGGTTCATTTCCCAGTACCAAATCCAATGTGGCATCGCCCCTGGTTGGCCTGTCTACATACTGTGTCAGAAAACCCTCCTGCACACACTGGACAAAAACTGACCCATCTAAAGTACTCGAACAATAGTATTTCCAGTCGATATTTGGAAAGTTAAAGTCCCCCATAACAACTACCCTGTTACTCTCACCCCTGTCGAGAATCATCTTCGCTATCCTTTCCTCTACATCTCTGGAACTATTCGGAGGTCTATAAAAGACTCCCAACAGGGTAACCTCACCTCTCCTGTTTCGAACCTCAGCCCATACTACCTCAGTAGCCGAGTCCTCAAACGTCCTTTCTGTCGCTGTAATACTCTCCTTGATTAACAATGCCACACCCCCCCCTCTTTTACCATCTTCACTGTTCTTACTGAAACATCTAAAGCCCGGAATCTGCAACATCCATTCCTGCCCCTGCTCCACCCATGTCTCCGAAATGGCCACTACATCGAGATCCCAGGTACCAACCCATGCTGCAAGCTCGCCCACCTTATTCTGGATGCTCCTGGCGTTGAAATAGACACACTTTAAACCAGGTTCTTGCTTGCCAGTGCCCTCTTGCGTCCTTGTAACCATATCCCTGACCTCACTACTCTCAACATCCTGTACACTGGCACTACAATTTAGGTTCCCATTCCCCTGCTGAATTAGTTTAAACCCTCCCGAAGAGCACTAGCAAACCTCCCCCCCAGGATATTGGTACCCCTCTGGTTCAGGTGAAGACCATCCTGTTTGTAGAGGTCCCACCTACCCCAGAAAGAGCCCCAATTTTCCAGGAAACCAAAACCCTCCCTCCTGCATGTGAAGCATCACTCAAAATTATTAGCTTCATGTTCTTTGGGTCACCTAAGGATGGGAACTTCAGTGCACATTTCTCCACATTTAGCTTTTTCAATGTTTTATTTGCCCTTAAAACATTCTCGACTTTTGGATGTTTCATCATCGTGCTTAACTCCAGCACATCAAAACTAACATCAGGCCTAGTCTGAGAGCCCAACCAGTTTAATTGACCCACCAGGCTTCGCAATTGTTCAATCTCTGCTTTAGATAGATCGTCATCTTTCTGTGATGACCGAACACGATTAACTGGGATGGGAGTAACACTCTCTAAATAGAATTGTTGATTCAAACTTATTCCAGATTTATTCAGCTTAACATCTAAACCAATATATTTAAAGGCCCCACAAGCCTGACTCCCAATCTTAAATTCTGCCTTAATCTTATTAATAACATATTTCTCAAAATCCGCAGTACCACCGCATAAGATATTATCAACATACATCATGAAGATGCCTGAAAGTTTCTCTTTATAAGACCAATAAAACGTTGCAGGATCTGCTTTTAGTTGAACACAAACAATTTTCAACAAAAGAGATCTCACTGAGAAATACCACACCCTGGAAGCATCATTAAGGCCATAGACACATTTGTTCAGTTTCCATAATTTTCCTTCTGTATCTGCTGCCTCTTCAGGTGGTTTCAGATACACTTCTCTCTGAAAAGTATCACCTTGCAGAAACACAGCTTTTATGACAATGGACTTACATTTCCATGAATATGTGGCCAAAAGAGTCAAAAAGATTTTTGGATTACTTTTCCAGCTGTGGGTGAGTCCACTCTAACATCGATATCCCCCAATCGCTCTTCAAACCCCCTCACAACTAACCTCACTTTAGCCTTATAAATTCCATCAGGAAGGACTTTCTCAGTACAAATCCATCTATGTGACAAGGCCGACTGTCCCCTATCTGCTACCTCAGAATAGACGCCAAACTCTCTCCAACTCTCTAATTCCTTATCTTTTACTTCTCTTTTTAGTTTATCCTCCAGTTTACTGACAGCCACTAAAACTTCATGATCATGAGGACTTCTGCTTCTAATTCTATTCAGAGACTGCCATCTAGCCTTCATTTCATTGTGTAATCTGTTCACACTACAGCCTCTATTCACACTTTGATGTCTTTTGGAACGACTGCTCGAAGATTTCCCTCGCGCTTTATCGGAGGCTCTTTCTCCAGTACGTGGTCACTTCCTCAGGCAAGAGTCACTTCCTGACCCACTATCAAAACTTGCACTGCACTTTCTTACCCTCCACACTTTCACCCCACTCTGCCAGTCCATGGCCCTAGCTTCTTGGCCATCATCTTGAACATTTAACCAATATTTAAACTTGCTTTTCCTGCACGCTCCACAGTTGTCGCCTCCTTCCATTTCTCAGGCCCCTCTGGAATATATGTCACCCGAGTACCTACTCGAGACAAATTGGTCTTTGGATGTGATAGCTCTTTCCTGAGCATCATGATCGGTCACATGACTATTCAACTCTTGATCTACCTGTGCCTCAGGACCTTCATCACAAAACACATGAATATTTGAAGTACAAGGTGCCTCTCTTCCCTCTATCAGCTGCTCAAATTCTGAGATTTTGTAATCAACCCCAATTAATTGTGAAGAATGAACCTTAACAGTTTGATTTCCATGCTTGATAACGACTGTCTTACCATCCCGACCGATTATCTTACCAGGGCCCTTCCATTCTCAATGGCCTCTCTTTTATAATGGACCAAATCTCAAAGAACAAAGAACAGTACAGCACAGGAACAGGCCATTCGGCCCTCCAAGCCTGCGCCGATCTTGATGCCTGCCTAAACTAAAACCTTCTGCACTTCCGGGGACCGTATCCCTCTATTCCCATCCTATTCATGTATTTGTCAAGATGCCTCTTGAACGTCGCTATCGTACCTGCTTCCATCACCTCCCCTGGCAGCAAGTTCCAGGCACTCACCACTCTCAGTGGAAAGAACTTGCCTCGCACATCCCCTCTAAACTTTGCCCCTCTCACCTTAAACCTCTGCCCCTAGAAACTAACTCTTCCACCCTGGGAAAAAGCTTCTGACTATCCACTCTCTCCATGCCGTTCATAACTTTGTAAACCTCTATCATGTCGCCCCTCCACCTCCGTCGTTCCAGTGAAAACAATCTGAGTTTATCCAACCTCTACTCATAGCAATTGTCCTCCAGACCAGGCAACATCCTGGTAAACCTCTTCTGTACCCTCTCCAAAGCCTCCACGTCCTTCTGGTAGTGTGGCTACCAGAATTGCACGCAATATTCTAAGTGTGGCCGAACTAAAGTTTTGTCCAGCTGCAGCATGACTTGCCAATTTTGATACTCTGTGCCCCGACCGATGAAGGCAAGCATGCCGTATGCCTTCTTGACTACCTTATCCACCTGCATTGCCACTTTCAGTGACCTGTGGACCTGTACGCCCAGATCTCTCTGCTTGTCAATACTCCTAAGGGTTCTGCCATTTACTGTATACTTCCCACCTGCATTCGACCTTCCAAAATGCATTACCTCACATTTCTCCGCATTAAACTCCATCTGCCATTTCTCCGCCCAAGTCTCCAACCGATCTGTATCCTGCTGTATCCTCCGACAATCCTCATCATTATCCACAACTCCACCAACCTTTGTGTCGTCCGCAAACTTACTAATCAGACCAGCTACATTTTCCTCCAAATCATTTATATATACTACAAACAGCAAAGGTCCCAGCACTGATCCCTGCGGAACACCACTAGTCACATCCCTCCATTCAGAAAAACACCCTTCCACTGCTACCCTCTGTCTTCAATGACCGAGCCAGTTCTGTATCCATCTTGTCAGCTTACCTCTGATTCCCGTGTGACTTCACCTTTTGTACCAGTCTGCCATGAGGGACCTTGTCAAAGGCTTTACTGAAGTCCGTATAGATAACACCTACTGCCCTTCCTTCATCAATCATCTTCTTCACTTCCTCAGAATCTCAATCAAATTAGTGAGACACGACCTCCACTTCACAAAACCATGCTGCCTCTCGCTGATACGTTCGTTTGATTCGAAATAGGAGTAAATCCTGTCTCAAAGAATCCTCTCTAATAATTTTCCAACCACTGACGTAAGGCTCACCGGCCTATAATTTCCTGGATTATCCTTGCTACCCTTCTTAAACAAAGGAACAACATTGGCTATTCTCCAGTCCTCTGGGACCTCACCTGTAGCCAATGAGGATGCAAATATTTCTGTCAAGGCCCCAGCAATTTCTTCCCTTGCCTCCCTCAGTATTCTGGGGTAGATCCCATCAGGCCCTGGGGACTTATCTACCTTAATGCTTTGCAAGACACCCAACACCTCCTCCTTTTTGATAATGAGATGACTGAGACTATCTGCACTCCCCTCGGCTCATCATCCACCAAGTCCTTCTCTTTGGTGAATATTGATGCAAAGTACTCATTGAGTACCTCGCCCATTTCCTCTGGCTCCACACATAGATTCCCTCCTCTGTCCTTGAGTGGGCCTACCCTTTCCCTAGTTACCCTCTTGCTCTTTATATACGTGTAAAAAGCCTTGGGATTTTCCTCAATCCTGTTTGTCAATGACTTTTCATGACCCTTTTTAGCCTTCCTGACTCCTTGCTTAAGTTCGTTCCTACTGTCTTTATATTCCTCAAGGGATTCGTCTGTTCCCAGCCTGCCAGCCCTTACGAATGCTTCCTTTTTCTTTTTGACTAGGCTCACAATATCCCGCGTTATCCAAGGTTCCCGAAACTTGCCAAACTTATCCTTCCTCCTCACAGGAACATGCTGGTCCTGGATTCTAATCAACTGACATTTGAAAGACTCCCACATGTCAGATGTTGATTTACCCTCAAACAGCCGCCCCAATCTAAATTCTTCAGTTCCTGCCTCATATTGTTATAATTAGCCTTCCCCCAATTTTGCACCTTCATCTGAGGACCACTCTTATCCTTATCCACAAGGACCTTAAAACTTACAGAATTATGGTCACTGTTCCCGAAATGCGCCCCCAGTGAAACTTCGACCACCTGGCCGGGCTCATTCCCCAATACCAGGTCCAGTATGGCCCCATCCCTAGTTGGACTATCTACATATTGTTTCAAGAAGCCCTCCTGGATGCTCCTTACAAATTCTGCCCCATCCAAGCCCCTAGCACTAAGTGAGTCCCAGTCAATATCAGGGAAGTTAAAATCATCCACCACTACAACCCTGTTACCTTTACATCTTTCCAAAATCTGTCTACATATCTGCTCCTCTACCTCCCGCTGGCTGTTGGGAGGCCTGTAGAAAACCCCCAACATCGTGACTGCACCCTTCCTATTCCTGAGCTCCACCCATATTGCCTCGCTGCATGACTCCTCCGAGGTGTCCTCCCGCAGTACAGCTGTGATATTCTCCTTTACTGGTATTGCAACTCCCCCACCCCTTTTACATCCCCCTCTATCCCGCCTGAAGCTTCTAAATCCTACAACCTTTAGCTGCCAATCCTGTCCTTCCCTCAACCAAGTCTCTGTAATAGCAGCAACATCATATTTCCAAGTACTAATCTAATCTCTAAGTTCATCTGCCTTACCTGTTATACTTCTCGCATTGTAACAAATGCACTTCAGACCACCAGTCCCGCTGTGCTCAGCAACATCTCCCTGCCTGGTCTTCCTCTCAGTCTTACTGGCTTATTTACTAGTTGCCCCTCATTTATTTCACTTGCTGTCCTACTGCTCTAGTTCCCACCCTCCTGCCGCACTAGTTTAAACCCTCCCGAGTGACACTAGTAAATCTCGCAGCCAGGATATTTGTGCCCCTCCAGTTTAGATGCAACCCGTCCTTCTTGTACAGGTCCCATCTGTCCCTGAAGAGATCCCAATGGTCCAAATATCTGAAACCCTCCCTTCTACACCAGCTGATCAGCCACGTGTTTAGCTGCACGATCTTCCTATTTCTCGCCTCAATGGCACGTGGCACAGGGAGTAATCCAGAGATTACAACCCGAGAGGTCCTGTCTTTTAGCTTTCCACCTAACTCCCTAAACTCCCCCTGCAGGACCTCGTCACTCTTCATGCCTATGTCGTTGGTACCACAACCTCTAGCTGTTCACCCTCCTTCTTCAGAATGCCCCCTGTTCGTTCAGAGACATCTTTGACCCTGGCACCAGGGAGGCAACATACCATCCTGGAGTTTCTTTCACGTCCACAGAAGTGCCTATCTGTGCCCCTGACTATAGAGTTCCCGATAACTATTGCTCTTCTGCGCTTTGTCCCACCCTGCTTAACAACAGTGCCAGCCGTGGTGCCACTGCTCTGGCCTCTGCCTAAGTGCTCCGAAGTGCATCCAGTTGCCGCTCCACCCGATCCATGTGGTCTGTGAGGAACTGCAACTGGGTACACTTCCTGCAGATGTAATCGTCCGGAACGCTGGAAGCGTCACGGACATCCCACATCTCACAGGTGAAGCACTTCACCCCTCTAACTGACATTTCCAGCACTAATTAATAAATTAATTTAAAATAAATAAATTCTTATAAAATCCTGACTAAATTGTTATAATTAACTATATGGTCGCTAATGCTAGATTCCTACTATAAATATTAAATGCTAACTAAATACAATAATCTCCTCCCTCTGGTTTAGTTACTCTACTTATTAATTAGTTAATTAAGGTTTTAATCAATTTTTATCAATGTTTTATTTTCAAATTCAGTACAGATTCCCTCCCAGCCAATCAAGTCACAGCTTTCCTGTGAAATCACTTTTTCAGTTTTTTTCCAGTTTTTTTTTACCAGAGGTAAGTTTTTTATACTTACTGGTCCGGAACTCCGCCCTTCGAGTCTTCTCCCTGGATGTGGGCCGCGAATCCCTGAGGTAAGTTTTTTATACTTACTGGTCCGGAACTCCGCCCTTCGAGTCTTCTCTCTGGCTGCAGGCCGCAAACCCCCGAGGTAGGTTTTTTATACTTACTGGTCCGGAACTCCGCCCTCCGAGTCTTCTCTCCTGAACTAAATTCTGCCTTAGATAGCCTCATAAGATACCTCAGAGATCTCAGTGACCTCAGCCTTGATGAAAGCCTGTCTCCCTGCATGCAAAGCATTCAAATCTTTCGAAAAAATGGAACTAATTGCAGTACCTTCTAGAGCAGGAGGACTGTCGCACAGTACAGAAGATGGTCACACCCCTCAGGATAGGGTCTTCTGATTTGGTCAGGGACAGGAGCGTATGGCTGCAGCTGAGGCAGGTAAGGGGACCCAGAGGGCAGGAGTGCAGGAGCCTCAGCCTTTGTGATTGTCCAACAGGTTTGAGGTTGTTTCAGCTTTTTTGGATGCGAATGGGGGCTTCTGTGTGGATGAGCAACCTGACCATGGCACCATAGTGCAGGAAGCCATTCAAGTGGAGGGAGAAAAAAGGAATGTAGTGGTAGTAGGGCACAGTAGAGACAGGGGGATTGACACTGTTCTCTGCAGCAAAGAGTGAGGATTCGAGACATCTGCTCAGGGCTGGAGAGGAATTTACAGTGGGAAGGGGAGGATCCAGTCATCATGGCCATGCAGGTACCAATGACATAGGCAGGACAAGGAAAGAGGTTCTGCATAGTCGCTATGAGGAACTAGGCAACAAATTAAGAAGCAGAACCTCAAAGGTAATAATCCTTGGATTCTTTTCTTTTGGGCCTCCTTATCTCGAGAGACAATGGATACGCGCCTGGAGGTGGTCAGTGGTTTGTGAAGCAGCGCCTGGAGTGGCTATAAAGGCCAATTCTGGAGTGACAGGCTCTTCCACAGGTGCTGCAGAGAAATTTGTTTGTTGGGGCTGTTGCACAGTTGGCTCTCCCCTTGCGCCTCTGTCTTTTTTCCTGCCAACTACTAAGTCTCTTCAACTCGCCACAATTTAGCCCTGTCTTTATGGCTGCCCGCCAGCTCTGGCGAATGCTGGCAACTGACTCCCACGACTTGTGATCAATGTCACACGATTTCATGTCGCGTTTGCAGACGTCTTTATAACGGAGACATGGACGGCCGGTGGGTCTGATACCAGTGGCGAGCTCGCTGTACAATGTGTCTTTGGGGATCCTGCCATCTTCCATGCGGCTCACATGGCCAAGCCATCTCAAGCGCCGCTGACTCAGTAGTGTGTATAAGCTGGGGGTGTTGGCCGCTTCAAGGACTTCTGTGTTGGAGATATAGTCCTGCCACCTGATGCCAAGTATTCTCCGAAGGCAGCGAAGATGGAATGAATTGAGACGTCGCTCTTGGCTGGCATACGTTGTCCAGGCCTCGCTGCCGTAGAGCAAAGTACTGAGGACACAAGCCTGATACACTCGGACTTTTGTGTTCCGTGTCAGTGCGCCATTTTCCCTTGGATTAGCACAGGGCAAATAAGATTCTAGAAATTAATGCATGGTTCAAAGACTGGTGTGGTAGAAGTGGGTTCCAGTTCATGGGGAAAGTGGCGGTTATACTGTTGGGACAGTCTACACCTGATCTGTGCTGGGGCCACTGTTCTAGCGAGCCGCATAACTAGGGAAGTAGAGAGGGTTATAAGCTTAATGCTGGGGGCAAGGGATCAAATTTGGGAAGATATGGGAAATCAAGGAGCAGAGTCAAGGCAAGAGAGAAAGGTATTAATATGGAAAATGATAAACAGATTGTGACAGGAAGGGACAGAGCATACAAATCTAAGAGTAAACTAACAGATAAGGCTAGAGGTTACAAACATATTAAAAGGACGAAAGTAAAGGCTCTTTATCTGAATACACGTAGCATTCAAAACAAAACATATGAACTGAGAGCACAAATAGAAATAAATGACTAAGATCTGAGAGCCATTACAGAGACATGGCTGCAGGATGACATAGATTGGGACCTGAATATTGAAGGGTACATGGCATTTAGGAAGGACAGCAAGCTAGAAAAAAGTGAAGAGGTAGCTCTGTGGTATTAGCACAATAGAGAGGGATGACCTTCGTTCAGGAAACCAGGATGAAGAAGCAACTTGGGTAGAGATGAGAAATAATAAAGGCAAGAAGTCACAGACCACCTAATATTAACCACACTGTCGGATGGGGTATAAAGGAAGAAATAATGGTAGCTTTTCAGAAAGGTACAGCGATAATTATGGGGGATTTTAACCTACATACAGACGGGTAAAATCAGATGGGCAAAGGTAGCCCAGATGAGGAGTACATAGAATGTTTTTGGGATAATTTCCTGTAACAGTACATTCTGGAGCCAAACTGAGAGCAGGCTATACTAGACCTGATGGTGTACAAAGAGATAGGATTAAATAATGACCTTATAGTTAACGTACCCCTAGGTAGCAGCGATCATAATATGATTGAATTTTACATTCAGTTTGAAGGAGAGAAGAGTGGTTTGAAGACAAGTATTTTAAACTTAAATAAGGGCAAGTATGAGGGTATGAAAGCAGGTGAACTGGCAAAACTGGCTTTTAGTTTTGGTTGCAGCAGCTTTGACAGAAGCGGAGGTGCGGAGCGAACTTGCAGCTGGGAGGTCAGTTTCAGTGGAAGTTAAAGTTAATTTCCTTTTGTTTTCGGAGGACCAGGGGACTGCTGGGTAAGCAAAAACTATATATTTGGGCGGAGAAGATGGTAAAAGAGGGGGGTGGTGTGGCATTGTTAATCAAGGAGAGTATTACAGCGGCAGAAAGGACGTTTGAGGGCTCGTCTACTGAGGTAGTATGGGCCGAGGTTAGAAACAGGAGAGGAGAGGTCACCCTGTTGGGAGTCTTCTATAGACCTCCGAATAGTTCCAGAGATGTAGAGTAAAGGATAGCGAAGATGATTCTCGACAGGAGCGAGTGTAACAGGGTAGTTGTTATGGGGGACTTTAACTTTCCAAATATTGACTGGAAATACTATAGTTCGAGTACTTTAGATGGGTCAGTTTTTGTCCAGTGTGTGCAGGAGGGTTTTCTGACACAGTATGTAGACAGGCCAACCAGGGGCGATGTCACATTGGATTTGGTACTGGGTAATGAACCCGGCCAGGTGTTAGATTTAGATGTAGGTGAGCACTTTGGTGATAGTGATCACAATTCGGTTAGGTTTACCTTAGCGATGGGCAGGGACAGGTATATACCGCAGGGCAAGAATTATCGCTGGGGGAAAGGAAATTATGATGCGATTAGGCAAGATTTAGGATGCGTAGGATGGGGAAGGAAACTGCAGGGGATGGGCACAATCGAAATGTGGAGCTTATTCAAGGAGCAGCTACTGCGTGTCCTTGATAAGTATGTACCTGTCAGGCAGGGAGGAAGTTGTCGAGCAAGACAGCCGTGGTTTACTGAAGAAGTTGAAGCACTTGTCAAGAGGAAGAAGAAGGCTTATGTTAGGATGAGACGTGAAGGCTCAGTTAGGGCGCTTGAGAGTTACAAGCTAGCCAGGAAGGATCTAAATGGAGAGCTAAGAAAAGCAAGGAGAGGACACGAGAAGTCATTGGCGGATAGGATCAAGGAAAACCCTAAGGCTTTCTATAGGTATATCAGGAATAAAAGAATGACTAGAGTTAGATTAGGGCCAATCAAGGATAGTAGTGGGAAGTTGTGTGTGGAATCAGAGGAGATAGGGGAAGCGTTAAATGAATATTTTTCGTCAGTATTTACAGTAGAGAAAGAAAATGTTGTCAAGGAGAATACTGAGATTCAGACTACTAGGCTAGATGGGATTGAGGTTCACAAGGAGGAGGTGTTAGCAATTTTGGAAATTGTGAAAATAGATAGGTCCCCTGGGCCAGATGGGATTTATCCTAGGATTCTCTGGGAAGCCAGGGAGGAGATTGCAGAGCCTTTGTCCTTGATCTTTATGTCATCATTGTCGACAGGAATAGTGCCGGAAGACTGGAGGATAGCAAATGTTGTCCCCTTGTTCAAGAAGGGGAGTAGAGACAGCCCTGGTAATTATAGACCAGTGAGCCTTACTTCGGTTGTGGGTAAAATGTTGGAAAAGGTTATAAGAGACAGGATTTATAATCATCTAGAAAAGAATAAGTTCATTAGCGATAGTCAGCACGGTTTTGTGAAGGGTAGGTCGTGCCTCACAAACCTTATTGAGTTTTTCGAGAAGCTGACCAAACAGGTGGATGAGGGTAAAGCAGTGGATGTGGTGTATATGGATTTCAGTAAGGCGTTTGATAAGGTTCCCCACGGTAGGCTATTGCAGAAAATACGGAAGTATGGGGTTGAAGGTGATTTACAGCTTTGGATCAGGAATTGGCTAGCTGAAAGAAGACAGAGGGTGGTGTTTGATGGCAAATGTTCATCCTGGAGTTTAGTTACTAGTGGTGTACTGCAAGGATCTGTTTTGGGGCCACTGCTGTTTGTCATTTTTATAAATGACCTGGAAGAGGGTATAGAAGGGTGGGTTAGTAAATTTGCGGATGACACTGAGGTCGGTGGAGTTTTGGATAGTGCCGAAGGATGTTGTAGGGTACAGAGGGACATAGATAGGCTGCAGAGCTGGGCTGAGAGATGGCAAATGGAGTTTAATGCGGAAAAGTGTGAGGTGATTCACTTTGGAAGGAGTAACAGGAATGCAGAGTACTGGGCTAATGGGCAGATTCTTGGTAGTGTAGATGAACAGAGAGATCTTGGTGTCCAGGTACATAAATCCCTGAAAGTTGCTACCCGGGTTAATAGGGCTGTTAAGAAGGCATATGGTGTGTTAGCTTTTATTAGTAGGGGGATCGAGTTTCGGAGCCACGAGGTCATGCTGCAGCTGTACAAAACTCTGGTGAGGCCGCACCTGGAGTATTGCGTGCAGTTCTGGTCACCGCATTATAGGAAGGATGTGGAAGCTTTGGAAAGGGTGCAGAGGAGATTTACTAGGATGTTGCCTGGTATGGAGGGAAGGTCTTACGAGGAAAGGCTGAGGGACTTGAGGTTGTTTTCGTGGGAGAGAAGGAGGAGGAGAGGTGACTTAATAGAGACATATAAGATAATCAGAGGGTTAGATAGGGTGGATAGTGAGAGTCTTTTTCCTCGGATGGTGATGGCAAACACGAGGGGACATAGCTTTAAGTTGAGGGGTGATAGATATAGGACAGATGTTAGAGGTAGTTTCTTTACTCAGAGTAGTAGGGGCGTGGAACGCCCTGCCTGCAACAGTAGTAGACTCGCCAACTTTAAGGGCATTTAAGTGGTCATTGGATAGACATATGGATGAAAATGGAGTAGTGTAGGTCAGATGGTTTCACAGGTCGGCGCAACATCGAGGGCCGAAGGGCCTGTACTGCGCTGTAATGTTCTAAAAAAAAAAAGGATGGGTCAATAGAGATGCAGTGGCAGACATTTAAGGGGATATTTCAGAATACACAGAATAGATACATTTCAACGAGAAAGAAAAATTCCAAGGGGGGACCCGCCATCCGTGGTTAACTAAAGATCGTATCAAACTTAAAGAAAATGCATATAATTGGGCAAAGGTGGGAGGCAGGTCAGAAGATTGGTCAGAATATAAAAAACAGCAAAGGATAACAAAGATTGATTGGGAAGGTAAAATTAAAGTAGGAGAGAAAGCTAGCTAGAAATATAAAGACAGTAAGAGTTTCTATAGATATTTTTAAAAGAAAATAGTTAACAAAGTAAGTGTTGGCCTGAAAGAAAGTGCGTCTGGGGAACTAATAATGGATAATAAGGAGATGGCAGATGAGCTGAACAGGTATTTTGCATCGGTCATCACTATTGAGGAGACAAGTAACATCCCAGTATTAGCTATAAGTCAGGAAATGGAAGGGAGGGAAGAACTCAAGAAAATTACCATCACAAGGAAAGTGGTACTGAATAAATTGTTGGAACTGCGGGCTGACATGTTCCTGGGTCCTGAAGGACTTCATCCTAGGGCGTTAAAAGAAGTGGCTAGTGAGATAGTTTCGAGGAAGTTTCCGTTAGATTGGAAAATAGCGAATGTAACTCTTTTATCAAAAAGGGAGGCGGACAGAAAGCAGGAAACTACAGGGCAGTTAGCTTAACATCTGTCTTAGGGAAAATGTTAGAAGCTATAATTAAAGATGTTACAGCAGGGCATTTAGAAAAATTCAAGGTGATTAGGCAGAGTCAACATGGTTTTGAGAAAGGGAAATCATGTTTAACCAATTTATTGGAGTTCTTTGAGGGAGTTACATGTGCTGTGGATAAAGGAAAACCATTGGATGTATTGTATTTATATTTCCAGAAGGCATTTGATAAGGTGCCACATCAAAGGTTATTGCAGAAAATCAAAGCTCATGGTGTAGGGGGTAACATATTGGCATGGATAGAGGATTGGCTAGCGAACAGGAAACAGAGAAGGCATAAATGGGTCATATTCTGGTTGGCAAGTTGTCAGGAGTGGTGTGCCACAGGGATCTGTGCTGGGGCCTCAACCTTTTACAATTTATATAAATGCCTTCGATGAAGGGACCAAAGGTATGGTTGCTATATTTGCCGATGACACAAAGATAGGTCGGAAAGTAAGTAGTGAAGAGGACATAAGGGGGCTACAAAGGGATATAGATAGCTTAAATGAGTGGGCAAAGACCTGGCAAATGGAGTAGAATATGGGAAAGTGTGAAATTGTCCATTTTGGCAGGAAGAATAAAAAAGAAGCATATTATCTAAATGGTGAAAGATTGCAGAGCTCTGAGATGCAGAGGGATCTGGGTGTCCAGTGCATGAATCGCAAAAGGTTAGTATGCAAGTATAGCACGTAATTAGGAAAGCTAATAGAATAGTATCATTTATCGCGAGGGGAATTGAATACAAATTATGGAATTTATGCTTCAGCTCTCCTGGGCATTGGTGAGACCACATCTGGAGTACTGTGTACAGTACTGGTGTCCTTATTTAAGGAAGGATGTAAAGGTATTGGAAGCAGTACAGAGAAGATTTACTGGACTAATACCTGGAATGGGCACACTGTCTTATGAGGAAAGATTAGACAGGCTAGGCTTGTATCTGCTGGAATTTGAAGAGTTAGAGACAACTTGATTGAAACATAAAAGATCCTGAGGGGGTCTTGACAGGGTGGATGTGGAAAGGATGTTTCTCCTTGTGGGAATATCTCGAACTAGGGGTTGCTGTTTACAAATAATGGATCGCCCATTCAAGATGGAGATGAGGAGAAATTTTTCTCGCAGAGAATCATGAGTCTTTGGAATTCTTTTCCTCAAAAGGCGGTGGAAGCAGAGTGTTTGAATATTTTGAAGGCCGAGGTAGATAGATTCTTGATAACAAAAACAAGAAATGCTGGATTCACTCAGCAGGTCTGGCAGCATCTGTGGAAAGAGAAGCAGAGTTAACGTTTCGGGTCAGTGACCCTTCTTCGGAACTGACAAATATTAGAAAAGTCACAGATTATAAACAAGTGAGGTGGGAGTGGGGCAAGAGATAACAAAGGAGAAGGTGCAGATTGGACCAGGCCACATAGCTGACCAAAAGGTCACGGAGCAAAGGCAAACAATATGTTAATGGTGTGTTGAAAGACAAAGCATTAGTACAGATTAGGTGTGAATATACTGAATATTGAACATCAGCAAGTGCAAACCTGAAGAAAAACAACCTGAAAAAAACAGTGGGTAAGCAAACTGAACAAACTAAGATGAAATGAAATAAATGCAAAAAAAGATTGTAAAAAATGTAAAAAGGAATGCAAAAAAAAGGAAGAAAAAATAACTAAAAATGACTAAAAATGAAAGTAAAGTGGGGGGCTGTCATGCTCTGAAATTATTGAACTCAATGTTCAGTCCGGCAGGCTGTAGTGTGCCTAATCGGTAGATGAGATGCTGTTCCTCGAGCTTGCGTTGATGTTCACTGGAACACTGCAGCAATCCCAGGACAGAGATGTGAGCATGAGAGCAGGGGGGAGTGTTGAAATGGCAAGCAACCGGAAGCTCAGGGTCCTGCTTGCGGACTGAGCGGAGATGTTCCGCAAAGTGGTCACCCAGTCTGCGCTTGGTCTCCCCAATGTAGAGGAGACCACACTGTGAGCAGCGAATACAGTATACTACATTGAAAGAAGTACAAGTAAATCGCTGCTTCACCTGAAAGGAGTGTTTGGGGCCTGGGATAGTGAGGAGAGGGGAGGTAAATGGGCAGGTATTACACCTCCTGCGATTGCAAGGGAAGGTGCCCTGGGACGGGGACGAGGTGGTGGGGGTAATGGAGGAGTGGACCAGGGTGTCGCGGAGGGAACGATCCCTTCGGAATGCTGACAGGGGAAGGGAGGGGAAGATGCGACTGGTAGTGGCATCACGCTGGAGGTGGCGAAAATGGCGGAGGATGATCCTTTGGATATGGAGGCTGGTGGGATGAAAAGTGAGGACAAGGGGAACCCTGTCACGGTTCTGGGAGGGAGGGGAAGGGGTGAGGGTAGAGGTGCGGGGAATGGGTCGGACACGGTTGAGGGCCCTGTCAACCACAGTGGGGGGAAATCCTCGGTTGAGGAAAAAGGAGGTCATATCAGAAGCACCGTCATGGAAGGTGGCATCATCAGAGCAGATGCGTCGGAGACGGAGAAACTGGGAGAATGGAATGGAGTCCTTACAGGAGGTAGGGTGTGAAGAAGTGTAGTCGAGGTAGCTGTGGGAGTCAGTGGGCTTATAATGGATATTGGTAGACAACCTATCCCCAGAGATGGAGACAGAGAAGTCGAGGAAGGGAAGGGAAGTGTCAGAGATGGACCATGTAAAGGTGAGAGAAGGGTGGAAATTGGAAGCAAAGTTGATAAAGTTTTCTAGTTCGGGGCGGGAGCAGGAAACGGCACCGATACAGTCATCAATGTACCGGAAAAAGAGTTGGGGGAGGGGGCCTGAGTAGGACTGGAACAAAGAATGCTCGACATATCCCACAAAAAGACAGGCATAACTAGGACCCATGCGGGTACCCATAGCGACACCTTTTACTTGAAGGAAGTGCGTGGAGTTGAAGGAGAAGTTGTTCAATGTGAGAACAAGTTCAGCCAGGCGGAGGAGGGTGGTGGTGGATGGGGACTGGTTGGGCCTCTGTTCCAGGAAGAAGCGGAGAGCCCTCAAACCATCCTGGTGGGGGATGGAGGTGTAGAGCGATTGGACGTCCATAGTGAAGAGGAGGCGGTTGGGACCAGGAAACTGGAAATTGTCAAAATGACGTAGGGCGTCAGAAGAGTCACGGATGTAGGTGGGAAGAGACTGGACCAGCGGAGAAAAGATAGAGTCTAGATAGGAAGAAATGAGTTCAGTTGGGCAGGAGCAGGCTGACACAATGGGTCTGCCGGGACAGTCCCGTTTGTGGATTTTGGGAAGGAGGTAGAAGCGGGCTGTCCGGGGTTGCGGGACTATGAGGTTGGAAGCTGTAGAGGGAAGATCTCCAGAGGAGATGAGGTCAGTGACAGTCCTTTGGACGGTGGCTTGATGTTCGGTGGTGGGGTCATGGTCCAGAGGGAGGTAGGAAGAGGTGTCTGTGAGTTGGCGTTGAGCTTCTGCAAGGTAGAGGTCGGTACGCCATACAACAACAGCACCACCCTTGTCTGCAGGTTTGATGACCATGTCGGGGTTAGACCTGAGAGAACGGAGTGCCTCAAGTTCAGAGGGGGACAGGTTAGAGTGAGTGAGGGGGGCAGAGAAATTGAGACGACCAATGTCTCGCCGACAGTTTTCAATGAAGAGATCAAGAGCGGGTAAGAGGCCAGGGTGAGGGGTCCAGGTAGAGGGAGAATGCTGGAGGCGGGTGAATGGGTCTGCTGGTCGGGGGGAGGACTCCTGGTCGAAGAAGTGAGCCCGGAGGCGGAGGCGACGGAAGAAGAGCTCAACGTCATGCCGAGCGCGAAATTCATTGAGGTGGGGGCGTAAGGGGATAAAACTGAGACCTTTGCCGAGTACAGAACGCTCAGCATCAGAGAGGGGGAGGTCAGAGGGTATAGTGAATACACGGCAAGGGGTCAGATCAGAAGGGGTGGGGTCAGAGGGAAGTGAAGCGGAAGGAGGATCTGGAGGGGCATTAGTCCCCATCAGCTGCTGGAGCTTGCGTTCCTTAACACCTGAAAGGAAGAAAAAAAGTTTTTTGTTAATGCGTCGGATGAGACGTAAGATGAGATGAAACTGCGGAGTAGAACAGATTTGAGATAAGGTGAGACGGTGCTGCTGGAGAGAGAGGTCCAGTGTGTGCATATGGCGGCGCATAGCACTGAGTGTGGATCTCAGGATGCGGCGAGAGTAGCAGTCCGAGGAACGTTGTATTTCTCGGAGATACCTGTGATCCTGGGTGGTTTCAAAGCATGATGGGTGAAACTGCAGTTGGAATCCACATGGAATCAGTCGGAGCCGGAGACAGTCACTGAGGAAGGAGATGTGGCTGTGAAAACGAGTTTTGGTAGATACCTTATCAAACACCAGGAGGGAAATAGAAAGCAATGAAGGTGAACAAGGTAAAAGAGACAAACGAAAATCCCGTCGGAGAGAAGAGCAGAACTTCTTCAAGGTAGGCATTCCTGGAAGAGAAGTGGCAGTGAATTAAACACTAAAATAAAAGCAAAATACTGCGGATGCTGGAAATCTGAAACAAAAACAAGAAATGCTGGATTCACTCAGCAGGTCTGGCAGCATCTGTGGAAAGAGAAGCAGAGTTAACGTTTCGGGTCAGTGACCCTTCTTCGGAACTGACAAATATTAGAAAAGTCACAGATTATAAACAAGTGAGGTGGGGGTTGGGCAAGAGATAACAAAGGAGAAGGTGCAGATTGGACCAGGCCACATAGCTGACCAAAAGGTCACGGAGCAAAGGCAAACAATATGTTAATGGTGTGTTGAAAGACAAGAGCATGACAGCCCCCCACTTTACTTTCATTTTTAGTCAATTTTAGTTATTTTTTCTTCCTTTTTTTTGCATTCCTTTTTACATTTTTTACAATCTTTTTTTGCATTTATTTCATTTCATCTTAGTTTGTTCAGTTTGCTTACCCACTGTTTTTTTCAGGTTGTTTTTCTTCAGGTTTGCACTTGCTGATGTTCAATATTCAGTATATTCACACCTAATCTGTACTAATGCTTTGTCTTTCAACACACCATTAACATATTGTTTGCCTTTGCTCCGTGACCTTTTGGTCAGCTATGTGGCCTGGTCCAATCTGCACCTTCTCCTTTGTTATCTCTTGCCCAACCCCCACCTCACTTGTTTATAATCTGTGACTTTTCTAATATTTGTCAGTTCCGAAGAAGGGTCACTGACCCGAAACGTTAACTCTGCTTCTCTTTCCACAGATGCTGCCAGACCTGCTGAGTGAATCCAGCATTTCTTGTTTTTGTTTCAGATTTCCAGCATCCGCAGTATTTTGCTTTTATTTTAGATTCTTGATAAGCAAGGGGGTGAAAGGATATCAGGGGTATGTGGAAATGTGGAGTAATCAGTTCAGACGTGAACTTATTGAATGACGAAGCAGGCTCGAGGGGTCAAGTGGTCTACTCCTGCTCCTGATTCGTATGTTCATTCACCACTGTGTGATTCCTTTCACAAAGCCCATTGCTGAAAGGACTTTCAGCTGCAGTATTCATAACCATAATGTTCATGTTTTCACACATATCCCTGAACTCATCATTGGCAAATTCCCCTCTATTATCACTCAGAAACTTAGCTGGTGCTCCAAGCCCAGTCCCTGTCCATCTCTCCATAATTTTGTCTATAACCACCCTTTTGTCCAGACTATTTATTATTGTAGAAAGACTAAATCTAGTTGCTCGGTCTATAAAATGCAGAATGAAAATACTCTTCTCTTTGTCCCATACCTTTAAATCCATGGCAACTACTTTGTAAAAGTCACGTGCCAATGGAAGGCTGACAATAGGACGTAATGGTGAACTCCCATTCATTTTACAGATCTCACACTTTTCACTAATCTCTTCTATTATCATCGTATACTCTCCATCAATCACACCTGCATCTTTTAGTAGGGGTTTTAATCTCTGACAAGAAGGGTGAGCTAATTGCCTGTGCAACTTTCAGACAATTTGCCTTTTATCTCTGATTCATAACACCTGATGACATCAGTACTTCTCCAACACACTGACTAGAAGTATCAAGTTTTGTTAAGGGGATACAATAATGACCTGACTGGGTAAATTGCAAATTCACTGGCTTCCCAAAAACAATTGCCTTATCATGTTCGATATCAAGTTTCATCTGTGCCTTTTTCATTGAAGGCTTACTCAAGAGACTACATCAGTACTGATAACGTGGCTTACCCCAGTTATTTTATATGGGATTACTACTCTCTTCAGTGACTTCAATGTCTTGTCATCACCAAACCTAGAGCTGGTTGTACTTTTATATTCCTTAACCTTGTGTTGATCCTTACTACTGAGTGAATCCAGATAACACTGTAACCAATCAGTTGCACATATTATAGATGTACAAGCACTGTCCAGGACCGCACAGTTGAACGAATCCACAAACAACACAATCATCACAGGACGAAAACCCCTTGTGACTTGTACAATTCCTTCAGATCCATCAGTATCTTCCTCTTCTGCCCCAGAATTTTCTGCATCATGTGTTATTTCGAAGACTCTGCCCCTCCGCTTTGGGCAGTTCATTACATAATGATACTTTGATTCACATCTGAAGCACCTATTAACTGTTCCTTGGGCACTCCTGGGATTCATTCACCTACGAGTGCTGTTCCAGCCCTGTCTTCCACTGGAATATTCAGAGCTGCTAAAGGTGCTTTCATCCTCATTCCTCCTGTCTTTAACTCTTCCATTGTACTTCGGCCTGCTTCCCGTACCTGGATTATTTCTAAATCTTGTAAACATTGAGTCCTGCATTCTTTGTGTCACCGCAGGATACCCTGCTTGTTCTACCAGGACTGCAGGAAATGACTGTTTTCCCAGGAATGATTTTAAGGCCACAGACATTTGGTCCAATAGGGAGTCTTTGTCCAAGAACTGAATCCCAGTTAGAACCAGGAACCTGTCCATATGCGACACCCGAATACAATCTAGCAATTTAAAAGCTAGCACTGAACCAGGGATCTCCAAATGGAATTTGATCAATCTTTTATACAGTCTGTTACAGTCCATGATGTATTCCTCCATTGAATAACCATCTGTTTTCCGAAATCTATCAAAGTCTGACCATGTCTCAATCGGTCATCTTTCTTGTAAACTTCATCCAGAAATCCTAACAGAAGATCCAACCCTTCAACAGATTCCAACTGACGAGAATTCAGTTCAGAAAACACTTTACTTCTGATTTTACTTTTGGTAGGAAGTGACAACACCAAGGCCATACCTTCTTTCCTTTTCGGTAGAGATGTAACCCGTGTCCACGTATCCACTTCATTCTTCCATTGGTCATCTGGTGCAGACACTGACAACACCGGAGGGTAATCATACACTGACAATTTGTACTTGCTTTCTGCCATATTTTTCACAATGGCACTTGAGGCTTTAGTTTTCTAACCAAAAAGAATTTCCTAATTTTCAAACTTCAACTCTATAACAAACTTCAGCTTGTTATAGAAGGATAAGGCTGGAGCCTATATTTACTCAGTTTCACATTTATTGTGCAGAAAAAAAGGATTACAAACGTGCAGCTCTGACCACAAAACCCTCTCCCAGTTCCAGTGAGTGTCTGCTTTTAAGTACTCCACTAAAACCGCATTTAACTCCCTTCACCTGTATATAACCACACAATTAATAACCCTCATGATTTTGAATACCACCATCAAATTTCCTCTCAGCCTTCTCTTCTCTAAGGAGAACAATCCAAGATCCCCCAATCTATACACATAACTGATGTCCGTCATTCCTGGAACCATTCTCGTGAATCTTTTTTCCACACTCTCTAAAGTCTTCATATCCTTCCCAAAGTACGATGTCCAGAACTACACACAACACTCCAGTTCAGTGTGAACTAGAATTTTATAAAGGTTCATCCTAACCTCCTTGTTTCTGTACTCTATGCCTCTATTCATAAAGTCCAGGATCTCGTATGCCTTTTTAAAGACTTTCTCAACCAGCCATGCAACCTTCATTGATTTGTGCACATATACTCCCAGGTCTCTCTTTTCCTTCATCCTCTTTAGAATTGTAAACTTTCTTTTATATTGTTTCTCTTCATCCTTTATTGAGATAAGTTGACCATGCTGACTGGAGGTAATCAGCTTAATTTCCCTTTAGCCAGCTTTGTGCTCACAGTTCACCATTCCCTCCTCCACTTCATTAGTTTCACAAAATGGACGACTCCAGAGTCTAGGTTGTGAGAAAATGAATCAACATTTAAATAGAATGACCTGGAAGGTATTATACAGAAACAGGCCATTTGGCCCATCAGCTCTATTCTGGTGTTTATGCTCCAGATGATGATTTCAATGGAGAGTGAGATTGGGGGGGTGTGAAACCAGCATTACACCAGATCCCGTCAGTTTCCTGACAAGCAGCTTAGATTAAAGTTGCCCCCAGTCTATCTCAGGTCTGTGCTTAACCCCACCCAGACTCAGACAGCTGCAGTCCTTATATGGGCTTTCAAGCCAGGACCTGCATCATCCCTCCACATTATAATGGAGGAGGTTATGTCACATGACATCACAGTGAAAACCATGGCAACCCAGAGGGAAGTGGCTGTCACCAGGAGCTGAAGTGCAGATGCTGAAAAGCTCTCGAGAAGTAAGGAGAAAGTTTGTTTAAAGCTTACCAAAGTCTTCAGCATCTGTGGAGATCCAAATCGTTTCTTAATACAACTCAGTTTTTAAATTGATCAGGATCTGTGGAAATCGAAACAATTTGTTTAAAGAATTCCATTTGTAAACTGAATCAAATCTGTGGGGATCGAAAACTGTTTACAGAATTCAGTTATTAAATTTGTCAAATTAGAACTGGACAGATAATTCTTCATATCATCAGGACAAAGTCATCGAGGGAGACAAAGGGTGACTTCAGGCTGTGAGTAAATGAAAGAAGGAATTCCTGTTTGAGAAATACGCCAAGAATTGAAATGGTTTAACAGTGAGATTTCCATTCATATTGAACAGGAATAGTCACAGCAAATATGTTTGCAGCCTGAGGTCCAGGCCCAGGGGAAGCCCGAGGTAATCCTGGAGGGATGGAAATGGGTCATTGACCCAGTGTTAAATGTCTCCACCTTACTGTCATTAGCAGCCAGGGAGAATCAGCTCTTTAATCTCCGTGTATCATCAGACATTGTTGGAAGAATGTATACAGGGTTGTACATGAGTACAGTAGTGGAAGGTTCGTATATAATGGGCTTCAGCTAAAGAAATATTCATTGGAATTCAGGGTGGAGAGTGTGACGAGGAAACAAAGAGCTTTTTTGAGGTGCGGGATCCATTTTGGGAGGCACCAGGCCCTGGTTACAATACAGAAGCAGAGTCTTTACCCCATCATACATATACCAGCTCTTTGAAAGGGGTCTATGATTAATCCCACTCCTCTGCTCTTTCCCCACAGCCCTGCAACATTTTCCGCTTCTGGTATTTATCCAATTCCCTTTTGAAATTTATTTTTGAATCTGCTTCCATCACCCTTTTAGATCACAACAATTGGCTAGGTCAAAAACATGTTTCCACATGTCCCCCCTGGGGCCTTTGCTAATTCCCTTAAATCTGTGCCTTCTGGTCATTGAGCCTCTGTCACTGGAAATAGTTTCTCCATATTTACTCTGTCAAAACCCTTGAAGATTTTCAACACCTACATCAAATCTCCCCTTAACCTTCTCTGTTCTGAGGGAAACAACCCCAGTTTCTCTAATCTCTCCACTAATTGAAGTCTTTCACCCCTGGTACCATATCTCCACTTGAGATAACCTTGATTTAATATCTCATTCAAAATATGCACCACTGACACTGCAGCACTCCAATGAAGTGTCGGTCAGATGATGTGCTCAGGTTTCAGGAGTGTGACTTGAACCCACAGCTTTCTGAGCCACAGCTGATTGCTGTTGGGATCTTATTACAGATGTCATTGCTGTTTCACAAACTGCCCACTGGTACAAAACTGGCTCTGAAATGAAACTTTCTGCCTTTCCAAAGGTGTGTTATGGTCGACCCCATCAAGCACTGTCAATCTCAGGCCTTCACAATAGGCAGCAGTTGTGCTAATGTAACTGATGTCTGATGTTCAAAATCAAACCCCAGCACAATATGCAGGCCTCCTTAGTGCTTAACAGGAACAAAGCAATTATCACAAAATACATTCACTGTCAAACACTGGCAGCTTTGTGCTGAAGTACTCAGACTCTTCAAACCAAGGCCTAACCTCAGGGGCCGAACATCAGGGGCCTCGCCTTGTGGTGGCCGAGGTGAAGGGTTTGGGTTGGGACTCCTACATATTATTAGACAATGATACTAAATGTCACCTATTTATTCCGGTGTCAAATCATTGCACACAGAATCATGAAAAGCCATGTTTACACTGTTTCTCTTGAGTATTAAAGATTAAGGTGTGATCTATTTGAGGTGTTTAAATAAGTGAAGGATTTGAAAGGTAGAAAGAGAGAAACTATTTCCTGAAAATTATCCCTTCTCCCTGTATAAGATCACCTGCCATTAAGGAGGTGAATCCTTTTGAATTTCATCTGCAGCCAACTTTCTCACATTCCTCATTACACCAACTACTGTCACAAATGCAAAACAATATCAGGATCTAATGTCCATTCTTGTAATAAGTTGACCATGCTGACTGTGGGTAATCAGCTTCATGCCTCTTTAGTCAGCTTTGTGCTGACAGTTCACCATTCCCTCCTCCACTTCATTAGTTTCACAAAATGAACCACTCCAGAGTCTAGGTTGTGAGAAAATGAATCAACATTTAAATAGAATTACTTGAGGAGTTCAATCAAATTACACAGAAGGTATTGTACAGAAACAGGCCATTTGGCCCATCAGCTCGATACTGGTATTTATGTTCCCAGTGATGACTTCAATGGAGAGTGAGATTGGGTGGAATGTGAAACCAGCATTACACCAGATCCCATCAGGTTCCCGACAAGCGGCTTAGATTAAAATTCCCCCCAGTCTATCTCAGGTCTGTGCGTAACCTCACCCAGACTCAGACAGCTGCAGTCCTTATATGGGCTTTCAAGCCAGGACCTGCATCATCCCTCCACATTATAATGGAGGAGGTTATGTCACATGATGTCACAGTGAAAACCATGGCAACCCAGGGGGAAGTGGCTGTCACCAGGAGCTGACGTGCAGATGCTGAAAAGCTCTCGAGAAGTAAGGAGAAAGTTTGTTTAAAGCTTACCAAAGTCTTCAGCATCTGTGAAGATCCAGATCGTTTCCTAATACAACTCAGTTTTAAAGTTCATCAGGATTTGTGCAAATCGAAACAATTTGTTTGTAGAATTCTGTTTCCAAATTGATCCAAATCTGTGGAGATCGAAAATTTTTGTTTCCAGATTTCACTGCTTAATTTCATCAGAATAGAACTAGACAGATCATTCTTTACAAGATCAGGGCAAAGTCATCGAGGGAGAAAAGGGTGACTTCAGGCTGTGAGTAAACCAACAAAGAAATTCCTGTTTGAGAATTACCCCAAGAATTGAAATTGTTTGAGTGAGATTTAGCTTCAGATTGAACTGGAAAGGTTTCAGCAAATAAAACAAGGACAGGGAATTGGGGCTGAAGAGCCAGGAATGCCTCCTTTCTGTTTCGTTTCCATGGAAACGCTTGCAGTCCAAGGTCCAGGCCTAGTGGCAGCCCTTGGTAATCCAAGACTGTCGTAAATGGGTCATTGACCCAGTATTAAACATCACCCTACTTCCTGTCATTAGAAACCAGGGAGAGAATCAGCACTCTAATCTCCAAGCATCAGAAGGCATTATAAGAAATTGGAAGAACTCAGAATGGACTTGTAGAGGGATGTGGCTACAATAATGGAAGGTTCATGTGTAAGGAGTTTCAATTAAAGAAATATCCATTGAATTTAGGGTGGAATTGGGACGAGGAAACAAGAGCATTTATGAGAGGGAAAGGTTCAATTAGGGAGGCACCAGGCTCCCGTACTCTCAGACACACCAAATTCCCCATCACACATCATCTCCAATCTCACACATCACTCCTGTACTCTCAGACACACCACATTCCCCATCACACATCATCTCCAATCTCACACGTCACTCCTGTACTCTCAGAGACACCACATTCCCCATCACACATCATCTCCAATCTCACACATCACTCCTGTACTCTCAGACACACCACATTCCCCATCACACATCATCTCCAATCTCACACGTCACTCCTGTACTCTCAGACAGACCACATTCCCCATCACACATCATCTCCAATCTCACACATCACTCCTGTACTCTCAGACACACCACATTCCCCATCACACATCATCTCCAATCTCACACATCACTCCTGTACTCTCAGACACACCACATTCCCCATCACACATCATCTCCAATCTCACACGTCACTCCTGTACTCTCAGACAGATCACATTCCCCATCACACATCATCTCCAATCTCACACATCACTCCTGTACTCTCAGACACAACACATTCCCCATCACACATCATCTCCAATCTCACACATCACTCCTGTACTCTCAGACACAACACATTCCCCATCACACATCATCTCCAATCTCACACATCACTCCTGTACTCTCAGACACAACACATTCCCCATCACACATCATCTCCAATCTCACACATCACTCTTGTACTCTCAGACACACCACATTCCCCATCACACATCATCTCCAATCTCACACATCACTCCTGTACTCTCAAACACAACACATTCCCCATCACACATCATCTCCAATCTCACACATCACTCCTGTACTCTCAGACACACCACATTCCCCCATCACACATCACCTCCAATCTCACACATCACTCCTGTCCTCTCAGACACAACACATTCCCCATCACACATCATCTCCAATCTCACACATCACTCCCGTACTCTCAGATACACTACATTCCCCATCACACATCATCTCCAATCTCACACATCACTCCCGTACTCTCAGACACACCACATTCCACATCACACATCATCTCCAATCTCACACATCACTCCTGTACTCTCAGATACACTACATTCCCCATCACACATCATCTCCAATCTCACACATCACTCCTGTACTCTCAGATACACCACATTCCCCATCACACATCATCTCCAATCTCACACATCACTCTTGTACTCTCAGACACACCACATTCCCCATCACACATCACCTCCAATCTCACACATCACTCCTGTACTCTCAGATACACCACATTCCCCATCACACATCATCTCCAATCTCACACATCACTCCTGTACTCTCAGACACACCACATTCCCCATCACACATCATCTCCAATCTCACACATCACTCCTGTACTCTCAGATACACCACATTCCCCATCACACATCATCTCTAATCTCACACATCACTCCTGTACTCTGATACACCACATTCCCCATCACACATCACCTCCAATCTCACACATCACTCCTGTACTCTCAGACACACCATATTCCACATCACACATCATCTCCAATCTCACACATCACTCCTGTACTCTCAGACACACCACATTCCCCATCACACATCATCTCCAATCTCACACATCACTCCTGTACTCTCAGACACACCACATTCCACATCACACATCATCTCCAATCTCACACATCACTCCTGTACTCTCAGACACAACACATTCCACATCACACATCATCTCTAATCTCACACATCACTCCTGTACTCTCAGACACACCACATTCACCATCACACATCATCTCCAATCTCACACATCACTCCTGTACTCTCAGACACAACACATTCCACATCACACATCATCTCTAATCTCACACATCACTCCTGTACTCTCAGACACACCACATTCCCCATCACACATCATCTCCAATCTCACACATCACTCCTGTACTCTCAGACACACCACATTCACCATCACACATCATCTCCAATCTCACACATCACTCCTGTACTCTCAGACACAACACATTCCACATCACACATCATCTCTAATCTCACACATCACTCCTGTACTCTCAGACACACCACATTCACCATCACACATCATCTCCAATCTCACACATCACTCCTGTACTCTCAGACACAACACATTCCCCATCACACATCATCTCCAATCTCACACATCACTCCTGTACTCTCAGACACACCACATTCACCATCACACATCATCTCCAATCTCACACATCACTCCTGTACTCTCAGACACACCACATTCACCATCACACATCATCTCCAATCTCACACATCACTCCTGTACTCTCAGACACACCACATTCACCATCACACATCACCTCCAATCTCACACATCACTCCTGTACTCTCAGACACACCACATTCCCCATCACACATCATCTCCAATCTCACACATCACTCCTGTACTCTCAGACACACCACATTCCCCATCACACATCATCTCCAATCTCACACATCACTCCTGTACTCTCAGACACACCACATTCCACATCACACATCATCTCCAATCTCACACATCAACCCCATATTCCAGTCGTGCCATCTACTGAAGACAGGGGCAAATGTAAAACAGTCTAAGATTATTTGAAGTACATGTATTTAAATGCACTGTGTTTGGTAAATAAACTTGCTGAGATGCTGGCACAAGACTCCACATCGGATTATGATGTAATGGCCCTGGCTCAAAGAATGTGAGGATTGGGAACTTAATATTCCTAACTACAAAGTGTTCAGGAAAGACATGGCTGCAAGACGGTCAGGACAGGGAACTAAATAAACCAGCTTATAACATCTACAGAAAAGATAGTGAAAATGGTTGAGAGGGTGGTGGAAATATTCTTCCTCAAAGGGTGATCTATATTTGGAATGATTCACCAGGTAAGGGGATGAGTTCATGACATTTGAGGAGTTCACCATAGAGGCGGTAGCTGGGCTGTTGAGCTGATTTTCTAGAGCTGAAGTTAATGGATGAAATGACATTTTCTTCTGTCTTTATCCTCTTTTTATAGTGAGATTACAAAGTGAAGAATATACTGTGATCACAAAAATGTTCCCAACAGCAAGTAGTAAAATTAGCTCCTTCTTAATGGCTCTCTTAAAGAGACTGATCGATGATGATGATCTCATTCGACAGGAGATATCACATACCATATATAGACTGGGCCAGCAGTGGCCAGAATATATCCTCCTCACTTGCCGTTACTACCTCCGGCAACGTGTCTCACTCCCGGATGACCAGATGACTATCATTCTCAATACCATGGAGATGATTGTCAAAGACAATCTCAGCCTCATTACACCATCCGTGGCCGAGTCTCTCATCACTTCAGCTTCCATGCGAATGACAACATTAATCGAGGCACATCAGCAAAGCAGGGAAGCTGCATGTAACCTCATGGTGACCATTGGATTAAGGTATTTAGATGAAGTGCTGGCTGTTACACTGGAGGATATGAAGAAAGGGTATCCATCCCATGTGTATATGGTAAAAGCATTGATAAGGCTGTCAATAGTCCATGTCCACGGGATGGTCCCTTTCATGAAGTCCATTCTAGAGATCATGATTCCTGTAATGATGGAAGTAACATCTGATTACAATAAATCAGTGTCTGCCGCAGCACTGGGGGCTTTTAGCAAGAACATCCTGCTGTATGAGGATAATGTAGAGACACAGCCACAGCCAACGGTGACAATAGAATCCTTCGCCAATGAAATGAACACTGCCTTTGACCTGCTCTTCAATAAGTGGCTTGAGAAGGAGGAGTCTCCAATAAATATCGTAATAGTGGAGGCTCTGGGCTACACCACAGCTTTGATGCCCAAAGACAGCCTAGAGATCGAATTGCCAAGATTAATTCCTGGAATCTTGGCTCTGTATCGAATTCAGTCTGAACACCTTGCAATCACCCGTAGCCTGTCCCATATCATAGTTACTGCCATCAGTATTCGAAGTCAAAGTTTGAGAACACAGATGGAGGCTCTACTTAGTAACTTGCATGAAGAGCTTTGTGTTCCAGTGGATTGTGATAAGTGGCTTGTTGCAGAGAATCACAATCAGATCCTTGGCTGCTTCACCGTTCTAGCCCAGGATCATGTCAACTCACTCATGGAATTTCTTCTCCCCCAGCTGGAGACCAACAATCCACAAAATAGACAGGGAACACTAACTGTCCTCAAGCACCTTATCAGGGTTGTTCCTTCACAGTTGGAGAGCAGGAAGGTCCAGATTGTGGCTGGTTTGAAATCAGCACTTCGAGACAACAACACCAACAGCAACAACATAAAGAAGCTGATTGTGGAGACAATCGGTGCCATGGCCTATGAAGGGTTCCTCGATCTAGAGGGAGGAAGAACAATGGTGCAGTTTATCATCGAGCAGCATGTTCTCTCCACAGACTCCAGGAACCGAATCCCATTGGACAATGATGTTGATCTGGTTACCCATGAGGATTTGAGTGCACAGTGTGAAACCATGTTGTTTACCCTGACAGCTCTGGAGAGTATGGAAGATATACTCTGGCCCTTCCTGCTACAATTCATGACCTTGACTCAATACAGCAAAGGGCT
Organism: Heterodontus francisci; assembly: GCF_036365525.1. Classification (NCBI taxonomy): domain Eukaryota; kingdom Metazoa; phylum Chordata; class Chondrichthyes; order Heterodontiformes; family Heterodontidae; genus Heterodontus; species Heterodontus francisci. The sequence goes on along the minus strand of NC_090380.1, from coordinate 14,431,897 downwards.
AAAAATTCTCTCTCACTGCTTAATACAACTAGCAAAGAAGAAGCTGCAATCTGGAGATGAGAATTATTTCTTGATTTATAAAGAGAAAGGAAATCTGCCCAGACCTCAGGCACTGCTGACTCGGCTTCTACTTATAGCTTGTTTTCCCGATGAGGGGGAAGGCCGTGGTTCTGCCGTACTGAGGTTACTTCAGGTCATGAGTTGCAGTATCCACCCAGCAACAGTGAAGGTATGGGAAGAGAAGATTCCATTGCTCGTTCAGGATTTGATGCAGAGTTCAGAGAAAAGCTTGCCCCAGCAAGAATGGGAGGAGAAATTGATCCTCTTCTTGTCTGAATCTCTGGAAGCAATTGATGACGAGCGATGGACCTGCCAGTTGAGAGATGACATAAACCAACAGATCACAATCTCCCATAGTTATCCACAGCAGAAGGGCTTTCTATTCAAATGTCTTGGGATGGTGCTGCAGCACACAAAGAGCACAGACATGAAGAAGGAGATACAACAAATGCTGCAGAGTGCTCAGCACGAGGAAACATTTGAGAGAGAGGGTGTGGCTGTTGGAATTGGTTTCTGTTCTATCACTCACTTTGAAACCACTTTCAGCAGCCTAGTGGATTACAGTCATTTAAACCTGTTGCAGAAGACCAGAAGTTTCCTTCATATTCAAAACGAAGAGTCTGATCTTCGGGTGGACAATGCTCAAAGCACAATGGTTCTCTGCTTTGGGTATCTGGCACTCAATGCCCCACCAGACCTTGTTTTACCCCGAATCGAGAACCACATTTTTCCATTTCTAAGAGACCAACTCTGCCAACTTGGACAGCGGCTAAAAGAAGAATCCCAGGACTTGACACTGAGACTGAGCCTGATAAAATCAGTGACTCTGATGGCCAGAGCAATGCAGTCCAGTAGCCAGACAGTGCCCCTGAATTTCAGCAGGAAAAGGGAGTTACTGAAATACATGCAACAACTGATTGGGGCAGAGCCAACAGGATTGCTACAAATCCCTATTCAACTCTCAGCAATGAATGCTTGCCTGCATCTACTCCAAGTCAACCCAAGATTAACTGAAGCTGAAAACTGTCAGTTACTTGACATTTGCTTGAGGAGTATTTTCACTTTGGTTCCTGTGGTCTCCAGCCAGGACCAGGATGGTACACCTGTGAATCCAGAAGGGGGAGAGACACTTCACAGTGAAAGTATGGCTGCTCTACTCAGGCTCCTGAAACAGGTTTTACTTCAGAACCTGTCCCCTCAGGGTTTCCAGTCCGTGTACAAGCTTGTAGATCACTGGGTAACATCACCAAGTGATTGTGAAAGGGAGAGAGCAGTAGACACCACCTTGAAACTGCTGGCTTTCTACTGGCAGGAGCTCAATGCTGAGAGTCACCAGACTGTGGACAATCCTGTAAAGAAATGGAAAATATCACCAAGGGATTGTGAAAGGGAGACAACAGTAGACACCACCTTGGAGCTGCTGAAATGTTATTTGCAGGCACTCAACACTGGAAATATAATAGCACCGATTGTCTCGGGGTCTGTAGTTGGTCGTCTGCTGCCACGATGTGCTGATCCCGTTCTTGCCGTGCGGCAGGGGGCCATGGACAGTTTACACATTCTACTGAAGTTCCAGGCCTGTTACCAAGGTTTGAGTGGAGAAGAGCAAAATGAGCAGGGGGAAATTCTGAAAACTATCGGCCAACGATTGGCGAGCACGGACAGCTCCGTCCTCTTTCAAGGATGCAGCGAGCTGGCACAGCTCATTTCCAAACACTTGCCCCAGGACCAGCTGGGAAACCTGCTCCTTACACTTTTCCAAGGCCTTGTTGACCATCACCCCATCTGTTCCAACATAGCTGCTGTTATCATGAGAAACATTGTCGAGAGACGTGGCCCTGAGCTGCAAGATCATCTCTCAGAGACCCTCGAGGCGCTGCACCAGCAAATGCAGACAATCACCCAAGAGCAAGTGAGATTCATAGTTGTCGACACCTTCACCCTCCTCACGTCCCAGCAGCTGCCAGCCGTTGTGCGTTGTCTCCTCCGGTTCCCTGGACCTGTGGACGAGGGCACCAAGTCCATCTGGAGATTAATAGCAAAGAAAACTCAGCTGACTATTCCCACCTTAAAACAACTCATCCAAGAGATGAACACATCCGTGCCATTGAAGGAAAGGAGCCATTCAGTGGCAGAGGATGACAGCCCTGATCCCCTGGCTGTTCTAACTGCTGTGTATGAGATCGTCTCCCAGCCGGAGTCTGCAGAGGCTGTAAACACCTTATATTCTGGCTTGTTCTCTGCTCTCTTAGTTCATCTGAGTCCCTGTATCTGTGAATTAAGGCAGACAGAAAACCAACTGCAGACACCATCGTGCGAAAGCCAAGACCAATACCTGTCTTCTGTGGAGACCCTGAAGACCATGTTGAATCGAGCGCAGAATGAACCGATTGTAAATTTCATCCAGGAGAAGGGAGGCTGGGATCTCATGCAGGAGCCGAACACCTACAACAAGGGGATTGCTCTGCTCGCTGAAGCCATGGGCTTATTCAGTCAGCACCAGTTGTTGGAGATTGTGATGGATCTTGCACCTTTCCTGTCAACTACACAGGAGGGTCAGGGAGTCACTGTGGCTGCCTTCTTCACTGAACTTTCAAAATGTTCATTCATCTCCAACATGGATCTTACTAACATCCTGGTGAATCATTTGATCAGGTGCCTATTTCATTCTAGTCTGGCTATCAGGGTGCTGTGTGCTAGAGGACTGGGCAATATTCCAATTGGTGTGATGGAGAGACACTCTGCAGACCTGTTGACAACAATGACTACCATACTGCAGAGTGAGGAATACCACGAGGAGGTGTTCATGATTGAAGTGACATCAACCCTCTCTAAGCTCTTGGACCAGCTCGGTGTCAACGTTGTCGGACCATTCTGTACTGCCATTGCAAAAGGAATCCGCCGTTTCTTTGAAGGGAAATCTGCCCAGGTTCGTGCTGCTGCATTTACCGTCTTTGGGTCTTTGGCCAAATGTGGATATGAACCTTTGAGGGCTTCCTTTAAGGAAGAGATCCACCTCAACCTGGTCAGTTTGTTACTGCACCTCGATGAAGAGAGTGAGGATGTCTGCAGGGCCTGTTTCTCCACATTGTGCTCAATCGCCCCTTTCATGGACTCGCAGAAGGTTTCTGCAATAATTCAGGAGTTTTCCTGGGAAGGCAGCCTGAAGTATGAGGGATTTTTAAACATCTTTTCCTCACAGTTGATCAAAGATTTTCCCAGGAGGATTGACTCATATATAAAATGCTGCATGTCCTTCCAGGAGATGGGGCCACGTCTCCGAGGAAATGCGGCTTTCTTATCAGCTGTCCTTACACAGAAAACTTCCCGCAGGAGAACATGGATAGAGAAACTCTGCTGTTTAAGGATCTCACGTTGATGATCCACTCAGCTCAACAGCCTCATCAATCATCTTTCACGTTTCCTTTTGTAAATATATATTTTTTTGAATTAGATGTAAATTATTAGGTAATAAATGTTAATTGTGTTATTACCCATGGAGTTCATGGTGAATGGATACAATACTGGAGGTGTGACTGGGCTGAACTTCATGCACCAGCTATCATTACATTCAGTCTCATTTGTTTACAGTGATTGAGCTCCCATTAAGACTTCATCTTGAGGTGTGGGTCGGGGAGCAAGATATTGGGCTGAATTTTTCCGGCCCATTGGAGGTGGGCTGGGAGGTGGGAGGGGTCGGAATATCAGGATGGGAGTATGATAACTTCACATCGTTACTGGATATTCCGCAAGGTGTCCAGCACGGCGGGAGGACCTCACGTTTACATGTGGCGGGAAGGTAATTAGGCCTTTTAAACAGGCAATTAACTTAAATTTGACCAGGTTTGTATCAGCTGGAGTTTAGAAGAATAAGAGGCGACTAGATTGAAAAATATAAGATCCTGAAGGGTCTTCGAGAGATACAGCACTGAAACAGGACCTTCGGCCCACCGAGTCTGTGTCGACCAACAACCACCCATTTATACTAATCTTACATTAATCCCATATTCCCTACCACATCCCTACCATTCTCCTACCACCACTACGGCAATTTACAATGGCCAATTTACCTATAAACCTGCAAGTCTTTGGTTGTGGGAGGAAACCAGAACACCTGGCGGAAACCCACACGGTCACAGGGAGAACTTGCAAGCTCCGCACAGGCAGTACCCAGAATCGAACCCACTGTAACTGTGAGGCTGCGGTGCTCACCACTGCATCACTGCAATGTTCCTTGCTGTTTGCTGAGCCCCCGACCTTTGTGTCATCAGGAAGTTTCAAGATTATGCTCTGTGTCATTTATACATATATCAAAAACAAATATGGATTCAACAATGACTCCTAAGTTACACCACTTACTCCCTTTTATCTATCAAGTTCTTCTGAATGTTTATTAATTTCACCTTCTTGTATTAGAAAAGTAAGTTAATCCTGAACCTTTCCAAAATGATTCCCCTCCCCCGCCCCACCTCTTATGAAATCAGATTATTCAAAGGAAAAAAAAAACAAACCTGGCACAACACATTCTAGACACCTCAATCATTTAAAAGAAGTCATGAATCTTTGACTCTGGTCAGTCTTGCAAACAATTGAGAAGATGGACAATGTAGTTAAAAGAATCCAGTTCCCACTCCAGTCCCTGCCACTTACAACGGTTGCATTCGTGTGAATGTGATTTGCTGCTATACATGATGGCTGGGAAAAATGGGTAAGGTTAAAAATAATTTCATTTACAGTTTCCAGAGGAAGGACAGTTAATATTCATGCGGCAGCTTGTGATAAAGGTAGTTGAAACGACAGAAACAAAAATGCTGAAAACACACACTATGTATCTGAATGAAAACAGCTGGACTTGGGTTTCGGATGATTCTACCTTTGGACATGACTAACTTTGTTACAAACTGCAATTATTCAACAAGTGATTTAATCTGTTTCATTGAAGCTGATTGACTGTCGGCCCAATTCACTGGAAAGATAAGAGTTCTTTTTTTCCTTTGGTCAGTCTGCACAAAATAAAAACTGAGCACTTAAGATGCTATAACTGGCAACTTTGACATTGGCATTAACCATTATGTATTTGTATTATCACTTTTTGGTAAATGTAAGTGACTGTCCGTTTTAAACATGGATGTTTTAAATGTTGGTAACTGTAACTATTTGCAGTAAGAGGAAAACTGCAATTAAAGGGGTAGAAATTACAGATTGAATTAGATGATGCAACTGTACCGGGATGCTTTTCTACTCTACAACAATACCAGCCAACAACTGAGACTGTGGCCCCGCAGTCTTCATGTCAGAACGATTCTCCTCACCAATCCTTGGCAGGCTGGATTTTCCTAGAGGCACATTGGGTCCACGGGGCTTCAGAGCCTTGTCAGGTAGAATGTGTCATTCCTTGGAAAATCTTATCCATTGTAGCTTGGGAGATTTTTGGAGAAGACTTCACACCATAGGGCAGTTTTGTGTAGGAGTATAACCCATGTGTGTATTTATCATGAGACTCTCGATGACTTTCTGAATCAACATTGAGCTGTACATAATCACGGATCAAATCCAACTTTGTGAATAACTTGGATCCTGCTAACTCCATGTACAAATCTTGACAGGTTGGCTATAGATACTGCTCATCATCCACTGCCAGTTGATTGTGGCTTTGTAATCCCAACATAGACTTATGATTTTGGCCAACTTGGGCACTATTACAATTGGGGTTGCCCAATAGCTGTAATCAGTTTTCACTGGCACACCATTCATATGAACATATGAATTAGGAGCAGGAGTCGACCACTTGGCCCCTCGATCCTGCCCCACCATTCAATAAGATCATGGCTGATCTGATTGTAACCTCAACTTCACATTCCTGCCTACCCCCAATAACCTTTCACCCCCTTGCTTATCAAAAATCTATCTACCTCTGCCTTAAAAATATTCAAAGACTCTGCTTCCACCGCCTTTTGAGGAAGAGAGCTCCAAAGACTCACAATCCTCCAAGAGAAAAATTTCTCCTCGTCTCTGTCTTAAATGGGCGACCCCTTATTTTTAAATAGCACCCTTAGTTCTGGATATTTTTAATGTCTTCAGTTCTAATGTGTCTTCAGGGGATGTTGAATGGTATATCTGAGACTCTCTCCCAGGCAGCAGTCAGACTGAATCTGCGAGTGTTTGGGGAAAGTCAATGACAACAAGAACTGCTTATGTTTATATAGCACCTTTGACAGTGTATAACATCCCAAGGCTTTTCACAGGAGCATTATCACGCCACAAAAGGAGAATATTAGGACAGGTGACTCAAAAGCTGAGTCAAAGATGTAGGTTTTTGGGAGCATCTTAAAAGAGGAAATAGAGGCGGAGAGGCAGAGAGGTTGAGGGAGGGAATTTCCAGCTCAGGACCCTCGCAGCTGAAGGCACGGCAACGAATGATGGGATGATGAAAATGGAGAATATATGAGGTCAGATTTGGATGAATGCGGAGATCTGAGGGTTATAGAGTTGGTGGACGTTACAGAGACGGGGAGGGACATGGCCAAGGAAAGCTTTTGAAACAATGATGAGAATTATAAAACATGAGACATTGCTGGATTTACATAACTCAAGACCACAGAAGACTAACGATGAGATGGTGGCATAGTGGTAATGTTACTGGTCTAGTCACACAGAGGTCCCAACTAATGCTCTGGGGACATGAGTTCAAATCCCACCATAGCAGCTGGTGGAATTTAAATTCAGTTAATTAACAAATCTGGAATTAAAAACTATTCTCAGTAATGGTGACTATGAAACTACTGGATTGTTGTAAAAACCTATCTGGTTCACTAATGCCATTTGAGGAAGAAAATCTGTCCTTACCTGGTCATGCCTATATGTGACTCCTGTCCCACACCAGATTAATTGAGCAACAGCCTGACATAGTCATACTCACCAAATTATACCATGTAGCCAACGTCCCAGACACCTCCATCCCCATCCCTGGGTTTGTCCTGTCCCACCAGAGATGCTGGCACAGTGGTATAAAGTCAAGAGGGAGTGGCTCTGGGAGTCCTCAACATTCACTCCAGACCCCACAAAGTCTCAGGGCATCAAATCCAACATGGGCAAGGAAACCTCCTGCTGATTACCACCATCAGCCCCCACTCAGCTGATGAATCCGTACTTCTCCATGCTGAACACCATTTGGAAGAAGCACTGAGGTTGGCAAGGCACTGAATGTACTCTGGGTGGGGGACTTCAATGCCCATCACCAAGAGCTACACAGTTGCGCCACTGCTGGCCAAGTCCTGAAGGACATAACTGCCAGAGTGGGCCTGTGGCTCACGGTGAGGGAACCAAAAAGAGGTAAAAAACTGCTACTCCTCGCCCTCACCAATCTACCTGTTGCTGGTGCATTTGTACATGACAGTATTGGTAGGAGTGACTGCCACACGGCCCTTGTGAAGATGACGACCTGACTTCACATTGAGGATACCGTCCATGGTGTGGTGTGACATTACCACTGTACTAAATGGGATAGATTCAGAACAGATCTAGCAGCTCAAAACTGGGGATCCATGAGGTGCTGCGGACCATCAGCATTAGCAGCATTGCATGCAGCCACAATTTGTAACCTCATGACCCACCATATCACTCACTCTACTATTATCACCAAGCCAGGTGATCAACCCTGGTTCAATGAACAGTGCAGGAGAGCATGCCTGGTGCAGCTCCAGGTATAACAAAAAATGAGATGTAAACCCGGTGAAGCTACAACACATCACTACATGCATGCCAAACAGCAGAAGCAGCATACAATAGACAGAGCAAAGTGATCCCACAATGACTGAACCAGATCAAAGCTCTGCAGTCCTGCCACATCCATTTGTGAATGGTGGTAGACCATTAGCAATGTAACAGCAGAGGATGCTCCACAAACACCCCCATCCTCAGTTATAGGGGAGCCCAGCACATCAGTGCAAGAGACAGGCTGAATCATTTGCAACCATCTTCAGCCAGAAGTACCAAAGTGGATGATCCATCTCAGCCTCCTCCTGAGGTCCCCAGCATCACCGAGGCCTATCAAACTTATCACCTTTGTAAGATTATTAGGTCACTGCAAGCTACTAACCAGAGTACTAATTGTTAAAGTCTAGCAATTATAAATTTACAAATGGCTTATTACCATAAACTAGCATTTAGCTTTATTCAAAACCCTTCTTTGTAGTATGATAATGTGGAAAAACTGAGGAAATATGGCTCAATATAGACAAAATAAAAGCATTGAGATAAAAGCAATCAGCACAAAGACCCTTTTTTGTGTCCAACTTGTGTAAATCAGAAATGTTAGCAAACATCACAGAACGATCCTTGTTTGTTTCTGGAATGCATCCTTTAATACAAGACTAATCACTGATTGGAAGAGGGGAGGGTTAACTGTAAAGCTGCCAGGATAAATTGAATCCTGACTTTGCTACTGCACAGCAGAGAAGTTTGAACAACGACAAGAGAAACTATGAGAGAGAGAAAGAGAACCAAAAACTTGAGGACTCAAAGCTGCAAGAGAAATAGTCATGTGCTCTGCCGTCCAGTCTCTAATACAGGTAGTATCTGTGTTAGACTGTTAATTACTGCCTGAGTTTGTGACTATGGTTTATGTGAGAATTTAACAGACTTGTCCTTACCTTAATCTCAATAAAGTTGATTCATAAAAAGCTGTTGTGCTGCCAAGTCTGTTCCCACCTTAGAACAGTGTGAAAAAACACCCCGATGTTATCAAATCTTACACCTTCTTCTTGAAGACAATGTAGAACTGCTTTGACTATTTGGAATATTGTGTGCAATTCTGGTCACCACACTACGAGAAGGATGTGGAGGCTTTGGAGAGGGTACAGAAGAGGTTTACCAGATGTTGCGTGGTCTGGAGGGTATTAGCTATGAGGAGAGGTTAGATAAATTCAAATTGTTTTCACTGGAACGGAGGTGGAGGAGCGACATGATAGGGGTTTACAAAGTTATGAGTGGCATGGACAGAGTGGATAGTCAGAAGCTTTTTCCCAGGGTGGAACAGTCAGTTCCTAAAGGACATAGGTTTAAGGTGCGAGGGGCAAAGTTTAGAGGGGAAGTGCGAGGCAAGTTTTTTACACAGAGGGTGGTGAGTGCCTGGAACTTGCTGCTGGGGGAGGTGGTGGAAGCAGATACGAGAGCGACGTTTAAGAGGCACCTTGACAAATACATGAATAGGATGGGAATAGAGGGATACGGACACCGGAAGTGCAGAAAGTTTTAGTTTAGACAGGCATCAAGATCGGCGCAGGCTTGGAGGGCCGAATGGCCTGTTCCTGTGCTGTACTGTTCTTTGTCTCTCTGATTCGCTGTGGACCAAGATATCGTCCATGTGACAAATCGCCCATTTTAGACCTTGTAGAATATTAGACATGGTCCTTTGGAAGATTTCTGGTGCTGATGTTATACCGAATGGTAAGGATTGATGTAACTTCTTCTGATTGGTGTGATGAATGTTGTAAGCAAGTTTGATTTCTCGTCCAATGGACGTTGCCAAAAGGTGCTGTTCTTGTCAAGTATTGTGAACGTTAGGCTTTTTTACACCCCTTCAGGCAGTGTGTTCCAGATTCCAACCACCCTCTGGGTTAAAATGTTTTTCCTCAAATCCCCTCTAAACCTCCTGCTCCTTCCCTTAAATCTATGCCCCCTGGTTATTGACACCTCCGCTAAGGGAAAAGGTTTCTTCTTATCTACCCTATCTATGCCCCTCATATTTGGTATTCCTCAATCAGGTCCCCCCCTCAGCCTTCTCTGCTCTAAGGAGTCCAACTCCAGCCTATCCAGTCTCTCTTCATAGCTGAAATGCTCCAGCCCAGGCAACATCTGGTGAATCTCCTCTGCACCCTCTCCAGTGCAATCACATCCTTCCTATAGTGTGGTGATCAGAATTGTACACAGTACTCCTGCTGTGGCCTAACTAGCGTTTTATACAGCTCCATCACAACCTCCCTGCTCTGATAATTTATGCCTTAGCTAATAAAGGCAAGTATCCCATATGCCTTCCTAACCACCTGAACTGCTTGTGTTGCAGCCTTCAGTGACATATGGACAAGTACACCAATGTCCATCTGACCCTCTGTCCTTCCTAGGGTCCAACCATCCGGGAGTTCCGGACTGGTAAGTATAAAAAACTTACCTCAGGGATTCGTGGCCTACATCCAGGGAGAAGACTCGGAGGGTGGAGTTCCGGACCGGTAAGAATAAAAAACTTACCTCGGGAATTCGTGGCCTACATCCAGGGAGAAGACTCGGAGGGCGGAGTTCCGGACCGATAAATATAAAAATCTTACCTCGGGGATTCGCGGCCTACATCCAGGGAGAAGACTCGGAGGGCGGAGTTCCGGACCGGTAAGTATAAAAACCTTACCTCGGGGATTCGCGGCCTACATTCAGGGAGAGGCCTCGGAGGGCGGAGTTCCAGACTGGTAAGTATAAAAAAACTTCTCTCAGGGATTCGTAGCCTACATCCAGGAAGAAGACTTGGAGGGCGGAGTTCCGGACTGGTAAGTATAAAAAACTTACCTCGGGGATTCGCGGCTTACATCCAGGGAGAAGACTCGGAGGGCGGAGTTCTGGACTGGTAAGTATAAAAAACTTACCTCGGGGATTCGCGGCCTACATCCAGGGAGAAGACTCGGAGGGCGGAGTTCCGGAATGGTAAGTATAAAAAACTTACCTCGGGGATTCGCGGCCTACATCCAGGGAGAAGACTCGGAGGGTGGAGTTCCGGACCGGTAAGAATAAAAAACTTACCTCGGGGATTCGTGGCCTACATCCAGGGAAAAGACTCGGAGGGCGGAGTTCCGGACCGGTACGTATAAAAAACTTACCTCGGGGATTCGCGGCCTACATCCAGGGAGAAGACTCGGAGGGTGGAGTTCCAGACCGATAAGTATAAAAATCTTACCTCGGGGATTCGCGGCCTACATCCAGGGAGAAGACTCGGAGGGTGGAGTTCCGGACTGGTAAGTATAAAAATCTTACCTCGGGAATTCGCGGCCTACATCCAGGGAGAAGACTCGGAGGGTGGAGTTCCAGACCGATAAGTATAAAAATCTTACCTCGGGGATTCGCGGCCTACATCCAGGGAGAAGACTCGGAGGGTGGAGTTCCGGACTGGTAAGTATAAAAATCTTACCTCGGGGATTCGCGGCCTACATCCAGGGAGAAGACTCGGAGGGCGGAGTTCCGGACCGGTAAGTTACCTCGGGTGGAAAAAAAACTGAAAAACAATTTTAAAAACCCTGAAAAAGTGACGTCACAGGAAAGCTGTGACCTGATTGGCTGGGAGGGAATCTGTACTGAATTTGAAAATTAAACATTGATGAAAATTGATTAAAACCCTAATTAACTAATTAATTAATAAGTCGAGTAACTAAACTAGAGGGAGGAGATTACTATATTTAGCATTTAATATTTATAGGAGAAATCTAGCACGAGCGACCAGATAGTTAATTGTAACATAATTTAGTAAGGATTTAATAAGTATTTATTTATTTTAAATCAATTCATTAATTAGTGCTAGAAATGTCAGTTAGAGGGCTGAAGTGCTTCACCTGTGAGATGTGGGAAGTCCGTGACGCTTCCAGCGTTCCGGAGGACTACATCTGCAGGAAGTGTACCCAGTTGCAGCTCCTCACAGACCTCATGGATCGGTTGGAGCAGCAACTGGGTGCACTTAGGAGCATGCAAGTGGCAGAAAATGTCATAGACAGGAGTTTTAAAGAAGTGGTTATACCCAAGGTGCAGGCAGATAGATGGGTGACCACTAGAAGGGGCAGGCAGTCAGTGCAGGAATCCCCTGTGGCTATCCCCCTCTCTAACAAGTATACCGTTTTGGATACTGTTGGGGGGATTGGTCCATCAGGGGAAAACAACAGCAACAGCCAGAGCAGTGGCACCACGGCTGGCACTGTTGTTCAGCAGGGAGGGACAAAACGCAGAAGAGCAATAGTTATAGGGGACTGCAGAGATAGGCACTTCTGTGGACGTGAAAGAGACTCCAGGATGACATATTGCCTCCCTGGTCCCAGGGTCAAGGATGTCTCTGAATGGACAGGGGGCATTCTGAAGGGGGAGGGTGAACAGCCAGAGTTTGTGGTACACATTGGTACCAATGACATAGGCAGGAAGAGTGATGTGGTCCTGCAAGGGGAGTTTAGGGAGTTAGGTGGAAAGTTAAAGGACAGGATCTCTAGGGTTGTAATCTCGGCATTACTCCCTGTGCCACGTGCCAGTGAGGCTAGAAATAGGAAGATAGTGCAGCTGAACACGTGGCTGAACAGCTGGTGTAGAAGGGAGGGTTTCAGATATCTGGATCATTGGGATCTCTTCAGGGACAGGTGGGACCTGTACAAGAAGGATGGGTTGCATCTAAACTGGAGGGGCACAAATATCCTGGCTGCGAGGTTTGCTAGCGTCACTCGGGAGGGTTTAATCTAGTGTGGCAGGGGGTGGGAACCAGAGCAGTAGGACAGCAGGTGAAATAAATGAGGGGGAACTAGTAAATAAGGCCAGTAAGACTAAGAGGAAGAGCAGGCAGGGAGATGTTGCGGAGCACAGCGGGACTGGTGGTCTGAAGTGCATTTGTTTCAATGCGAGAAGTATAACAGGTAAGGCAGATGAACTTAGAGCTTGTATTAGTACTTGGAACTATGATGCTGTCGCTATTACAGAGACTTGGTTGAGGGAAGGACAGGATTGGCAGCTAAATGTTCTGGGATTGAGAAGCTTCAGGCGGGATAGAGGGGGATGTAAAAGGGGTGGGGGAGTTGCATTACTGGTTAAGGAGAATATCACAGCTGTACTGCGGGAGGACACCTCGGAGGAGTCATGCAGCGAGGCAATATGGGTGGAGCTCAGGAATAGGAAGGGTGCAGTCACGATGTTGGGTGTTTTCTACAGGCCTCCCAACAGCCAAAGGGAGGTAGAGGCGAAGATATGTAGCCAGATTTTGGAAAGATGTAAAGGTAACAGGGTTGTTGTGGTGGGTGATTTTAACTTCCGCTATATTGACTGGGACTCACTTAGTGCTAGGGGTTTGGATGGGGCAGAATTTGTAAGGAGCATCCAGGAGGGCTTCTTGAAACAATATGTAGATAGTCCAACTAGGGTTGGGGCTGTACTGGACCTGGTATTGGGGAATGAGCCCGGCCAGGTGGTCGAAGTTTCATTAGGGGAGCATTTCGGGAACAGTGAGCATAATTCCGTAAGTTTTAAGGTACTTGTGGTTAAGGATAAGAGTGGTCCTCGGGTGAAGATGCTAAATTGGGGGAAGGCTAATTATAACAATATTAGGCAGGAACTGAAGAATTTAGATTGGGGACGGCTGTTTGAGGATAAATCAACATCTGACATGTGAGAGTCTTTCAAACGTCAGTTGATTAGAATCCAGGACCAGCATGTTCCTGTGAGGAAGAAGGATAAGTTTGGCAATTTTCGGGAACCTTGGATAACGAGGAAGGAACTTAAGCAAGGAGTCAGGAGGGCTAAAAGGGGTCATGAAAAGTCATTGGCAAACAGGGTTAAGGAGAATCCCAAGGTTTTTTATATTTATATAAAGAGCAAGAGGGTAACCAGGGAAAGGGTTGGCCCACTCAAGGACAGAGGAGGGAATCTATGTGTGGAGCCAGAAGAAATGGGCGAGGTACTAAATGAGTACTTTGCATCAGTATTCACCAAAGAGAAGGACTTGGTGGATGATGAGCCAAGGGAAGGGAGTGTAGATAGTCTTGGTCATGTCATTATCAAAAAGGAGGAAGTGTTGGTTGTCTTGCAAAGCAGTAAGGTAGATATGTCCCCAGGGCCTGATGGGATCTACCCCAGAATACTGAGGGAGGCAAGGGAAGAAATTGCTGGGGCCTTGACAGAAATCTTTGTATCCTCATTGGCTACGGGTGAGGTCCCGGAGGACTGGAGAATAGCCAATGTTGTTCCTTTGTTTAAGAAGGGTAGCAAAGATAATCCAGGAAATTATAGGCCAGTGAGCCTTACGTCAGTGGTAGGGAAATTATTGGAGAGGATTCTTCGAGACAGGATTTACTCCCATTTGGAAACAAATGAACTTATTAGCGAGAGGCAACATGGTTTGGTGAATGGGAGGTCGTGTCTCACTAACTTGATTGAGTTTTTTGAGGAAGTGATGAAGATGATTGATGCAGGAAGGGCAGTGGATGTTGTTTCTATGGACTTCAGTAAAGCCTTTGACAAGGTCCCTCATGGCAGACTGGTACAAAAGATGAAGTCACACGGGATCAGAGGTGAGCTGGCAAGATGGATACAGACTGGCTTGGTCATAGAAGACAGAGGGTAGCAGTGGAAGGGTGCTTTTCTGAATGGAGGGCTGTGACTAGTGGTGTTCTGCAGGGATCAGTGCTGGGACCTTTGCTGTTTGTAGTATATATAAATGATTTGGAGGAAAATGTAGCTGGTCTGATTAGTAAGTTTGCGGACGACATAAAGGTTGGTGGAGTTGCGGATAATGATGAGGATTGTCGGAGGATACAGCAGGATATAGATTGGTTGGTGACTTGGGCGGAGAAATGGCAGATGGAGTTTAATCCGGACAAATGTGCGGTAATGCATTTTGGAAGATCTAATACAGGTGGGAAGTATACAGTAAATGGTAGAACCCTTCGGAGTATTGATAGGCAGAGAGAACTGGGCATACAGGTCCACAGGTCACTGGAAGTGGCAACGCAGATAGATATGGTAGTCAAGAAGGCATACGGCATGCTTGCCTTCATCGGTCGGGGCACAGAGTATAAAAATTGGCAAGTCATGCTGCAGCTGTACAGAACTTTCGTTAGGCCACACTTAGAATATTGCGTACAATTCTGGTCGCCACACTACCAGAAGGACGTGGAGGCTTTGGAGAGGGTACAGAAGAGGTTTAACGGGATGTTGCCTGGTCTGGAGGACATTAGCTATGAGGAGAGGTTGGATAAACTTGGATTGTTTTCACTGGAACGACGGAGGTGGAGGGGCGACATGATAGAGGTTTACAAAGTTATGAGTGGCATGGACAGAGTGGATAGTCAGAAGCTTTTACCCAGGTTGGAACAATGAGTTACTGGGGGACATAGGTTTAAGGTGTGAGGGGCAAGGTTTAGAGGGGATGTGCGAGGCAAGTTCTTTACACAGAGGGTGGTGAGTGCCTGGAACTTGCTGCCGGGGGAGGTGGTGGAAGCAGGTACGATAGCGACGTTTAAGAGGCATCTTGACAAACACATGAATAGGTTGGGAATAGAGGGATATGGGCCCCGGAAGTGCAGAAGGTTTTAGTTTAGGGAGGCATCAAGATTGGCGCAGGCTTGGAGGGGCGAATGGCCTGTTCCTGTGCTGTACTGTTCTTTGTTCTTTTGCATATTCCCTTGCCTTATTAGTCCTCCAAAAATGCATCTCCTCACACTTCTCAGGATTAAATTCCATTTGCCACTGCTCTGCCCATCTTACCAGCCTATCTATATCGTCCTGTAATCTCAGGCTTTCCTTCTCACTACTAACGACACCAACAATTTTTGTGTCATCTGCGAACTTACCTATCATACCTCCTCTATTCATGTCGAAATCATTAATATACATTACAAACAGCAAGGGTCCCAGCACTGATCCCTTCAGTACACCACTGGCCACAGGCTTCCAATCGAATTAACAACCCTCGACCATCACACTCTGCCTCCTGGCACGAAGCCAAGTTTGGATTCAATTTGCCAAATTGTCCTGGAGGGCTCTTACCTTCTTAACCAATCTCACATGTGGGACCTTATCAAAAGCCTGACTGAAGTCCATGTAGACTACATTAATTGCTTTACCCTCATCTACACACCTAGTCACCTCCTTGAAAAATTCAATCAAGTTTGTTAGAAATGATCTCTCCTGGGAAAGCCATGCTGAATATCCTTGATCAATCCCTGCCTCTCCAAGTGGAGATTAATCTTATCCCTCAGAATTTTTTCCAATACTTTCCCAACCACTGATGTTAGACTCATTGGCCTGTAATTACCTTGTTTATCCCTGCTACCCTTCTTGAATAATGGTACCACATTCGCTGCCCTCCAGTCCTCTGGTACCTCTCCTGTGGCCAGAGAGGATTTGAAAATTTGTGTCAGAGCCCTTGCTATCTCCTCCCTTGCCTCACATACATCTCATCTGGGCCTGAGGATTTATCCACTTTTATGCCCGCTAAAACAGCTAATACCTCCTCCCTTTCAATGCTAATTTATTCGAATATATCACAAACCCTCTCCCTGATCTGTACACCTACATCGTCCTTCTCCATAGTGAACACAGATGAAAAGTCATCATTTAAAACCTCACCTACATCCTCCGGCTCCACACACAGATTGCCACTTTGGTCCCTAATGGGCCCTACTCTTTCCCTGGTTATTCTCTTGCCCTTAATATACTTAAAAAAGGCTTTAGGATTTTCCTTTATCTTGCTCGCTAGTGTTTTTTCATTCCCCCTTTTCACTGTCCTATTACTTTTTTAAGTACCCCCCCATACTTTCTATACCCCTCTAGGGCCTCTGCTGTTTTCAGCCCCCTGAATCTGCCATAAACCTCCTTTTTTTGCCTTATCCAATCCCCTATATCCCTTGACATCCAGTGTTCCCTGGACTTGTTTGTCCTACCCTTCACTTTTACAGGAACATGTTGGCCCTCAACGCTCGCTATTTCCTTTTTGAATGACTCACACTGGTCTGATGTAGACCTTCTGCAAGTAGCTACTCCTAGTCCACTTTGGCCAGATCCCGTTTCATCATATTGAAATCAGCCATCCCCCAATTCAGTATCTTTATTTCCGGTCCATTTTGTCCTTTTCCATAACTGCCTTAAATCTTAGAGTTATGGTCACTATTCCTGAAATGCACCCCCACTGACACTCAGAGGAATGCAACAAGAGCCAGGTCTGTGGCACCTTCACCAGAAACAGATCCAGTGATCCAGGAAACTAAAGCCCTCCCTCCTGCACCATGTCTTCATCCACGCATTCATCTGCTCTATCCTCCTGTTCTTATACTCACTAGCATGTGGCACCAGGAGTAATCCAGAGATAACAACCATTGAGGTCCTGCTTTTTAATCGCTACCTAGCTCCCTAAATACTTGTTCAGGACCTCAACCCTCTTTCTATCTATGCCGTTGGTACCAATGTGAACCACAACCTCTGACTGTTCACCCTTGCCTTTCAGAATGTCCTGCAGCCGCTCTGTGACATCCTTGACCCTAGCACCAGCGAGGCAACATACATCCTGGAGTTATGTTTGTGGCTGCAGAAACAACTATCTGTACCCCTTACGATAGAATCGCATATCACTATAGCCCTGCCACTCTTTTTACTCCCCTCCTGTGCAGCTGAGCCACCCATGGTGCCACAGACTTGGCTCTTGCTGCATTCCCCTGAGATGCTATCTTCCCCAACAGTATTCAAAGCGGAATATCTGTTAGAGAGGGAGATGGACCCAGCGGACTCCTGCACTACCTGTCCAGTTCTTATACTTTTCCTGGTGGTCACACATTTCCTTTCTCTCTGAGCAGTCTTTACCTACGGTATGACCACCTCCCTGTACGTGCTATCCACGATGATCTCAGCCTCACAGATGCTCCACAGTGTCACCAGCCACTGCTCCAGATCGGAAATGCAGATTTCGAGGAGCTGCAGCTGGAGACACTTCCTGCACACGTGTTCACCCTAGACACTTGAAGTGTCCCTGACTTCCCACATTGCACAGGAGGAGCTTTCCACATTGCGGAGCTGCCCTGTCATGACGTACCCTTAATTTACTCAAAAAAAATTGAGATTATTTACAGTGGGGACCTTGATTCCCTAAAAATCACTACTTATTATATGAAAAAAATTATTAATAATTAGTAGTAATTATTCATAAATTACACTTCTTAAGAACAAAACACACACTTTAGTAGTACTAACCTTATCACTTCTAAGGACCCACATCTGTGGGTCTCTCTGGATCCACAGTGCTGACAGGGTTTCCTGATGTCTTGCACCCTCTCACCTGTGTGAACCTTCTTCTCTACAGTGTTTTTTCCCTTCTTGGGCTCGAGGAACTGTACCATCGTCAGATTCTTTCCATTTCAAGGCTTCTCTTCAGCCTGCAGGATGGCTCTATTTCGTCTTCTGACTTCTGCCTGTTGCACAATCTGAATCGCTTTCTCCAGAGTGATGTCCTCTTTTGACTGTAAGAGATCTGATAAAGATTTATCAGCTTGTCCCACAACTATACAGTCTCTCATCAATTCAGATTAGGTGCTCCTTGCTCACATCATTCAGTCAATCTATACACATCATTAATGAAAGCATCCACTGATTCACCTGGCTGTGAATCCTTTTCTTGGACAGATTCAGGATTTTCTGGCGGGTTTTCAAAAAATAAGCTGGAACCGGCTGAAAGGCCCTGAATCTGTGTGAAGTTCAGAAGCCACTGTTCCCGCTCCCAGCACCTGTCAGCTGTGAGAGTGGAGGGAAGCAGGTTGAGCGGAGATGGTGAGGCAGGAGCCACAAGGCGTAAAGAATAAGTGTCATCTCTGCTATTGCAGCCATATGAAACTGAAGGAAATGGTGTGAACTCATATGAAGCACATGCTTAAAGTGCCTCTTATTGTGTCTCCACTGCAGGTGCCCAAACCCGGGTCACGAAATCCGCGAGGCCCAAGAATCCTCTTCTAGGGAGGAAGATGAAGCCAATGTCCCAGAGGGTGCACCGTCGCCTGCCTCTTCTTCTACCTCCACCAGCGCCGCTACATCCACACAGTCTGTGAGGGGGGTTATGATTAGAATCTGGGTACAAGCTGGTGTTCACAGCACAGACACGTCCCAGCAGCTGAGGGAGCATGTGCCAGCTGGGTTCCCTGGCAATTGGAGGAGTGCTGGGGAAGAAGCCCCAGCACAGCCCCACGCTCATGATGATCCTGTTATAAAAACAAGAAATGGTGGAACCACTCAGCAGGTCTGACAGCATCTGTGGAAAGAGAAGCAGAGTTAACGTTTCGGGTCAGTGACCCTTCTTTGGAACTTTCTTCTGAAGAAGGGTCACTGACCCGAAACGTTAACTCTGCTTCTCTTTTCACAGATGCTGCCAGACCTGCTGAGTGGTTCCAGCATTTCTTGTTTTTATTTCAGATTTCCAGCATCCGCAGTATTTTGCTTTTATGATCCTCTGTTAGTTGCTCGGAGGAGTCTGCTGGATGTGACGCAAAACCATGGGAAAATATGTCGGAGATGCCTGAAGTCATGCATGGGCTTTGCGTGTGTCTGGAGGAATCCATGCAAGCCATGACATCTGTCATGTCCGGGGCATCTAAATGTATAGCTTCCTCAGTTGACAGTTTGGCGAGCTCCATGACGAGTCTGGTTCAGCACTCGAGCCATATGTGATCTGACCTGCACTCCATCAACTAAGCGAGAGGGGGACGAGGAACCTGGACCTCCCTAGGGGTGCTCCTTCCCCTCAGGGAGACAGGCAGGTGCCATGGTGCACACAGATGGAGGAGGAGTGCATGCCAGCTGCACCTGGACTCTCCTCTCAGGAAGCCCACAGGTTAAGCGGCGTCTCATCCTCCCCCCGATATTGACCCCCTTACCTCCAGCAGGTGAGCCCACGGGGGTTACTCAATCACCCTTGCTGCAGACCCCCAGTAGGATGGAGCCACCAAGACCCCGTGCCTCCAGAGGACGCCTGCCATGGTCATCCAGAGCAGTGGGGCAGTGCACTGAGCAGACTGCCTCCACCTCAGCTGTTAATGTCAGGGCTGCACCGAGACATAGTGGTAGGAAACGTAAGCAGAAACAGTTTTGAGCATGAAGGTGGCACAGGTGCTGTAAATATTGTGCACATTTTGTTCAATTTTCTATACATATTTATTTAGTTTAATATTTGATGGACTCTCGTCAGTCATTTGCTTGGTTTCATTTGAAAAGATAAATGTTTATTGGAGGTGATTGACAGCAATACATTGTTACATTTCAGAAAGTGTCCAGTGTCCATTTTCCAGTTTGATGTAAGTCTTCAGTCCTCAATGTTGGCTGTATCTCATTTGCATATTTTTCAATTGTAAATCGATCAACATGCCTTCCATTCATGTTTCTGTGGTCACACTCTTACTTTCCTTGCATTGTTGTATTTTCGGTTCCATTGTAGCCCAGACAAAATTAGATCTGCCGGTCACATCAAAGTGCTGCAACATTGTAGCT
Source organism: Heterodontus francisci (assembly GCF_036365525.1). Taxonomy (NCBI): domain Eukaryota; kingdom Metazoa; phylum Chordata; class Chondrichthyes; order Heterodontiformes; family Heterodontidae; genus Heterodontus; species Heterodontus francisci. The sequence continues at coordinate 14,411,593 of NC_090380.1, read as the reverse complement.
TCCTATGGGCTGGATTTTGTGCTGGAGGCAGGGAAGCTGGAATCGGGCTGAAAAGGCGGGGGGAACATCACCTCTGTCTTTTCACCCCCCACCAGAGCAATCGTCCGGTCTTTTTTAGTCAAAGTTTTAGGAGGTAGGATCCCCGACCCTTGAAAGACTTTTAGACTCTGGAACCCCAGAGAAGAGGTAGGTGAGGTGGGTCACCGGGGCCAGTGCGGAAGACCCCAGCGAGGGGGGGTGGTCTTGCAGTCCAGGTCGAGGGAGCTCCTGGGGGGTCAATTGCTCCCCGATGGGGGTCCTCCATGTGCCACAAATTGACCATGAAGGAGGGACCAATCCCAAAGCCCGCAGGGAGGACACCTCATTTGACACGTTGCGGAGGCCTCCCCCGCCGCTGGTACGATCCCAGCAGCAGCAGGAAGAGGCCCTTAATTAAACCTTTAATAGAGCACTGAAGGGCCTCAATTTGCCTCTGGGCGGAAAGGCTCTCTTCGGCCTCTCCTGCTCCCGGGAGGATCACGAGTCGATGAGTAGGTGACGGGGAGGTGGCGGGCCCTCCGTCCTGCTGCCTCCACCACTACCCGACGTGATCTTCCTTGCCTCCCCACCTCCAATCCCGCCTCGAGGGTTCCTGTAAAATCCCGCCCTATATGTGCGGGTTAATGCCTTGATGCAGTAAAATATTTTCAGTGGAGACGCAAGTCACTTTTAATGAAGTGAATAACATCCAGGCTGTTTGGCACATCTCCACTGCAGGTTCATGTGTTGTTGTTAGAAGAGCCCTGTACAGCAATGATTAAGACCTCAGGTGTATGTGAACATATTTGGAGAATGTTTGTTTGCTCCTAAAAATGTTTCTTTTTGAAGGGACTTATTGTTGGCTGAAACGTGGAAATGTGAGCTTTTCCCTGATGTCCCTTGCATGTCTCTCCATGACCCTTCTATCTATAATGGCATTGTTTACATTGTTGTCCTCCTCCTCACCCTCTTCACAGTCACCCTCATCTCAGGAGGACTGGTGTTCCTCCTGTTCCTCCGCCTATAGAACATTGCCCTGTCTAATTGTCAGGTTGTGTAATGCACAGCAGACAATGATTATTTGTCAGACCCTCTTTAGCGTATCATGAAGAGTTCCTCCAGACCAGTGAAGGTAACGTAAGCACATTTTCACTATGTTAATGGTGTTTTCGATCATGGCTCTGGTGGATATGTGAGCAGCACTGCATCTCTCTTCAGCTGCACTTTGGAGATGCTGCACTGGTGTCATCAACCATGTATAAAGTGGGTGACCCTTGTCACCCAGGACCCAGCCGTTCACTTCAGCCTCTTCATCTCAAACTCCTGGCAGCTGTGATTTCCTCAAAATGGATGAGTCGTGACAGCTCCTTGGGAAATGTATGCAAACCTGCAATAATTTTCTCCTGTGGTCACAAACCAGTTGTATGTTCAAAGATTATAAGCCTTTGCCATTCACAAATGCAGCAGGCTGCTCCCAGGGAGTTGTAATTGTCACATGAGGGCAGTCAATCACCCCTTGCACTCTAGGGAAACCAGTGATGGTGCTGAGGTCAGCAGACCTTGCTGCATGACTGCCCCGTCTACAGGTAAGTAGATGAACTCATTGGCATGACGAAACAGTATATTGGTCACCTCTAAGATACACCTATGGGTCGCAGACTGTGATATGCCACATATGTCGCCCATTGATCCCCGGAAGTTTCCGCAAGCCAAATATTTAATGCAGCATCACCTTGAGGACAAGAGGCATGGGATTCCCATCAAACCCAAACGGTTACAGGTCATGCTGCAGGATCCTACAAATTTCAGAGACCATTTCAAGTGACATCCTTCAGCATCTCTGACATTGTCTCTCTGACATTTGAAGGTGATTTGTCCTTGTCCTGAGGATGTGATGATGTGCCAGCGCCCGTCTTCAATAATGTCATTCCTGGATGTTGTCATTTGCAGCATTTCTTCTCCTTGTTGCTGGTGTTCAGGCATCATGCATTGAGGGAAAAGAGACATCCTTAGTCACTCCCTCTGCTCATCTTCCCATGGTATTGGACAAATTGGATACATGACACCAATGTCGCTGCAGCTTTGCAAATAATGAAATGAGCAGAATGTTCAAATTCAGCCTTCTGCTGCCAGTCAGCTGAACCATCGTGCAGTTCTCATTTCTGGACATTAAAATTACAGCCAGGTTGAGTCTCCATCCACCATCATTTATCTCCTCCCACTCACCTTGCAATCCTCCACGTTGTTTTCATTATCCCTCGAGAAAATTGTGTGTGTACAATTTAAGGCAAGTCTCCCCACCTTCCAACCGCGTCCTGTCACCTTCCAGTTTGAGCCCATCACCCTTGGCCCACCCAATCTAACCATAACCTTTTCCTCCGTGACCATTGAACATCCACCCGTTCCCTTGAACAGTGTCACAATTAATTTATTTATGCCATCCCTCCCCCCTTTTCCTACTCTCGTTGCCATGGAAATACCTACTCTGACCCTTGATCCTCCTGAAATCCACCTGAATATTACTGCTGAGACCCGTTCCCCTCCCTATGATGCCTTAGAATACCCGACCCTAAATCTCCACCTGCCCCCTCACAGAATCCAATTGCCCCCATTGACTGTGACTGTTCCATCTGCCAGCCAGCATCCTCAATTCACTCCACAGGTCCCGACATTGACAGCACTCATCCCTCCCTTCAGGTCCCTCATGACCATCTGTTCATTGTCATACTCAAATCAACTCACCACCACCACAGCTGTCCAGATCCAGCTTCAGCAGCTAAAAAACCACTACACACCCTGGACACTCCACTCCTCCCTCCCCTGCTCCTCCATGTACCAGGTAAACCCATCCTGTCCTCCCCTTCTCCATCCCCTGCTCCTCCATGCACCAGGTAAACCCATCCTGTCCTCCCCTTCTCCCTCCCCTGCTCCTCCATGCACCAGGTAACCTCACCCTGTCCTCCCCTTCTCCCTCCCCTGCTCCTCCATGCACCAGGTAACCTCACCCTGTCCTCCCCTTCTCCCTCCCCTGCTTCTCCATGCACCAGGTAACCCCATCCTGTCCATCCCATCTCCCTCCCCTGCTCCTCCATGCACCAGGTAAACCCATCCTGTCCTCCGCTTCTCCCTCCCCTGCTCCTCCATGCTCCAGGTAACCCCATCCTGTCCTCCCCTTCTCCCTCCCCTGCTCCTCCATGCACCAGGTAACCCCATCCTGTCCTCAGCTGCTCCCTCCCCTGCTCCTCCATGCCCCAGGTAATCCCACCCTGCCCTCACCTTCTCCCTCCCCTGGTCCTCCATGCACCAGGTAACCTTATCCTGTCCTCCCCTCCTCCCTCCCCTGCTCCTCCATGCACCAGGTAACCTCATCCTGTCCTCCCCTTCTCCCTCCCCTGCTCCACCATGCACCAGGTAACCCCACCCTGTCCTCCCCTTCTCCCTCCCCTGCTCCTCCATGCACCAGGTAACCCCATCCTGTCCATCCCATCTCCCTCCCCTGCTCCTCCATGCACCAGGTAAACCCATCCTGTCCTCCGCTTCTCCCTCCCCTGCTCCTCCATGCTCCAGGTAACCCCATCCTGTCCTCCCCTTCTCCCTCCCCTGCTCCTCCATGCACCAGGTAACCCCATCCTGTCCTCAGCTGCTCCCTCCCCTGCTCCTCCATGCCCCAGGTAATCCCACCCTGCCCTCACCTTCTCCCTCCCCTGGTCCTCCATGCACCAGGTAACCTTATCCTGTCCTCCCCTCCTCCCTCCCCTGCTCCTCCATGCACCAGGTAACCTCATCCTGTCCTCCCCTTCTCCCTCCCCTGCTCCTCCATGCACCAGGTAACCTCATCCACTCCTCCCCTTCTCCCTCCCCTGCTCCTCCATGCACCAGGTAATCCCACCCTGTCCTCCTCTTCGCCCGCCCCTGCTGCTCCATGCACCAGGTAATCCCATCCTGTCCTCCCCTTCTCCCTCCCCTGCTCCTCAGTGCACCAGGTAACCTCACCCTCCTCCCCTTCTCCCTCCCCTGCTCCTCCATGCAACAGGTAAACCCATCCTGTCCTCCCCTTCTCCCTCCCCTGCTCCTCCATGCACCAGGTAACCCCATCCTGTCCTCCCCTTCTCCCTCCCCTGCTCCTCAGTGCACCAGGTCACCTCACCCTCCTCCCCTTCTCCCTCCCCTGCTCCTCCATGCACCAGGTAAACCCATCCTGTCCTCCCCTTCTCCCTCCCCTGCTCCTCCATGCACCAGGTAACCCCATCCTGTCCTCCCCTTCTCCCTCCCCTGCTCCTCCATGTACCAGGTAATTCCAACCTGCCCTCCCCTTCTCCCTCCCCTGCTCCTCCATGCACCAGGTAACCTCATCCACTCCTCCCCTTCTCCCTCCACTGCTCCTCCATACACCAGGTAACCTCATCCTGTCCTCCTCTTCTCCCTCCCCTGCTCCTCCATGCAACAGGTAACCTCACCCTGTCCTCCCCTTCTACCTCCCCTGCTCCTCCATGCACCAGGTAATCCCACCCTGTCCTCCCCTTCTCCCTCCCTTGCTCCACCATGCACCAGGTACCTTATCCTGTCCTCCCCTTCTCCCTCCCCTGCTCCTCCATGCAACAGATAACCTCACCCTGTCCTCCCCTTCTCCCTCCCCTGCTCCTCCATGCACCAGGTAACCTCATCCTGTCCTCCCCTTCTCCCTCCCCTGCTCCTCCATGCAACAGATAACCTCACCCTCCTCCCCTTCTCCCTCCCCTGCTCCTCCATGCACCAGGTAACCTTATCCTGTCCTCCCCTTCTCCCTCCCCTGCTCCTCCATGCACCAGGTACCCTCACCATGTCCTCCCCATCTCCCTCCCCTGCTCCTCCATGGAACAGGTAACCTCACCCTGTCCTCCCCTTCTCCCTCCCCTGCTCCTCCATGCACCAGGTAATCCCACCCTGTCCTCCCCTTCGCCCGCCCCTGCTCCTCCATGCACCAGGTAATCCCATCCTGTCCTCCCCTTCTCCCTCCCCTGCTCCTCAGTGCACCAGGTAACCTCACCCTGCTCCCCTTCTCCCTCCCCTGCTCCTCCATGCACCAGGTAACCCCATCCTGTCCTCAGCTGCTCCCTCCCCTGCTCCTCCATGCCCCAGGCAATCCCACCCTGTCCTCCCCTTCTCCCTCCCCTGCTCCTCCATGCACCAGGTAACCTTATCCTGTCCTCCCCTTCTCCCTCCCCTGCTCCTCCATGCACCAGGTAATCCAACCCTGTCCTCCCCTTCGCCCGCCCCTGCTCCTCCATGCACCAGGTAATCCCACCCTGTCCTCCCTTTCTCCCTCCCCTGCTCCTCCATGCACCAGGTAACCTCATCCTGTCCTCCCCTTCTCCCTCCCCTGCTCCTCCATGCACCAGGTAATCCCACCCTGTCCTCCCCTTCTCACTCCCCTGCTCCTTTATGCACCAGGTAACCTCACCCTGTCCTCCCCTTCTCACTCCCGTGCTCCTCCATGCACCAGGTAACCTCATCCACTCCTCCCCTTCTCCCTCCCCTGCTCCTCCATGCACCAGGTAACCTCACCCCGTCCTCCCCTTCTCCCTCCCCTGCTCCTCCATGCAACAGGTAACCTCTTCCTGTCCTCCCCTTCTCCCTCCCCTGCTCCTCCATGCAACAGGTAACCTCTTCCTGTCCACCCCTTCTCCCTCCCCTGCTCCTCCATGCACCAGGTAATCCCATCCTGTCCTCCCCTTCTCCCTCCCCTGCTCCTCCATGCACCAGGTAACCTCACCGTCCTCCCCTTCTCCCTCCCCTGCTCCTCCATGCACCAGGTAAACCCACCCTGTCCTCCCCTTCGCCCGCCCCTGCTCCTCTATGCACCAGGTAACCCCATCCTGTCCTCCCCTTCTCCCTCCCCTGCTCCTCCATGCACCAGGTAACCTCATCCTGCCCTCCCCTTCTCCCTCCCCTGCTCCTCCATGCACCAGGTAACCTCATCCTGTCCTCCGCATCTCCCTCCCCTGCTCCTCCATGCACCAGGTAATCCCATCCTGTCCTCACCTGCTCCCTCCCCTGCTCCTCCATGCACCAGGTAACCCCATCCTGTCCTCCCCTTCTCCCTCCCCTGCTCCTCCATGCACCAGGTAATCCCATCCTGTCCTCCCCTTCTCCCTCCCTTGCTCCTCCATGCACCAGGTACCCTCACCCTGTCCTCCCCTTCTCCCTGCCCTGCTCCTCAATGCAGCAGGTAACCTCACCCTGTCCTCCCCTTCTCCCTCCCCTGCTCCTCCATGCACCAGGTAACCTCATCCACTCCTCCCCTTCTCCCTCCCCTGCTCCTCCATGCACCAGGTACCCTCACCCTGTCCTCCCCTTCTCCCTCCCCTGCTCCTCCATGCACCAGGTAACCTCATCCTGTCCTCCCCTTCTCCCTCCCCTGCTCCTCCATGCACCAGGTAACCTCATCCACTCCTCCCATTCCCCCTCCCCTGCTCCTCCATGCAACAGGTAACCTCACCCTGTCCTCCCCTTCTCCCTCCCCTGCTCCTCCATGCACCAGGTAATCCCACCCTGTCCTCCCCTTCGTCTGCCCCTGCTCCTCCATGCACCAGGTAATCCCATCCTGTCCTCCCCTTCTCCCTCCCCTGCTCCTCAGTGCACCAGGTAATGTCACCCTCCTCCCCTTCTCCCTCCCGTGCTCCTCCATGCACCAGGTAACCTCATCCTGTCCTCCCCTTCTCCCTCCCCTGCTCCTCCATGCACCAGGTAACCTCACCCTGTCCTCCCCTTCTCCCTCCCCTGCTCCTCCATGCACCAGGTAACCTCATCCACTCCTCCCCTTCTCCCTCCCCTGCTCCTCCATGCACCAGGTAACCTCATCCCGTCCTCCCCTTCTCCCTCCCCTGCTCCTCCATGCAACAGGTAACCTCACCCTGTCCTCCCCTTCTCCCTCCCCTGCTCCTCCATGCACCAGGTAATCCCACCCTGTCCTCCCCTTCGCCCGCCCCTGCTCCTCCATGCACCAGGTAATCCCATCCTGTCCTCCCCTTCTCCCTCCCCTGCTCCTCAGTGCACCAGGTAACCTCACCGTCCTCCCCTTCTCCCTCCCCTGCTCCTCCATGCACCAGGTAAACCCATCCTGTCCTCCCCTTCTCCCTCCCCTGCTCCTCCATGCACCAGGTAACCCCATCCTGTCCTCAGCTGCTCCCTCCCCTGCTCCTCCTTGCCCCAGGTAATCCCACCCTGTCCTCCCCTTCTCACTCCCCTGCTCCTCCATGCACCAGGTAACCTTATCCTGTCCTCCCCTTCTCCCTCCCCTGCTCCTCCTTGCCCCAGGTAATCCCACCCTGTCCTCCCCTTCTCCCTCCCCTGCTCCTCCATGCACCAGGTAACCTCACCCTGTCCTCCCCTTCTCCCTCCCCTGCTCCTCCATGCACCAGGTAACCTTATCCTGTCCTCCCCTTCTCCCTCCCCCGCTCCTCCATGCAACAGGTAACCTCACCCTGTCCTCCCCTTATCCCTCCCCTGCTCCTCCATGCACCAGGTAATTCCACCCTGCCCTCCCCTCCCCTTCTCCCTCCCCTGCTCCTCCATGCACCAGGTAATCCCATCCTGTCCTCACCTTCTCCCTCCCCTGCTCCTCCATGCACCAGGTAACCTTATCCTGTCCTCCCCTTCTCCCTCCCCTGCTCCTCCTTGCCCCAGGTAATCCCACCCTGTCCTCCCCTTCTCCCTCCCCTGCTGCTCCATGCACCAGGTAATCCCACCCTGTCCTCCCCTTCGCCCGCCCCTGCTCCTCCATGCACCAGGTAACCTCATCCTGTCCTCCCCTTCTCCCTCCCCTGCTCCTCCATGCAACAGGTAACCTCACCCTGTCCTCCCCTTATCCCTCCCCTGCTCCTCCATGCACCAGGTAACCTCACCCTGTCCTCCTCTTCTCCCTCCCGTGCTCCTCCATGCACCAGGTAACCCCACCCTGTCCTCCCCTTCTCCCTCCCCTGCTCCTCCATGCACCAGGTAACCTCACCCTGTCCTCCCCTTGTCCCTCCCCTGCTCCTCCATGCACCAGGTAACCCCACCCTGTCCTCCCCTTCTCCCTCCCCTGCTCCTCCATGCACCAGGTAACCTCACCCTGTCCTCCCCTTGTCCCTCCCCTGCTCCTCCATGCACCAGGTAATCCCACCCTGTCCTCTCCTTCTCCCTCCCCTGGTCCTCCATGCACCAGGTAACCTCATCCACTCCTCCCCTTCTCCCTCCACTGCTCCTCCATACACCAGTTAACCTCATCCTGTCCTCCTCTTCTCCCTCCTCTGCTCCTCCATGCAACAGGTAACCTCACCCTGTCCTCCCCTTCTCCCTCCCCTGCTCCTCCATGCCCCAGGTAATCCCACCCTGTCCTCCCCTTCTCCCTCCCCTGCTGCTCCATGTACCAGGTAATTCCACCCTGCCCTCCCCTTCTCCCTCCCCTGCTCCTCCATGCACCAGGTAACCTTATCCTGTCCTCCTCTTCTCCCTCCCCTGCTCCACCATGCACCAGGTAACCTTATCCTGTCCTCCCCTTCTCCCTCCCCTGCTCCTCCATGCACCAGGTACCCTCACCCTGTCCTCCCCTTCTCCCTCCCCTGCTCCTCCATGCACCAGGTAACCTCATCCCGTCCTCCCCATCTCCCTCCCCTGCTCCTCCATGCAACAGGTAACCTCACCCTGTCCTCCCCTTCTCCCTCCCCTGCTCCTCCATGCACCAGGTAACCTCATCCCGTCCTCCCCATCTCCCTCCCCTGCTCCTCCATGCAACAGGTAACCTCACCCTGTCCTCCCCTTCGCCCGCCCCTGCTCCTCCATGCACCAGGTAATCCCATCCTGTCCTCCCCTTCTCCCTCCCCTGCTCCTCCATGCACCAGGTAATCCCAACCTGTCCTCAGCTGCTCCCTCCCCTGCTCCTCCATGCCCCAGGTAATCCCACTCTGTCCTCCCCTTCCCTCTCCCCTGCTCCTCCATGCACCAGGTAATTCCATCCTGTCCTCCCCTTCTCCCTCCCCTGCTCCTCCATGCACCAGGTAACCTCATCCTGTCCTCCCCTTCTCCCTCCCCTGCTCCTCCATGCACCAGGTAACCTCATCCACTCCTCCCCTTCTCCCTCCCCTGCTCCTCCATGCACCAGGTAATCCCATCCTGTCCTCCCCTTCTCCCTCCCCTGCTCCTCCATGCACCAGGTAATCCCATCCTGTCCTCCCCTTCTCCCTCCCCTGCTCCTCCATGCACCAGGTAACCTCATCCTGTCCTCCCCTTCTCCCTCCCCTGCTCCTCCATGCACCAGGTAACCTCATCCACTCCTCCCCTTCTCCCTCCCCTGCTCCTCCATGCAACAGGTAACCTCACCCTGTCCTCCCCTTCTCCCTCCCCTGCTCCTCCATGCACCAGGTAATCCCACCCTGTCCTCCCCTTCGCCCGCCCCTGCTCCTCCATGCACCAGGTAATCCCACCCTGTCCTCCCCTTCTCACTCCCCTGCTCCTTTATGCACCAGGTAACCTCACCCTGTCCTCCCCTTCTCCCTCCCCTGCTCCTCCATGCACCAGGTAATCCCACCCTGTCCTCCCCTTCTCCCTCCCCTGCTCCTCCATGCACCAGGTAACCTCACCCTATCCTCCCCTTCTCCCTCCCGTGCTCCTCCATGCGCCAGGTAACCTCATCCTGTCCTCCCCTTCTCCCTCCCCTGCTCCTCCATGCACCAGGTACCCTCACCCTGTCCTCCCCTTCTCCCTCCCCTGCTCCTCCATGCACCAGGTAATCCCACCCTGTCCTCCCCTTCGCCCGCCCCTGCTCCTCCATGCACCAGGTAATCCCACCCTGTCCTCCCCTTCGCCCGCCCCTGCTCCTCCATGCACCAGGTAACCTTATCCTGTCCTCCCCTTCTCCCTCCCCTGCTCCTCAGTGCACCAGGTAACCTCACCGTCCTCCCCTTCTCCCTCCCCTGCTCCTCCATGCACCAGGTAATCCCACCCTGTCCTCCCCTTCGCCCGCCCCTGCTCCTCCATGCACCAGGTAATCCCACCCTGTCCTCCCCTTCGCCCGCCCCTGCTCCTCCATGCACCAGGTAACCTTATCCTGTCCTCCCCTTCTCTCTCCCCTGCTCCTCAGTGCACCAGGTAATGTCACCCTCCTCCCCTTCTCCCTCCCCTGCTCCTCAGTGCACCAGGTAATGTCACCCTCCTCCCCTTCTCCCTCCCCTGCTCCTCCATGCACCAGGTAACCTCATCCACTCCTCCCCTTCTCCCTCCCCTGCTCCTCCATGCACCAGGTAATCCCACCCTGTCCTCCCCTTCGCCCGCCCCTGCTCCTCCATGCACCAGGTAACCTCATCCTGTCCTCCGCTTCTCCCTCCCCTGCTCCTCCATGCACCAGGTAACCTCACCCTGTCCTCCCCTTCTCCCTCCCCTGCTCCTCCATGCACCAGGTAATCCCATCCTGTCCTCACCTGCTCCCTCCCCTGCTCCTCCATGCACCAGGTAACCCCATCCTGTCCTCCCCTTCTCCCTCCCCTGCTCCTCCATGCACCAGGTAACCTCATCCACTCCTCCCCTTCTCCCTCCCCTGCTCCTCCATGCACCAGGTAACCTCATCCACTCCTCCCCTTCTCCCTCCCCTGCTCCTCCATGCACCAGGTAACCCCACCCTGTCCTCCCCTTCTCCCTCCCCTACTCCTCCATGCAACAGGTAACCTCACCCTGTCCTCCCCTTCTCCCTCCCCTGCTCCTCCATGCACCAGGTAATCCCATCCTGTCCTCCCCTTCTCCCTCCCCTGCTCCTCAGTGCACCAGGTAATGTCACCCTCCTCCCCTTCTCCCTCCCGTGCTCCTCCATGCACCAGGTAACCTCATCCTGTCCTCCCCTTCTCCCTCCCCTGCTCCTCCATGCACCAGGTACCCTCACCCTGTCCTCCCCTTCTCCCTCCCCTGCTCCTCCATGCACCAGGTAACCTCATCCACTCCTCCCCTTCTCCCTCCCCTGCTCCTCCATGCACCAGGTAACCTCATCCCGTCCTCCCCTTCTCCCTCCCCTGCTCCTCCATGCAACAGGTAACCTCACACTGTCCTCCCCTTCTCCCTCCCCTGCTCCTCCATGCACCAGGTAATCCCACCCTGTCCTCCCCTTCTCCCTCCCCTGCTCCTCAGTGCACCAGGTAACCTCACCGTCCTCCCCTTCTCCCTCCCCTGCTCCTCCATGCACCAGGTAAACCCATCCTGTCCTCAGCTGCTCCCTCCCCTGCTCCTCCTTGCCCCAGGTAATCCCACCCTGTCCTCCCCTTCTCCCTCCCCTGCTCCTCCATGCACCAGGTAACCCCATCCTGTCCTCAGCTGCTCCCTCCCCTGCTCCTCCTTGCCCCAGGTAATCCCACCCTGTCCTCCCCTTCTCCCTCCCCTGCTCCTCCATGCACCAGGTAACCTTATCCTGTCCTCCCCTTCTCCCTCCCCTGCTCCTCCATGCACCAGGTAATCCCATCCTGTCCTCCCCTTCTCCCTCCCCTGCTCCTCAGTGCACCAGGTAACCTCACCGTCCTCCCCTTCTCCCTCCCCTGCTGCTCCATGCACCAGGTAATCCCACCCTGTCCTCCCCTTCGCCCGCCCCTGCTGCTCCATGCACCAGGTAACCCCATCCTGTCCTCCCCTTCTCCCTCCCCTGCTCCTCAGTGCACCAGGTAACCTCACCGTCCTCCCCTTCCCCCTCCCCTGCTGCTCCATGCACCAGGTAATCCCATCCTGTCCTCCCCTTCTCCCTCCCCTGCTCCTCCATGCACCAGGTAATTTCACCCTGCCCTCCCCTCCCCTTCTCCCTCCCCTGCTCCTCCATGCACCAGGTAACCTCATCCTGTCCTCCCCTTCTCCCTCCCCTGCTCCTCCATGCACCAGGTACCCTCACTCTGTCCTCCCCTTCTCCCTCCCCTGCTCCTCCATGCACCAGGTAACCTCATCCACTCCTCCCCTTCTCCCTCCCCTGCTCCTCCATGCACCAGGTAACCTCATCCCGTCCTCCCTTCTCCCTCCCCTGCTCCTCCATGCAACAGGTAACCTCTTCCTGTCCACCCCTTCTCCCTCCCCTGCTCCTCCATGCACCAGGTAATCCCACCCTGTCCTCCCCTTCGCCCGCCCCTGCTCCTCCATGCAGCAGGTAATCCCATCCTGTCCTCCCCTTCTCCCTCCCCTGCTCCTCAGTGCACCAGGTAACCTCACCGTCCTCCCCTTCTCCCTCCCCTGCTCCTCCATGCACCAGGTAATCCCACCCTGTCCTCCCCTTCGCCCGCCCCTGCTCCTCCATGCACCAGGTAATCCCACCCTGTCCTCCCCTTCTCCCTCCCCTGCTCCTCCATGCACCAGGTAACCTCATCCTGTCCTCCCCTTCTCCCTCCCCTGCTCCTCCATGCACCAGGTAATCCCACCCTGTCCTCCCCTTCTCCCTCCCCTGCTCCTCCATGCAACAGGTAACCTCACCCTGTCCTCCCCTTATCCCTCCCCTGCTCCTCCATGCACCAGGTAATCCCACCCTGTCCTCCCCTTCTCCCTCCCCTGCTCCTCCATGCACCAGGTAACCTCATCCTGTCCTCCCCTTCTCCCTCCCCTGCTCCTCCATGCACTAGGTAACCTCACCCTGTCCTCCCCTTCTCCCTCCCCTGCTCCTCCATGCACCAGGTAATCCCATCCTGTCCTCACCTGCTCCCTCCCCTGCTCCTCCATGCACCAGGTAACCCCATCCTGTCCTCCCCTTCTCCCTCCCCTGCTCCTCCATGCACCAGGTAACCTCATCCTGTCCTCCCCTTCTCCCTCCCCTGCTCCTCCATGCAACAGGTAACCTCACCCTGTCCTCCCCTTCTCCCTCCCCTGCTCCTCAGTGCACCAGGTAATGTCACCCTCCTCCCCTTCTCCCTCCCGTGCTCCTGCATGCACCAGGTAACCTCATCCTGTCCTCCCCTTCTCCCTCCCCTGCTCCTCCATGCACCAGGTACCCTCACCCTGTCCTCCCCTTCTCCCTCCCCTGCTCCTCCATGCACCAGGTAACCTCATCCACTCCTCCCCTTCTCCCTCCCCTGCTCCTCCATGCACCAGGTAACCTCATCCCGTCCTCCCCTTCTCCCTCCCCTGCTCCTCCATGCAACAGGTAACCTCACCCTGTCCTCCCCTTCTCCCTCCCCTGCTCCTCCATGCACCAGGTAACCTCACCGTCCTCCCCTTCTCCCTCCCCTGCTCCTCCATGCACCAGGTAAACCCATCCTGTCCTCCCCTTCTCCCTCCCCTGCTCCTCCTTGCCCCAGGTAATCCCACCCTGTCCTCCCCTTCTCCCTCCCCTGCTCCTCCATGCAACAGGTAACCTCACCCTGTCCTCCCCTTATCCCTCCCCTGCTCCTCCATGCACCAGGTAAACCCATCCTGTCCTCCCCTTCTCCCTCCCCTGCTCCTCCATGCACCAGGTAACCCCATCCTGTCCTCAGCTGCTCCCTCCCCTGCTCCTCCTTGCCCCAGGTAATCCCACCCTGTCCTCCCCTTCTCCCTCCCCTGCTCCTCCATGCACCAGGTAACCTTATCCTGTCCTCCCCTTCTCCCTCCCCTGCTCCTCCATGCAACAGGTAACCTCACCCTGTCCTCCCCTTCTCCCTCCCCTGCTCCTCCATGCAGCAGGTAACCTCATCCTGTCCTCCCCTTCTCCCTCCCCTGCTCCTCCATGCAACAGGTAACCTCACCCTGTCCTCCCCTTCTCCCTCCCCTGCTCCTCCATGCACCAGGTAACCTCATCCACTCCTCCCCTTCTCCATCCCCTGCTCCTCCATGCAGCAGGTAACCTCACCCTGTCCTCCCCTTCTCCCTCCCCTGCTCCTCCATGCACCAGGTAACCTCATCCACTCCTCCCCTTCTCCCTCCCCTGCTCCTCCATGCACCAGGTAACCTCATCCTGTCCTCCCCTTCTCCCTCCCCTGCTCCTCCATGCAACAGGTAACCTCACCCTGTCCTCCCCTTCTCCCTCCCCTGCTCCTCCATGCACCAGGTAATCCCACCCTGTCCTCCCCTTCGCCCGCCCCTGCTCCTCCATGCACCAGGTAATCCCATCCTGTCCTCCCCTTCTCCCTCCCCTGCTCCTCAGTGCACCAGGTAATGTCACCCTCCTCCCCTTCTCCCTCCCGTGCTCCTCCATGCACCAGGTAACCTCATCCTCTCCTCCCCTTCTCCCTCCCCTGCTCCTCCATGCACCAGGTACCCTCACCCTGTCCTCCCCTTCTCCCTCCCCTGCTCCTCCATGCACCAGGTAACCTCATCCACTCCTCCCCTTCTCCCTCCCCTGCTCCTCCATGCACCAGGTAACCTCATCCCGTCCTCCCCTTCTCCCTCCCCTGCTCCTCCATGCAACAGGTAACCTCACCCTGTCCTCCCCTTCTCCCTCCCCTGCTCCTCCATGCACCAGGTAATCCCACCCTGTCCTCCCCTTCGCCCGCCCCTGCTCCTCCATGCACCAGGTAATCCCATCCTGTGCTCCCCTTCTCCCTCCCCTGCTCCTCAGTGCACCAGGTAACCTCACCGTCCTCCCCTTCTCCCTCCCCTGCTCCTCCATGCACCAGGTAAACCCATCCTGTGCTCCCCTTCTCCCTCCCCTGCTCCTCCATGCACCAGGTAATCCCACCCTGTCCTCCCCTTCTCCCTCCCCTGCTCCTCAGTGCACCAGGTAACCTCACCGTCCTCCCCTTCTCCCTCCCCTGCTCCTCCATGCACCAGGTAAACCCATCCTGTGCTCCCCTTCTCCCTCCCCTGCTCCTCCATGCACCAGGTAATCCCACCCTGTCCTCCCCTTATCCCTCCCCTGCTCCTCCATGCACCAGGTAATTCCACCCTGCCCTCCCCTCCCCTTCTCTCTCCCCTGCTCCTCCATGCACCAGGTAACCTTATCCTGTCCTCCCCTTCTCCCTCCCCTGCTCCTCCATGCACCAGGTAACCTCATCCTGTCCTCCCCTTCTCCCTCCCCTGCTCCTCCATGCAACAGGTAACCTCACCCTGTCCTCCCCTTCGCCCGCCCCTGCTCCTCCATGCACCAGGTAATCCCACCCTGTCCTCCCCTTCTCCCTCCCCTGCTCCTCCATGCACCACGTAACCCCACCCTGTCCATCCCATCTCCCTCCCCTGCTCCTCCATGCACCAGGTAACCACACCCTATCCTCCCCTTCTCCCTCCCCTGCTCCTCCATGCACCACGTAACCCCACCCTGTCCATCCCATCTCCCTCCCCTGCTCCTCCATGCACCAGGTTACCACACCCTGTCCTCCCCTTCGCCCGCCCCTGCTCCTCCATGCACCAGGTAATCCCACCCTGCCCTCCCCTTCTCCCTCCCCTGCTCCTCCATGCACTAGGTAACCTCACCCTGTCCTCCCCTTCTCCCTCCCCTGCTCCTCCATGCACCAGGTAACCCCATCCTGTCCTCCCCTTCTCCCTCCCCTGCTCCTCCATGCACCAGGTAATCCCATCCTGTCCTCCCCTTCTCCCTCCCTTGCTCCTCCATGCACCAGGTACCCTCACCCTGTCCTCCCCTTCTCCCTGCCCTGCTCCTCCATGCAGCAGGTAACCTCACCCTGTCCTCCCCTTCTCCCTCCCCTGCTCCTCCATGCACCAGGTAACCACATCCACTCCTCCCCTTCTCCCTCCCCTGCTCCTCCATGCACCAGGTAACCTCATCCTGTCCTCCCCTTCTCCCTCCCCTGCTCCTCCATGCACCAGGTAACCTCACCCTGTCCTCCCCTTCTCCCTCCCCTGCTCCTCCATGCATGTTCCCCCTGTGCCTTCACTGCCATCCCCTGTGAAGAATTGCCCCTGCTGGTGCTGAGCCTCAAGCCAAACATCCATTCCAATGCTGGCATTCCTTTTACCAACGTGTTCAAGAAAGAAAAGCACTGACCTCATACACAATTACCCAAAACTGATTGTTGCCATGTTCCATCGAGTGGGAACTGGGTGACAGGGGAATACCAGTCACCGTTTACTTAATCTGACAGATCGGACTTAATTGGAATGACGTGTCAAGTAATGAGTGTAGAAGATATGATCATGAATTCAAAGATACAATCCGCCATCGTGCGGGGGGATCCCCGGAACGCCGGAAACACACTGCTGATTGAATTTCACTGAACGATCCCGACGTCAGAAATCGGATAAAAGAACCATCACCTGATTAAATCACCCCGTACGCCATCAAAGCTGCTCTTGCAGGACCCATAATATCTCCCAATGTGTCTGCTTTTGAAAGGAAAGGGCCGGACCACAAATGGCATCAAATTTGGCAGTGATTATACAGAGGTAAAGGAGTAAGTTGTAGGCACCAAGTTCCCATCTTGTATAACCTGCAGTGACTGAATGGATAAAGCACTGGTTTCCTCGACCTGAGATTGTGGGTTCAAGTTCCATCTGGGCTGGAATGATTTTTGTCCCAGAAACAAATGCCAAAGCACTTTCCATGACCATTGCTGCATTCATGACAGGCAGGTAGTTTCCTTTTAATTTATCAGTAAATCTCAGCTGTTCCTGTCCAGCTCCCTTTTCTCTCACTTGCTTTCCAGTGGCACAATCCAATACAATGTTTATACCAAGCTGTGCACCATCTCTACACTCAGGAAACAATGTCAGCTGCACTTTCCAGTCAAATACTGTCCCTTTAACTTCTGTCTTCAGTTTACCCAATGTCCCAGGCACAGTTGCTACTTTGAAAAGTAGACACTCAATTACAATACACAGATAATTCATGTTATCAGATTCAGTAGTGAAATACACAGCATGCTCTTCCTCCAGGCTGGAAAATTCTAGGTTCAAATGCGACCTGGGCTACCACATTACAAAAATGCTCAGCGGGCAAAGTATAGAATCATAGAAATTACAGTACAGTCCATTCAGCCCATCTTTCCTCTGCTGGCTCTTTAAAGAACAATTACGCTGAGTACCACACCTCCACATTGTGTCCATAACCCTGTAAGTTTGTCATCCTCAAGTATTTGTCCAATTCTCTTTGAAAATTATTTATGGAATCAGCTTCAACCACCTTTTGAGGTCAAGTCTTCCAGATCCCAACAAGTTCCTGAATTCACAAATTTCTGCCCATCTCCCGTCTTGATCTGTTGCCAATGATTTTAAATCTATGTCCTGTGGTTATTAAAAGGATTACAGCATATGAAATAGGAGCAGGAGTGGACAATATTGCCCCTCGAGCCTGATCTGCCATTCAGTATGATTATGGCTGATCTTCTGTCTCAACTTCACCCATTCCCTAGATCTCTTACTTCCTCAAAATCTCTCCATTTCAGCCTTAAATAAACTCAACAATGGATCATCTACAACCCTCTGGGGTAGAGAATTCTGAAGATTCACAACCTTTTGAGTGAAGAAGTTTCTACTCATCTCAGTAATAAATGATCAACCCGTTACCCTGAGACTGTGACCAGCCAGGGGAAACAACTTCTCAGTGTCTACCCTGCCAAACCTCTTCAGAAGCTTGTATGATTCATTCTCATTCTTCTAAACTCCAGACAGTATGGGCCCAATTTACTCAGCCTCTCATCATGGGACAACCCTCTCATCCCAGGAACCAATCTTGTGAACCTTCACTGTACAGCCCTTTCTTCTTGAATGCCTTTTGGAAATCCCAGTATACAACATCTACTGGTTCCACTTCATCTACCCTAATAGTTACATCCTCAAAAAACTCAAATAAACTTGTCAAACAGGATTTCCCTTTCATAAAACAATGTTGACTTTGTCTGATTACACTATGATTTTCTAAGTGTATTGCTAAGACTTTTTGACCAATTCGTCAAAGGGAATACTTTTTCTCGACTTAATCTGTAAACCATTCGTCATCTTGAAAACCTCAATTAGGTCTCCTCTTAATCTTCTCTGTTCCAAGGAGAACAATACAAACTCTTCCTACCTCTCCTCATAACTGAATTTCCTCATCCCTGGCACCAGTACTTGGACAGAAAGTAACTGGACAATTAGGACAGGCTCCACCTAAAACGGGCTGGGACCAGGGTCCGAGCGGAAAGTATTAATAGGGTGATCAGAAGAACTTTAAGGGGTAAGAGTAGCTTTAATGATTGAGGATGAAATCACTTCAATGATACAAGAGGATATAATGAGGGGTAAGCAGGCAGTGGAGACTTTAAGGGTAGAATGAAGAAATAGAAAAGGATTTAATACTGTAGTGGGGGTGATGAGTGACCCCTGATGGGAGCTGTGAAGTGGGAGTTATTATAAATACAAAGGTTAGACAAGCATGCAGTAAAGGCAGATGATTTTAATGGGGGATTTTAACTTTCATGTGGATTGGGATAAGCAGACATGTCACGAAGATCGTGAATTTCTTGAGTATGTTCAGAATAGTTTTCTGAAAAAAAATTGAAAGATATTTTAACTCATTCAAATTAAACAGAGTTAAGATCAGGCTCAATATATCCGAGAACCAACAAGGTGGCAGGCCATATTAGATTTATTAATGAGTAATGAGGCAGATTTAGTTAACAGCCTAATGGTGTGTGAACATTTATCTTTCCGATCATAATATGATGAGGTTTATCGTGGTGTTTGTGAGGGAGAAATGTGAAACGGAAGTGGATTATAATGCTAGCCTCTTTTGGGGACTATCCTGGATCAGGCACACTCCTCAGATGATCACTCTCACTGAAGTTTGAGAAAGACAGATCTCACAGACACTTGAAGAGGTCTGAAAAACTGATCTAACTCTCCCCAAGGGAAAGGAACCAGCTGAGAATATTAGCATTCTCCAGACAGCCTTTTTAACAAGTTTCAGACAGGTTCTAACAACCTGAATATTATAAGGATCTGGGCGACTCTCGTCAATCACGTACCTCCCAACTGCAATGTGCTTGTTTTTGATCGTGGGATGTGGGCATCGCTGGCTAGGCCAACATTTATTGTACATCCATAATTGTCCTTGAGAAGGTAGTGGTTCTTCTACAGAGATGGGGTTTAGAGTTTGTGATACAGCAGACTATATGAGACAATATAATTTCTAAATTATATAAAGGTTTATTGAAAAACCCAACACTTAAGTCAACTTTGATGGGAAATTCAATGGCAAGGTTAATAGTTCTAGGAAAAGAAAGAACGTGTAATCCCTTTCCCAGTAAAGAATCCAATTATTAATCTAAAAATTGTTACAATAAAATATTTAAGAGACACATCAACATTTCAAGAAATATTTACCTTAAATCACTGAGTAGAAAGCTATAGAGTTTAGTGAGATTCCTCTACCCCAATTAAGGGCCGAACATACAGATTGGAGGGTAGCTAATGTCCCCCCACTATTTAAAAAGGGAGCTGGAGAGAAAAAAGGGAATTATAGACAAGTCAGCCTGACATTGGAAGTGGGGAAAATTATGGAGTCCATTATCAAAGATTTTCTAGCAGAGCACTTGGAGAACAGTGGTAGAATCAGATGGAGTCAGCATGGACTTACGAAATGGAAATCATGATTGACAAATCTACTAGAATTCTCCGTGGATGTAACTAGTAGAGTTGATGAGGGGGAGCCAGTGGATGTGGTTTATTTGGTCTTTCAGAAGGCTTTCGACAAAGATGTAAAATTAAAGCGCATGGGATTAGGGGTAGTATATTGCGATGGATCGAATGTTAGTTGGCAGACAGGAAACAAAGAGTAGGAATAAATGGGTCTTTTTCCAAATGGCAGGCAGTGACTAGTGGGGTATCGCAGGGATCAGTGCTAGGAACCCAGCTATTCACAATATATATTAATGATTTAGATGAGGGAACCAAATGTAACATCTCCAAATTTGCAGATGACACAAAACTGGGTGGGAGGGTGAGTTGTGAGGAGGATGCAGAGAGGCTTCAGGGTGATTTGGACAAGTTGAGTGAGTGGGCAAATGCATGGCAGATGCAGTGTAATGTGGATAAATGTGAGGTTATCCACTTCGGTAGCAAAAACAGGAAGGCAGGTTATTATCTGAATAGCTACAAACTGAGAGAGGGGACTATGCAACGAGACCTGGATGTTCTCGTACACCGGTTGCTGAAGGTAAGCATGCAGGTGCAACATGTGGGAAAAAAGGCAAATGGTATGTTGACTTTCATAGCGAGAGGATTTGAGTACAGGAGCAGCGATGTCTTGCTGCAATTATACAGGGCCTTGGTGTGGCCACACCTGGAATATTGTGTGCAGTTTTGGTCTCCTTATCTGAGGAAGGATGTTCTTGCCATAGAGGGAGTGCAGTGAAGGTTTATCAGACTGATTCCTGGGATGGTGGGGCTGACGTATGAGGAGAGATTGAGTCGGTTAGAATTATATTTGCTGGAGTTCAGAAGAGTGATGGAGGATCTCATAGAAGCCTATAAAATTCTAACAGGACTTGACAGGGTAGATGCAGGAAGGATGTTCCCGATGGTGGGGGAGTCCAGAACCAGGGTTCATAGTCTAAGGATACGGGGTAAACCTTTGAGGACTGAGATGAGTAGAAATTTTTTCACCCAGAGAGTGGTGAGCCTGTGGAATTTGCTACCACAGAAAGCAGTTGAGGCCAAAACATTGTATGTCTTCAAGAAGGAGTTAGGGTTTAAAGGGATTAAAAGATTTGGGTTGAAAGCGGGAACAGGTTCTTGGTAGATCAGCCATGATCATAATGAATGGAGGAGCAGGCTCAAAGGGCCGAATGGCCTACTCCTGCTCCTATTTTATATGTTCCTATGTTTCTAAGTACTTTTGGAATCTGAGAGACTTCTATCAGGTCATCCCTCAGTCTTCTCTTTTCTAGAGAATAGAGCCCCAGCTTGTTTAATCTTTCCTGATCGCTATACCAGATCAGCCACAATCATATTCAGTATTTTTTCAGTTTCTAGATGTTTTCCTGTTACATCTTTGAGAAAGGATTCCATTATCTCTCCTGCCACCGATGTTAAACTTCTTGGTCTACAGTTCCCTGGACTTATTCTATCTCTTTTTTAAATATAGGAATCAGCTTAGCTGCCACTGCTCCTCTGCTACTATTCCCATTTCTGATACATTTTTATGTATCTGCTATCTCTTTCTTCTCTTCTTCTGATAGTCACGGAGGGAATCCATCAGGATCAGGGGTTTTACTCTCTCTAAGATTCACTCACTTACCAATTCCACCCTCCCCCCAACATTCTATCTTAAACATTTTTCGATCTTTTTTGATCTCTTCTTCTAATGTCATGCTGACCATGTCAGTCTCGCTGGCTCATACTCTCCCAAGGTAAAGGAATTATTTCATATTTCGGTCATCTCACTGTAACGACCTGAGTTTATCATGTGTATCCTTTCGTGACCCAATCCCTATCCTGATTTTTCATTTGTTATTGAGGTGTCTATGTAATAATTTTCTTTTTTTAAATATTTATCGATAATTTAATTTTGTCATTTCTCTTTGCCTTCCTAATTGTTTTATAAAATTCTTACCTAACCTTTTCATATTCCCTTTTGTCATTCTCTCCTTTGTTATCTATGGACTTAGTGTCTGCCTTTATCTGTAGTTTTAACTTTGCTCAGTTTACAGAGAATGTAGAGCAGTTTCCTAAGCACATCAAGGCTGTTGATCCAGGCATGTGACTCCTGTGGTTCAATGGGTAAGACACTGACTTCACAATTCAGGATTGTCAATGCAATCCCTATCTGGGGTAAACTTGGCTTTGAATAATCTTCATTCTGTGAAAACCAGTTCATTGTCCTTGTTTCTGAAATACACAGAGATCAAATAACTTCATCAGCTCCTGTCTTGTAAATGACTGAAATTCAGGGGAAGCAAGTTAAACCTGTGGAAAGCCACTTGCTCTTCACATATAATTGATGTTTTGCCCAGAAGTCACTGTATCAATTCCTGACAGGCAAAAGAAAGTCAGATCATGTCATGTCATTACTGGGATCTTTCAAATTGATAGAATGTGGTTGTGTATGAATAGAAAGATTGGAGCACAAAAAGGCATCAAATGTGGCAGTGATTATAGAGAGACAAAGGGGCAAATTGCAAAGACCAAACTCTTTCTATGTGCAGCCGAATGGATAAGGTCCAGCCCTCCTAAAACAGGCATTGATGGTGCAAGTCTCATTTGTGATGAAAGCAGTTTTAGGTGAAGGAGCACATTCTGTAAACAGGCTGCATTCTGTAACAAGCAGTTAGTTTTCTTTTTAACTGATCAGCCAATCTCGGCAGTTCCTGTTCGGCTCCCTCCTCACTCTCACCTTGCTTTCCAGTGTCACAATCCAATGTAATGTTTCTACTGAGCTGTGCACCATCCCAACACCCAGGGAACAATGTCACTTGCACTTTCCAGGCAAATACTTCCCTTTTAAATCCTGTCTTCAGATGACCCAATGTCTGAGGCACAGTTGTTACTTTGTAATGTAGATATCCAATTACAATACACGTATGATTGATGTTATCAGATTCAGGGTGAAATACACAGCACACTCTTCCTCCAAGCTGGAAAATTCTAGGTTCAAATGTTACCTTGTTTATCATAGAAACTTACAGCAGAAGGAGACCATTCAGCCCATCGTATACACTCAGTCACAATAATAACTCCTCTAGTGTTCCTCAATTCTACTGAAATAGATTCTGTCTTTGGTCTCTCAACTCTATCATTCCTCCTCAGATTTATAATAGTTTCTTTGAACAAAACTGCCATGCCCTCCATTTTTCCTGCCCTATTATTCCTGAATATCTTGTTTCCAGGAATATTCATTATCCCAATCTTCCCCTCCTTTGAGCCAGATCTCTGTTATTGCCACAATATCATAGTCCCGTGTGGTGACTTGTACCTGCAGCTCACGGAGCTCTTTTCCCACACTCAGTGCATTTACTCACATACACTCCAAATCCATCTCAGACTGCTTCATATTTACTCCCAGTCTGACCCTCCCATTTCTGAATTATTCTTTATTCTATTGCTATTTGTCTCTCCCAGTCCACTTTGCATCTTGCTTCTCCTCTCTAATGCTTCATCCTGGTGCCTGCCCCACCCCCGCCAAATTCATGTAAACCTTCACTAACAACACCAGTTAAAGTTTCTTCAAGGACATCAGTCCCAGTTTTGTTGAGGTACAACCCGTCCATCTTGAACAGGTCCCTCCTGCCCCAGAACTGGTTCCAATACCCCAGGAATCTTTTTACATGCTGGGTGATAAGCTGTCTTATCTTATTGCTCCTGTACTCACTAGCACATGACACTGGAAGTAATCCAGAAATTACCAGCTTTGAAGTCCTGCTCTTTAATTCCTCCCGAGCTCCTGAATCTCTGACTGTAGTATCTCAACACTTCTCCCAATGTTTTAGGTTTCCATATCAACCACAACTTCCCCTCCCCACTCAAAATATTCTGTACCCTCTCACTGATGTCTTTATCAACCAATCTTAGTTGCTCCTGTCAGCAAGCTTCCTTGTGACATCAAATGCCTTCAGCTTCATGACATGGTAGTGAGGTAATGGTGTTTTTGATGATGTTTGATATCATTGTCCTGTGTATTTGAATCCTTACGAACACTCGTGAATCTCTAATGCAGTCCTGGGCCCACTAACAGCTGTTACCAAATATCATGGTCCATTATAAATGAGAGCACATATCCAGCAGTAGAAGTCTAATCAATGTTGTGGTGCTTGTCCAAGTCAAAGGAGAACATGCTTAAGGGAAGCTTTGTAAATTCTTCCCTAATGATAGACAGTGATATTTCCAAGAAGATAAAATATATCATTGAGCAAACGGCATCAGGAAACCAGATCTGCTCCCACCTGCTCCACATCATTGTTAAAGGATGTGGAATTGGCTGAAAATAAAGTGAGTGGCCACAGGGACAGGTGGAATTTAGAAAGAATCCAGAGCAAACAGCAAGAGCATCCAGTGTGATGTCGTGCTTCTGTGGCCGAATGGATAAGGCATTGGTTTCTACAGGCAGGTATTTGTGAGGTTAAATCCCATCTGGGATGAGATTAATTTTCATTCAGTGAATATCTGCTCTTTGTCATCATTAAGAAACACACAAAGATTAAAGTAGCTTCAGTTTGAGTGCTGTCTGAGAAATGACTGAAACCTGGAGCCAGGGTAAGGAAAGAAAGCTCTGGAAAGACACTTGCTTTTCACATCCAATCAACATTTTGTCCATTAATCAACTGTACTAATTGTTGACAGACAACAGCAAGTCACATCCTGTCATGTCATTGCTGGAACCTTTGGCATCAATACATTGTGGTTGTGTGTGAAAATAAAGGCTTCAAATTTGGCACTGCTTAGAAAGAGTGTCAAAGGGACAACTTACAACTTCAACATCAACATCAACAGCCCCAGTGGCCTAATGGATAAGGCACTGGCCTCCTAAGCCAGGGATTATGGGTTCAAGTCCCATCTGGGGTGCAATAAATGCCCTTTCAACCATTCTCCTTTCCTCCTAACTTTGTAACATATTTCACCTCCTTTCTTATTTGCTTTCCACTCTCACAATCTGAAGTCGTCTTTCAACCAAGCTCTGTGCCATCTTTACACTCACTGAACAATACCACCTCCACTTTCCACACAAATCCTCTCCCTTTTACCCCTCTTTTCACTTCACACAACATCCCATGCACAGTTCCTACTTTCAAATACAAACACAAATTACAACTCAACTACAAATCCTCGAAGCACATTCACACCTCAAATACACACCACACTCTTCCTCCAAACACCAACAATTCTGTCTTCAATTATTATCTGGGCTATCACACTATGAAAATGCTCAGCAGGCAACTGTACAGTCTGCTGGTCCACTGAGCTGCACAGACCAGGCAGTTGTCAGGATCAATACTTTTTTTTATTCATGCGCAGGATGGAAGTGCTGGCAAAGCCGGAATTTATTGTCTGTCCATAAATTCCCTTCACAAAGTGCTGACCCCTCTTCTTGAACAGTTTCAGTCTGTGCAGTGAAGGTACACCCACAATGCTGTTAGGGACGGAGTTCCAGGATTTTGACCCAGTGACAGTGAAGGAACAGTGATATATTTCCAAATCAGGAAGGTTTGGGACTAGGAGGGGAACTTGGAGGTGGTGGTGTTCCCATGCACCAGCATGCTCTTGTCCTTCTGGGTCAGGGGTCAGCAACCTGCA
The DNA here is from genome assembly GCF_036365525.1 of Heterodontus francisci. Classification (NCBI taxonomy): domain Eukaryota; kingdom Metazoa; phylum Chordata; class Chondrichthyes; order Heterodontiformes; family Heterodontidae; genus Heterodontus; species Heterodontus francisci. Next base: position 14,386,471 of record NC_090380.1, on the reverse strand, counting down.
GCTCCGGAGAAACATGTGGCTCTTGAACATTGTATTTGTGGTTTCCAACCTTTTCCACTTGGAACACATTAACACGAGAAAAGCGAATAAAAATTAGCTTGAGAAAAGTCAGATCTGTGTTTTTATTGTGGGGATAAAAGTCAAATCATTAAGCTGCACTTTACAGTTTAAAATGATAACTTTAACAAAAAACATCATTGTGCTCTTCACAAATCTGTTTGTGTGGTATAGCTACCCCATGGTTATAGATATGACTTTGGTTAACGGAACAGGTTTGATGTTTGTGACCATTATTGTTTCTAGTATAGCTGAGATGATACATTATTCTGAATGTGCTATTAGAAGGTATTATTATCACGAAAATCAGTAGCTGATAAAAATGTAATAATGGTAAAAAGTCAAAGCTTAAGGCTCTTTATCTGAATGCACCTGGCATTTGTAACAAGATAGATGAGTTGATGGCACAAATAGAAATAAATAAATATGACTTGATAGCTATTACAGAGACGTGGTTGCAGGGTGACCAAGACTGGGAACTCAATATTCAAGGGTATTCGACATTCTGGAAAAATAGGCAAAAAGGAAAAGGAGGTGGGGTAGCTTTGTTAATAAAGGAAGGTATCAGTGCGGTGGTGAGTGGTGATATAGGTGCAATAGATCGTGATGTGGAATCAGTTTGGGTGGAAATAAGGAACAGCAAGGGAAAGAAGTCACGGGTGGGAGATGTTTATAGGCCCCCGAAGAGTCGTCTCACTGTGGGACAAAGTATAAATCGGGAAATAATGGAGGCGTGTAAGAAGGGAGCTACAATTGTCATGGTGATTTTAATCTGCACATTGAATGGACAAATCAGATTGGCAGAGGTAACATGGAAGACGAATTTGTTGATTGCACTTAGATTGATACTTAGAGCAATATGTTGCAGAACCTATCCGGGAAGATCTAGTAATGTGTAATGAGATAGGATTAATAAGAGATATCGTAGTTAAGGATCCTCTAGGGGGAAGCGATCACAACATGGGAAAATTTCAAATTCAGTTTGAGGGCGAGTAACTCTGGTCTCAAACCAGTGTCCTCAACTTAAACAAGGGCAATTACAGAGGGATGAAGAAAGAGTTGTCAAAAGTGAGCTGGGAAAATAGACTAAGGGGAAGGTCAGTGGATGAGCAGTGGCAGACATTTCAGCAGATATTTCATAATGCTCAGCAAAAATTTATCTTGGTCAAAAAGAAGGACTCGATGAGAAGGATGAACCACCTGTGGTTAACACAGGCAGTCAAGGAGAGTATCCAATCAAATACTAAGGCATATATAGCGGTGAAAACTAGTGGTCGGCCAGAGGATTGGGAAGTTTTTTTAGGAACTAGCAGCGGATGACTAAAAAGCTAATAAAGAGGGAGAAAATTGATGATGAAAGTAAAGTGGCAAGAAATATAAAAACAAACAGCAAGAGCTTCGACGGGTATATAAAAAGAAAGAGAGCAGCTAAAGTGAGTGTGGGACCCTTGGAAGATGTGTTTGGAGAATTGATAAGGGGGAACAGGGAAATGGCAGATCATTTAAACCAATATTTTGCATCGGTCTTCACTGTGAAGGACACTATAAACATCCCACAGATATCAGATAAGCAAGGAGCTAATGGGAGGAAAGATCTTGTAACAGTCTCTATCATGAGGGACAAAATATTTGACAAACTAATGGGACTAAAGGCAGACAAGTCGCCAGGACCTGATGACCTACATCCAAGGGTTTTAAAGGAAGTGGCTGCAGAGATAGTGGAGGCATTGGTGGAAATATTCCAGAACCACTGGATTCCGGGAGGGTCCCAGCGGATTGGAAAACTGCAAATGTGAAGGCCCCTGTTCAAGAGGGTAGGGAGATAAAAAGCAGGAAACTATAGGTCAGTCGGCTGAACATCAGTCGTTGGGAAAATGCTAGAGTCCATTATTAAGGAAGAAATAGCAGGACATTTAGAAAACCATAACGCAATCAGAGTCAACATGGTTTTGTGAAAGGGAAATCATGTTTGACAAAGTTGCTCGAGTTCTTTGAGGATATAACAAACAGAGTTGATAAAGGGGAACTGGTAGATGTAGGGTATTTGGATTTCCAGAAGGCATTCGATAAGTTGCCACATAAAAGATTATTGCACAAGATCGGAGCTCACGGTATTGGGGGTAAAGTATTAGCATGGATTGAGGATTGGTTAACTCACAGAAGACAGAGGGCTGAACGGCAGTGCCCTTTAAACTCAGCGCGGTGCCCACATTCAGCGGCCGCCGCCAAGCCCCCGCGATATTAATTACGGGGGCTCATTTCCATCGAGGCCGCCCGTCGCCCTCCCCATATTACGTGAGGAGATCCGGGACATTCGGTGCAGGGAGAGAGTTTTTGACAGTTGTGTAGCAGGTGCTGGGGCCCTATTTTAAGCGTCCCAGCATCTGCTTCCTGACAGCTGTCAAAGAATACTTACCTGACTGCTGAAGAGTGGGGCTGCTGTCAATCTGGCAACAAAGCAGAAAGTGATGCAGAAACCCAGCAGGTCAGGCAGCATCTGTGGAGAGAGAAGCAGAGTTAACTTGACCAAGTTCACAGACCTGAAAGTTAACTCTGCTTCTCTCTTCACAGATGCTGCCTGACCTGCTGAGTTACCCCAGCACTTTCTGCTTTGCTGTCACATACTTACCCTGCTGTGTCCCAGTGTCCAATGAAGTGGCGATCCTCTTCTTCCACTCCAGTGTAACATTCCTTCTTGTACGCGTGCCACACCAGGGGGAATAATCTTAATTTTGCACATTCCATGGCGTGAGACTGAAATATATCATCAAAGGCGAATATTCTTCTTTGGCCTCCTTATCTCGAGAGACAATGGATAAGCGCCAGGAGGTGGTCAGTGGTTTGTGAAGCAGCGCCTGGAGTGGCTATAACGGCCAATTCTAGAGTGACAGGCTCTTCCACAGGTGCTGCAGAGAAATTTGTTTGTCGGGGCTGTTACACAGTTGGCTCTTCCCTTTCGCCTCTGTCTTTTTTCCTGCCAACTACTAAGTCTCTTCGACTCGCCACACTTCAGCCCAGCCTTTATGGCTGCCCGCCAGCTCTGGCGAACGCTGGCAACTGACTCCCACGACTTGTGATCAATGTCACAGGATTTCATATTGTGTTTGCAGACGTCTCTAAAGCGGAGACGTGGACGGCCGATGGGTCTGATACCAGTGGCGAGCTCGCTGTACAATGTGACTTTGGGGATCCTGCCATCTTCCATGCGGCTCACATGGCCAAGCCATCTCAAGCGCCGCTGACTCAGTAGTGTGTATAAGCTGGGGATGTTGGCCGCCTCGAGGACTTCTGTGTTGGAGATGCGGCCCTGCCACCTGATGCCAAGTATTCTCCGGAGGCAGCGAAGATGGAATGAGTTGAGACATCGCTCTTGGCTGACATACGTTGTCCAGGCCTCATTGCCATAGAGCAAGGTACTGAGGACACAGGCTTGATACACTCGGACTTTTGTGTTCCGTGTCAGTGCGCCATTTTCCCACACTCTCTTGGCCAGTCTGGACATAGCAGTGGAAGCCTTTCCCATGCGCTTGTTGATTTCTGCATCTAGAGACAGAATATACAACATAAATAAAACCATAATTGAAGAATAATTACCAACTATGAGTATCTAAGCATCTGACTGTGAAAAACCGCAGTCTAATATGCATTTGGAATCTGTATTCATTTCTCTGCTAACTGCGATGTGAAAATATATGTAACCACAATTATACCCTCAATGTTAAAAAAACAGGGAAAAATGTTCATATTCTGGCTGCATTGCCAACTACAAATATTACACCATTAAATATGATCAACTGCTGCAGAAGCAAAGTGTTCGTGAACATGTGTCGATGTGTAATTGTTGAAAAACCCATAACAGCACAGATTAGGCTCCTCCCCCACCCTGCCCCAATGTCGCATTGGTTTTCAAACATGTGCAAGACAAACCTTGCAGTCAGACGTCAGAGCTGTGACATGGTGGAGTTACCTTTGCATTTAAAGGACCACACCAAAAGCCGAGGATGGCAGAGGGGTATTCTAGGGTGGCCCCGCAGTGTAGTGAAGCCTCCCTGCTCACCCTCCTATAGGCTGTGTGGGCAAAGCGGGAGGTCCTTTTCACCAGCGATGGTAAGAAGATGCTCTACCGCCAGAACAAGACATTCTGGCTGGAGGTGACAGAGAAGGTGAGTAGCCGTGTGACTATCCAACATCAAAGGGTCCAATGACAGAAGGGGATGAACAATCACTCTCCCAGCCAGCTGGACCCTCTAAGCTTCATGTGCACAGGGTACGACTGCCAAAGTCATCCACAGCCAAAGGGCTATCATAGCAGCAGCCTTCCTGCAGTCAGGCTACTGGCGCAGAAGTGGCACCGCGTAGGAGAATCTGCAAGCATTTCCAACAAGCATCCTGACACAGACGGGTCTGCATGGGTGACACAACACCCTAGAAAGGCCGGGAACAAATTTGTCTTCACTAACATTGCAGCACTTTTACTGTGTGAATGAAGTGTACCAGCATGTACTGATCGTGGCTCCTCCCATTACAGTATTGGTCTTCCAGAATTGCCAATGTATGGAATAACATCATTGCCATGTCAGTATCACTCATGTGCATCTTCACGGATGCAGGAATGTGGACAATGACTCAGTATTCTGCTGTGAGTAATGGTGTACACAAAGATGTTGCAGATGTGGACTGCTGCACAACAGGTGAATGAGGGTGCTGTGTGGTGTGCAGAGCCCATGGTGGTTCCTATGTCATGGAGAACCTTTGATCAATGAGGTGCTGCCGTGCATCCTGAGCTCACTGCTCACCCTGCACACAGTGCCTGGATGTTCTCTGTCCTCCCATGTACCTTCCTTGCTGTAAGACCTCAGGGTCATCATCGTCTGAGGATGAGTCCTGCTCATGTCTCTCCTCATCCTGCAAGGCCTCCCCCCTATTGACTGTGTCGTTGTGCAGAGCACCGCAAACAGCAATGATACAAGTTATCCTTTCCGGCCTGTCCTGCGGGGCACCACTCCAGGCAGCGGAATCGCATTTGAAGCCTGCCGATCGCCTGCTCAGTGGTAGCTCTTGTAGCTCTGTGGCTGGCGTTGTATCGTTCTTCTGCAGCAGTGCTGGGTGTCTCACTGGTGTCAGCAGCCATGTCTACAAGGGGTAGCCCTTGTCTCCACGAATCCACCCCTCCATCTGAGCCATTTCAGCGAACAGCAATCGCAACTGTGACTGGCACAGGATGTGTCACCACCTCTCTCGACATCCGCAGTTGCCTCTGACACTGGCGCTCTGGCATCTGCAGGTATGTTATAGAGTCATAGAGTCGTACAGCATAGAAATAGGCCTTTCGGCCCATCGCATCCATGCTGACCATAATGCCTATCTATACTAATCCCCTCTGCCTGCATTAATTCCATATCCCTCTATGCCTTGCTCATTCAAGTACCTGTCCAAATGCCTCTTAAATGTCGCTGCTGTTCCTGCCTCCACCACCTCCTCAGGCAGCTCATTCCAGATACCCACTATCCTTTCTGTGAAAAATTGACCTCTTTGATCCCCTTTAAACCTCCTTCCTCTCACAAATCTATGCCCTCTAGTTTTACTCACCCCGACCATGGGAAACAGACTCTGGCTATCTACCCTATCTATGCCTCTCATAATTTTAGATACCTCTATCATGTCCCCTCTCAGTCTCCTTCGCTCCAGGGAAAACAGACCCAGCCTCTCCAATCTCTCTTTATAACTCAAGCCCTTCAAACCAGGCAACATCCTTGTGAATCTTTTCTGCACCCTCTCTTTCTTAATCACATCTTTCCTGTAGTGCGGCGACCAGAACTGCACACAGTACTCCAAATGCGGCCTAACCAACGTTATGTACAACTGTAACATGACGTCCCAACTCTTGTACTCAATGCCCAGGCCGATGAAGGCAAGCATGCCATATGCCTTCTTCACCACCCTGTCTACCAGTGTTGCCACTTTCAGGGAACTATGTACTTGCACCCCAAGGTCTCTCTGCTCAGTGGGACTTGTAGATGCACAGGGATCTGTAGTGGCGAGCTCACCTTGGGTGCTGCTGCTCACGACTGGGTGGCCCTATGTGTGCTGCAACTGCCTGTTGGTTTTACCTGCAGCTCATATGGATCCTCTCAAGAAGGGCATCAATGAATATACCGTGAACCATCCTCATCTTCAAGCTGCAATTCAGCTCAGTTCCTTCAATGCTTCGAAGGTTCCTGACAGGACAGAGACTGATGTTGACTGGTACATCAGGTGCTTTCATACAGCAGCTGTGTGGTATGGCATAACATTTCCTGTCTTAGCTCCCACTAAGAGTGGCACCGCATGACCACATAGAGATTGAACATGCTGCATAGACTGACCCACAAGACATACAAGCTTCACACACCTACCATCTGTGGCACTCTCCCCACATACAGGGAGACTCGAGTGCCATTGCTCCTTCAATAACAGAGGCAGTCAATGACACAGAGCTGTCAACCATAACGGAGGGGGAAATCGCAGTGGCTACCTTCCAGAATACAGAGTTAGACCCCTGCAAATCCCCCCTCCCTCCTGCCCTTAAAAATGCAGAGTTAGACCCCTGCATATCCCACCTCCTCCCTTTAAGAATACAGAGTTAGACCCCTGCATATCCCCCTCCTCCCTTTAAGAATACAGAGTTAGACCCCTGCATATCCCCCTCCTCCCTTTAAGAATTGACAGTTAGCACCCTGTGTATCCCCCTCCCGTAATGCAGAGTGAGACCCCTGAATAACACAACTTACCTTCGCTGGCGACAAGTTCTGCCTCTGAGGACCCGTCGGCTTTTCAAATCGTGAACAGGACGGATCGTGACCGCCGCCTGTTCAATGAAAAATCCGGAAGTGTTGGTGCAGAGGTGGCGGGCTGCTTAATCAGCACAGGTAAGTAATCATTACCATATGGTAATTGTGGTGTCACCGCCGTGCAGCGGGGTCCGCAACGAGGTCCTGCCACAACCGGTAAAATTTGATGGACCCGTCTCGACGTCGCGGGTCATGGTGAGCTTCTCTCCACAGTATTTTACCGGCACCCACTCTGTGAACCGGGGCGTTGAGGGGCCGGTAACATTCAGCCCAGAGAGTCGGGATTAATGGGTCTTTATCAGTTCGGAAAGACCTAATTTGTGGAGTGCCACAAGGATCAGTCCGAGGACCTCAATTATTTGCTGTCTATATTAATGACTTGGAGGAGGGGACAAAGTGTAATAGATCCAAATTTGCTGATGATAGAAAAATAGTTGGGAGGGCATGTTGTGATGAGGACATAAGGAATCTGCAAGGGGATATAGATACGTTGAGTGAGTGGGCAAAAACTTGGCAGATGAAGTTTAATGTAGGAAAGTGTGAGGTCATGCACTTTGGTCGGAAGAATCAAAAGGCAGACTATGATTGAAATGGAGAGAGACTTCAAAAAAGTGCAGCACAGAGGGATCTGGGTGTTTTTGTGCAGGAAACACAAAAAGTTAGCATGCAGGTACAACAAGTAATTACGAAGGCAAATGGAATTTTGGCCTTTATTGCCAGGGGACTGGAGTTTAAAAATAGGGAAGTTTTGTTACAACTATACAGGGTTCTGGTGAGGCCGCACCTGGATTACTGTGCACAGTTCTGGTCCCTGTATTTAAGAAAGGATTATTTGATTCACTAGGTTGATTCCTGGGATGAAGGGATTCACTAATCAAGAACGGCTAAACATGTTAAGCCTTTATTCATTAGAGTTTAGAAGAATAAGGGGTGATCTTATTGAAACTTACAAGATTCTGAGGGGGCTTGACAGGGTAGATGTTGAGAAGATGTTTCCACTCGTGGGTGATTCTCAAACTAGGGGACATAGTTACAGAATAAGGGGACACTCATTTAAAACTGAGATGCGAAGGAATTTCTTCTCTCATAGGGTAGTGAATGTCTGGAATTCTCTACCTCAGAGAGTGGTGGAGGCTGGATCGCTGAAAGTATTTAAAGAGGAGGTAGATAGATTTTTGAAATATCGGGGTGTTGAGGGCTATGAGGTGCTGGCATGAAAGAGGAGTTGAGGTCTGGGGCAGATCAGCCATGATCTTATTGAATGGCAGGGAAGGCTTGAGGGGCTGAATGGCCTACTGCTGCTCCTATTTCTTATTTTCTTGTAGGCCCCGGAGATAGAGAAGTGCGGGGCTTCAAGGCCGCTGCTTCTTGTAGAAGCTGTTCTCTTTAACTGAAACTGTTTAAAATTAGACAGGCTAAAAAGGGTGGCTTCTAGATCATGTGATCCCTTCAAGTAGCTTTCCCACCTCCTGTTGGCCTTCCTACATATTAGAGTCAGTGAAGTGATCTCCCACTCCATTTTAAACACGCTGAACACTGAAGTAAATCAACTTAATATGCTGTGTATATACAGAAACCAGGGAGAAAAAAATGGATGTTCTCAAACTCAAAAGATTCTTCAGCAAAAACATGCAGTACCCAGAACAAAAGGGTCAACATGCACATTAAGAGCTGAGTTTTTAACTTATTTGTACCCTACTGGCTACTAGTTTCACTGTGTTGAATGGCAGCTGACGATAACACCCAAGTGCACAGAAATTCTATAATTTCCACTTGGTTTTCATCCGTTCATGACAGTGGCACAATGTTACTTGCTACTTATCAACCCAAGCCTGAATATTGTCCAGGTTTTGCTGCATGCAGGCACAGACTGAGGAATTGTGAATGGTACTGAACACTATGTAATCATGATTAAAAATCCCCACATCTGACCTTATGATGGGGGGAAAGTCATTGATGAAGCAGCTGAAGATGTTTGGGCCTAGGACATGGCCCTGAAGAACTCCTACAGCAATATCCTGAGGCCGAGATGATTGGCTTCCAACAATCACAACCATCTTCACTGACATCTGACTCCAGCCAGAGGAGAGATTTCCCTCTGATTCTCATTGACTTCAATCGTCCTCAGGCTCCTTGAAGCCACACTCGGTTAAATGATGCCTTGATGTCAAGGGCAGTCACTCTCACCTCACCTCCAGAATTCAGTTCTTTTGCCCATGTTTAGATCAAGGTTGTAATGAAGTTGCACCAGGGACATGTGACAAAATTAATGACTCTGTCACAGACATGGGGGCTATTAATTTGCATATAAAGTGAATAGCCAATCTAATACCTTCAAAACACAATCTGATTTAAAACACATTTCTCCCTTTCAATAATGCCACTAAGCATGTAGACATCAATGGAGAGTAGCACAACTGTATTAGCTAGCTAACAAAACAGTATGCAATGCCAATGCAAACTATTTTTTTTGACAGAATAGAGCGAGCTACATCATGTCACTGGGTGGTAGATGGACCTTATGGGATAACCTCTGTGGATTCACATTGTATCAGGAGTGCATTCATCCAATAAACCATGAAACTCAAGGAGAGAATTGTTATTGTGGTTATTGAGGTGACGCAGTAGAAAAACCAGCAAAAGGAAGATGGACCATTTCTCACAATGCTGTTGTGACAAGATAATTTAACCTGTGATGGTCAATGTTTGTGCAACTTCTCTACCTGCTTGTATTATGTCTCTGCAGACAGGGCAGCCAACAAAACGGCAGTAAATTAATCACCATTTAATCTTTTATACAAGCTAACTCGATACAAGCTGTCTTTATAATTTAACCCTCTAAACCCCAGTGCCATTCTGGCAAATAAGTGCTGTACCCCCTCCGGGGTGGTCGAGACAGAAACTCTCATTGCATTTAAAAATACTTGGATATGCACTACAAAGAACAAAGAACAGTAGAGCACAGAACAGGCCATTCGACCCTCCAAGCTGACACTAGGAGACTGGATGAATTGTAACCCACGCCGAGGTCCCTTTAAATAGAAATTCTTCGCTAGTCAGGTGCAGGTCGTCATCACGACCGCCCACTCGGATTATCAGGAATCCTGGAAGCTGGGTAGGAATGCTGTGGCTGAGTTAAAAAGCCATGGCAAAGTCCACTCCTAGATCTTTCAGGTCCCAGCCCACTGACAGACTCCCCCAGGTGTGAGTAGGTGTCAGTGTTAAAATTCAGTCTAAAATCTCTCTCTGGAAGGTGTTTTCCAGAGGGAACTGCCAAGCAGCTGGAAGCACTGAACCTTTATTGAGTTCAGGTTATCTGAAGCTGATAGACCCCCCATGAAGAGCAGCTCAATCTCACCTTCTTTTCACTGGAGAGTTTCCCAGTCCCCAGGAAACCTGTGCTGGAGGCGTTAAATCCAAAGCATTCTGAAAATGTATTGAAAATCCAACCCTTTCTATGTAATTGTGATTTTAAATGGTGTGTTAATTGTCGACCCACCTGTCTGAATGATTACACCAGCAGGCAAATTATTCACGTGCAGCCAATTGGGTGTCAGTGAAAGCTGGAAGTGGTTGTATTGGAGCCGGGCTGTGGTCAAGCTTCAATTTTCTCTGATTTTTAGCTGATTCCATCCCTCTCATTCTTGGCTGTTAAAATCCTCTCCCCAGCCTCAAACTCAAAGGTTACGAGGAAGCTGTTTGGAGGTGAAAATTCACCCTGATGTAGGATCATAGGGAGTGTTTTTGTGAGCTGAGGGACAGGTGCATTGCTGAAGTGAGTAAAAGGGGTGAAACTCTTCATCTGTACACCATGTACTTACCAGCTGCTCAACACATCCCCTCCCCCAATCACCACAACCCCTCCCCCACTCACCACAACCCCTCCTCCACTCACCACAACCCCTGCCCCACTCACCCCAACCCCTCCCCCACTCACCACAACCCCTCCCCCACACACCACAACCCCTCCCCCAATCACCACAACCCCTCCCCCACACACCACAACCCCTCCCTCACTCACCACAACCCCTCCCCCACTCACCACAACCCCTCCCCCACACACCACAACCCCTCCCCCACTCACCACATCCCCTCCCCCAATCTCCACAACCCCTCCCCCACACACCACAACCCCTCCCCCACTCACCACAACCCCTCCCCCACTCACCACAACCCCTCCCCCACTCACGATCAACCCCTCCCCCGCTCACCACCAGAATCTCTGTTATCCAATCCAATCTGATCACTTTCCCACCGAGCGGTCTAGTTTAAAATTATTCCCTCTTCCTCTGTAAGATCACCTGCCATGACGCAGGTGAATCCCTTTGAATTTCAGCTGCAGACAACTTTCTCACATTCTGCATTACACCAGCTACTGTCACAAACTGCAAACAATGTCAGTAACTAACGGCAATTATAGCATCATAGAAGGGTTACAGCACAGAATGAGGACATTTGGCCCATCATGTCTGTGCTGTCTCTCTGTGAGGACTATGTAACTAATCCCACTCCCCATCCTTTACCCACAGCTCTGCAAATGATTTCTTTTCAGGTGCTGATCCAATTCTCTATTGAAATCCCCTGAAATCGGTGTCCTCTGGTTCTCAGCCCTTCCACCAATGGGAACAGGTTCAGTCTATTTATTCTGTCCAGTCACCTCTGTTAAACTCCAGAAATCTTGTTCTGGAAGGATAAGGCTGGAGCCTATATTTACTCAGTTTCACATTTATTGTGCAGAAAAAAAGGATTACAAACATGCAGCTCTACACACAAATCCCTCTCCCAGTCCCACTGAGTGTCTGCTTTTAAGTGTTCAACTAAAACCCAATTAACTCCCTTCACCTGCACATAATCACACAATTAACAGATTCCCTTCTTTCTTTTACAATACAACTTAGATTAACATGCTCAAAGGATACTTCAAAATGAATCAAAATTAAATTCCATATTGAGCATAAAGTTTTTTTTATATTGTTAGATATCCCTCATCCAGCAACTCCAACAATTCCTTTGCACTCACATTTCTCTTTATGAAACAATCAGCTCGCTGATGACTTGCATCTACCCATTTGAGTTTGGAGATTTCCTTTCTCTCCAGCATTTATTTCAATCCATTGAGGTCAATACGTAGTCTTTGATCACTCACACCTTTTGTAGAGTGTACATTGTCCCACAAAGAACTATTATCCACATAACAGTTCAATGTGTATTCTATCTTCAGGATGTCCCTTGTTCAGAATTTCACCCAAAATATATGACAAATAGAACTCCATGTCCACTGCCTCCACAAGACCAGTGTTTCTGCAGCTAAAGTGCAATTAACAACCCGTTTTATTTTCTTAGCCTCCTAAGCTAAAGGACAAGATTTCCCATTTTCACCCATCAGACATATTATGAAGCCAGCCGCACACGAATACCCATCAGCAAGATTAGCATGTGAAGCATCACTAAAAATTATTAGCTTCATGTTCTTTGGGTCACCTAAGGATGGGAACTTCAGTGCACATTTCTCCACATTTAGCTTTTTCAATGTTTTATTTGCCCTTAAAACATTCTCAACTTTTGGATGTTTCATCATCGTGCTTAACTCCAGCACATCAAAACTAACATCAGGCCTAGTCTGAGAGCCCAACCAGTTTAATTGACCCACCAGGCTTCGCAATTGTTCAATCTCTGCTTTAGATAGATCGTCATCTTTCTGTGATGACCGAACACGATTAACTGGGATGGGAGTAACATTCTCTAAATAGGATTGTTGATTCAAACTTATTCCAGACTTATTCAGCTTAACATCTAAACCAATATATTTAAAGGCCCCACAAGCCTGACTCCCAATCTTAAATTCTGCCTTAATCTTATTAATAACATATTTCTCAAAATCCGCAGTACCACCGCATAAGATATTATCAACATACATCATGAAGATGCCTGAAAGTTTCTCTTTATAAGACCAATAAAACGTTGCAGGATCTGCTTTTAGTTGAACACAACCAATTTTCAACAAAAGAGATCTCACTGAGAAATACCACACCCTGGAAGCATCATTCAGGCCACAGACACATTTGTTCAGTTTCCATAATTTTCCTTCTGTATCTGCTGCCTCTTCAGGTGGTTTCAGATACACTTCTCTCTGAAAAGTATCACCTAGCAGAAACACAGCTTTTATGTCAATGGATTTACATTCCCATAAATATGTGGCCAAAAGAGTCAAAAAGATTTTTTGATTACTTTTCCAGCTGTGGGAGAGTCCACTCTAACATCGATATCCCCCAATCGCTCTTCAAACCCCCTCACAACTAACCTCACTTTAGCCTTATAAATTCCATCAGGAAGGACTTTCTCAGTACAAATCCATCTATGTGACAAGGCCGACTGTCCCCTATCTGGTACCTCAGAATAGACGCCAAACTCTCTCCAACTCTCTAATTCCTTATCTTTTACTTCTCTTTTTCGTTTATCCTCCAGTTTACTGACAGCCACGAAAACTTCATGATCATGAGGACTTCTGCTTCCAATTCTATTCAGAGACTGCCGTCTAGCCTTCATTTCATTGTGTAATCTATTCATACAACAGCCTCTATTAGCACTTTGATGTCTTTTGGAACGACTGCTAGAAGATTTCCCTCGCGCTTTATCGGAGGCTCTTTCTCCAGTACGTGGTCACTTCCTCAGGCAAGAGTCACTTCCTGATCCACTGTCAAAACTTGCACTGCACTTTCTTACCCTCCACACTTTCACCCCACTCTGCCAGTCCATGGCCCTAGCTTCTTGGTCATCATCTTGAACATTTAACCAATATTTAAACTTGATTTTCCTGCACGCTCCAAAGTTGTCGCATCCTTGCATTTATCAGACCCCTCTGGAATATATGTCACCCGTGTGCCTACTCCAGACAAATTGGTCTTTGGATGTGATAGCTCTTTCCTGAGCATCATGATCGGTTACATTACTATCCAACTCTTGATCTACCTGTGCCTCAGTACCGTCATCACAAAACACATGAATATTTGAAGTACAAGGTGCCTCTCTTCCCTCTATCAGCGGCTCAAATTCTGAGATTTTGTAATCAACCCCAATTAATCGTGAAGAATGGACCTTAACAGTTTGATTTCCATGCTTGATAACGACTGTCTTACCATCCCGACCGATTATCTTACCAGGTCCCATCCATTCCCTATGGCCTCTTTTTTAGAATGGACCAAATCTCAAAGAACAAAGAACAGTACAGCACATTCGGCCCTCCAAACCTGTGCTGATCTTGATGCCTGCCTAAACTTATATGCAATGCTTATAGAAGGTACTTTGGCATTTGTATCTGGTCCAAAATTATTTCAGCCAAGATGAAACTTGAACCCATAACCACCGCTTCAGAAGATCAATACCTTATCCATTAAGCTGCTGGAGCCCGATACTATTGTAAGCCAGGAAAAGTGATAGAGAGTCAGATGGTTTCGGGTGGAAATTCCAGAGCTTGGGTCCTTGGCAGCTGAAGGCACAACCATCAATGCTGTTGTGATGAAATTCGGCCATGCTCAAGAGGCCAGAAATTGAAGGAGCGCCAATAGCTCGAAGGCTGGTTAGGCAGGAGAAGGCGACAGATATAGGAAGGGGTGAGGCCATAGAGAAATGTGAAAATAATGATGAGAATTTTAAAATTTGAGGCATTGCTGGGAGCCAACACAAGGCAGTGATCACAGGGGAGTTTGGTGTGTGTTAGGACTCAGGCAGCAGAATTTAGGATGAACTGAAATTTATAGAGGGTGGAAGATGGGAGGCTGGCCAGGACAGTATTGGAAGAGTCAAGTCAAGAGGTATTGGAGTGGAGTGGATTTGTGGTCAGAAGCTCATTTCGGAGTCAAATGCGAATTGAAACAAATGACCAATCTGGTGCAGCCTCAGAGATTTGCCAGGGAGATAGATGGGGCCGGTGGCTAGGGAATGGAATTTGTGGTGGGGACCAACGACAATGGCTTCAGTCTTTCCAATATTTAGGGGGAGAAAAATTCAGCTCAGGAAAGCGAATCGAATGTTTTTGTTTATTGCGAGCGGAATTGAATACAAAAGTAGGGAGGTTATGCTTCAGTTATATAGGGTATTTGGTGAGACCACATCTGGAGTAATGTGTACAGTATTGGTCTCCTTATTTAAGGAAGGATGTAAATGTGTTGGAAGCAGTTGAGAGAAAGTTTACTAGACTAATACCCGGAATGGGTGGTTGTCTAATGAGGAAAGGTCGGACAGGCTCGGCTTGTATCCGCTGGAGTTTTAAAGATTAAGAGGCAACTTGATTGAAGCATTTAAGATTCTGAGGGGTCTTGACAGTGTGGATGTGGAAAGGATGTTTCCTCTTGTGGGAAAATGTAGAACTAGGGGTCACTGTTTAAAAATAAGGGGTTGCCCATTTAAGACACAGATGAGGAGAAATTTTTTCTCTCAGAGGGTCATGAGTCTTTGGAATTCTCTTCCTCAAAAGGCAGTGGAAGCAGAGTCTTTGAATATTTTGAAGGCAGAGGGTGATAGATTCTTGATAAGCAAGGGGGTGAAAACTTATTGGGGTAGGTGGGAATGTGGAGATGAGGTTGCAATCAGATCAGCCATGAACTTGTTGAATTGTGGAGCAGGCTTGAGGGGCCGAGTGGCCTATTCCTGCTCCTAATTCGTGTGTTCGTATGTGGTACTGGATGTCGGACAAGCAGTCTGACAATTCAAAGTGGAGGGGTCGAGTGAAGTGGTAGTGAGTTAGAGCTGGGAGCCATCAGTGTACAGAATGAACCTGACATGTTCTGAAGGGGCAGATTGGAAATAGGAGGGACCAAGGATAGATTCTTGGGCAACTCCAGAGGTAACAGTGAGAGAGTGGGAAGAGAAGCCATTGCAGGTGATTCTCTGGGTAAGATTAGATAGATAAAAATGGAAGCAGGTGAGTGCAGTCCCACCCAGCTGGATGATGAGGATGATGTAGTTCACTGTGTCGAAGGTTGCAGACAGGTTAAGAACAATGAGGAGAGCAAGTCTACCATGATCACAATCACATAGGATGTCATTTGTGACTTTGATAAAGGCCATTTGTGTTAGTGACAGGGATGGAAACTAACTGAAGGAATTCAAGCATCGAATTGTGGAAAGATGGGTGAATTTGGGAGGTGACAACACATTGAAGGAGTTTGGAGAGGAACATGAGATTAGACATGGAGCAGGAGGAGGGGTTTGTGAGGAGAGGGGTGATGATGGCAAATTTGAAGGAAAGGGGACAATACCTGAGAAGAGGAAATTCAAACTCTGAAATTTTCACGGTGGGATATGAACTGACATTGACTGCATTATTAATCAAGTAACATCACCAGAGAATCGATTGGTGCAACTGCATGTTAACAATTAGTACATTGATTGCAGGGTGAAATGTTGACTGTCCATGGGAAGCAAGTGGTTTTGCTTGTTGCACCGGCTCCAACTTTCAGAGGTTTCCAAGGCTCCATGCTGCCTGAAGCAATTTAATTTCTGTTTATTTTAGTGATGAGGACAAAGAGCTGGTTTCACAGAATAGCAATGATTTAAAAACTCACCACACCCCAGGTGGGACTTGAACCCACAATCCCTGGCTCCGGAGGCCAGTGCCTTATCCATTAGGCCACTGGGGCTGCTCAATGTTTACTTTTGGTGCTTGCAACTTGTCACTTATTATATATGAAATCACTGCCGAAACCTGATGTCTTTGTGTCAGTCGCCCTTTCTTCTTTTGCACTACCACATTAGAATCATAGAATCTTCGAGCACAGAAAGAGTCCTTTCAGCCCATCATGTCTGTGCCAGCTATTCGAAAGAGATTTCTAATTTAGTCTAATTTGTCGATTGAGGGATAAATATTGTGCAGGGCACCAGTGAGAACTCTCCTGTTCCTCAACAAAAGAGCCTTGGGATCTTTTAGATTCACTCGAGGAATCGACAGGGACTTGGTTTAATCTATCACCCAACAAGAATGCAGACCCGGCAGTGCAGCACTCTCTCTGTGTGACACTGGGAGAATCAACATCGAATTCTGTGCTGAAGTAACTGGAGGTAGAGGTTAAACACTGTCTTCTGACAGAGAGACAAAAGTGTAACCAGCTGAACCACAGCTGACACACATTACAGTACCACCAATCTGAAGTTCTTGAAATCAATGTTGAGTCCATGAGGTTGTTAAGAGCTTTATTGAAAGATGAGGTGCTGTTCCTCGAGCTTCCATTGAGCTTCATTGGAACAGTGAAGGAGGTCAAAGGCAGAGATGGAAGAGTAGAAGTGGGATGGAGAATTAATATGGCAAGTGACTGGAAGATCACGTTCAAGTTTGCAGACTGGACGGAGGTGTTGAGCAAAAAGATCACCTAATCTGCATTTCGTGTCTGCAGTGTCGAGGAGATGACATCACGTGTAGTGAATACAGTACAGTAAATTGAAGGAAGTACAGGTAAATCACTGTTTCACCTGGTAGGAGTGTTTAGGCCCCTGGACGATGGGAAAGGAGGAGTTGAAAGGCAGGTGTTACATCTCCTGCACTTGCACAGGAAGATGTTATGGGACAAGGAGTGAGTGATTGAAGAGCCTCCACAAGGCAGAGAGGTCCGGTCACCAAGCAGCCACAGAACTAAGGGTGGTGCAGTGGTTGGCACTGCAACCTCACAGCTCCTGTGACCCGGGGGTTCAATTCTGGGTACTGCTTGTGCGGAGTTTGCAAGTTCTCCCTGTGACCGTGTGGGTTTTCACCAGGTGCTCTGGTTTTCACCCACAGCCAAAGACTTGCAGGTTGATAGGAAAATTGTTCCTAGTATAGGTAGGGGGGATGGGGTAGGAATATGGGATTAATGTAGGATCAGAATAAATGGGTGGTTGATGGTCACCACAGACTTGGTGGGCCAAAGGGCCTGTTTCAGTGCTGTATCTCTAAATAAATAAGCTGCCTTTGTCATCAGGTTTATAGGAATAGGCCACTTAGCCCCTCGAGCCTGTTCCACCATGCAATGCAATTATGGCCGATTTATGACCTAACTCAGTTTTCCCACCATTGCCCCTTATTTCTTTGGACCCCCACAGTTTCTAGATTTACACCATTTAGAAACTATCCTGCTCTATCCTTTTCAGCTCCATAGTGGATGACCAACACACACTGCTATTGAAATCCATTGCCACAGTTTTGCCCATTCACTTAATCTATCAATATCTCTTCGTAATTTGATGTTCCATCTACACTGCTCACAATGACACAGCCTCCACTGCTTTCTGGGGAAGAGAATTCCACAGACGAACGACCCTTTGACAAATAAAAAATTCTCCTTATTTCAGTTTTAAAAAGGAGACCTCTTACACTTAAACTGTTTCCCCTCGCCCTAGTCTCTCCCACAAGAGGAAACATCCTCCTGGTATCCACTCTAGCAAGTTCCCTCATCTTATATGTTTCAATAAGATCACTTCTCATTCTTCTAAATTTCAACAGGTAAAAGCCCAACCTGCTCAATCTTTCTTCATAATATAAGTACTTCATCCCCTGGATTTAGTCGAGTGAGGCATCTATGAACTGCTTCTAATGCAATTATATTCTTTACCAAATAAGGAGACCAAAACTGTAGACAGTACTCTCGATGTGGTCTCACCAAGGTCCTATACAGCTGCAGTAAAACTTCCCTACTTTATGTAGTGTTATGACCGAGGTGGGAGGAGGGCACTGTCTTTTCTTGTTCCACTTCTATGCAGGTCACACATATATTTTTAAAAATGTTTACCCAGTTACCGATGCAGACAATCATATACTCTACTCTTTATCTCAGAATAAAATACGCCAACTAGGTTTCTTCAATAAACAACAACGTCATCAGTGCATTACAACGCAAGACTTAACCAGTAACAAAGCAAAGCATTAACACACAGATTGAAAAATGAAAGTTCCCCTTTTAAATTCCCCACACACAAACTCACACAGACTGAAAAAAATACAGAAATTCTCTCTGGAGAGGTCTGTAACAAAACAAAGACAACAAAGAATACTTTGGCCAAATATTTGCTAATTCTTGAAGAAAAAAAAGATATGGAAAAATGTTACTTGTCCCTTTTTAGCCTGGCATCCCAAATATGCATAAACGGCTGTCACTGGGATCTTTCCAGAGCAGTTTTTTTCAGGTGACATTGAGGATCAGTTCAGCAGGCTTTGCAGGAGAAATGCAGGATCAGTTTCTCTATTTCTTACACTTGATTCTCAGGAAGTTCTCAAAGAGATGGAAGAGGGTGATCTAATGGTAGCTGCTCTCTTGGCAGGTTTTCTCCAACTCTTAAAAATAGTTCACACCTCAATATATTCTCCAAAATGAAACCAAAAGCAATATCTCAAGAGTCAAGCCTCCTGACCCCTATAATTCTTGACCTGTCATTTCCCGGTAAACATCTTCCCCAGGTCACCAAGGTTTCTATTGTTTATTGCTTAAAGCACATGACTTCCAGCACAGTTGCTTTTAAACAACATTTAAGTGTCCTTTCAATGAACTGTCAACAACAAAACAAAGTCCAGCTTCTATGAAATCTTCAGCCTTCCAATGAAACCATCTCCACAATTGAAATATATGTTCTCAAAAACACATACTTAACAAAACATACAGAAGCACTTTCATATCAGTGGTATAATATACATAAGCTGTTGCTAGGTAGATTATGTTGAAAGACTTTAAGGCCGGAATTTTACCCCCCCACCCCCACCACACAGGAGCAGGCTGGTGGCAGGGGGGGACGGGCAGGTGTCGTAAAATTGAGTGGGAGGTGGAGGGGGGATGCGTTACAATTCTTTTACACTGCAATTTTACGAGGTGCGGTGGCGAGAAACAGCCCACCTGCCACAGGCCAATCAGGGCCCTTATGTGGCCAATTAACTGCTACTTAAGCGCCTCCTCCTGCCACCGCTGGTATTTTATCAGGTCTTAGGCCCCACAGAAGGCCACCAGGTGGGGGGCACCCTATCCCCCACAGAGGGCCCCCCCCCGAAGCCCCTACAGTCCCCACTGAGAAACAGTACTCCGCCCAACCATTCCCCCCTTGCCTTGCCGGGGTCAGGCCGGTTGACCCTGGCAAGGTCCGAAAATTTACCTCTCTTCCATGGATGGCATCCATGATCTTTGCTTCCTAATCAGTTGCTGGACCTGTATACTTACCTTTTGTGATTCATGTACCAGGACATCTAGATCCCTCTGTACCCACGAGTTCTGCAATCTTGCTCCATTTAAATAGTATACAGACTTTCTACTCTTCCTGCCAAATTTCACATTTTCCCACATCATAATCCAACTGCCAAATTTTTCGTACTCACTTAACCTATCTATATCCTTTTTAGTCTTTTTACATCACCTTGACAACTTACTTTCCTTCCTATCTTGGTGTCATCTATAAATTTAGCTACCTTACGTTTGGTCCCTACGTCCAAGTTATTGAATTGTAAATAGTTGAGGCTCCAGCACTGGTCGCTTTGGCACTTCACTAGTTACAGCTTGAAACTCAAGGAAGACCCATTTATCCCTAGTCTCTGCTTCCTGTTAGATCACCAGTCCTTTATCAATGCTAATATGTTACTCCCTACACCAGGTACTCTTATCTTGTGTAGTAACCTTTGATCAGGCACCTTATCAAATGCCTTTGGGAAATCAAAGTACACCACATCTACAGGTTCCCCTTTATCCACCTTGCTTGTTACTTCCTCAAAGAACTCTAATAAATTAGTTAAACATGATTCCTCTTTCACAAAACCATGTTGACTTCCTCTGATCCCATTATGATTTTCCAAGTATTCTGCTATAACCTCCATAATAATCGATTCTAGTAATTTTTCTATGACAGATGTTACGTGAACTGGCCTATAGTTTCCTGCTTTCTGTCTCCCTCCTTTCTTGAATAAAGGAGTTATATTTGCTATTTTCCAATCCTCTAAGACCCTTCCAGAATCTAAGAAATTTTGGAAGATTATAACCCATGCCACTACTCTGTCTACTATCTCTTTTAAGACCCGAACATGTGGGCCATCTGGTCCTGGGGACTTGTCAGCCTTTAGGTCTAAATTTTCCGAGCACCTTTTCCATGGTGATGGTAGTTGTTCTAAGTTCCTCCCTCCCTTTCAACTCTTGATTTTAGGTATCTTTGGCAGGTTTTCTAAGTCCTCTACAGTGAAAACAGACACAAATGACCTGTTCAACACCTCCACCATTTCCTCGTTTACCATTATCAATTCCCCAGACTCACTCTCCAGAGGACCAACATAAGCTTTAGTTACTCTTTTCCTATTTAAATACTTGTAGAAACTCTTACTATCTGTTTTTACATTACTAGCTAGTTTTCATTCATACTCTACTTTCTCTCTCTTTGTTTTTCATCATTCTTTGCTGGTTCTTAAAATCTGTCCAATCTTCTGACCTATCACTAACCATTGCAGATTTATATAGCGCTTCTTTTAATTTGATACTATCCTGAATATCCTTATTTAGCCACGGATGATGCATCCTTCTCAAAGAATTTTTCTTTCTCGCTGGGCTAAATCTTTGCTGAGAGTTATTAAATATTGCCTTAAAGGTCTACCCCTGCTTCTCCACTATCCTACCATTTAACCTAGTTTCACAGTTTACTTTCTGCCTTCATACCTTTCTAATTACCTTTATTTAGGTTTAAAACACAAGTCTTAGACCCACACTTTTCCCTTTCAAACTGAATGTGAAATTCTATCATGTTATGACCACTTTCGTCGAGAGGCTCCTGCACCATGAGATTATTGATTAATCCTGTCTTATTGTACATATCCAGGTCGAGACTAGCCTGCTCCCTAGTTGGCTCTAGAACGTACTGTTCTAAGAAATTGTCTGGAATACACTTTATTAACTCATTTTCTAGCCTACCTTTGCCAATCTGATTCGCCCAATCTACATGTAAATTAAAGTCACCCAAGGCTGCAGTGGTACCTTTCTTACATGCCCCATTTCTTCCTGTATACTCTGCTCTACTGTGTAGCAGCTGTTCGGGTGGCCTATAAACTACTCCCACAAGTGCCCGCTTACCTTTCCTATTTCGTATCTCTACCCAACTGATTCTACATCTTGCAGCCTCACAGCTCCAGCGACCCGGGTTCAATTCTGGGTACTGCCTGTGCGGAGTTTGCAAGTTCTCCCTGTGACCTCGTGGGTTTTCGCCGGGTGCACCGGTTTCCTCCCACAGCCAAAGACTTGCAGGTTGATAGGTAAATTGACCATTATAAATTGCCCCTAGTGTAGGTAGGGGAATTGAGAGAGGGTGCTGGGATTAATGTAGGATTAGTATAAATGGGTGGTTGATGGTCGGCACAGACTCGGTGGGCCGAAGGGCCTGTTTCAGTGCTGTATCTCTTAAAAAAAAATCTCTTGCTACAGCACGAATGATATCCTTAATTAACAGAGCTACTTCACCACCTTGTCCTAGCTTCCTGTTTTATTGAAATGTTGATTACCCTTCATTATTTATTTCTATCTGTGCTAACAATTCATCCATTTTGTTGTGAATGCTACACACATTCAGATACAGAGCATTTAACTCTGTCTTTTTTACCACTTCTGCAGTCTTTGGCCTTATCTGCTGGTGTAGTCTTATGCTCTATCCCTTGCTGCCTCCTGCCACACTCTGATTATCATTACCCAAATCACTACCTGGCTCTATTACCTCATTGTTTCCCTTTGGTTTACCATATGTGAATGTGGGAATTTGGTTCACGTGCTAAGTTTGGTACAGAGAGGGAAATAGGTGCTCCTTTTTCAGCCTCCAGTCGCTGCAGAAGATATAAGTTGCTTCCGAGAAATAGAAGGCAACCTTGAGAGAGTGACATCACAGGAAAGCTGTAAGATGATTGGTTGGCAAAATGATCATGTGATCATCCCCCCCCACCCCCAACTATTTTTAGTTTAAAGTCCTCTCCACTGCCTTAAGTTGTATGACTTGCCAGAACACGGGTGCCAGCACAGTTCAGGTGAAAACCATCCCACCCGTACAGCTCCCACCTTCCCCGGTACTGGTGCCAGTGCCTCACGATTCGAAACCCATTTCTATCACACCAGTCTTTGATTCACGCATTGACTTCGCTAATCTTATTTACCCTCCACCAATTTGCTCATTGCAAGGTAATAATCTCTGGATTATTACCTTTGAGGTAATGATTTTTCCCCCTCCTAGGAGGAGCATTTGCTCGGGTAGTTGGGGAGGGTTTAATCTAAAATGGCAGCGGATGGGAACCTTTGCAAGGAGTCAGACGAGGGGGGATCATAGACAAGAACAAAAGACAGTAAGAGGAATAAGAAAAGTGATAGGCAGAGAAATCAAGGGCCAGAATCAAACAGGGCCACAGTGAAAAATAGTGGGAACAGGACAAGTAATGTTAAAATGACAAGTCTTAAGGCTTTGTGCCTTAACGCGCGGAAATGTATCAATAAAGTGGATGAATTAATCATGCAAATAGATGTAATCGGGTATGATATAGTCGAGATTACAGAGACATGGCTGCAAGCTGACCAGGGATGTGAAATTAACTTCCAGGGGTATTCAGTATTTAGGAAAGACAGACAAAAAGTAAAAGGCGGTGGAGTTGCATTGCTGGTTAAAGAGGAAATTAACACAATAGTGGGGAAGGATATCAGCTCTGACGATGTGGAATCTGTATGGGTAGAGCTGAAAAAAAACTAAGGGGCAAAAAATGTTAGTGGGGATTGTATATAGACCCCTAAACTGTACTGTTGATGTTGGACTTGGCATTAAACAGGAAATTAGAGATGCATGCGATAAAGGAACATCTGTAATTATGGGTGACTTTCATCTGCATATAGATTGGGCAAATCAAATTAGTCACAATACCATAGAGGAAGAATTCTTGGAGTGTATATGGGATGGTTTTCTGGACCAATACGCTGAGGAACCAACCAGAGAACAGGCCATCCTAGACTGGGTATTGTGTAATGAGAGAGGAATAATTGACAATCTAGTGGTGCAAGACCCCTTGGGGATGAGCGACCATAATATGATAGAATTCTTCATCAAGATGGAGAGTGATGTAGTTGATTCTGAGACTAGGGTCCTGAATCTTAATAAAGGAAACTACAAAGGTATGAGGCACGAGTTGGCTATGATGGATTAGGAAACGTTACTTAAAGGGATGACAGTGGATTGGCAATGGCAAACATTCAAAGAGCACATGGACAAACTGCAACAATTGTTTATTCCTGTCTGGCGCAAAAGTAAAACGGGAAAGGTAGCCAAACCATGGCTTACAAGGGAAATTAGAAATAGCATTCGATCCAAGGAAGAGGCATACAAATTCACCAGAAAAAACAACAGACCTGAGGATTGGGAGCAGTTTAGAATTCAGCAAAGGAGGACCAAGGGATTGATTAAGAATGTGAAAATAGAGTACGAGAGTAAGTTTGCAGGAAGATAAAAAGTGACTGTAAAAGTTTCTATAGGTATGTGAAGAGAAAAAGATTAGTGAAGACAAATGTAGGTCCCTTACAGTCAGTAACAGGGGAATGTATTGTGGGGAATAAAGAAATGGCTGATCAACTAAATACTTACTTTGATTCTGTCTTCACAATGGAGAACACAAATATACCAGAACTGTTGGGGAACACAGGGCTTAGTGAAAGAGAGGAACAGAAGGAAATCAGTATTAGTAGAGAAATGGTGTTGGGGTAATTGATGGGATTGAAGGCCGATAAATCCCCAGACCCTGATGGTCTGCATCCCAGAGTACTTAAGGAAGTGGTCCTGGAACAATGAATGCATTGGTGGTCTCTTCCAAGATTCTATAGACTGTGGAACAATTCCTACAGATTGGAGGGTAGCTAATATAACCCCACTATTTAAAAAGGGAGGTAGGGAGAAAACAGGGAATTATAGACCAGTCAGCCTGACATCGTTAGTGGGGAAAATTCTGGAGTCCATTATCAAAGATTTTCTAACAGAGCACTTGGAGAACAGTGGTCGAATCGGGTAGAGTCAGCATGGATTTACAAAATGGAAATCATGCTTGACAAATCTACTAGAATTCTACAAGGATGTAACTAGTAGAGTTGATGAGGGGGAGCCAGAGAATGTGGTTCATTTGGACTTTCAGAAGGCTTTCGACAAAGTCCCATATTAGGGCCGCACAGTGGCGCAGTGGTTAGCACTGCAGCCTTACAACTCCAACAACCCGCGTTCACTTCTGCGTACTGCCTCTGTGGAATTTGCAACTTCTCCCTGTGACTGTGTGGGTTTCCACCAGGTGCTCCGATTCTCTCCCAAAGACCTGCAGGTTGTTAGGTAAATTAGCCATTGTAAATTGCCCCGAGTGTAGGTAGGTGGTAGAAGAATTGTGGGGATGTGGTAGGGAATATGGGATGAATGTAGGATTAGTATAAGTTGATGGTTGGCACAGATTTGGTGGGCTGAAGGGCCTGTTTCAGTGCTGTATGTTTCTATAAGAGATTAGTGTGTAAAGTTAAAGTGCATGGAATTGGGGGTAGTGTATTGCAATGGATAGAAAATTGGTTGGCAGACAGGAAACAAAGAGGAGGGATAAATGGGTCTTTTTCCAAATGGCAGACAGTGACTACTGGGGTACCGCAGGGATCAGTGCTAGGAACCCAGCTATTCACAATATATATTAATGATTTAGATGAGGGAAATAAATGTAATATCTCCAAATTTGCAAAACTTGGTGGGAGGGTGAGTTGTGAGGAGGATGCAGAGAGGCTTCAGGGTGATTTGGACAAGTTAAGTGAGTGGGCAAGTGCATGGCAGATGCAGTATAATGTGGATAAATGTGAGGTTATTCACTTTGGTAGCAAAAACAGGAAGGCAGGTTATTATCTGAACAGCTATAAACTGAGAGAGGGGAATATGCAGGGAGACCTGGGTGTTCTCGTACACCAGTCACTGAAGGTAAGCATGCAGGTGCAACAGGCGGTAAAAAAGGCAAATGGTATGTTGGCCTTCATAGCGAAAGGATTTGAGTACAGAAGCAGGGATGTCTTGCTGCAATTATACAGGGCCTTGGTGAGGTCACACCTGGAATATTGTGTGCAGTTTTGGTCTCCTTATCTGAGGAAGGATGTTCTTGCTATAGAGGGAGTGCAGTGAAGGTTTACCAGACTGATTCCTGGGATGGCGGGACTGACGTATGAGGAGAGATTGAGGCGGTTAGGATTATATTCACTGGAGTTCAGAAGAGTGAGGGGGGATCTCATAGAAACCTATAAAATTCTAACAGGACTTGACAGGGTAGATGCAGGAAGGATGTTCCCGATGGTGGGGGAGTCCAGAACCAGGGGTCATAGTCTCAGGATCTGGGGTAAACCTTTCAGGACTGAGATGAGGAGATATTTCTTCACCCAGAGAGTGGTGAGCCTGTGGAGTTCGCTGCCACAGAAAGCAGTTGAGGCCAAAACATTGTATGTTTTCAAGCAGGAGTTAGATAAAGCTCTTGGGCCGAAAGGGAATGGGGGGAAAGCGGGAACAGGCTACTGAGTTGGATGTTCAGCCATGATCATAATGAATGACGCAGCAGGCTCAAAGGGCCGACTCCTATTTTCTATGTTTCCTTTCCCATTTCTAATAAATTGTTATCTATATAATCTATTTATTTAGAGATACAGCATTGAAACAGGCCCTTTGGCCCACCGAGTCTGTGCCGACCAAGAACCACCCATTTACACGAACCCTCCAGTAATCCCATACTCCCTAGCACCACGAGGAGCAATTTACAATGCCCAATTTACCGATCATCTGCAAGTCTTCGGCGGTGGGAGGAAACCAGAGCATCCGGCAAAAGCCCACACGGTCACAGGGAGGACTTGCAAACGCCTCACACGCAGTGCCCAGAATTGAACCCAGGTCCTTTGAGTTGTATAAGCTGCGGTGCTAACCACTGCACCACTGTGCCACTCTTTCTTCAGCAGTCAAGAAGGGAATCCATCAGGATCAGGGGTTTTACTCTCTCTAAGATTGACTCGTTTTCCACCTCCCTCCCCCCAACCTTCTTTCTTAAACGTTTTTCGATCTTTTTTGATCTCTTCTTCTAATGTCATGCTGACCATGTCAGTCTCCCTGGTAAATACAAGGTAAAGGAATTATTTCGTATTTTGGTCATCTCACTGTAACGACCTGTGTTTATCATGTGTATCCCTTCGTGACCCAATCCCTATCCTGATTTTCCTTTCTTGTTGAGGTGTCTGAGGAATAATTTCCATTTTTTCTGACATTTATTGATAATTTAATTTTGTCATTTCTCTTTGCCTTCCTAATTGTTTTTTCTAATTCTTACCCAACCTTTTCATATTCCCTTTTGTCATTCTCTCCTTTGTTGTCTACGGACTTAGTGTCTGCCTTTATCTGTAGTTTTAACTTTGCTCAGTTTACGGAGAATGTAGAGCATTTCCTAAGTGCACCAAGGCTGTTGATCCAGGTATGTGACTCCTGTGGTTCAATGGGTAAGACACTGACTTCACAATTCAGGATTGTCAATGCAATCCCTATCTGGGGTAAACTTGGCTTTGAATAATCTTCATTCTGTGAAAACCAGCTCATTGTCCTTGTTGCTGAAATACACAGTGATCAAATAACTTCATCAGCTCCTGTCTTGTAAATGACTGAAATTTAGGGGAAGCAAGTTAAACCTGTGGAAAGCCACTTGCTCTTCACATATAATTGATGTTTTGCCCAGAACTCACTGTATCAATTACTGACAGGCAAAAGAAAGTCAGAT
The DNA here is from genome assembly GCF_036365525.1 of Heterodontus francisci. Lineage (NCBI taxonomy): Eukaryota > Metazoa > Chordata > Chondrichthyes > Heterodontiformes > Heterodontidae > Heterodontus > Heterodontus francisci. Next base: position 14,358,829 of record NC_090380.1, on the reverse strand, counting down.
CATGTCATGTCATTACTGGGATCTTTCAAATTGATAGAATGTGGTTGTGTAAGAATAGAAAGATTGGAGCACAAAAAGGCATCAAATGTGGCAGTGATTATAGAGAGACAAAGGGGACAGTTGCAAAGACCAAACTCTTTCTATGTGCAGCCACATGGCCTAATGGATAAGGTCCAGCCCTCCTAAAACAGGCATTGATGGTGCAAGTCTCATTTGTGATGAAAGCAGTTTTAGGTGAAGGAGCACATTCTGTAAACAGGCTGCATTCTGTAACAAGCAGTTAGTTTTCTTTTTAACTGATCAGCCAATCTCGGCAGTTCCTGTTCGGCTCCCTCCTCACTCTCGCCTTGCTTTCCAGTGTCACAATCCAATGTAATGTTTCGACTGAGCTGTGCACCATCCCAACACCCAGGGAACAATGTCACTTGCACTTTCCAGGCAAATACTTCCCTTTTAAATCCTGTCTTCAGATTACCCAATGTCTGAGGCACAGTTGTTACTTTGTAATGTAGATATCCAATTACAATACACGTATGATTGATGTTATCATATTCAGGGTGAAATACACAGCACACTCTTCCTCCAAGCTGTAAAATTCTAGGTTCAAATGTTACCTTGTTTATCATAGAAACTTACAGCAGAAGGAGACCATTCAGCCTATCGTATACACTCAGTCACAATAATAACTCCTCTAGTGTTCCTCAATTCTACTGAAATAGATTCTGTCTTTGGTCTCTCAACTCTATCATTCCTCCTCAGTGTTATAATAGTTTCTTTGAACAATGCTGCCATGCCCTCCATTTTTCCTGCCCTATTATTCCTGAATATCTTGTTGCCAGGAATATTCATTATCCCAATCTTCCCCTCCTTTGAGCCAGATCTCTGTTATTGCCACAATATCATAGTCCCGTGTGGTGACTTGTACCTGCAGTTCACGGAGCTCATTTCCCACACTCAGTACATTTACTCACATACACTCACAAATCCATCTCAGACTGCTTCATATTTACTCCCAGTCTGACCCTCCCATTTCTGAATTATTCTTTATTCTGGTGCTATTAGTCTCTCCCAGTCCACTTTGCATCTTGCTTCTCCTCTCTAATGCTACATCCTTGTGCCTCCCCCACCCCCGCCAAATTCATGTAAACCTTCACTAACAACACCAGTTAAACTTTCTTCAAGGACATCAGTCCCAGTTTTGTTGAGGTACAACCCGTCCATCTTGAACAGGTCCCTCCTGCCCCAGAACTGGTTCCAATACCCCAGGAACCTTTTTACATGCTGGGTGATAAGCTGTCTTATCTTATTGCTCCTGTACTCACTAGCACATGACACTGGAAGTAATCCAGAAATTACTAGCTTTGAGGTCCTGCTCTTTAATTCCTCCCGAGCTCCTGAGTCTCTGACTGCAGTACCTCAACACTTTTCCCAATGTTTTAGGTTTCCATATCAACCACAACTTCCCCTCCCCACTCAAAATATTCTGTACCCTCTCACTGATGTCTTTATCAACCAATCTTAGTTGCTCCTGTCAGCAAACTTCCCTGTGACATCAAATGCCTTCAGCTTCATGACATGGTAGTGAGGTAATGGTGTTTTTGATGATGTTTGATATCATTGTCCTGTGTATTTGAATCCTTACGAACACTCGTGAATCTCTGATGCAGTCCTGGGCCCACTAACAGTTACCAAATATCATGGTCCATTATAAATGAGAGCACATATCCAGCAGTAGAAGTCTAATCAATGTCGTGGTGCTTGTACAAGTCAAAGGATAACATGCTTAAGGGAAGCTTTGTAAATTCTTCCCTAATGATAGACAGTGATATTTCCAAGAAGATAAAATATATAATTGAGCAAACGGCATCAGGAAACCAGATCTGCTCCCACCTGCTCCACATCATTGTTAAAGGATGTGGAATTGGCTGAAAATAAAGTGAGTGGCCACAGGGACAGGTGGAATTTAGAAAGAATCCAGAGCAAACAGCAAGAGCATCCAGTGTGATGTCGTGCTCCTGTGGCCGAATGGATAAGGCACTGGTTTCTACAGGCAGGTATTTGTGAGGTTAAATCCCATCTGGGATGAGATTAATCTTCATTCAGTGAATATCTGCTCTTTGTCATCATTAAGAAACACACAAAGATTAAAGTAGCTTCAGTTTGAGTGCTGTCTGAGAAATGACTGAAACTTCGAGCCAGGGTAAACAAAGAAAGCTCTGGAAAGACACTTGCTTTTCACATCCAATCAACATTTTGCCCAGTAATCAACTGTACTAATTGTTGACAGACAACAGCAAGTCACATCCTGTCATGTTATTGCTGGAACCTTTGGCATCAATACATTGTGGTTGTGTGTGAAAATAAAGGCTTCAAATTTGGCACTGCTTAGAAAGAGTGTCAAAGGGACAACTTACAACTTCTTAACCAACAGCCCCAGTGGCCTAATGGATAAGGCACTGGCCTCCTAAGCCAGGGATTATGGGTTCAAGTCCCATCTGGGGTGCAATAAATGCCCTTTCAACCATTCTCCTTACTTTGTAACATATTTCACCTCCTTTCTTATTTGCTTTCCACTCTCACAATCTGAAGTCGTCTTTCAACCAATCTCTGTGCCATCTTCACACTCACTGAACAATACCACCTCTACTTTCCACACAAATCCTCTCCCTTTTACCCCTCTTTTCACTTCACACAACATCCCATGCACAGTTCCTACTTTCAAATACAAACACAAATTACAACTCAACTACAAATCCTCTAAGCACATTCACACCTCAAATACACACCACACTCTTCCTCCAAACACCAACAATTCTGTCTTCAATTATTATCTGGGCTATCACACAATGAAAATGCTCTGCAGGCAACTGTACAGTCTGCTGGTCCACTGAGCTGCACAGACCAGGCAGTTGTCAGGATCAATACTTTTTTTTATTCATCCGCAGGATGGAAGTGCTGGCAAAGCCAGAATTTATTGTCTGTCCATAAATTCCCTTCACAAAGTGCTGACCCCTCTTCTTGAACAGTTTCAGTCTGTGCAGTGAAGGTACACCCACAATGCTGTCAGGGACGGAGTTCCAGGATTTTGACCCAGTGACAGTGAAGGAACGGTGATATATTTCCAAATCAGGAAGGTTTGGGACTGGGAGGGGAACTTGGAGGTGGTGGTGTTCCCATGCACCAGCATGCTCTTGTCCTTCTTGGTCAGGGGTCAGCAACCTGCAGCTCCGGAGAAAGATGTGGCTCTTGAACATTGTATTTGTGGTTTCCAACCTTTTCCACTTGGAACACATTAACACGAGAAAAGCGAATAAAAATTAGCTTGAGAAAAGTCAGATCTGTGTTTTTATTGTGGGGATAAAAGTCAAATCATTAAGCTGCACTTTACAGTTTAAAATGATAACTTTAACAAAAAACATCATTGTGCTCTTCACAAATCTGTTTGTCTGGTATAGCTACCACATGGTTATAGATATGACTTTGGTTAACGGAACAGTTTTGATATTTGTGACCATTATTGTTTCTAGTCTAGCTGAGATGATACATTATTCTGAATGTGCTATTAGAAGGTATTATTATCACGAAAAGCAGTAGCTGATAAAAATGTAATAATGGTAAAAAGTCAAAGCTTAAGGCTCTTTATCTGAATGCACCTGGCATTTGTAACAAGATAGATGAGTTGATGGCACAAATAGAAATAAATAAATATGACTTGATAGCTATTACAGAGACGTGGTTGCAGGGTGACCAAGACTGGGAACTCAATATTCAAGGGTATTCGACATTCTGGAAAAATAGGCAAAAAGGAAAAGGAGGTGGGGTAGCTTTGTTAATAAAGGAAGGTATCAGTGCGGTGGTGAGTGGTGATATAGGTGCAATAGATCGTGATGTGGAATCAGTTTGGTTGGAAATAAGGAATAGCAAGGGGAAGAAGTCACGGGTGGGAGATGTTTATAGGCCCCCGAAGAGTCGTCTCACTGTGGGACAAAGTATAAATCGGGAAATAATGGAGGCGTGTAAGAAGGGAACTACAATTGTCATGGTGATTTTAATCTGCATATTGAATGGACAAATCAGATTGGCAGAGGTAACATGGAAGACGAATTTGGAGCTTGTACTTAGATTGAAACTGAGAGCAGTATGTTGCAGAACCTATCCGGGAAGATCTAGTAATGTGTAATGAGATAGGATTAATAAGAGATATCGTAGTTAAGGATCCTCTAGGGGGTAACAATCACAACATGGGAAAATTTCAAATTCAGTTTGAGGGCGAGTAACTCTTGTCTCAAACCAGTGTCCTCAACTTAAACAAGGGCAATTACAGAGGGATGAAGAAAGAGTTGTCAAAAGTGAGCTGGGAAAATAGACTAAGGGGAAGGTCAGTGGATGAGCAGTGGCAGACATTTCAGCAGATATTTCATAATGCTCAGCAAAAATTTATCTTGGTCAAAAAGAAGGACTCAATGAGAAGGATGAACCACCTGTGGTTAACACAGGCAGTCAAGGAGAGTATCCAATCAAATACTAAGGCATATATAGCGGTGAAAACTAGTGGTCGGCCAGAGGATTGGGAAGTTTTTTTAGGAACTAGCAGCGGATGACTAAAAAGCTAATAAAGAGGGAGAAAATTGATGATGAAAGTAAAGTGGCAAGAAATATAAAAACAAACAGCAAGAGCTTCGACGGGTATATAAAAAGAAAGAGAGTAACTAAAGTGAGTGTGAGACCCTTGGAAGATGTGTTTGGAGAATTGATAAGGGGGAACAGGGAAATGGCAGATAATTTAAACCAATATTTTGCATCGGTCTTCACTGTGGAGGACACTATAAACATCCCACAGATATCAGATAAGCAAGGAGCTAATGGGAGGAAAGATCTTGTAACAGTCTCTATCACGAGGGACAAAATATTTGACAAACTAATGGGACTAAAGGCAGACAAGTCGCCAGGACCTGATGACCTACATCCAAGGGTTTTAAAGGAAGTGGCTGCAGAGATAGTGGAGGCATTGGTGGAAATATTCCAGAACCACTTGATTCCGGGAGGGTCCCAGCGGATTGGAAAACTGCAAATGTGAAGGCCCCTGTTCAAGAGGGTAGGGAGATAAAAAGCAGGAAACTATAGGTCAGTCGGCTGAACATCAGTCGTTGGGAAAATGCTAGAGTCCATTATTAAGGAAGAAATAGCAGGACATTTAGAAAACCATAACGCAATCAGAGCCAACATGGTTTTGTGAAAGGGAAATCATGTTTGACAAATTTGCTCGAGTTCTTTGAGGATATGACAAGCAGAGTTGATAAAGGGGAACTGGTAGATGTAGGGTATTTGGATTTCCAGAAGGCATTCGATAAGTTGCCACATAAAAGATTATTGCACAAGATCGGAGCTCACGGTATTGGGGGTAAAGTATTAGCATGGATTGAGGATTGGTTAACTCACAGAAGACAGAGGGCTGAACGGCAGTGCCCTTTAAACTCAGCGCGGTGCCCACATTCAGTGGCCGCCGCCAAGCCCCCGCGATATTAATTACGGGGGCTCATTTCCATCGAGGCCGCCCGTCGCCCTCCCCATATTACGTGAGGAGATCCGGGACATTCGGTGCAGGGAGAGAGTTTTTGACAGTTGTGTAGCAGGTGCTGGGGCCCTATTTTAAGCGTCCCAGCATCTGCTTCCTGACAGCTGTCAAAGAATACTTACCTGACTGCTGAAGAGTGGGGCTGCTGTCAATCTGGCAACAAAGCAGAAAGTGATGCAGAAACCCAGCAGGTCAGGCAGCATCTGTGGAGAGAGAAGCAGAGTTAACTTGACGAAGTTCACAGACCTGAAAGTTAACTCTGCTTCTCTCTTCACAGATGCTGCCTGACCTGCTGAGTTACCCCAGCACTTTCTGCTTTGCTGTCACATACTTACCCTGCTGTGTCCCAGTGTCCTATGAAGTGGCGATCCTCTTCTTCCACTCCAGTGTAACATTCCTTCTTGTACGTGTGCCGCACCAGGGGGAATAATCTTAATTTTGCACATTCCATGGCGTGAGACTGAAATATATCATCAAAGGCGAATATTCTTCTTTGGCCTCCTTATCTCGCGAGACAATGGATAAGCGCCTGGAGGTGGTCAGTGGTTTGTGAAGCAGCGCCTGGAGTGGCTATAACGGCCAATTCTAGAGTGACAGGCTCTTCCACAGGTGCTGCAGAGAAATTTGTTTGTCGGGGCTGTTACACAGTTGGCTCTTCCCTTTCGCCTCTGTCTTTTTTCCTGCCAACTACTAAGTCTCTTCGACTCGCCACACTTCAGCCCAGCCTTTATGGCTGCCCGCCAGCTCTGGCGAACGCTGGCAACTGACTCCCACGACTTGTGATCAATGTCACAGGATTTCATATTGTGTTTGCAGACGTCTCTAAAGCGGAGACGTGGACGGCCGGTGGGTCTGATACCAGTGGCGAGCTCGCTGTACAATGTGACTTTGGGGATCCTGCCATCTTCCATGTGGCTCACATGGCCAAGCCATCTCAAGCGCCGCTGACTCAGTAGTGTGTATAAGCTGGGGATGTTGGCCGCCTCGAGGACTTCTGTGTTGGTGATGCGGCCCTGCCACCTGATGGCAAGTATTCTCCGGAGGCAGCGAAGATGGAATGAGTTGAGACATCGCTCTTGGCTGACATACGTTGTCCAGGCCTCATTGCCATAGAGCAAGGTACTGAGGACACAGGCTTGATACACTCGGACTTTTGTGTTCCGTGTCAGTGCGCCATTTTCCCACACTCTCTTGGCCAGTCTGGACATAGCAGTGGAAGCCTTTCCCATGCGCTTGTTGATTTCTGCATCTAGAGACAGAATATACAACATAAATAAAACCATAATTGAAGAATAATTACCAACTATGAGTATCTAAGCATCTGACTGTGAAAAGCCGCAGTCTAATATGCATTTGGAATCTGTATTCATTTCTCTGCTAACTGCGATGTGAAAATATATGTAACCACAATTATACCCTCAATGTTAAAAAAACAGGGAAAAATGTTCATATTCTAGCTGCATTGCCAACTACAAATATTACACCATTAAATATGATCAACTGCTGCAGAAGCAAAGTGTTCGTGAACATGTGTCGATGTGTAATTGTTGAAAAACCCACAACAGCACAGATTAGGCCCCTCCCCCACCCTGCCCCAATGTCGCAATGGTTTTCAAACATGTGCAAGACAAACCTTGCAGTCAGACGTCAGAGCTGTTACATGGTGGAGTTACCTTTGCATTTAAAGGACCACACCAAAAGCCGAGGATGGCAGAGGGGTATTCTAGGGTGGCCCCGCAGTGTAGTGAAGCCTCCCTGCTCACCCTCCTATAGGCTGTGTGGGCAAAGCGGGAGGTCCTTTTCACCAGCGATGGTAAGAAGATGCTCTACCGCCAGAACAAGACATTCTGGCTGGAGGTGACAGAGAAGGTGAGTAGCCGTGTGACTATCCAACATCAAAGGGTCCAATGACGGAAGGGGATGAACAATCACTCTCCCAGCCAGCTGGGCCCTCTAAGCTTCATGTGCACAGGATACGACTGCCAAAGTCATCCACAGCCAAAGGGCTATCATAGCAGCAGCCTTCCTGCAGTCAGGCTACTGGCGCAGAAGTGGCACCGCGTAGGAGAATCTGCAAGCATTTCCAACAAGCATCCTGACACAGATGGGTCTGCATGGGTGACACAACACCCTAGAAAGGCCGGGAACAAATTTGTCTTCACTAACATTGCAGCACTTTTACTGTGTGAATGAAGTGTACCAGCATGTACTGATCGTGGCTCCTCCCATTACAGTATTGGCCTTCCAGAATTGCCAATGTATGGAATAACATCATTGCCATGTCAGTATCACTCATGTGCATCTTCACGGATGCAGGAATGGGGACAATGACTCAGTATTCTGCTGTGAGTAATGGTGTACACAAAGATGTTGCAGATGTGGACTGCTGCACAACAGGTGAATGAGGGTGCTGTGTGGTGTGCAGAGCCCATGGTGGTTCCTATGTCATGGAGAACCTTTGATCAATGAGGTGCTGCCGTGCATCCTGAGCTCACTGCTCACCCTGCACACAGTGCCTGGATGTTCTCTTTCCTCCCATGTACCTTCCCTGCTGTAAGACCTCAGGGTCATCATCGTCTGAGGATGAGTCCTGCTCATGTCTCTCCTCATCCTGCAAGGCCTCCCCCCTATTGACTGTGTCATTGTGCAGAGCACAGCAAACAGCAACGATACAAGTTATCCTTTCCGGCCTGTACTGCGGGGCACCACTCCAGGCAGCGGAATCGCATTTGAAGCCTGCCGATCGCCTGCTCAGTGGTAGCTCTTGTAGCTCTGTGGCTGGCGTTGTATCGTTCTTCTGCAGCAGTGCTGGGTGTCTCACTGGTGTCAGCAGCCATGTCTACAAGGGGTAGCCCTTGTCTCCAAGAATCCAGCCCTCCATCTGAGCCATTTCAGCGAACAGCAATGACAACTGTGACTGGCACAGGATGTGTCACCACCTCTCTCGACATCCGCAGTTGCCTCTGACACTGGCGCTCTGGCATCTGCAGGTATGTTATAGAGTCATAGAGTCGTACAGCATAGAAATAGGCCTTTCGGCCCATCGCATCCATGCTGACCATAATGCCTATCTATACTAATCCCCTCTGCCTGCATTAATTCCATATCCCTCTATGCCTTGCTCATTCAAGTACCTGTCCAAATGCCTCTTAAATGTCGCTGCTGTTCCTGCCTCCACCACCTCCTCAGGCAGCTCATTCCAGATACCCACTATTCTTTCTGTGAAAAATTGACTTCTTTGATCCCCTTTAAACCTCCTTCCTCTCACAAATCTATGCCCTCTAGTTTTACTCACCCCGACCATGGGAAACAGACTCTGGCTATCTACCCTATCTATGCCTCTCATAATTTTAGATACCTCTATCATGTCCCCTCTCAGTCTCCTTCGCTCCAGGGAAAACAGACCCAGCCTCTCCAATCTCTCTTTATAACTCAAGCCCTTCAAACCAGGCAACATCCTTGTGAATGTTTTCTGCACCCTCTCTTTCTTAATCACATCTTTCCTGTAGTGCGGCGACCAGAACTGCACACAGTACTCCAAATGCGGCCTAACCAACGTTATGTACAACTGTAACATGACGTCCCAACTCTTGTACTCAGTGCCTCAGCCGATGTAGGCCAGCATGCCATACGCCTTCTTCACCACCCTGTCTACCTGTGTTGCCACTTTCAGGGAACTATGTACTTGCACCCCAAGGTCTCTCTGCTCAGTGGGACTTGTAGATGCACAGGGATCTGTAGTGGCGAGCTCACCTTGGGTGCTGCTGCTCACGACTGGGTGGCCCTATGTGTGTTGCAACTGCCTGTTGGTTTTACCTGCAGCTCATATGGATCCTCTCAAGAAGGGCATCAATGAATATACCGTGAACCATCCTCATCTTCAAGCTGCAATTCAGCTCAGTTCCTTCAATGCTTCGAAGGTTCCTGACAGGACAGAGACTGATGTTGACTGGTACATCAGGTGCTTTCATACAGCAGCTGTGTGGTATGGCATAACATTTCCTGTCTTAGCTCCCACTAAGAGTGGCACCGCATGACCACATAGAGATTGAACATGCTGCATAGACTGACCCACAAGACATACAAGCTTCACACACCTACCATCTGTGGCACTCTCCCCACATACAGGGAGACTCGAGTGCCATTGCTCCTTCAATAACAGAGGCAGTCAATGACACAGAGCTGCCAACCATAACGGAGGGGGAAATCGCAGTGGCTACCTTCCAGAATACAGAGTTAGACCCCTGCAAATCCCCCCTCCCTCCTGCCCTTAAAAATGCAGAGTTAGACCCCTGCAAATCCCCCCTCCCTCCTGCCCTTAAAAATGCAGAGTTAGACCCCTGCATATCCCACCTCCTCCCTTTAAGAATACAGAGTTAGACCCCTGCATATCCCCCTCCTCCCTTTAAGAATTGACAGTTAGCACCCTGTGTATCCCCCTCCCGTATTGCAGAGTGAGACCCCTGAATAACACAACTTACCTTCACTGGTGACAAGTTCTGCCTCTGAGGACCCGTCGGCTTTTCAAATCCTGAACAGGACGGCTCGTGACCGCCGCCCGTTCAATGAAAAATCCGGAAGTGTTGGTGCAGAGGTGGCGGGCTGCATAATCAGCACAGGTAAGTAATCATTACCATATGGTAATTGTGGTGTCACCGCCGTGCAGTGGGGTCCTCAACGAGGTCCTGCCACTACCGGTAAAATGTGACGGACCCATCTCGACATCGCGGGTCATGGCGGGCCTCTCTCCGCAGTATTTTACCAGCACCCACTCTGTGAACCGGGGCGTTGATGGGCCGGTAACATTCAGCCCAGAGAGTTGGGATTAATGGGTCTTTATCAGTTCGGAAAGACCTAACTTGTGGAGTGCCACAAGGATCAGTCCGAGGACCTCAATTATTTGCTGTCTCTATTAATGACTTGGAGGAGGGGACAAAGTGTAATAGATCCAAATTTGCTGATGATACAAAAATAGTTGGGAGGGCATGTTGTGATGAGGACATAAGGAATCTGCAAGGGGATATGGATACGTTGAGTGAGTGGGCAAAAACTTGGCAGATGGAGTTTAATGTGGGAAAGTGAGAGGTCATGCACTTTGGTCGGAAGAATCAAAAGGCAGACTATTATTTAAATGGAGAGAGACTTCAAAAAAGTGCAGCACAGAGGGATCTGGGTGTTTTTGTGCATGAAACACAAAAGGTTAGCATGCAGGTACAACAAGTAATTACGAAGGCAAATGGAATTTTGGCCTTAATTGCCAGGCGACTGGAGTTTAAAAATAGGGAAGTTTTGTTACAACTATACAGGGTTCTGGTGAGGCCACACCTGGATTACTGTGCACAGTTCTGGTCCCCGTATTTAAGAAAGAATATTTTGATTCACTAGGTTGATTCCTGGGATGAAGGGATTCACTAATCAAGAACGGCGCACATGTTAAGCCTTTATTCATTAGAGTTTAGAAGAATAAGGGGTGATCTTATTGAAACGTACAAAGATTCTGAGGGGGCTTGACAGGGTAGATGTTGAGAAGATGTTTCCACTCGTGGGGGATGCTCAAACTAGGGGACATAGTTACAGAATAAGGGGACACTCATTTAAAACTGAGATGCGAAGGAATTTCTTCTCTCATAGGGTAGTGAATGTCTGGAATTCTCTACCTCAGAGAGTGATGGAAGCTAGATCGCTGAAAGTATTTAAAGAGGTGGTAGATAGATTTTTGAAATATCGGGGAGTTGAGGGCTATGAGGTGCTGGCATGAAAGAGGAGTTGAGGTCTGGGGCAGAGCAGCCATGATCTTATTGAATGGCAGGGAAGGCTTGAGGGGCTGAATGGCCTACTGCTGCTCCTATTTCTTATTTTCTTGTGTTCTTGTAGGCCCCGGAGACAGAGAAGTGCAGGGCTTCAAGGCTGCTGCTTCTTGTAGAAGCTGTTCTCTTTAACTGAAACTGTTTAAAATTAGACAGGCTAAAAAGGGTGGGTTCTAGATCATGTGATCCCTTCAAGTAGCTTTCCCACCTCCTGTTGGCCTTCCGACATATTAGAGTCAGTGAAGTGATCTCCCACTCCATTTTAAACACGCTGAACACTGAAGTAAATCAACTTAATATGCTGTGTAGATACAGAAACCAGAGAGAAAAAAATGGATGTTCTCAAACTCAAAATATTCTTCAGTAAAAACATGCAGTACCCAGAACAAAAGGGTCAACATGCACATTAAAAGCTGAGTTTTTAACTTATTTGTACCCTACTGGCTACTAGTTTCACTGTGTTGAATGGCAGCTGACGATAACAACCAAGTGCACAGAAATTTTATAATTTCCACTTGGTTTTCATCCGTTCATGACAGTGGCACAATGTTACTTGCCACTTATCAACCCAAGCCTGAATATTGTCCAGGTTTTGCTGCATGCAGGCACAGACTGAGGAATTGTGAATGGTACTGAACACTATGTAATCATGATTAAAAATCCCCACATCTGACCTTATGATGGGGGGAAAGTCATTGATGAAGCAGCTGAAGATGTTTGGGCCTAGGACATGGCCCTGAAGAACTTCTACAGCAATATCCTGAGGCCGAGATGATTGGCTTCCAACAATCACAACCATCTTCACTGACATCTGACTCCAGCCAGAGGAGAGATTTCCCTCTGATTCTCATTGACTTCAATTGTCCTCGGGCTCCTTGATGCCACACTCGGTTAAATGATGCCTTGATGTCAAGGGCAGTCACTCTCACCTCACCTCTAGAATTCAGTTCTTTTGCCCATGTTTAGATCAAGGTTGTAATAAGGTTTGGAGCAGAGAGAGGCCTCAACATGTTGCACCAGGGACATGTGACAAAATTAATGACTCTGTCACAGACATGGGGGCTATTAATTTGCATATAAAGTGAATAGCCAATCTAATACCTTCAAAACACAATCTGATTTAAAACACATTTCTCCCTATAAATAATGTCACTAAGCATGTAGACATCAATGGAGAGTAGCACAACTGTATTAGCTAGCTAACAAAACAGTATGCAATGCCAATGCAAACTATTTTTTTTGACAGAAAAGAGCGAGCTACATCATGTCACTGGGTGGTAGATGGACCTTATGGGATAACCTCTGTGGATTCACATTGAATGCACTCCTGATACATCCAATAAACCATGAAACTCAAGGAGAGAATTGTTATTGTGGTTATTGAGGTGAGGCAGTAGAAGAACCAGCAAAAGGAAGATGGACCATTTCTCACAATGCTGTTGTGACAAGACAATTTAACCTGTGATGGTCAATGTTTGTGCAACTTCTCCACCTGCTTGTATTATGTCTCTGCAGACAGGGCAGCCAACAAAACGGCAGTAAATTAATCACCATTTAATCTTTTATACAAGCTAACTCGATACAAGCTGTCTTTATAATTTAACCCTCTAAACCCCAGTGCCATTCTCGCAAATAAGTGCTGTACCCCCTCCGGGGTGGTCGAGACAGAAACCCTCATTGCATTTAAAAATACTTGGATATGCACTACAAAGAACAAAGAACAGTACAGCACAGAACAGGCCATTCGGCCCTCCAAACTGACACTTGGAGACTGGATGAATTGTAACCCACGCCGAGGTCCCTTTAAATAGAAATTCTTAGCTAGTCAGGTGAAGGTCGTCATCACAACCGCCCAATCTGATTGGTCAGGAATCCTGGAAGCCGGGTGGGAATGCTGTGGCTGAGTTAAAAAGCCACGGCAAAGTCCACTCCTAGATCTTTCAGGTCCCAGCCCACTGACAGACTCCCCCAGGTGTGAGTAGGTGTCAGTGTTAAAATTCAGTCTAAAATCTCTCTCTGGAAGGTGTTTTCCAGAGGGAACTGCCAAGCAGCTGGAAGCACTGAACCTTTATTGAGTTCAGGTTATCTGAAGCTGATAGACCTCCCCATGAAGAGCAGCTCAATCTCACCTTCTTTTCACTGGAGAGTTTCCCAGACCCCAGGAAACCTGTGCTGGAGGCGTTAAATCCAAAGCATTCTGAAAATGTATTGAAAATCCAACCCTTTCTATATAATTGTGATTTTAAATGGTGTGTTAATTGTCGACCCACCTGTCTGAATAATTACACCAGCAGGCAAATTATTCACGTGCAGCCAATTGGGTGTCAGTGAAAGCTGGAAGTGGATGTATTGGAGCCGGGCTGTGGTCAAGCTTCAATTTTCTCTGATTTTTAGCTGATTCCATCCCTCACATTCTTGGCTGTTAAAATCCTCTCCCCAGCCTCAAACTCAAAGGTTACGAGGAAGCTGTTTGGAGGTGAAAATTCACCCTGATGTAGGATCATAGGGAGTGTTTTTGTGAGCTGAGGGACAGGTGCATTGCTGAAGTGAGTAGAAGGAGTGAAACTCTTCATCTGTACACCATGTACTTACCAGCTGCTCAACACATCCCCTCCCCCAATCACCACAACCCTTCCCCCACTCACCACAACCCCTCCCCCACTCACCACAACCCCTCCTCCACACACTACAACCTCTCCCCCACTCCCACAACCCCTCCCCCACTCCCACAACCCCTCCCCCACACACTACAACCTCTCCCCCACTCCCACAACCCCTCCCCCACTCCCACAACCCCTCCTCCACACACTACAACCTCTCCCCCACTCCCACAACCCCTCCCCCACTCCCACAACCCCTCCCCCACACACTACAACCTCTCCCCCACTCCCACAACCCCTCCCCCACTCACCACAACCCCTCCCCCACTCACCACAACCCCTCCCCAACACACCACAACCCCTCCCCCACACACCACAACCCCTCCCCCACACACTACAACCTCTCCCCCACTCCCACAACCCCTCCCCCACTCCCACAACCCCTCCTCCACACACCACCACCCCTCCCCCACTCACGATCAAACACTCCCCCGCTCACCACCAGAATCTCTGTTCTCCAATCCAATCTGATCACTTTCCCACCGAGCGGTCTGGTTTAAAATTATTCCCTCTTCCTCTATAAGATCACCTGCCGTGACGCAGGTGAATCGCTTTGAATTTCAGCTGCAGACAACTTTCTCACATTCTGCATTACACCAGCTACTGTCACAAACTGCAAAGAATGTCAGTAACTAACGGCAATTATAGCATCATAGAAGGGTTACAGCACAGAATGAGGACATTTGGCCCCTCGTGTCTGTGCTGTCTCTCTGTGAGGACAATGTAACTAATCCCACTCCCCATCCTTTACCCACAGCCCTGCAAATGATTTCTTTTCAGGTGCTGATCCAATTCTCTATTGAAATCCCCTGAAATCGGTGTCCTCTGGTTCTCAGCCCTTCCACCAATGGGAACAGGTTCAGTCTATTTATTCTGTCCAGTCACCTCTGTTAAACTCCAGAAATCTTGTTCTAGAAGGATAAGGCTGGAGCCTATATTTACTCAGTTTCACATTTATTGTGCAGAAAAAAAGGATTACAAACATGCAGCTCTGCACACAAATCCCTCTCCCAGTCCCACTGAGTGTCTGCTTTTAAGTGTTCAACTAAAACCCAATTAACTCCCTTCACCTGCACATAATCACACAATTACCAGATTCCCTTCTTTCTTTTACAATACAATTTAGATTAAGATGCTCAAAGAATACTTCAAAATGAATCAAAATTAAATTCCATATTGAGCATAAAGTTTTTTTTATATTGTTAGATACCCCTCATCCAGCAACTCCAACAATTCCTTTGCACTCACATTTCTCTTTATGAAACAATCAGATCGCTGATAACTTGCATCTACCCATTTGAGTTTGGAGATTTCCTTTCTCTCCAGCATTTATTTCAATCCAGTGAAGTCAATACGTAGTCTTTGATCACTCACACTTTTTGCAGAATGTACATTGTCCCACAAAGAACTATTATCCACATAACAATTCAATGTGTATTCTATCTTCAGGATGTCCCTTGTTCAGAATTTCACCCAAAATATATGACAAATAGAACTCCATGTCCACTGCCTCCA
Organism: Heterodontus francisci; assembly: GCF_036365525.1. Lineage (NCBI taxonomy): Eukaryota > Metazoa > Chordata > Chondrichthyes > Heterodontiformes > Heterodontidae > Heterodontus > Heterodontus francisci. Next base: position 14,343,272 of record NC_090380.1, on the reverse strand, counting down.
CAAGACCAGTGTTTCTGCAGCTAAAGTGCTTTTAACAACACGTTTTATTTTCTTAGCCTCCTAAGCTAAAGGACAAGATTTCCCATTTTCACCCATCAGATATATTATGAAGCCAGCCGCACACGAATACCCATCAGCAAGATTAGCATGTGAAGCATCACTAAAAATTATTAGCTTCATGTTCTTTGGGTCACATAAGGATGGGAACTTCAGTGCACATTTCTCCACATTTAGCTTTTTCAATGTTTTATTTGCCCTTAAAACATTCTCGACTTTTGGATGTTTCATCATCGTGCTTAACTCCAGCACATCAAAACTAACATCAGGCCTAGTCTGAGAGCCCAACCAGTTTAATTGACCCACCAGGCTTCGCAATTGTTCAATCTCTGCTTTAGATAGATCGTCATCTTTCTGTGATGACCGAACACGATTAACTGGGATGGGAGTAACATTCTCTAAATAGAATTGTTGATTCAAACTTATTCCAGACTTATTCAGCTTAACATCTAAACCAATATATTTAAAGGCCCCACAAGCCTGACTCCCAATCTTAAATTCTGCCTTAATCTTATTAATAACATATTTCTCAAAATCCGCAGTACCACCGCATAAGATATTATCAACATACATCATGAAGATGCCTGAAAGTTTCTCTTTATGAGACCAATAAAACGTTGCAGGATCTGCTTTTAGTTGAACACAACCAATTTTCAACAAAAGAGATCTCACTGAGAAATACCACACCCTGGAAGCATCATTAAGGCCATAGACACATTTGTTCAGTTTCCATAATTTTCCTTCTGTATCTGCTGCCTCTTCAGGTGGTTTCAGATACACTTCTCTCTGAAAAGTATCACCTTGCAGAAACACAGCTTTTATGACAATGGATTTACATTCCCATGAATATGTGGCCAAAAGAGTCAAAAAGATTTTTTGATTACTTTTCCAGCTGTGGGTGAGTCCACTCTAACATCGATATCCCCCAATCGCTCTTCAAACCCCCTCACAACTAATCTCACTTTAGCCTTATAAATTCCATCAGGAAGGACTTTCTCAGTACAAATCCATCTATGTGACAAGGCCGACTGTCCCCTATCTGGTACCTCAGAATAGACACAAAATTCTCTCCAACTCTCTAATTCCTTATCTTTTACTTCTCTTTTTAGTTTATCCTCCAGTTTACTGACAGCCACTAAAACTTCATGATCATGAGGACTTCTGCTTCCAATTCTATTCAGAGACTGCCGTCTAGCCTTCATTTCATTGTGTAATCTGATGTCTTTTGGAACGACTGCTCGAAGATTTCCCTCACGCTTTATCGGAGGCTCTTTCTCCAGTACGTGGTCACTTCCTCAGGCAAGAGTCACTTCCTGACCCACTATCAAAACTTGCACTGCACTTTCTTACCTTCCACACTTTCACCCCACTCTGCCAGTCCATGGCCCTTGCTTCTTGGCCATCATCTTGAACATTTAACCAATATTTAAACTTGATTTTCCTGCACGCTCCACAGTTGTCGCATCCTTCCATTTATCAGACCCCTCTGGAATATATGTCACCCGAGTACCTACTCGAGACAAATTGGTCTTTGGATGTGATAGCTCTTTCCTGAGCATCATGATCGGTTACATTACTATCCAACTCTTGATCTACCTGTGCCTCAGGACCTTCATCACAAATATTTGAAGTACAAGGTGCCCCTCTTCCCTCTATCAGCTGCTCAAATTCTGAGATTTTGTAATCAACTCCAATTAATCGTGAAGAATGAACCTTAACAGTTTGATTTCCATGCTTGATTTCGACTGTCTTACCATCCCGACCGATTATCTTACCAGGGCCCTTCCATTCCCTATGGCCTCTCTTTTATAATGGACCAAATCTCAAAGAACAAAGAACAGTACAGCACATTCGGCCCTCCAAACCTGTGCTGATCTTGATGCCTGCCTAAACTTATATGCAATGCTTATAGAAGGTGCTTTGGCATTTGTATCTGGTCCAAAACTATTTCAGCTAAGATGAAACTTGAACCCATAACCACCGCTTCAGAGGATCAATACCTTATCCATTAAGCTGCTGGAGCCCGATACTATTGTAAGCCAGGAAAAGTGATAGAGAGTCAGATGGTTTAGGGTGGAAATTCCAGAGCTTGGGTCCTTGGCAGCTGAAGACACAACCATCAATGCTGTTGTGATGAAATTCAGCCATGCTCAAGAGGCCAGAAATTGAAGCAGTGTCGATAGCTCGAAGGCTTGTTGGGCAGGAGAAGGCGACAGATATAGGAAGGGGTGAGGCCATAGAGAAATATGAAAATAATGATGAGAATTTTAAAATTTGAGGCATTGCTGGGAGCCAACACAAGGCAGTGATCACAGGGGAGTTTGGTGTGTGTTAGGACTCGGGCAGCAGAATTTAGGATGAACTGAAATTTATAGAGGGTGGAAGATGGGAGGCTGGCCAGGACAGTATTGGAAGAGTCAAGTCAAGAGGTATTGGAGTGGAGTGGATTTGTGGTCAGAAGCTCATTTCGGAGTCAAATGCGAATTGAAGCAAATGACCAATCTGGTGCAGCCTCAGAGATTTGCCAGGGAGAGAGATGGGGCCGGTGGCTAGGGAATGGAATTTGTGGTGGAGACCAACGACAATGGCTTCAGTCTTTCCAATATTTAGGGGGAGAAAAATTCAGCTCAGGAAAGCGAATCGAATGTTTTTGTTTATTGCGAGCGGAATTGAATACAAAAGTAGGGAGGTTATGCTTCAGTTATATAGGGTATTTGGTGAGACCACATCTGGAGTATTGTGTACAGTATTGGTCTCCTTATTTAAGGAAGGATGTAAATGTGTTGGAAGCAGTTGAGAGAAAGTTTACTAGACTAATACCCGGAATGGGTGGTTGTCTAATGAGGAAAGGTTGGACAGGCTCGGCTTGTATCCGCTGGAGTTTTAAAGCTTAAGAGGCAACTTGATTGAAGCATTTAAGATTCTGAGGGGTCTTGACAGTGTGGATGTGGAAAGGATGTTTCCTCTTGTGGGAAAATGTAGAACTAGGGGTCACTGTTTAAAAATAAGGGGTTGCCCATTTAAGACACAGATGAGGAGAAATTTTTTCTCTCAGAGGGTCATGAGTCTTTGGAATTCTCTTCCTCAAAAGGCAGTGGAAGCAGAGTCTTTGAATATTTTGAAGGCAGAGGGAGATAGATTCTTGATAAGCAAGGGGGTGAAAAGTTATTGGGGTAGGTGGGACTGTGGAGTTGAGGTTGCAATCAGATCAGCCATGAACTTGTTGAATTGTGGAGCAGGCTTGAGGGGCCGAGTGGCCTATTCCTGCTCCTAATTCGTGTGTTTGTATGTAGTACTGGATGTCGGACAAGCAGTCTGACGATTCAAAATGGAGGGGTCGAGTGAAGTGGTAGTGAGTTAGAGCTGGGAGCCATCAGTGTACAGAATGAACCTGACATGTTTTGAAGGGGCAGATTGGAAATAGGAGGGACCAAGGATAGATTCTTGGGCAACTCCAGAGGTAACAGTGAGAGAGTGGGAAGAGAAGCCATTGCAGGTGATTCTCTGGGTAAGATTAGATAGATAAAAATGGAAGCAGGTGAGTGCAGTCCCACCCAGCTGGATGATGAGGATGATGTAGTTCACTGTGTCGAATGTTGCAGACAGGTTAAGAACAATGAGGAGAGCAAGTCTACCATGGACACAATCACATAGGATGTCATTTGTGACTTTGATAAAGGCCATTTGTGTTAGTGACAGGGATGGAAACTAACTGAAGGAATTCAAGTATCGAATTGTGGAAAGATGGGTGAATTTGGGAGGTGACAACACATTGAAGGAGTTTGGAGAGGAACGGGAGATCAGACATGGAGCAGGAACAGGAGGAGGGGTTTGTGAGGAGAGGGGTGATGATGGCAAATTTGAAGGAAAGGGGACAATACCTGAGAAGAGGAAATTCAAACTCTGAAATTTTCACGGTGGGATATGAACTGACATTGACTGCATTATTAATCAAGTAACATAACCAGAGAACCGATTGGTGCAACTGCATGTGAGCAATTAGTACATTGATTGCAGGGTGAAATGTTGACTGTCCATGGGAAGCAAATAGTTTTGCTTCTTGCACCGGCTCCAACTTTCAGAGGTTGATAAGGCTCCATGCTGCCTGAAGCAATTTAATTTCTGTGTATTTCAGTGATGAGGACAAAGAGCTGGTTTCACAGAAAGGCAATGATTTAAAAACTCAGTACACCCCAGGTGGGACTTGAACCCACAATCCCTGGCTCCGGAGGCCAATGCCTTATCCATTAGGCCACTGGGGCTGCTCAATGTTTACTTTCGGTGCTTGCAACTTGTCACTTATTATATATGTAATCACTGCCGAAACCTGATGTCTTTGTGTCAGTCGCCCTTTCTTCTTTTGCACTACCACATTCGAATCATAGAATCTTCGAGCACAGAAAGAGTCCTTTCAGCCCATCATGTCTGTGCCAGCTATTCGAAAGAGATTTCTAATTTAGTCTAATTTGTCGATTGAGAGATAAATATTGTGCAGGGCACCAGTGAGAACTCTCCTGTTCCTCAACAAAAGAGTCTTGGGATCTTTTTGATCCACTTGAGGAATCGACAGGGACTTGGTTTAATCTATCACCCAAAAAGAATGCAGACCCGGCAGTGCAGCACTCTCTCTGTGTGACACTGGGAGAATCAACATCGAATTCTGTGCTGAAGTAACTGGAGGTAGAGGTTAAACACGGTCTACTGACAGAGAGACAAAAGTGTAACCAGCTGAACCACAGCTGACACACATTACAGTACCACCAATCTGAAGTTCTTGAAATCAATGTTGAGTCCATGAGGTTGTTAAGAGCTTTATTGAAAGATGAGGTGCTGTTCCTCGAGCTTCCATTGAGCTTCATTGGAACAGTGAAGGAGGTCAAAGGCAGAGATGTAAGAGTAGAAGTGGGATGGAGAATTAATATGGCAAGTGACTGGAAGATCACTTTCAAGTTTGCAGACTGGACGGAGGTGTTGAGCAAAAAGATCACCTAATCTGCATTTAGTGCCTGCAGTGTAGAGGAGATGACATCATGTGCAGTCAATACAGTACAGTAAATTGAAGGAAGTACAGGTAAATCACTGTTTCACCTGGTAGGAGTGTTTAGGCCCCTGGACGATGGGAAAGGAGGAGTTGAAAGGCAGGTGTTACATCTCCTGCACTTGCACAGGAAGATGTTATGGGACAAGGAGTGAGTGATTGAAGAGGCTGCACAAGGCAGAGTGGTCTGTTCACCAAACAACCACAGAACTAAGGGTGGTGCCGTGGTTGGCACTGCAACCTCACAGCTCCTGTGACCCGGGTTCAATTCTGGGTACTGCTTGTGCGGAGTTTGCAAGTTCTCCCTGTGACCATGTGGGTTTTTAGCAGGTGCTCTGGTTTTCTCCCACAGCCAAAGACTTGCAGGTTGATAGGAAAATTGCTCCTAGTATAGGTAGGGGGGATGGGGTAGGAATATGGGATTAATGTAGGATTAGTATAAATGGGTGGTTGATGGTCACCACAGACTTGGTGGGCCAAAGGGCCTGTTTCAGTGCTGTATCTCTAAATAAATAAACTGCCTTTGTCATCAGGTTTGTAGGAATAGGCCATTTAGCCCCTCGAGCCTGTTCCACCATGCAATGCAATTATGGCCGATTTATGACCTAACTCAGTTTTCCCACCATTGCCACTTTTTCCTTTGGACCCCCACAGTTTCTAGATTTACACCATTTAGAAAGTATCCTGTTCTATCCTTTTCAGCTCCATTGTGGATGACCAACACACACTGCTATTGAAATCCATTGCCACAGTTTTGCCCATTCACTTAATCTATCAATATCTCTTCGTAATTTGATGTTCCATCTACACTGCTCACAATGACACAGCCTCCACTGCTTTCTGGGGAAGAGAATTCCACAGACGAACGACCCTTTGACAAATAAAAAATTCTCCTTATTTCAGTTTTAAAAAGGAGACCTCTTACACTTAAACTGTTTCCCCTAGCCCTAGTCTCTCCCACAAGAGGAAACATCCTCCTGGTATCCACTCTAGCAAGTTCCCTCATCTTATATGTTTCAATAAGTTCACTTCTCATTCTTCTAAATTTCAACAGGTAAAAGCCCAACCTGCTCAGTCTTTCTTCATAATATAAGTACTTCATCCCCCGGATTTAGTCGAGTGAGGCATCTATGAACTGCTTCTAATGCAATTATATTCTTTACCAAATAAGGAGACTAAAACTGTAGACAGTACTCTGGATGTGGTCTCACCAAGGTCCTATACAGCTGCAGTAAAACTTCCCTACTTTATGCAGTGTTATGACTGAGGTGGGAGGGGGGCACTGTCTTTTCTTGTTCCACTTCTCTGCAGGTCACACATATATTTTTAAAAATGTTTACCCAGTTCCCGATGCAGTCAATCATATACTCTACTCTTATCTCAGAATAAAATACGCCAACCAGGTTTCTTCAATAAACAACAACATCATCAGTTCATTACAAAGCAAGACTTAACCAGTAACAAAGCAAAGCATTAACACACAGATTGAAAAATGAAAGTTCCCCTTTTAAATTCCCCACACACAAACTCACACAGACTGAAAAAAATACATACATTCTCTCTGCAGAGGTCTGTTACAAAACAAAGACAACAAAGAATACTTTGGCCAAATATTTGCTAATTCTTGAAAAAAAAGATATGGAAAAATGTTACTTGTCCCTTTTTAGCCTGGCATCCCAAATATGCATAAACGGCTGTCACTGGGATCTTTCTAGAGCAGTTTTTTTCAGGTGACATTGAGGATCAGTTCAGCAGGCTTTGCAGGAGAAATGCAGGATCAGTTTCTCTATTTCTTACACTTGATTCTCAGGAAGTTCTCAAAGAGATGGAAGAGGGTGATCTAATGGTAGCTGCTCTCTTGGCAGGTTTTCTCCAACTCTTAAAAATAGTTCACACCTCAATATATTCTCCAAAATGAAACCAAAAGCAATATCTCAAAAGTCAAGCCTCCTGACCCCTATAAATCTTGACCTGTCATTTCCCGGTAAACATCTTCCCCAGGTCACCAGGGTTTCTATTGTTTATTGCTTCAAGCACATGACATCTAGCACGGTTGCTTTTAAACAACATTTAAGTGTCCTTTCAATGAACTGTCAACAACAAAACAAAGTCCAGCTTCTATGAAATCTTCAGCCTTCCAATGAAACCATCTCCACAATTGAAATATATGTTCTCAAAAACACATACTTAACAAAAAATACAGAAGCGTTTCATAACAGCGGTATAATATACATAAGCTGTTGCTAGGTTGATTATGTTAAAAGACTTTAAGGCCAGAATTTTACCCCCCCCCCCCACCCCCACCACACAGGAGCAGGCTGGTGGCAGGGGGGGAGGGCAGGTGTGGTAAAATTGAGTGGGAGGTGGAGGGGGGATGCGTTACAATTCTTTTACACTGCAATTTTACGAGGGGCGGTGGCGAGAAACAGCCCACCTGCCCCAGGCGGATCAGGGCCCTTATGTGGCCAATTAACTGCTACTTAAGCGCCTCCTTCTGCCACCGCTGGTATTTTATCAGGTCTTAGGCCCCACAGAAGGCCACCAGGTGGGGGGCACCCTATCCCCCACAGAGGCCCCCCCCTGAAGCCCCTACAGTCCCCACTGAGAAACAGTACTCCGCCCAACCATTCCCCCCTTGCCTTGCCGGGGTCAGTTCGGTTGTCCCCGGCAAGGCCCGGAAATTTGCCTCTCTTCCATGGATGGCATCCATGATCTTTGCTTCCTAATCAGTTGCTGGACCTGTATACTTACCTTTTGTGATTCATGTACCAGGACATCTGGATCCGTCTGTACCCACGAGTTCTGCAATCTTGCTCCATTTAAATAGTATACAGACTTTCTACTCTTCCTGCCAAATTTCACATTTTCCCACATTATAATCCATCTGCCAAATTGTTCGTACTCACTTAACCTATCTATATCCTTTTTAGTCTTTTTACATCACCTTGATAACTTACTTTCCTTCCTATCTATAAATTTAGCAATTGAAATACTTGTAGAAACTCTTACTATCTGTTTTTACATTACTAGCTAGTTTTCATTCATATTCTACTTTCTACCTCTTAATTAATTTTTCATGATTCTTTGCTGGTTCTTAAAATCTGTCCAATCTTCTGACTTATCACTAACCTTTGCAGATTTATATAGCGCTTCTTTTAATTTGATACTATCCTGAATATCCTTATTTAGCCACGGATGATGCATCCTTCTCAAAGAATTTTTCTTTCTCGCTGGGCTAAATCTTTGCTGAGAGTTCTTAAATTTTGCCTTAAAGGTCTACCCCTGCTTCTCCACTATCCTACCATTTAACCTAGTTTCACAGTTTACTTTCTGCCTTCATACCTTTGTAATTACCTTTATTTAGGTTTAAAACACAAGTCTTAGACCCACACTTTTCCCTTTCAAACTGAATGTGAAATTCTATCATGTTATGACCACTTTCGTCGAGAGGCTCCTGCACCATGAGATTATTGATTAATCCTGTCTTATTGTACATATCCAGGTCTAGACTAGCCTGCTCCCCAGTTGGCTCTAGACGTACTGTTCTAATAAATTGTCTGGAATACACTTTATTAACTCATTTTCCAGGCTACCTTTGCCAATCTGATTCGCCCAATCTACATGTAGATTAAAGTCACCCAAGACTGCAGTGGTACCTTTCTTACATGCCCCATTTCTTCCTGTATACTCTGCTCTACTGTGTAGCAGCTGTTAGGGTGGCCTATAAACTACTCCCACAAGTGCCCGCTTACCTTTCCTATTTCGTATCTCTACCCAACTGATTCTACATCTTGCAGCCTCACAGCTCCAGCGACCCGGGTTCAATTCTGGGTACTGCCTGTGCGGAGTTTGCAAGTTCTCCCTGTGACCTCGTGGGTTTTCGCCGGGTGCTCCGGTTTCCTCCCACAGCCAAAGACTTGCAGGTTGATAGGTAAATTGACCATTATAAATTGCCCCTAGTGTAGGTAGGGGAATTGAGAGAGGGTACTGGGATTAATGTAGGATTAGTATAAATGGGTGGTTGATGTTCAGCACAGACTCGGTGGGCCGAAGGGCCTGTTTCAGTGCTGTATCTCTTAAAATAAAATCTCTTGCTACTGCACTAATGATATCCTTAATTAACAGAGCTACTTCACCACCTTGTCCTAGCTTCCTGTTTTATTGAAATGTTGATTACCCTTCATTATTTATTTCTATCTGTGCTAACAATTCATCCATTTTGTTGTGAATGTTACACACATTCAGATACAGAGCATTTAACTCTGTCTTTTTTACCACTTCTGCAGTCTTTGGCCTTATCTGCTGGTGTAGTCTTACGCTCTATCCCTTGCTGCCTCCTGCCACACTCTGATTATCATTACCCAAATCACTACCTGGCTCTATTACCTCATTGTTTCCCTTTGGTTTACCACATGTGAATGTGGGAATTTGGTTCACGTGCTAAGTTTGGTACAGAGAGGGAAATAGGTGCTCCTTTTTCAGCCTCCAGTCGCTGCAGAAGATATAAGTTGCTTCCGAGAAATAGAAGGCAACCTTGAGAGAGTGACATCACAGGAAAGCTGTAAGATGATTGGTTGGTGAGTAACTGCTCATCGGGAGTATCTGTAAATAGGAGCAGGATCCAGTTGTCGTGGTCCATGTAGGTACCAACAACATAGGTAGGATTAGAAAAGAGATTTTGCTTAGACAGTATGAGGAGCTAGGCACCGAATTAAAGAGCAAGGGTAATAGTCTCTGGATTATTACCTGAACCACATGCCAATTGGCGAGGGCACATAAGATTAGTGAAATAAATATGTGGCTCAAAGGCTGGTGTGGGAGAAACGGGTTTTGGTTCATGGGGCACTGGCACCAGTACTGGGGAAATTGGGGGCTGTACCGTTGCGACAGTCTGCGACATGCTTGGACCAATGATCCAGCAAACCATATAACTAGGGAAGTACAGAGTGCTTTAACAAGGGGGGTGAGAGATCAAGCTTGGGTAGATGTAGCAATTCAAGGGGTAGAGTCAAGGCAGGAGAGCAGAATAGTAATATGGGAAATGAAGGTCAGAGAATGGTAGCAAGGGCCAGAGAAAAATCCTAACAACACAACAAAAGTCAAGACTAAATGTTACAAAGATAACACAAAGACAAAACTAAAGGCTCTGTATCTGAATGCACGTAGCATTCATAACAAAGTAGATGAAATGATAGCGCACATTGAAGTAAATAAATATAGCCATTACGGAGACATGGCTGCAGGATGACAAGGATTGGGTCCTGAATGTTGAGGGGTATATGACATTCAAAACGAATAGGAAGTTAGGTCAAGGTGGAAGGGTTCACTGTTACTCAAGGATGGCATTGGTGCAATTGTTAGAGATGACCTTGGTTCAGGAGATCAGGATATAGAATTGGTTTGGGTGGAGATGAGGAATAGTAGGGGAAATAAGTCACTCGTGGGAGTGGTCCACAGGCCCCCTAACAGTAATCACAATGTAGGATGAAGTATACAAGAAGAAATATTGGGTGCTTGTGATAAAGGGACAGCAATAATTATGAGTGATTTTAATCTATATATAAACTGGAAAAATCATATTGGCAATAGTAGCCTGGATGAGGAGTTCATAGAATGCTTGAGATAGTTTCTTAGAGTAGCACGTTCTGGAACCAACCAGAGAGCGGGTTATATTGGACTTGGCATTGTGTAATGTGACAGAATTAAATCATGACCTCAGAATAAAGGCACCTTTAGGTAGCAGCGAACACAACATGATTGAATTTTACATCCAGTTTGAAAGAGAGAAGAGTGGATCTAAGATTAGTATTTTAAACCTAAATAAGGGCAAATATATGGACATGAAATCTGAGCTAGCTGAAGTGAACTGGGATACTAGGCTTGGAAATAGATCAATAGAGAAGCAGTGGCAGATATTTAAGGGGATATTTCAGAATACTCAGAAATACTACAATGAAGAAAAATTCTAAGAGGAGGTCCTACCATCCGTGGTTAACTAAAGAAGTTGAGGAAAGCATCAAACTTAAGGAAAAAGCATATAATTTCGCAAAGGTGAGTGGCAGTTCAGATGATTGGTCAGAATATAAAGAACGGCAGAGAATGACTAAATGGTTAATCAGAAGAAAGAAGTTAGAGTATGAGAGGAAGCGAGATCGAAATGTAATAATGGATAGCAAGAGTTTTTACAGGTATTTAAAAAAGTAGAAGAGTAAGTAAAGTGAGTGCTGGTCCTCTTCAGAGTGAGAATGGGGAGATAATAGCAGATAATAAGGAAAAAGTGGATGAAATGAACAAACACTATAGAGAATACCAAAAACATTCCATTAATAGCTGTAAATTAGGAGGTGGAAGGAAGGGAGGAACTTGGTGAAATTACAATCACCAGGGAAGTGGTATGAACAAACTGATGGAGCTGCAGGCTGACAAGTCCCCGGGTCCTGATGGGCTTCATCCTAGGGTCTTAAAAGAGGTGGCTAATGAGGTAGTAGATGTGTTGTTAATTATTTAAAATTCAAAAATGACACAAAGATAGGTAGGAAAGCATGTTGTGAAGAGGACATAAGGAGGTTGCGGACTGATACAGATAGGGTGAGTGAGTGGGCAAAAATCTGGCAGATGGAGTATAATGTGGGAAAATGCGAAGTTGTTCACTTTGGCAGGAAGAATAAAAAAGCAGAGTATTACTTAAATGGAAAATGGCTGCAGAAGTCTGAGGTGCAGCGGGATCTAGGTGTTCCAGTACATGAGTATGCGGTTACAGCAAGTAATAAAGAAGGCAAATGGAATGCGATCCTTTCTTACGAGAGGAATTGGAAATAAAAGTAGGGATGTTATGCTTCAGTTATACAGGGCATTGGGGAAACTACATCTCGAATACTGTTTGCAGTTTTGCAATTATTTAAGGAAGGATGTAAATGCATTGGAGGCGGTTCGGAGGCGGTTTACTAGTTTGATACCTGGAATGAGCAGGTTGTCTTATGAGGAAAGGTTGGACAGACTAGGAGTTTAGAAGATTGAGGGGAGACTTGATTGAAGTATATGAGATCCTGAACAGTCTTGACAAGGTGAATGTGGCAAGGATGTTTCCTCTTGTGTGCGAGTCCAGAACTAGGGGGCACTGTTTTAAAATTAATGACAGAAATGAGGAGAATTTTTTTCTCTCAGAGGGTTCTGCAACTTTGGAACTCTCCACCTCAGAAGGTGGTGGAGGCAGGGTCATTGAATAATTTTAAGGCGGGGGTAGGTAGATTCTTGTTAGGCAAGAGAATCAAAGGTTATCGGGGCTGATGGGAGCATGGAATTCGAGACACAGAAAGATCAGCCATGATCTTATTGAATGGCGAAGCAGACTTGAGGAGCTGAATGGCCTACTTCTACTCCTAATTCATATGTTCATAAATCCACTGGGGGGTGTTGGGGGGGGGGAGTCTCATACCTTCTAGGTGAGTTGAGGGAGAAATACTGACCATAGAGTGAGGACCACCTTCGAGACCATCATTTCAGCAGCTTCCATGTGGCAGTCGATCACTCTGGACACTTGGCTGCAGGAGACCAGAAGTACTGAGTATCCTTCACAGTCACAGCTTGAGTCTCCAGGTTTTCACAATGTGGTTTGTTTTGACCAGCAGAGGAACCATCGACTGGTGGATAAACTGACAGGTGAAATCAGGATCTTCTACCATTCACACTGAGAGTGAGTGAATGATAGTCACAGTCAACTTCGTCATCCAGAAGGCTTAAATATTCTGGATCTTTCTCCACTTGAGTCTTGCTCGGCCGGTAATATTTCCACAGGTCTCCATTGTCACAGCATGTGGAGTAGAGCTGGTTGATCTGGGAGCACAGTGTTTTCCAGGGGTTGATGCTACAGCATCAGGCTCTGAGGTTAATACTGCGATATATAGGTGGGAGAGGGGACCACATTCAGGATGAATGGGATTCTAGGCCAGTGGACATGGGTGAGTTCACTTGGCATTTCAATAGGCTCCAGATGTGAAATGATGGTATTACAGATGATACAAAAGTTAGCAATGTAGTAAATAGTGAGCATGATGGAAGCAGACTTCAAGAGGGCACAGACAGACTGGTGAACTGGGCAGGCACATGGAAGATACAGTTTAATGTGGGTAAGTGTGAAGTGATGCAGTTTGGGAGGCCGAATAACCTAAATGGTGCCATTTTGGAGGGGGGGTGGTCCAAGAACAGAGGGACTTGGGGGTGCATATTTGCAAATCCTTGAAGGTGGCAGATCAAGTTGATAAGGTGGTTGAGAAAGCATCTGCCTTTGTAAATAGGAACACTGAATAGAAATACAAGGAAGTCATGCTGAAACTTTACAAATCTTTGGTTTGTCCTCAGCTGGAGTAATGTGTACAATTCTGGGCACCACAATTTAGGAAGGATTTCAAGACCCAGGAGATGATACACAGGAGGTTTACCAGGTTGATATCAAGGATGAGGGAGTTCAGTTATGTGGAGAGATTGGAGAGCTGGGATTGTTCTCCTTAAAGCAGTGAAGGTTAAGGGGAGACCTAATGCAGGTATTCAAAATGATGAGGGATTTTAATAGAGGAACAGGGAGAAAGTATTTCCATCGGCAATTGGACATATACTAGAAGAGGACTAATTTTCAGGGTTTTGTAGAAAAGGCTGGGGTATAGGACTAAATTGGAGATCTCCTTCAAAGAGCCGGCACAGGTGTAATGGGCCGAATGTGGTTGTGCATGACGAAAAAGGCCGGCCCATAGAAAGACACCAAATTTGAGACAAAGGGTCAAATTGCAAACTCCAAGCTCACACATTTCTAGTTGTCAAATCGATGTGATATTGGTCTCCAACACCTGAGATAGTGGATTTCAATCCCATCCAGGTACAAATGTGAAAATGTGCTCTATGTGGGAAACCAGGAACAATTCCAGCGCCCGGGACCAGCATGTGTGCAGGAAGTGTCTCTAGCTGCAGCTCCTGGAAGCCTGGTTTTCGGAGTTGGAGCAGCAGCTGGGGACACTGTGGGGTATCCACAAGGCAGAGAGTATCATTGATAGCACGTATAGAGAGGTGGTCACATCGCAGGCTCAGACACCACAGGCAGGAAGGGAATGGGTGACCACCAGACAGAGCAAGAGGACTAAGCAGGCAGTTGAGGACTCTCCTGTGGCTATTCCCCTGCAAAACAGATATACTGCTTTGGATTCTGTTGGAGGGAATGGCCTCTCAGGGGAAAGCAGCAACAGCCCAATTCGTTGCACCACAGTTGGCTCTGTTGCACAGGGGAGGAGTAAAAGGTGTGGAATGCAATAGTTATAGGGATTCAATTGTAAAGGGAATAGATAGGTGTTTCTGTGGCCGTAAAAGAGACTCCAGGATGGTATGTTGCCTCCCTGGTGCTAGGGTCAAGGATGTCTCAGAGTGGTTACAGGACATTCTGAAGGGGGAGCCAGTGGTCGTGATATACCTTGCTACAAACGGCGTAGGTTAAAAAAGGACGAGGTCCTAAAAGCAGAATATAGGGAGTTAGGAAGTAAGTTGAAAAGTAGGACCTCAAAGGTAGTGATCTCAGGATTACTATCAGTGCCACGTGCCAGTCAGAGGAGAAATAGAAGGATATATCGGCTGAAGGGATAGTGTAAGGGGGAGGGTTTTAGATTCCTGGGACATTGGGACCGGTTCTGGGGGAGGTGGGACTGGTACAAACTGGACGGGTTACACCTGGGCAGGACCGGGACTGATGTCCTAGGGGGAGCATTTGCGAGAGTGATTGGGGAGGGTTTAAACTAAAATGGCAGGGGGATGGGAACCTTTGTAAGGAGTCAGAGGAGGGGGGAATCATAGACAAGAACAAAAGACAGAAAGGGGAATAAGAAACGTGATAGGCAGAGAAATCAAGGGCCAGAATCAAACAGGGCCACAGTGAAAAATAGTGGGAAGGAGACAAGTAATGTTAAAAAGACAAGTCTTCAGGCTTTGTACCTGAACACGCAAAAATTTCGCAATAAAGTGGATGAATTAATCGCGCAAATAGATGTAAACGGGTATGATATAGTCGGGATTACAGAGACATGGCTACAAGGTGACCAGGGATGGGAAATGAACATCCAGGGGTATTCAGTATTTAGGAAAGGCAGCCAAAAAGTAAAAGGCGGTGGTGTTGCAATAGTGAGGAAGGATATTAGCTCTGACGATGTGGAATCTGCATGGGTAGAGCTGAAAAAAAACTAAGGGGCAAAAAATGTTAGTGGGGATTGTATATAGACCCCTAAACTGTACTGGTGATGTTGGACTTGGCATTAAACAGGAAATTGGAGACGCATGCGAAAAAGGAACATCTGTAATTATGGGTGACTTTCATCTGCATAGAGATTGGGGAAATCAAATTAGTTACAATACCATAGAGGAGGAATTCTTGGAGTGCATATGGGATGGTATTCTGGACCAATACACTGAGGAACCAACCAGAGAACAGGCCATCCTAGACTGGGTATTGTGTAATGAGAGAGGAATAATTGACAATCTAGTGATGCGAGACCCCTTGGGGATGAGCGACCATAATATGATAGAATTCATCATCAAGATGGAAAGTGATGTAGTTGATTCTGAGACTAGGGTCCTGAATCTTAATAAAGGAAATTACAAAGGTATGAGGCACGAGTTGGCTATGAAGGATTGGGAAACGTTACTTAAAGGGATGACGTGGATAGGCAATGGCAAACATTCAAAGAGCGCATGGACAAACTGCAACAATTGTTTATTTCTGTCTGGCGCAAAAGTAAAACGGGAAAGGTAGCCAAACCATAGCTTACAAGGGAAATTAGAGATAGCATTCGATCCAAGGAAGAGGCACATAGATTCACCAGAAAAAACAACAGACCTGAGGATTGGGAGCAGTTTAGAATTCAGCAAAGGAGGACCAAGGGATTGATTAAGAATGTGAAAATAGAGTACGAGAGTAAGTTTGCGGGAACATAAAAAGTGACTGTAAAAGTTTCTATAGGTATGTGAAGAGAAAAATATTAGTGAAGACAAATGTAGGTCCCTTACAGTCAGTAACAGGGGAATGTATTATGGGGAATAAAGAAATGGTTGATCAACTAAGTACTTACTTTGATTCTGTCTTCACAATGGAGGACACAAATATCATACCAGAACTGTTGGGGAACACAGGGCTTAGTGAGAGAGAGGAACTGAAGGAAATCAATATTAGTAGAGAAATGGTGTTGGGGTAATTGATGGGATTGAAGGCCGATAAATCCCCAGGGCCTGATGGTCTGCATCCCAGAGTACTTAAGGAAGTGGCCCTAGAACAATGAATGCATTGGTGGTCATCTTCCAAGATTCTATGGACTGTGGAACAATTCCTACAGATTGGAGGGT
This sequence comes from Heterodontus francisci, assembly GCF_036365525.1. Taxonomy (NCBI): domain Eukaryota; kingdom Metazoa; phylum Chordata; class Chondrichthyes; order Heterodontiformes; family Heterodontidae; genus Heterodontus; species Heterodontus francisci. The sequence continues at coordinate 14,326,807 of NC_090380.1, read as the reverse complement.
AGCTAATATAACCCCACTGTTTAAAAAGGGAGGTAGGGAGAAAACAGGGAATTATAGACCAGTCAGCCTGACATTGTTAGTGGGGAAAATTTTGGAGTCCATTATCAAAGATTTTCGAGCAGAGCACTTGGAGAACAGTGGCAGAATCGGGTAGAGTCAGCATGGATTTACGAAATGGAAATCATGCTTGACAAATCTACTAGAATTCTTCGAGGATACAACTAGTAGAGTTGATGAGGGGGAGCCAGAGAATGTGGTTCATTTGGACTTTCAGAAGTCTTTCGACAAAGTCCCACATTAGGGCCGCACAGTGGCGCAGTGGTTAGCACTGCAGCCTTACAACTCCAACAACCCGCGTTCACTTCTGCGTACTGCCTCTGTGGAATTTGCAACTTCTCCCTGTGACTGTGTGGGTTTCCACCAGGTGCTCAGATTGTCTCCCAAAGACTTGCAGGTTGTTAGGTAAATTAGCCATTGTAAATTGCCCCGAATGTAGGTAGGTGGTAGAAGAATTGTGGGGATGTGGTAGGGAATATGGGATGAATGTAGGATTAGTATAAGTTGATGGTTGGCACAGACTTGGTGGGCTGAAGGGCCTGTTTCAGTGCTGTATGTTTCTACAAGAGATTAGTGTGTAAAATTAAAGTGCATGGAATTGGGGGTAGTGTATTGCAATGGATAGAAAATTGTTTGGTAGGCAGGAAACAAAGGATAGGGATAAATGGGTCCTTTTCCAAATGGCAGACAGTGACTAGTGGGGTGCCGCAGGGATCAGTGCTAGGAACCCAGCTATTCACAATATATATTAATGATTTAGATGAGGGAACTAAATGTAATATCTCCAAATTTGCAAAACTGGGAGGGAGGGTGAGTTGTGAGGAGGATGCAGAGAGGCTTCAGGGTGATTTGGACAAGTTAAGTGAGTGGGCAAGTGCATGGCAGATGCAGTATAATGTGGATAAATGTGAGGTTATTCACATTGGTGGCAAAAACAGGAAGACAGATTATTATCTGAACAGCTATAAACTGAGAGAGGGGACTATGAATATGAAGGGAGACCTGGGTGTTCTTGTACACCAGTCACTGAAGGTAAGCATGCAGGTGCAACAGGCAGTAAAAAAGGCAAATGATATGTTGGCCTTCATAGCGAGAGGATTTGAGTACAGGAGCAGGGATGTCTTGCTGCAATTATACAGGGCCTTGGTGAGGTCACACCTGGAATATTGTGTGCAGTTTTGGTCTCCTTATCTGAGGAAGGATGTTCTTGCTATGGAGGGAGTGCAGCGAAGGTTTATCAGACTGATTCCTGGGATGGCGGGACTGATGTATGAGGAGAGATTGAGAAGGTTAGGATTATATACGCTGGAGTTCAGAAGAGCGAGGGGGGATCTCATAGAAACCTATAAAATTCTAACAGGACTTGACAGGGTAGATGCAGGAAGGATGCTCCCGATGGTGGGGGAGTCCAGAACCAGGGGTCATAGTCTAAGTATACGGGGTAAACCTTTCAGGACTGAGATGAGGAGACATTTCTTAACCCAGAGAGTGCTGAGCCTGTGGAATTCACTGCCACAGAAAGCAGTTGAGGCCAAAACATTGTATATTTTCAAGAAGGAGTTAGATATAGCTCTTGGGCCGAAAGGGATCAAAGGATATGGGGCGAAAGCGGGAACATGTTACTGAGTTGGATGTTCAGCCATGATCATAATGAATGGCGGAGCGGGCTCGAAGGGCCGAATGGCCTACTCCTTCTCCTATTTTCTATGTTTCCTTTCCCATTTCTAATAGATTGTTATATATATAATCTCTTCCTTGTCTTCTTCTAATCGTCAAGATGGGAATCCATCAGGATCAGGGGTTTTACTCTCTCCAAGATTCACTCGTTTACCAATTCCACCCCCACCCCCAACTTTCTATCTTAAACATTTTTCGATCTTTTTTGATCTCTTCTTCTAATGTCATGCTGACCATATCAGTCTCCCTGGTAAATACCGAGGTAAAGGAATTATTTCATATTTCGGTCCTCTCGCTCTCACGACCTGAGTTTATCATGTGTATCCCTTAGTGACCCAATCCCTATCCTGATTTTTCATTTGTTATTGAGGTGTCTGTGGAATAATTTCCTTTTTTTCTTATATTTATTGATAATTTAATTTTGTCATTTCTCTTTGCCTTCCTATTTGTTTTTTTAAAGTCTTACCTGACCTTTTCATATTCCCTTTTGTCATTCTCTCCTTTGTGTCTGCCTTTATCTGTTGTTTTAACTTTGCTCAGTTTACGGAGAATGTAGAGCATTTCCTAAGTACATCAAGGCTGTTGATCCAGGCATGTGACTCCTGTGGTTCAATGGGTAAGACACTGACTTCACAATTCAGGATTGTCAATGCAATCCCTATCTGGGGTAAACTTGGCTTTGAATAATCTTCATTCTGTGAAAACCAGCTCATTGTCCTTGTTTCTGAAATACACAGAGATCAAATAACTTCATCAGCTCCTGTCTTGTAAATGACTGAAATTTAGGGGAAGCAAGTTAAACCTGTGGAAAGCCACTTGCTCTTCACATATAATTGATGTTTTGCCCAGAAATCACTGCATCAATTACTGACAGGCAAAAGAAAGTCAGATCATGTCATGTCATTACTGGGTTCTTTCAATTTGATAGAATGTGGTTGTGTATGAATAGAAAGATTGGAGCACAAAAAGGCATCAAATGTGGCAGTGATTATAGAGAGACAAAGGGGACAGTTGCAAAGACCAAACTCTTTCTCTGTGCAGCCACATGACCGAAAGGATAAGGTCCAGCCCTCCTAAAACAGGCATTGATGGTGCAAGTCTCATTTGTGATTAAAGCAGTTTTAGGTGAAGGAGCACATTCTGTAAACAGGCTGCATTCTGTAACAAGCAGTTAGTTTTCTTTTTAACTGATCAGCCAATCTCGGCAGTTCCTGTTCGGCTCCCTCCTCACTCTCGCCTTGCTTTCCAGTGTCACAATCCAATGTAATGTTTCTACTGAGCTGTGCACCATCCCAACACCCAGGGAACAATGCCACTTGCACTTTCCAGGCAAATACTTCCCTTTTAAATCCTGCCTTCAGATGACCCAATGTCTGAGGCACAGTTGTTACTTTGTATTGTAGATACCCAATTACAATACACGTATGATTGATGTTATCATATTCAGGGTTAAATACACAGCACACTCTTCCTCCAAGCTGGAAAATTCTAGGTTCAAATGTTACCTTGTTTATCATAGAAACTTACAGCAGAAGGAGACCATTCAGCCCATCGTATACACTCAGTCACAATAATAACTCCTCTAGTGTTCCTCAATTCTACTGAAATAGATTCTGTCTTTGCTCTCTCAACTCTATCATTCCTCCTCAGTGTTATAATAGTTTCTTTGAACAATACTGCCACGCCCTCCATTTTTCCTGCCCTATTATTCCTGAATATCTTGTTTCCAGGAATATTCATTATCCCAATCTTCCCCTCCTTTGAGCCAGATCTCTGTTATTGCCACAATATCATAGTCCCGTGTGGTGACTTGTCCCTGCAGCTCACGGAGCTCATTTCCCACACTCAGTACATTTACTCACATACACTCCAAATCCATCTCAGACTGCTTCATATTTACTCCCAGTCTGACCCTCCCATTTCTGAATTATTCTTTATTCTGGTGCTATTTGTCTCTCCCAGTCCACTTTACATCTTGCTTCTCCTCTCTAATGCTACATCCTGGTGCCTCCCCCACCCCTGCCAAATTCATGTAAACCTTCACTAACAACACCAGTTAAAGTTTCTTCAAGGACATCAGTCCCAGTTTTGTTGATGGAGATTCACAGAGTTATACAGCACTGAAACAGGCCCTTCGGCCCATCATGCCTGTGCCGGCCATCAAGCACCTGTTTGTTCCCATTTTCCAGCAGTTGGCCCATAGCCTGTATGCTATAGTATTTCAAGTGCTCATCTAAATACTTCTTAAATGTTGTGAGGGTTCCTGCCTCAACCACCCTTTCAGGCAGTGTGTTCCAGATTCCAACCACCCTCTGGGTGAAAAGGTTTTTCCTCAAATCCTCTCTGAACCTCCTGCCTCTGACATTTAATTTATGCCCCCTGATTATTGACACAGCCGCTAAGGGAAAAAGTTTCTTCCTATCTATCCTATCAATGCCCCTCATAATTTTGTAGACCGCCATCAGGTCCCCCCTCAGCATTCTCTGCTTTTAGGAAAACAACCCTAGCCTATCCAGTCTCTTGTCATAGCTGAAATGTTCCAGCCCAGGCAACATCCTGGTGAATCTCCTCTGCACCCTCTCCAGTGCAATCACATCCTTCCTATAGTGTGCTGCCCAGAACTGTACACAGTACTCCAGCTGTGGCCTAACTAGCGTTTTATACAGCTCCATCATAACCTCCCTGCTCTTATATTCTGTGCCGCGGCTGATCAAGGCAAATATCCCGTATGCCTTCCTAACCACCTTATCTACCTGTGCTGCTGCCTTCAGTGATCTTTGGACAAGTCCATCAAGGTCCCTCTGACCCTCTGTACTTCCTAGGGTCCTACCATCTATTGTGCATTCCCTTGCCTTATTAGACCACCCAAAATGCATCACCTCACACTTGTCAGGATTAAATTCCATTTGCCACTGCTCTGCCCATCTTACCAGCCAATCTATATCATCATGTAATCTAAGGCTTTCCTCCTCACTATTTACGACACCACCAATTTTCACGTCATCTGTGAACTTACTGATCATACCTCCTATATTCACGTCTAAATCATTAATGTACACTACAAACAGCAATGGTCCCAGCACTGATCCTGCAGTACACCACTGGTCACAGGTTTCCAATCGCATAAACAACCCTCGACCAAGATAAAATATATCATTGAGCAAATGGCATGAGGAAACCAGATCTGCTCCCACCTGCTCCACATACTTGTTAAAGGATGTGGAATTGGCTGAAAATAAAGTGAGTGGCCACAGGGACAGGTGGAATTTAGAAAGAATCTAGAGCAAACAGCAAGAGCATCCAGTGTGATGTCGTGCTCCTGTGGCCGAATGGATAAGGCACTGGTTTCTACAGGCAGGTATTTGTGAGGTTAAATCCCATCTGGGATGAGATTAATCTTCATTCAGTGAATATCTGCTCTTTGTCATCATTAAGAAACACACAAAGATTAAAGTAGCTTCAGTTTGAGTGCTGTTTGAGAAATGACTGAAACTTAGAGCCAGGGTAAGCAAAGAAAGCTCTGGAAAGAAACTTGCTTTTCACATTTCACACACTTTTCTACTTTGAGAACTGCCAAAGTTGGAAACAATTTTCCTGAACATTTGCTCCTCTCTCACCTTCCCACTATTTGCTCGCCCATAGTATAGATTCAGTCACAATAATAACTCCTCCAGCGTTCCTCAAGTCTACCAGTCAACATTTTGCCCAGTAATCAACTATACCAATTGCTGACAGACAACAGTAAGTTATATCCTGTCACATCATTGCTGAAATCTTTGGTATTAATACATTGTAGTTGGGTGTGAAAATAAAATGCTGACCCACAAAAAGCTCCAAATTTGCCACTGCTTAGAAAGGGTGTCAAAGGGACAAGTTGCAACATAAAACTTTGCAGCCCCAGTGGCCTAATGGATAAGGCACTGGCCTCCTAAGCCAGGGATTGTGGGTTCAAGTCCCATCTGGGGTGCAGTAAGCATGTATTAAATCATTCTCTTAACTTTGCAACCAATCTCACCAGGGCTGATTCAGTTTGCTGCTTCCTATTATTTGCCACAATCTGATGCAATTGTTCGACCAAGCTCTGTGCCATCTTCACACTCACTGAACAAAACCACCTCCACTTTCCACACAAATCCTCTCCCTTTTACCCCTCTTTTCACTTCACACAACATCCCATGCACAGTTCCTTCTTTCAAATACAAACACAAATTACAACTCATCTACAAATCCTCTAAACACATTCACACCTCAAATACACACCATACTCTTCCTCCAAACACCAACAATTCTATCTTCAATTATTATCTGGGCTATCACACTCTGAAAATGCTCAGCAGGCAACTGTACAGTCTGTTGGTCCACTGAGCTACACAGACCAGGCAGTTGTCAGGATCAATACTTTTTTTTATTCATACGCAGGATGTAAGTGCTGGCAAAGCCAGAATTTATTGTCTATCCATAAATTCCCTTCACAAAGTGCTGACCCCTCTTCTTGAACAGTTTCAGTCTGTGTAGTGAAGGTACACCCACAATGCTGTTAGGGACGGAGTTCCAGGATTTTGACCCAGTGACAGTGAAGGAACAGTGATATATTTCCAAATCAGGAAGGTTTGGGACTGGGAGGGGAACTTGGAGGTGGTGGTGTTCCCATGCACCAGCATGCTGTTGTCCTTCTAGGTCACTGTGGGTGTACCGATCTCACATGGACTGCAGTGGTTCAAGAAGGCAGCTCACCACCACATTCTCAAGGGCAATTAGGGATGGGCAATAAATGCTGGCCAAGCCAATGACACCCACATCCCATGAATATATAAAAGAAATACATTATTCCAAATGTGTTATTCGAAGCTATTTCGAATCAGTAGCTGAATAAAATGTCTTATTTCTAGGCATCATAAATTAAAATTTAAAATCAGCGCTCCTTTTTTTTCCTGATCCAATCCTCTATATCCCTTGACATCCAGGGTTCCCTGGACTTGTTGGTCCTACCCTTTACCTTAACACGAACATGTTGGCACTGAACTTTCAATATTTCCTCTTTGAATGACTCCCACTGGTCTGATGTAGACTTTCCTACAAGTAGCTGCTCCCAGTCCACTTTGGCCAGATCCTGTTTTATCAAATTGAAATCGGCTTTCCCCCAATTCAGTACCTTTATTTCTGTCCAGCTTTGTCCTTTTCCATAACTACCTTAAATCTAACAGAGTTATGGTCATGCTCCCCCATTGACACTTTTACCACTTGTCCGGCTTCATTTCCTAGGATTAGGACCAGTACTGCCCCTTCTCTTGTCGGTCTTTCTACGTCCTGGCTCAAAAAGCTCTCCTGTATGCATTTTAAGAATTCTGCCCCCTTTAAGCCTTTTTCACTCAGACTATCCCAGCTGATATTGGGGATTTTAAAATCCCCTACTATTATTACCCTATTATTTTTACATCTCTCTGAGATTTGCCTACATATCTGCTCCTCTCCCTGACTGTTTGGAGGCCTGTAGTACACTCCCAGCCAAGAGATTACCCCCCCCTTTTTTTTAAGTTCTACCTATATGGCCTCATTTGAGGAACCTTCTAAGATATCATCCCTCCTTACTGCAGTAATTGACTCCTTGATCACCAGTGCAATGCCACCTCCTCTTTTGCCCTCTCCCCTGTCTCGCCTGAAGATTCTATACCCTGGAATATTTGATTGTGCATCACCCCCTACTGTACCTCCATTCTGGATCCCACCCCACTGCCTAAGTATTTTAACCCCCCCCCCCACCCCCACCAACAGCACTAGCAAACCTCCCAGCAAGGGTGTTGGTCCCGTTTCAGTTCAGGTGTAACTTGTACAGGTCCCACCTTTGCCAGAAACAGACCCAGTGATCCAGGGAACTAAAGCCCTCCCTCCTGTACCATCTCCTCAGACATGCATTCATCTGCTCTATCCTCCTATTCCTATACTTACTGACATGTGGCACCGGGTGTAATCCAGAGATTACAACCATTGAGGTCCTGCTTTTTAATCTGCTACCTAGATCCCTAAATTCTTGTTGCAGGACCTCATTCCTCTTTCTCCCTCTGTTATTGGTACCAATGTCATAGAGTCATAGAGTCGTACAGCATAGAAACAGACCCTTCGGCCCACCGCGTCCATGCTGCCCATGATGCCTATCTATACTAATCCCACCTGCCTGTATTAATTCCATATCCCTCTATGTCTTGCTCATTCAACTACCTGTCCAGATGCCTCTAAAATGTCGCTGCTGTTCCTGCCTCCACCACCTCCTCAGGCAGCTCATTCCAGATACCCACTATTCTTTGTGTGAAAAATTTACCCCTTTTATCTGCTTTAAACCTCCTCCCTCTCACCTTAAATCTATGCCCTCTAGTTTTACTCACCCCTACCATGGGAAACAGACTCTGGCTATCTACCCTATCTATGCCTCTCATAATTTTAGATACCTCTATCATGTCCCCTCTCAGCCTCCTTTGCTCCAGGGAAAACAGACCCAGCCTATCCAATCTCTCTTTATAACTCAAGCCCTCCAAACCAGGCAACATCCTTGTGAATCTTTTCTGCACCCTCTCTAGCTTAATCACATCTTTCCTGTAGTGCGGTGACCAGAACTGCACACGTGTACCATGGCCTCTGACTGTTTACCCTCACCCTTCAGAATGTCCTGCAGCCGCTCTGTGACATCCTTGACCCGAGCACCAGGAAGGCAACGTACCATCCTGGAGTTACGTTTGCGGCCACAGAAATACCTATCTGTACCCCTTATGATAGCATCCCCTATCACTATAGCTCTCCCACTCCTTTTCCTCCCCTCCTGTGCAGCTGAGCCACAGACTTGGCTCTTGCTGCATTCCCCTGAGAAGCTATCTCCCCCAACAGTATCCAAAGTGGAAAATCTGTTAGATAGGGAGATGGACCCAGGGGACTCCTGCACTACCTGCCTAGCTCTTCTACTCTGCCTGGCAGTCACCCATTCCCTTTCTGTCTGAGCAGTCTTTACCTGCAGTGTGACCACCTCCCTGTACATGCTGTCCATGATGATCTCAGCCTCGTGGATGCTCCACAGTGTCTTCAGCTGCCACTCCAGATCTGAAACGTGGATTTCAAGTAGCTGTAGCCACTTCCTGCACACGTGTTTGCCTTGGACACTGGAAGTGTGCCTGACTTCCCACATTGCACAGGAAGAGCACTCCACATTGCGGAGCTGCCCTGCCATGACTTCCCCTTAATTTATCCCCTTAAACTACCCCAAAATTAGATTATTTACACCAGGGACCTTGATTCCCTAAAAAAGAATCAAGCATTAACTACTATATTAAAAAAAACTGTTGACCTTTCCCTTTAGCTTTGGATGCTTACCCAGCTATTTAGAATTATTCCCTAACAGCAGTTACTCACCAAACAATCACCTTGCAACTTTCTTGTGAAGTCAATGCTCACTTTGTTTTCAAACTCCGGCGCACCTGGACTCCTCTCCGCTCCACTCCCTGAAAGTAAGTGACTGGGCCGCGATCCTTGGGCTCAATTTATCGGCTCTGCTCTCGGTGTTCTCCCCTCAGGTCCGCTCCACTCCTAGAAGGCAAGTTCTGCAATCTCTCTTCATTTAAATAATAGGTTGCTTTTCTATTCTTCCGGCCAAAGTGGACAAGTTCACACTTTCCCACATTATACTCCATCTGCCAAGTCTTTGCACTTGACCTATCTATATGCCTTTGCAGACACCTTATGTCCTCTTCACACTTACTCTTTACCTATCTTTGAGTCACCAGCAAAATTCACAACCATAAATTCTGCTCCTTCATACAAGTCATTGATATAGATTGTCAATAGTTCAGGCCCCAGCACTGATCCCAGTGACACTCCACTAATTACAGCTTGCCAACCTGAAAATGACCCATTTATGCTTTCACTCTGTTTCCTCTTAGCTAACCAGTCCTTTATCAATGCTAATATGTTACCACCTACACCATGTGCTCTTGTGCAGTAACCTTTGATGTGACACCTTATCAAATGCCTTTTGGAAATCAATTACACCACATCCACGGGTTCTCCTTTATCCATCTTGCTTGTTACTTCCTCGAAGAACTCTAATAAATTAGTTAAACATGATTTCCCTTTCACAAAACCATGTTGACTCTGTCTGATCCCATTATGATTTTCTCAGTATAATGCTCTAACCTTCTCAATAATGGATTCTAGTAATTTCCCTAAGACAGATGTCAAGCTAACTGGCCTATAGTTTCCTGTTTTCTGTCTCCCTCCTTTCTTGAATACAGGAGTTACATTTGCTATTTTCCAATCCACTGGGACACTTACAGAATTTAAGGAATTTCACCTCTTGATTTTTCAAGTATCTTCGGCAGGTTTTCGAGGTCTTCAACAATGAAAACAGACACAAATTAACTGTTCAATGCCTCCACCATTTGTTTTTAATTCATTCAAGAGATGTGGGTGTCGTTGGCTAGGCCAGCATTTATTGCCCATCCTTAATTGCCCTTGAGAAGATGCTGGTGAGCTGCCTTCTTGAACCGCTGCAGTCCATGTGGGGTAGGTACACTCACAGTGCTGTTAGGAAGGGAGTTCCAGGATTTTGACCCAGAGACAGTGAAGGAATGGCGATATAATTCCAAGACAGGATGGTGCGTGGCTTGGAGGGGAACTTGCAGGTGGTGGTCTTCCCATGCATCTGCCACACTTGTCCTTCTAGGTGGTAGAGGGCGCGGGTTTGGAAGGTGTTGTCGAAGGAACTTGGTGCGTTGCTGCAGTGCAGCTTATAGATGGTACACACTGCTGTCACTGTGCATTGGTGGTGGAGGGAGTGAATGTTTGGATGGGGTGACAATCAAGTGGGCGGCTTTGTCCTGGATGGTGTCGCACTTCTTGAGTGTTCTGGGAGCTGCAGCCATGTAAACAAGTGGAGAATATTTCATCACAATCCTGACTTGTGTCTTGTCAATGGTGGACAGGCTTAGGGGAGTCAGGAGGTGAGTTACTCACCACAGGATTCCTAGCCTCTGACCTGCTCTTGTAGCCATGCTATTTATATGGTTACTCCAGTTACATTTCTGGTAAACACCCCCAGGATGTTGATAGTGGGGGATTCAGTGATCGTAATGCCATTGAATTTCAAGCAGAGATGGTTAGATTCTTTCTTGTTGGAGATGGTCACAGCCTAGCAATTGTGTGGTGCGAATGTTACTTGCCACTTATCAGCCCAAGCCTGGACATGGTACAGGTCTTACTGCATTTCTACATGGACTGCTTCAGTAACTGAGGAGTCGTGAATGGTGCTGAACATTGTGCAATCATCAGCAAACATCCCCACTTCTAACCTTATGATGGAGGGAAGGTCATTGATGATGCAGCTGAAGATGGTAGGGCCTAGGACACTACCCTGAGGAACTCCTACAGTGAAGTCCTGATTGACCTGCAACAGCTACAACCCTCATCCTTTGCGCTAGGTATGACTCCAACCAGCGGAGAGCTTCCCCCCGCCGATTCCCATTGACTCCAAATTTGCTGGGGTTCCTTGATGCCATACTCCGTCAAATGCTGCCTTGATGTCAAGGGCAGTCACTCTCACATCACCTCTTGAGTTCAGCTCTTTTGTCCATGATTGGACCAAGGCTGTAATGAGGTCAGGAGCTGAGTGGCCTTGGCGGAACCCAAACTGAGCAGGTTATTGCGAAGCAAGAGCCGCTTGATAGCACTGTCGATGACACCTTTCTTCACTTTACTGATGATCCAGATTAGACTAATGGGGTAGTAATTGGTTGGGTTGGATTTGTTCTGCTTTTTGTGTTCAGGACATACCTGGGCAATATTCCACATTGCCGGGTAGATGCCAGTGCTGTAGGTGTACTGGAACAGCTTGGCCAGTGGCACAGCATGTTCTGGAGGACAGGTCTTCAGTACTATTGCCAGAATGTTGTCAGGGCCCATAGCCTTCACAGTATCCAGTGCCTTCAGTCGTTGCTTGATATCACGCGGAGTGAATCGAATTGGCAGAAGAGTGGCATCTGTGATGCTGGGGACTTCAGGAGGAGGCCGAGATGGATCATCCACTCAACACTTCTGGCTGAAGATTGTTGGAAATGCTTCAACCTTATCTTTTTCACTGATGTTCTGGGCTCCCCCATGATTGTGGATAGGGATATTTGTGGAGCCACCTCCTCCAGTTAGTTGTTTACTTGTCCACCAACATTCACAATTGGATGTGGCAGGACTGCAGAGTTTAGATCTGATCCGTTGGTTGTGGGATCGCTTAGCTTTGTCTATCGCATGCTGCTTATGCTGTTTGGCACACACATCGTCCTGGCTTGTATTTTCACCAGGTTAACACCTCATTTTAAAGTATGTCCTTGTGCTGCTCCTGGTATCTCTCCTGCACTCTTCATTTATTTATTTATTTAGAGATACAGCACTGAAACAGGCCCTTCGGCCCACCGAGTCTGTGCCGACCAACAACCACCCATTTATACTAACCCTGCAGTAATCCCATATTCCCTGCCACCTACCTACACTAGGGACAATTTATAATGACCAATTTACCTCTCAACCTGCAAGTCTTTGGCTGTGGGAGGAAACCGGAGCACTCGGCGAAAACCCACGCGGTCACAGGGAGAACTTCAAAATCTGCACAGGCAGTACCCAGAACCAGGGTTGATCCTCTGGCTTGATGGTAATGGTAGAATGGGGTATATTCTGGGCAATGAGGCTATAGATTGTGGTTGAGTACAATTCTGCTGCTGCTGATGGAGCACAGTACCTCATGGATGCCCAGTTTTGAGTTTCTAGATCTGTTCAAAATCTATCCCATTTAGCATGGCAGTAGTGTCACACAATACGATGGAGGGTATCCACACATTGGTCACTCCTACCAATACTGTCATGGACAAATGCATCTGCAGCAGGAAGATTGGTGAGGATGAGGTCAAATAGGTTTTTCCCTCTTGGTTGCCTCACCACCTGTCGCAGACCCAATCTAGCAGCTATGTCCTTTCAGACATGGCCAGCAGAGGTGTGATTGAGCCACTCTGCACCTTTGCCCCCTGCAAGTGGTGTTCGATATGGAGAAACACTGATTCATCAGCTGAGGGGAAGGCAGTAGCTGGTAATTAGCAGGAGGCTTCCTTGCCCATATTTGACCTGATGCCATGAGACTTCATGGGGTCGAGAGTCGATGTTGAGAACTCCCAGAGCAACTCACTCCCGACTGTACATCACCAGTGTGCTGCCACCTCTGCCTGCCAGTGGGACAGGACATACATTGGGATGGTGATGGTGGTGTCTGGGACATTGTCTGTCAGGGATGATTCCATGAGTATGACTCTGTTAGGCTGTTGCTTAATTAGTCTTTGGGACAGCTCTCCCAAATTTGGTACAAACCCTAGATAATTAGTAAGGAGGACTTTGCAGGGTCAGGTTTTCATTGTCAATGCTGAGGTCGATGCCAGGTGATCACTCTGGTTTCATTTTTTTTTAATTTCCAAAATATACTTTATTCATAAAAATCTGTAAAAATTACATTGCCAAACAGTTTAAAACAGAATCAAGTCAAAAAATACAAACAGTGCAAAGGTGATCAGTTTCCTTCTATACAATTATGAGTTGCCTCACAACCCTTCCATTTCATTGTCATGCCAGATACATTTTTACATTTACAGCACACAAAATTTTCCCGATAGAGTTCGAGGGGTTTCCCATGAATCCAGCCCCTCAGTTCAGCTTGGTGGGGGGGACCTTACACTGTGGTCTTTCCCCATTGAGCCTTTGTTGTGGCTGCCCCAAGCTTTAGTGCGTCCCTCAGCACGTAGTCCTGGACCTTGGAATGTGCCAGTCTGCAACATTCGGTGGTGGACAACTCTTTGCGCTGGAAGACCAGCAGGTTTCGGGCAGACCAAAGGGCGTCTTTCACCGAATTGATAGTCCTCCAGCAGCAGTTGATGTTTGTCTCAGTGTGCGTCCCTGGGAACAGCCCGTAGAGCACAGACTCCTGTGTTACAGAGCTGCTTGGGATGAACCTCAACAAAAACCACTGCATCTCTTCCCACACCTGCTTTGCTGAGACACATTCCAGGAGGAGGTGGGCGTCCGTCTCTTCCCCACCACAGCCACCGCGGGGGCATTGTGCGGAGGGGGCGAGACTTCGGGTGTGCATGTAGGATCTGACGGGGAGGGCCCTTCTCACCACCAGCCAAGCTACATCTTGGTGCTTGTTTGAAAGTTATGGTGATGAGGCATTCCGCCAAATGACTTTGACGGTCTGCTCGGGGAACCATCCGACAGGATCCACCGTTTCCTTTTCCCGTAGGGCCTTGAGGACATTCCGTGCAGACCACTGCCCGATGGACCGGTGGTCAAAGGTGTTTCCCCGCAGAAACTGCTCCACGAAGGATAGGTGGTACGGCACCGCCCAACTGCACGGAGCGTTCCGCGGCAATGTGACCAGGCCCATCCTTCGCAACACCGGGGACAGATAGAACCTCAGCACGTAGTGACACTTGGAGTTTGCGTACTGGAGGTCTACACACAGCTTGATGCAGCCGCACACGAAGGTGGTCATCAGGATGAGGGCCACGTTGGGTACATTTTTCCTGCCCTTGTCCAGAGATTTGAACATCGTGTCCCTCCGGACCAGGTCCATTTTAGATCCCCAGATGAAGTGGAAAATGGCTCGGGTGACTGCCACGGCGCAGGAGTGGGGTATGGGCCAGACCTGCGCCACGTAGAGTAACAACGTGAGCGCCTCGCACCTGATGACCAGGTTCTTACCCACAATGGAGAGAGATCGCTGCCCCCACATGCCCAACTTTTGTCGTACCTTGGCTACTAGCTCCTCCCATGTTTTGGTGCACGCCCCGGCCCTTCAAAACCATATCCCCAGCACCTTCAGGTAATCTGACCTGACGGTGAAGGGGACAAAGGATCGGTCAGCCTAGTTCCCAAAGAACATGGCCTCGCTCTTGCCGTGGTTAACTTTGGCTCCCGAGGCCAGTTCGAACTGGTCGCAGATGCTCATCAGTCTGCGCACGGACAGCAGATCCGAGCAGAAGACGGCGACGTCATCCATGTACAGGGAGGTTTTAACCTGTGTGTCTCCACTGCCTGGGATTGTCACCCCTCTTATGCTCGCATCCTTCCTAATAGACTCAGCAAAGGGTTCAATACAGCAAAACAAACAAGACTGGGGAGAGAGGACAGCCCTGTCTGACTCCATATTTGATCGGGAAACTTTCCGATTCCCACCCGTTGATTGAGACTGCGCTACTGATGTTTGTGTCGAGCAGTTGGATCCAATTGCAGATTCCCTCCCCAAACCCCATTTTGGAAAGCACGTCCATCATGTATGTGTGCGATATCCTGTCAAAAGCCTTCTCCTGGTCCAGGCTGATGAGGCAGGTGTCCACCCTCCTGTCCCGTACGTAGGCGATCGTATCCCTGAGTAGCGCGAGACTATCAGAGATCTTCCTGCCGGGTACAGTACAGGTCTGATCGGGGTGAATCACCAACTCCAGAGCAGATTTGACTCGACTGGCTATGACTTTGGACAGAATCTTGTAGTCAACATTAAGCAGTGAGATGGGCCGCCAATTTCTGATTTCTGCCCTCTCCCCCTTCTGCTTGTAAATGAGGGTAATGATGCCTTTCCTCATGGATTCTGACATGCTGCCGGCCAGGAGCATACTCTCGTATACTTCCAGCAGGTCCGGGCCGACCCAGTCCCACAGGGCCGAGTATAACCCGACTGGTAAACCGTCGCTCCCGGGAGTTTTACTCGTCTCGAAGGACTCGACGGCCTTTGTCAGCTCGTCCAAAGTTAGCGGCTTGTCCAATCTCTCCCTCCAGCTGTCATCTAAGACCTCTGTGATAGATGACAGGAAGGACTGGGAGGCTCCAGTGATCACTCTGGTTTCATTCTTACTGACTTCGTGGCAGTTAGATACTACTGTGTGGCTTGCTGGGCCATTTCAGACAGCAGTTAAGAGTCAACCACATTCTGGTGCATCTGGAGTCACACATAGGCCAAACCAGGTAATGACAGCAGATTCCCTTCTCTAAAGAAGATCATTGAACCAGATTCATTTTCACAACAATTGACTATGGCTTCATGGCCATCATTTAAATAGCTTTTTAAATTCCAGATGTATGAATTAAATTCAAATTCTACTTTCTGCCATGGTAAGATTCAAACCAATGACCCCAGAAGAATACCCGAGGATCTCAAAGTTACTGATCCAGTGACAAGACCACTCCACTAGCACCTCCCCATTGTTTTCCTTTATCAAGTCCCCAGACTCACTCTCCAAAGGACCAATATTAGCTTTAGTTACTCTTTTCCTATTTAAATACTTGTAGACACTCTTACTATCTGTTTTTATATTACTAGCTAGTTTTCTCTCATGCTCTACTTTCTACCTCTTAATTAATTTTTTCATCATTCTTTGCTGGTTCTTAAAATCTGTCCAATCTTCTGACATATCACTAATCTTTGCAGATTTGTACAGTGTTTCTTTTAATTTGATACCACCTTAAACTTCCTTATTTAGCCACGGATGATGCATCCTTCTCAAAGGATCTTTCTTTCTCACTGGGATAAATCTTTGCTGACAGTTATTAAACATCCCCTTAAAGGTCTGCCACTGCATGTCGCCTCCTTTACCATGAATTTATTGATTAATCCTGTCTCATTATACATTACCAGGTCTAGAATAGCCTGCTCCTTAGTTGGCTCTAGAACATACTGCTCTAAGAAATTGTCAGGAATACACTCGATGAACTCATTTTTCAGGTTACCTTTGCCAATCTGACTCCTCCAATCTATATGTAGATTAACGTCACCCATGTGGGGATTACAGATCTGTTAGCCTTACATCAGTAGTAGGGAAAATGCTAGAATCTATTCTAAAGTTGTGATAATGTACACTTGGATAATAATGACCTGATTGGGCATAGTCAACATGGATTTATAAATGGGAAATCAGTTTTACCAAACCAGTTGAGGTTTTTTTGAGGATGTTACTAACATAATTGATAAAGGGGAGTCGGTAGACGTAGTATACTTGGATTTTCAGAAGGCTTTTGATAAAGTCCCCCACGGGAGATTGCTTAGCAAAATTAAAGCACATGGGATAGGAGGTAACATACTGGCATGGATTAAGGATTGGTCAACAGGCATAAACCAGAGAGTAGGAATAAAGGGATCATTCTTGCATTGGCAGGCTGTGACTAGTGGGGTACCGCAGGGATCAGTACTTGGGCCACAGCTGTTCACAATATATATCAATGGACCAAATGCAAGTTCATGGATGGCACAAAACTAGGTGGGAATGTGTTTTGTGAGGAAGATGTAAATCTCTCAAGGAGATTTTGGACAGACTTAGTGAGTGGGCAAGAACATGGCAGATGGAATATAATGTGGAAAAATGTGAGGTTAGCCACTTTGGCAGGAGGAAGAGATGTGCAGAGTATTTCTTAAATGGTAACATATTAGAAAGTGTAGATGCACAAAGGGACATGGGTGTCCTTGTCAATAAGTCACTGAAAGTTAACATGAAGGAGCAGGAAGAAATTAAGAAGGCTTAAGTTAGTCCTTATTGCAAGAGGATTTGAGTACAGGAGTTGCAAAGTCTTGCTTCAATTGTATAGAACCTTGGTTAGACCGCACCTGATGTGTGCAGTTTTGGTCCCCTTATCTCAGGAAGGATATTATTGCCAAAGAGGGAGTGCAACGAAGGTTCATCAGACTTGTTCCCAGGATGGCGGGACGGTCCCATGAAGAGAGATTGGGGAAACTGGGCCTGTAATCTCTAGAGTTTCGAAGAATGAGAGGTGATCTCGTTGAAACCTAGAAAAAAACTTAAAGGGATGGACAGGGTAGATGCAGGTCAGATGTTTCCCCTGGTTGGGGAGTCTAGAACCAGAGCACACAATTTCAGAATAAGGGACTGAGATGAGGAGAAATTTCTTTACTCAGAGGGTTGTGAATCTTTGGAATTCTCTACCCCAGAGGACTGTGGAAGCTCAGTCATTGAGTATGATTAAAGCAGAGATTGACAGATTTCTAAATACCAATGACATAAAGGGATGTGTGGAGAGTGTGGGAAAAAGGCATTGAAGTGAATGTTCAGCCATGATCGTATTGAATGGCAGAGCAGGCTCGATGGGCTGAATGTCATGTTCCTATGTTCCTTGTAGTACATTCTTACATGCCTCATTTATATCTTCCTGTATATTCTGTCCTACAGTGTAGTAACTGTTAGGGGGCCTAGAAACTACTCCCACAAGTGCCCTCTTAACTTTCCTATTTCTTACCTTTACCCAAACAGATTCTATATCTTGCTCTTCCGAACTAAGGTCATCTCTCACTACGACACTAAAGACATCCTTAAGTAACAGAGCTACCCCACCAACTTTTCCAAGCTTCCTGTCATTTCAAAATGTTGAATACCCTTCAATATTCAGGTCACAGCCTTGTCTCTGTAATGACTATCAGGTCTTACATATTTATTTCTATCTGTGCTAACAATCCATCCATTTCCTTACAAATGCTGCACACATTCAGATACAGAGCCTTTAACTCTGTCTTTTAACCATTTCTGCAATCTTTGGCCTTGTCTACTGGTGCTGTCTTGTGTTTGCATGTTCTGACCCATCCTATCATACTGTGGTTATCATTACCCAAAGCGCTGTCCTGCTCTATTACCTCATTGTTTCCCTTTGATTTACTACATCTCCTCTCACATGATCCCTTCCCCCCACTATTTAGTTGAAATCCCTCTCTACCACCCTAGTTATATGACTTGTCAGAACAGTTGTCCTAACACGGTTCAGGTGAAGACCATCCCAGCGGTACAGCTCCCACTTTCCCCAGTACTGCTGCCAGTGCTCCATGAATTGAAAGTCATTCCTCCCACACCAGTCTGAGTCACACATTCACCTCTTTAATCTTATTTACCATACGCCAATTTGCTCATGGCTCAGGTAATAATCCAGAGATTATGACTTTTGAGATTCTGATATTAAATTTCGCATCCAGCTACTCATAGTCCCTACAGAGAAATTCTATCCTAGTCCTACTTATGATATTTTTTTTACGCACATGGATCACAGCAACTGCATCCTCCCCCCTCCCACTGCATATTCCACTCCAGCACCGAGCAGATGACCCGAACCCTGGCACAGGGCAGGCAAAACAGCTTTCTAGAATCTTGCTCTTGGCTGCAGAGAACTGTGTCTGTCCCCCTAACGATATTATCTCCTACTAACACCACATTGCTTTTTACTCCTCCTGCTTGAATGGTTTCCTGTACCATGGTTCCATGGTCAGTTGGCTCATCCACCCTGCAGTCTTCATTCTCATCCATACAAACTGAAAGAACTTCAAAGCTGTTGGACATTTACAAGGGCTGAGGCTTCTCCACATCTGCTTTCTCGATCCCCTTACCTGCCTCACTCGCAGTCACGCCCTCCTATACCTGACCAAATCAGAAAATGCTATCCTATGGGATGAGACTGCCTTCTGGAAAAGTGTGTCCAGGTAACCTTCCCCCACCCTGGTGCATCACAGTGTCTGTAGCTCAGCCTCCAGTTCATCTAGACTGAGCCGAAGCTCCTCGAGCCAAAGACACTTACTGCAGACATGGGTGTCATGGATCACATTGGTGTCCACGAGCTCCAGCATACTGCAGCTACAACGCATCTCCTGCCCTGCCATCCTGATTATGTTTTAAGTAACTAATTAATTATTTACTTATTTAATTTTTAAATTCATGCATCTCCTCACCAGCATTTACTGTACTTATTTAAACCTTGGTAATGCAATACTTAAATACTTACAATGCTTAAAAAATTAAACAAGAGCAAGTACATCTTCTTCCTTCCCTTCTGCTTCCTTGTCTTAATTAATTAGAAGGTAGCTACTTATTTTAATCGTTATTTAACGCTTTTCTAATTTCCAGCTATTAACACACACCCCCTCACAGCAGTGTACTTATCTAGCTATTTACAGATACTCCCTAATAGCAGTTACTCACCAGCCAATCACCTTACAGCTTCCCTGTAATGTCACTGTCTCAAGGTTACCCTCTATTTCTGGGAAGTAACTTGCATCTTCTACAGCGACTGGAGGCTGGAAAAGGGACACCTCTTTCACTCTCTGCACCAAACTTTCCAATGAACCAAATTCTTATCTTCACACTCTGACTGTGTCTCACTCAGGCAAAGTCTCCTCTCTGTTTGCCCCTTATTCCATGCTTTTTGAAAATAAATAAATTATTTGAAACGACATGGGACAATTGAGCATTACAGTACGTACTGTAGGAGGGCTAATTTCAATGAGTTAAAAGGGATCTGACCTCCGTGGGTTGGAATTAAGAATTGGGAGGAAAGATAGTTTTTTGAAAAAGGAGTGCTTCAAAGAGGAGATGGTTCAGGTACAGAGCAGACACATCCCCACGAGGGAGAAAGGAATGGCATCCAAAGTTAGAGCTTCCTGCCTGACAAAAGATAAAGAGATGAAAATGAGAGAGAAAAACAGAGGCTTATAACAAATGTAAGATTGATAATGCAGTAGAAAACCAAGTTGAATATAGAAAGTGCAGAGAAGATCAAAAAAGGAAAGAAGAGGGGCAAAGAGATTACGAGAATAGATTTGCGGCGAACATAAAAGGGAACTCAAAAGTCTTTTATACACAATATAAACGGCCAACAGGTAGTGAAAGGAAGGGTGGGATTGATTAGGGACCAAAAAGGAGATATTCTTGTGGAGGCAGAGCACATGGCTGACACAGTTAGCAGGTTCAATACCTGCTGTGGGCTGATGTTAAGTTTATCTCAGCCAGGATAGGCAGTGAACACAGGAAGATAGGAAAAGGAGTTTGTATTTCAGACACTTGAACCTGTTCTGCTGTTCAATTAGATCAGGACTGATCTGTATCCTGACTCCATTGTACCATCTACAAGATCCACTGCAGTAACTCACCATGGACCCTTTGACAGCACCTTCCAAACCCGTGACCTCGACCATCTAGAAGAATAGGGCAGCAGATACATGGGAGCATCACCACCGGCAAGTTCCTCTCCAAGTCACATATCATCCTGATTGGAAATATATCACCATTCCTTCACTGTCACTGGAACAATATCCTGGAACTCCCTTCTTAACAGCATTGTGTGTGTACCCGCACTAGATGGACTGCAGCGGTTCAAGAAGGCAGCTCACCACCACCGTCTCAAAGACAATTAGGGATGAGTAACAAATGCTGGCCTTGCCAGTGACGGCCACATCTCATGAAAGAATTACAAAATAATTGTCACCTTGGTTCCATGTCCCTTAATATCATTGACTCACATAAATCTATCAATCTCAGATTTAAAATTATTAATTGAGTATCTACTGCTTTTTCTGGGAGAGAGTTCCACATGTCTAAAAGTCTTTTCGTGAAGAAGTGTTTCCTAACTTCTCGCCTGAATGGCCTGGATCTGATTTTATGATGATGTCTCCTTATCCTAGACGACCCTATCTGTGGAAAACCTTTCTTTCCATCTCACCTTTCAAAATCCAAAAAACCACAATAAAATCACCCCTAACCCTACAATACAAGCCTAGTTTATGTCATCTTTCCTCACTATGTAACCGCTGGAGTACTGGTAACATTCTGGTGAATCTGCTCTGCACTCCATCCAAGGCCAATATATCCATTACAAGGGGTGGCACAGGGTCAGCACTGCAGCCTCACAGCTCCAGTGACCCGGGTTCAATTCTGGGTACTGCCTGTGCGGAGTTTGCAAGTTCTCCCTGTGACCGGGTGCGTTTTCGCTGGGTGCTCCGGTTTCCTCCCACTGCCAAAGACTTGCAGGTGATAAGTAAATTGGCCATTGTAAATTGCCCCTAGTGTAGGTAGGGAATATGGGATTATTGTCGGGTTAGTATAAATGGGTGGTTCTTGGTCGGCACAGACTCGGTGGACCGAAGGGCCTGTTTCAGTGCTGTATCTCTAAATCAGATGCAGTGCACAGTACTTCAGAACTGATTTAACAAGGCATTTGTATAGCTGCAGCACAACTTCCTCCCCCTTCTATTCTAGCCCTGTGGATTAAAAGGCAAATATTCCATGAGCCTTTTAGATTAATTTTTGTACCTGCGGACTACATTTTAGTGATCTGTGTACATGGACATGTCAAATCTCTTTGACACTCCATCTATCCTCATTGTGAGTATCTGAGACACACAGTGTGCAGATTGCCTCCACCATGCATCTTCACACCTTTCAGTTCACTGAATCAGCTCAAGAACTTTGCAAAACATCGGAAGCAAGGCCAACACTCAGGAAACTGATCCTGTTCAACTCACCAGAATCCACATGGTGGGAAATGTGTGTCTGATGGACCTTCCTGCAGGATTTGGCACATATACGTCTGCACTGTCACCAAATCCACCGGGATGGCTATTCTTAGTGGCAGGTTGATACCTCATAGGTGACTGGAGAAACCAAATGGGCAAAGGTAGCCTAGATGAAGAGTTCATAGAATGTTTTCCTGATAGTTTCTTGGAACAGCCAACCAGAGAGCAGGCGATACAAGACCTGGTAGAAAAACAAGAAATGCTGGAAATACTCAGTAGGTCTGGCAGCATCTGTGCAGAGAGAAGCAGAGTCAATGTTTCAGGTCAGAGACCCTTCTTCAGAACACATAAGCGCACACATTTCTAGTTGCCCAATTGCTATAACACTGCCCTCCGAATCCTGAGATTGTGGATTTGTGCCATTGAGTAAATGTTGATCCAGAAACAAATGTGAAAACACTTTCTGTAAACATTATCAGAGTCTCTGACAGGCAAGTTGCCTCCCTCTTAATTGTAGGAGTATTGTCTCTTCAACCAAAGGTTGTGGGTTCCATTCTGTCCCATTCTGCATATTGAGCTGGCAATCCAATGCTGTGTTGAGATAGTGCTGCACTGTTGGAAATGTAACCTTTAGGATGGGATGTTACACTGAGGCTGTGACTATCCTCACAGGTAGATGTTACAAATCCCTGGCATTACTTTGAATAAGAGCAGTGATATTATCCTCTGTGTTTTGGCCAATGTTAATCCCTCAATCAATGTGTCAAAAATAGAATATCTAGCTGTTAACACAACTATTTGGGGGAAGTTGCACAAATTTGCTCCCATGTTTCCTATCTTACAACAGTGAAAACATTTCTAAGTACTTCATTGGGTGTAAAGTGATTTGGGATGTGGTCTGCATGGATTGGACCCTAAACTCTGGAATTCCCTCTCTCTGGGCTGAATTTTACTGACCCCCCCCACCCCCGCGACATCGGGGGTCATTGCAGGGGGGGACTTAGAAAATCCTTCCAGGAGTGGACTGCCATGGGCCTTGACGCTGGGAAGGCCCCGCCCCATTTTAACGGCAGTGGCAAAGCCTCAGAGCAGCCGCTCACTGCTCAGCAAAGAAAAAATCATTAACATATTTCAATAAAGCATAATTACTTACCTTTTCATGATGTCCATCCCATGCCGATATTCCGGCCAGTTGCCAGAAGTCCTGCGTTTTCAGACTCTGCTTAAAATCCACCTCCTTGATCAAGCCTTTGGTCATGTGATCCAATATCTCCTAATGTGTCTCACTGTCATACTTTGTTTTATACTGTTCCTGTGAAGTGCCTTGGATGTTTTATTATGCTAAAGGTGCTATATAAATATAAGTTGTTGTTGTTGTTTCTTTCTCTTTTCTGATTCATGTTATCAGATTCAGTATCCAAATATAAAGCACACTCTTTCTCTAAGCTGGAAAATTCTAGGTTCACATGCTACCTGAGCTACCACATGATGAAAATATTCAGCAGACACAGTGTGCTGGGATACTGAGCTGCACAAACCAGGTAATTGCCAGGCTCAGTACCTGCTGTGTACTGAAATTAGTTCATCTCAGCCAGAGTAGGCAGTGGACAGATACAGTAAGCAGGTTGGCAATAATCAAGCTTCATTCACAGACTTCTCAATACCCTCCTTGTGCACTGTGACGTCGAATACCTTCACCTTCATGATGTGGAAGTGACATAATGATGTTTTGGACAATGATTGACATCATTGCTTTGTGTTTCTGTTCCCTCATGAATGCTCATGAATCTCTGATGGAGTTGTGAGCCCTCTAACAATTGTTACTAAATATCACACCCATTTTAATCAGTGCAGATATCGAGCAATAGAAGCCTAATCAATGTAGGCCTTGTCTCTTTTATACAGCAATGTGCAAAAGGAAAACTTTGTATTATATAGTACTTAGTTACATAGAATTTACATCAGAGAAACAGGCCATTCAGCCCAAGAGTTCCATGCTGTTGTTTATGCACTAGCTTCCCCTTCATTGAATCTCTGCTATTTGCCCCAACTACTCCTAGTGGTCACAAGTTCCACATTCTAACCACTCACTGGGTAAATAAATTCCTCCTGAATTCCCGATTGGAATATCAGAGACTATCTTATATTTATGGAGCCTGGTTCTGGTCTTGCCCACAAGTGGAAACATCTTTTCCACATTTACCCTATCAAATACTTTTGGAATCGGAGAGACCTCTATCAGGTCATCCCTCAGTCTTCTCTTTTCTAGAGAATAGAGCCCCAGTTTATTCAATCTTTCCTGATAGGTATACCTCTCAGTGTTGTTATCTTTCTAGTAACTCTTATTTGCACATTCTCTAGTGCCTCTGTAATATATTTTATAATTTGAAGACAAGTAATGCTCACAGTGTTCCAAATGCGGTCTAACCAGGTTTCTATATAAGTTTAACATAAATTCTTTGCTTTTCAATTCTTTCTCTCCAGAAATGAAGCACAGTACTTTGCTTGCATTTTTATAGCTTTATTAACCTCCGATGCTATTTTTAGTGATTTGTGTATCTGTATCCCTAGATCCCTCTGTTCCTCTATCCCATTTAGACAAATATTTTCCAAGGAGCATTTGGCCTTCTTATTCTTTTCCTAAAATGTATTACCTCGCACTTCTCGATATTGAAATTTATTTGCCAAATCCATGCCCAATCTGAAAGGTTATTAAAGTCTTCCTGTATTTTGCTGCAGTCCTCCTATGTATTCATTACATTCCCAGGTATGATCTCCAAATTTTGAAAATGTACTTCCAATTCACAATCGTTTATATAAATGATGAACAACACTGTTCCCAGCTCCGATCCTTGTGGAAAACTACTTCCCATCTGAATAACTACCTTTAACCCCTACTCTCTGCTTTCTGTTTTGTAGCCAGATTGCTCTCCATTCTGCTACCTGCCCCCTGATTCCGTGTGTTCATGAGTCTATTATGCAGCACCTTATCAAAGTTATTTCTAAATCCAAATATATTGTCATGCAGGCCCCACCTGGCAAGAATGAGGCATATTAATTTCACCACATAGACATTAAATTTCTAATTCTTGCTGGGAAGAGGAAATGCCTGTTACAATGGGTTGGCAGGCCCCTGGCTGGAAAAAACATTTTTGCATACTAGCAGACATTGTTGGAACAAAGGAGCTATCCTCTGCTCCAATACAATACATGGAACAGACCTGGTCAAACCAGTCAGTCATGTGACCACTCTGCTGGCCAACTTAGGGAGTTATAAATTGTAGAGACAGTGTTTGAACTGGGAGAAAGCTCTTGGCTCCTAGATTGAAAAGACCTCCTCTCCTGTCCTGTCTACTTCCATCACTTTCTCACGGAGCTCCAAAAACCCACTGGAGACACACGAACGAAAAGTCTCCTCCAGTGAACAGGGTTTATGAAGAATGTTGTGCCCCAATGAAAAGCAAGATCTACCTACAAAAGGACTCGACAGTGAGCTCGAAGAACCGTAACTAAAACTCTTCAGATATTGCCTCAAACCTTTCCACTTTATTTTTTCTTCTGCTCTTTTCTGTCACTATTTGCATGGGTGTTTAGCATATGCATGCCAGCGTGGGCACGTCATATATCTGTAGGCGTCAACCGAATAAGAGTTTAAGTTTTAATAAATTTCAGTCTTTCTTCTTTATATATATGAAAAGCTGTGCGTGTGTCTGTTGGTTTCTTTGCCTTCTGATTGGAAAGCAGTGAACAAGGATTCACCAAGGGGGAGCTAAAAGCACAGTGTGTTTAAAAATGAAACCCTGTTACATTAAGATCAGGTGAAGGCTGAAAGGGAACCCTAGACCTCTTTCTTACCTGGTTGTAACAACATTATGACAGCTGCAATACCGTTATCTACACTTTTAGTTACTTCTTTAAAGAATGTAATAAGGGGAATCAAGCATGAACTTTTCTTTTGAAATCCATGCAAACTATTCAGTATTTTTTCAGTTTCTAGATGTTTTCCTGTTACATCTTTGAGAAAGGATTGCATTATCTCTCCTGCCACCGATGTTAAACTTCTTGGTCTATAGTTCCCTGGACTTATTCTATCTCTTTTTTAAATATAGGAATCAGCTTAGCTGCCACCGCTCCTCTGCTACTCTTCCCATTTCTGATACATTTTTATATATTTCTGAGTGCCTCTGCTATCTCTTTCTTCTCTTCTTCTGATAGTCACGGAGGGAATCCATCAGGATCAGGGGTTTTACTCTCTCTAAGATTGACTCGTTTACCAATTCCACCCCCCACCCAACTTTCTATCTTAAATGTTTTTCGATTTTTTTTGATCTTTTCTTCTAATGTCATGCTGACCATGTCAGTCTCCCTGGTAAATACAAGGTAAAGGAATTATTTCATATTTCGGTCATCTCACTGTAACGACCTGAGTTTATCATGTGTATCCCTTCGTGACCCAATCCCTATCCTGATTTTTCATTTGTTATTGAGGTGTCTGTGCAATAATTTCCTTTTTTTCTTATATTTATTGATAATTTAATTTTGTCATTTCTCTTTGCCTTCCTATTTTTTTTTTTAAATTCTTACCTAACCTTTTAATTTTCCCTTTTGTCATTCTCTCCTTTGTTGTCTACGTTTTTAGTGTCTGCCTTTATCTGTAGTTTTAACTTTGCTCAGTTTACAGAGAATGTAGAGCATTTCCTAAGTACATCAAGGCTGTTGATCCAGGCATGTGACTCCTGTGGTTCAATGGGTAAGACACTGACTTCACAATTCAGGATTGTCAATGCAATCCCTATCTGGGGTAAACTTGGCTTTGAATAATCTTCATTCTGTGAAAACCAGTTCATTGTCCTTGTTGCTGAAATACACAGTGATCAAATAACTTCATCAGCTCCTGTCTTGTAAATGACTGAAATTTAGGGGAAGCAAGTTAAACCTGTGGAAAGCCACTTGCTCTTCACATATAATTGATGTTTTGCCCAGAAATCACTGTATCAATTACTGACAGGCAAAAGAAAGTCAGATCATGTCATGCCATTACTGGGAACTTTCCAATTGATCGAATGTGGTTGTTTATGAATAGAAAGATTGGAGCACAAAAAGGCATCAAATGTGACAATGATTATAGAGAGACAAAGGGGACAGTTGCAAAGACCAAACTCTTTCCATGTGCAGCCACATGGCCTAAAGGATAAGGTCCAGCCCTCCTAAAACAGGCATTGATGGTGCAAGTCTCATTTGTGATTAAAGCAGTTTTAGGTGAAGGAGCACATTCTGTAAACAGGCTGCATTCTGTAACAAGCAGTTAGTTTTCTTTTTAATTGATCAGCCAATCTCGGCAGTTCCTGTTCGGCTCCCTCCTCACTCTCGCCTTGCTTTCCAGTGTCACAATCCAATGTAATGTTTCTACTGAGCTGTGCACCATCCCAACACCCAGGGAACAATGTCACTTGCACTTTCCAGGCAAATACTTCCCTTTTAAATTCTGTCTTCAGATTACCCAATGTCTGAGGCACAGTTGTTACTTTGTAATGTAGATATCCAATTACAATACACGTATGATTGATGTTATCAGATTCAGGGTGAAATACACAGCACACTCTTCCTCCAAGCTGGAAAATTCTTGGTTCAAATGTTACCTTGTTTATCATAGAAACTTACAGCAGAAGGAGACCATTCAGCCCATCGTATACACTCAGTCACAATAATAACTCCTCTAGTGTTCCTCAATTCTACTGAAATAGATTCTGTCTTTGGTCTCTCAACTATATCATTCCTCCTCAGTGTTATAATAGTTTCTTTGAACAATACTGCCATGCCCTCCATTTTTCCTGCCCTATTATTCCTGAATATCTTGTTTCCAGGAATATTCATTATCCCAATCTTCCCCTCCTTTGAGCCAGATCTCTGTTATTGCCACAATATCATAGTCCCGTGTGGTGACTTGTCCCTGCAGCTCACGGAGCTCATTTCCCACACTCAGTGCATTTACTCACATGCACTCCAAATCCATCTCAGACTGCTTCATATTTACTCCCAGTCTGACCCTCCCATTTCTGAATTATTCTTTATTCTGGTGCTATTTGTCTCTCCCAGTCCACTTTGCATCTTGCTTCTCCTCTCTAATGCTACATCCTGGTGCCTCCCCCACCCCCGCCAAATTCATGTAAACCTTCACTAACAACACCAGTTAAAGTTTCTTCAAGGACATCAGTCCCAGTTTTGTTGAGGTACAACCCGTCCATCTTGAACAGGTCCCTCCTGCCCCAGAACTGGTTCCAATACCCCAGGAATCTTTTTACATGCTGGGTGATCAGCTGTCTTATCTTATTGCTCCTGTACTCACTAGCACATGACACTGGAAGTAATCCAGAAATTACTAGCTCTGAGGTCCTGCTCTTTAATTCCTCCCGAGCTCCTGAATCTCTGACTGTAGTATCTCAACACTTCTCCCAATGTTTTAGGTTTCCATATCAACCACAACTTCCCCTCCCCACTCAAAATATTCTGTCCCCTCTCACTGATGTCTTTATCAACCAATCTCAGTTGCTCCTGTCAGCAAGCTTCCTTGTGACATCAAATGCCTTCAGCTTCATGACATGGTAGTGAGGTAATGGTGTTTTTGATGATGTTTGATATCATTGTCCTGTGTATTTGAATCCTTACGAACACTCGTGAATCTCTGATGCAGTCCTGGGCCCACTAACAGCTGTTACCAAATATCATGGTCCATTATAAATGAGAGCACATATCCAGCAGTAGAAGTCTAATCAATGTCGTGGTGCTTGTCCAAGTCAAAGGAGAACATGCTTAAGGGAAGCTTTGTAAATTCTTCCCTCATGATAGACAGTGATATTTCCAAGAAGATAAAATATATCATTGAGCAAACGGCATCAGGAAACCAGATCTGCTCCCACCTGCTCCACATCATTGTTAAAGGATGTGGAATTGGCTGAAAATAAAGTGAGTGGCCACAGGGACAGGTGGAATTTAGAAAGGATCCAGAGCAAACAGCAAGAGCATCCAGTGTGATGTCGTGCTCCTGTGGCCGAATGGATAAGGCACTGGTTTCTACAGGCAGGTATTTGTGAGGTTAAATCCCAATTGGGATGAGATTAATCTTCATTCAGTGAATATCTGCTCTTAGTCATCATTAAGAAACACACAAAGATTAAAGTAGCTTCAGTTTGAGTGCTGTCTGAGAAATGACTGAAACTTGGAGCCAGGGTAAGGAAAGAAAGCTCTGGAAAGACACTTGCTTTTCACATCCAATCAACATTTTGCCCAGTAATCAACTGTACTAATTGTTGACAGAAAACAGCAAGTCACATCCTGTCATGTCATTGCTGGAACCTTTGGCATCAATACATTGTGGTTGTGTGTGAAAATAAAGGCATCAAATTTGGCACTGCTTAGAAAGAGTGTCAAAGGGACAACTTACAACTTCTACACCAACAGCCCCAGTGGCCTAATGGATAAGGCACTGGCCTCCTAAACCAGGGATTGTGGGTTCAAGTCCCATCTGGGGTGCAATAAATCCATTCTCCTTTTCTCCTAACTTTGGAACATATCTCACCACTTCACCTCCTTTCTTATTTGCTTTCCACTCTCACAATCTGAAGTCGTCTTTCAACCAAGCTCTGTGCCATCTTCACACTCACTGAACAAAACCACCTTTACTTTCCACACAAATCCTCTCCCTTTTACCCCTCTTTTCACTTCACACAACATCCCATGCACAGTTCCTTCTTTCAAATACAAACACAAATTACAACTCAACTACAAATCCTCTAAGCACATTCACACCTCAAATACACACCACACTCTTCCTCCAAACACCAACAATTCTGTCTTCAATTATTATCTGGGCTATCACACAATGAAAATGCTCAGCAGGCAACTGTACAGTCTGCTGGTCCACTGAGCTGCACAAACCAGGCAGTTGTCAGGATCAATACTTTTTTTTATTCATCCGCAGGATGGAAGTGCTGGCAAAGCCAGAATTTATTGTCTATCCATAAATTCCCTTCACAAAGTGCTGACCCCTCTTCTTGAACAGTTTCAGTCTGTGCAGTGAAGGTACACCCACAATGCTGTTAGGGACGCAGTTCCAGGATTTTGACCCAGTGACAGTGAAGGAACAGTGATATATTTCCAAATCAGGAAGGTTTGGGACTGGGAGGGGAACTTGGAGGTGGTGGTGTTCCCATGCACCAGCATGCTCTTGTCCTTCTAGGTCAGGGGTCAGCAACCTGCAGCTCCGGAGAAAGATGTGGCTCTTGAACATTGTATTTGTGGTTTCCAACCTTTTCCACTTGGAACACATTAACACGAGAAAAGCGAATAAAAATTAGCTTGAGAAAAGTCAGATCTGTATTTTTATTGTGGGGATAAAAGTCAAATCATTAAGCTGCACTTTGCAGTTTAAAATGATAACTTTAACAAAAAACATCATTGTGCTCTTCACAAATCTGTTTGTCTGGTATAGCTACCCCATGGTTATAGATATGACTTTGGTTAATGGAACAGGTTTGATGTTTGTGACCATTATTGTTTCTAGTATAGCTGAGATGATACATTATTCTGAATGTGCTATTAGAAGGTATTATTATCACGAAAATCAGTAGCTGATAAAAATGTAATAATGGTAAAAAGTCAAAGCTTAAGGCTCTTTATCTGAATGCACCTGGCATTTGTAACAAGATAGATGAGTTGATGGCACAAATAGAAATAAATAAATATGACTTGATAGCTATTACAGAGACGTGGTTGCAGGGTGACCAAGACTGGGAACTCAATATTCAAGGGTATTCGACATTCTGGAAAAATAGGCAAAAAGGAAAAGGAGGTGGGGTAGCTTTGTTAATAAAGGAAGATATCAGTGCGGTGGTGAGTGGTGATATAGGTGCAATAGATCGTGATGTGGAATCAGTTTGGGTGGAAATAAGGAATAGCAAGGGGAAGAAGTCACGGGTGGGAGATGTTTATAGGCCCCCGAAGAGTCGTCTCACTGTGGGACAAAGTATAAATCGGGAAATAATGGAGACGTGTAAGAAGGGAGCTACAATTGTCATGGTGATTTTAATCTGCACATTGAATGGACAAATCAGATTGGCAGAGGTAACATGGAAGACGAATTTGTAGATTGTACTTAGATTGATACTGAGAGCAATATGTTGCAGAACCTATCCGGGAAGATCTAGTAATGTGTAATGAGATAGGATTAATAAGAGATATCGTAGTTAAGGATCCTCTAGGGGGTAGCGATCACAACATGGGAAAATTTCAAATTCAGTTTGAGGGCGAGTAACTCGGGTCTCAAACCAGTGTCCTCAACTTAAACAAGGGCAATTACAGAGGGATGAAGAAAGAGTTGTCAAAAGTGAGCAGGGAAAATAGACTAAGGGGAAGGTCAGTGGATGAGCAGTGGCAGACATTTCAGCAGATATTTCATAATGCTCAGCAAAAATTTATCTTGGTCAAAAAGAAGGACTCGATGAGAAGGATGAACCACCCGTGGTTAACACAGGCGGTCAAGGAGAGTATCCAATCAAATACTAAGGCATATATAGCGGTGAAAACTAGTGGTCGGCCAGAGGATTGGGAAGTTTTTTTAGGAACTAGCAGCGGATGACTAAAAAGCTAATAAAGAGGGAGAAAATTGATCATGAAAGTAAAGTGGCAAGAAATATAAAAACAAACAGCAAGAGCTTCGACGGGTATATAAAAAGAAAGAGAGCAGCTAAAGTGAGTGTGGGACCCTTGGAAGATGTGTTTGGAGAATTGATAAGGGGGAACAGGGAAATGGCAGATAATTTAAAGCAATATTTTGCATCGGTCTTCACTGTGAAGGACACTATAAACATCCCACAGATATCCGATAAGCAAGGAGCTACTGGGAGGAAAGATCTTGAAACAGTCTCTATCACGAGGGACAAAGTATTTGACAAACTAATGGGACTAAAGGCAGACAAGTCGCCAGGACCTGATGGCCTACATCCAAGGGTTTTAAAGGAAGTGGCTGCAGAGATAGTGGAGGCATTGGTGGAAATATTCCAGAACTCACTGGATTCCGGGAGGGTCCCAGCGGATTGGAAAACCGCAAATGTGAAGGCCCCTGTTCAAGAGGGGAGGGAGACAAAAAGCAGGAAACTGTAGGTCAGTCGGCTGAACATCAGTCGTTGGGAAAATGCTAGAGTCCATTATTAAGGAAGAAATAGCAGGACATTTAGAAAACCATAACGCAATCAGAGCCAACATGGTTTTGTGAAAGGGAAATCATGTTTGACAAAGTTGCTCGAGTTCTTTGAGGATATAACAAACAGAGTTGATAAAGGGGAACTGGTAGATGTAGGGTATTTGGATTTCCAGAAGGCATTCGATAAGTTGCCACATAAAAGATTATTGCACAAGATCGGAGCTCACGGTATTGGGGGTAAAGTATTAGCATGGATTGAGGATTGGTTAACTCACAGAAGACAGAGGGCTGAACGGCAGTGCCCTTTAAACTCAGCGCAGTGCCCACATTCAGCGGCCGCCACCAAGCCCCCGCGATATTAATTACGGGGGCTCATTTCCATCGAGGCCGCCCGTCACCCTCCCCATATTACGTGAGGAGATCCGGGACATTCGGCACAGGGAGAGAGTTTTTGACAGTTGTGTAGCAGGTACTGGGGCCCTATTTTAAGCGTCCCAGCATCTGCTTCCTGACAGCTGTCAAAGAATACTTAGCTGACTGCTGAAGAGTGGGGCTGCTGTCAATCTGGCAGCAAAGCAGAAAGTGATGCAGAAACCCAGCAGGTCAGGCAGCATCTGTGGAGAGAGAAGCAGAGTTAACTTGACCAAGTTCACAGACCTGAAAGTTAACTCTGATTCTCTCTTCACAGATGCTGCCTGACCTGCTGAGTTACCCCAGCACTTTCTGCTTTGCTGTCACATACTTACCCTGCTGTGTCCCAGTGTCCTATAAAGTGGCGATCCTCTTCTTCCACTCCAGTGTAACATTCCTTCTTGTACGCGTGCTGCACCAGGGGGAATAATCTTAATTTTGCACATTCCATGGCGTGAGACTGAAATATATCATCAAAGGCGAGCATTCTTCTTTGGCCTCCTTATCTCGAGAGACAATGGATAAGCGCCTGGAGGTGGTCAGTGGTTTGTGAAGCAGCGCCTGGAGTGGCTATAAAGGCCAATTCTAGAGTGACAGGCTCTTCCACAGGTGCTGCAGAGAAATTTGTTTGTCGGGGCTGTTACACAGTTGGCTCTTCCCTTTCGCCTCTGTCTTTTTTCCTGCCAACTACTAAGTCTCTTCGACTCGCCACACTTCAGCCCCGTCTTTATGGCTGCCCGCCAGCTCTGGCGAACGCTGGCAACTGACTCCCACGACTTGTGATCAATGTCACAGGATTTCATATTGTGTTTGCAGACGTCTCTAAAGCGGAGACGTGGACGGCCGGTGGGTCTGATACCAGTGGCGAGCTCGCTGTTCAATGTGACTTTGGGGATCCTGCCATCTTCCATGTGGCTCACATGGCCAAGCCATCTCAAGCGCCGCTGACTCAGTCGTGTGTCTAAGCTGGGGACGTTGGCCGCCTCGAGGACTTCTGTGTTGGAGATGCGGCCCTGCCACCTGATGCCAAGGATTCTCCGGAGGCAGCGAAGATGGAATGAGTTGAGACGTCGCTCTTGGCTGACATACACTGTCCAGGCCTCGCTGCCAGAGAGCAAGGTACTGAGGACACAGGCTTGATACACTCGGAATTTTGTGTTCCGTGTCAGTGCGCCATTTTCCCACACTCTCTTGGCCAGTCTGGACATAGCAGTGGAAGCCTTTCCCATGCGCTTGTTGATTTCTGCATCTAGAGACAGAATATACAACATAAATAAAACCATAATTGAAGAATAATTACCTACTATGAGTATCTAAGCATCTGACTGTGAAAAACCGCAGTCTAATATGCATTTGGAATCTGTATTCATTTCTCTGCGAACTGCGATGTGAAAATACATGTAACCACAATTATATCATCAATGTTAAAAAAACAGGGAAAAATGTTCATATTCTAGCTGCATTACCAACTACAGATATTACACCATTAAATATGATCAACTGCTGCAGAAGCAAAGTGTTCGTGAACATTTGTTGATGTGTAATTGTTGAAAAACCCATGACAACAGCACAGATTAGGCCCCTCCCCCACCCTGCCCCAATGTCGCATTGGATTTTCAAACATGTGCAAGACAAACCTTGCAGCCAGACGTCAGAGCTGTTACATGGTGGAGTTACCTTTGCATTTAAAGGACCACACCAAAAGCCGAGGATGGCAGAGGGGTATTCTAGGGTGGCCCCGCAGTGTAGTGAAGCCTCCCTGCTCACCCTCCTATAGGCTGTGTGGGTAAAGCGGGAGGTCCTTTTCACCAGCGATGGTAAGAAGATGCTCTACCGCCAGAACAAGACATTCTGGCTGGAGGTGGCAGAGAAGGTGAGTAGCCGTGTGACTATCCAACATCAAAGGGTCCAATGAAAGAAGGGGATGAACAATCACTCTCCCAGCCAGCTGGGCCCTCTAAGCTTCATGTGCACAGGGTACGACTGCCAAAGTCATCCACAGCCAAAGGGCTATCATAGCAGCAGCCTTCCTGCAGTCAGGCTACTGGCGCAGAAGTGGCACCGCGTAGGAGAATCTGCAAGCATTTCCAACAAGCATCCTGACACAGATGGGTCTGCATGGGTGACACAACACCCTGGAAAGGCCGGGAACAAATTTGTCTTCACTAACATTGCAGCACTTTTACTGTCTGAATGAAGTGTACCAGCATGTACTGATCGTGGCTCCTCCCATTACAGTATTGGTCTTCCAGAATTGCCAATGTATGGAATAACATCATTGCCATGTCAGTATCACTCATGTGCATCTTCACGGATGCAGGAATGTGGACAATGACTCAGTATTCTGCTGTGAGTAATGGTGTACACAAAGATGTTGCAGATGTGGACTGCTGCACAACAGGTGAATGAGGGTGCTGTGTGGTGTGCAGAGCCCATGGTGGTTCCTATGTCATGGAGAACCTTTGATCAATGAGGTGCTGCCGTGCATCCTGAGCTCACTGCTCACCCTGCACACAGTGCCTGGATGTTCTCTGTCCTCCCATGTACCTTCCCTGCTGTAAGACCTCAGGGTCATCATCGTCTGAGGATGAGTCCTGCTCATGTCTCTCCTCATCCTGCAAGGCCTCCCCACTATTGACTGTGTCGTTGTGCAGAGCACCGCAAACAGCAACGATACAGGTTATCCTTTCCGGCCTGTACTGCGGGGCACCACTCCAGGCAGCGGAATCGCATTTGAAGCCTGCCGATCGCCTGCTCAGTGGTAGCTCTTGTAGCTCTGTGGCTGGCGTTGTATCGTTCTCCTGCAGCAGTGCTGGGTGTCTCACTGGTGTCAGCAGCCATGTCTACAAGGGGTAGCCCTTGTCTCCACGAATCCACCCCTCCATCTGAGCCATTTCAGCGAACAGCAATGACAACTGTGACTGGCACAGGATGTGTCACCACCTCTCTCGACATCCGCAGTTGCCTCTGACACTGGCGCTCTGGCATCTGCAGGTATGTTATAGAGTCATAGAGTCGTACAGCATAGAAATAGGCCTTTCGGCCCATCGCATCCATGCTGACCATAATGCCTATCTATACTAATCCCCTCTGCCTGCATTAATTCCATATCCCTCTATGCCTTGCTCATTCAAGTACCTGTCCAGATGCCTCTTAAATGTCGCTGCTGTTCCTGCCTCCACCACCTCCTCAGGCAGCTCATTCCAGATACCCACTATTCTTTCTGTGAAAAATTGACCTCTTTGATCCCCTTTAAACCTCCTTCCTCTCACAAATCTATGCCCTCTAGTTTTACTCACCCCGACCATGGGAAACAGACTCTGGCTATCTACCCTATCTATGCCTCTCATAATTTTAGATACCTCGATCATGTCCCCTCTCAGTCTCCTTCGCTCCAGGGAAAACAGACCCAGCCTCTCCAATCTCTCTTTAGAACTCAAGCCCTCCAAACCAGGCAATGTGCTTATGAATCTTTTCTGCACCCTCTCTAGCTTAATCACATCTTTCCTGTAGTGCGGCGACCAGAACTGCACACAGTACTCCAAATGCGGCCTAACCAACGTTCTGTACAACTGTAACATGACGTCCCAACTCTTGTACTCAGTGCCTCGGCCGATGAAGGCAAGCATGCCAGACGCCTTCTTCACCACCCTGTCTACCTGTGTTGCCACTTTCAGGGAACTATGTACTTGCACCCCAAGGTCTCTCTGCTCAGTGGGACTTGTAGATGCACAGGGATCTGTAGTGGCGAGCTCACCTTGGGTGCTGCTGCTCACGACTGGGTGGCCCTATGTGTGCTGCAACTGCCTGTTGGTTTTACCTGCAGCTCATATGGATCCTCTCAAGAAGCGCATCAATGAATATACCGTGAACCATCCTCATCTTCAAGCTGCAATTCAGCTCGGTTCCTTCAATGCTTCGAAGGTTCCTGACAGGACAGAGACTGATGTTGACTGGTACATCAGGTGCTTTCATACAGCAGCTGTGTGGTATGGCATAACATTTCCTGTCTTAGCTCCCACTAAGAGTGGCACCGCATGACCACATAGAGATTGAACATGCTGCATAGACTGACCCACAAGACATACAAGCTTCACACACCTACCATCTGTGGCACTCTCCCCACATACAGGGAGACTCGAGTGCCATTGCTCCTTCAATAACAGAGGCAGTCAATGACACAGAGCTGTCAACCATTACGGAGGGGGAAATCGCAGTGGCTACCTTCCAGAATACAGAGTTAGACCCCTGCAAATCCCCCCTCCCTCCTGCCCTTAAAAATGCAGAGTTAGACCCCTGCAAATCCCCCCTCCCTCCTGACCTTAAAAATGCAGAGTTAGACCCCTGCATATCCCCCCTCCCTCCTGCCCTTAAAAATGCAGAGTTAGACCCCTGCAAATCCCCCCTCCCTCCTGCCCTTAAAAATGCAGAGTTAGATCCCTGCAAATCCCCCCTCCCTCCTGCCCTTAAAAATGCAGAGTTAGACCCCTGAATATCCCCCCTCCCTCCTGCCCTTAAAAATGCAGAGTTAGACCCCTGCACATCCCCCCTCCTCCCTTTAAGAATAGTTAGATCCCTGCACATCCCTCTGCTCCCTTGAAGAATACAGAGTTAGACCCCTGCACATCCCCCCTCCTCCCTTTAAGAATAGTTAGATCCCTGCACATCCCTCTGCTCCCTTGAAGAATACAGAGTTAGACCCCTGCAAATCCCCCCTCCCTCCTGCCCTTAAAAATGCAGAGTTAGACCCCTGCATATCCCCCCTCCTCCCTTTAAGAATACAGAGTTAGACCCCTGAATATCCCCCTCCTCCCTTTAAGAATAGTTAGATCCCTGCACATCCCCTCCTCTCTTTAAGAATACAGAGTTAGACCCCCTGCACATTCCCTCCTCTCTTTAAGAATACAGAGTTAGACCCCTGCACATTCCCTCCTCTCTTTAAGAATGCTGAGTTAGCCCCCTGTGTATCCCCCTCCCGTATTGCAGAGTGAGACCCCTGAATAACACAACTTACCTTCACTGGCGACAAGTTCTGCCTCTGAGGACCCGTCGGCTTTTCAAATCGTGAACAGGACGGCTCGTGACCGCCGCCTGTTCAATGAAAAATCCGGAAGTGTTGGTGCAGAGGTGGCGGGCTGCTTAATCAGCACAGGTAAGTAATCATTACCATATGGTAATTGTGGTGTCACCGCCGTGCAGCGGGGTCCTCAACGAGGTCCTGCCACTACCGGTAATATTTGATGGACCCGTATCGACGTCGCGGGTCATGGTGAGCGTCTCTCCACAGTATTTTACCGGCACCCACTCTGTGAACCGGGGCGTTGAGGGGCCGGTAACATTCAGCCCAGAGAGTCAGGATTAATGGGTCTTTATCAGGTCGGAAAGACCTAATTTGTGGAGTGCCACAAGGATCAGTCCGAGGACCTCAATTATTTGCTGTCTCTATTAATGACTTGGAGGAGGGGACAAAGTGTAATAGATCCAAATTTGCTGATGATACAAAAATAGTTGGGAGGGCATGTTGTGATGAGGACATAAGGAATCTGCAAGGGGATATGGATACGTTGAGTGAGTGGGCAAAAACTTGGCAGATGGAGGTTAATGTAGGAAAGTGTGAGGTCATGCACTTTGGTCGGAAGAATCAAAAGGCAGACTATTATTGAAATGGAGAGAGACTTCAAAAAAGTGCAGCACAGAGGGATCTGGGTGTTTTTGTGCATGAAACACAAAAAGTTAGCATGCAGGTACAACAAGTAATTACGAAGGCAAATGGAATTTTGGCCTTTATTGCCAGGGGACTGGAGTTTAAAAATAGGGAAGTTTTGTGCAACTATTCAGGGTTCTGGTGAGGCCGCACCTGGATTACTGTGCACAGTTCTGGTCCACGTATTTAAGAAAGGATTATTTGATTCACTAGGTTGATTCCTGGGATGAAGGGATTCACTAATCAAGAACGGCTAAACATGTTAAGCCTTTATTCATTAGAGTTTAGAAGAATAAGGGGTGATCTTATTGAAACTTACAAGATTCTGAGGGGGCTTGACAGGGTAGATGTTGAGAAGATGTTTCCACTCGTGGGGGATTCTCAAACTAGGGGACATAGTTACAGAATAAGGGGACACTCATTTAAAACTGAGATGCGAAGGAATTTCTTCTCTCATAGGGTAGTGAATGTCTAGAATTCTCTACCTCAGAGAGTGGTGGAGGCTAGATCGCTGAAAGCATTTAAAGAGGAGGTAGATAGATTTTTGAAATTTCGGGGAGTTGAGGGCTATGAGGTGCTGGCATGAAAGAGGAGTTGAGGTCTGGGGCAGATCAGCCATGATCTTATTGAATGGCAGGGAAGGCTTGAGGGGCTGAATGGCCTACTGCTGCTCCTATTTCTTATTTTCTTGTGTTCTTGTAGGCCCCGGAGATAGAGAAGTGCGGGGCTTCAAGGCCGCTGCTTCTTGTAGAAGCTGTTCTCTTTAACTGAAACTGTTTAAAATTAGACAGGCTAAAAAGGGTGGCTTCTAGATCATGTGATCCCTTCAAGTAGCTTTCCCACCTCCTGTTGGTCTTACGACATATTAGAGTCAGTGAAGTGATCTCCCACTCCATTTTAAACACGCTGAACACTGAAGTAAATCAACTTAACATGCTGTGTATATACAGAAACCAGAGAGAAAAAAATGGATGTTCTCAAACTCAAAAGATTCTTCAGCAAAAACATGCAGTACCCAGAACAAAAGGGTCAACATGCACATTAAGAGCTGAGTTTTTAACATATTTGTACCCTACTGGCTACTAGTTTCACTGTGTTGAATGGCAGTTGACGATAACACCCAAGTGCACAGAAATTCTATAATTTCCACTTGGTTTTCATCCGTTCATGACAGTGGCACAATGTTACTTGCCACTTATCAACCCAAGCCTGAATATTGTCCAGGTTTTGCTGCATGCAGGCAGAGACTGAAGAATTGTGAATGGTACTGAACACTATGTAATCATGATTAAAAATCCCCACATCTGACCTTATGATGGGGGGAAAGTCATTGATGAAGCAGCTAAAGATGTTTGGGCCTAGGACATGGCTCTGAAGAACTCCAACAGCAATATCTCGAGGCCGAGATGATTGGCTTCCAACAATCACAACCATCTTCACTGACATCTGACTCCAGCCAGAGGAGAGATTTCCCTCTGATTCTCATTGACTTCAATTGTCCTCGGGCTCCTTGATGCCACACTCGGTTAAATGATGCCTTGATGTCAAGGGCAGTCACTCTCACCTCACCTCTAGAATTCAGTTCTTTTGCCCATGTTTAGATCAAGGTTGTAATGAGGTTTGGAGCAGAGAGAGGCCCCAACATGTTGCACCAGGGACATGTGACAAAATTAATGACTCGGGCACAGACATGGGGGCTATTAATTTGCATATAAAGTGAATAGCCAATCTAATACCTTCAAAACACAATCTGATTTAAAACACATTTCTCCCTATAAATAATGTCACTAAGCATGTAGACATCAATGGAAAGTCGCACAACTGTATTAGCTAGCTAACAAAACAGTATGCAATGCCAATGCAAACTATTTTTTTTTGACAGAATAGAGCGAGCTACATCATGTCACTGGGTGGTAGATGGACCTTATGGGATAACCTCTGTGGATTCACATTGTATCAGGAGTGTATTCATCCAATAAACCATGAAACTCAAGGAGAGAATTGTTATTGTGGTTATTGAGGTGAGGCAGTAGAAAAACCAGCAAAAGGAAGATGGACCATTTCTCACAATGCTGTTGTCACAAGACAATTTAACCTGTGATGGTCAATGTTTGTGCAACTTCTCCACCTGCTTGTATTATGTCTCTGCAGACAGGGCAGCCAACAAAACAGCAGTAAATTAATCACCATTTAATCTTTTATACAAGCGAACTCGATACAAGCT
The DNA here is from genome assembly GCF_036365525.1 of Heterodontus francisci. Lineage (NCBI taxonomy): Eukaryota > Metazoa > Chordata > Chondrichthyes > Heterodontiformes > Heterodontidae > Heterodontus > Heterodontus francisci. The sequence continues at coordinate 14,286,195 of NC_090380.1, read as the reverse complement.
GTCTTTATAATTTAACCCTCTAAACCCCAGTGCCATTCTGGCAAATAAGTGCTGTACCCCCTCCGGGGTGGTCGAGACAGAAACCCTCATTGCATTTAAAAATACTTGGATATGCACTACAAAGAACAAAGAACAGTACAGCACAGAACAGGCCATTCGGCCCTCCAAGCTGACACGAGGAGACTGGATGAATTGTAACCCACGCCGAGGTCCCTTTAAATAGAAATTCTTAGCTAGTCAGGTGCAGGTCGTCATCACAACCGCCCACTCGGATTATCAGGAATCCTGGAAGCCGGGTGGGAATGCTGTGGCTGAGTTAAAAAGCCACGGCAAAGTCCACTCCTCGATCTTTCAGGTCCCAGCCCACTGACAGACTCCCCCAGGTGTGAGTAGGTGTCAGTGTTAAAATTCAGTCTAAAATCTCTCTCTGGAAGGTGTTTCCAGAGGGAACTGCCAAGCAGCTGGAAGCACTGAACCTTTATTGAGTTCAGGTTATCTGAAGCTGATAGACCTCCCCATGAAGAGCAGCTCAATCTCACCTTCTTTTCACTGGAGAGTTTCCCAGTCCCCAGGAAACCTGTGCTGGAGGCGTTAAATCCAAAGCATTCTGAAAATGTATTGAAAATCCAACCCTTTCTATGTAATTGTGATTTTAAATGGTGTGTTAATTGTCGACCCACCTGTCTGAATGATTACACCAGCAGGCAAATTATTCACGTGCAGCCAATTGGGTGTCAGTGAAAGCTGGAAGTGGATGTATTGGAGCCGGGCTGTGGTCAAGCTTCAATTTTCTCTGATTTTTAGCTAATTCCATCCCTCACATTCTTGGCTGTTAAAATCCTCTCCCCAACCTCACACTCAAAGGTTACGAGGAAGCTGTTTGGAGGTGAAAATTCACCCTGATGTAGGATCATAGGGAGTGTTTTTGTGAGCTGAGGGACAGGTGCATTGCTGAAGTGAGTAAAAGGAGTGAAACTCTTCATCTGTACACCATGTACTTACCAGCTGCTCAACACATCCCCTCCCCCAATCACCACAACCCCTCCCCCACTCACCACAACCCCTCCCCCATTCACCACAACCCCTCCCCCACACACCACAACCCCTCCCCCACTCACCACAACCCCTCCCCCACTCACCACAACCCCTGCCCCACTCACCCCAACCCCTGCCCCACTCACCCCAACCCCTCCCCCACTCACCACAACCCCTCCCCCACACACCACAACCCCTCCCCCAATCACCACAACCCCTCCCCCACACACCACAACCCCTCCCTCACTCACCACAACCCCTCCCCCACTCACCACAACCCCTCCCCCACACACCACAACCCCTCCCCCACTCACCACATCCCCTCCCCCAATCACCACAACCCCTCCCCCACACACCACAACCCCTCCCTCACTCACCACAACCCCTCCCCCACTCACCACAACCCCTCCCCCACTCACCACAACCCCTCCCCCACTCACGCTCAACCCCTCCCCCGCTCACCACCAGAATCTCTGTTATCCAATCCAATCTGATCACTTTCCCACCGAGCGGTCTAGTTTAAAATTATTCCCTCTTCCTCTGTAAGATCACCTGCCATGACGCAGGTGAATCCCTTTGAATTTCAGCTGCAGACAACTTTCTCACATTCTGCATTACACCAGCTACTGTCACAAACTGCAAACAATGTCAGGAACTAATGGCAATTATAGCATTATAGAAGGGTTACAGCACAGAATGAGGACATTTGGCCCATCATGTCTGTGCTGTCTCTCTGTGAGGACTATGTAACTAATCCCACTCCCCATCCTTTACCCACAGCTCTGCAAATGATTTCTTTTCAGGTGCTGATCCAATTCTCTATTGAAATCCCCTGAAATCGGTGTCCTCTGGTTCTCAGCCCTTCCACCAATGGGAACAGGTTCAGTCTATTTATTCTGTCCAGTCACCTCTGTTAAACTCCAGAAATCTTGTTCTGGAAGGATAAGGCTGGAGCCTATATTTACTCAGTTTCACATTTATTGTGCAGAAAAAAAGGATTACAAACATGCAGCTCTACACACAAATCCCTCTCCCAGTCCCACTGAGTGTCTGCTTTTAAGTGTTCAACTAAAACCCAATTAACTCCCTTCACCTGCACATAATCACACAATTAACAGATTCCCTTCTTTCTTTTACAATACAACTTAGATTAACATGCTCAAAGGATACTTCAAAATGAATCAAAATTAAATTCCATATTGAGCATAAAGTTTTTTTTATATTGTTAGATATCCCTCATCCAGCAACTCCAACAATTCCTTTGCACTCACATTTCTCTTTATGAAACAATCAGATCGCTGATGACTTGCATCTACCCATTTGAGTTTGGAGATTTCCTTTCTCTCCAGCATTTATTTCAATCCATTGAGGTCAATACGTAGTCTTTGATCACTCACACCTTTTGTAGAGTGTACATTGTCCCACAAAGAACTATTATCCACATAACAGTTCAATGTGTATTCTATCTTCAGGATGTCCCTTGTTCAGAATTTCACCCAAAATATATGACAAATAGAACTCCATGTCCACTGCCTCCACAAGACCAGTGTTTCTGCAGCTAAAGTGCAATTAACAACCCGTTTTATTTTCTTAGCCTCCTAAGCTAAAGGACAAGATTTCCCATTTTCACCCATCAGACATATTATGAAGCCAGCCGCACACGAATACCCATCAGCAAGATTAGCATGTGAAGCATCACTAAAAATTATTAGCTTCATGTTCTTTGGGTCACCTAAGGATGGGAACTTCAGTGCACATTTCTCCACATTTAGCTTTTTCAATGTTTTATTTGCCCTTAAAACATTCTCAACTTTTGGATGTTTCATCATCGTGCTTAACTCCAGCACATCAAAACTAACATCAGGCCTAGTCTGAGAGCCCAACCAGTTTAATTGACCCACCAGGCTTCGCAATTGTTCAATCTCTGCTTTAGATAGATCGTCATCCTTCTGTGATGACCGAACACGATTAACTGGGATGGGAGTAACATTCTCTAAATAGGATTGTTGATTCAAACCTATTCCAGACTTATTCAGCTTAACATCTAAACCAATATATTTAAAGGCCCCACAAGCCTGACTCCCAATCTTAAATTCTGCCTTAATCTTATTAATAACATATTTCTCAAAATCCGCAGTACCACCGCATAAGATATTATCAACATACATCATGAAGATGCCTGAAAGTTTCTCTTTATAAGACCAATAAAACGTTGCAGGATCTGCTTTTAGTTGAACACAACCAATTTTCAACAAAAGAGATCTCACTGAGAAATACCACACCCTGGAAGCATCATTCAGGCCACAGACACATTTGTTCAGTTTCCATAATTTTCCTTCTGTATCTGCTGCCTCTTCAGGTGGTTTCAGATACACTTCTCTCTGAAAAGTATCACCTAGCAGAAACACAGCTTTTATGTCAATGGATTTACATTCCCATAAATATGTGGCCAAAAGAGTCAAAAAGATTTTTTGATTACTTTTCCAGCTGTGGGAGAGTCCACTCTAACATCGATATCCCCCAATCGCTCTTCAAACCCCCTCACAACTAACCTCACTTTAGCCTTATAAATTCCATCAGGAAGTACTTTCTCAGTACAAATCCATCCATGTGACAAGGCCGACTGTCCCCTATCTGGTACCTCAGAATAGACGCCAAATTCTCTCCAACTCTCTAATTCCTTATCTTTTACTTCTCTTTTTCGTTTATCCTCCAGTTTACTGACAGCCACGAAAACTTCATGATCATGAGGACTTCTGCTTCCAATTCTATTCAGAGACTGCCGTCTAGCCTTCATTTCATTGTGTAATCTATTCATACAACAGCCTCTATTAGCACTTTGATGTCTTTTGGAACGACTGCTAGAAGATTTCCCTCGCGCTTTATCGGAGGCTCTTTCTCCAGTACGTGGTCACTTCCTCAGGCAAGAGTCACTTCCTGACCCACTGTCAAAACTTGCACTGCACTTTCTTACCCTCCACACTTTCACCCCACTCTGCCAGTCCATGGCCCTAGCTTCTTGGTCATCATCTTGAACATTTAACCAATATTTAAACTTGATTTTCCTACACGCTCCAAAGTTGTCGCATCCTTGCATTTATCAGACCCCTCTGGAATATATGTCACCCGTGTGCCTACTCCAGACAAATTGGTCTTTGGATGTGATAGCTCTTTCCTGAGCATCATGATCGGTTACATTACTATCCAACTCTTGATCTACCTGTGCCTCAGGACCTTCATCACAAAACACATGAATATTTGAAGTACAAGGTGCCTCTCTTCCCTCTATCAGCTGCTCAAATTCTGAGATTTTGTAATCAACCCCAATTAATCGTGAAGAATGGACCTTAACAGTTTGATTTCCATGCTTGATAACGACTGTCTTACCATCCCGACCGATTATCTTACCAGGTCCCATCCATTCCCTATGGCCTCTTTTTTATAATGGACCAAATCTCAAAGAACAAAGAACAGTACAGCACATTCGGCCCTCCAAACCTGTGCTGATCTTGATGCCTGCCTAAACTTATATGCAATGCTTATAGAAGGTACTTTGGCATTTGTATCTGGTCCAAAATTATTTCAGCCAAGATGAAACTTGAACCCATAACCACCGCTTCAGAAGATCAATACCTTATCCGTTAAGCTGCTGGAGCCCGATACTATTGTAAGCCAGGAAAAGTGATAGAGAGTCAGATGGTTTCGGGTGGAAATTCCAGAGCTTGGGTCCTTGGCAGCTGAAGGCACAACCATCAATGCTGTTGTGATGAAATTCGGCCATGCTCAAGAGGCCAGAAATTGAAGGAGTGTCGATAGCTCGAAGGCTTGTTGGGCAGGAGAAGGCGACAGATATAGGAAGGGGTGAGGCCATAGAGAAATATGAAAATAATGATGAGAATTTTAAAATTTGAGGCATTGCTGGGAGCCAACACAAGGCAGTGATCACAGGGGAGTTTGGTGTGTGTTAGGACTCAGGCAGCAGAATTTAGGATGAACTGAAGTTTATAGAGGGTGGAAGATGGGAGGCTGGCCAGGACAGTATTGGAAGAGTCAAGTCAAGAGGTATTGGAGTGGAGTGGATTTGTGGTCAGAAGCTCATTTCGGAGTCAAATGCGAATTGAAACAAATGACCAATCTGGTGCAGCCTCAGAGATTTGCCAGGGAGATAGATGGGGCCGGTGGCTAGGGAATGGAATTTGTGGTGGGGACCAACGACAATGGCTTCAGTCTTTCCAATATTTAGGGGGAGAAAAATTCAGCTCAGGAAAGCGAATCGAATGTTTTTGTTTATTGCGAGCGGAATTGAATACAAAAGTAGGGAGGTTATGCTTCAGTTATATAGGGTATTTGGTGAGACCACATCTGGAGTAATGTGTACAGTATTGGTCTCCTTATTTAAGGAAGGATGTAAATGTGTTGGAAGCAGTTGAGAGAAAGTTTACTAGACTAATACCCGGAATGGGTGGTTGTCTAATGAGGAAAGGTCGGACAGGCTCGGCTTGTATCCGCTGGAGTTTTAAAGATTAAGAGGCAACTTGATTGAAGCATTTAAGATTCTGAGGGGTCTTGACAGTGTGGATGTGGAAAGGATGTTTCCTCTTGTGGGAAAATGTAGAACTAGGGGTCACTGTTTAAAAATAAGGGGTTGCCCATTTAAGACACAGATGAGGAGAAATTTTTTCTCTCAGAGGGTCATGAGTCTTTGGAATTCTCTTCCTCAAAAGGCAGTGGAAGCAGAGTCTTTGAATATTTTGAAGGCAGAGGGTGATAGATTCTTGATAAGCAAGGGGGTGAAAACTTATTGGGGTAGGTGGGAATGTGGAGATGAGGTTGCAATCAGATCAGCCATGAACTTGTTGAATTGTGGAGCAGGCTTGAGGGGCCGAGTGGCCTATTCCTGCTCCTAATTCGTGTGTTCGTATGTGGTACTGGATGTCGGACAAGCAGTCTGACAATTCAAAGTGGAGGGGTCGAGTGAAGTGGTAGTGAGTTAGAGCTGGGAGCCATCAGTGTACAGAATGAACCTGACATGTTCTGAAGGGGCAGATTGGAAATAGGAGGGACCAAGGATAGATTCTTGGGCAACTCCAGAGGTAACAGTGAGAGAGTGGGAAGAGAAGCCATTGCAGGTGATTCTCTGGGTAAGATTAGATAGATAAAAATGGAAGCAGGTGAGTGCAGTCCCACCCAGCTGGATGATGAGGATGATGTAGTTCACTGTGTCGAAGGTTGCAGACAAGTTAAGAACAATGAGGAGAGCAAGTCTACCATGATCACAATCACATAGGATGTCATTTGTGACTTTGATAAAGGCCATTTGTGTTAGTGACAGGGATGGAAACTAACTGAAGGAATTCAAGCATCGAATTGTGGAAAGATGGGTGAATTTGGGAGGTGACAACACATTGAAGGAGTTTGGAGAGGAACAGGAGATTAGACATGGAGCAGGAGGAGGGGTTTGTGAGGAGAGGGGTGATGATGGCAAATTTGAAGGAAAGGGGACAATACCTGAGAAGAGGAAATTCAAACTCTGAAATTTTCACGGTGGGATATGAACTGACATTGACTGCGTTATTAATCAAGTAACATAACCAGAGAATCGATTGGTGCAACTGCATGTGAGCAATTAGTACATTGATTGCAGGGTGAAATGTTGACTGTCCATGGGAAGCAAGTGGTTTTGCAGAGGTTTTCTTTTTTGCACCGGCTCCAACTTTCAGAGGTTTCCAAGGCTCCATGCTGCCTGAAGCAATTTAATTTCTGTTTATTTTAGTGATGAGGACAAAGAGCTGGTTTCACAGAATAGCAATGATTTAAAAACTCACCACACCCCAGGTGGGACTTGAACCCACAATCCCTGGCTCCGGAGGCCAGTGCCTTATCCATTAGGCCACTGGGGCTGCTCAATGTTTACTTTTGGTGCTTGCAACTTGTCACTTATTATATATGTAATCACTGCCGAAACCTTATGTCTTTGTTTCAGTCGCCCTTTCTTCTTTTGCACTACCACATTAGAATCATAGAATCTTCGAGCACAGAAAGAGTCCTTTCAGCCCATCATGTCTGTGCCAGCTATTCGAAAGAGATTTCTAATTTAGTCTAATTTGTCGATTGAGGGATAAATATTGTGCAGGGCACCAGTGAGAACTCTCCTGTTCCTCAACAAAAGAGCCTTGGGATCTTTTAGATTCACTCGAGGAATCGACAGGGACTTGGTTTAATCTATCACCCAACAAGAATGCAGACCCGGCAGTGCAGCACTCTCTCTGTGTGACACTGGGAGAATCAACATCGAATTCTGTGCTGAAGTAACTGGAGGTAGAGGTTAAACACTGTCTACTGACAGAGAGACAAAAGTGTAACCAGCTGAACCACAGCTGACACACATTACAGTACCACCAATCTGAAGTTCTTGAAATCAATGTTGAGTCCATGAGGTTGTTAAGAGCTTTATTGAAAGATGAGGTGCTGTTCCTCGAGCTTCCATTGAGCTTCATTGGAACAGTGAAGGAGGTCAAAGGCAGAGATGGAAGAGTAGAAGTGGGATGGAGAATTAATATGGCAAGTGACTGGAAGATCACGTTCAAGTTTGCAGACTGGACGGAGGTGTTGAGCAAAAAGATCACCTAATCTGCATTTCGTGTCTGCAGTGTCGAGGAGATGACATCACGTGTAGTGAATACAGTACAGTAAATTGAAGGAAGTACAGGTAAATCACTGTTTCACCTGGTAGGAGTGTTTAGGCCCCTGGACGATGGGAAAGGAGGAGTTGAAAGGCAGGTGTTACATCTCCTGCACTTGCACAGGAAGATGTTATGGGACAAGGAGTGAGTGATTGAAGAGCCTCCACAAGGCAGAGAGGTCCGGTCACCAAGCAGCCACAGAACTAAGGGTGGTGCAGTGGTTGGCACTGCAACCTCACAGCTCCTGTGACCCGGGGGTTCAATTCTGGGTACTGCTTGTGCGGAGTTTGCAAGTTCTCCCTGTGACCGTGTGGGTTTTCACCAGGTGCTCTGGTTTTCACCCACAGCCAAAGACTTGCAGGTTGATAGGAAAATTGTTCCTAGTATAGGTAGGGGGGATGGGGTAGGAATATGGGATTAATGTAGGATCAGAATAAATGGGTGGTTGATGGTCACCACAGACTTGGTGGGCCAAAGGGCCTGTTTCAGTGCTGTATCTCTAAATAAATAAGCTGCCTTTGTCATCAGGTTTATAGGAATAGGCCACTTAGCCCCTCGAGCCTGTTCCACCATGCAATGCAATTATGGCCGATTTATGACCTAACTCAGTTTTCCCACCATTGCCCCTTATTTCTTTGGACCCCCACAGTTTCTAGATTTACACCATTTAGAAACTATCCTGCTCTATCCTTTTCAGCTCCATAGTGGATGACCAACACACACTGCTATTGAAATCCATTGCCACAGTTTTGCCCATTCACTTAATCTATCAATATCTCTTCGTAATTTGATGTTCCATCTACACTGCTCACAATGACACAGCCTCCACTGCTTTCTGGGGAAGAGAATTCCACAGACGAACGACCCTTTGACAAATAAAAAATTCTCCTTATTTCAGTTTTAAAAAGGAGACCTCTTACACTTAAACTGTTTCCCCTCGCCCTAGTCTCTCCCACAAGAGGAAACATCCTCCTGGTATCCACTCTAGCAAGTTCCCTCATCTTATATGTTTCAATAAGATCACTTCTCATTCTTCTAAATTTCAACAGGTAAAAGCCCAACCTGCTCAATCTTTCTTCATAATATAAGTACTTCATCCCCTGGATTTAGTCGAGTGAGGCATCTATGAACTGCTTCTAATGCAATTATATTCTTTACCAAATAAGGAGACCAAAACTGTAGACAGTACTCTCGATGTGGTCTCACCAAGGTCCTATACAGCTGCAGTAAAACTTCCCTACTTTATGTAGTGTTATGACCGAGGTGGGAGGAGGGCACTGTCTTTTCTTGTTCCACTTCTATGCAGGTCACACATATATTTTTAAAAATGTTTACCCAGTTACCGATGCAGACAATCATATACTCTACTCTTTATCTCAGAATAAAATACGCCAACTAGGTTTCTTCAATAAACAACAACGTCATCAGTGCATTACAACGCAAGACTTAACCAGTAACAAAGCAAAGCATTAACACACAGATTGAAAAATGAAAGTTCCCCTTTTAAATTCCCCACACACAAACTCACACAGACTGAAAAAAATACAGAAATTCTCTCTGGAGAGGTCTGTAACAAAACAAAGACAACAAAGAATACTTTGGCCAAATATTTGCTAATTCTTGAAGAAAAAAAAGATATGGAAAAATGTTACTTGTCCCTTTTTAGCCTGGCATCCCAAATATGCATAAACGGCTGTCACTGGGATCTTTCCAGAGCAGTTTTTTTCAGGTGACATTGAGGATCAGTTCAGCAGGCTTTGCAGGAGAAATGCAGGATCAGTTTCTCTATTTCTTACACTTGATTCTCAGGAAGTTCTCAAAGAGATGGAAGAGGGTGATCTAATGGTAGCTGCTCTCTTGGCAGGTTTTCTCCAACTCTTAAAAATAGTTCACACCCCAATATATTCTCCAAAATGAAACCAAAAGCAATATCTCAAAAGTCAAGCCTCCTGACCCCTATAAATCTTGACCTGTCATTTCCCGGTAAACATCTTCCCCAGGTCACCAAGGTTTCTATTGTTTATTGCTTAAAGCACATGACTTCCAGCACAGTTGCTTTTAAACAACATTTAAGTGTCCTTTCAATGAACTGTCAACAACAAAACAAAGTCCAGCTTCTATGAAATCTTCAGCCTTCCAATGAAACCATCTCCACAATTGAAATATATGTTCTCAAAAACACATACTTAACAAAACATACAGAAGCACTTTCATATCAGTGGTATAATATACATAAGCTGTTGCTAGGTAGATTATGTTGAAAGACTTTAAGGCCGGAATTTTACCCCCCCCACCCCCACCACACAGGAGCAGGCTGGTGGCAGGGGGGGACGGGCAGGTGTCGTAAAATTGAGTGGGAGGTGGAGGGGGGATGCGTTACAATTCTTTTACACTGCAATTTTACGAGGTGCGGTGGCGAGAAACAGCCCACCTGCCACAGGCCAATCAGGGCCCTTATGTGGCCAATTAACTGCTACTTAAGCGCCTCCTCCTGCCACCGCTGGTATTTTATCAGGTCTTAGGCCCCACAGAAGGCCACCAGGTGGGGGGCACCCTATCCCCCACAGAGGGCCCCCCCCCGAAGCCCCTACAGTCCCCACTGAGAAACAGTACTCCGCCCAACCATTCCCCCCTTGCCTTGCCGGGGTCAGGCCGGTTGACCCTGGCAAGGTCCGAAAATTTACCTCTCTTCCATGGATGGCATCCATGATCTTTGCTTCCTAATCAGTTGCTGGACCTGTATACTTACCTTTTGTGATTCATGTACCAGGACACCTAGATCCCTCTGTACCCACGAGTTCTGCAATCTTGCTCCATTTAAATAGTATACAGACTTTCTACTCTTCCTGCCAAATTTCACATTTTCCCACATCATAATCCAACTGCCAAATTTTTTGTACTCACTTAACCTATCTATATCCTTTTTAGTCTTTTTACATCACCTTGACAACTTACTTTCCTTCCTATCTTGGTGTCATCTATAAATTTAGCTACCTTACGTTTGGTCCCTACGTCCAAGTTATTGAATTGTAAATAGTTGAGGCTCCAGCACTGATCCCTGTGGCACTTCACTAGTTACAGCTTGAAACTCAAGGAAGACCCATTTATCCCTAGTCTCTGCTTCCTGTTAGATCACCAGTCCTTTATCAATGCTAATATGTTACTCCCTACACCAGGTACTCTTATCTTGTGTAGTAACCTTTGATCAGGCACCTTATCAAATGCCTTTGGGAAATCTAAGTACACCACATCTACAGGTTCCCCTTTATCCACCTTGCTTGTTACTTCCTCAAAGAACTCTAATAAATTAGTTAAACATGATTCCTCTTTCACAAAACCATGTTGACTTCCTCTGATCCCATTATGATTTTCCAAGTATTCTGCTATAACCTCCATAATAATCGATTCTAGTAATTTCCCTATGACAGATGTTACGCTAACTGGCCTATAGTTTCCTGCTTTCTGTCTCCCTCCTTTCTTGAATAAAGGAGTTATATTTGCTATTTTCCAATCCTCTAAGACCCTTCCAGATTCAAAGAAATTTTGGAAGATTATAACCCATGCCACTACTCTGTCTACTATCTCTTTTAAGACCCGAACATGTGGGCCATCTGGTCCTGGGGACTTGTCAGCCTTTAGGTCTAAATTTTCCGAGCACCTTTTCCATGGTGATGGTAGTTGTTCTAAGTTCCTCCCTCCCTTTCAACTCTTGATTTTAGGTATCTTTGGCAGGTTTTCTAAGTCCTCTACAGTGAAAACAGACACAAATGACCTGTTCAACACCTCCACCATTTCCTCGTTTACCATTATCAATTCCCCAGACTCACTCTCCAGAGGACCAACATAAGCTTTAGTTACTCTTTTCCTATTTAAATACTTGTAGAAACTCTTACTATCTGTTTTTACATTACTAGCTAGTTTTCATTCATACTCTACTTTCTCTCTCTTTGTTTTTCATCATTCTTTGCTGGTTCTTAAAATCTGTCCAATCTTCTGACCTATCACTAACCATTGCAGATTTATATAGCGCTTCTTTTAATTTGATACTATCCTGAATATCCTTATTTAGCCACGGATGATGCATCCTTCTCAAAGAATTTTTCTTTCTCGCTGGGCTAAATCTTTGCTGAGAGTTATTAAATATTGCCTTAAAGGTCTACCCCTGCTTCTCCACTATCCTACCATTTAACCTAGTTTCACAGTTTACTTTCTGCCTTCATACCTTTCTAATTACCTTTATTTAGGTTTAAAACACAAGTCTTAGACCCACACTTTTCCCTTTCAAACTGAATGTGAAATTCTATCATGTTATGACCACTTTCGTCGAGAGGCTCCTGCACCATGAGATTATTGATTAATCCTGTCTTATTGTACATATCCAGGTCGAGACTAGCCTGCTCCCTAGTTGGCTCTAGAACGTACTGTTCTAAGAAATTGTCTGGAATACACTTTATTAACTCATTTTCCAGGCTACCTTTGCCAATCTGATTCGCCCAATCTACATGTAGATTAAAGTCACCCAAGACTGCAGTGGTACCTTTCTTACATGCCCCATTTCTTCCTGTATACTCTGCTCTACTGTGTAGCAGCTGTTAGGCTGGCCTATAAACTACTCCCACAAGTGCCCGCTTACCTTTCCTATTTCGTATCTCGACCCAACTGATTCTACATCTTGCAGCCTCACAGCTCCAGCGGCCCGGGTTCAATTCTGGGTACTGCCTGTGCGGAGTTTGCAAGTTCTCCCTGTGACCTCGTGGGTTTTCGCCGGGTGCACCGGTTTCCTCCCACAGCCAAAGACTTGCAGGTTGATAGGTAAATTGACCATTATAAATTGCCCCTAGCGTAGGTAGGGGAATTGAGAGAGGGTGCTGGGATTAATGTAGGATTAGTATAAATGGGTGGTTGATGGTCGGCACAGACTCGGTGGGCCGAAGGGCCTGTTTCAGTGCTGTATCTCTTTAAAAAAAATCTCTTGCTACAGCACGAATGATATCCTTAATTAACAGAGCTACTTCACCACCTTGTCCTAGCTTCCTGTTTTATTGAAATGTTGATTACCCTTCATTATTTATTTCTATCTGTGCTAACAATTCATCCATTTTGTTGTGAATGCTACACACATTCAGATACAGAGCATTTAACTCTGTCTTTTTTACCACTTCTGCAGTCTTTGGCCTTATCTGCTGGTGTAGTCTTATGCTCTATCCCTTGCTGCCTCCTGCCACACTCTGATTATCATTACCCAAATCACTACCTGGCTCTATTACCTCATTGTTTCCCTTTGGTTTACCATATGTGAATGTGGGAATTTGGTTCACGTGCTAAGTTTGGTACAGAGAGGGAAATAGGTGCTCCTTTTTCAGCCTCCAGTCGCTGTAGAAGATATAAGTTGCTTCCGAGAAATAGAAGGCAACCTTGAGAGAGTGACATCACAGGAAAGCTGTAAGATGATTGGTTGGCAAAATGATCATGTGATCATCCCCCCCCACCCCCCACTATTTTTAGTTTAAAGTCCTCTCCACTGCCTTAAGTTGTATGACTTGCCAGAACACGGGTGCCAGCACAGTTCAGGTGAAAACCATCCCACCCGTACAGCTCCCACCTTCCCCGGTACTGGTGCCAGTGCCTCACGATTCGAAACCCATTTCTATCACACCAGTCTTTGAGCCACGCATTGACTTCGCTAATCTTATTTACCCTCCACCAATTTGCTCATTGCAAGGTAATAATCTCTGGATTATTACCTTTGAGGTCCTGATTTTTCCCCCTCCTAGGAGGAGCATTTGAATTAGAATTAGAATTAGAATATTACAGCGCAGTACAGGCCCTTCGGCCCTCGATGTTGCGCCGATCATCTGACCTACACTATTCCATTTACATCCATATGTCTATCCAATGACCACTTAAATGCCCTTAAAGTTGGCGAGTCTACTACTGTTGCAGGCAGGGCGTTCCACACCCCTACTACTCTCTGCGTAAAGAAACTACCTCTGACATCTGTCCTATATCTTTCACCCCTCAACTTAAAGCTATGTCCCCTCGTGTTTGCCATCCTCATCCGAGGAAAAAGACTCTCACTATCCACCCTATCTAACCCTCTGATTATCTTGTATGTCTCTATTAAGTCACCTCTCCTCCTCCTTCTCTCTAACGAAAACAACCCCAAGTCCCTCAGCCTTTCCTCGTAAGACCTTCCTTCCATACCAGGCAACATCCTAGTAAATCTCCTCTGCACCCTTTCCAAAGCTTCGACATCCTTCCTATAATGCGGTGACCAGAACTGCACGCAATACTCCAGGTGCGGCCTCACCAGAGTTTTGTACAGCTGCATCATGACCCCGTGGCTCTGAAACTCGATCCCCCTACTAATAAAGGCTAACACACCATATGCCTTCTTAACAGCCCTATTAACCTGGGTAGCAACTTTCAGGGATTTATGTACCTGGATACCAAGATCTCTCTGCTGATCTACACTACCAAGAATCTTCCCATTAGCCCAGTACTCTGCATTGCTGTTACTCCTTCCAAAGTGAATCACCTCACACTTCTCCGCATTAAACTCCATTTGCCATCTCTCAGCCCAGCTCTGCAGCCTATCTATGTCCCTCTGTACCCTACAACACCCTTCGACACTATCCACAACTCCACCGACCTTCGTGTCATCCGCAAATTTACTAACCCACCCTTCTACACCCTCATCCAGGTCGTTTATAAAAATGACAAACAGCAGTGGCCCCAAAACAGAACCTTGCGGTACACCACTAGTAACTAAACTCCAGGATGAACATTTGCCATCAACCACCACCCTCTGTCTTCTTTCAGCTAGCCAATTTCTGATCCAAAGCTCTAAATCACCTTCAACCCCATACTTGCGTATTTTCTGCAATAGCCTACCGTGGGGAACCTTATCAAACGCCTTACTGAAATCCATATACACCACATCCACGGCTTTACCCTCATCCACCTGTTTGGTCACCTTCTCGAAAAACTCAATAAGGTTTGTGAGGCACGACCTACCTTTCACAAAACCGTGCTGACTATCGCAAATGAACTTATTCTTTTCAAGATGATTATAAATCCTGTCTCTTATAACCTTTTCCAACATTTTACCCACAACCGAAGTAAGGCTCACAGGTCTATAATTACCAGGGCTGTCTCTACTCCCCTTCTTGAACAAGGGGACAACATTTGCTATCCTCCAGTCCTCCGGCACTACTCCTGTCGACAATGACGACTTGAAGATCAACAACAACGGCTCTGCAATCTCCTCCCTGGCTTCCCAGAGAATCCTAGGATAAATCCCATCTGGCCCAGGGGACTTATCTATTTTCACTCTTTCCAAAATTGCTAACACCTCCTCCTTGTGAATCTCAATCCCATCTAGCCTAGTAGGCTGTATCTCAGTAATCTCCTCGGCAACATTTTCTTTCTCTACTGTAAATACTGACGAAAAATATTCATTTAACGCTTCCCCTATCTCCTCTGATTCCACACACAACTTCCCACTACTATCCTTGATTGGCCCTGTTCTAACTCTTATCATTCGTTTATTCCTGATATACCTATAGAAAGCCTTAGGGTTTTCTTTGATCCTATCCGCCAATGACTTCTCGTGTCCTCTCCTTGCTCTTCTTAGCCCTCCCTTTAGATCCTTCCTGGCTAGCTTGTAACTCTCAAGCGCCCTAACTGAGCCTTCACGTCTCATCCTAACATAAGCCGCCTTCTTCCTCTTGACAAGCGCTTCAACTTCTTGAGTAAACCACGGCTCCCTTGCTCGACAACTTCCTCCCTGCCTGACAGGTACATACTTATCAAGGACACGCATTAGCTGCTCCTTGAATAAGCTCCACATTTCGTTTGTGCCCATCCCCTGCAGTTTCCTTCCCCATCCTACACATCCTAAATCTTGCCTAATCGCGTCATAATTTCCTTTCCCCCAGCTATAATTCTTGCCCTGCGGTATATACCTGTCCCTGCCCATCGCTAAGGTAAACCTAACCGAATTGTGATCACTATCGCCAAAGTGCTCACCTACATCTAAATCGAACACCTGGCCGGGTAGTTGGGGAGGGTTTAAACTAAAATGGCAGCGGATGGGAACCTTTGCAAGGAGTCAGACGAGGGGGGATCATAGACAAGAACAAAAGACAGTAAGAGGAATAAGAAAAGTGATAGGCAGAGAAATCAAGGGCCAGAATCAAACAGGGCCACAGTGAAAAATAGTGGGAACAGGACAAGTAATGTTAAAATGACAAGTCTTAAGGCTTTGTGCCTTAACGCGCGGAAATGTATCAATAAAGTGGATGAATTAATCATGCAAATAGATGTAATCGGGTATGATATAGTCGAGATTACAGAGACATGGCTGCAAGCTGACCAGGGATGGGAAATTAACTTCCAGGGGTATTTAGTATTTAGGAAAGACAGACAAAAAGTAAAAGGCGGTGGAGTTGCATTGCTGGTTAAAGAGGAAATTAACACAATAGTGGGGAAGGATATCAGCTCTGACGATGTGGAATCTGTATGGGTAGAGCTGAAAAAAAACTAAGGGGCAAAAAATGTTAGTGGGGATTGTATATAGACCCCTAAACTGTACTGGTGATGTTGGACTTGGCATTAAACAGGAAATTAGAGATGCATGCGATAAAGGAACATCTGTAATTATGGGTGACTTTCATCTGCATATAGATTGGGCAAATCAAATTAGTCACAATACCATAGAGGAAGAATTCTTGGAGTGTATATGGGATGGTTTTCTGGACCAATACGCTGAGGAACCAACCAGAGAACAGGCCATCCTAGACTGGGTATTGTGTAATGAGAGAGGAATAATTGACAATCTAGTGGTGCAAGACCCCTTGGGGATGAGCGACCATAATATGATAGAATTCTTCATCAAGATGGAGAGTGATGTAGTTGATTCTGAGACTAGGGTCCTGAATCTTAATAAAGGAAACTACAAAGGTATGAGGCACGAGTTGGCTATGATGGATTAGGAAACGTTACTTAAAGGGATGACAGTGGATTGGCAATGGCAAACATTCAAAGAGCACATGGACAAACTGCAACAATTGTTTATTCCTGTCTGGCGCAAAAGTAAAGCGGGAAAGGTAGCCAAACCATGGCTTACAAGGGAAATTAGAAATAGCATTCGATCCAAGGAAGAGGCATACAAATTCACCAGAAAAAACAACAGACCTGAGGATTGGGAGCAGTTTAGAATTCAGCAAAGGAGGACCAAGGGATTGATTAAGAATGTGAAAATAGAGTACGAGAGTAAGTTTGCAGGAAGATAAAAAGTGACTGTAAAAGTTTCTATAGGTATGTGAAGAGAAAAAGATTAGTGAAGACAAATGTAGGTCCCTTACAGTCAGTAACAGGGGAATGTATTGTGGGGAATAAAGAAATGGCTGATCAACTAAATACTTACTTTGATTCTGTCTTCACAATGGAGAACACAAATATACCAGAACTGTTGGGGAACACAGGGCTTAGTGAAAGAGAGGAACAGAAGGAAATCAGTATTAGTAGAGAAATGGTGTTGGGGTAATTGATGGGATTGAAGGCCGATAAATCCCCAGACCCTGATGGTCTGCATCCCAGAGTACTTAAGGAAGTGGTCCTGGAACAATGAATGCATTGGTGGTCTCTTCCAAGATTCTATAGACTGTGGAACAATTCCTACAGATTGGAGGGTAGCTAATATAACCCCACTATTTAAAAAGGGAGGTAGGGAGAAAACAGGGAATTATAGACCAGACAACCTGACATCGTTAGTGGGGAAAATTCTGGAGTCCATTATCAAAGATTTTCTAGCAGAGCACTTGGAGAACAGTGGTCGAATCGGGTAGAGTCAGCATGGATTTACAAAATGGAAATCATGCTTGACAAATCTACTAGAATTCTACAAGGATGTAACTAGTAGAGTTGATGAGGGGGAGCCAGAGAATGTGGTTCATTTGGACTTTCAGAAGGCTTTCGACAAAGTCCCATATTAGGGCCGCACAGTGGCGCAGTGGTTAGCACTGCAGCCTTACAACTCCAACAACCCGCGTTCACTTCTGTGTACTGCCTCTGTGGAATTTGCAACTTCTCCCTGTGACTGTGTGGGTTTCCACCAGGTGCTCCGATTCTCTCCCAAAGACCTGCAGGTTGTTAGGTAAATTAGCCATTGTAAATTGCCCCGAGTGTAGGTAGGTGGTAGAAGAATTGTGGGGATGTGGTAGGGAATATGGGATGAATGTAGGATTAGTATAAGTTGATGGTTGGCACAGATTTGGTGGGCTGAAGGGCCTGTTTCAGTGCTGTATGTTTCTATAAGAGATTAGTGTGTAAAGTTAAAGTGCATGGAATTGGGGGTAGTGTATTGCAATGGATAGAAAATTGGTTGGCAGACAGGAAACAAAGAGGAGGGATAAATGGGTCTTTTTCCAAATGGCAGACAGTGACTACTGGGGTACCGCAGGGATCAGTGCTAGGAACCCAGCTATTCACAATATATATTAATGATTTAGATGAGGGAAATAAATGTAATATCTCCAAATTTGCAAAACTTGGTGGGAGGGTGAGTTGTGAGGAGGATGCAGAGAGGCTTCAGGGTGATTTGGACAAGTTAAGTGAGTGGGCAAGTGCATGGCAGATGCAGTGTAATGTGGATAAATGTGAGGTTATTCACATTGGTGGCAAAAACAGGAAGACAGATTATTATCTGAACAGCTATAAACTGAGAGAGGGGACTATGCAGGGAGACCTGGGTGTTCTCGTACACCAGTCACTGAAGGTAAGCATGCAGGTGCAACAGGCGGTAAAAAAGGCAAATGGTATGTTGGCCTTCATAGCGAAAGGATTTGAGCACAGAAGCAGGGATGTCTTGCTGCAATTATACAGGGCCTTGGTGAGGTCACACCTGGAATATTGTGTGCAGTTTTGGTCTCCTTATCTGAGGAAGGATGTTCTTGCTATAGAGGGAGTGCAGTGAAGGTTTACCAGACTGATTCCTGGGATGGCGGGACTGACGTATGAGGAGAGATTGAGGCGGTTAGGATTATATTCACTGGAGTTCAGAAGAGTGAGGGGGGATCTCATAGAAACCTATAAAATTCTAACAGGACTTGACAGGGTAGATGCAGGAAGGATGTTCCCGATGGTGGGGGAGTCCAGAACCAGGGGTCATAGTCTCAGGATCTGGGGTAAACCTTTCAGGACTGAGATGAGGAGATATTTCTTCACCCAGAGAGTGGTGAGCCTGTGGAGTTCGCTGCCACAGAAAGCAGTTGAGGCCAAAACATTGTATGTTTTCAAGCAGGAGTTAGATAAAGCTCTTGGGCCGAAAGGGAATGGGGGGAAAGCGGGAACAGGCTACTGAGTTGGATGTTCAGCCATGATCATAATGAATGACGCAGCAGGCTCAAAGGGCCGACTCCTATTTTCTATGTTTCCTTTCCCATTTCTAATAAATTGTTATCTATATAATCTATTTATTTAGAGATACAGCATTGAAACAGGACCTTTGGCCCACCGAGTCTGTGCCGACCAAGAACCACCCATTTACACGAACCCTCCAGTAATCCCATACTCCTGAGCACCACGAGGAGCAATTTACAATGCCCAATTTACCGATCATCTGCAAGTCTTCGGCGGTGGGAGGAAACCAGAGCATCCGGCAAAAGCCCACACGGTCACAGGGAGGACTTGCAAACGCCTCACACGCAGTGCCCAGAATTGAACCCAGGTCCTTTGAGTTGTATAAGCTGCGGTGCTAACCACTGCACCACTGTGCCACTCTTTCTTCAGCAGTCAAGAAGGGAATCCATCAGGATCAGGGGTTTTACTCTCTCTAAGATTGACTCGTTTTCCACCTCCCTCCCCCCAACCTTCTTTCTTAAACGTTTTTCGATCTTTTTTGATCTCTTCTTCTAATGTCATGCTGACCATGTCAGTCTCCCTGGTAAATACAAGGTAAAGGAATTATTTCATATTTTGGTCATCTCACTGTAACGACCTGAGTTTATCATGTGTATCCCTTCGTGACCCAATCCCTATCCTGATTTTCCTTTCTTGTTGAGGTGTCTGAGGAATAATTTCCATTTTTTCTGACATTTATTGATAATTTAATTTTGTCATTTCTCTTTGCCTTCCTAATTGTTTTTTCTAATTCTTACCCAACCTTTTCATATTCCCTTTTGTCATTCTCTCCTTTGTTGTCTACGGACTTAGTGTCTGCCTTTATCTGTAGTTTTAACTTTGCTCAGTTTACGGAGAATGTAGAGCATTTCCTAAGTGCACCAAGGCTGTTGATCCAGGTATGTGACTCCTGTGGTTCAATGGGTAAGACACTGACTTCACAATTCAGGATTGTCAATGCAATCCCTATCTGGGGTAAACTTGGCTTTGAATAATCTTCATTCTGTGAAAACCAGCTCATTGTCCTTGTTGCTGAAATACACAGTGATCAAATAACTTCATCAGCTCCTGTCTTGTAAATGACTGAAATTTAGGGGAAGCAAGTTAAACCTGTGGAAAGCCACTTGCTCTTCACATATAATTGATGTTTTGCCCAGAACTCACTGTATCAATTACTGACAGGCAAAAGAAAGTCAGATCATGTCATGTCATTACTGGGATCTTTCAAATTGATAGAATGTGGTTGTGTATGAATAGAAAGATTGGAGCACAAAAAGGCATCAAATGTGGCAGTGATTATAGAGAGACAAAGGGGACAGTTGCAAAGACCAAACTCTTTCTATGTGCAGCCACATGGCCTAAAGGATAAGGTCCAGCCCTCCTAAAACAGGCATTGATGGTGCAAGTCTCATTTGTGATGAAAGCAGTTTTAGGTGAAGGAGCACATTCTGTAAACAGGCTGCATTCTGTAACAAGCAGTTAGTTTTCTTTTTAACTGATCAGCCAATCTCGGCAGTTCCTGTTCGGCTCCCTCCTCACTCTCGCCTTGCTTTCCAGTGTCACAATCCAATGTAATGTTTCTACTGAGCTGTGCACCATCCCAACACCCAGGGAACAATGTCACTTGCACTTTCCAGGCAAATACTTCCCTTTTAAATCCTGTCTTCAGATTACCCAATGTCTGAGGCACAGTTGTTACTTTGTAATGTAGATATCCAATTACAATACACGTATGATTGATGTTATCAGATTCAGGGTGAAATACACAGCACACTCTTCCTCCAAGCTGGAAAATTCTAGGTTGAAATGTTACCTTGTTTATCATAGAAACTTACAGCAGAAGGAGACCATTCAGCCCATCGTATACACTCAGTTACAATAATAACTCCTCTAGTGTTCCTCAATTCTACTGAAATAGATTCTGTCTTTGGTCTCTCAACTCTATCATTCCTCCTCAGAGTTAGAATAGTTTCTTTGAACAATGCTGCCATGCCCTCCATTTTTCCTGCCCTATTATTCCTGAATATCTTGTTGCCAGGAATATTCATTATCCCAATCTTCCCCTCCTTTGAGCCAGATCTCTGTTATTGCCACAATATCATAGTCCCGTGTGGTGACTTGGACCTGCAGCTCACGGAGCTCATTTCCCACACTCAGTACATTTACTCACATACACTCCAAATCCATCTCAGACTGCTTCATATTTACTCCCAGTCTGACCCTCCCATTTCTGAATTATTCTTTATTCTGGTGCTATTTGTCTCTCCCAGTCCACTTTGCATCTTGCTTCTCCTCTCCAATGCTACATCCTGGTGCCTCCCCCACCCCCGCCAAATTCATGTAAACCTTCATTAACAACACCAGTTAAACTTTCTTCAAGGACATCAGTCCCAGTTTTGTTGAGGTACAACCCGTCCATCTTGAACAGGTCCCTCCTGCCCCAGAATTGGTTCCAATACCCCAGGAATCTTTTTACATGCTGGGTGATAAGCTGTCTTATCTTATTGCTCCTGTACTCACTAGCACATGACACTGGAAGTAATCCAGAAATTACTAGCTTTGAAGTCCTGCTCTTTAATTCCTCCCGAGCTCCTGAATCTCTGACTGTAGTATCTCAACACTTCTCCCTATGTTATAGCTTTCCATATCAACCACAACTTCCCCTCCCCACTCAAAATATTCTGTACCCTCTCACTGATGTCTTTATCAACCAATCTCAGTTGCTCCTGTCAGCAAGCTTCCTTGTGACATCAAATGCCTTCAGCTTCATGACATGGTAGTGAGGTAATGATGTTTTTGATGATGTTTGATATCATTGTCCTGTGTATTTGAATCCTTACGAACACTCGTGAATCTCTGATGCAGTCCTGGGCCCACTAACAGTTACCAAATATCATGGTCCATTATAAATGAGAGCACATATCCAGCAGTAGAAGTCTAATCAATGTCGTGGTGCTTGTCCAAGTCAAAGGATAACATGCTTAAGGGAAGCTTTGTAAATTCTTCCCTAATGATAGACAGTGATATTTCCAAGAAGATAAAATATATCATTGAGCAAACGGCTTCAGGAAACCAGATCTGCTCCCACCTGCTCCACATCATTGTTAAAGGATGTGGAATTGGCTGAAAATAAAGTGAGTGGCCACAGGGACAGGTGGAATTTAGAAAGAATCCAGAGCAAACAGCAAGAGCATCCAGTGTGATGTCGTGCTCCTGTGTCCGAATGGATAAGGCACTGGTTTCTACAGGCAGGTATTTGTGAGGTTAAATCCCATCTGGGATGAGATTAATCTTCATTCAGTGAATATCTGCTCTTTGTCATCATTAAGAAACACACAAAGATTAAAGTAGCTTCAGTTTGATTGCTGTCTGAGAAATGACTGAAACTTCGAGCCAGGGTAAACAAAGAAAGCTCTGGAAAGACACTTGCTTTTCACATCCAATCAACATTTTGCCCAGTAATCAACTGTACTAATTGTTGACAGACAACAGCAAGTCACATCCTGTCATGTCATTGCTGGAACCTTTGGCATCAATACATTGTGGTTGTGTGTGAAAATAAAGGCTTCAAATTTAGCACTGCTTAGAAAGAGTGTCAAAGGGACAACTTACAAAGCTTGTACCAACAGCCCCAGTGGCCTAATGGATAAGGCACTGGCCTCCTAAGCCAGGGATTGTGGGTTCAAGTCCCATCTGGGGTGCAATAAATGCACTTTCAACCATTCTCCTTTCCTCTTAACTTTGTAACATATTTCACCACATCACTTGCTTTCCACTCTCACAATCTGATGTCGTCTTTCAACCAATCTCTGTGCCATCTTCACACTCACTGAACAATACCACCTCTACTTTCCACACAAATCCTCTCCCTTTTACCCCTCTTTTCACTTCACACAACATCCCATGCACAGTTCCTACTTTCAAATACAAACATAAATTACAACTCAACTACAAATCCTCTAAACACATTCACACCTCAAATACACACCACACTCTTCCTCCAAACACCAACAATTCTGTCTTCAATTATTATCTGGGCTATCACACTATGAAAATGCTCTGCAGGCAACTGTACAGTCTGCTGGTCCACTGAGCTGCACAGACCAGGCAGTTGTCAGGATCAATACTTTTCTTTTATTCATGCGCAGGATGTAAGTGCTGGCAAAGCCAGAATTTATTGTCTATCCATAAATTCCCTTCACAAAGTGCTGACCCCTCTTCTTGAACAGTTTCAGTCAGTGTAGTGAAGGTACACCCACAATGCTGTTAGGGTAGGAGTTCCAGGATTTTGACCCAGTGACAGTGAAGGAACAGTGATATATTTCCAAATCAGGAAGGTTTGGGACTGGGAGGGGAACTTGGAGGTGGTGGTGTTCCCATGCACCAGCATGCTCTTGTCCTTCTAGGTCAGGGGTCAGCAACCTGCAGCTCCGGAGAAAGATGTGGCTCTTGAACATTGTATTTGTGATTTCCAACCTTTTCCACTTGGAACACATTAACACGAGAAAAGCGAATAAAAATTAGCTTGAGAAAAGTCGGATCTGTGTTTTTATTGTGGGGATAAAAGTCAAATCATTAAGCTGCACTTTACAGTTTAAAATGATAACTTTAACAAAAAACATCATTGTGCTCTTCACAAATCTGTTTGTGTGGTATGGCTACCCCATGGTTATAGATATGACTTTGGTTAACGGAACAGGTTTGATGGTTGTGACCATTATTGTTTCTAGTATAGCTGAGATGATACATTATTCTGAATGTGCTATTAGAAGGTATTTTTATTGGGAGAATCAGTAGTTGAAAAAATTGTCTGAATTCTACGCATTTTAAATTAAAGTTTGTTTTAAAGGTGACTTTACTGATAAAATAATCAAAAAATGCAATAATTCTGAGTTAGGCACTGGCTGAGGCTCCTCCAAAGCTAAATTCTGGATCCCCATACCTGCCTGACTCGCAGTCACATCCTCCTGCCCCTGACCAAGGTCCAAGTTTGATGTAATTAATCTAAGGGGTGTGACTGTCTTCTGAAACACAGTATCCAGGTAATTCTTCCCCTCCCTGATGTGCCGCAGTGTCCACAGCTCAGACTCCAGCTCATCAACTCTGAGCCGAAGGTCCTCAAGCAGTCTACCTGTTCATAACAGCTAATAGTGTCAGCTAATGACCATCTCCAAGAGAATCTAATCACCTCCAGGTGATATTCAACAGCATTACCATTGATGAACCTGGCACCACCAACATCCTGGCATCCTGGGGACACCCTTGACCAGAAGCTTAACTGGACCACTATGGCTACAAGAGCAGGTCAGAGACAGGGAACTCTGTGGTCAGTAACTCACTTCCTGGCTCCCCAAAGTCTCTGTACCATCTCCAGCACTGGCACACCATGGCAGCAGTGTGTGCCAGCTCCAAATGTGTTGCAGCAGCTCAACAAGTTTTCTTGTGACCTTACCAGCTGGAACCAGGTCAGCAACATTTTTAACATGACTCGACGTTTGTAAACAATTTGCCTAAAATAAATACTATTGGGAATTGCAAGATGAAAATTCCGCATTTCTAAACCAAATACTTTGCAAATTGTCAAGTGTCTCTGATAAAATGCATAATTTACATATATAATAAGTTAAATACAGATATTGAATTTATATATCAATAAAAAAACAAAATAAGATTGACATAACTCTGAATTATTGCATTTTTTGACTTTTTAACTATAATTTTGTCAGTAAAACCATCTTTAAAAAAGTTTTATTTTAAAATGCATAGAATTAAGACATTTTTATCAGCTACTGATTTTCGTGATAAAAATACCTTCTAATAGCACATTCAGAATAATGTATCATCTCAGCTATACTGGAAACAACAATGGTCACAACCATCAAACCTGTTCCGTTAACCAGTCATATCTATAACCATGGGGTAGCTATACCACACAAACAGATTTGTGAAGAGCACAATGATGTTTTTTGTTAAAGTTATCATTTTAAACTGTAAAGTGCAGCTTAATGATTTGACTTTTATCCCCACAATAAAAACACAGATCTGACTTTTCTCAAGCTAATTTTTATTCGCTTTTCTCGTGTTAATGTGTTCCAAGTGGAAAAGGTTGGAAATCACAAATACAATGTTCAAGAGCCACATGTTGCTCCGGAGCTGCAGGTTGCTGACCCCTGACCTAGAAGGACAAGAGCATGTTGGTGCATGGGAACACCACCACCTCCAAGTTCCCCTCCCAGTCCCAAACCTTCCTGATTTGGAAATATATCACTGTTCCTTCACTGTCACTGGGTCAAAATCCTGGAACTGCGTCCCTAACAGCATTGTGGGTGTACCTTCACTACACAGACTGAAACTGTTCAAGAAGAGGGGTCAGCACTTTGTGAAGGGAATTTATGGATAGACAATAAATTCTGGCTTTGCCAGCACTTCCATCCTGCGGATGAATAAAAACAAGTATTGATCCTGACAACTGCCTGGTCTGTGCAGCTCAGTGGACCAGCAGACTGTACAGTTGCCTGCTGAGCATTTTCATAGTGTGATAGCCCAGATAATAATTGAAGACAGAATTGTTGGTGTTTGGAGGAAGAGTGTGGTGTGTATTTGAGGTGTGAATGTGCTTAGAGGATTTGTAGTTGAGTTGTAATTTGTGTTTGTATTTGAAAGTAGGAACTGTGCATGGGATGTTGTGTGAAGTGAAAAGGGGGGTAAAAGGCAGAGGATTTGTGTGGAAAGGAGAGGTGGTATTGTTCAGTGAGTGTGAAGATGGCACAGAGCTTGGTTGAAGGACAACAGCACAGTTTGAGAGTGGAAAGCAAGTGAAGAAGAATTGGTGGTATTGGTTACAAAGTTAAGAAGAAAGGAGAATGGTTGAAAGTGCATTTATTGCACCCCAGATGGGACTTGAACCCACAATCCCTGGCTTAGGAGGCCAGTGCCTTATCCATTAGGCCACTGGGGCTGTTGGTTTTGATATTGTAAGTTGTCCCTTTGACACTCTTTCTAAGCAGTGCTAAATGTGAAGCCTTTATTTTCACACACAACCACAATGTATTGATGCCAAAGGTTCCAGCAATGACATGACAGGATGTGACTTGCTGTTGTCTGTCAACAATTAGTACAATTGATTAATGGGCAAAATGTTGATTGGATGTGAAAAGCAAGTGTCTTTCCAGAGCTTTCTTTCCTTCCCCTGGCTCTAAGTTTCAGTCATTTCACAGACAGCACTCAAACTGAAGCTACTTTAATCTTGGTGTGTTTCTTAATGATGACAAAGAGCAGATATTCACTGAATGAAGATTAATGTCATCCCAGATGGGATTTAACCTCACAAATACCTGCCTGTAGAAACCAGTGCCTTATCCATTCGGCCACAGGAGCACGACATCACACTGGATGCTCTTGCTGTTTGCTCCAGATTCTTTCTAAATTCCACCTGTCCCTGTGGCCACTCACTTTATTTTCAGCCAATTCCACATCCTTTAACAATGATGTGGAGCAGGTGGGAGCAGATCTGGTTTCCTGATGCCGTTTGCTCAATGATATATTTTATCTTCATGGAAATATCACTGCCTATCATTAGGGAAGAATTTACAAAGCTTCCCTTAAGCATGTTATCCTTTGACTTGGACAAGCACCACAACATTGATTAGACTTCTACTGCTGGATATGTGCTCTCATTTATAATGGACCATGATATTTGGTAACTGTTAGTGGGCCCAGGACTGCATCAGAGATTCACGAGTGTTCGTAAGGATTCAAAAACACAGGACAATGATATCAAACATCATCAAAAACATCATTACCTCACTACCATGTCATGAGGCTGAAGGCATTTGATGTCACAGGGAAGCTTGCTGACAGGAGCAACTAAGATTGGTTGATAAAGACATCAGTGAGAGGGTACAGAATATTTTGAGTGGGGAGGGGAAGTTGTGGTTGATACGGAAACATAAAACATTGGGAAAAGTGTTGAGGTACTACAGTCAGCGATTCAGGAACTCGGGAGGAATTAAAGAGCAGGACTTCAAAGCTGGTAATTTCTGGATTACTTCCAGTGTCATGTGCCAGTGAGTACAGGAGCAATAAAATAAGACAGCTTATCACCGAGCATGTAAAATGATTCCTGGGGTATTGGAACCAATTCTGGGGCAGGAGGGACCTGTTCAAGATGGACGGGTTGTACCTCAACAAAACTGGGACTGATGTCCTTGAAGAAACTTTAACTGGTGTTGTTAGTGAAGGTTTACATGAATTTGGCGGGGGTGGGGGAGGCACCAGGATGTAGCATTAGAGAGGAGAAGCAAGATGCAAAGTGGACTGGGAGAGACTAATAGCACCAGAATAAAGAATAAATCAGAAATGGGAGGGTCAGACTGGGAGTAAATATGAAGCAGTCTGAGATGGATTTGGAGTGTATGTGAGTAAATGTACTGAGTGTGGGAAATGAGCTCCGTGAGCTGCAGGTCCAAGTCACCACACGGGACTATGATATTGTGGCAATAACAGAGATCTGGCTCAAAGGAGGGGAAGATTGGGATAATGAATATTCCTGGCAACAAGATATTCAGGAATAATAGGGCAGGAAAAATGGAGGGCATGGCAGCATTGTTCAAAGAAACTATTCTAACTCTGAGGAGGAATGATAGAGTTGAGAGACCAAAGACAGAATCTATTTCAGTAGAATTGAGGAACACTAGAGGAGTTATTATTGTAACTGAGTGTATACGATGGGCTGAATGGTCTCCTTCTGCTGTAAGTTTCTATGATAAACAAGGTAACATTTCAACCTAGAATTTTCCAGCTTGGAGGAAGAGTGTGCTGTGTATTTCACCCTGAATCTGATAACATCAATCATACGTGTATTGTAATTGGATATCTACATTACAAAGTAACAACTGTGCCTCAGACATTGGGTAATCTGAAGACAGGATTTAAAAGGGAAGTATTTGCCTGGAAAGTGCAAGTGACATTGTTCCCTGGGTGTTGGGATGGTGCACAGCTCAGTAGAAACATTACATTGGATTGTGACACTGGAAAGCAAGGCGAGAGTGAGGAGGGAGCCGAACAGGAACTGCCGTGATTGGCTGATCAGTTAAAAAGAAAACTAACTGCTTGTTACAGAATGCAGCCTGTTTACAGAATGTGCTCCTTCACCTAAAACTGCTTTCATCACAAATGAGACTTGCACCATCAATGCCTGTTTTAGGAGGGCTGGACCTTATCCATTAGGCCATGTGGCTGCACATAGAAAGAGTTTGGTCTTTGCAACTGTCCCCTTTGTCTCTCTATAATCACTGCCACATTTGATGCCTTTTTGTGCTCCAATCTTTCCATTCATACACAACCACATTCTATCAATTTGAAAGATCCCAGTAATGACATGACATGATCTGACTTTCTTTTGCCTGTCAGGAATTGATGCAGTGATTTCTGGGCAAAACATCAATTATATGTGAAGAGCAAGTGGCTTTCCACAGGTTTAACTTGCTTCCCCTAAATTTCAGTCATTTACAATACAGGAGCTGATGAAGTTATTTGATCACTGTGTATTTCAGCAACATGGACAATGAACTGGTTTTCACAGAATGAAGATTATTCAAAGCCAAGTTTACCCCAGATAGGGATTGCATTGACAATCCTGAATTGTGAAGTCAGTGTCTTACCCATTGAACCACAGGAGTCACATGCCTGGATCAACAGCCTTGATGCACTTAGGAAATGCTCTACATTCTCCGTAAACTGAGCAAAGTTAAAACAACAGATAAAGGCAGACACTAAGTCCATAGACAACAAAGGAGAGAATGACAAAAGGGAATATGAAAAGGTCAGGTAAGAATTTTTAAAAAACAATAGGAAGGCAAAGAGAAATGACAAAATTAAATTATCGATAAATATTTAAAAATGGAAATTATTACATAGACACCTCAATAACAAATGAAAAATCAGGATAGGGATTGGGTCACGAAGGGATACACATGATAAACTCAGGTCGTTACAGTGAGATGACCGAAATATGAAATAATTCCTTTTCCTTGTATTTACCAGGGAGACTGACATGGTCAGCATGACATTAGAAGAAGAGATCAAAAAAGATCGAAAAACATTTAAGATAGAAAGTTCGGGGGTGGGGGCGTGGAATTGGTAAGTGAGTCAATCTTAGAGAGAGTAAAAGCCCTGATCCTGATGGATTCCCTCCGTGACTATCAGAAGAAGAGAAGAGAGAGATAGCAGAGGCACTCAGAAATATATAAAAATGTATCAGAAATGGGAACAGTAGCAGAGGAGCAGTGGCAGCTAAGCTGATTCCTATATTTAAAAAAGAGATAGACTATAGAACTATAGACCAAGAAGCGTAACATCGGTGGCAGAAGAGATAATGGAATCCTTTCTCAAAGATGTAACAGGAAAACATCTAGAAACTGAAAAAATACTGAATATGATTGTGGCTGATCTGGTATAGCGATCAGGAAAGATTAAACAAGCTGGGGCTCTATTCTCTGGAAAAGAGAAGACTGAGGGATGACCTGATAGAGGTCTCTCAGATTCCAAAAGTATTTAGAAACATAGGAACACAAAAATAGGAGCAGGAGTAGGCCATTCGGCCCTTCGAGCCTGCTCCTCCATTCATTATGATCATGGCTGATCTACCAGGAACCTGTTCCCGCTTTCGACCCATCTCTTTTGATCCCTTTAAACCCAAACTCCTTCTTGAAAACATACAATGTTTTGGCCTCAACTGCTTTCTCTGGTAACGAATTCCACAGGTTCACCACTCTCTGGGTGAAAAAATTTCTCCTCATCTCAGACCTAAACAGTTTCCCCCGTATCCTCAGTTCTGGACTCCCCCACCATCGGGAACATCCTTCCTGCATCTACCCTGTCAAGTCCTGTTAGAAATTTATAGGCCTCTATGAGATCCCCCGTCACTCTTCTGAACTCCAGCAAATATAATCTTAACCGACTCAATCTCTCCGCATACGTCAGTCCTGCCATCCCAGGAATCAGTCTGGTAAACCTTCGCTGCACTCCCTCTAGAGCAAGAACATCCTTCCTCAGATAAGGAGACCAAAACTGCAAACAATATTCCAGGTGTGGCCACACCAAGGCCCTGTATAATTGCAGCAAGACATCGCTGCTCCTGTACTCAAATCCTCTCGCTATGAAGGCCAACATACCATTTGCCTTTTTTCCCACATGTTGCACCTGCATGCTTACCTTCAGCGACTGGTGTACAAGAACACCCAGATCTCGTTGCATATTCCCCTCTCTCAGTTTGTAGCTATTCAGATAATAACCTGCCTTCCTGTTTTTGCTACCAAAGTGGATAACCTCACATTTATCCACATTATATTGCATCTGCCATGCATTTGCCCACTCACTTAACTTGTCCAAATCACCCTGAAGCCTCTCTGCATCCTCCTCACAACTCACCCGCCCACCCAGTTTTGTGTCATCTGCAAATTTGGAAATATTACATTTAGTTCTCTCATCTAAATCATTAATACATATTGTGAATAGCTTGGGTCCTAGCATCGAGCCCTGCGGTACCCCACTAATCACTGCCTGCCATTCGGAAAAAGACCCATTTATCCCTGCTCTTCGTTTCCTGTCTGCCAACCAACTTTCTATCCATCGCAATACACTACCCCCAATCCCATGCGCTTTAATTTTACATCTTTGTCGAAAGCCTTCTGAAAGACCAAATAAACCACATCCACTGGCTCCCCCTCATCAATTCTACTCGTTACATCCACGAAGAATTCTAGCAGATTTGTCAAGCATGATTTCCCTTTCGTAAATCCATGCTGACTCTGTCCAATTCTACCACTGTTCTCCAAGTGCTCTGCCAGAAAATCTTTGATAATGGACTCCAGAATTTTCCCCACTTCCGACGTCAGGCTGACTGGTCTATAATTCCCTGCTTTCTCTCCACCTCCCTTTTTAAATAGTGGGGTTACATTAGCTACCCTCCAATCTGTAGGAACTGTTCCAGAGCCTCTAGAATCTTGGAAGATGACCACCAATGCATCCATTATTTCTAGGGCCACTTCCCTAAGTACTCTGGGATGCAGACCATCAGGCCTTGCGGATTTATCGGCCTTCAATCCCATCAATTACCCCAACGCCATTTCTCTACTAATACTGATTTCCTTCAGTTCTTCTTTCTCACTAAGCCCTGTGTTCCACAACATTTCTGGTGTGATATTTGTGTGCTCGTTTGTTAAGACAGAACCAAAGTATGCATTTAGTTGGTCAGCCATTTCTTTGTTCCCCATAATAAATTCCCCTGTTTCTGACTGTAAGGGACCTACATTTGTCTTCACTAATCTTTTTCTCTTCACATGGCTATAGAAACTTTTACAGTCAGTTTTTATGTTCCTCGCTATCTTGCTCGAGTACCCTACTTTCCCCTTTTTAATCAATCTCTTGGCCCTCCTTTGCTGAATTCTAAACTGCTCCTAATCCTCAGAGCTGTTGTTTTCTTCCGGCGAATTTATATGCCTCTTCCTTGGATCTAATGCTATCTCTAATTTCCCTTGTAAGCCATGGTTTGGCTACCTTTCCCATTTTACTTTTGCGCCAGACAGGAATAAACAATTGTTGCAGTTCATCCATGCGCTCTTTGAATGTTTGCCATTGCCAATCCATCGTCATCCCTTTAAGTAACATTTCCCAATCCATCATAGCCAACTCGCGCCTCATACCTTTGTAGTTTCCTTTCCTAAGATTCAGGACCCTAGTCTCAGAATCAGCTATGTCACTCTCCATCTTGATGAAGAATTCTATCATATTATGGTCACTCATCCCCAAGGGGTCTCGCACAACTAGATTGTCAATTATTCCTCTCTCATTACACAATACCCAGTCTGGGATGGCCTGTTCTCTAGTTGGTTCCTCAATGTATTGATCCAGAAAACCATCCCGTATACACTCCATGAATTCCTCCTCTGCAGTATTGTGACTAATTTGATTTTCCCAATCTATATGCATATTAAAGTCACTCATAATTACAGATGTTCCTTTATCGCATGCGTCTCTAATTTCATGTTTAATGCCATTCCCAACATCACCACCACAATTTAGGGGTCTATATCCAGCCCCCACTAGCGTTTATTGCCCTTTTGTGTTTCTCAGCTCTACCCATACAGATCCCACCTCGTCAGAGCTAATATCTTTCCTCACTATTGCGTTAATTTCCTCTTTAATCAGCAATGCAACTCCACCACCTTTTGCTTTTGTCTGTCCTTCCTAAATACTGAATACCCCTGGAAGTTAATTTCCCATCCCTGGTCACCTTGCAGCCATGTCTCCGTAATCCCGACTATATCATTCCCGTTTACATCTATTTGAGCGATTAATTCATCCACTTTATTGCGAATGCTCCACGCGTTCAGGTACAAAGCCTTAAGGAATGTCTTTTTCACATTACTTGGCCCCTTCCCACTATTTTTCACTGTGGCCCTGTTTGATTCTGGCCCTTGATTTCTCTGCCTCTCACTATTATTATTCTCCTTACTGTCTTTTGTTCTTGTCTTTGATCCCCCCTCCTCATACTCCTTGCAAATGTTCCCATCCCCCTGTCATTTTAGTTTAAACCCTCCCCAACCACTCCAGCAAATACTCCCCCAAGGACATCAGTCCCGGTCCTGCCCAGATGCAACCTGTCCAGTTTGCACCAGTCCCACCTCCCCCAGAACAGGTCCCAATGTCCCAGGAATCTAAAACCCTCCTCCTTACACCATCTCTTCAGCCGATATATCCTTCTATTTCTACTCTGACTGGCACTTGGCACTGGTAGTAATCCTGAGATCACTGAGGTCCTACTTTTCAACTTACTTCCTAACTCCCTATATTCTGCTTTTAGGACCTCATCCTTTTTTCACCTATGTCGTTTGTACCAATGTGTAGCACGACTGTTCACACTTCCCCTTCAGAATGTCCTGTAACAGCTCTGAGACATCCTTGACCCATAGTTTGACAGGGTAAATGTGGAAAGGATGTTTCCGTTTGTGGGCAAGACCAGAACCAGGGTCCATAATTGTAAGATAGTCACTGATAAGTCCAATAGTGAATTCAGGAGGAATTTATTCACCCAGAGTGTGGTTAGAATGTGGAACTTGAGATCACGAGGAGCAGTTGAGGCAAATAGCAGAGATGCATTGAAGGGGAAGCTGGATAAACACATGAGAGAGAAAGGAATAGAAGGATATGTTTTATTTTGTTTTTATTTGGAGATACAGCACTGAAACAGGCCCTTCGGCCCACAGAGTCTGTGCCGACCAACAACCACCCATTTATACGAACCCTAGAGTAACCCCATATTCCCTACCACCTACCTACACTAGGGGTAATTTGCAACAGCCAATTTACCTATCACCTGCAAGTCTTTGGCTGTGGGAGGAAACCGGAGCACCCGGTGAAAACCCACACGGTCACAGTGAGAACTTGCAAACTCTGCACAGGCAGTACCCAGAATCAAACCCGGGTCCGTGGAGCTGTGAGGCTGCGGTGCTAACCACGGCGCCACTGTGCCGCCCATGTTGATGGGGTTGAATGAAGAACAGCAGGAGGAGGTTCATGTGGAGCATAAACAATAGCATGGAACTCTTGGGCTGAATGGCCTGTTTCTCTGATGTAAATTCTATGTAACTAAGTACTATATAATACAAAGTTTTCCTTTTGCACATTGCTGCATAAAAGGGACAAGGCCTACATTGATCAGGCTTCTATTACTAGATATCTGCACTGATTACAATGGGTGTGATATTTAGTAACAATTGTTAGAGGGCTCACAACTCCATCAGAGATTCACGAGCATTCATGAGGGAACAGAAACACAAAGCAATGATGTCAATCATTGTCCAAAACATCATTATGTCACTTCCACATCATGAAGGTGAAGGTATTCGACGTCACAGTGCACAAGGAGGGTATTGAGAAGTCTGTGAATGAAGCTTGATTATTGCCAACCTGCTTACTGTATCTGTCCACTGCCTACTCTGGCTGAGATGAACTAATTTCAGTACACAGCAGGTACTGAGCCTGGCAATTACCTGGTTTGTGCAGCTCAGTATCCCAGCACACTGTGTCTGCTGAATATTTTCATCATGTGGTAGCTCAGGTAGCATGTGAACCTAGAATTTTCCAGCTTAGAGAAAGAGTGTGCTTTGTATTTGGACACGGAATCTGATAACATGAATCAGAAAAGAAAAAGAAACAACAACAACAACTTATATTTATATAGCACCTTGAGCATAATAAAACATCCAAGGCACTTCACAGGAACAGTATAAAACAAAGTATGACAGTGAGACACATTAGGAGATATTGGATCACATGACCAAAGGCTTGATCAAGGAGGTGGATTTTAAGGAGAGTCTGAAGACGCAGGACTTCTGGCAACTGGCCGGAATATCGGCATGGGATGGACATCATGAAAAGGTAAGTAATTATGCTTTATTTAAATATGTTAATGATTTTCTTTTGCCGAGCGGCAGGGAGCCGCCCCGAGACTTTGCCGTTGCTGGTAAAATGGGGCGGGGCCTTCCCAGCGTCAAGGCCCATGGCAGTCCACTCCTGGAAGGATTTTCTAAGTGCCCCCCCCTGCAACGACCCCCGATGTCGGGGGGGGAGTCAGTAAAATTCAGCCCAGAGAGAGGGAATTCCAGAGTTTAGGGTCCAATCCATGCGGACCACATCCCAAATCACTTTACACCCAATGAAGTACTTAGAAATGTTTTCACTGTTGTAAGATAGGAAACATGGGAGAAAATTTGTGCAACTTCCCCAAATAGTTGTGTTAACAACTAGATATTCTATTTTTGACATATTGATTGAGGGATTAACATTGGCCAAAACACAGAAGATAATTCCACTGCTCTTATTCAAAGTCGTACCAGGGATTTGTAACATCTACCTGTGAGGATAGTCACAGCCTCAGTGTAACATCCCATCCTAAAGGTTACATTTCCAACAGTGCAGCACTATCTCAACACAGTATTAGATTGCCAGCTCAATATGCAGAATGGGACTTGAACACCCAACTTTTGGCTTAAGAAACAATAAACCTGCAATTATTGCCATTGGACATCAACATTCCAGCCTAGCAATTGGGCCTAGGGTGTTGGAGAACCCGAAGAGAAGAGTTAAAGGGACAGTATTTGCCTGCAAAATGCAGGTGACATTGTTCCCTGAGTGTTGGGATGGTGCACAGCTTGGTAGAAACATTGCATTGGCCTGTGCCACTGGAAAACAAATGTCAGAGTGAGAAACATGCTGAACAGCATGTATACTTATACTTACTTGTATCCTCTAGAGTGAAGACCGATACAAAATACCTGTCCAATTCATCTGCCATCTCCTAGTTTTCCATTATTAATTCCCCAGACACACTTTCTATTGGACTAACACTCACTTTGTTAACTCTTCTTTTTTCAATATCTATAGAAACTCTAACTATCTGTTTTTACATTTATAGCTAGCTTTCTCTCATACTCTAATTTTTCCCTCCTTCTCAATCTTTTAGTCATTCTTTGCTTTTTTTTGTATTCTGCCCATTCATTTGGCCTGCACAATTAAAGGCTTTCTTTAAGTTTGATAATATCTTTAATCTTTTCAGTTAACCACAGATAGTGGGACCTCCCATTGGAAATGTTCTTTCTCTTTGGAATGTATCTACTCTGTGTATTCTGAAATTTCCCCTTAAATATCTGTCAATTCATCTCTGTTGACCAATCCTTTGACCGAATTTCCCAGTTCACTTCAGCTAGCTCTGTTTTCATGCCCTCTAATTACCCTTATTTAAGTTTAAAATACTCGTCTTGGACCCATTCTTCTCTCCCTCAAACTGAATGTAAAATTCAATCATATTATGATTGCTGCTACCGAGAGGCGCCTTTGCTATCAGGTCATCAATTAATTCTCTCTTGTTACACAATACCAGGTCTAGTATAGTCTGCTCTCCAGAATGTGCTGTTCTAAGGAACTATCACGAAAACATTCTATGAACTCCTCATCTAGGCTACCTTTGCCCATTTGGTTTCTCCAGTCACCTATGAGGTATTAACCTGCCACTAAGAATAGCCATCCCGGTGGATTTGGTGACAGTGCAGACGTATATGTGCCAAATCCTGCAGGAAGGTCCATCAGACACACATTTCCCACCATGTGGATTCTGGTGAGTTGAACAGGATCAGTTTCCTGAGTGTTGGCCTTGCTTCCGATGTTTTGCAAAGTTCTTTAGCTGATTCAGTGAACTGAAAGGTGTGAAGATGCATGGTGGAGGCAATCTGCACACTGTGTGTCTCAGATACTCACAATGTGGATAGATGGAGTGTCAAAGAGATTTGACATGTCCATGTACACAGATCACTAAAATGTAGTCGGCAGGTACAAAAATTAATCTAAAAGGCTCATGGAATATTTGACTTTTAATCCACAGGGCTAGAATAGAAGGGGGAGGAAGTTGTGCTGCAGCTATACAAATGCCTTGTTAGATCAGTTCTGAAGTACTGTGTACAGTTCTGGGCACTGCACCTTGGAAAGGATATATTGGCCTCAGATGGAGCGCAGAGCAGATTCACCAGAATGTTACCAGTACTCCAGCGGTTACATAGTGAGGAAAGATGACATGAACTGGGCTTGTATTGCAGGGTTAGGGGTGATTTGATTGTGGTTTTTTGAATTTTGAAAGGTTAGATGGAAAGAAAGGTTTTCCACAGATAGGGTCGTCTAGGATAAGGAGACATCACCATAAAATCAGATCCAGGCCATTCAGGCGAGAAGTTAGGAAACACTTCTTCATAAAAAGACTTTTAGACATGTGGAACTCTCTCCAACAAAAAGCAGTAGATACTCAATTAATAATTTTAAATCTGAGATTGATAGATTTATGTGAGTCAATGATATTAAGGGACATGGAACCAAGGTGACAATTATTTTGTAACTCTTTCATGAGATGTGGGCGTCACTGGCAAGGCCAGCATTTGTTACTCATCCCTAATTGTCTTTGAGACGGTGGTGGTGAGCTGCCTTCTTGAACCGCTGCAGTCCATCTAGTGCGGGTACACACACAATGCTGTTAAGAAGGGAGTTCCAGGATTTTGTTCCAGTGACAGTGAAGGAATGGTGATATATTTCCAATCAGGATGATATGTGACTTGGAGAGGAACTTGCCGGTGGTGATGCTCCCATGTATCTGCTGCCCTATTCTTCTAGATGGTCGAGGTCACGGGTTTGGAAGGTGCTGTCGAAGGGGCCATGGTGAGTTACTGCAGTGGATCTTGTAGATGGTACAATGGAGTCAGGATACAGATCAGTCCTGATCTAATTGAACAGCAGAACAGGTTCAAGTGTCTGAAATAC
Source organism: Heterodontus francisci (assembly GCF_036365525.1). Taxonomy (NCBI): domain Eukaryota; kingdom Metazoa; phylum Chordata; class Chondrichthyes; order Heterodontiformes; family Heterodontidae; genus Heterodontus; species Heterodontus francisci. Next base: position 14,248,711 of record NC_090380.1, on the reverse strand, counting down.
AAACTCCTTTTCCTATCTTCCTGTGTTCACTGCCTATCCCGGCTGAGATAAACTTAACATCAGCCCACAGCAGGTATTGAACCTGCTAACTGTGTCAGCCATGTGCTCTGCCTCCACAAGAATATCTCCTTTTTGGTCCCTAATCAATCCCACCCTTCCTTTCACTACCTGTTGGCCGTTTATATTGTGTATAAAAGACTTTTGAGTTCCCTTTTATGTTCGCCGCAAATCTATTCTCGTAATCTCTTTGCCCCTCTTCTTTCCTTTTTTGATCTTCTCTGTACTTTCTATATTCAACTTGGTTTTCTACTGCATTATCAATCTTACATTTGTTATAAGCCTCTGTTTTTCTCTCTCATTTTCATCTCTTTATCTTTTGTCAGGCAGGAAGCTCTAACTTTGGATGCCATTCCTTTCTCCCTCGTGGGGATGTGTCTGCTCTGTACCTGAACTATCTCCTCTTTGAAGCACTCCTTTTTCAAAAAACTATCTTTCCTCCCAATTCTTAATTCCAACCCACGGAGGTCAGATCCCTTTTAACTCATTGAAATTAGCCCTCCTACAGTACGTACTGTAATGCTCAATTGTCCCATGTCGTTTCAAATAATTTATTTATTTTCAAAAAGCATGGAATAAGGGGCAAACAGAGAGGAGACTTTGCCTGAGTGAGACACAGTCAGAGTGTGAAGATAAGAATTTGGTTCATTGGAAAGTTTGGTGCAGAGAGTGAAAGAGGTGTCCCTTTTCCAGCCTCCAGTCGCTGTAGAAGATGCAAGTTACTTCCCAGAAATAGAGGGTAACCTTGAGACAGTGACATCACAGGGAAGCTTTAAGGTGATTGGCTGGTGAGTAACTGCTATTAGGGAGGATCTGTAAATAGCTAGATTCGTACACTGCTGTGAGGGGGTGTGTGTTAATAGCTGGAAATTGGAAAAGCGTTAAATAAAGATTAAAATAAGTAACTACCTTCTAATTAATTAAGACATGGAAGCAGAAGGGAAGGATGAAGATGCACTTGCTCTTGTTTAATTTTTAAGCATTGTAAGTATTTAAGTATTGCATTACCAAGGTTTAAATAAGTACAGTAAATGCTGGTGAGGAGAGGCATGAATTTAAAAATTAAATAAGTAAATAATTAATTAGTTACTTAAAACACAATCAGGATGGCAGGGCAGGAGATGCGTTGTAGCTGCAGTATGCTGGAGCTCGTGGACACCAATGTGATCCACGACACCCATGTCTGCAGTAAGTGTCTTTGGCTCGAGGAGCTTCGGCTCAGTCTAGATGAACTGGAGGCTGAGCTACAGACACTGTGATGCACCAGGGTGGGGGAAGGTTACCTGGACACACTGTTCCAGAAGGCAGTCTCATCCCATCAGATAGCATTTTCTGATTTGGTCAGGTATAGGAGGGCGTGACTGCGAGTGAGACAGGTAAGGGGATCGAGAAAGCAGATGTGGAGAAGCCTCAGCCCTTGCAAATGTCCAACAGGTTTGAGGTTCTTTCAGTTTGTATGGATGAGAATGAAGACTGCAGGGTGGATGAGCCCACTGACCAAGGCACCATGGTACAGGAAGCCATTCAAGCAGGAGGAGTAAAAAGCAATGTGGTGTTAGTAGGAGATAATATCGTTAGGGGGACAGACACGGTTCTCTGCAGCCAAGAGCAAGATTCTAGAAAGCTGTTTTGCCTGCCCTGTGCCAGGGTTCGGGTCATCTGCTCGGTGCTGGAGTGGAACATGCAGTGGGAGGGGGGAGGATGCAGTTGCTGTGGTCCATGTGGGTAACAAAAATATCATAAGTAGGACCAGGATAGAATTTCTCTGTAGGGACTATGAGTCGCTAGATGCTAAATTTAATATCAGAATCTCAAAGGTCATAATCTCTGGATTATTATCTGAGCCACGAGCAAATTGGCGTCTGGTAAATAAGATTAAAGAGGTGAATGTGTGACTCAGACTGGGGTGGTAGAAATGAGTTTCAATTCATGGAGCACTGGCACCAGTACTGGGGAACGTGGGAGCTGTACCACTGGGATGGTCTTCACCTGAACCGTGTTAGGACAACTGTTCTGGCAAGTCACATAATGAGGGTGGTAGAGAGGGATTTATACTAAATAGTGGGGGGAAGGAATCATGTAAGAGGAGATGTAGTAAATCAAAGGAAACAATGAGGTAATAGAGCAGGGCAGCGATTTGGGTAATGATAACCACAGTATGATAGGACGGGTCAGAACATATAAACACAAGACAGCACCAGTAGATTTATTTTTTTATTCATTCAGGGATGTGGGCATCACTGGCCAGGCCAGCATTTATTGCCCATCCCTCATTGCCCTTGAGAAGGAGGCGGTGAGCTGCCTTTTTGAACCGCTGCAGTCCATGTGGGGTAGGTATACCCACATTGCTGTTAGGAAGGGAGTTCCAGGATTTTGACCCATTGACAGTGAAGGAACGGTGATATAGTTTCAAGTCAGGATGGTGTGTGACTTGAAGGGGAACTTGCAGGTGGTGGTGCTCCCATGCATTTGCTGCCCTTGTCCTTCTAATTGGTAGAGGTCGTGGGTTTGGAAGGTGCTGTCGAAGAAGCCTTGCTGCATTGCTGCAGTGCATCTTGTAGATGGTACACACTGCTGCCACTGTGCGTCGGTGGTGCAGGGAGTGAATGTTTGTAGATGGGGTGCCAATCAAGCGGGCTGCTTTGTCCTGGATGGTGTCGAGCTTCTTGAGTGTTGTTGGAGCTGCACCCATCCAGGCAAGTGGAGAGTATTCCATCACACTCCTGACTTGTGCCTTGTAGATTGTGGATAGGCTTTGGGGAATCAGGAGGTGAGTTAGTCGCCTCAGGATTCCTAGCCTCTGACCTGCTCTTGTAGCCACGGTATTTATATGGCTACTCCAGTTCAGTTTCGGGTCAATGGTAGCTCCTAGGATGTTGATAGTGGGGGATTCAGCGATGGTAATGTCGTTGAATGTCAAGGGGAGATGATTAGATTCTCTCTTATCGGAGATGGTCATTGCCTGGCACTTGTGTGGCGTGAATGTTACTTGCCACCTATCAGCCCAAGCCTGGATACTGTCCAGGTCTTGCTGCATTTCTACACGGACTGCTTCAGTATCTGAGGAGTCACAAATGGTGCTGAACATTGTGCAATCATCAGCGAACACCCCCACTTCTGACCTTATGATTGAAGGAAGGTCATTGATGAAGCAGCTGAAGATGGTTGGGCCTTGGACACTACCCTGAGGAACACCTGCAGTGATGTCCTGGAGCTCAGATGATTGACCTCCAACAACCAGAACCATCTTGCTTTGTGCTTGGGACGACTCCAGCCAGCGGAGGGTTTTCCCCCAGATTCCCATTGACTTTGAGTTTTGCCTGGGGTCCTTGATGCCACACTCGGTCAAATGCTGCATTGATGTCAAGGGCAGTCACTCTCACCTCACCTCTTGAGTTCAACTCTTTTGTCCATGTTTGAACCAAGGCTGTAATGAGGTCTGGAGCTGAGATAAGCCAAAGATTGCAGAAATGGTTAAAAGCCAGAGTTAAAGGCTCTGTATCTGAATGCGTGCAGCATTTGTAATGAAATGGATGGATTGTTAGCACAGATAGAAATAAATATGTCAGACCTGACAGCCATTACAGAGACAAGGCTGTGACCTGAATATTGAAGAGTTTTCAAAATTTTGAAAAGATAGGAAGCTTGGAAAAGTTGGTGGGGTAGCTCTGTTACTTAAGGATGTCATTAGTACAGTTGTGAGAGATGACCTTAGCTTGGAAGAGCAAGGTGTGGAATCTGTTTGGGTAAAGGTAAGAAAGAGGAAAGGTAAGAGGGCACTTGTGGGAGTAGTTCTAGGCCCCCTAACAGTTACTACACTGTAGGACAGAATATACAGGAAGGTATAAATGGGGCATGTAAGAATGTACTACAAGGAACATAGGAACATGCCATTCAGCCCATCGAGCCTGCTCTGCCATTCAATATGATCATGGCTGAACATTCACTTCAATGCCTTTTTCCCACACTCTCCCCACATCCCTTTATGTCATTGGTATTTAGAAATCTGTCAATCTCTGCTTTAATCATACTCAATGACTGAGCTTCCACAGCCCTCTGGGGTAGAGAATTCCAAAGGTTCACAACCCTCTGAGTAAAGAAATTTCTCCTCATCTCGGTCCTAAGTGGCTTCCCCCTTATTTTGAAATTGTGTCCCTTGGTTCTCGACTCCCCAGCCAGGGGAAACATTTTTACTGCATCTACCTTGTCTATCCCTTTAAGTATTTTTGCAGGTTTCAATGAGATTACCTCTCATTCTTCGAAACTCCAGAGAATACAGGCCCAGTTTCCCCAATCTCTCTTCACAGGACAGGCCCACCATCCCAGGAACAAGTCTAGTGAACCTTTGTTGTACTCCCTCTGTGGCAATAATATCCTTCAACAGGTAAGGGGACCAAAACCGTACACAGTACTCCAGTTACCGTCTAACCAAGGTTCTACACAATTGAAGCAAGACTTCACTGCTCCTGTACTCAAGTCCTCTTGCGATAAAGGCTAACATACCATTAGCCTTCCTAATTACTTGCTGCACCTGCATGTTAACTTTCAGTGACTTATTGACAAGGAAACCCATGTCCCTTTTTACATTTACACTTTCTAATCTCTTGCCATTTAAGAAATACTCTGCACATCTCTTCCTCCTGCCAAAATGGCTAACCTCACATTTTTCCACATTGTATTCCATCTACCATGTTCTTGCTCATTCACTAAGTCTGACCAAATCTCCTTGAAGCTGCATTGCATCTTCCTCACAAAACACATTCCCACCGAGTTTTGTGTCATCTGCGAACTTGGAAATATTGCATTTGGTTCCCATATCCAAATCATTGATATACATTGTGAACAGCTGTGGCCCAAGTACTGATCCCTGTGGTACCCCACTAGTCACAGTCTGCCAACGCGAGAATGACCCACTTATTCCGACTCTCTGTTTTCTGCCTGTTGACCAATCCTTAATCCATGCCAGTATATTACCTCCTATCCCATGTGCTTTAATTTTGCTAAGCACCCTCCTGTGGGGGACTTTATCAAAAGACTTCTGGAAATCCAAGTATACCACATCTACCGACTCCCCTTTATCAATTCTGTTCGTAACATTGAACTCGAACCCATGGCCCCAGAGCAATACCCTGGGTCTCGGGTTACTAGTCCAGTGACAAGACCACTACACTACCACCTCCCCATTGTTTTCCTTTATCAAGTCTCCAGACTCACTTTCCAGCAGAGATGTGGAGCAGCACAGTGGTGCAGTGGTGAGCACCACAGCCTCACAGCTCCAGTGACCCAGGTTCAATTCTGGGTACTGCCTGTGTGGAGTTTGTAAGTTCTCCCTGTGTCTGTGTGGGTTTTCTCCAGGTGCTCTGGTTTCCTCCCACATGCTAAAGACTTGCAGGTTGATAGGTAAATTGGCCATTATAAATTGCCCCTAGTATCGGTAGTGGTAGGGAAATATAGGAGGGGAAAAAAAACACCCCAACAGGTTCATCAAACATAATTTCCCATTCATAAATCCATGTTGAGTATGTCCAATCAGATCATTATTATCCAAATGTCCATTTATCACAACTTTAGAATAGATTCTAGCATTTTCCCGACTACTGATGTAAGGCTAACAGGTCTGTCGTCCCCGCATCGGTGACTTTAATCTACATGTAGATTGGACGAGTCAGATTGGCAAAGGTAGCCTGAAAAATGAGTTCATTGAGTGTATTCGGGACAATTTCTTCGAGCAGTATGTTCGACAGCCAACTAAGGAGCAGGCTATTCTAGACCTGGTAATGTATAATGAGACAGGATTAATCAATAAATTCATGGTAAAGGAGGTGACAGTGATCAGAACATGATTGAATTTCATATCCGGATTGAAAGGGAGATGTGTGAGTCTAAGACTCGTGTTTTAAATCTAAATAAAGGTAATTTCAAGGATATGTAGACAGAGCTAGTTAAAGTGAACTGGTAAAACTAGGTTAAAAGTTACAACAGTATAGATACAGGGCAGACTTTTAAGGGGATGTTTAATAACTCTCAGCAAAGATTTATCCCAGTGAGAAAGAAAGATCCTTTGAGAAGGATGCATCATCCGTGGCTAAATAAGGACATTCAGGATTGTATCAAATTAAAAGAAACACTGTACAAATCTGCAAAGATTAGTGATATGTCAGAAGATTGGACAGATTTTAAGAACCAGTAAAGAATGATGAAAAAATTAATTAAGAGGTGGAAAGTAGAGCATGAGAGAAAACTAGCTAGTAATATAAAAACAGATAGTAAGAGTGTCTACAAGTATTTAAATAGGAAAAGAGTAACTAAAGCTAATATTGGTCCTCTGGAGAGTGAGTCTGGGGACTTGATAAAGGAAAACAATGGGGAGGTGGTAGTGTAGTGGTCTTGTCACTGGATCAGTAACCCTGAGACCTAGGGTATTGCTCTGGGGCCACGGGTTCAAATTCAATTAATAAATCTGAAGTAAAAAGGCTATTTGAATGATGGCCATGAAACCATTGTTGATTGTTGTCAAAAACCTATCTGGTTTAATAATGTCCTTTCAAGAAGGGAATTTGCTGTCCTTACCTGATTTGGCCTTCATGGTATTCCAGATTCAGTGTAATGTGGTTGACTCTTACCTGCTGTCTGAAATGGTCGAGCAAGCCACTCAGTTGTATCTAACTGCTTTGCAGTCAATATGGAATGAAACCAGACTGACCACCTGACATCGACTTAAGCACTGGAAACGACAATGAAAACCAGCCCTCGTCGACTCGACCAGTCCTCCTTACTAACTAACTATCTGGGGGCTTGTACCAAAATTGGGAGAGCTGTTCCACAGACTAATGATATCTGACAGACCATGTCCCAGACACCGCCAACACCATCCCAAGGTATGTCCTGTCCCACTGGCAGGACAGATCCAGCAGAAGTGGCAGCATGGTGATATACAGTCGGGAGGGAGTTGTCCTGGGAGTTCTCAACATCGACTCCATGAAGTCTGATGGCATCAGATCAAACATGGGCAAGGAAACCTCCTGCTAATTACCAGCTACTGCCCGCCCCTCAGCTGATGAATCAGTGCCTCACTATGTTGAACACTCCTTACAGGTGGCAAGGGTGCAGAATGGCTCAATAGCACCACTGCTGGCTGACTCCTAAAGGACATAGCTGCTAGACTGGGTCTGCGAAAGGTGGTGAGGGAACCAAGAGGGAAAAACCTACGTGACCTCATCCTCAACAATCTTCCTGCCACAGATGCATTTGTCCATGACAGTATTGGTCGGAGTGACCAATGTGTGGATGCCCTCCATCGTATTGTGTGGTACTACCACTGTGCTAACTGGGATAGATTTCAAACAGATCTAGCAACTCACAACTGGGCATCCATATAGCGCTGTGCACCATCAGCAGCAGCAGAATTGTACTCAGCCACAATCTGTAACCTCATAGCCCAGTATATACCCCACTCCAACATTTCCATCAAGCCAGGGGATCAACCCTGGTTCAATGAAGAGTGCAGGAGGGATACCAGGAACAGAACCAGGGCATACTTTAAAATGAGGTGTTAACCTGGTGAAAATACAAGCCAGGACGATGTGTGTGCCAAACAGCGTAAGCAGCATGTGATAGACAGAGCTAAGCGATCCCACAACCAACAGATCAGATCTAAGCTCTGCAGTCCTGACATATCCAATTGTGAATGTTGGTGGACAAGTAAACAACTAACTGAAGTAGGTGCCTCCACAAATTTCCCCATCCTCAATGATGGGGGAGCCCAGCACATCAGTGCAAAGATAAGGCTGAAGCATTTGCAACAATCTTCAGCCAGAAGTGCCGAGTTGATGATCCATCTCGGCCTCCTCCTGAAGTCTCCAGCATCACAGATGCCAGTCTTCAGCCAATTCGATTCACTCCATGTGATATCAAGAAATGACTGAAGGCAGTGGATACTGCAAAGGCTATGGGACTGACAACATTCTGGTAATTGTACTGAAGACCTGTGCTTCAGAACTTGCCACAGCCTAACCAAGCTGTTCCAGTACATCTACGACACTGGCATCTACCTGGCAATGTGGAAAATTGCTCAGGTATGTCCTGTACACAAAAAGAAAAGCAAATCCAACCTGGCCAATTACCGCCCCATCAGTCTACTTTCGATCATCAGTAAAGTGATGAAAGGTGTCATCGACAGTGCCATCAAGTGGCACTTGCTTTGCAATAACCTGCTCACTTTGGGTTCCGCCAGGGCCACTCAGCTCCTGACCTCATTACAGCCTTGGGCCAAACATGGACTAAAGAGTTGAACTCAAGAGGTGAGGTGAGAGTGACTGCCCTTGACATAAAGGCAGCATTTGACCAAGTATGGCATCAAGGAGCCCTAGCAAAACTGAGGTCAATGGGAATCGGCGGGGAGGGGGTAGGGGGGTGCCAATCTGTCCGCTGGTTGTTGTGATACCTAGCACAAAGGAAGATGGTTGTGGTTGTTGGAGGTCAATCATCTCAGTCCCAGGACATCACTGCAGGTGTTCCTCAGGGTAGTGTCCTAGGTACTACTATCTTAAGCTGCTTCATCAATGACCTTCCCTCCATCAGAAGGTAAGAAGTGGGGATGTTCACTGATGGTTGCACAATGCTCAGCACCATTCGCGACTCCTCAGATACTGAAGCAGTCCATGTAGAAATGCAGTAAGACCTGGGCAATATCCAGGCTTGGGCTGATAAGTGGCAAGTAACGATCGCGCCACACAAATACCAGGCAATGACCATCTCCAGCAAGAGAGAATCTAACCATCTCCCCTTGATATTCAATGGCATTACCATCGCTGAATCCATCACTATCAACATCCTGGGGTTTAGCATTGCCCAGAAATTGAACTGGAGTAGCCATATAAAGAGCGTGGCTGGAAGAACAGGTCAGAGGCGAGGAATCCTGAGGCGAGTAAGTCACTTCCTGACTCCCCAAAGCCTGTCCACCATCGACAAGGCACAAGTCAGGAGTGTGATGGAATACTCTCCACTTGCCTGGATGGATGCAGCTCCAACAACACTCACTTATTCTCTATGTCACCTATGCAGTCATATTCAGCTGGCCTCAGACACCGGAAACATCAGAGGAATGTATGATGGCATTATGAGAGCTTTTGGGCCAACCATCAAGAAGATTGCCCCCCTCAAATCTAAATCAGGGTTCACAATCACTGACCAACACAAACAAATGGACCACTGGGTGGAGCATTATCTAGAACTGTACTCCAGGGAGAATGTTGTCACTGAGACCGCCCTCAATGCAGCCCAGCCTCTGCCAGTCATGGATGAGCTGGACGGACAGCCAACAAAATCGGAACTCAGTGATGCCATTGATTCTCTAGCCAGCGGAAAAGCCCCTGGGAAGGACAGCATTACACCTGAAATAATCAAGAGTGCTAAGCCTGCGAAACTCTCAGCACTACATGAACTGCTTTGCCTGTGCTGGGACAAGGGAGCGGTACCTCAGGACATGCGCGATGCCAATATCATCACCCTCCATAAAAACAAAGGTGACCGCGGTGACTGCAACAACTACCGTGGAATCTCCCTGCTCAGCATAGTGGGCACAGTCTTCTCTTGAGTCGCTTTAAACAAGGTCCAGAAGCTGGCCGAGCGTGTCTACCCTGAGGCACAGAGTGGCTTTCGAGCAGAGAGATCGACCATTGACATACTGTTCTCCCTTCGCCAGCTACAGGAGAAATGCTGCGAACAACAGTTGCCCCTCTACGTTGCCTTTACTGATCTCACCAAAGCCTTTGACCTCGTCAGCAGACGTAGTCTCTTCAGACTACGAGAAAAGATCGGATGTCCAACAAAGCTACAAAATATCATCACCTCATTCCATGACAATATGGCAGGCACAATTCAGCATAGTGGCACCTCATCAGACCCCTTTCCTATCCTGAGTGGCATGAAACAGGGCTGTGTTCTCGCACCCACACTGTTTGGGACTTTCTTCTCCCTGCTGCTCTCACATGCGTTCAAGTCTTCAGAAGAAGGAATCTTCCTCCACACAAGATCAGGTGGCAGGTTGTTCAACCTTGTCCCTCTAAGAGCGAAGACCAAAGTAGGGAAAGTCCTCATCAGGGAACTCCTCTTTGCTGACGATGCTGCATTAACATCTCACACTGAAGAGTGTCTGCATAGACTCATCGACAGGTTTGCGGCTGCCTGCAACGAATTTGGCCGAACCATCAGCCTCAAGAAAAGGAACATCATGGGACAGGATGTCAGAAATGCTCCATCCATCAATATCGGCGACCACGCTCTGGAAGTGGTTCAAGAGTTCACCTACCTAGGCTCAACTATCACCAGTAACCTGTCTCTCGATGCAGAAATCAACAAGCGCATGGGAAAGGCTTCCACTGCTATGTCCAGACTGGCCAAGAGAGTGTGGGAAAATGGCACACTGACACGGAACACAAAGGTCCGAGTGTATCAAGACTGTGTCCTCAGTACCTTGCTCTACGGCAGCGAGGCCTGGACAACGTATGTCAGCCAAGAGCGATGTCTCAATTCATTCCATCTTCGCTGCCTCCAGAGAATCCTTGGCATCAGGTGACAGGACCGTATCTCCAACACAGAAGTCCTCGAGGCAGCCAACATCCCCAGCTTATGCACCCTACTGAGTCAGTGGCGCTTGAGATGGCTTGGCCATGTGAGCCGCATGGAAGATGGCAGGATCTTCAAAGACACATTGTGCAGCGAGCTCGCCACTGGTATCAGACTTACCAGCCGTCCATGTCTCCGCTTTAAAGACGTCTGCAAACGCGACACGAAGTCCTGTGAAATTGATCACAATTCGTGGGAGTCAGTTGCCAGTGATCGCCAGAGCTGGCGGGCAGCCATAAAGGCAGGGCTAATGTGTGGCGAGTCGAAGAGACTTAGCAGTTGGCAGGAAAAAAGACAGAAGTGCAAGGGGAGAGCCAACTGTGTAAAAGCCCCGACAACCAATTTTTTCTGCAGTACCTGTGGAAGAGTCTGTCACTCTAGAATTGGCCTTTAAAGCCACTCCAGGTGCTGCTCCACAAACCACTGACCACCTCTAGGCGCTTACCCATTGTCTCCCGAGACAAGGAGGCCAAAGAAGAAGAATCACTGCCAAACCTTATGTCTTTGTGTCAGTCGCCCTTTCTTCTTTTACACAACCACATTAGAATCATAGAATCTTCAAGCACAGAAAGAGTCCTTTCAGCCCATCATGTCTGTGCCAGCTATTTGAAAGAGATTTCTAATTTAGTCTAATTTGTTGATTGAGGGATAAATATTGTGCAGGGCACCAGTGAGAACTCTCCTGTTCCTCAACAAAAGAGCCTTGGGATCTTTTTGATCCACTTGAGGAATCGACAGGGACTTGGTTTAATCTATCACCCAAAAAGAATGCAGACCCGGCAGTGCAGCACTCTCTCTGTGTGACACTGGGAGGATCAACATAGAATTCTGTGCTGAAGTAACTGGAGTTAGAGGTTAAACACTGTCTACTGACAGAGAGACAAAGGTGTAACCAGCTGAACCACAGCTGACACACATTACAGTACCACCAATCTGAAGTTCTTGAAATTAATGTTGAGTCCATGAGGTTGTTAAGAGCTTTATTGAAAGATGAGGTGCTGTTCCTCGAGCTTCCATTGAGCTTCATTGGAACAGTGAAGGAGGTCAAAGGCAGAGATGTAAGAGTAGAAGTGGGATGGAGAATTAATATGGCAAGTGACCGGAAGATCACGTTCAAGTTTGCAGACTGGACGGAGGTGTTGAGCAAAAAGATCACCTAATCTGCATTTAGTGTCTGCAGTGTAGAGGAGACGTCATCATGTGCAATGAATACAGTACAGTAAATTGAAGGAAGTACAGGTAAATCACTGTTTCACCTGGTAGGAGTGTTTGGGACCCTGGATGATGGGAAAGGAGGAGTTGAAAAGCAGGTGTTACATCTCCTGCACTTGCACAGGAAGATGTTATGGGACGAGGAGTGAGTGATTGAAGAGGCTGCACAAGGCAGAGAGGTCTGTTCACCAAACAACCACAGAACCGTCCTTGTCAGCAGGTTTATAGGAACATGGGAACAGGAATAGGCCACTTCGCCCCTCAAGCCTTTTCCACCATTCAGTGAGATTATGGCTGATCTATGACCTAACTCAGTTTGCCCACCATTGCCCCTTATTCCTAAATACCTTTGGACCCCCACAGTTTCTAGCTTTTCACCATTTATAACGTATTCGGTTCTATCTTTTTTGATTCCAAAGTGGATGATCAACACACACTGCTATTGAAATCCATTTGCCACAGTTTTGCCCATTCACTTGATCTATCGATATCTCTTTGTAATTTGATGTTTCCATCCACACTGCTCCCAATGCTGTTTATCTTTGTGACATCAGCAAATTTAGATATGTGTCATTCTATCCCATCATTTAACTTGTTAATAAATACAGTGATTGGCTGAGTCCCCAACACAGATCCTTGTGGAACACCAATAGTCACATCCTGCCAATTCGAGTATCTGCCCATTATCCTTAGTCTATGTCTCCTGTATCGCAACAATTTCCTAATCAGGTCATTCTTTGAGTCTTAATCCTGAAATCTCAGTGTTGCTCAACACTGAGTAACTGATTGTTCAGTTTCTTTCTCTCTCTCATCCTCTCTCCTTATTTAGTCCCATTCATTTTGTCCTGAAACTGCACTCTGAGTGAGACACTGCTCATCACTAATCAGTGATTTAAATAGAGAGGCTCTCGAATGTTTAAATGGTCAGTTCAGATTGACTCCCTTCACTGTTTAAATTGTGGGTTCAAACTGAGCTGTCTCACAGACTATCCCAGGGTTCAGGACAAGCTGATCAGAAGAAACAAAATGTGCAGTCCAGGAAAACCTGCACATTTTATACAAACTGGATTTTACCTTCAGGATTTGAACCTTTATATCTTCATGATCATTATAGCAGATTTTATTGCAACTCACTCTGACTTTCACAGGGAATGATACAAGCTGGAACTACACATTTAAACATACCTTCTCCAGCAACAACCTTCTGATTGGTCAGCTACCTGCAATACTTTCATTATTCACATTCCCATTGCAAAATTAACCCGATCTTCTATCCAACCACATCCACTCCGAGATAGATCAGTCGGCTAGTCAGTCAATGCAGTACTCTTTCCTCATTTAAACTGGTTGTGCAGCCTCCTGTCAATGGTGTTAAGTGGTTGTATATATTTACAGGACCAGGAACAGACCATTCAATCCACTTCCAATAGTTGTTGCTGATTTCAGTACATGGTCTCGCAAGTCTCTCTGCTTCTCCACATTTCGCAGATTCTCATCATTTAGATAATTCTCTGATTTATCTTTCTAAAGTCCAAAGTAGATAAACTCACATTTCCACAAATTGAACTCCAGCTGCTGTAATTCTGTCCATTCACTTAATCTATCAATGTCCCAATGTAACTTTATGTTCCCATCTACACTACATACATGGTCACCTAACGTAATGTCAACAGTAAACTTGGATACAGTATTCCTTCATCAAAGTCATTCATAAATATTGTGAAAAGCCCCAGTAGAAATCTCTGGGAATCATTACTGCTCACATTCAGCCAATCAGAACATTTTCTTTATCCCTAATCTCCGTCGCCGATCTTCCACAAAATTACCAACCCATCTCAAACTCATTTCAAATTGAATTCACTCTCATTTTGCTAATAATCTCCTGTACAGAACCTGATCAAATGTCTTCTGGAAGTCCATATCTCCATATAGACAATCTTCATAGACCCTGTTCACCATGTTAGTGAGCTCCTTAATAATTTTACTAGATTAGTTACATGATAAACAGGTTTAGGAACATAGGAACAGTAATGGGCCATTTATCCTCTCATTCCTTTTCCCCCATTCAATGAGATCATGGCTGATCTGTGCCCTAACTCAGTATTGGCTTTTGACCCATATCCTGTAATACCTTTGGCCAACAATGAGGCTAACAAAAATCAATCAATTTAATTTTTAAAATTAATAATTGGTCTAACATCAATTGCCATTTTCAGAAGGGATTTCCAAACTTCTCCCACCCTTCGCATGAAGAAATACTTCCTCATTTCACTCCTGAAAGGTCTGGCTCTAACTTTTAGATTTTGCCCCCCAACCCTAGACTTCCCAAACAGTGGAAATAGTTTCTTCCAATCTACCCTATCTGTTCCCCTAAATATCTTGAATGCTTCAGTCAAATCACCCGTTAATCTTTGAAATTCCAGGGAATACAATCCTACTTTGTTTAATCTCTCCCCATAGCTTATCCCTTGGAGTCCAGGTAACATTCTAATAAATCTACACTGCACACCCTCCAAGGCCATTGTTTCCTTCCTAAGGTGTGGTGCCCACAACTGCTCTTAGTACTGCAGGTCTGGTCTAACCAGCACTTTGTAGAGCTGAAGCATGCCTTCTACCTCTTGCGTTCTATTCCTCTTGACATTCATAACTTTAAACATGGACTGTATCCAACACAGAATCTTCTGGAATTGAATATTCCTATCATTTAAAATGAATCGCAATGGACATTAAAAATGGTCATGTGCTGCAAATATGGCCACTGAAGATCAGCTGACCATTAGCCTGTGTATTCAAGAACTGACTCCCTGTCTGAAAGGACAAAAGAACCTTCCAGACTAAGGTGTCATCAAAGCCCATCCTGAAAACCGTCAGGAGACATTCCTGAATATGGATTTCTCCTGAAACAAATAAGGTGATTGGGTGAATCCTCCTCCAAATGAATGTTTTACAACAATAAACCAGGATGGAGCAAATCAACACAGACCCCCACCATATTTGGAAAAGGAACTGAGACATCACATGGTGGAGAAGCCATGTTGGTCTCCTTTTAAAAGTCTTTAAAATAGAGACTGCAGAAAAGCAGCAAACAGACAAGGCATTACCATGGTGACTTAAAAGAACTGGAGACTGGAACATCTTAAGGTCTCTGAATATGTTCCTTTTAAAGTCCACCAGAACTACAAACCAACCTCCTACTGAAGCGATTACATGCAACGAACTTCATTACCTGCTAAAATTCCACCTTGTCACAAGTTTGTTTTTGTTGAAAGCTAAGAATTCTGTGTGTTTTTGAAAGCTGGAAAAAGGGGTTTTCTGTGAACACTGAATACTGACACTTGGTGTTTAAAGAGTGCAGACTGCAAGACCTGTTTCCAAGCAACAAGGACAATTTATGACTGTCTTATGACTTCACTGTTGAAGAAGATAGTTTCACTTTTAGGTTGAGTTCAGTTGCTGCCAGAGACTTGCCAGGAAGACAGCCCAGAAATTCTCTCATGAAAAATAATTCCTGTATCAAGTGAAATTCTAAAGAACTTTGAAGGATTTGCAAATAAAATGTATGGGAGTTAAACCCTTATTGCTGTGTCTGCCTGGAAAGAGAGGAAGACCCAGAAAGTGTTACCACTCTCTGCAAAAGAAGCCTTGCTTCTCTTCGAAGGAAACTCTACAACTAAGCTGTGGTTTTAACCTGCCTGAAGAGAGGAAAAGTCCCAGGAAAAGAGGAGTTGCTACACTCTGTGGAGAACACTGCTTTGGAGAGAGGAAGCCTTGAGTTTTGGGTGTGACAGATTCCTATTGTCTTCAGTCTCTCAAGAAGGAGTTTGCAAGTTCTCCCTGTGTCTGCGTGGGTTTCCTCCGGGTGCTCCGGTTTCCTCCCACATGCCAAAGACTTGCAGGTTGGTAGGTAAATTGGCCATTATAAATTGCCCCTAGTATAGGTAGGTGGTAGGGAAATATCGGGACAGGTGGGGATGTGGTAGGAATATGGGATTAGTGTAGGATTAGTATAAATGGGTGGTTGATGGTCGGCACAGACTCAGTGGGCCGAAGGGCCTGTTTCAGTGCTGTATCTCTAAAATAAAAACTAAAAAAATGCTATGACCTGTGGAATAGTGGGACTGAATTAACAGTGCATTACTCCCACCTTGGTCATAACAACCTCTACCAGAAAATTCCTGCAACAACTTCCATATATGACTCCAAAACCATCTAACTGCACTTCAGGAGGGAAGGTGCCTCTTTCATCAGGCCTGCAACATATGCCTTTTCCCCATGACGAGACAAATCACATGACTTATGAACTATTCCTTTGCTTGTAATTTGTAAAAGTGCACTGTCCTTTTAACAGCTTTCTTTCTCATGTGTGTGTTTCTGAGTGGTAAGTGAGTGACGTAGTGTTAAACTATGAGGGTGAAAGTGTAATAAAAATAATCTTCTTTATTTAAACTCAGAAATGTGCGCTGCTGGTTATTCAAATTGTCCAGACACTCAGGGGTCAAGATACACACACATCTTCCTTGTCGAAAACACACTGATTATGGAGAGTAAAAGGAAAAGAACTGGGGTTTCAGTTCTCCCTCAATTCTCTGTGTAACAACTCTAGATTTAAAAGGCATCATTCAATTAGTCTTTTTGTTTGTTTTCTCTACCTGTTTGGGCCTTTTTAATGATCTCTGTACCTGGATCCCCCCCAAGTCTCTTTGGACCTCCAATGTTCCCAGCTTTTAACCATTTGGAAAGTATCTATCCTTTTTGGGTCCAAAATGGATTATCTAATATTTGCTTACATTGAAATCCATTTGCCACAGTTTGCCCATTCACTGAAACAAGCTCGTTATAATTTTTCACTTCAATCCATGCTGCTTACAATACTGCCTGTCCTTGTGTCATGAAGAAATTTGGAGATCTGGCTTTCTATCCCATCATCTGAGTCATTAATGAATACAGTGAATAGTTGAGGCCTCAACACAGATCCTTACAGGACATGACTAGTGACATCCTGCCAATTAGAGTACCTGTCTATTATCCCTACTCTCTGTCTCCTTCCACTCAGCCAATTTCCAAACCAGATCATTAATTTGCCTTCAATTCCATAGATTCAACTTTTGCTCACAGTCTCTGATGAAGGTCTTTATCAAATCCCTTTTCAAAGTCCATATAAATAATATCCATGGATATTCCCCTGTTCACTAATTTAGCCACCTCTTCAAAAAATTCAATCAGATTGATCAGGTGATTGGTTGGTGAGTAACTGCTGTTAGGGAGTATCTGTAAATAGCTGGGTTAGGATGTGTGTTTCAATAGCCACAAATTACAAAAAAAACTTAAAATTCAAATTTATGTAAGTACCTTCGAACTAAGGCACTCAAGCAGAAGGGAACAGCTGGTGAGTCTACTGTTCTCTTTTATTTTAAAGCAGTAAGGTTTATTACCGAGGTTATTACTATGATTGGTAATTTTTTAGTATTGGTAGGGTATATTAATAGTAGTAAGGTAGATTAGTTTTGGTAAGTGGACATCACAAGGAAGCAGGTAGGTGATAGGTTGAGTCAGACTTCGGAGCTACAAACAGCGCGAGAGAGGAGAGAGAGTGGCGAGGCGTAGGGAGTTAGTCAGTGAGTATCTGGTGAGTACTTTCTTATTTTCTTTTTTTCTGCTGAGTTTTAATTTTTCTCTATCATTTAAGTCTCTCTGCTACATAGAAGGTAAAATACCAGTTGTCAGTAGGTGGTTACCCATTTGTTCATTCTATTTGTTAGCTTTTTATTGTGTTTATTTTACTTCCATATTTTAATGCAGTAAATAAATAATTCTAAGCATGGCAGGGCTTCTCAGACCTGTTGATTGCACATCCTGTACCATGTGGGGCCTCCAGGACCCTACCCATTTCCTGGACAACTACATGTGCAAAAAATGCCACAAAATGCAAAACCTTGAGCGCCGAATCTTGTAACTCAAGGAGCAGCTGAGGTCACTGATGAGCATTCGCGAGGATGAGAGATACATGGATAGCACATTTAGGAGGTGGTCACCCCACAGCTTAAGAGAGCGTAGGCAGAGAGGGACTGAGTGGCTTCCAGACAGACAAGAAGTACAAGGAAGGTAGTGCAGGAGTCCCCGGAGAGCATCCCACTCTCTAACCGGTATTCAGTTCTGAATATTGAGGGGAGAGCCGGTTCCTCTGGAGAGTGCAGCGAGAGTCATGACCAGAGCATCATGGGTGGCTCAGCTGTGCAGAGAGGGAGGAAAAAAGACAGGAGAGCAATAGTGGTAGGGGCTTCTATGGGTAGGGGAACAGACAGGCGTTTCTGTGGTTGCAGCTGTTAACTTTGGTTGCAGGCGATAGCTGCTGGCCTTTCCGCGCCCTGGAGGGGGCCATGGCCGTCAGGCACAGGGTGCCCAATTGAGGGCCGCCCCCGCCTCCCAACCCACCCCCGGGACCCAAAACGCCCCCCTCCCTCCAAACGGCAACTCCAGCCTCACCAGCAAAGGACCGAAACCCTCTGACGAGGCAAGCCCAACTTACCTCGTCCCCAGGCTCCATGGCATCGGCTGGGCAGTAGTCCCAGCAGTGGCCACTACTTTGGGCTGTGAATTCCTGACACCCATTACCCTCTGGGTGAAAAAGTTTTTCCTCATGTCCCTTCTACTCCTTCTACCAATCACCTTTAATCTGTTCCCCCTGCTAATTGACCTCTCTGCTAGGGAAACAGGTCCTTCTTGTCCACTCTATCTAGGCCTATCAATGTCTTTGTACACCTCAATTAAATCACCCCTCAGCCTCCTCAGTTCGAAGGAAAACAACCTGAGCCTATCTAATCTTTCCTCATAGCTGCAATTTTCAAGCCCTGGCAACATTCTTGTAAATCTCCTCTGTACTCTCTCCAGAGCAATTGTGTCCTTCCTGTAATGACCGGCTGCTCACTGAGGCGAGACTTCCTCCCTCAAGTTGGTGGAAGTCCTGCCTCCGGACAATTAAAGCCTGGGGACCCGGAAATTGTGGGACGGATCCCCAGGCTCGGCGGAAGCGGGTTTCCAGCAACTTTTCCGTCGGTGGTGAATTCCCATCCACGTGAGGTAAAATCCAGCCCATAGCCTCAATTCTTTCAAAAGGTACCTGGATATGGAGCTGAAGTGTTGTAACCTGCAAGGCTACAGACCAGGTGCTGGAAGGTGGGATTAGATTGAGAAGCCAGTTTTTACAGTTGGCACAGAGACGATGGGCTGATAGGCCTCCTTCTGTGCCGTAACCTTTCTAGGGTTCTATGGTTTCTATCAGACAGGACCTACCATTTACAGATCCATGCTGGCTCTTTCTAAGTAGTAATTTCCCAACAACAAATGTGAGACAACTGGTCTATAATTCTCTGGCTTCTCTCTGTCACCATACTTAAATAGCAGAGTGAAATGTGCAATTTTCCAATCAAAAGGTACAGTTTCCAAACTGAGAGAACATTGTAAAATTATAGTTCAGGCATCTACAATGTTCTCACCTATTCTATTTAAAACTCTAAGATGAAAACCGTCAGATTCGGGGGATTTGTTACTCTTTAGTTCCATTAATTTCTCCATTACTGTTATCTTGGTTATCTTAATGTTGTTTTTGTTGAGTCCCTGTCCCTGATTCAATAATAGTTTCCTTGGAATGTCCGGCATGCTGACCTCTTCCTCTATTGTAAAAACTGACACAAAGTCAATCGTCAATATGTCCACCATTTCCTTATTTTCATTGACAACATCACCATTGTCAGTTTTCAAGGGATCCACTTTGCTTCTGACCATCCTCTTTTTCTTAAAGTAATTGTAAAAGTTTTTGTTTTGATTTTGATATCACTTGCAAGTTTCCTTACATACTCCCTTTTTCTCGCTCTCACTATCAGCTTTGCTGCTCTTTGTATCATTCCGATTTGCAACTTTTTGTATGCTTTTTCTTTTAGTTTCTAGTTGCTCCTTACTTCCTTTGTTGTCCATGACTGTTTTTTTGACAAGTTGAATTTGTTCTGTGCAACATTAAATTCTTCTTTGACCACCTTCTACAGATCTTTTGCCATTTTACCTTTTCACAGATTTGCCCAGTTTACTATGGACAGTCTCTGTCTCACCCCAATGAGGTCAGTCTTCTCTAAATCTAGTATCTTAGTATCTGTTTTGTGAAGGAATCTGGTCATAATAAGGGGTTGTAAGATGATCCCAAGAATTAGGATTAAAAAATTAAAAGCAGAGTTCATCTGCCAGAAATGTTTGAAGTTCATAAACATGCCATGACATGTCCCTGTGGTCAAGGACACAGCATAACTGCCTCTTCCTAGAACACAATGGCAGGTTCTGAAAAACAGAAACAAGCTCATAAAAGTCATGAACAAGGTCACCTCAGTGAGGCAGTGATAACACAGGTTTCATAAAGTGTAGTCACTTACAATGATTATTTAACAATGGACACCATGATTTTCTACAGATGAGCCTAAATCACCTGTCAACTGAATCTGGGAAACTGAGTTATAATCTTCAAACCCAATTGTGTGAATAGGAAGTTTACCACCATTTGCAACTTCCAACATCCTGCTGGCTCTAAGGATATGTTGACCAGCATCTCTGCTGACAGCTTCCTGCTGGCTCAGACTTTTCTTAGAAATTAAACAATGTGGATTGGAACTAGAAATTAACAGTTATACAGCCTTATTTGGGAAACAGAGGTGGACGAAACTACTTGCAAAGAGGTAACACGCCCATACATAAATAATTAGTTATGCAGCTTAGAAACAGCATAAATATTGGAACCACACAGTGGATCTTTAGACTCATTGGATTCACTCCAGTGTTTCTCATGGTAAAGTTACAGGATATTGTGTTGCAGCGACAATGGTTCGGCCCTTAATTGGGGTAGAGGAATCTCACTAAACTCTATAGCTTTCTACTCAGTGATTTAAGGTAAATATTTCTTGAAATGTTGATGGGTCTCTTAAATATTTTAGCGTAACAATTTTTAGATTAATAATTGGATTTTTTACTGGGAAAGGGATTCCACGTTCTTTCTTTTCCCAGAACTATTAACCTTGCCATTGACTTTCCCATCAAAGTGGACTTAAGTGTTGGGTTTTTCAATAAACCTTTGTATAATTTAGAAATTATATTGTCTCATATAGTCTGCTGTATCACAAACTCTAAACCCCATCTCTGTAGAAGAACCACTACCTTCTCAAGGACAATTATGGATGTACAATAAATGTTGGCCTAGCCAGCGATGCCCACATCCCACGATCAAAAACAAGCACATTGCAGTTGGGAGGTACGTGATTGACGAGAGTCGCCCAGATCCTTATAATATTCAGGTTGTTAGAATCTGTCTGAAACTTGTTAAAAAGGCTGTCTGGAGAATGCTAATATTCTCAGCTGGTTCCTTTCCCTTGGGGAGAGTAAGATCAGTTTTTCAGACCTCTTCAAGTGTCTGTGAGATCTGTCTTTCTCAAACTTCAGTGAGAGTGATCATCTGAGGAGTGTGCCTGATCCAGGATAGTCCCCAAAAGAGGCTAGCATTATAATCCACTTCCGTTTCACATTTCTCCCTCACAAACACCACGATAAACCTCATCATATTATGATCGGAAAGATAAATGTTCACACACCATTCGGCTGTTAACTAAATCTGCCTCATTACTCATTAATAAATCTAATATGGCCTGCCACCTTGTTGGTTTTAGGATATATTGAGCCTGATCTTAACTCTGTTTAATTTGAATGAGTTAAAATATCTTTCAATTTTTTTTCAGAAAACTATTCTGAACATACTCAAGAAATTCACGATCTTCGTGACATGTCTGCTTATCCCAATCTACATGAATGTTAAAATCCCCCATTAAAATCATCTGCCTTTACTGCATGCTTGTCTAACCTTTGTATTTATAATAACTCCCACTTCACAGCTCCCATCAGGGGTCACTCATCAACTTCACTACAGTCTGAAATCCTTTTCTATTTCTTCATTCTACCCTTAAAGTCTCCACTGCCTGCTTACCCCTCATTATATCCTCTTGTATCATTGAAGTGATTTCATCCTCAATCATTAAAGCTACTCTTACCCCTTAAAGTTCTTCTGATCACCCTATTAATACTTTCCGCTCGGACCCTGGTCCAGCCTATTTTAGGTGGAGCCTGTCCTAATTGTACAGTTACTTTCTGTCTGGTGCCAGGGATGAGGAAATTCAGTTATGAGGAGAGGTAGGAAGAGTTTGTATTGTTCTCCTTGGAACAGAGAAGATTAAGAGGAGACCTAATTGAGGTTTTCAAGATGTCGAATGGTTTATAGATTAAGTCGAGAAAAAGTATTCCCTTTGGCGAATTGGTCAATAAGTCTTAGCAATACACTTAGAAAATCATAGTGTAATCAGACAAAGCCAACATTGTTTTATGAAAGGGAAATCCTGTTTGACAAGTTTATTTGAGTTTTTTGAGGATGTAACTATTAGGGTAGATGAAGTGGAACCAGTAGATGTTGTATACTGGGATTTCCAAAAGGCATTCAAGAAGAAAGGCTGTACAGTGAAGGTTCACAAGATTGGTTCCTGGGATGAGAGGGTTGTCCCATGATGAGAGGCGGAGTAAATTGGGCCCATACTGTCTGGAGTTTAGGAGAATGAGAATGAAACATACAAGCTTCTGAAGAGGTTTGGCAGGGTAGACACTGAGAAGTTGTTTCCCCTGGCTGGGCATAGTCTCAGGGTAAGGGGTTGATCATTTATTACTGAGATGAGTAGAAACTTCTTCACTCAAAAGGTTGTGAATCTTCAGAATTCTCTACCCCAGAGGGTTGTAGATGATCCATTGTTGAGTTTATTTAAGACTGAAATGGAGAGATTTTGAGGAAGTAAGAGATCTAGGGAATGGGTGAAGTTGAGACAGAAGATCAGCCATAATCATACTGAATGGCAGATCAGGCTCGAGTGGCAGTATTGTCCACTCCTGCTCCTATTTCATATTCTGTA
Organism: Heterodontus francisci; assembly: GCF_036365525.1. NCBI lineage: Eukaryota > Metazoa > Chordata > Chondrichthyes > Heterodontiformes > Heterodontidae > Heterodontus > Heterodontus francisci. Next base: position 14,225,837 of record NC_090380.1, on the reverse strand, counting down.
ATCCTTTTAATAACCACAGGACATAGATTTAAAATCATTGGCAAAAGATCAAGACGGGAGATGGGCAGAAATTTGTGAATTCAGGAAGTTGTTGGGATCTGGAAGACTTGACCTCAAAAGGTGGTGGAAGCTGATTCCATAAATAATTTTCAAAGAGAATTGGACAAATACTTGAGGATGAGAAACTTACAGGGTTATGGACACAATGTGGAGGTGTGGTACTCAGCGTAATTGTTCTTTAAAGAGCCAGCAGAGGAAAGATGGGCTGAATGGACTGTACTGTAATTTCTATGATTCTATACTTTGCTGCTGAGCATTTTTGTAATGTGGTAGCCCAGGTAGCATTTGAACCTAGAATTTTCCAGCCTGGAGGAAGAGCATGCTGTGTATTTCACTACTGAATCTGATAACATGAATTATCTGTGTATTGTAATTGAGTGTCTACTTTTCAAAGTAGCAACTGTGCCTGGGACATTGGGTAAACTGAAGACAGAAGTTAAAGGGACAGTATTTGACTGGAAAGTGCAGCTGACATTGTTTCCTGAGTGTAGAGATGGTGCACAGCTTGGTATAAACATTGTATTGGATTGTGCCACTGGAAAGCAAGTGAGAGAAAAGGGAGCTGGACAGGAACAGCTGAGATTTACTGATAAATTAAAAGGAAACTACCTGCCTGTCATGAATGCAGCAATGGTCATGGAAAGTGCTTTGGCATTTGTTTCTGGGACAAAAATCATTCCAGCCCAGATGGAACTTGAACCCACAATCTCAGGTCGAGGAAACCAGTGCTTTATCCATTCAGTCACTGCAGGTTATACAAGATGGGAATTTGGTGCCTACAACTTGCTCCTTTATCTCTGTGTAATCACTGCCAAATTTGATGCCATTTGTGGTCCGGCCCTTTCCTTTCAAAACCAGACACATTGGGAGATATTATGGGTCCTGCAAGAGCAGCTTTGATGGCGTACGGGGTGATTTAATCAGGTGATGGTTCTTTTATCCGATTTCTGACGTCGGGATCGTTCAGTGAAATTCAATCAGCAGTGTGTTTCCGGCGTTCCGGGGATCCCCCCGCACGATGGCGGATTGTATCTTTGAATTCATGATCATATCTTCTATACTCATTACTCTACACGTCATTCCAATTAAGCCTTACCTGTCAGATTAAGTGAACGGTGAGTGGTATTCCCCTGTCACCCAGTTCCCATTCGATCGAACATGGCAACAATCAGCTTTGTGTAATTGTGTCTGAGGTCAGAGCTTTTCTTTCTAGAACACGTTGGTAAAAGGAATGCCAGCATTGGAATGGATGTTTGGCTCGAGGCTCAGCACCAACAGGGGCAATTCTTCACAGGGGATGGCAGTGAAGGCACAGGGGGAAGATGCATGGAGGAGCAGGGGAGGAAGAAGGGGAGGACAGGGTGAGGTTACCTGGTGCATGGAGGAGCAGGGGAGGGAGAAGGGGAGGACAGGATGGGATTACCTGGTGCATGGAGGAGCAGGGGAGGGAGAAGCGGAGGACAGGGTGGGGTTACCTGGTGCATGGAGGAGCAGGGGAGGGAGAAGGGGAGGCCAGGGTGAGGTTACCTGGTGCATGGAGGAGCAGGGGAGGGAGAAGCGGAGGACAGGGTGGGGTTACCTGGTGCATGGAGGAGCAGGGGAGGGAGAAGGGGAGGCCAGGGTGAGGTTACCTGGTGCATGGAGGAGCAGGGGAGGGAGAAGGGGAGGACAGGGTGAGGTTACCTGGTGCATGGAGGAGCAGGGGAGGGAGAAGGGGAGGACAGGATGGGATTACCTGGTGCATTGAGGAGCAGGGGAGGGAGCAGTGGAGGACAGGGTGGGGTTACCTGGTGCATGGAGGAGCAGGGGAGGGAGAAGTGGAGGACAGGGTGAGGTTACCTGGTGCATGGAATGGAGCAGGGGAGAGAGAAGGGGAGGAAAGGAAGGGATTACCTGGTGCATGGAGGAGCAGGGGAGGGAGAAGGGGAGGACAGGATGAAGTTACCTGGTGCATGGAGGAGCAGGGGACGGAGAAGGGGAGGACAGGGTGGGGTTACCTGGTGCATGGAGGAGCAGTGGAAGGAGAAGGGGAGGACAGGGTGGGGTTACCTGGTGCATGGAGGAGCAGGGGAGGGAGAAGTGGAGGACAGGGTGGGATTACCTGGTGCATGGAGGAGCAGGGGAGGGAGAAGGGGAGGACAGGGTGGGGTTACCTGGTGCATGGAGGATCAGGGGAGGGAGAAGGAGAGGACAGGGTGAGGTTACCTGGTGCATGGAGGAGCAGGGGATGGAGAAGGGGAGGACAGGATGAGGTTACCTGGTGCATGGAGGAGCAGAGGAGGGAGAACGGGAGGACAGGGTGGGATTACCTGGTGCATGGAGGAGCAGGGGAGGGAGAAGGGGAGGACAGGGTGAGGTTACCTGTTGCATGGAGGATCAGGGGAGGGAGAAGAGGAGGACAGGGTGAGGTTACCTGGTGCATGGAGGAGCAGGGGATGGAGAAGGGGAGGACAGGATGAGGTCACCTGGTGCATGGAGGAGCAGGGGAGGGAGAAGCGGAGGAGGGTGAGGTTACCTGGTGCATTGAGGAGCAGGGGAGGGAGAAGGGGAGGACAGGATGGGATTACCTGGTGCATGGAGGAGCAGGGGCGGGCGAAGGGGAGGACAGGGTGGGATTACCTGGTGCATGGAGGAGCAGGGGAGGGAGAAGGGGAGGACAGGGTGAGGTTACCTGGTGCATGGAGGAGCAGGGGAGGGAGAAGGGGAGGAGTGGATGAGGTAACCTGGTGCATGGAGGAGCAGGGGAGGGAGAAGGGGAGGACAGGACGAGGTTACCTGCTGCATGGAGGAGCAGCGGAGGGAGAAGGGGAGGACAGGATGAGGTTACCTGGTGCATGGAGGAGCAGGGGTGGGAGAAGGGGAGGACAGGATAAGGTTACCTGGTGCATGGAGGAGCAGGGGAGGGAGAAGGGGAGGACAGGGTGGGATTAGCTGGTGCATGGAGGAGCAGGGGAGGGAGAAGGGGAGGAGTGGATGAGGTTACCTGGTGCATGGAGGAGCAGGGGCGGGCGAAGGGGAGGACAGGGTGGGATTACCTGGTGCATGGAGGAGAAGGGGTGGGAGAAGGGGAGGGCAGGGTGGGATTACCTGGTGCATGGAGGAGCAGGGGAGGGAGAAGGGGAGGACAGGGTGGGGTTACCTGGTGCATGGAGGAGCAGGGGAGGGAGAAGGGGAGGACAGGGTGGGGTTACCTGGTGCATGGAGGAGCAGGGGAGGGAGAAGGGGAGGACAGGGTGGGGTTACCTGGTGCATGGAGGAGCAGGGGAGGGAGAAGGGGAGGACAGGATGGGGTTAGCTGGTGCATGGAGGAGCAGGGGAGGGAGAAGGGGAGGAGTGGATGAGGTTACCTGGTGCATGGAGGAGCAGGGGCGGGCGAAGGGGAGGACAGGGTGGGATTACCTGGTGCATGGAGGAGAAGGGGTGGGAGAAGGGGAGGGCAGGGTGGGATTACCTGGTGCATGGAGGAGCAGGGGAGGGAGAAGGAGAGCGCAGGGTGGGATTACCTGGTACATGTAGGAGCAGGGGAGGGAGAAGGGGAGGACAGGGTGGGGTTACCTGGTGCATGGAGGAGCAGGGGAGGGAGAAGGGGAGGACAGGGTGGGGTTACCTGGTGCATGGAGGAGCAGGGGAGGGAGAAGGGGAGGACAGGGTGGGGTTACCTGGTGCATGGTGGAGCAGGGGAGGGAGAAGGGGAGGACAGGATGAGGTTACCTGGTGCATGGAGAAGGAGGGGAGGGAGAAGGGGAGGACAGGGTGAGGATACCTGGTGCATGGAGGAGCAGGGGAGGGAGAAGGGGAGTGTCCAGGGTGTGTTGTGGTTGTTTTGCTGCTGAAGCTGGATCTGGACAGCTGTGGTGGTGGTGAGTTGATTTGAGTATGACAATGAACAGATGGTCATGAGGGACCTAAAGGGAGGGATGAGTGCTGTCAATGTCGGGACCTGTCGGGTGAATTGAGGATGCTGGCTGGCAGATGGAACAGTCACAGTCAATGGGGGCAAATGGATTCTGTGAGGGGGCAGGTGGAGATTTAGGGTTGGGTATTCTAAGGCATCATAGGGAGGGGAACGGGTCTCAGCAATAATATTCAGGTGGATTTCAGGAGGATCAAGGGTCAGAGTAGGTATTTCCATGGCAACGGGAGTAGGAAAAGGGGGAAGGGATGGCATAAATAAATTAATTGTGACACTGTTCAAGGTAACGGGTGGATGTTCATTGGTCACGGAGGGAAAGGTTATGGTTAGATTGGGTGGGCCAAGGGTGATGGGCTCAGACTGGAAGGTGACAGGAGGAGGTTGGAAGGTGGGGAGACTTGCCTTAAATTGTACACACACAATTTTCTCGAGGGATGATGAAAACAACGTGGAGGATTGCAAGGTGAATGGGAGGAGATAAATGATGGTGGATGGAGACTCAACCTGGCTGTAATTTTAATGTCCAGAAATGAGAACTGCACATGTCCACGATGGTTCAGCTAACTGGCAGCAGAAGGCTGAATTTGAACATTCTGCTCATTTCATTATTTGCAAAGCTGCAGCGACATTGGTGTCATGTATCCAATTTGTCCAATACCATGGGAGGAAGAGCAGAGGGAGTGACTAAGGATGTCTCTTTTCCCTCAATGCATGATGCCTGAACACCAGCAACAAGTAGAACAAATGCTGCAAGTGACAACATCCAGGAATGGCATTATTGAAGTGAACGGCTGGGTCCTGGGTGACAAGGGTCACCCACTTTATACATGGTTGATGACACCAGTGCAGCATCTCCAAAGTGCAGCTGAAGAGAGGTGCAGTGCTGCTCACATATCCACCAGAGCCATCATCGAAAACACCATTAGCATAGTGAAAATGTGCTTACGTTACCTTCACTGGTCTGGAGGATCTCCTCATGATACGCTAAAGAGGATCTGACAAATAATCATTGTCTGCTGTGCATTACACAACCTGACAATTAGACAGGGCAATGTTCTATAGGCGGAGGAACAGGAGGAACACCAGTCCTCCTGAGATGAGGGTGACTGTGAAGAGGGTGAGGAGGAGGACAACAATGTAAACAATGCCATTATAGATAGAAGGGCCATGTAGAGACATGCAAGGGACATCAGGGAAAAGCTCACATTTCCACGTTTCAGCCAACAATAAGTCCCTTCAAAAAGAAACATTTTTAGGAGAAAACAAACATTCTCCAAATATGTTCACATACACCTGAGGTCTTAATCATTGCTGTACAGGGTTCTTCTAACAACAACACATGAACCTGCAGTGGAAATGTGCCAAACAGCCTGGATGTTATTCACTTCATTAAAAGTGACTTGCGTCTCCACTGAAAATATTTTACTGCATCAAGGCATTAACCCGCACATATGGGGCGGGATTTTACAGGAACCCTCGAGGCGGGATTGGAGGTGGGGAGGGGGGGAGGCAAGGAAGATCACGTCGGGTAGTGGTGGAAGCAGCAGGACGGAGGGTCCGTCACCTCCCCGTCACCTCCTCATCGACCAGCGTTCCTCCCGGGAGAAGGAGAGGCTGAAGAGAGCCTTTCCGCCCAGAGGCAAATTGAGGCCCTTAATTACTCTATTAAGGGTTTAATTAAGGGGCTCTTCCTACTGCTGCTGGGATCGTACCAGCGGTGGGGCAGGCCTCCGAAACATGGGGTGGACACCTTGTCAAATGAGGTGTCCTCCCTGCGGGCTTTGGGATTGGTCCCTCCTTCATGGTCAATTTGTGGCACATGGAGGACCCCCATCGGGGAGCAATTGAACCCCCAGGAGCGCCCTCGACCTGGACTGCAAGACCACCCCCCCTCGCTGGGGTCTTCCGCACTGGCCCCAGTGACCCACCTCACCTACCTCTTCTCTGGGGTTCCTGAGTCTAAAAGTCTTTCAAGGGTCGGGGATCCTACCTCCTAAAACTTTGACTAAAAAAGACCGGACGATTGCTCTGGTGGGGGGAGAAAAGACAGAGGTGATGTTCCCCCCGCCTTTTCAGCCCGATTCCAGCTTCCCTGCCTCCAACACAAAATCCAGCCCATTGGAAGCTACAATGTTGCAGCACTTTGATGTGACCGGCAGATCTAATTTTGTCTGGGCTACAATGGAACCGTGAATACAACAATGCAAGGAAAGTAAGAGTGTGACCACAGAAACATGAATGGAAGGCATGTTGATGGATTTACAATTGAAAAATATGCAAATGAGATACAGCCAACATTGAGGACTGAAGATTTACATCAAACTGGAAAATGGACACTGGACACTTTCTGAAATGTAACAACGTATTGCTGTCAATCACCTCCAATAAACATTTATCTTTTCAAATGAAACCAAGCAAATGACTGACGAGAGTCCATCAAATATTAAACTAAATAAATATGTATAGAAAATTGAACAAAATGTGCACAATATTTACAGCACCTGTGCCACCTTCATGCTCAAAACTGTTTCTGCTTACGTTTCCTACCACTATGTCTCGGTGCAGCCCCGACATTAACAGCTGAGGTGGAGGCAGTCTGCTCAGTGCACTGCCCCACTGCTCTGGATGACCATGGCAGGCGTCCTCTGGAGGCACGGGGTCTTGGTGGCTCCATCCTACTGGGGGTCTGCAGCAAGGGTGATTGAGTAACCCCCGTGGGCTCACCTGCTGGAGGTAAGGGGGTCAATATCGGGGGGAGGATGAGACGCCGCTTAACCTGTGGGCGTCCTGAGAGGAGAGTGCAGGGGCAGCTGGCATGCACTCCTCCTCCATCTGTGTGCACCATGGCACCTGCCTGTCTCCCTGAGGGGAAGGAGCACCCCTAGGGAGGTCCAGGTTCCTCGTCCCCCTCTCGCTTAGACGATGGAGTGCAGGTCAGATCACATATGGCTCGAGTGCTGAAACAGACTCGTCATGGAGATCGCCAAACTGTCAACTGAGGAAGCCATACATTTAGATGCCCCATACATGACAGATGTCATGGCTTGCATGGATTCCTCCAGACACACGCAAAGCCCATGCATGACTTCAGGCATCTCCGACATGTTTTCCCATGGTTTTGCGAAACATCCAGCAGACTTCTCATAGCAACTTACAGAGGATCATAAAAGCAAAATACTGCGGATGCTGGAAATCTGAAATAAAAACAAGAAATGGTGGAACCACTCAGCAGGTCTGGCAGCATCTGTGAAAAGAGAAGCAGAGTTAACGTTTTGGGTCAGTGACCCTTCTTCAGAAGAAAGTTCCAAAGGGTCACTGACCCGAAACGTTAACTTTGCTTCTCTTTTCACAGATGCTGCCAGACCTGCTGAGTGGTTCCACCATTTCTTGTTTTTATAACAGAGGATCATCATGAATGTGGGGCTGTGCTGGGGCTTCTTCCCCAGCACTCCTCCAATTGCCAGGGAACCCAGCTGGCACATGCTCCCTCAGCTGCTGGGACGTGTCTGTGCTGTGAACACCAGCTTGTACCGAGATTCTAATCATAACCCCCCTCGCAGACTGTGTGGATATATCTGCGCTGGTGGAGGTAGAAGAAGAGGCAGGCGACGGTGCACCCTCTGGGACATTGGCTTCATCTTCCTCCCTAGAAGAGGATTCTTGGGCCTCGCGGCTTTCTGTGACCCGGGTTTGGGCACCTGCAGTGGAGACACAATAAGAGGCACTTTAAGCATGTGCTTCAGATGAGTTCACACCATTTCCTTCAGTTTCATATGGCTGCAATAGCAGAGATGACACTTATTCTTTATGCCTTGTGGCTCCTGCCTCACAATCTCCGCTCACCCTGCCTCCCTCCACTCTCACAGCTGACAGGTGCTGGGAGCGGGAACAGTGGCTTCTGAACTTCACACCGCCTTTCAGCGGGTTCCAGCTTATTTTTAAAAACCTGCCAGAAAACCCTGAATCTGTCTGATGTTCGGAAACTGCAGTTCCCACTCCCAGCACCTGTCAGCTGTGAAACTGATATTGCAATTTTTGAAAGAACTGCCAATCACAATGCTGCTATGCTGAGCGTTCTGCTCTCTGCAACAGTCTGAGAGAGAGGACAGAGAGGGAGAGAGCGAGAGAGAGAGACAGAGAGAGTGAAAGGGGCTGAACAAAGCGAGGGGGGAGCAAAGACAGAGAGGACAGAGAGAGAGTGAGAGGGAGGGGGTAAAGAGAGATAGAGGGAGGCAGAGAGAGGGAGGGGGATTAGAATAAAGAGAGAGAAGATAGAGAGAGGGCAGCAGAGAGAGAGAGAGGGGAAGACAGGGGACGGGGGTCAGAGAGAAGGGGGAACAACACAGAGGGGGGAGCACAGAGAGGGGAGAACACTGACAAGGTGACACAGTGGGAGAGAGAGAAGGAGGAGGGAGAGAGCATGATCAAGATCACTCCTGACAGATGAACATCTATCCAGAATACTCAGCATCACTACAAGAAGTGTGCGGGCAAACACTGAGAACTTGGGGAAGCAAAAGAATGTCAGGTATCTCACTAAATCAGTGTCCAACTTCGTGATGAGAAAGTAAGTAAATAATTTAGTCTTCTCATTCAAGGCTTCTTGGCAATGCATTTGTTTTTGTTTTGATGAATAGTAAGATTAACTTTATTACCTTTATCTTTCTGAAATTGTCTCACTGGCCCCTGATGTAAGACAAAATTTGTAATGTGCCGCCGAGCCGCCAACGCGAAAATGTTGGATGCCCTGAGCTAGAAGCACCATGAGAAGTGCAAGCTAGAGAATGTCATGGAGAATATAAATAGAATGTAAACGTAAATAAAGAGTTGATCTTTAGCCAGCCAGAGACTCCGAGACGTTTGTAAAGAACCGTATAAGTACACCACCAGCAACGTACAATATGGTGACAGCGATATCCAATATAGTGATCAGCGGCAGGTGCTGAGCAACTTGGTAAATGGTGAACACACCCAGAAGATTGGAGAAGTCTAACCTGGTCAGAGAAGCGCCAAACAACTGAAGATCTCTGGAGAGGCTGTGAAGAGCTCCAGAACTGCTTTGTAGATGATGAAAGGCACTGAGAGTCAGTGAGTCAGCCATGCAGGCATTCAGGCTGCACCAAAGAAGCGTGGTGGTCTGCGAGAACAAACAGGGTCCAGCAATTGGGTTGCGAGTCACAGTACCAAATGACGGTCAGGAAATGGGGCAAGAAACCTAGTCGAAAGGTATGTTATTAATAATGGCGCACTGGGCAGGTGAGAACGGAAAAGGTGGAAAACTAAAAACAGTCGATCCCTGGTGAGGGCCAGTCCGGAGTTGTTGTAAAATGTGCGGAACACCTAAAAAGAGGACAACCTCAGAAAGTGTGGGAACTCCTGGATAAGAGCAGGAAAAGTCAAAGTACTGCAAGAACACCTTCTTTAAGGAAAGGAAAATTTAAAATACGATGGGAATACCCAAAAGAGTTTAGCACAGGATGGATTCAAAATATAAAATGCCAGAAAGCTTCCAAAATTGAGAAGCGTCCAACCAGATTCAAAAGTGGACAACCTGGAGAAAAGATTTTTAAGATTCAGAATAGCTTCACAATTACCTCCTAAATCTAAAGGAGATCAAATAATTACTTTACTGTACTCCCTCGGTGAAATAGCTGATGATGTGATCGTGGACAAGGCTTTAATGAAGCTTTGGATAAATTTGAGGATGTTTTGTCAGCTTTTGATAATTATTTTCAGTTAAGAAGCCAAAAGATCATAGAAAGGATAAAGTTCAATAAAAGGATTCACAGCCAGGTGAATCAGTGGATGCTTTCATTAATGATGTGTATAGATTGACTGAATGATGTGAGCAAGGAGCACCTAATCTGAATTGATTAGAGACTTTATAGTTGTGGGACAAGCTGATAAATCTTTATCAGATCTCTTACAGTCAAAAGAGGACATCAGTCTGGAGAAAGCGATTCAGATTGTGCAACAGGCAGAAGTCAGAAGACGAAATAGAGCCATCCTGCAAGCTGAAGAGAAGCCTTGGAATGGAAAGAATCTGACGATGGTACAGTTCCTCGAGCCCAAGAAGGGAAAAAACACTGTAGAGAAGAAGGTTCACACAGGTGAGAAGGTGCAAGACATCAGGAAACCCTGTCAGCACTGTGGATCCAGAGAGACCCACAGATGTGGGTCCTTAGAAGTGATAAGGTTAGTAGTACTAAAGTGTGTATTTTGTTTTTAAAAGAAGTGTAATTTATTAATAATTACTATGAATTATTAGTAATTTTTTTCATGTCGTAAGTAGTGATTTTTAGGGAATCAAGGTCCCTAGTGTAAATAATCTCAAATTTTTTGAGTAAATTAAGGGTAAGTCATGACAGGGCAGCTCCGCAATGTGGAGTGCTCCTCCTGTGCAATGTGGGAAGTCAGGGACACTTCAAGTGTCTAGGGTGAACACGTGTGCAGGAAGTGTCTCCACCTGCAGCTCCTCACAATCTGCGTTTCCGATCTAGAGCGGCGGCTGGTGACACTGTGGAGCATCCGTGAGGCTGAGATCATCGTGGATAGCACGTACAGGGAGGTGGTCATACCGCAGGTAAAGACTGCTCAGAGAGAAAGGAAATGGGTGACCACCAGGCAAAGTAGAAGAACTAGGCAGGTAGTGCAGGAGTCCGCTGGGTCTATCTCCCTCTCTAACAGATATTCCGTTTTGAAATCTGTTGGGGAAGATAGCATCTCAGGGGAATGCAGCAAGAGCCAAGTCTGTGGCACTGTGGGTGGCTCAGCTGCACAGGAGGGGAGTAAAAGGAGTGGCAGGGCTATAGTGATATGGGATTCTATCGTAAGGGGTACAGATAGTTGTTTCTGCAGCCACAAACATAACTCCAGGATGTATGTTGCCTCCCTGGTGCTAGGGTCAAGGATGTCACAGAGCGGCTGCAGGACATTCTGAAAGGCGAGGGTGAACAGTCAGAGGTCGTGGTTCACATTGGTACCAATGACATGGATAGAAAGAGGGATGAGGTCCTGCAACAAGTATTTAGGGAGCTAGGTAGCAGATTAAATAGCAGGACCTCAACAGTTGTAATGTCTGGATTACTCCTGGTGCCACGTGCTAGTGAGTATAAGAACGGGAGGATAGAGCAGATGAATGCATGGATGAAGACATGGTGCAGGAGGGAGGGCTTTAGTTTCCTGGATCACTGGATCTGTTTCTGGTGAAGGTGCCACAGACTTGGCTCTTGTTGCATTCCTCTGAGTGTCAGTGGGGGAACATTTCAGGAATAGTGACCATAACTCTGTAAGATTTAAGGCAGTTATGGACAAGGACAAAATGGACCGGAAATAAAGATACTGAATTGGGGGATGGCTGATTTCAATATGATGAAACGGGATCCGGCCAAAGTGGACTAGGAGTAGCTACTTGCAGAAGGTCTACATCAGACCAGTGTGAGTCATTCAAAAAAGGAAATAGCGAGCGTTGAGGGCCAACATGTTCCTGTAAAAGTGAAGGGTAGGACAAACAAGTCCAGGGAACACTGGATGTCAAGGGATATCGGGGATTGGATAAGGCCAAAAAAGGAGGCTTTTTTCAGATTCAGGGGGCTGAAAACAGTGGAGACCCTAGAGGAGTATAGAAAGTGCAGGGGGGTACTTAAAAAAGTAATAGGACAGTGAAGAGGGGGAATGAAAAAACACTGGAGGGCAAGATAAAGGAAAATCCTAAAGCATTTTATAAGTATATTAAGGGCAAGAGGATAACCAGGGAAAGAGTAGGGCCCATTCGGGACCAAAGTGGCAATCTGTGTGTGGAGCCGGAGGATGTAGGTGAGGTTTTAAGTGATTACTTTTCATCTGTGTTCACTATGGAGAAGGACGATGTCGGTGTGGAGATATATATAGAGATATATTCGAATAAATTAGCATTGAAAGGGAGGAGGTATTAACTGTTTTAGCGGGCATAAAAGTGGATAAATCCTCAGGCTCAGATGAGATGTCTTCCAGGCTGTTATGTGAGGCAAGGGAGGATATAGCAGGGGCTCTGACACAAATTTTCAAATCCTCTCTGGCCACAGGAGAGGTGGCAGAGGACTGGAGGACAACGAATGTGGTACCATTATTCAAGAAGAGTAGCAGAGATAAACCAGGTAATTACAGGCCTATGAGTCTAACATCAGTGGTTGGGAAACTATTGGAAAAATTCTGAGGGATAGGATTAATCTCCACTTGGAGAGGCAGGGATTGATCAAGGATATTCAGCAGGGCTTTGTCAGGGAGAGATCATGTCTAACAAACTTGATTGAATTTTTCAAGGAGGTGACTAGGTGTGTAGATGAGGGTAAAGCAATTAATGTAGTCTACATGGACTTCAGTAAGGCTTTTGATAAGGTCCCACATGTGAGATTGGTTAAGAAGGTAAGAGCCCATGGGTTCCAGGACAATTTGGCAGATTGAATCCAAACTTGGCTTAGTGGCAGGAGGCAGAGTGTGATGGTCGAGGGTTGTTTATGCGATTGGAAGCCTGTGGCCAGTGGTGTACCGAAGGGATCAGTGCTGGGACCCTTGTTGTTTGTAATGTATATTAATGATTTAGACATGAATAGAGGAGGTATGATAGGTAAGTTCACAGATGACACAAAAATTGTTGGTGTCGTAAATAGTGAGGAGGAAAGCCTTAGATTACAGGACAATATAGATGGGCTGGTAAGATGGGCAGAGCAGTGGCAAATGGAATTTAATCCTGAGAAGTGTGAGGTGATGCATTTTGGGAGGACTAATAAGGCAAGGGAATATGCAATGGGTGGTTGGACCCTCGGAAGTACAGAGGGTCAGATGGACCTTGGTGTACTTGTCCATAGATCACTAGCAGCAGTACAAGCACATAAGGTGGTTAGAAAGGCATATGGGATACTTGCCTTTATTAGCCAAGGCATACAATATAAGAGCAGGGAGGTTGTGATGGAGCTGTATAGAACGCTAGTTAGGCCACAGCTGGAGTACTGTGTACAATTCTGGTCGCCACACTATAGGAAGGATGTGATTGCACTGGAGAGGGTGCAGAGGAGATTCACCAGGATGTTGCCTGGGCTGGAGCAGTTCAGCTATGAAGAGAGACTGGATAGGCTAGGGTTGTTCTCCTTAGAGCAGAGAAGGCTGAGGGGGGAACTGATTGAGGAATGCAAAATTATGAGGCTCATAGATAGGGTAGATAAGAAGAAAATTTTTCCCTAAGCGGAGATGTCAATAACCAGGGGGCATAAATTTAAGGAAAGGAACAGGAGGTTTAGAGGGAATTTAAGGAAAAACATTTTAACCCAGAGGGTGGTTGGAATCTGGAACACACTGCCTGAAGGTGTGTAAAAAAGCCTAACGTTCACAATACTTGACAAGAACAGCGCCTTTTGGCAACGTCCATTGGACGAAAAATCAAACCTGCTTACAACATTCATCACACCAATCAGAAGAAGTTACATCAATCCTTACCATTCGGTATAACATCAGCACCAGAAATCTTCCAAATGACCATGTCTAATATTCTACAAGGTCTAAAATGGGCGATTTGTCACATGGACGATATCTTGGTCCACAGCGAATCAGAGAGTCAAAGAACAAAGAACAGTACAGCACAGGAACAGGCCATTCGGCCCTCCAAGCCTGCGCCGATCTTGATGCCTGTCTAAACTAAAACCTTCTGCACTTCCGGGGTCCGTATCCCTCTATTCCCATCCTATTCATGTATTTGTCAAGATGCCCCTAAAACGTCGCTCTCGTACCTGCTTCCACCACATCCCCCAGCAGCATGTTCCAGGCACTCACCATCCTCTGTGTAAAAATCCTGCCTCGCACTTCCCCTCTAAACTTTGCCCCTCGCACCTTAAACCTATGTCCCCTAGTAACTGACTCTTCCACCCTGGGAAAAAGCTTCTGACTATCCACTCTGTCCATGCCACTCATAACTTTGTAAACCTCTATCAGGTCACCCCTCCACCTCCGTTCCAGTGAAAACAATCCGAATTTATCTAACCTCTCCTCATAGCTAAGACCAGGCAACATCCTGGTAAACCTCTTCTGTACCCTCTCCAAAGCCTCCACATCCTTCTGATAGTGTGGTGACCAGAATTGTACGCAACATTCCGAATAGTCAAAGCAGTTCTACATTGTCTTCAAGAAGAAGGTGTAAGATTTGATAACATCGGGGTGTTTGTTACCCCCTTCTAAGGTGGGTACAGACTTGGCAGCACAACAGCTTTTTATGAATCAACTTTATTGAGATTAAGGTGAGGACAAGTCTGTTAAGTTCACAGATAAACCATAGTCACAAACTCAGGCAGTAATTAACAGTCTAACACAGATACTACCCGTATTAGAGACTGGACGGCAGAGCACACGACTATTTCTCTTGCAGCTTTAGGTCCTCAAGCTTTTGGTTCTCTTTCTCTCTTTCACAGTTTCTCTTGGTTGTTGTTCAAACTTCTCTGCTGTGCAGTAGCAAAGTCAGGATTCAATTTATCCTGGCAGCTTTACAGTTAACCCTCCCCTCTTCCAATCAGTGATTAATCTTGTATTAAAGGATGCATTCCAGAAACAAACAAGGATCGTTCTGTGATGTTTGCTAACCTTTCTGATTTACACAAGTCGTACACAACAAGGGGTCTTTGTCTTGACTGCTTTTATCTCAATGCTTTTATTTTTCGACGATGCCTTATCTCACTACGAGACAAATCTACACAGAAGCTGTCTTCACTGTCTGTTCCCATGGTCTAATACTTTAACTGCAAGTAAACATTTTAAAACGTGATATAATCTCCCAGAATCCCTCTACCTTGACATCTTGTCTATACTGAGCCATATTTCCTAAGTTTTTCCACTTTATCATACTACAAAGAAGGGTTTTGAAAAAAGCTAAATGCTAGTTTATGATAATAAGGCATTTGTAAATTTATAATTGCTAGACTTTAACAATTAGTACTCTGGTTAGTAGCTTGCAGTGACCTAATAATCTTACAAAGGTGATAAGTTTGATAGGCCTCAGTGATGCTGGGGACCTCAGGAGGAGGCTGAGATAGATCATCCACTTTGGTACTTCTGGCTGAAGATGGTTGCAAATGATTCAGCCTGTCTCTTGCACTGATGTGCTGGGCTCCCCTATAATTGAGTTTGGGGGTGTTTGTGGAGCATCCTCCTCTGTTACATTGCTAATGGTCTACCACCATTCAAAAATGGATGTGGCAGGACTGCAGAGCTTTGATCTGGTTTGGTCATTGTGGGATCACTTTGCTCTGTCTATTGTATGCTGCTTCTGCTGTTTGGCGTGCATGTAGTGCTGTGTTGTAGCTTCACCGGGTTTACATCTCATTTTTAGGTATACCTGGAGCTGCACCAGGCATGCTCTCCTGCACTCCTCATTGAACCAGGGTTGATCACCTGGCTTGGTGATAATAGTAGAGTGAGTGATATGGTGGGTCATGAGGTTACAAATTGTGGCTGCATGCAATGCTGCTAATGCTGATGGTCCGCAGCACCTCATGGATCCCCAGTTTTGAGCTGCTAGATCTGTTCTGAATCTATCCCATTTTGTACAGTGGTAATGTCACACCACACCATGGACGGTCTCCTCAATGTGAAGTCAGGTCGTCATCTTCACAAGGGCTGTGTGGCGGTCACTCCTACCAATACTGTCATGTACAAATGCACCAGCAACAGGTAGATTGGTGAGGGCGAGGTGTAGCAGTTTTTTTACCTCTTTTTGGTTCCCTCACCATGAGCCACAGGCCCACTCTGGCAGCTATGTCCTTCAGGACTCGGCTAGCAGGGGCACGACTGTGTAACTCTTGGTGATGGGCATTGAAGTCCCCACCCAGAGTACATTCAGTGCCTTGCCAACCTCAGTGCTTCTTCCAAGTGGTGTTCAGCATGGAGAAGTACGGATTCATCAGCTGAGAGGGGGCTGATGGTGGTAATCAGCAGGAGGTTTCCTTGCCCATGTTGGATTTGATGCCCTGAGACTTTGTGGGGTCTGGAGTGAATGTTGAGGACTCCCAGAGCCACTCCCTCTTGACTTTATACCACTGTGCCAGCATCTCTGGTGGGACAGGACAAACCCAGGGATGGGGATGGAGGTGTCTGGGACGTTGGCTACATGGTATAATTTGGTGAGTATGACTATGTCAGGCTGTTGCTTAATTAATCTGGTGTGGGACAGGAGTCACATATAGGCATGACCAGGTAAGGACAGATTTTCTTCCTCAAATGGCATTAGTGAACCAGATAGGTTTTTACGACAATCCAGTAGTTTCATGGTCACCATTACTAAGAATAGTTTTTAATTCCAGATTTGTTAATTAACTGAATTTAAATTCCACCAGCTGCTATGGTGGGATTTGAACTCATGTCCCCAGAGCATTAGTTGGGACCTCTGTGTGACTAGACCAGTAACATTACCACTATGCCACCATCTCATCGTTAGTCTTCTGTGGTCTTGAGTTATGTAAATCCAGCAATGTCTCATGTTTTATAATTCTCATCATTGTTTCAAAAGCTTTCCTTGGCCATGTCCCTCCCCGTCTCTGTAACGTCCACCAACTCTATAACCCTCTGAGATCTCCACATTCCTCCAAATCTGACCTCATATATTCTCCATTTTCATCATCCCATCATTGGTGGCCGTGCCTTCAGCTACGAGGGTCCTGAGCTGGAAATTCCCTCCCTAAACCTCTCTGCCTCTCCGCCTCTATTTCCTCTTTTAAGATGCTCCCAAAAACCTACATCTTTGACTCAGCTTTTGAGTCACCTGTCCTAATATTCTCCTTTTGTGGCGTGATAATGCTCCTGTGAAAAGCCTGGGGATATTATACTCTGTCAAAGGTGCTATATAAACATAAGTAGTTCTTGTTGTCATTGACTTTCCCCAAACACTCGCAGATTCAGTCTGACTGCTGCCTGGGAGAGAGTCTCAGATATACCATTCAACATCCTCTGAAGACACATTAGAACTGAAGACATTAAAAATATCCAGAACTAAGGGTGTTATTTAAAAATAAGGGGTCACCCATTTAAGGCAGAGACGAGGAGAAATTTTTCTCTTGGAGGATTGTGAGTCTTTGGAGCTCTCTTCCTCAAAAGGCGGTGGAAGCAGAGTCTTTGAATATTTTTAAGGCAGAGGTCGATAGATTTTTGATAAGCAAGGGGGTGAAAGGTTATTGGGGGTAGGCAGGAATGTGAAGTTGAGGTTACAATCAGATCAGCCATGACCTTATTGAATGGTGGGGCAGGATCGAGGGGCCAAGTGGTCGGCTCCTGCTCCTAATTCATATGTTCATATGAATGGTGTGCCAGTGAAAACTGATTCCAGCTATTGGGCAACCCCAATTGTAATAGTGCCCAAGTGTGTGTTTTCAGCATTTTTGTTTCTGTCGTTTCAACTACCTTTATCACAAGCTGCCGCATGAATATTAACTGTCCTTCCTCTGGAAACTGTAAATGAAATTATTTTTAACCTTACCCATTTTTCCCAGCCATCATGTATAGCAGCAAATCACATTCACACGAATGCAACCGTTGTAAGTGGCAGGGAATGTAGTGGGAACTGGATTCTTTAACTACATTGTCCATCTTCTCAATTGTTTGCAAGACTGACCAGAGTCAAAGATTCATGATTTCTTTTAAATGATTGAGGTGTCTAGAATGTGTTGTGCCAGGTTTGTTTTTTTTTTTCCTTTGAATAATCTGGTTTCATAAGAGGTGGGGCTGGTGGGGGGGGGGGATTCATTTTGGAAAGGTTCAGGATTAACTTACTTTTCTAATACAAGAAGGTGAAATTAATAAACATTCAGAAGAACTTGATAGATAAAAGGGAGTAAGTGGTGTAACTTAGGAGTCATTGTTGAATCCATATTTGTTTTTGATATATGTATAAATGACACAGAGCATAATCTTGAAACTTCCTGATGACACAAAGGTCGGGGGCTCAGCAAACAGCAAGGAACATTGCAGTGATGCAGTGGTGAGCACCGCAGCCTCAGTTACAGCGGGTTCGGTTCTGGGTACTGCCTGTGCGGAGCTTGCAAGTTCTCCCTGTGACCGTGTGGGTTTCCGCCAGGTGTTCTGGTTTCCTCCCACAACCAAAGACTTGCAGGTTTATAGGTAAATTGGCCATTGTAAATTGCCATAGTGGTGGTAGGAGAATGGTGGGGATGTGGTAGGGAATATGGGATTAATGTAAGATTAGTATAAATGGGTGGTTGTTGGTCGACACAGACTCGGTGGGCCGAAGGTATTGTTTCAGTGCTGTATCTCTCGAAGACCCTTCAGGATCTTATATTTTTCAATCTAGTCGCTTCTTATTCTTCTAAACTCCAGCTGATACAAACCTGGTCAAATTTAAGTGAATTGCCTGTTTAAAAGGCCTAATTACCTTCCCGCCACATGTAAACGTGAGGTCCTCCCGCCGTGCTGGACACCTTGCGGAATATCCAGTATCGATGTGAAGTCATCATACTCCCATCCTGATATTCCGACCCCTCCCACCTCCCAGCCCACCTCCAATGGGCCGGAAAAAATCAGCCCAATATCTTGCTCCCCGACCCACACCTCAAGATGAAGTCTTAATGGGAGCTCAATCACTGTAAACAAATGAGACTGAATGTAATGATAGCTGGTGCATGAAGTTCAGCCCAGTCACACCTCCAGTATTGTATCCATTCACCATGAACTCCATGGGTAATAACACAATTAACATTTATTACCTAATAATTTACATCTAATTCAAAAATATATATATTTACAAAAGGAAACGTGAAAGATGATTGATGAGGCTGTTGAGCTGAGTGGATCATCAACGTGAGATCCTTAAACAGCAGAGTTTCTCTATCCATGTTCTCCTGCGGGAAGTTTTCTGTGTAAGGACAGCTGATAAGAAAGCCGCATTTCCTCGGAGACGTGGCACCATCTCCTGGAAGGACATGCAGCATTTTATATATGAGTCAATCCTCCTGGGAAAATCTTTGATCAACTGTGAGGAAAAGATGTTTAAAAATCCCTCATACTTCAGGCTGCCTTCCCAGGAAAACTCCTGAATTATTGCAGAAACCTTCTGCGAGTCCATGAAAGGGGCGATTGAGCACAATGTGGAGAAACAGGCCCTGCAGACATCCTCACTCTCTTCATCGAGGTGCAGTAACAAACTGACCAGGTTGAGGTGGATCTCTTCCTTAAATGAAGCCCTCAAAGGTTCATATCCACATTTGGCCAAAGACCCAAAGACGGTAAATGCAGCAGCACGAACCTGGGCAGATTTCCCTTCAAAGAAACGGCGGATTCCTTTTGCAATGGCAGTACAGAATGGTCCGACAACGTTGACACCGAGCTGGTCCAAGAGCTTAGAGAGGGTTGATGTCACTTCAATCATGAACACCTCCTCGTGGTATTCCTCACTCTGCAGTATGGTAGTCATTGTTGTCAACAGGTCTGCAGAGTGTCTCTCCATCACACCAATCGGAATATTGCCCAGTCCTCTAGCACACAGCACCCTGATAGCCAGACTAGAATGAAATAGGCACCTGATCAAATGATTCACCAGGATGTTAGTAAGATCCACGTTGGAGATGAATGAACATTTTGAAAGTTCGGTGAAGAAGGCAGCCACAGTGACTCCCTGACCCTCCTGTGTAGTTGACAGGAAAGGTGCAAGATCCATCACAATCTCCAACAACTGGTGCTGACTGAATAAGCCCATGGCTTCAGCGAGCAGAGCAATCCCCTTGTTGTAGGTGTTCGGCTCCTGCATGAGATCCCAGCCACCCTTCTCCTGGATGGAAATTACAATCGGTTCATTCTGCGCTCGATTCAACATGGTCTTCAGGGTCTCCACAGAGGACAGGTATTGGTCTTGGCTTTCGCACGATGGTGTCTGCAGTTGGTTTTCTGTCTGCCTTAATTCACAGATACAGGGACTCAGATGAACTAAGAGAGCAGAGAACAAGCCAGAATATAAGGTGTTTACAGCCTCTGCAGACTCCAGCTGGGAGACGATCTCATACACAGCAGTTATAACAGCCAGGGGATCAGGGCTGTCATCCTCTGCCACTGAATGGCTCCTTTCATTCAATGGCACGGATGTGTTCATCTCTTGGATGAGTTGTTTTAAGGTGGGAATAGTCAGCTGAGTTTTCTTTGCTATTAATCTCCAGATGGACTTGGTGCCCTCGTCCACAGGTCCAGGGAACCGGAGGAGACAACGCACAACGGCTGGCAGCTGCTGGGACGTGAGGAGGGTGAAGGTGTCGACAACTATGAATCTCACTTGCTCTTGGGTGATTGTCTGCATTTGCTGGTGCAGCGCCTCGAGGGTCTCTGAGAGATGATCTTGCAGCTCAGGGCCACGTCTCTCGACAATGCTTCTCATGATAACAGCAGCTATGTTGGAACAGATGGGGTGATGGTCAACAAGGCCTTGGAAAAGTGTAAGGAGCAGGTTTCCTAGCTGGTCCTGGGGCAAGTGTTTGGAAATGAGCTGTGCCAGCTCGCTGCATCCTTGAAAGAGGACGGAGCTGTCCGTGCTCGCCAATCGTTGGCCGATAGTTTTCAGAATTTCCCCCTGCTCATTTTGCTCTTCTCCACTCAAACCTTGGTAACAGGCCTGGAACTTCAGTAGAATGTGTAAACTGTCCATGGCCCCCTGCCGCACGGCGAGAACGGGATCAGCACATCGTGGCAGCAGACGACCAACTACAGACCCCGAGACAATCGGTGCTATTATATTTCCAGTGTTGAGTGCCTGCAAATAACATTTCAGCAGCTCCAAGGTCGTGTCTACTGTTGTCTCCCTTTCACAATCCCTTGGTGATATTTTCCATTTCTTTACAGGATTGTCCACAGTCTGGTGACTCTCAGCATTGAGCTCCTGCCAGTAGAAAGCCAGCAGTTTCAAGGTGGTGTCTACTGCTCTCTCCCTTTCACAATCACTTGGTGATGTTACCCAGTGATCTACAAGCTTGTACACGGACTGGAAACCCTGAGGGGACAGGTTCTGAAGTAAAACCTGTTTCAGGAGCCTGTGTAGAGCAGCCATACTTTCACTGTGAAGTGTCTCTCCCCCTTCTGGAGTCACAGGTGTACCATCCTGGTCCTGGCTGGAGACCACAGGAACCAAAGTGAAAATACTCCTCAAGCAAATGTCAAGTAACTGACAGTTTTCAGCTTCAGTTAATCTTGGGTTGACTTGGAGTAGATGCAGGCAAGCATTCATTGCTGAGAGTTGAATAGGGATTTGTAGCAATCCTGTTGGCTCTGCCCCAATCAGTTGTTGCATGTATTTCAGTAACTCCCTTTTCCTGCTGAAATTCAGGGGCACTGTGTGGCTACTGGACTGCATTGCTCTGGCCATCAGAGTCACTGATTTTATCAGGCTCAGTGTCAGTGTCAAGTCCTGGGATTCTTCTTTTAGCCGCTGTCCAAGTTGGCAGAGTTGGTCTCTTAGAAATGGAAAAATGTGGTCCTCGATTCGGGGTAAAACAAGGTCTGGTGGGGCATTGAGTGCCAGATACCCAAAGCAGAGAACCATTGTGCTTTGAGCATTGTCCACCCGAAGATCAGACTCTTCGTTTTGAATATGAAGGAAACTTCTGGTCTTCTGCAACAGGTTTAAATGACTGTAATCCACTAGTCTGCTGAAAGTGGCTTCAAAGTGAGTGATAGAACAGAAACCAATTCCAACAGCCACACCCTCTCTCTCAAATGTTTCCTCGTGCTGAGCACTCTGCAGCATTTGTTGTATCTCCTTCTTCATGTCTGTGCTCTTTGTGTGCTGCAGCACCATCCCAAGACATTTGAATAGAAAGCCCTTCTGCTGTGGATAACTATGGGAGATTGTGATCTGTTGGTTTATGTCATCTCTCAACTGGCAGGTCCATCGCTCGTCATCAATTGCTTCCAGAGATTCAGACAAGAAGAGGATCAATTTCTCCTCCCATTCTTGCTGGGGCAAGCTTTTCTCTGAACTCTGCATCAAATCCTGAACGAGCAATGGAATCTTCTCTTCCCATACCTTCACTGTTGCTGGGTGGATATTGCAACTCATGACCTGAAGTAACCTCAGTACGGCAGAACCACGGCCTTCTCCCTCATGGGGAAAACAAGCTATAAGTAGAAGCCGAGTCAGCAGTGCCTGAGGTCTGGGCAGATTTCCTTTCTCTTTATAAATCAAGAAATAATTCTCATCTCCAGATTGCAGCTTCTTCTTTGCTAGTTGTATTAAGCAGTGAGAGAGAATTTTTAGCCCTTTGCTGTATTGAGTCAAGGTCATGAATTGTAGCAGGAAGGGCCAGAGTATATCCTCCATACTCTCCAGAGCTGTCAGGGTAAACAACATGGTTTCACACTGTGCACTCAAATCCTCATGGGTAACCAGATCAACATCATTGTCCAATGGGATTCGGTTCCTGGAGTCTGTGGAGAGAACATGCTGCTCGATGATAAACTGCACCATTGTTCTTCCTCCCTCTAGATCGAGGAACCCTTCATAGGCCATGGCACCGATTGTCTCCACAATCAGCTTCTTTATGTTGTCGTTGTTGTTGTTGCCTCGAAGTGCTGATTTCAAACCAGCCACAATCTGGACCTTCCTGCTCTCCAACTGTGAAGGAACAACCCTGATAAGGTGCTTGAGGACAGTTAGTGTTCCCTGTCTATTTTGTGGATTGTTGGTCTCCAGCTGGGGGAGAAGAAATTCCATGAGTGAGTTGACATGATCCTGGGCGAGAACGGTGAAGCAGCCAAGGATCTGATTGTGATTCTCTGCAACAAGCCACTTATCACAATCCACTGGAACACAAAGCTCTTCATGCAAGTTACTAAGTAGAGCCTCCATCTGTGTTCTCAAACTTTGACTTCGAATACTGATGGCAGTAACTATGATATGGGACAGGCTACGGGTGATTGCAAGGTGTTCAGACTGAATTCGATACAGAGCCAGGATTCCAGGAATTAATCTTGGCAGTTCGATCTCTAGGCTGTCTTTGGGCATCAAAGCTGTGGTGTAGCCCAGAGCCTCCACTATTACGATATTTATTGGAGACTCCTCCTTCTCAAGCCACTTATTGAAGAGCAGGTCAAAGGCAGTGTTCATTTCATTGGCGAAGGATTCTATTGTCACCGTTGGCTGTGGCTGTGTCTCTACATTATCCTCATACAGCAGGATGTTCTTGCTAAAAGCCCCCAGTGCTGCGGCAGACACTGATTTATTGTAATCAGATGTTACTTCCATCATTACAGGAATCATGATCTCTAGAATGGACTTCATGAAAGGGACCATCCCATGGACATGGACTGTTGACAGCCTTATCAATGCTTTTACCATATACACATGGGATGGATACCCTTTCTTCATATCCTCCAGTGTAACAGCCAGCACTTCATCTAAATACCTTAATCCAATGGTCACCATGAGGTTACATGCAGCTTCCCTGCTTTGCTGATGTGCCTCGATTAATGTTGTCATTCTCATGGAAGCTGAAGTGATGAGAGACTCGGCCACGGATGGTGTAATGAGGCTGAGATTGTCTTTGACAATCATCTCCATGGTATTGAGAATGATAGTCATCTGGTCATCCGGGAGTGAGACACGTTGCCGGAGGTAGTAACGGCAAGTGAGGAGGATATATTCTGGCCACTGCTGGCCCAGTCTATATATGGTATGTGATATCTCCTGTCGAATGAGGTCATCATCATCGATCAGTCTCTTTAAGAGAGCCATTAAGAAGGAGCTAATTTTGCTACTTGCTGTTGGGAACATTTTTGTGATCACAGTATATTCTTCACTTTGTAATCTCACTATAAAAAGAGGATAAAGACAGAAGAAAATGTCATTTCATCCATTAACTTTAGCTCTAGAAAATCAGCTCCCCAGCCCAGCTACCGCCTCTATGGTGAACTCCTCAAATGTCATGAACTCATCCCCTTACCTGGTGAATCATTCCAAATATAGATCACCCTTTGAGGAAGAATATTTCCACCACCCTCTCAACCATTTTCACTATCTTTTCTGTAGATGTTATAAGCTGGTTTATTTAGTTCCCTGTCCTGACCGTCTTGCAGCCATGTCTTTCCTGAACACTTTGTAGTTAGGAATATTAAGTTCCCAATCCTCACATTCTTTGAGCCAGGGCCATTACATCATAATCCGATGTGGAGTCTTGTGCCAGCATCTCAGCAAGTTTATTTACCAAACACAGTGCATTTAAATACATGTACTTCAAATAATCTTAGACTGTTTTACATTTGCCCCTGTCTTCAGTAGATGGCACGACTGGAATATGGGGTTGATGTGTGAGATTGGAGATGATGTGTGATGGGGAATGTGGTGTGTCTGAGAGTACAGGAGTGATGTGTGAGATTGGAGGTGATGGGTGATGGGGAATGTGGTGTGTCTGAGAGTTCAGGAGTGATGTGTGAGATTGGAGATGATGTGTGATGTGGAATGTGGTGTGTCTGAGAGTACGGGAGTGATGTGTGAGATTGGAGATGATGTGCGATGGGGAATGTGGTGTATCTGAGAGTACAGGAGTGATGTGTGAGATTAGAGATGATGTGTGATGGGGAATGTGGTGTGTCTGAGAGTACAGGAGTGATGTGTGAGATTGGAGATGATGTGTGATGGGGAATGTGGTGTGTCTGAGAGTACAGGAGTGATGTGTGAGATTGGAGATGATGTGTGATGGGGAATGTGGTGTGTCTGAGAGTACAGGAGTGATGTGTGAGATTGGAGATGATGTGTGATGGGGAATGTGGTGTGTCTGAGTACACGGGAGTGAAGTGTGAGATTGGAGATGATGTGCGATGGGGAATGTGGTGTATCTGAGAGTACAGGAGTGATGTGTGAGATTAGAGATGATGTGTGATGGGGAATGTGGTGTGTCTGAGAGTACAGGAGTGATGTGTGAGATTGGAGATGATGTGTGATGGGGAATGTGGTGTGTCTGAGAGTACAGGAGTGATGTGTGAGATTGGAGATGATGTGTGATGGGGAATGTGGTGTGTCTGAGAGTACAGGAGTGATGTGTGAGATTGGAGATGATGTGCGATGGGGAATGTGGTGTGTCTGAGAGTACAGGAGTGATGTGTGAGATTGGAGATGTTGTGCAATGGGGAATGTGGTGTGTCTGAGAGAACTGGAGTGATGTGTGAGATTGGAGATGATGTGTGATGGTGAATGTGGTGTGTCTGAGAGTACAGGAGTGATGTGTGAGATTGGAGATGATGTGTGATGGGGAATGTGGTGTGTCTGAGAGTACAGGAGTGATGTGTGAGATTGGAGATGATGTGTGATGGTGAATGTGGTGTGTCGTAGAGAACTGGAGTGATGTGCGAGATTGGAGATGATGTGTGATGTGGAATGTGGTGTGTCTGAGAGTAAAGGAATGATGTGTGAGATTGGAGATGATGTGTGATGGGGAATGTGGTGTGTCTGAGAGTACAGGAATGATGTGTGAGATTGGAGATGATGTGTGATGGGGAATGTGGTGTGTCTGAGAGTACAGGAGTGATGTGTGAGATTGGAGATGATGTGTGATGGTGAATGTGGTGTGTCTGAGAGTACAGGAGTGATGTGTGAGATTGGAGATGATGTGTGATGGTGAATGTGGTGTGTCTGAGAGTACAGGAGTGATGTGTGAGATTGGAGATGATGTGTGATGTGGAATGTGGTGTGTCTGAGAGTAAAGGAATGATGTGTGAGATTGGAGATGATGTGTGATGGGGAATGTGGTGTGTCTGAGAGTACAGGAGTGATGTGTGAGATTGGAGATGATGTGTGATGGTGAATGTGGTCTGTCTGAGAGTACAGGAGTGATGTGTGAGATTGGAGATGATGTGTGATGGGGAATGTGGTGTGTTTGAGAGTACAGGAGTGATGTGTGACATTGGAGATGATGTGTGATGGTGAATGTGGTGTGTCTGAGAGTACAGGAGTGATGTGTGAGATGGGAGATGATGTGTGATGGTGAATGTGGTCTGTCTGAGAGTACAGGAATGATGTGTGAGATTGGAGATGATGTGTGATGGTGAATGTGGTGTGTCTGAGAGTACAGGAGTGATGTGTGAGATTGGAGATGATGTGTGATGGGGAATGTGGTGTGCTTGAGAGTACAGGAGTGATGTGTGACATTGGAGATGATGTGTGATGGTGAATGTGGTGTGTCTGAGAGTACAGGAGTGATGTGTGAGATTGGAGATGATGTGTGATGGTGAATGTGGTCTGTCTGAGAGTACACGAGCGATGTGTGATTGCCCTAACCCACCAGTTTTTGTTGTGCGCCACTGATGTACCCAGAGGATATTGAGCCAAGTTGACCTGGTGTGTCACCTACAGTCAAGGTGGTGGATGATGCACATTCCATTGCAATTGTACACATGTTGCCTGCCCATCATCTTGCGATGTGGGAAGCCACTTTGTGCCTGTAAAACTGGGGCTACGTGGCCCAATTTCTAGGCCGCAATCTTCTAGAATAAACAGTTTAAATCTTTGATCTGATGGAATCCCCTGGGGTGCTGATCTCAGACACCCGTCTCCCCTGTGCTCCAGGATACTCCTGAAATAACAAAGCTATGTTAGAGCTGCAAGAAGCCAGAAGCGTCTCCCACTTCTTCCAACTTTGGTATTCACCAGTGCTTCCAGACTGTTAGCAGTGCTTTCACTTCCTCCCCATTGGCTACATATCCTCTTCAGTGCCTCTAGACTCCTCCCAGTGCCTCCAGACTTTCTCCAGAACCTCCACATGCTCCCTAGGGCCTCCAGACTCTCCCCAGGGTCTTGAGAGCCTCCACCATCCCTTTAAATTGTCTCCAGCCTGTGCAGAGTTGCTTTTTGCCCCACCTACTCACCCATCCATGAATCCGCAGAACCCACATCCTTACCAACACCATTTCTCTGTCAAATCATTTTGCCTCACAACATCCCTGAATGCCCGACCAAGTGTTCTGTTTCACTGGTAGATGTGAAACCTTCCTGCAGCCTGGTGCCTCCCTAATTGAACCCTGCACTTCTCATAAATGCTCTTGTTTCTTCATCCCACATTCCACCCTGAATTTCAATGGATATTTCTTTAATTGAAACTTTTACACATGGACCTTCCATTATTGTAGCCACATCCCTGTACAAATCCATTCTGAGTTCTTCCAATTTCTTATAGATGCCTTTTGATACATGGAGATTAGAGTGCTGATTCTCCCTGGTTTCTAATGACAGGAAGTAAGGTGGAGATGTGTAATTCTGGGTCAATGACCCATTTACGACAGTCTTGGATTACCAAGGGCTGCCCTAGGCCTGGACCTTGGACTGCAAGCGTTTCCATGGAAACAAAACAGAAAGAAGGCATTCCTGGCTCTTCAGCCCCAATTCCCTGTCCTTGTTTTATTTGCTGTAACTATTCCTGTTCAATCTGAAGCTAAATCTCACTCCAACAATTTCAATTCTTGGGGTAATTCTCAAACAGGAATTTCTTTGTTGGTTTACTCACAGCCTGAAGTCACCCTTTGTCTCCCTCGATGACTTTGCCCTGATATTGTAAAGAATGATGTGAATGATTCTATTCTGATGAATTTAAGCAGTGAAATTTGGAAACAAACAATTTTCGATCTCCACAGATTTGGATCAATTTAGAAACAGAATTCTACAAACAAATTGTTTCAATCTCCACAAAACCTGATGAACTTAAAAACTGAGTTGTATTAAGAAACGATCTGGATCTCCACAGATGCTGAAGACTTTGGTAAGCTTTAAACAAACTTTCTCCTTACTTCTCGAGAGCTTTTCAGCATCTGCACTTCAGCTCCTGGTGACAGCCACTTCCCTCTGGGTTGCCATGGTTTTCACTGTGATGTCATGTGACATAACCTCCTCCATTATAATGTGGAGGGATGATGCAGGTCCTGGCTTGAAAGCCCATATAAGGACTGCAGCTGTCTGAGTCTGGGTGGGGTTACGCACAGACCTGAGATAGACTGGGGGCAATTTTAATCTAAGCCGCTTGTTGGGAAACTGACGGGATCTGGTGTAATGCTGGTTTCACACCCCCCCAATCTCACTCTCCATTGAAGTCATCACTGGGAGCATAAAGACCAGTATAGAGCTGATGGGCCAAATGGCCTGTTTCTGTACTATACCTTCTGTGTAATTTGATTTAAATATTGATACATTTTCTCACATGCTGAACTCTGGAGTGGTTCATTTTGTGAAACTAATGAAGTGGAGGAGGGAATGGTGAACTGTCAGCACAAAGCTGACTAAAGAGGCATGAAGCTGATTACCCACAGTCAGCATGGTCAACTTATCACAAGAATGGACATTAGATCCTGATATTGTTTTGCATTTGTGACAGTAGTTGGTGTAATGAGGAATGTGAGAAAGTTGGCTGCAGATGAAATTCAAAAGGATTCACCTCCTTAATGGCAGGTGATCTTATACAGGGAGAAGGGATAATTTTCAGGAAATAGTTTCTCTCTTTCTACCTTTCAAATCCTTCACTTATTTAAACACCTCAAATAGATCACACCTTAATCTTTAATACTCAAGAGAAACAGGGTAAACATGGCTTTTCATGATTCTGTGTGCAATGATTTGACACCGGAATAAATAGGTGACATTTAGAATCATTGTCTAATAATATGTAGGAGTCCCAACCCAAACCCTTCACCTCGGCCACCACAAGGCGAGGCCCCTGATGTTAGGCCCCTGAGGTTAGGCCCTGGTTTGAAGAGTCTGAGTAATTCAGCACAAAGCTGCCAGTGTTTGACAGTGAATGTATTTTGTGATAATTGCTTTGTTCCTGTTAAGCACTAAGGAGGCCTGCATATTGTGCTGGGGTTTGATTTTGAACATCAGACATCAGTTACATTAGCACAACTGCTGCCTATTGTGAAGGCCTGAGATTGACAGTGCTTGATGGGGTCGACCATAACACACCTTTGGAAAGGCAGAAAGTTTCATTTCAGAGCCAGTTTTGTACCAGTGGGCAGTTTGTGAAACAGCAATGACAGATCTGTAATAAGATCCCAACAGCAATCAGCTGTGGCTCAGAAAGCTGTGGGTTCAAGTCACACTCCTGAAACCTGAGCGCATAATCTGACCGACACTTCATTGGAGTGCTGCAGTGTCAGTGGTGCATATTTTGAATGAGATATTAAATCAAGATTATCTCAAGTGGAGATATGGTACCAGGGGTGAAAGACTTCAATTAGTGGAGAGATTAGAGAAACTGGGGTTGTTTTCCTCAGAACAGAGAAGGTTAAGGGGAGATTTGATGTAGGTGTTGAAAATCTTCAAGGGTTTTGACAGAGTAAATATGGAGAAACTATTTCCAGTGACAGAGGCTCAATGACCAGAAGGCACAGATTTAAGGGAATTAGCAAAGGCCCCAGGTGGGACATGTGGAAACATGTTTTTGACCTAGCCAGTTGTTGTGATCTGAAAGGGTGATGGAAGCAGATTCAAAAATCAATTTCAAAAGGGAATTGGATAAATACCAGAAGCGGAAAATGTTGCAGGGCTGTGGGGAAAGAGCAGAGGAGTGGGATTAATTATAGACCCCTTTCAAAGAGCTGGTATACGTATGATGGGGTGAATGCTCTGCTTCTGTATTGTAACCAGGGCCTGGTGCCTCTCAAAATAGATCCCGCACCTCAAAAAAGCTCTTTGTTTCCTCGTCACACTCTCCACCCTGAATTCCAATGAATATTTCTTTAGCTGAAGCCCATTATATACGAACCTTCCACTACTGTACTCATGTCCCTGTGTACATTCTTCCAACAATGTCTGATGATACATGGAGATTAAAGAGCTGATTCTCCCTGGCTGCTAATGACAGTAAGTAAGGTGGAGACATTTAACACTGGGTCAATGACCCATTTCCATCCCTCCAGGATTACCTAGGGCTTCCCCTGGGCCTGGACCTCAGGCTGCAAACATATTTGCTGTGACTATTCCTGTTCAATATGAATGGAAATCTCACTGTTAAACCATTTCAATTCTTGGCGTATTTCTCAAACAGGAATTCCTTCTTTCATTTACTCACAGCCTGAAGTCACCCTTTGTCTCCCTCGATGACTTTGTCCTGATGATATGAAGAATTATCTGTCCAGTTCTAATTTGACAAATTTAATAACTGAATTCTGTAAACAGTTTTCGATCCCCACAGATTTGATTCAGTTTACAAATGGAATTCTTTAAACAAATTGTTTCGATTTCCACAGATCCTGATCAATTTAAAAACTGAGTTGTATTAAGAAACGATTTGGATCTCCACAGATGCTGAAGACTTTGGTAAGCTTTAAACAAACTTTCTCCTTACTTCTCGAGAGCTTTTCAGCATCTGCACTTCAGCTCCTGGTGACAGCCACTTCCCCCTGGGTTGCCATGGTTTTCACTGTGATGTCATGTGACATAACCACCTCCATTATAATGTGGAGGGATGATGCAGGTCCTGGCTTGAGAGCCCATATAAGGACTGCAGCTGTCTGAGTCTGGGTGGGGTTAAGCACAGACCCGAGATAGACTGGGGGCAATTTTAATCTAAGCCGGTGGTTGAGACACTAACGGGATCTGGTGTAATGCTGGTTTCACACCCCCCCCAATCTCACTCTCCATTGAAGTCATCATCTGGAGCATAAACACCAGAATAGAGCTGATGGGCCAAATGGCCTGTTTCTGTATAATACCTTCCAGGTAATTCTATTTAAATGTTGATTCATTTTCTCACAACCTAGACTCTGGAGTCGTCCATTTTGTGAAACTAATGAAGTGGAGGAGGGAATGGTGAACTGTGAGCACAAAGCTGGCTAAAGGGAAATTAAGCTGATTACCTCCAGTCAGCACGGTCAACTTATCTCAATAAAGGATGAAGAGAAACAATATAAAAGAAAGTTTACAAATCTAAAGAGGATGAAGGAAAAGAGAGACCTGGGAGTATATGTGCACAAATCAATGAAGGTTGCATGGCTGGTTGAGAAAGTCTTTGAAAAGGCATACGAGATCCTGGACTTTATGAATAGAGGCATAGAGTACAGAAACAAGGAGGTTAGGATGAACCTTTATAAAATTCTAGTTCACACTGAACTGGAGTGTTGTGTGCAGTTCTGGACATCGTACTTTGGGAAGGATATGAAGACTTTCGAGAGTGTGGAAAAAAGATTCACGAGAATGGTTCCAGGAATGACGGACATCAGTTACGTGTATAGATTGGGGGATCTTGGATTGTTCTCCTTAGAGAAGAGAAGGCTGAGAGGAAATTTGATGGTGGTATTCAAAATCATGAGGGTTATTAATTGTGTGGTTATATACAGGTGAAGGGAGTTAAATGCGGTTTTAGTGGAGTACTTAAAAGCAGACACTCACTGGAACTGGGAGAGGGTTTTGTGTTTAGAGCTGCACGTTTGTAATCCTTTTTTTCTGCACAATAAATGTGAAACTGAGTAAATATAGGCTCCAGCCTTATCCTTCTATAACAAGCTGAAGTTTGTTATAGAGTTGAAGTTTGAAAATTAGGAAATTCTTTTTGGTTAGAAAACTAAAGCCTCAAGTGCCATTGTGAAAAATATGGCAAAAAGCAAGTACAAATTGTCAGTGTATGATTACCCTCCGGTGTTGTCAGTGTCTGCACCATATGACCAATGGAAGAATGAAGTGAATACGTGGACACGGGTTACATCTCTACCGAAAAGGAAAGAAGGTATGGCCTTGGTGTTGTCACTTCCTACCAAAAGTAAAATCAGAAGTAAAGTGTTTTCTGAACTGAATTCTCGTCAGTTGGAATCTGTTGAAGGGTTGGATCTGCTGTGAGGATTTCTGGATGAAGTTTACAAGAAAGATGACCTATTGAGACATGGTCAGACTTTGATAGATTTTGGAAAACAGATGGTTATTCAATGGAGGAATACATCATGGACTGTAACAGACTGTATAAAAGATTGAGAAAATTCCATTTGGAGATCCCTGGTTCAGTGCTAGCTTTTAAATTGCTAGATTGTATTAGGGTGTCGCATATGGACATGTTCCTGGTTCTAACTGGGATTCAGTTCTTGGACAAAGACTCCCTATTTGACCAAATGTCTGTGGCCTTAAAATCATTCCTGAGAAAACAGTCATTTCCTGCAGTCCTGGTAGAACAAGCAGGGTATCCTGCGGTGACACAAAGAATGCAGGACTCAATGTTTACAAGATTTAGAAATAATCCAGGTACCGGAAGCAGGCCGAAGTACAATGGAAGAGTTAAAGACAGGAGGAATGAGGATGAAAGCACCTTTAGCAGCTCTGAATATTACAGTGGAAGACAGGGCTGGAACAGCACTCGTAGGTGAATGAATCCCAGGAGTGCCCAAGGAACAGTTAATAGGTGCTTCAGATGTGACTCAAAGTATCATTATGTAATGAACTGCCCAAAGCGGAGGGGCAGAGTCTTCGAAATAACACATGATGCAGAAAATTCTGGGGCAGAAGAGGAAGGTACTGATGGATCTGAAAGAATTGTACAAGTCACAAGGGGTTTTCGTCCTGTGATGATTGTGTTGTTTGTGGATTCGTTCAACTGTGCAGTACTGGACAGTGCTTGTACATCTATGATATGTGCAGCTGATTGGTTACAGTGTTATCTGGATTCACTCAGTAGTAAGGATCGACACAAGGTTAAGGAATATAAAAGTACCACCAGCTTTCGGTTTGGTGATGACAAGACATTGAAGTCACTGAAGAGAGTAGTAATCCCATATAAAATAACTGGGGTAAGCCACTTTATCAGTACTGATGTAGTCTCTTGAGTAAGCCTTCAATGAAAAAGGCACAGATGAAACTTGATATCGAACATGATAAGGCAATTGTTTTTGGGAAGCCAGTGAATTTGCAATTTACCCAGTCAGGTCATTATTGTATCCCCTTAACAAAACCTGATACTTCTAGTCAGTGTGTTGGAGAAGTACTGATGTCATCAGGTGTTATGAATCAGAAGATAAAAGGCAAATTGTCTGAAAGTTGCACAGGCAATTAGCTCACCCTTCTTGTCAGAGATTAAAACCCCTACTAAAAGATGCAGGTGTGATTGATGGAGAGTATACGATGATAATAGAAGAGATTAGTGAAAAGTGTGAGATCTGTAAAATGAATGGGAGTTCACCATTACGTCCTATTGTCAGCCTTCCATTGGCACGTGACTTTTACAAAGTAGTTACCATGGATTTAAAGGTATGGGACAAAGACAAGAGTATTTTCATTCTGCATTTTATAGACCGAGCAACTAGATTTACTCTTTCTACAATAATAAATAGTCAGGACAAAAGGGTGGTTATAGACAAAATTATGGAGAAATGGACAGGGACTGGGCTTGGAGCACCAGCTAAGTTTCTGAGTGATAATAGAGGGGAATTTGCCAATGATGAGTTCAGGGATATGTGTGAAAACATGAACATTATGGTTATGAATACTGCAGCTGAAAGTCCTTTCAGCAATGGGCTTTGTGAAAGGAATCACGCAGTGGTGAATGAACATACGAACATACGAATCAGGAGCAGGAGTAGACCAGTCGACCCCTCGAGCCTGCTTCGTCATTCAATAAGTTCACGTCTGAACTGATTACTCCACATTTCCACATACCCCTGATATCCTTTCACCCCCTTGCTTATCAAGAATCTATCTACCTCGGCCTTCAAAATATTCAAACACTCTGCTTCCACCGCCTTTTGAGGAAAAGAATTCCAAAGACTCATGATTCTCTGCGAGAAAAATTTCTCCTCATCTCCGTCTTGAATGGGCGATCCATTATTTGTAAACAGCAACCCCTAGTTCGAGATATTCCCACAAGGAGAAACATCCTTTCCACATCCACCCTGTCAAGACCCCCTCAGGATCTTTTATGTTTCAATCAAGTTGCCTCTAACTCTTCAAATTCCAGCAGATACAAGCCTAGCCTGTCTAATCTTTCCTCATAAGACAGTGTGCCCATTCCAGGTATTAGTCCAGTAAATCTTCTCTGTACTGCTTCCAATACCTTTACATCCTTCCTTAAATAAGGAGACCAGTACTGTACACAGTACTCCAGATGTGGTCTCACCAATGCCCAGGAGAGCTGAAGCATAAATTCCATAATTTGTATTCAATTCCCCTCGCGATAAATGATACTATTCTATTAGCTTTCCTAATTACATGCTGTACCTGCATACTAACCTTTTGCGATTCATGCACTGGACACCCAGATCCCTCTGCATCTCAGAGCTCTGCAATCTTTCACCATTTAGATAATATGCTTCTTTTTTATTCTTCCTGCCAAAATGGACAATTTCACACTTTCCCATATTCTACTCCATTTGCCAGGTCTTTGCCCACTCATTTAACCTATCTATATCCCTTTGTAGCCCCCTTCTGTCCTCTTCACTACTTACTTTCCTACCTATCTTTGTCATCGGCAAATATAGCAACCATACCTTTGGTCCCTTCATCGAAGGCATTTATATAAATTGTAAAAAGTTGAGGCCCCAGCACAGATCCCTGTGGCACACCACTCCTTACAACTTGCCAACCAGAATATGACCCATTTATGCCTTCTCTCTGTTTCCTGTTCGCTAGCCAATCCTCTATCCATGCCAATATGTTACCCCTTACACCATGAGCTTTGATTTTCTGCAATAACCTTTGATGTGGCACCTTATCAAATGCCTTCTGGAAATATAAATACAATACATCCAATGGTTTTCCTTTATCCACAGCACATGTAACTCCCTCAAAGAACTCCAATAAATTGGTTAAACATGATTTCCCTTTCTCAAAACCATGTTGACTCTGCCTAGTCACCTTGAATTTTTCTAAATGCCCTGCTGTAACATCTTTAATCATAGCTTCTAACATTTTCCCTAAGACAGATGTTAAGCTAACTGCCCTGTAGTTTCCTGCTTTCTGTCCGCCTCCCTTTTTGATAAAAGAGTTACATTCGCTATTTTGCAATCTAACGGAAACTTCCTCGAAACTATCTCACTAGCCACTTCTTTTAACGCCCTAGGATGAAGTCCTTCAGGACCCAGGAACATGTCAGCCCGCAGTTCCAACAATTTATTCAGTACCACTTTCCTTGTGATGGTAATTTTCTTGAGTTCTCCCCTCCCTTCCATTTCCTGACTTATAGCTAATACTGGGATGTTACTTGTCTCCTCAATAGTGATGACCGATGCAAAATACCTGTTCAGCTCATCTGCCATCTCCTTATTATCCATTATTAGTTCCCCAGACGCACTTTCTTTCAGGCCAACACTTACTTTGTTAACTATTTTCTTTTTAAAATATCTATAGAAACTCTTACTGTCTTTATATTTCTAGCTAGCTTTCTCTCCTACTTTAATTTTACCTTCCCAATCAATCTTTGTTATCCTTTGCTGTTTTTTATATTCTGACCAATCTTCTGACCTGCCTCCCACCTTTGCCCAATTATATGCATTTTCTTTAAGTTTGATACGATCTTTAGTTAACCACGGATGGCGGGTCCCCCCTTGGAATTTTTCTTTCTCGTTGAAATGTATCTATTCTGTGTATTCTGAAATATCCCCTTAAATGTCTGCCACTGCATCTCTATTGACCCATCCTTTTTTTTTTAGAACATTACAGCGCAGTACAGGCCCTTCGGCCCTCGATGTTGCGCCGACCTGTGAAACCATCTGACCTACACTATTCCATTTTCATCCATATGTCTATCCAATGACCACTTAAATGCCCTTAAAGTTGGCGAGTCTACTACTGTTGCAGGCAGGGCGTTCCACGCCCCTACTACTCTGAGTAAAGAAACTACCTCTAACATCTGTCCTATATCTATCACCCCTAAACTTAAAGCTATGTCCCCTCGTGTTTGCCATCACCATCCGAGGAAAAAGACTCTCACTATCCACCCTATCTAACCCTCTGATTATCTTATATGTCTCTATTAAGTCACCTCTCCTCATCCTTCTCTCCAACGAAAACAACCTCAAGTCCCTCAGCCTTTCCTCGTAAGACCTTCCCTCCATACCAGGCAACATCCTAGTAAATCTCCTCTGCACCCTTTCCAAAGCTTCCACATCCTTCCTATAATGCGGTGACCAGAACTGCACGCAATACTCCAGGTGCGGCCTCACCAGAGTTTTGTACAGCTGCAGCATGACCTCGTGGCTCCAAAACTCGATCCCCCTACTAATAAAAGCTAACACACCATATGCCTTCTTAACAGCCCTATTAACCCGGGTAGCAACTTTCAGGGATTTATGTACCTGGACACCAAGATCTCTCTGTTCATCTACACTACCAAGAATCTTCCCATTAGCCCAGTACTCTGCATTCCTGTTACTCCTTCCAAAGTGAATCACCTCACACTTTTCCGCATTAAACTCCATTTGCCATCTCTCAGCCCAGCTCTGCAGCCTATCTATGTCCCTCTGTACCCCACAACATCCTTCGGCACTATCCAAAACTCCACCGACCTTCGTGTCATCCGCAAATTTACTAACCCACCCTTCTACACCCTCTTCCAGGTCATTTATAAAAATGACAAACAGCAGTGGCCCCAAAACAGATCCTTGCGGTACACCACTAGTAACTAAACTCCAGGATGAACATTTGCCATCAACCACCACCCTCTGTCTTCTTTCAGCTAGCCAATTCCTGATCCAAAGCTGTAAATCACCTTCAACCCCATACTTCCGTATTTTCTGCAATAGCCTACCGTGGGGAACCTTATCAAACGCCTTACTGAAATCCATATACACCACATCCACTGCTTTACCCTCATCCACCTGTTTGGTCACCTTCTCGAAAAACCCAATAAGGTTTGTGAGGCATGACCTACCCTTCACAAAACCGTGCTGACTATCGCTAATGAACTTATTCTTTTCAAGATGATTATATATCCTGTCTCTTATAACCTTTTCCAACATTTTACCCACAACCGAAGTAAGGCTCACAGGTCTATAATTACCAGGGCTGTCTCTACTCCCCTTCTTGAACAAGGGGACAACATTTGCTATCCTCCAGTCTTCCGGCACTATTCCTGTCGACAATGACGACATAAAGATCAAGGACAAAGGCTCTGCAATCTCCTCCCTGGCTTCCCAGAGAATCCGAGGATAAATCCCATCTGGCCCAGGGGACTTATCTATTTTCACACTTTCCAAAATTGCTAACACCTCCTCCTTGTGAACCTCAATCCCATCTAGCCTAGTAGTCTGAATCTCAGTATTCTCCTCGACAACATTTTCTTTCTCTCCTGTAAATACTGACGAAAAATATTCATTTAACGCTTCCCCTATCTCCTCTGAATCCACACACAACTTCCCACTACTGTCCTTGATTGGCCCTAATCTAACTCTAGTCATTCTTTTATTCCTGATATACCTATAGAAAGCCTTAGGGTTTTCCTTGATCCTATCCGCCAATGACTTCTCGTGTCCTCTCCTTGCTCTTCTTAGCTCTCCCTTTAGATCCTTCCTGGCTAGCTTGTAACTCTCAAGCGCCCTAACTGAGCCTTCACGTCTCATCCTAACATAAGCCTTCTTCTTCCTCTTGACAAGCGCTTCAACTTCTTCAGTAAACCACGGCTCCCTTGCTCGACAACTTCCTCCCTCCCTGACAGGTACATACTTATCAAGGACACGCAGTAGCTGCTCCTTGAATAAGCTCCACATTTCGATTGTGCCCATCCCCTGCAGTTTCCTTCCCCATCCTACGCATCCTAAATCTTGCCTAATCGCATCATAATTTCCTTTCCCCCAGCTATAATTCTTGCCCTGCGGTATATACCTGTCCCTGCCCATCGCTAAGGTAAACCTAACCGAATTGTGATCACTATCACCAAAGTGCTCACCTACATCTAAATCTAACACCTGGCCGGGTTCATTACCCAGTACCAAATCCAATGTGACATCGCCCCTGGTTGGCCTGTCTACATACTGCGTCAGAAAACCCTCCTGCACACACTGGACAAAAACTGACCCATCTAAAGTACTCGAACTATAGTATTTCCAGTCAATATTTGGAAAGTTAAAGTCCCCCATAACAACTACCCTGTTACTCTCGCTCCTGTCGAGAATCATCTTCGCTATCCTTTACTCTACATCTCTGGAACTATTCGGAGGTCTATAGAAGACTCCCAACAGGGTGACCTCTCCGCTCCTGTTTCTAACCTCGGCCCATACTACCTCAGCAGACGAGTCCTCAAACGTCCTTTCTGCCGCTGTAATACTCTCCTTGATTAACAATGCCACACCCCCCCCCTTTTACCATCTTCTCCGCCCAAATATATAGTTTTTGCTTACCCAGCAGTCCCCTGGTCCTCCGAAAACAAAAGGGAATTAACTTTAACTTACACTGAAACTGACCTCCCAGCTGCAAGTTCGGTCCGCACCTAAAAGCCAGTTTTGCCAGTTCACCTGCTTTCATACCCTCATACTTGCCCTTATTTAAGTTTAAAATACTTGTCTTCAAACCACTCTTCTCTCCTTCAAACTGAATGTAAAATTCAATCATATTATGATCGCTGCTACCTAGGGGTGCGTTAACTATAAGGTCATTATTTAATCCTATCTCTTTGTACACCATCAGGTCTAGTATAGCCTGCTCTCTGTTTGGCTCCAGAATGTACTGTTACAGGAAATTATCCCAAAAACATTCTATGTACTCCTCTTCTGGGCTACCTTTGCCCATCTGATTTTACCAGTCTGTATGTAGGTTAAAATCCCCCATAATTATCGCTGTACCTTTCTGAAAAGCTACCATTATTTCTTCCTTTATACCCCATCCTACAGTGTGGTTAATATTAGGTGGTCTGTGACTTCTTGCCTTTATTATTTCTCATCTCTACCCAAGTTGCTTCTTCATCCTGGTTTCCTGAACGTAGGTCATCCCTCTCTATTGTGCTAATACCACAGAGCTACCACTTCACTTTTTTCGAGCTTGCTGTCCTTCCTAAATGCCATGTACCCTTCAATATTCAGGTCCCAATCTATGTCATCCTGCAGCCATGTCTCTGTAATGGCTCTCAGATCTTAGTCATTTATTTCTATTTGTGCTCTCAGTTCATATGTTTTGTTTTGAATGCTACGTGTATTCAGATAAAGAGCCTTTACTTTAGTCCTTTTAATATGTTTGTAACCTCTAGCCTTATCTGTTAGTTTACTCTTAGATTTGTATGCTCTGTCCCTTCCTGTCACAGTCTGTTTATCATTTTCCATATTAATACCTTTCTCTCTTGCCTTGACTCTACTCCTTGATTTCCCATATCTTCCCAAATTTGATCCCTTGCCCCCAGCATTAAGCTTATAACCCTCTCTACTTCCCTAGTTATGCGGCTCGCTAGAACAGTGGCCCCAGCACAGATCAGGTGTAGACTGTCCCAACAGTATAACCGCCACTTTCCCCATGAACTGGAACCCACTTCTACCACACCAGTCTTTGAACCATGCATTAATTTCTGGAATCTTATTTGCCCTGTGCTAATCCAAGGATTATTACCTTTGAGGCTCTGCTTCTTAATTTGTTGCCTAGTTCCTCATAGCGACTATGCAGAACCTCTTTCCTTGTCCTGCCTATGTCATTGGTACCTGCATGGCCATGATGACTGGATCCTCCCCTTCCCACTGTAAATTCCTCTCCAGCCCTGAGCAGATGTCTCGAATCCTCACTCTTTGCTGCAGAGAACAGTGTCAATCCCCCTGTCTCTACTGTGCCCTACTACCACTACATTCCTTTTTTCTCCCTCC
Organism: Heterodontus francisci; assembly: GCF_036365525.1. NCBI lineage: Eukaryota > Metazoa > Chordata > Chondrichthyes > Heterodontiformes > Heterodontidae > Heterodontus > Heterodontus francisci. The sequence goes on along the minus strand of NC_090380.1, from coordinate 14,186,131 downwards.
ACTTGAATGGCTTTCTGCACCATGGTGCCATGGTCAGGTTGCTCATCCACCCAGAAGCCCCCATTCGCATCCAAAAAAGCTGAAACAACCTCAAACCTGTTGGACAATCACAAAGGCTGAGGCTCCTGCACTCCTGCCCTCTGGGTCCCCTTACCTGCCTCAGCTGCAGCCATACGCTCCTGTCCCTGACCAAATCAGAAGACCCTATCCTGAGGGGTGTGACCATCTTCTGTACTGTGCGACAGTCCTCCTGCTCTAGAAGGTACTGCAATTAGTTCCATTTTTTCGAAAGATTTGAATGCTTTGCATGCAGGGAGACAGGCTTTCATCAAGGCTGAGGTCACTGAGAAAATTTTCAGATCTCTGAGGTATCTTATAAGGCTATCTCAGGCAGAATTTAGTTCAGGAGAGAAGACTCGGAAAGGGGAGTTCCGGACCAGTAAGTATAAAAAACCTACCTCGGGGGTTTGCGGCCGACAGCCAGAGAGAAGTCTCAGAGGGCGGAGTTCTGGACCAGTAAGTATAAAAAACCTACCTCGGGGGTTTGCGGCCTACAGCCAGAGAGAAGACTCGAAGGGCGGAGTTCCGGACCAGTAAGTATAAAAAACTTACCTCAGGGATTCGCGGCCTACATCCAGGGAGAAGACTCGAAGGGCGGAGTTCCGGACCAGTAAGTATAAAAAACCTACCTCGGGGGTTTGCGGCCTACAGCCAGACAGAAGACTCGAAGGGCGGAGTTCCGGACCAGTAAGTATAAAAAACTTACCTCAGGGATTCGCGGCCTACATCCAGGGAGAAGACTCGAAGGGCGGAGTTCCGGACCAGTAAGTATAAAAAACTTACCTCTGGTAAAAAAAAACTGGAAAAAAAACTGAAAAAGTGACTTCACAGGAAAGCTGTGACCTGATTGGCTGGTAGGGAATCTGTACTGAATTTGAAAATAAAACATTGATAAAAATTGATTAAAACCTTAATTAACTAATTAATAAGTAGAGTAACTAAACCAGAGGGAGGAGATTATTGTATTTAGTTAGCATTTAATATTTATAGTAGGAATCTAGCATTCGCGACCAAATAGTTAATTATAACAATTTAGTAAGGATTTTATAAGAATTTATTTATTTTAAATTAATTTATTAATTAGTGCTGGAAATGTCAGTTAGAGGGGTGAAGTGCTTCACCTGTGAGATGTGGGATGTCCGTGACGCTTCCAGCGTTCCGGACGATTACATCTGCAGGAAGTGTACCCAGTTGCAGCTCCTCACAGACCGCATGGATCGGGTGGAGCGGCAACTGGATACACTTAGGAGCACTTAGGCAGCAGCCAGAGCAGTGGCACCACGGCTGGCACTGTTGTTAAGCAGGCTGGGACAAAGCGCAGAAGAGCAATAGTTATCGGGAACTCTATAGTCAGGGGCACAGATAGGCGCTTCTGTGGACGTGAAAGAAACTCCAGGATGGTATGTTGCCTCCCTGGTGCCAGGGTCAAAGATGTCTCTGAACGAACAGGGGGCATTCTGAAGGGGGAGGGTGAACAGCTAGAGGTTGTGGTACCAACGACATAAGCAGGAAGCGTGACGAGGTCCTGCAGGGGGAGTTTAGGGAGTTAGGTGGAAAGCTAAAAGACAGGACCTCTCGGGTTGTAATCTCTGGATTACTCCCTGTGCCACGTGCCATTGAGGCGAGAAATAGGAAGATCGTGCAGCTAAACACGTGGCTGATCAGCTGGTGTAGAAGGGAGGGTTTCAGATATTTGGACCATTGGGATCTCTTCAGGGACAGATGGGACCTGTACAAGAAGGACGGGTTGCATCTAAACTGGAGGGGCACAAATATCCTGGCTGCGAGATTTACTAGTGTCACTCGGGAGGGTTTAAACTAGTGTGGCAGGGGGTGGGAACTAGAGCAGTAGGACAGCAAGTGAAATAAATGAGGGGCAACTAGTAAATAAGCCAGTAAGACTGAGAGGAAGAGCAGGCAGGGAGATGTTGCTGAGCACAGCGGGACTGGTGGTCTGAAGTGCATTTGTTACAATGCGAGAAGTATAACAGGTAAGGCAGATGAACTTAGAGATTAGATTAGTACTTGGAAATATGATGTTGCTGCTATTACAGAGACTTGGTTGAGGGAAGGACAGGATTGGCAGCTAAAGGTTCCAGGATTTAGAAGCTTCAGTCGGGATAGAGGGGGATGTAAAAGGGGTGGGGGAGTTGCAATACTAGTTAAGGAGAATATCACAGCTGTACTGCGGGAGGACACCTCGGAGGAGTCATGCAGCGAGGCAATATGGGTGGAGCTCAGGAATAGGAAGGGTGCAGTCACGATGTTGGGGGTTTTCTACAGGCCTCCCAACAGCCAGCGGGAGGTAGAGGAGCAGATATGTAGACAGATTTTGGAAAGATGTAAAGGTAACAGGGTTGTAGTGGTGGGTGATTTTAACTTCCCCTATATTGACTGGGACTCACTTAGTGCTAAGGGGCTTGGATGGGGCAGAATTTGTAAGGAGCATCCAGGAGGGCTTCTTGAAACAATATGTAGATAGTCCAACTAGGGATGGGGCCATACTGGACCTGGTATTGGGGAATGAGCCCGGCCAGGTGGTCGAAGTTTCAGTGGGGGAGCATTTCAGGAACAGTGACCATAATTCCGTAAGTTTTAAGGTACTTGTGGATAAGGATAAGAGTGGTCCTCCGAAGAAGGTGCAAAATTGGGGGAAGGCTAATTATAACAATATTAGGCAGGAACTGAAGAATTTAGATTGGGGCGGCTGTTTGAGGGCAAATCAACATCTGACATGTGGGAGTCTTTCAAATGTCAGTTGATTAGAATCCAGGACCAGCATGTTCCTGTGAGGAAGAAGGATAAGTTTGGCAAGTTTCGGGAACCTTGGATAACGCGGGATATTGTGAGCCTAGTCAAAAAGAAAAAGGAAGCATTCGTAAGGGCTGGCAGGCTAGGAACAGACGAATCCCTTGAGGAATATAAAGACAGTAGGAAGGAAAAGTCATTGACAAACAGGATTGAGGAAAATCCCAAGGCTTTTTACACGTATATAAAGAGCAAGAGGGTAACTAGGGAAAGGGTAGGCCCACTCAAGGACAGAGGAGGGAATCTATGTGTGGAGCCAGAGGAAATGGGCGAGGTACTCAATGAGTACTTTGCATCAATATTCACCAAAGAGAAGGACTTGGTGGATGATGAGCCGAGGGGAGTGCAGATAGTCTCAGTCATCTCATTATCAAAAAGGAGGAGGTGTTGGGTGTCTTGCAAAGCATTAAGGTAGATAAGTCCCCAGGGCCTGATGGGATCTACCCCAGAATACTGAGGGAGGCAAGGGAAGAAATTGCTGGGGCCTTGACAGAAATATTTGCATCCTCATTGGCTACAGGTGAGGTCCCAGAGGACTGGAGAATAGCCAATGTTGTTCCTTTGTTTAAGAAGGGTAGCAAGGATAATCCAGGAAAGGCCGGTGAGCCTTACGTCAGTGGTAGGAAAATTATTAGAGAGGATTCTTTGAGACAGGATTTACTCCTATTTCGAATCAAACGAACTTATTAGCGAGAGGCAGCATGGTTTTGTGAAGGGGAGGTCGTGTCTCACTAATTTGATTGAGATTCTGAGGAAGTGAAGAAGATGATTGATGAAGGAAGGGCAGGAGGTGTTATCTATACGGACTTCAGTAAAGCCTTTGACAAGGTCCCTCATGGCAGATTGGTACAAAAGGTGAAGTCACACGGGATCAGAGGTGAGCTGACAAGATGGATACAGAACTGGCTCGGTCATTGAAGACAGAGGGTAGCAGTGGAAGGGTGTTTTTCTGAATGGAGGGATGTGACTAGTGGTGTTCCGCAGGGATCAGTGCTGGGACCTTTGCTGTTTGTAGTATATATAAATGATTTGGAGGAAAATGTAGCTGGTCTGATTAGTAAGTTGGCGGACGACACAAAGGTTGGTGGAGTTGCGGATAATGATGAGGATTGTCGGAGGATACAGCAGGATATAGATCGGTTGGAGATTTGGCGGAGAAATGGCAGATGGAGTTTAATCCGGAGAAATGTGAGGTAATGCATTTTGGAAGGTCGAATGCAGGTGGGAAGTATACAGTAAATGGCAGAACCCTTAGGAGTATTGACAGGTAGAGAGATCTGGGCGTACAGGTCCACAGGTCACTGAAAGTGGCAATGCAGGTGGATAAGGTAGTCAAGAAGGCATACGGCATGCTTGCCTTCATCGGTCGAAGCATAGAGTATCAAAATTGGCAAGTCATGCTGCAGCTGTACAAAACTTTAGTTCGGCCACACTTAGAATATTGCGTGCAATTCTGGTAGCCACACTACCAGAAGGACGTGGAGGCTTTGGAGAGGGTACAGAAGAGGTTTACCAGGATGTTGCCTGGTCTGGAGGACAATAGCTATGAGCAGAGGTTGGATAAACTCAGATTGTTTTCACTGGAACGATGGAGGTGGAGGGGCGACATGACAGAGGTTTACAAAGTTATGAGTGGCATGGAGAGAGTGGATAGTCAGAAGCTTTTTCCCAGGGTGGAAGAGTTAGTTTCTAGGGGCAGAGGTTTAAGGTGAGAGGGGCAAAGTTTAGAGGGGATGTGTGAGGCAAGTTCTTTACACTGAGAGTGGTGAGTGCCTGGAACTTGCTGCCAGGGGAGGTGATGGAAGCAGGTACGATAGCGACGTTTAAGAGGCATCTTGACAAATACATGAATAGGATGGGAATAGAGGGATACGGTCCCCGGAAGTGCAGAAGGTTTTAGTTTAGGCAGGCATCAAGATCGGCGCAGGCTTGGAGGGCCGAATGGCCTGTTCCTGTGCTGTACTGTTCTTTGTTCTTTGAGATTTGGTCCATTATAAAAGTGAGGCCATTGAGAATGGAAGGGCCCTGGTAAGATAATCGGTCGGGATGGTAAGACAGTCGTTATCAAGCATGGAAATCAAACTGTTAAGGTTCATTCTTCACGATTAATTGGGGTTGATTACAAAATCTCAGAATTTGAGCAGCTGATAGAGGGAAGAGAGGCACCTTGTACTTCAAATATTCATGTGTTTTGTGATGAAGGTCCTGAGGCACAGGTAGATCAAGAGTTGGATAGTAATGTAACCGATCATGATGCTCAGGAAAGAGCTATCACATCCAAAGACCAATTTGTCTCGAGTAGGTACACGGGTGACATATATTCCAGAGGGGTCTGATAAATGGAAGGATGCGACAACTGTGGAGCGTGCAGGAAAAGCAAGTTTAAATATTGGTTAAATGTTCAAGATGATGGCCAAGAAGCTAGGGCCATGGACTGGCAGAGTGGGGTGAAAGTGTGGAGGGTAAGAAAGTGCAGTGCAAGTTTTGATAGTGGGTCAGGAAGTGACTCTTGCCTGAGGAAGTGACCACGTACTGGAGAAAGAGCCTCCGATAAAGCGCGAGGGAAATCTTCTCGCAGTCGTTCCAAAAGACATCAAAGTGCGAATAGAGGCTGTAGTGTGAACAGATTACACAATGAAATGAAGGCTAGATGGCAGTCTCTGAATAGAATTAGAAGCAGAAGTCCTCATGATCATGAAGTTTTAGTGGCTGTCAGTAAACTGGAGGATAAACTAAAAAGAGAAGTAAAAGATAAGGAATTAGAGAGTTGGAGAGAATTTGGCGTCTATTCTGAGGTAGCAGATAGGGGACAGTCGGCCTTGTCACATAGATGGATTTGTACTGAGAAAGTCCTTCCTGATGGAATTTATAAGGCTAAAGTGAGATTAGTTGTGAGGGGGTTTGAAGAGCGATTGGGGGATATCGATGTTAGAGTGGACTCTCCCACAGCTGGAAAAGTAATCCAAAAATCTTTTTGACTCTTTTGGCCACATATTCATGGTATGTAAATCCATTGTCATAAAAGCTGTGTTTCTGCAAGGTGATACTTTTCAGAGAGAAGTGTATCTGAAACCACCTGAAGAGGCAGCAGATACAGAAGGAAAATTATGGAAACTGAACAAATGTGTCTATGGCCTTAATGATGCTTCCAGGGTGTGGTATTTCTCAGTGAGATCTCTTTTGTTGAAAATTGTTTGTGTTCAACTAAAAGCAGATCCTGCAACGTTTTATTGGTCTCATAAAGAGAAACTTTCAAGCATCTTCATGATACATGTTGATATCTTATGGAGTGCAGATTTTGAGAAATGTGTTAGAGTAGAGTAGAATTTAAGATTGGGAGTCAGGCTTGTGGGGCCTTTAAATATATTGGTTTAGATGTTAAGCTGAATAAATCTGGAATAAGTTTGAATCAACAATCCTATGTAGAGAGTGTTACTCCCATCCCAGTTAATTGTGTTCGGTCATCACAGAAAGGTGACGATCTATCTAAAGCAGAGATTGAACAATTGCGAAGCCTGGTGAGTCAATTAAACTGGTTGGGCTCTCAGACTAGGCCTGATGTTAGTTTTGATGTGCTGGAGTTAAGCACGATGATGAAACATCCAAAAGTTGAGAATGTTTTAAGGGCAAATAAAACATTGAAAAAGCTAAATGTAGAGAAATGTGCACTGAAGATCCCATCCTTAGGTGACCCAAAGAACATGAAGCTAATAATTTTTAGTGATGCTTCACATGCTAATCTTGATGATGGGAATTCGTGTGCGGCTGGCTTCATAATATGTCTGATGGGTGAAAATGGGAAATCTTGTCCTTTAGCTTAGGAGGCTAAGAAAATAAAACGGGTTGTTAAAAGCACTTTAGCTGCAGAAACACTGGTCTTGTGGAGGCAGTGGACATGGAGTTCTATTTGTCATATATTTTGGGTGAAATTCTGAACAAGGGACATCCTGAAGATAGAATACACATTGAATTGTTATGTGGATAATAGTTCTTTGTGGGACAATGTACACTCTACAAAAAGTGTGAGTGATCAAAGACTACGTATTGACCTCAATGGATTGAAATAAATGCTGGAGAGAAAGGAAATCTCCAAACTCAAATGGGTAGATGCAAGTCATCAGCGATCTGATTGTTTCATAAAGAGAAATGTGAGTGCAAAGGAATTGTTGGAGTTGCTGGATGACGGGTATCTAACAATATAAAAAAAACTTTATGCTCAATATGGAATTTAATTTTGATTCATTTTGAAGTATTCTTTGAGCATGTTAATCTAAGTTGTATTGTAAAAGAAAGAAGGGAATCTGTTAATTGTGTGATTATGTGCAGGTGAAGGGAGTTAATTGGGTTTTAGTTGAACACTTAAAAGCAGACACTCAGTGGGACTGGGAGAGGGATTTGTGTGTAGAGCTGCATGTTTGTAATCCTTCTAGTCTGCACAATAAATGTGAAACTGAGTAAATATAGGCTCCAGCCTTATCCTTCCAGAACAAGATTTCTGGAGTTTAACAGAGGTAACTGGACAGAATAAATAGACTGAACCTGTTCCCATTGGTGGAAGGGCTGAGAACCAGAGGACACCAATTTCAGGGGATTTCAATAGAGAATTGGATCAGCATCTGAAAAGAAATCATTTGCAGGGCTGTGGGTAAAGGATGGGGAGTGGGATTAGTTACATTGTCCTCACAGAGAGACAGCACAGACACGAGGGGCCAAATGTCCTCATTCTGTGCTGTAACCCTTCTATGATGCTATAATTGCCGTTAGTTCCTGACATTGTTTGAAGTTTGTGACAGTAGCTGGTGTAATGCAGAATGTGAGAAAGTTGTCTGCAGCTCAAATTCAAAGGGATTCACCTGCGTCAAGGCAGGTGATCTTACAGAGGAAGAGGGAATAATTTTAAACTCGACCGCTCGGTGGGAAAGTAATCACATTGGATTGGATAACAGAGATTCTGGTGGTGAGCAGGGGAGGGGTTGATCGTGAGTGGGGGAGGGGTTGTGGTGAGTGGGGAGGGGTTGTGGTGAGTGGGGGAGGGGTTGTGCTATGTGGGGGAGGGGCTGTGGTGAGTGGAGCAGGGGTTTCGGTGAGGGGGGAGGGTTTGTGGTGAATGGGAGAGGGGTTGTGGCGTGTGGCGGAGGCGTTGTGGTGAGTGGGGGAGGCGTTGTGGTGTGGGGGTGGGGTAGTGGTGAGTGGGGGTGGGGTTGTGGTGAGTGGCGGAGGGGTTGTGCTATGTGGGGGAGGGGTTGTGGTGAGTGGGGGAGGGGTTGTGCTAAGTGGGGGAGGCGTTGTGGTCAGTGGGGGTGGGGTTGTGGTGAGTGGGGGAGGGGTTGTGGTGAGTGGGGGAGGGGTTGTGGTGAATGTGGGAGGGGTTATGCTGAGTGGGGGAGGGGTTGTGGTAAGTGGGGCAGGGGTTGTGGTGAGTGGGGGAGGGGTTGTGCTAAGTGGGGGAGGCGTTGTGGTCAGTGGGGGTGGGGTTGTGGTGAGTGGGGGAGGGGTTGTGGTGAGTGGGGGAGGGGTTGTGGTGAATGGGGGAGGGGTTATGCTGAGTGGGGGAGGGGTAGTGGTGAGTGGGGCAGGGGTTGTGGTGAGTGGGGGAGGGGTTGAGGTGAGTGGGGCAGGGGTTGTGGTGAGTGGGGCAGGGGTTGTGGTAAGTGGGGCAGGGGTTGTGGTGAGTGGAGGAGGGTTTGTGGTGAGTGGGACAGGGATTGTGGTGAGTGGGGGAGGGGTTGTGGTGTGTGGGGGAGGGGTTGTGGTGAGTGGGGGAGGGGTTGTGGTGATTGGGGGAGGGGATGTGTTGTGCAGCTGGTAAGTACATGGTGTACAGATGAAGAGTTTCACTCCTTTTACTCACTTCAGCAATGCACCTGTCCCTCAGCTCACAAAAACACTCCCTATGATCCTACATCAGGGTGAATTTTCACCTCCAAACAGCTTCCTCGTAACCTTTGAGTGTGAGGCTGGGGAGAGGATTTTAACAGCCAAGAATGAGAGGGATGGAATCAGCTAAAAATCAGTTTTGTGAAGGGTAGGTCGTGCCTCACAAACCTTATTAAGTTTTTTGAGAAGGTGACCAAACAGGTGGATGAGGGTAAAGCAGTGGATGTGGTGTATATGGATTTCAGTAAGGCGTTTGATAAGGTTCCCCACGGTAGGCTATTGCAGAAAATACGGAAGTATGGGATTGAAGGTGAATTAGTGCTTTGGATCAGAAATTGGCTAGCTGAAAGAAGACAGAGGGTGGTGGTTGATGGCAAATGTTCATCCTGGAGTTTAGTTACTAGTGGTGTACCGCAAGGATCTGTTTTGGGGCCACTGCTGTTTGTCATTTTTATAAATGACCTGGAAGAGGGTGTAGAAGGGTGGGTTAGTAAATTTGCGGATGACACGAAGGTCGGTGGAGTTGTGGATAGTGCCGAAGGATGTTGTAGGTTACAGAGGGACATAGATAGGCTGCAGAGCTGGGCTGAGAGATGGCAAATGGAGTTTAATGCGGAAAAGTGTGAGGTGATTCACTTTGGAAGGAGTAACAGGAATGCAGAGTACTGGGCTAATGGGAAGATTCTTGGTAGTGTAGATGAGCAGAGAGATCTTGGTGTCCAGGTACATAAATCCCTGAAAGTTGCCACCCAGGTTAATAGGGCTGTTAAGAAGGCATATGGTGTGTTAGCTTTTATTAGTAGGGGGATCGAGTTTCGGAGCCACGAGGTCATGCTGCAGCTGTACAAAACTCTGGTGCGGCCGCACCTGGAGTATTGCGTGCAGTTCTGGTCACCGCATTATAGGAAGGATGTGGAAGCTTTGGAAAGGGTGCAGAGGAGATTTACTAGGATGTTGCCTGGTATGGAGGGAAGGTCTTACGAGTAAAGGCTGAGGGACTTGAGGTTGTTTTCGTTAGAGAGAAGGAGGAGGAGAGGTGACTTAATAGAGACATATAAGATAATCAGAGGGTTAGATAGGGTGGATAGTGAGAGTCTTTTTCCTCGGATGGTGATGGCAAACACGAGGGGACATAGCTTTAAGTTGAGGGGTGATAGATATAGGACAGATGTTAGAGGTAGTTTCTTTACTCAGAGTAGTAGGGGCGTGGAACGCCCTGCCTGCAACAGTAGTAGACGCGCCAACTTTAAGGGCATTTAAGTGGTCATTGGATAGACATATGGATGAAAATGGAAAAGTGTAGGTCAGATGGTTTCACAGGTCGGCGCAACATCAAGGGCCGAAGGGCCTGTACTGCACTGTAATGTTCTATGTTCTAAAATTGAAGCTTGACCACAGCCCGGCTCCAATACATCTACTTCCGGCTTTCACTGACACCCAATTGGCTGCACGTGAATAATTTGCCTGCTGGTGTAATCATTCAGACAGGTGGGTCGACAATTAACACACCATTTAAAATCACAATTACATAGAAAGGGTTGGATTTTCAATACATTTTCAGAATGCTTTGGATTTAACGCCTCCAGCACAGGTTTCCTGGGGTCTGGGAAACTCTCCAGTGAAAAGAAGGTGAGATTGAGCTGCTCTTCATGGGGAGGTCTATCAGCTTCAGATAACCTGAACTCAATAAAGGTTCAGTGCTTCCAGCTGCTTGGCAGTTCCCTCTGGAAAACACCTTCCAGAGAGAGATTTTAGACTGAATTTTAACACTGACACCTACTCACACCTGGGGGAGTCTGTCAGTGGGCTGGGACCTGAAAGATCGAGGAGTGGACTTTGCCATGGCTTTTTAACTCAGCCACAGCATTCCCACCCGGCTTCCAGGATTCCTGACCAATCCGAGTGGGCGGTTGTGATGACGACCTGCACCTTTCTATTTAAAGGGACCTCGGCGTGGGTTACAATTCATCCAGTCTCCTAGTGTCAGCTTGGAGGGCCGAATGGCCTGTTCTGTGCTGTACTGTTCTTTGTTCTTTGTAGTGCATATCCAAGTATTTTTAAATGCAATGAGGGTTTCTGTCTCGACCACCCCGGAGGGGGTACAGCACTTATTTGCCAGAATGGCACTGGGGTTTAGAGGGTTAAATTATAAAGACAGCTTGTATCGAGTTAGCTTGTATAAAAGATTAAATGGTGATTAATTTACTGCCGTTTTGTTGGCTGCCCTGTCTGCAGAGACATAATACAAGCAGGTAGAGAAGTTGCACAAACATTGACCATCACAGGTTAAATTATCTTGTGACAACAGCATTGTGAGAAATGGTCCATCTTCCTTTTGCTGGTTTTTCTACTGCCTCACCTCAATAACCACAATAACAATTCTCTCCTTGAGTTTCATGGTTTATTGGATGAATACACTCCTGATACAATGTGAATCCACAGAGGTTATCCCATAAGGTCCATCTACCACCCAGTGACATGATGTAGCTCGCTCTATTCTGTCAAAATAAAATAGTTTGCATTGGCATTGCATACTGTTTTGTTAGCTAGCTAATACAGTTGTGCTACTCTCCATTGATGTCTACATGCTTAGTGACATTATTTATAGGTTCTGCAACATATTGCTCTAAGTATCAATCTAAGTACAATCTACAAATTCGTCTTCCATGTTACCTCTGCCAATCTGATTTGTCCATTCAATGTGCAGATTAAAATCACCGTGACTATTGTAGCTCCCTTCTTACACACCTCCATTATTTCCCGATTTATACTTTGTCCTACAGTGAGACGACTCTTCGGGGGCCTATAAACATCTCCCACCCGTGACTTCTTTCCCTTGCTGTTCCTTATTTCCACCCAAACTGATTCCACATCACGATCTATTGCACCTATATCACCACTCACCACCGCACTGATACCTTCCTTTATTAACAAAGGTACCGCAACTCCTTTTCCTTTTTGCCTATTTTTCCAGAATGTTGTATACCCTTGAATATTGAGTTCCCAGTCTTGGTCACCCTGCAACAACGTCTCTGTAATAGCTATCAAGTCATATTTATTTATTTCTATTTGTGCCATCAACTCATCTATCTTGTTACAAATGCCAGGTGCATTCAGATAAAGAGCCTTAAGCTTTGACTTTTTACCATTATTACATTTTTATCAGCTACTGATTTTCGTGATAATAATTCTTTCTAATAGCACATTCAGAATAATGTATCATCTCAGCTATACTAGAAACAATAATGGTCACAAATATCAAACCTGTTCCGTTAACCAAAGTCATATCTATAACCATGGGGTAGTTATACCACACAAACAGATTTGTGAAGAGCACAATGATGTTTTTTGTTAAAGTTATCATTTTAAACTGTAAAGTGCAGCTTAATGATTAGACTTTTATCCCCACAATAAAAATACAGATCTGACTTTTCTCAAGCTAATTTTTATTCGCTTTTCTCGTGTTAATGTGTTCCAAGTGGAAAAGGTTGGAAACCACAAATACAATGTTCAAGAGCCACATGTTTCTCCGGAGCTGCAGGTTGCTGACCCCTGACCTGGAAGGACAAGAGCATGCTGGTGCATGGGAACACCACCACCTCCAAGTTCCCCTCCCAGTCCCAAACCTTCCTGATTTGGAAATATATCACCGTTCCTTCACTGTCACTGGGTCAAAATCCTGGAACTCCATCCCTAACAGCATTGTGGGTGTACCTTCACTGCACAGACTGAAACTGTTCAAGGAGAGGGGTCAGCACTTTGTGAAGGGAATTTATGGATAGACAATAAATTCTGGCTTTGCCAGCACTTCCATCCTGCGCATGAATAAAAAAAAGTATTGATCCTGACAACTGCCTGGTCTGTGCAGCTCAGTGGACCAGCAGACTGTACAGTTGCCTGCTGAGCATTTTCATAGTGTGATAGCCCAGATAATAATTGAAGACAGAATTGTTGGTGTTTGGAGGAAGAGTGTGGTGTGTATTTGAGGTGTGAATGTGCTTAGAGGATTTGTAGTTGAGTTGTAATTTATGTTTGTATTTGAAAGTAGGAACTGTGCATGGGATGTTGTGTGAAGTGAAAAGAGGGGTAAAAGGCAGAGGATTTGTGTGGAAAGTGGAGGTGGAATTGTTCAGTGAGTGTTGAGATGGCACAGAGCTTGGTTGAAAGACGACATCAGATTGTGAGAGTGGAAAGCAAATAAGAAAGGAGGTGAAGTGGTGAGATATGTTACAAAGTTAGGAGAAAAGGAGAATGGTTGAAAGTGCACTTATTGCACCCCAGATGGGACTTGAACCCACAATCCCTGGCTTAGGAGGCCAGTGCCTTATCCATTAGGCCACTGGGGCTGCTGTTTTAAATATTGTAAGTTGTCCCTTTGACACTCTTTCTAAGCAGTGCTAAATTTGAAGCCTTTATTTTCTCACACAACCACAATGTATTGATGCCAAAGGTTCCAGCAATGACATGACAGGATGTGACTTGCTGTTGTCTGTCAACAATTAGTACAGTTGATTACTGGGCAAAATGTTGATTGGATGTGAAAAGCAAGTGTCTTTCCAGAGCTTTCTTTCCTTACCCTGGCTCTAAGTTTCAGTCATTTCTCAGACAGCAATCAAACTGAAGCTACTTTAATCTTTGTGTGTTTCTTAATGATGACAAAGAGCAGATATTCACTGAATGAAGATTAATCTCATCCCAGATGGGATTTAACCTCACAAATACCTGCCTGTAGAAACCAGTGCCTTTTCCATTCGGCCACAGGAGCACGACATCACACTGGATGCTCTTGCTGTTTGCTCCAGATTCTTTCTAAATTCCACCTGTCCCTGTGGCCACTCACTTTATTTTCAGCCAATTCCACATCCTTTAACAATGATGTGGAGCAGGTGGGAGCAGATCTGGTTTCCTGATGCCGTTTGCTCAATGATATATTTTATCTTCTTGGAAATATCACTGTCTATCATTAGGGAAGAATTTACAAAGCTTCCCTTAAGCATGTTATCCTTTGACTTGGACAAGCACCACAACATTGATTAGACTTCTACTGCTGGATATGTGCTCTCATTTATAATGGACCATGATATTTGGTAACTGTTAGTGGGCCCAGGACTGCATCAGAGATTCACGAGTGTTCGTAAGGATTCAAATACACAGGACAATGATATCAATCATCATCAAAAACATCATTACCTCACTACCATGTCATGGAGCTGAAGGCATTTGATGTCACAGGGAAGCTTGCTGACAGGAGCAACTAAGATTGGTTGATAAAGACATCAGTGAGAGGGTACAGAATATTTTGAGTGGGGAGGGGAAGTTGTGGTTGATATGGAAACCTAAAACATTGGGAGAAGTGTTGAGATACTACAGTCAGAGATTCAGGAGCTCGGGAGGAATTAAAGAGCAGGACCTCAAAGCTAGTAATTTCTGGATTACTTCCAGTGTCATGTGCTAGTGAGTACAGGAGCAATAAGATAAGACAGCTTATCACCCAGCATGTAAAAAGATTCCTGGGGTATTGGAACCAGTTCTGGGGCAGGAGGGACCTGTTCAAGATGGACGGGTTGTACCTCAACAAAACTGGGACTGATGTCCTTGAAGAAACTTTAACTGGTGTTGTTAGTGAAGGTTTACATGAATTTGGCGGGGCTGGGGGAGGCACCAGGATGAAGCATTAGAGAGGAGAAGCAAGATGCAAAGTGGACTGGGAGAGACAAATAGCACCAGAATAAAGAATAATTCAGACTGGGAGTAAATATGAAGCAGTCTGAGATGGATTTGTGAGTGTATGTGAGTAAATGCACTGAGTGTGGGAAATGAGCTCCGTGAGCTGCAGGTACAAGTCACCACACGGGACTATGATATTGTGGCAATAACAGAGATCTGGCTCAAAGGAGGGGAAGATTGGGATAATGAATATTCCTGGAAACAAGATATTCAGGAATAATAGGGCAGGAAAAATGGAGGGCATGGCAGTATTGTTCAAAGAAACTATTATAACACTGAGGAGGAATGATAGAGTTGAGAGACCAAAGACAGAATCTATTTCAGTAGAATTGAGGAACACTAGAGGAGTTATTATTGTGACTGAGTGTATACGATGGGCTGAATGGTCTCCTTCTGCTGTAAGTTTCTATGATAAACAAGGTAACATTTGAACCAAGAATTTTCCAGCTTGGAGGAAGAGTGTGCTGTGTATTTCACCCTGAATCTGATAACATCAATCATACGTGTATTGTAATTGGATATCTACATTACAAAGTAACAACTGTGCCTCAGACATTGGGTAATCTGAAGACAGAATTTAAAAGGGAAGTATTTGCCTGAAAGTGCAAGTGACATTGTTCCCTGGGTGTTGGGATGGTGCACAGCTCAGTAGAAACATTACATTGGATTGTGACACTGGAAAGCAAGGCGAGAGTGAGGAGGGAGCCGAACAGGAACTGCCGAGATTGGCTGATCAGTTAAAAAGAAAACTAACTGCTTGTTACAGAATGCAGCCTGTTTACAGAATGTGCTCCTTCACCTAAAACTGCTTTCATCACAAATGAGACTTGCACCATCAATGCCTGTTTTAGGAGGGCTGGACCTTATCCTTTAGGCCATGTGGCTGCACATAGAAAGGGTTTGGTCTTTGCAACTGTCCCCTTTGTCTCGCTATAATCACTGCCACATTTGATGCCTTTTTGTGCTCCAATCTTTCCATTCATACACAACCACATTCTATCAATTTGAAAGATCCCAGAAATGACATGACATGATCTGACTTTCTTTAGCCTGTCAGGAATTGATACTTTGATTTCTGGGCAAAACATCAATTATATGTGAAGAGCAGGTGGCTTTCCACAGGTTTAACTTGCTTCCCCTAAATTTCAGTCATTTACAATACAGGAGCTGATGAAGTTATTTGATCTCTGTGTATTTCAGCAACATGGACAATGAACTGGTTTTCACAGAATGAAGATTATTCAAAGCCAAGTTTACCCCAGATAGGGATTGCATTGACAATCCTGAATTGTGAAGTTAGTGTCTTACCCATTGAACCACAGGAGTCACATGCCTGGATCAACAGCCTTGATGTACTTAGGAAATGCTCTACATTCTCTGGAAACTGAGCAAAGTTAAAACTACAGATAAAGGCAGACACTAAGTCCGTAGATAACAAAGGAGAGAATGACAAAAGGGAATATGAAAAGGTTAGGTAAGAATTTAAAAAAACAAATAGGAAGGCAAAGAGAAATGACAAAATTAAATTATCAATAAATATAAGAAAAAATGGAAATTATTCCTCAGACACCTCAATAACAAATGAAAAATCAGGATAGGGATTGGGTCACGAAGGGATACACATGATAAACTCAGGTCGTTACAGTGAGATGACCGAAATATGAAATAATTCCTTTACCTTGTATTTACCAGGGAGACTGACATGGTCAGCATGACATTAGAAGAAGAGATCAAAAAGGATCGAAAAACATTTAAGATAGAAAGTTTGGGGGGGGTGGGGGGTGGAATTGGTAAATGAGTCAATCTTAGAGAGATTAAAACCCCTGATCCTGATGGATTCCCTCCGTGACTATCAGAAGAAGAGAAGAGATAGCAGAGGCACTCAGAAATATATAAAAATGTATCAGAAATGGGAATAGTAGCAGAGGAGCAGTGGCAGCTAAGCTGATTCCTATATTTTAAAAAGAGATAGAATAAGTCCAGGGAACTATAGACCAAGAAGTTTAACATCGGTGGCAGGAGAGATAATGGAATCCTTTCTCAAAGATGTAACAGGAAAACATCTAGAAACTGAAAAAATACTGAATAGTTTGCACGGATTTCAAAAGAAAAGTTCATGCTTGATTCCCCTTATTACATTCTTTAAAGAAGTAACTAAAAGGATAGATAACGGTATTGCAGCTGTCATAATGTTGTTACAACCAGGTGAGAAAGAGGTCTAGGGTTCCCTTTCAGCCTTCACCTGATCTTACTGTAACAGGGTTTCATTTTTAAACACACTGTGCTTTTAGCTCCCCCTCAGTGAATCCTTGTTCACTGCTTTCCAATCAGAAGGCAAAGAAACCAACACACACACACAGCTTTTCATATATATAAAGAAGAAAGACTGAAATTTATTAAAACTTAAACTCTTATTCGGTTGACGCCTACAGATACATGACATGCCCACGCTGGCATGCATATGCTAAACGCCCATGCAAATAGTGACAGAAAAGAGCAGAAGAAAAAATAAATTGGATAGGTTTGAGGCAATATCTGAAGAGTTTTTGTTACTGTTCTTCGAGCTCACTGTAGAGTCCTTTTGTAGGTAGATCTTGCTTTTCATTGGGGCACAGCATTCTTCATAAACCCTGTTCACTGTAGGAGACTTTTGTCTCTTGGGGTTCATGTGTCTCCAGTCGGATGTTGGAGCTCCATGAGAAAGAGATGGGAGTAGACAGGACAGGAGAGGAGGTCTTTTTAATCCAGGAGCCAAGAGCTTTCTCCCAGTTCAAACACTGTCTTTACAATTTAAAACTCCCGAAGTTGGCCAGCAGAGTGGTCACATGACCAGGTTTGACCAGGGCTGTTCCATGTATTGTATTGGAGCAGAGGATAGCTCCTTTGTTCCAACAATGTCTGCTAGTATGCCAAAATGTTTTTTCCAGCCAGGGGCCTGCCATCCCTTTGTAACAGGCATTTCCTCTTCCCAGCAAGAATTAGAAATTTAATGTCTATGTGGTGAAATTAATATGCCTCATTCTTGCCAGGTGGGGCCTGCATGACAATATATTTGGATTTAGAAATAACTTTGATAAGGTGCTGCATAATAGACTCATGAACACACGGAATCAGGGGGCAGGTAGCAGAATGGAGAGCAATCTGGCTCCAAAACAGAAAGCAGAGAGTCGGGGTTAAAGGTAGTTATTCAGATGGGAAGTAGTTTTTCACAAGGATCGGAGCTGGGAACAGTGTTGTTCATCATTTATATAAACGATTGTGAATTGGAAGTACATTTTCAAAATTTGGAGATCATACCTGGGAATGTAATGAATACATAGGAGGACTGCAGCAAAATACAGGAAGACTTTAATAACCTTTCAGATTGGGCATGGATTTGGCAAATAAATTTCAATATCGAGAAGTGCGAGGTAATACATTTTAGGAAAAGAATAAGAAGGCCAAATGCTCCTTGGAAAATATTTGTCTAAATGGGATAGAGGAACAGAGGGATCTAGGGATACAGATACACAAATCACTAAAAATAGCATCGGAGGTTAATAAAGCCATAAAAATGCAAGCATTTTTGAGCTTCATTTCTGGAGAAACAGAATTGAAAAGCAAAGAATTTATGTTAAACTTATATAGAAACCTGGTTAGACCGCATTTGGAACACTGTGAGCATTACTTGTCTTCAAATTATAAAATATATTACAGAGGCACTAGAGAATGTGCAAATAAGAGTTACTAGAAAGATAACAACACTGAGAGGTATACCTATCAGGAAAGATTGAATAAACTGGGGCTCTATTCTCTAGAAAAGAGAAGACTGAGGGATGACCTGATAGAGGTCTCTCCGATTCCAAAAGTATTTGATAGGGTAAATGTGGAAAAGATGTTTCCACTTGTGGGCAAGACCAGAACCAGGGTCCATAAATATAAGATAGTCTCTGATATTCCAATCGGGAATTCAGGAGGAATTTATTTACCCAGTGAGTGGTTAGAATGTGGAACTTGTGACCACTAGGAGTAGTTGAGGCAAATAGCAGAGATTCAATGAAGGGGAAGCTAGTGCATAAACAACAGCATGGAACTCTTGGGCTGAATGGCCTGTTTCTCTGATGTAAATTCTATGTAACTAAGTACTATATAAGACAAAGTTTTCCTTTTGCACAATTCTGTATAAAAGAGACAAGGCCTACATTGATCAGGCTTCTATTGCTCGATATCTGCTCTGATTAAAATGGGTGTGATATTTAGTAACAATTGTTAGAGGGCTCACGACTCCATCAGAGATTCACGAGCATTCATGAGGGAACAGAAACACAAAGCAATGATGTCAATCATTGTCCAAAACATCATTATGTCACTTCCACATCATGAAGGTGAAGGTATTCGACGTCACAGTGCACAAGGAGGGTCTTGAGAAGTCTGTGAATGAAGCTTGATTATTGCCAACCTGCTTACTGTATCTGTCCACTGCCTACTCTGGCTGAGATGAACTAATTTCAGTACACAGCAGGTACTGAGCCTGGCAACTACCTGGTTTGTGCAGCTCGGTATCCCAGCACACTGTGTCTGCTGAATATTTTCATCATGTGGTAGCTCAGGTAGCATGTGAACCTAGAATTTTCCAGCTTAGAGAAAGAGTGTGCTTTGTATTTGGACACTGAATCTGATAACATGAATCAGAAAAGAAAAAGAAACAACAACAACAACTTATATTTATATAGCACCTTTAGTATAATAAAACATCCAAGGCACTTCACAGGAACAGTATAAAACAAAGTATGACAGTGAGACACATTAGGAGATATTGGATCACATGACCAAAAGCCTGATCAAGGAAGTGGATTTTAAGGAGAGTCTGAAAACGCAGGACTTCTGGCAACTGGCCGGAATATCGGCATGGGATGGACATCATGAAAAGGTAAGTAATTATGCTTTATTTAAATATGTTAATGATTTTTTTTTTGCCGAGGGGCAGGGGGCCGCTCTGAGGCTTTGCCACTCACGTTAAAATGGGCAGGGCCTTCCCGGCGTCAAGGCCCATGGCAGTCCACTCCTGGAAGGATTTTCTAAGTCCCCCCCTGCCTCGACCCCCAATGTTGTGGGGGGGGGGTCAGTAAAATTCAGCCCAGAGAGAGGGAATTCCAGAGTTTAGGGTCCAATCCATGCAGACCACATCCCAAATCATTTTACACCCAATGAAGTACTTAGAAATGTTTTCACTGTTGTAAGATAGGAAACATGGGAGAAAATTTGTGCAACTTCCCCCAAATAGTCATGTGTTAACATTTTTGAGACATTGATTGAGGGATTAACATTGGCCAAAACACAGAGGATAATTCCACTGCTCTTATTCAAAGTAATGCCAGGGATTTGTAACATCTACCTGTGAGGATAGTCACAGCCTCAGTGTAACATCCCATCCTAAAGGTTACATTTCCAAAAGTGCAGCACTATCTCAACACAGCATTGGATTGCCAACTCAATGTGCAGAATTGGACAGAATGGAACCCACAACCTTTGGTTGAAGAGACAATACTCCTACAATTAAGAGGGAGGCAACTTGCCTGTCAGAGACTCTGATAATGTTTACAGAAAGCGTTTTCACCTTTGTTTCTGGATCAACATTTCCTAAATGGCACAAATCCACAATCTCAGGATTCGGAGGGCAGTGTTATAGCAATTGGGCAACTAGAAATGTGTGAGCTTATGTGTTCTGAAGAAGGGTCTCTGACCTGAAACATTGACTCTGCTTCTCTCTGCACAGATGCTGCCAGACCTACTGAGTATTTCCAGCATTTCTTGTTTTTCTACCAGGCCTTGTATCGCCTGCTCTCTGGTTGGCTGTTCCAAGAAACTATCACGAAAACATTCTATGAACTCCTCATCTAGGCTACCTTTGCCCATCTGGTTTCTCCAGTCACCTGTGAGGTATTAACCTGCCACTAAGAATAGCCATCCCGGTGGATTTGGTGACAGTGCAGACGTATATGTGCCAAATCCTGCAGGAAGGTCCATCAGACACACATTTCCCACCATGTGGATTCTGGTGGGTTGAACAGGATCAGTTTCCTGAGTGTTGGCCTTGCTTCCGATGTTTTGCAATGTTCTTGAGCTGATTCAGTGAACTGAAAGGTGTGAAGATGCATGGTGGAGGCAATCTGCACACTGTGTGTCTCAGATACTCACGATGTGGATAGATGGAGTGTCAAAGAGATTTGACATGTCCATGTACACAGATCACTAAAATGTAGTAGGCATGTACAAAAATTAATCTAAAAGGCTCATGGAATATTCGCCTTTTAATCCACAGGGCTAGAATAGAAGGGGGAGGAAGCTGTGCTGCAGCTATACAAATGCCTTGTTAAATCAGTTCTGAAGTACTGTGCACTGCACCTTATTTAGAGATACAGCACAGAAACAGGCCCTTCAGCCCACCGAGTCTGTGCCGACCAAGAACCACCCATTTATACTAACCCAACAATAATCCCATATTTCCTACCTACACAGGGGCAATTTACAACGGCCAATTTACTTATCACCTGCAAGTCTTTGGCAGTGGGAGGAAACCGGAGCACCCAGCGAAAACGCACCCGGTCACAGGGAGAACTTGCAAACTCCGCACAGGCAGTACCCAGAATTGAACCCGGGTCACTGGAGCTGTGAGGCTGCAGTGCTGACCCTGTGCCACCCCTTGTAATGGATATATTGGCCTTGGATGGAGTGCAGAGCAGATTCACCAGAATGTTACCAGTACTCCAGCGGTTACATAGTGAGGAAAGATGACATAAACTAGGCTTGTATTGCAGGGTTAGGGGTGATTTTATTGTGGTTTTTTGG
Source organism: Heterodontus francisci (assembly GCF_036365525.1). Classification (NCBI taxonomy): domain Eukaryota; kingdom Metazoa; phylum Chordata; class Chondrichthyes; order Heterodontiformes; family Heterodontidae; genus Heterodontus; species Heterodontus francisci. The sequence continues at coordinate 14,164,831 of NC_090380.1, read as the reverse complement.
ATTTTGAAAGGTGAGATGGAAAGAAAGGTTTTCCACAGATAGGGTCGTCTAGGATAAGGAGACATCACCATAAAATCAGATCCAGGCCATTCAGGCGAGAAGTTAGGAAACACTTCTTCACGAAAAGACTTTTAGACATGTGGAACTCTCTCCCACAAAAAGCAGTAGATACTCAATTAATAATTTTAAATCTGAGATCGATAGATTTATGTGAGTCAATGATATTAAGGGACATGGAACCAAGGTGACAATTATTTTGTAATTCTTTCATGAGATGTGGCCGTCACTGGCAAGGCCAGCATTTGTTACCCATCCCTAATTGTCTTTGAGACGGTGGTGGTGAGCTGCCTCCTTGAACCGCTGCAGTCCATCTAGTGCGGGTACACATACAATGCTGTTAAGAAGGGAGTTCCAGGATATTGTTCCAGTGACAGTGAAGGAATGGTGATATATTTCCAATCAGGATGATATGTGACTTGGAGAGGAACTTGCCGGTGGTGATGCTCCCATGTATCTGCTGCCCTATTCTTCTAGATGGTCGAGGTCACGGGTTTGGAAGGTGCTGTCAAAGGGGCCATGGTGAGTTACTGCAGTGTATCTTGTAGATGGTACAATGGAGTCAGGATACAGATCAGTCCTGATCTAGAACAAAGAACAAAGAAAATTACAGCACAGGAACAGGCCCTTCGGCCCTTCGGCCCTCCAAGCCTGCGCCGATCCAGATCCTGTATCTAAACATGTCGCCTATTTTCTAAGGGTCTGTATCTCTTTTCTTCCTGCCCATTCATGTATCTGTCTAGATACATCTTAAAAGACGCCATCGTGCCCGAATCTACCACCTCCGCTGGCAACGCGTTCCAGGCACCCACCACCCTCTGCATAAAGAACTTTCCACGCATATCCCCCCTAAACTTTTCCCCTTTCACTTTGAACTCGTGTCCTCGAGTAATTGAATCCCCCACTCTGGGAAAAAGCCTCTTGCTATCCACCCTGTCTATACCTCTCATGATTTTGTACACCTCAATCAGGTCCCCCCTCAATCTCCGTCTTTCTAATGAAAATAATCCTAATCTACTCAACCTCTCTTCATGGCTAGCGCCCTCCATACCAGGCAACATCCTGGTGAACCTCCTCTGCACCCTCTCCAAAGCATCCACATCCTTTTGGTAATGTGGCGACCAGAACTGCACGCAGTATTCCAAATGTGGCCGAACCAAAGTCCTATACAACTGTAACATGACCTGCCAACTCTTGTACTCAATACCCCGTCCGATGAAGGAAAGCATGCCGTATGCCTTCTTGACCACTCTATTTACCTGCGTTGCCACCTTCAGGGAACAGTGGACCTGAACACCCAAATCTCTCTGGACATCAATTTTCCCCAGGACTTTTCCATTTACTGTATAGTTCACTTTTGAATTGGATCTTCCAAAATGCATCACCTCGCATTTGCCCTGATTGAACTCCATCTGCCATTTCTCTGCCCAACTCTCCAATCTATCTATATACTGCTGTATTCTCTGACAGTCCCCTTCACTATCTGCTCCTCCACCAATCTTAGTGTCGTCTGCAAACTTGCTGATCAGTCCACCTATACTTTCCTCCAAATCATTAATGTATATCACAAACAACAGTGGTCCCAGCACGGATCCCTGTGGAACACCACTGGTCACACGTCTCCATTTTGAGAAACTCCCTTCTACTGCTAATCTCTGTCTCCTGTTGCCCAGCCAGTTCTTTATCCATCTAGCTAGTACACCTTGGACCCCATGCGCCTTCACTTTCTCCATCAGCCTACCATGGGGAACCTTATCAAACGCCTTACTGAAGTCCATGTATATGACATCGACAGCCCTTCCCTCATCAATCAACTTTGTCACTTCCTCAAAGAATTCTATTCAGTTGGTAAGACATGACCTTCCCTGCACAAAACCATGTTGCCTATCACTGATAAGCCCATTTTCTTCCAAATGGGAATAGATCCTATCCCTCAGTATCTTCTCAAGCAGCTTCCCTACCACTGACGTCAGGCTCACCGGTCTATAATTACCTGGATTATCCCTGCTACCCTTCTTAAACAAGGGGACAACATTAGCAATTCTCCAGTCCTCTGGGACCTCACCCGTGTTTAAGGATGCTGCAAAGATATCTGTTAAGGCCCCAGCTATTTCCTCTCTCGCTTCCCTCAGTAACCTGGGATAGATCCCATCCGGACCTGGGGACTTGTCCACCTTAATGCCCTTTAGAATACCCAACACTTCCTCCCTCCTTATGCCGACTTGACCTAGAGTAATCAAACATCTGTTCCTAACCTCAACATCCGTCATGTCCCTCTCCTCGGTGAATACCGATGCAAAGTACTCGTTTAGAATCTCACCCATTTTCTCTGACTCCAAGCATAACATTCCTCCTTTGTCCTTTAGTGGGCCAATCCTTTCTCTAGTTACCCTCTTTCTCCTTATATATGAATAAAAGGCTTTGGGATTTTCTTTAACCCTGTTTGCTAAAGATATTTCATGACCCCTTTTAGCCCTCTTAATTCCTCGTTTCAGATTGGTCCTACATTCCCGATATTCTTTCAAAGCTTCGTCTTTCATCAGCCACCTAGACCTTATGTATGCTTCCTTTTTCCTCTTAGCTAGTCTCATAATTTCACCTGTCATCCATGGTTCCCTAATCTTGCCATTTCTATCCCTCATTTTCACAGGAACATGTCTCTCCTGCACGCTAATCAACCTCTCTTTAAAAGCCTCCCACATATCACATGTGGATTTACCTACAAACAGCTGCTCCCAATCTACATTCCCCAGCTCCTGCCGAATTTTGGTATAGTTGGCCTTCCCCCAATTTAGCACTCTTCCTTTGGGACCACTCTCATCTTTGTCCATGAGTATTTTAAAGTTTACGGAATTGTGATCACTATTCCCAAAGTAGTCCCCTACTGAAACTTCAACCACCTGGTCGGGCTCATTCCCCAACACCAGGTCCAGTATGGCCCCTTCCCGAGTTGGACTATTTGCATACTGCTGTAGAAAACCCTCCTGGATGCTCCTTACAAATTCTGCTCCATCTAGACCTCTAACACTAAGTGAATCCCAGTCAATGTTGGGAAAATTAAAATCTCCTATCACCACCACCCTGTTGCTCCTACATCTTTCCATAATCTGTTTACATATTTGTACCTCTATCTCACGCTTGCTGTTGGGAGGCCTGTAGTACAGCCCCAACATTGTTACCGCACCCTTCCTATTTCTGAGTTCTGTCCATATTGCCTCACTGCTCGAGTCCTCCATAGAGCCCTCCTTCAGCACAGCTGTGATATCCTCTTTGACCAGTAGTGCAACTCCTCCACCCCTTTTACCTCCCTCTCTATCCCGCCTGAAGCATCGATATCCTGGGATATTTAGTTGCCAATCATGCCCTTCCCTCAACCAAGTCTCAGTAATAGCAATAACATCATACTCCCAGGTACTAATCCAAGCCCTAAGTTCATCTGCCTTACCTACTACACTTAAAAAAACAAAGAACAAAGAACAGAGATAATTACAGCACAGGAACAGGCCCTTCGGCCCTCCAAGCCTGCGCCGATCCAGATCCTCTCTCTAAACATGTCGCCTATTTTCTAAGGTTCTGTATCTCTTTTCTTCCTGCCCATTCATGTATCTGTCTAGATACATCTTAAAAGACTCCATCGTGCCCGCATCTACCACCTCCGCTGGCAATGCGTTCCAGGTGCCCACCACCCTCTGCGTAAAGAACTTTCCACGCATATCCCCCCTAAACTTTTCCCCTTTCACTTTGAACTCGTGTCCTCTAGTAATTGAAACCCCCACTCTGGGAAAAAGCCTCTTGCTATCCACCCTGTCTATACCTCTCATGATTTTGTACACCTCAATCAGGTCCCCCCTCAACCTCCGTCTTTCTAATGAAAATAATCCTAATCTGCTCAACCTCTCTTCATAGCTAGCGCCCTCCATACCAGGCAACATCCTGGTGAACCTCCTCTGCACCCTCTCCAAAGCATCCACATCCTTTTGATAATGTGGCGACCAGAACTGTACGCAGTATTCCAAATGTGGCCGAACCAAAGTCCTATACAACTGTAACATGACCTGCCAACTCTTGTACTCAATGCCCCGTCCGATGAAGGAAAGCATGCCGTATGCCTTCTTGACCACTCTATTTACCTGCGTTGCCACCTTCAGGGAACAGTGGACCTGAACACCCAAATCTCTCTGGACATCAATTTTCCCCAGGACTTTTCCATTTACTGTATAGTTCACTCTTGAATTGGATCTTCCAAAATGCATCACCTCGCATTTGCCCTGATTGAACTCCATCTGCCATTTCTCTGCCCAACTCTCCAATCTATCTATATTCTGCTGTATTCTCTGACAGTCCCCTTCACTATCTGCTACTCCACCAATCTTAGTGTCGTCTGCAAACTTGCTAATCAGTCCACCTATACTTTCCTCCAAATCATTAAAACAAATGCACCTCAGACCACCAGTCCCTTTACAATCATCATCTGCTCCCTGCCTGCTCTTCCCCTTAGTCACACTGACTTCATTATCTAGTTCCTTACAGGCTTTTGTTACTACCTCCTTACTGTCGACTGACCTCCTCAATTGGTTCCCATCCCCCTGCCACATTAGTTTAAACCCTCCCCAACAGCGTTAGCAAAAGCACCCCCAAGGACATTGGTTCCAGTCCGGCCCAGGTGTAGACCGTCCAATTTGTAATAGTCCCACCTCCCCCAGAACCGGTCCCAATGTCCCAAAAATCTGAACCCCTCCTTCCTGCACCATCTCTCAAGCCACGCATTCATCCTGACTATTCTTTCATTTTTACTCTGACTATCACGTGGCACTGGTAGCAATCCTGAGATTACTACCTCTGAGGTCCTACTTTTTAACTTGGCTCCTAACTCCCTAAATTCTGCTTGTAGGACCTCATCCCGTTTTTTACCTATATCATTGGTGCCTATGTGCACAACGACAACTGGCTGTTCACCCTCCCCCTTCAGAATGTTCTGCAGCCGATCTGAGACATCCCTGACCCGTGCACCTGGGAGGCAACATACCATTCGGGAGTCTCGTTTTCGACCACAGAACCGCCTATCTACTCCCCTTACAATCGAATCCCCTACGACTATAGCCCTTCCACTCTTTTTCCCGCCCTTCTGAACAGCAGAGCCAGCCACGGTGCCATGAACCTGGCTACTGCTGCCTTCCCCTGGTGAGCCATCTCCCTCAACAGTCTCCAAAACGGTATACATGTTTGGAGGGAGATGACCGCAGGGGACTCCTGCGCTGCCTTCCTGCTCTTTCTCTGCCTTTTGGTCACCCATTCCCTTTCTCCCTCAGCAATCCTAATCTGCGGTGTGACCAATTCACTAAACGTGCTATCCACGACCTCCTCAGCATCGCGCATGCTCCAAAGTGAGTCCATCTGCAGCTCGAGAGCCGTCATGCGGTCTAACAAGAGCTGCAGTTGGACACACTTCCTGCACGTGAAGGAGTCAGGGACATCAGCCATGTCCCTGAGCTCCCACATTGAGCAAGAGGAGCATGACACGGGTCTGAGATCTCCTGCCATTTTAAATCTTAAGCTTAACTTAGTTAAATGAAAAAGGAACGAAAAGTTTTTACCAATCACGATAAAACCAGAGAAATAGAAAAAGCCTTACCTTATATACACCCCACCGAGTCCTTTTTTTTGGTTAGAGGAGGAGGGCGGGTGGGAGACACTACAAGTGTGGTGTCTCGGGTTCAGAAACCGCCCAAATATATAGTGTTTTCCTTACCCAGCAGCCCCCTGGCCTCCGCCGAAAACAAAAGGAAATTAAGTTTACTTTCAAACTGACCTTCCCAGCTGCTCACTCGCTCGCACTCTCTGCTCCCGAAAAAGCTGCTGCAATGAAAGGAAAGTTATTTTAAACCGCCCAAATATATAGTGTTTTACTTACCCAGCAGCCCCCTGGCCTCCGCCGAAAACAAAAGGAAATTAAGTTTACTTTCAAACTGACCTTCCCAGCTGCTCACTCGCTCGCACTCTCTGCTCCCGAAAAAGCTTCCCAGCTGCTCACTCGCTCGCACTCTCTGCTCCCGAAAAAGCTGCTGCAATGAAAATTCTAATTGAACAGCAGAACAGGTTCAAGTATCTGAAATACAAACTCCTTTTCCTCTCTTCCTATGTTCACTGCCTATCCTGGCTGAGATAAACTTAACATCCGCCCACAGCAGGTATTGAACCTGGCAACTGTGTCAGCCATGTGCTCTGTCTCCACAAGAATATCTCCATTTTGGTCCCGAATCAATCCCACCCTTCCTTTCACTACCTGTTGGCCGTTTATATTGTTTATAAAAGACTTTTGAGTTCCCTTTTATGTTCGCTGCAAATCTATTCTCGTAATCTCTTTGCCCCTCTTCTTTCCTTTTTTGATCTTCTCTGTACTTTCTATATTCAACTTGGTATTCTACGCATTATCAATCTTACATTTGTTATAAGCCTCTGTTTTTCTCTCTCATTTTCATCTCTTTATCTTTTGTCAGGCAGGAAACTCTAACTTTGGATGCCATTCATTTCTCCCTCGTGGAGATGTGTCTCCTCTGTACCTAAACCATCTCCTCTTTGAAAGATTCCCTGTTCAGAAAACTACCTTTCCTACCAATTCTTAATTCCAACCCACGGAGGTCAGATCCCTTTTAACTCATTGAAATTAGCCCTCCTACAGTACATACTGGAATGCTCAATTGTTCCATGTCGTTTCAAATAATTTATTTATTTTCAAAAAGCATGGAATAAGGGGCAAACAGAGAGGAGACTTTGCCTGAGTGAGACACAGTCAGAGTGTGAAGATAAGAATTTGGTTCATTGGAAAGTTTGGTGCAGAGAGTGAAAGAGGTGTCCCTTTTCCAGCTTCCAGTCGCTGTAGAAGATGCAAGTTACTTCCCAGAAATAGAGGGTAACCTTGAGACAGTGACATCACAGGGAAGCTGTAAGGTGATTGGCTGGTGAGTAACTGCCATTAGGGAGTATCTGTCAATAGCTAGATTAGTACACTGCTGTGAGGGAGTGTGTGTTAATAGCTGGAAATTGGAAAAGCGTTAAATAAAGATTAAAATAAGTAGCTACCTTCTAATTAATTAAGACATGGAAGCAGAAGGGAAGGAAGAAGATGCACTTGCTCTTGTTTCATTTTTAAGCATTGTCAGTATTTAAGTATTGCATTACCAAGGTTTAAATAAGTACAGTAAATGCTGGTGAGGAGAGGCATTAATTTAAAAATTAAATAAGTAAATAATTAATGAGTTACTTAAAACACAATCAGGATGGCAGGGCAGGAGATGCGTTGTAGCTGCAGTATGCTGGAGCTCGTGGACACCAATGTGATCCACGACACCCATGACTGCAGTAAGTGTCTTTGGCTCGAGGAGCTTCGGCTCAGTCTAGATGAACTGGAGGCTGAGCTACAGACACTGTGATGCACCAGGGTGGGGGAAGGTTACCTGGACACACTGTTCCAGAAGGCAGTCTCATCCCGTAGGATAGCATTTTCTGATTTGGTCAGGTATAGGAGGGCGTGACTGCGAGTGAGACAGGTAAGGGGATCGAGAAAGCAGATGTGGAGAAGCCTCAGCCCTTGCAAATGTCCAACAGGTTTGAGGTTCTTTCAGTTTGTATGGATGAGAATGAAGACTGCAGGGTGGATGAGCCAACTGACCATGGCACCATGGTACAGGAAGCCATTCAAGCAGGAGGAGTAAAAAGCAATGTGGTGTTCGTAGGAGATAATATCGTTAGGGGGACAGACACGGTTCTCTGCAGCCAAGAGCAAGATTCTAGAAAGCTGTTTTGCCTGCCCTGTGCCAGGGTTCGGGTCATCTGCTCGGTGCTGGAGTGGAACATGCAGTGGGAGGGGGGAGGATGCAGTTGCTGTGGTCCATGTGGGTAACAAAAATATCATAAGTAGGACTAGGATGGAATTTCTCTGTAGGGACTTTGAGTCGCTAGATGCTAAATTTAATATCAGAATCTCAAAGGTCATAATCTCTGGATTATTATCTGAGCCACGAGCAAATTGGTGTATGGTAAATAAGATTAAAGAGGTGAATGTGTGACTCAGACTGGTGTGGTAGAAATGAGTTTCAATTCATGGAGCACTGGCAGCAGTACTGGGGAAAGTGGGAGCTGTACCGCTGGGATGGTCTTCACCTGAACCGTGTTAGGACAACTGTTCTGGCAAGTCACATAATGAGGGTGGTAGAGAGGGATTTATACTAAATAGTGGGGGGAAGGAATCATGTAAGAGGAGATGTAGTAAATCAAAGGAAACAATGAGGTAATAGAGCAGGGCAGCGATTTGGGTAATGATAACTACAGTGTGATAGGACGGGTCAGAACATATAAACACAAGACAGCACCAGTAGATTTATTTTTTTATTCATTCAGGGATGTGGGCATCGCTGGCTCGGCCAGCATTTATTGCCCATCCCTAATTGCCCTTGAGAAGGAGGTGGTGAGCTGCCTTTTTGAACCGCTGCAGTCCATGTGGGGTAGGTATACCCACAATGCTGTTAGGAAGGGAGTTCCAGGATTTTGACCCATTGACAGTGAAGGAACGGTGATATAGTTTCAAGTCAGGATGGTGTGTGACTTGAAGGGGAACTTGCAGGTGGTGGTGCTCCCATGCATTTGCTGCCCTTGTCCTTCTAGTTGGTAGAGGTCGAAGAGCTGTCGAAGAAGCCTTGCTGCATTGCTGCAGTGCATCTTGTAGATGGTACACACTGCTGCCACTGTGCGTCGGTGGTGCAGGGAGTGAATGTTTGTAGATGGGGTGCCAATCAAGCGGGCTGCTTTGTCCTGGATGGTGTCGAGCTTCTTGAGTGTTGTTGGAGCTGCACCCATCCAGGCAAGTGGAGAGTATTCCATCACACTCCTGACTTGTGCCTTGTAGATTGTGGATAGGCTTTGGGGAGTCAGGAGGTGAGTTAGTCGCCTCAGGATTCCTAGCCTCTGACCTGCTCTTGTAGCCACGGTATTTATATGGCTCCTCCAGTTCAGTTTCGGGTCAATGGTAGCTCCTAGGATGTTGATAGTGGGGGATTCAGCGATGGTAATGTCGTTGAATGTCAAGGGGAGATGGTTAGATTCTCTCTTATCGGAGATGGTCATTGCCTTGCACTTGTGTGGCGTGAATGTTACTTGCCACTTATCAGCCCAAGCCTGGATACTGTCCAGGTCTTGCTGCATTTCTACACGACTGCTTCAGTATCTGAGGAGTCACAAATGGTGCTGAACATTGTGCAATCATCAGCGAACATCCCCACTTCTGACCTTATGATTGAAGGAAGGTCATTGATGAAGCAGCTGAAGATGGTTGGGCCTAGGACACTACCCTGAGGAACACCTGCAGTGATGTCTTGGAGCTCAGATGATTGACCTCCAACAACCAGAACCATCTTGCTTTGTGCTTGGGAGGACTCCAGCCAGCGGAGGGTTTTCCCCCAGATTCCCATTGACTTCAGTTTTGCTAGGGCTCCTTGATGCCACACTTGGTCAAATGCTGCATTGATGTCAAGGGCAGTCACTCTCACCTCACCTCTTGAGTTCAACTCTTTTGTCCATGTTTGAACCAAGGCTGTAATGAGGTCTGGAGCTGAGATAAGCCAAAGATTGCAGAAATGGTTAAAAGCCTGAGTTAAAGGCTCTGTATCTGAATGCGTGCAGCATTTGTAATGAAATGGATGGATTGTTAGCACAGATAGAAATAAATATGTCAGACCTGATAGTCATTACAGAGACAAGGCTGTGACCTGAATGTTGAAGAGTTTTCAAAATTTTGAAAAGATAGGAAGCTTGGAAAAGTTGGTGGGGTAGCTCTGTTACTTAAGGATGTCATTAGTACAGTTGTGAGAGATGACCTTAGCTTGGAAGAGCAAGGTGTGGAATCAGTTTGGGTAAAGGTAAGAAAGAGGAAAGGTAAGAGGGCACTTGTGGGAGTAGTTTATAGGCCCCCTAACAGTTACTACACTGTAGGACAGAATATACAGGAAGGTATAAATGGGGCATGTAAGAATGTACTACAAGGAACATAGGAATATGCCATTCAGCCCATCGAGCCTGCTCTGCCATTCAATATGATCATGGCTGAACATTCACTTCAATGCCTTTTTCCCACACTCTCCCCACATCCCTTTATGTCATTGGTATTTAGAAATCTGTCAATCTCTGCTTTAATCATACTCAATGACTGAGCTTCCACAGCCCTCTGGGGTAGAGAATTCCAAAGGTTCACAACCCTCTGAGTAAAGAAATTTCTCCTCATCTCGGTCCTAAGTGGCTTCCCCCTTATTTTGAAATTGTGTCCCTTGGTTCTCGACTCCCCAGCAGGGGAAACATTTTTACTGCATCTACCTTGTCTATCCCTTTAAGTATTTTTGCAGGTTTCAATGAGATTACCTCTCATTCTTCGAAACTCCAGAGAATACAGGCCCAGTTTCCCCAATCTCTCTTCACAGGACAGGCCCACCATCCCAGGAACAAGTCTAGTGAACCTTTGTTGTACTCCCTCTGTGGCAATAATATCCTTCAACAGGTAAGGGGACCAAAACCGTACACAGTACTCCAGTTACCGTCTAACCAAGGTTCTACACAATTGAAGCAAGACTTCACTGCTCCTGTACTCAAGTCCTCTTGCGATAAAGGCTAACATACCATTAGCCTTCCTAATTACTTGCTGCACCTGCATGTTAACTTTCAGTGACTTATTGACAAGGAAACCCATGTCCCTTTTTACATTTACACTTTCTAATCTCTTGCCATTTAAGAAATACTCTGCACATCTCTTCCTCCTGCCAAAATGGCTAACCTCACATTTTTCCACATTGTATTCCATCTACCATGTTCTTGCTCATTCACTAAGTCTGACCAAATCTCCTTGAAGCTGCATTGCATCTTCCTCACAAAACACATTCCCACCGAGTTTTGTGTCATCTGCGAACTTGGAAATATTGCATTTGGTTCCCATATCCAAATCATTGATATACATTGTGAACAGCTGTGGCCCAAGTACTGATCCCTGTGGTACCCCACTAGTCACAGTCTGCCAACGCGAGAATGACCCACTTATTCCGACTCTCTGTTTTCTGCCTGTTGACCAATCCTTAATCCATGCCAGTATATTACCTCCTATCCCATGTGCTTTAATTTTGCTAAGCACCCTCCTGTGGGGGACTTTATCAAAAGACTTCTGGAAATCCAAGTATACCACATCTACCGACTCCCCTTTATCAATTCTGTTCGTAACATTGAACTCGAACCCATGGCCCCAGAGCAATACCCTGGGTCTCGGGTTACTAGTCCAGTGACAAGACCACTGCACTACCACCTCCCCATTGTTTTCCTTTATCAAGTCTCCAGACTCACTTTCCAGCAGAGATGTGGAGCAGCACAGTGGTGCAGTGGTGAGCACCACAGCCTCACAGCTCCAGTGACCCAGGTTCAATTCTGGGTACTGCCTGTGTGGAGTTTGTAAGTTCTCCCTGTGTCTGTGTGGGTTTTCTCCAGGTGCTCTGGTTTCCTCCCACATGCTAAAGACTTGCAGGTTGATAGGTAAATTGGCCATTATAAATTGCCCCTAGTATCGGTAGTGGTAGGGAAATATAGGAGGGGAAAAAAAACACCCCAACAGGTTCATCAAACATAATTTCCCATTCATAAATCCATGTTGAGTATGTCCAATCAGATCATTATTATCCAAATGTCCATTTATCACAACTTTAGAATAGATTCTAGCATTTTCCCTACTACTGATGTAAGGCTAACAGGTCTGTCGTCCCCGCATCAGTGACTTTAATCTACATGTAGATTGGACGAGTCAGATTGGCAAAGGTAGCCTGAAAAATGAGTTCATTGAGTGTATTCGGGACAATTTCTTAGAGCAGTATGTTCGAGAGCCAACTAAGGAGCAGGCTATTCTAGACCTGGTAATGTATAATGAGACAGGATTAATCAATAAATTCATGGTAAAGGAGGTGACAGTGATCAGAACATGATTGAATTTCATATCCGGATTGAAAGGGAGATGTGTGAGTCTAAGACTCGTGTTTTAAATCTAAATAAAGGTAATTTCAAGGATATGTAGACAGAGCTAGTTAAAGTGAACTGGTAAAACTAGGTTAAAAGTTACAACAGTATAGATACAGGGCAGACTTTTAAGGGGATGTTTAATAACTCTCAGCAAAGATTTATCCCAGTGAGAAAGAAAGATCCTTTGAGAAGGATGCATCATCCGTGGCTAAATAAGGACATTCAGGATTGTATCAAATTAAAAGAAACACTGTACAAATCTGCAAAGATTAGTGATATGTCAGAAGATTGGACAGATTTTAAGAACCAGTAAAGAATGATGAAAAAATTAATTAAGAGGTGGAAAGTAGAGCATGAGAGAAAACTAGCTAGTAATATAAAAACAGATAGTCAGAGTGTCTACAAGTATTTAAATAGGAAAAGAGTAACTAAAGCTAATATTGGTCCTCTGGAGAGTGAGTCTGGGGACTTGATAAAGGAAAACAATGGGGAGGTGGTAGTGTAGTGGTCTTGTCACTGGATCAGTAACCCTGAGACCTAGGGTATTGCTCTGGGGCCACGGGTTCAAATTCAATTAATAAATCTGAAGTAAAAAGGCTATTTGAATGATGGCCATGAAACCATTGTTGATTGTTGTCAAAAACCTATCTGGTTTAATAATGTCCTTTCAAGAAGGGAATTTGCTGTCCTTACCTGATTTGGCCTTCATGGTATTCCAGATTCAGTGTAATGTGGTTGACTCTTACCTGCTGTCTGAAATGGTCGAGCAAGCCACTCAGTTGTATCTAACTGCTATGCAGTCAATATGGAATGAAACCAGACTGACCACCTGACATCGACTTAAGCACTGGAAACGACAATGAAAACCAGCCCTCGTCGACTCGACCAGTCCTCCTTACTAACTAACTATCTGGGGGCTTGTACCAAAATTGGGAGAGCTGTTCCACAGACTAATGATATCTGACAGACCATGTCCCAGACACCGCCAACACCATCCCAAGGTATGTCCTGTCCCACTGGCAGGACAGATCCAGCAGAAGTGGCAGCATGGTGATATACAGTCGGGAGGGAGTTGTCCTGGGAGTTCTCAACATCGACTCCATGAAGTCTGATGGCATCAGATCAAACATGGGCAAGGAAACCTCCTGCTAATTACCAGCTACTGCCCGCCCCTCAGCTGATGAATCAGTGCCTCACTACGTTGAACAGTCCTTACAGGTGGCAAGGGTGCAGAATGGCTCAATAGCACCACTGCTGGCTGACTCCTAAAGGACATAGCTGCTAGACTGGGTCTGCGAAAGGTGGTGAGGGAACCAAGAGGGAAAAACCTACGTGACCTCATCCTCAACAATCTTCCTGCCACAGATGCATTTGTCCATGACAGTATTGGTCGGAGTGACCAATGTGTGGATGCCCTCAATCGTATTGTGTGGTACTACCACTGTGCTAACTGGGATAGATTTCAAACAGATCTAGCAACTCACAACTGGGCATCCATATAGCGCTGTGCACCATCAGCAGCAGCAGAATTGTACTCAGCCACAATCTGTAACCTCATAGCCCAGTATATACCCCACTCCAACATTTCCATCAAGCCAGGGGATCAACCCTGGTTCAATGAAGAGTGCAGGAGGGATACCAGGAACAGAACCAGGGCATACTTTAAAATGAGGTGTTAACCTGGTGAAAATACAAGCCAGGACGATGTGTGTGCCAAACAGCGTAAGCAGCATGTGATAGACAGAGCTAAGCGATCCCACAACCAACAGATCAGATCTAAGCTCTGCAGTCCTGACATATCCAATTGTGAATGTTGGTGGACAAGTAAACAACTAACTGAAGTAGGTGCCTCCACAAATATCCCCATCCTCAATGATGGGGGAGCCCAGCACATCAGTGCAAAGATAAGGCTGAAGCATTTGCAACAATCTTCAGCCAGAAGTGCCGAGTTGATGATCCATCTCGGCCTCCTCCTGAAGTCTCCAGCATCACAGATGCCAGTCTTCAGCCAATTCGATTCACTCCATGTGATATCAAGAAATGACTGAAGGCACTGGATACTGCAAAGGCTATGGGACTGACAACATTCTGGTAATTGTACTGAAGACCTGTGCTTCAGAACTTGCCACAGCCTAACCAGCTGTTCCAGTACATCTACGACACTGGCATCTACCTGGCAATGTGGAAAATTGCTCAGGTATGTCCTGTACACAAAAAGCAAAGCAAATCCAACCTGGCCAATTACCGCCCCATCAGTCTACTTTCGATCATCAGTAAAGTGATGAAAGGTGTCATCGACAGTGCCATCAAGTGGCACTTGCTTTGCAATAACCTGCTCACTTTGGGTTCCGCCAGGGCCACTCAGCTCCTGACCTCATTACAGCCTTGGGCCAAACATGGACTAAAGAGTTGAACTCAAGAGGTGAGGTGAGAGTGACTGCCCTGAACATAAAGGCAGCATTTGGAATGAGTATGGCATCAAGGAGCCCCAGCAAATTTGGAGTCAATGGGAATCGGCGGGGAGGGGGTAGGGGGGTGCCAATCTGTCCGCTGGTTGTTGTGATACCTAGCACAAAGGAAGATGGTTGTGGTTGTTGGAGGTCAATCATCTCAGTCCCAGGACATCACTGCAGGTGTTCCTCAGGGTAGTGTCCTAGGTACTACTATCTTAAGCTGCTTCATCAATGACCTTCCCTCCATCAGAAGGTAAGAAGTGGGGATGTTCACTGATGGTTGCACAATGCTCAGCACCATTCGCGACTCCTCAGATACTGAAGCAGTCCATGTAGAAATGCAGTAAGACCTGGGCAATATCCAGGCTTGGGCTGATAAGTGGCAAGTAACGATCGCGCCACACAAATACCAGGCAATGACCATCTCCAGCAAGAGAGAATCTAACCATCTCCCCTTGATATTCAATGGCATTACCATCGCTGAATCCATCACTATCAACATCCTGGGGTTTAGCATTGCCCAGAAATTGAACTGGAGTAGCCATATAAAGAGCGTGGCTGGAAGAACAGGTCAGAGGCGAGGAATCCTGAGGCGAGTAAGTCACTTCCTGACTCCCCAAAGCCTGTCCACCATCGACAAGGCACAAGTCAGGAGTGTGATGGAATACTCTCCACTTGCCTGGATGGATGCAGCTCCAACAACACTCACTTATTCTCTATGTCACCTATGCAGTCATATTCAGCTGGCCTCAGACACCGGAAACATCAGAGGAATGTATGATGGCATTATGAGAGCTTTTGGGCCAACCATCAAGAAGATTGCCCCCCTCAAATCTAAATCAGGGTTCACAATCACTGACCAACACAAACAAATGGACCACTGGGTGGAGCATTATCTAGAACTGTACTCCAGGGAGAATGTTGTCACTGAGACCGCCCTCAATGCAGCCCAGCCTCTGCCAGTCATGGATGAGCTGGACGGACAGCCAACAAAATCGGAACTCAGTGATGCCATTGATTCTCTAGCCAGCGGAAAAGCCCCTGGGAAGGACAGCATTACACCTGAAATAATCAAGAGTGCTAAGCCTGCGAAACTCTCAGCACTACATGAACTGCTTTGCCTGTGCTGGGACAAGGGAGCGGTACCTCAGGACATGCGCGATGCCAATATCATCACCCTCCATAAAAACAAAGGTGACCGCGGTGACTGCAACAACTACCGTGGAATCTCCCTGCTCAGCATAGTGGGCACAGTCTTCTCTTGAGTCGCTTTAAACAAGGTCCAGAAGCTGGCCGAGCGTGTCTACCCTGAGGCACAGAGTGGCTTTCGAGCAGAGAGATCGACCATTGACATACTGTTCTCCCTTCGCCAGCTACAGGAGAAATGCTGCGAACAACAGTTGCCCCTCTACGTTGCCTTTACTGATCTCACCAAAGCCTTTGACCTCGTCAGCAGACGTAGTCTCTTCAGACTACGAGAAAAGATCGGATGTCCAACAAAGCTACAAAATATCATCACCTCATTCCATGACAATATGGCAGGCACAATTCAGCATAGTGGCACCTCATCAGACCCCTTTCCTATCCTGAGTGGCATGAAACAGGGCTGTGTTCTCGCACCCACACTGTTTGGGACTTTCTTCTCCCTGCTGCTCTCACATGCGTTCAAGTCTTCAGAAGAAGGAATCTTCCTCCACACAAGATCAGGTGGCAGGTTGTTCAACCTTGTCCCTCTAAGAGCGAAGACCAAAGTAGGGAAAGTCCTCATCAGGGAACTCCTCTTTGCTGACGATGCTGCATTAACATCTCACACTGAAGAGTGTCTGCATAGACTCATCGACAGGTTTGCGGCTGCCTGCAACGAATTTGGCCGAACCATCAGCCTCAAGAAAAGGAACATCATGGGACAGGATGTCAGAAATGCTCCATCCATCAATATCGGCGACCACGCTCTGGAAGTGGTTCAAGAGTTCACCTACCTAGGCTCAACTATCACCAGTAACCTGTCTCTCGATGCAGAAATCAACAAGCGCATGGGAAAGGCTTCCACTGCTATGTCCAGACTGGCCAAGAGAGTGTGGGAAAATGGCACACTGACACGGAACACAAAGGTCCGAGTGTATCAAGACTGTGTCCTCAGTACCTTGCTCTATGGCAGCGAGGCCTGGACAACGTATGTCAGCCAAGAGCGATGTCTCAATTCATTCCATCTTCGCTGCCTCCAGAGAATCCTTGGCATCAGGTGACAGGACCGTATCTCCAACACAGAAGTCCTCGAGGCAGCCAACATCCCCAGCTTATGCACCCTACTGAGTCAGTGGCGCTTGAGATGGCTTGGCCATGTGAGCCGCATGGAAGATGGCAGGATCTTCAAAGACACATTGTGCAGCGAGCTCGCCACTGGTATCAGACTTACCAGCCGTCCATGTCTCCGCTTTAAAGACGTCTGCAAACGCGACACGAAGTCCTGTGAAATTGATCACAATTCGTGGGAGTCAGTTGCCAGTGATCGCCAGAGCTGGCGGGCAGCCATAAAGGCAGGGCTAATGTGTGGCGAGTCGAAGAGACTTAGCAGTTGGCAGGAAAAAAGACAGAAGTGCAAGGGGAGAGCCAACTGTGTAAAAGCCCCGACAACCAATTTTTTCTGCAGTACCTGTGGAAGAGTCTGTCACTCTAGAATTGGCCTTTAAAGCCACTCCAGGTGCTGCTCCACAAACCACTGACCACCTCTAGGCGCTTACCCATTGTCTCCCGAGACAAGGAGGCCAAAGAAGAAGAATCACTGCCAAACCTTATGTCTTTGTGTCAGTCGCCCTTTCTTCTTTTACACAACCACATTAGAATCATAGAATCTTCAAGCACAGAAAGAGTCCTTTCAGCCCATCATGTCTGTGCCAGCTATTTGAAAGAGATTTCTAATTTAGTCTAATTTGTTGATTGAGGGATAAATATTGTGCAGGGCACCAGTGAGAACTCTCCTGTTCCTC
This sequence comes from Heterodontus francisci, assembly GCF_036365525.1. Lineage (NCBI taxonomy): Eukaryota > Metazoa > Chordata > Chondrichthyes > Heterodontiformes > Heterodontidae > Heterodontus > Heterodontus francisci. Next base: position 14,147,298 of record NC_090380.1, on the reverse strand, counting down.
AACAAAAGAGCCTTGGGATCTTTTTGATCCACTTGAGGAATCGACAGGGACTTGGTTTAATCTATCACCCAAAAAGAATGCAGACCCGGCAGTGCAGCACTCTCTCTGTGTGACACTGGGAGGATCAACATAGAATTCTGTGCTGAAGTAACTGGAGTTAGAGGTTAAACACTGTCTACTGACAGAGAGACAAAGGTGTAACCAGCTGAACCACAGCTGACACACATTACAGTACCACCAATCTGAAGTTCTTGAAATTAATGTTGAGTCCATGAGGTTGTTAAGAGCTTTATTGAAAGATGAGGTGCTGTTCCTCGAGCTTCCATTGAGCTTCATTGGAACAGTGAAGGAGGTCAAAGGCAGAGATGTAAGAGTAGAAGTGGGATGGAGAATTAATATGGCAAGTGACCGGAAGATCACGTTCAAGTTTGCAGACTGGACGGAGGTGTTGAGCAAAAAGATCACCTAATCTGCATTTAGTATCTGCAGTGTAGAGGAGACGTCATCATGTGCAATGAATACAGTACAGTAAATTGAAGGAAGTACAGGTAAATCACTGTTTCACCTGGTAGGAGTGTTTGGGACCCTGGATGATGGGAAAGGAGGAGTTGAAAAGCAGGTGTTACATCTCCTGCACTTGCACAGGAAGATGTTATGGGACGAGGAGTGAGTGATTGAAGAGGCTGCACAAGGCAGAGAGGTCTGTTCACCAAACAACCACAGAACCGTCCTTGTCAGCAGGTTTATAGGAACATGGGAACAGGAATAGGCCACTTCGCCCCTCAAGCCTTTTCCACCATTCAGTGAGATTACGGCTGATCTATGACCTAACTCAGTTTGCCCACCATTGCCCCTTATTCCTAAATACCTTTGGACCCCCACAGTTTCTAGCTTTTCACCATTTATAACGTATTCGGTTCTATCTTTTTTGATTCCAAAGTGGATGATCAACACACACTGCTATTGAAATCCATTTGCCACAGTTTTGCCCATTCACTTGATCTATCGATATCTCTTTGTAATTTGATGTTTCCATCCACACTGCTCCCAATGCTGTTTATCTTTGTGACATCAGCAAATTTAGATATGTGTCATTCTATCCCATCATTTAACTTGTTAATAAATACAGTGATTGGCTGAGTCCCCAACACAGATCCTTGTGGAACACCAATAGTCACATCCTGCCAATTCGAGTATCTGCCCATTATCCTTAGTCTATGTCTCCTGTATCGCAACAATTTCCTAATCAGGTCATTCTTTGAGTCTTAATCCTGAAATCTCAGTGTTGCTGAACACTGAGTAACTGATTGTTCAGTTTCTTTCTCTCTCTCATCCTCTCTCCTTATTTAGTCCCATTCATTTTGTCCTGAAACTGCACTCTGAGTGAGACACTGCTCATCACTAATCAGTGATTTAAATAGAGAGGCTCTCGAATGTTTAAATGGTCAGTTCAGATTGACTCCCTTCACTGTTTAAATTGTGAGTTCAAACTGAGCTGTCTCACAGACTATCCCAGGGTTCAGGACAAGCTGATCAGAAGAAACAAAATGTGCAGTCCAGGAAAACCTGCACATTTTATACAAACTGGATTTTACCTTCAGGATTTGAACCTTTATATCTTCATGATCATTATAGCAGATTTTATTGCAACTCACTCTGACTTTCACAGGGAATGATACAAGCTGGAACTACACATTTAAACATACCTTCTCCAGCAACAACCTTCTGATTGGTCAGCTACCTGCAATACTTTCATTATTCACATTCCCATTGCAAAATTAACCCGATCTTCTATCCAACCACATCCACTCCGAGATAGATCAGTCGGCTAGTCAGTCAATGCAGTACTCTTTCCTCATTTAAACTGGTTGTGCAGCCTCCTGTCAATGGTGTTAAGTGGTTGCATATATTTACAGGACCAGGAACAGACCATTCAATCCACTTCCAATAGTTGTTGCTGATTTCAGTACATGGTCTCGCAAGTCTCTCTGCTTCTCCACATTTCGCAGATTCTCATCATTTAGATAATTCTCTGATTTATCTTTCTAAAGTCCAAAGTAGATAAACTCACATTTCCACAAATTGAACTCCAGCTGCTGTAATTCTGTCCATTCACTTAATCTATCAATGTCCCAATGTAACTTTATGTTCCCATCTACACTACATACATGGTCACCTAACGTAATGTCAACAGTAAACTTGGATACAGTATTCCTTCATCAAAGTCATTCATAAATATTGTGAAAAGCCCCAGTAGAAATCTCTGGGAATCATTACTGCTCACATTCAGCCAATCAGAACATTTTCTTTATCCCTAATCTCCGTCGCCGATCTTCCACAAAATTACCAACCCATCTCAAACTCATTTCAAATTGAATTCACTCTCATTTTGCTAATAATCTCCTGTACAGAACCTGATCAAATGTCTTCTGGAAGTCCATATCTCCATATAGACAATCTTCATAGACCCTGTTCACCATGTTAGTGAGCTCCTTAATAATTTTACTAGATTAGTTACATGATAAACAGGTTTAGGAACATAGGAACAGTAATGGGCCATTTATCCTCTCATTCCTTTTCCCCCATTCAATGAGATCATGGCTGATCTGTGCCCTAACTCAGTATTGGCTTTTGACCCATATCCTGTAATACCTTTGGCCAACAATGAGGCTAACAAAAATCAATCAATTTAATTTTTAAAATTAATAATTGGTCTAACATCAATTGCCATTTTCAGAAGGGATTTCCAAACTTCTCCCACCCTTCGCATGAAGAAATACTTCCTCATTTCACTCCTGAAAGGTCTGGCTCTAACTTTTAGATTTTGCCCCCCAACCCTAGACTTCCCAAACAGTGGAAATAGTTTCTTCCAATCTACCCTATCTGTTCCCCTAAATATCTTGAATGCTTCAGTCAAATCACCCGTTAATCTTTGAAATTCCAGGGAATACAATCCTACTTTGTTTAATCTCTCCCCATAGCTTATCCCTTGGAGTCCAGGTAACATTCTAATAAATCTACACTGCACACCCTCCAAGGCCATTGTTTCCTTCCTAAGGTGTGGTGCCCACAACTGCTCTTAGTACTGCAGGTCTGGTCTAACCAGCACTTTGTAGAGCTGAAGCATGCCTTCTACCTCTTGCGTTCTATTCCTCTTGACATTCATAACTTTAAACATGGACTGTATCCAACACAGAATCTTCTGGAATTGAATATTCCTATCATTTAAAATGAATCGCAATGGACATTAAAAATGGTCATGTGCTGCAAATATGGCCACTGAAGATCAGCTGACCATTAGCCTGTGTATTCAAGAACTGACTCCCTGTCTGAAAGGACAAAAGAACCTTCCAGACTAAGGTGTCATCAAAGCCCATCCTGAAAACCGTCAGGAGACATTCCTGAATATGGATTTCTCCTGAAACAAATAAGGTGATTGGGTGAATCCTCCTCCAAATGAATGTTTTACAACAATAAACCAGGATGGAGCAAATCAACACAGACCCCCACCATATTTGGAAAAGGAACTGAGACATCACATGGTGGAGAAGCCATGTTGGTCTCCTTTTAAAAGTCTTTAAAATAGAGACTGCAGAAAAGCAGCAAACAGACAAGGCATTACCATGGTGACTTAAAAGAACTGGAGACTGGAACATCTTAAGGTCTCTGAATATGTTCCTTTTAAAGTCCACCAGAACTACAAACCAACCTCCTACTGAAGCGATTACATGCAACGAACTTCATTACCTGCTAAAATTCCACCTTGTCACAAGTTTGTTTTTGTTGAAAGCTAAGAATTCTGTGTGTTTTTGAAAGCTGGAAAAAGGGGTTTTCTGTGAACACTGAATACTGACACTTGGTGTTTAAAGAGTGCAGACTGCAAGACCTGTTTCCAAGCAACAAGGACAATTTATGACTGTCTTATGACTTCACTGTTGAAGAAGATAGTTTCACTTTTAGGTTGAGTTCAGTTGCTGCCAGAGACTTGCCAGGAAGACAGCCCAGAAATTCTCTCATGAAAAATAATTCCTGTATCAAGTGAAATTCTAAAGAACTTTGAAGGATTTGCAAATAAAATGTATGGGAGTTAAACCCTTATTGCTGTGTCTGCCTGGAAAGAGAGGAAGACCCAGAAAGTGTTACCACTCTCTGCAAAAGAAGCCTTGCTTCTCTTCGAAGGAAACTCTACAACTAAGCTGTGGTTTTAACCTGCCTGAAGAGAGGAAAAGTCCCAGGAAAAGAGGAGTTGCTACACTCTGTGGAGAACACTGCTTTGGAGAGAGGAAGCCTTGAGTTTTGGGTGTGACAGATTCCTATTGTCTTCAGTCTCTCAAGAAGGAGTTTGCAAGTTCTCCCTGTGTCTGCGTGGGTTTCCTCCGGGTGCTCCGGTTTCCTCCCACATGCCAAAGACTTGCAGGTTGGTAGGTAAATTGGCCATTATAAATTGCCCCTAGTATAGGTAGGTGGTAGGGAAATATCGGGACAGGTGGGGATGTGGTAGGAATATGGGATTAGTGTAGGATTAGTATAAATGGGTGGTTGATGGTCGGCACAGACTCAGTGGGCCGAAGGGCCTGTTTCAGTGCTGTATCTCTAAAATAAAAACTAAAAAAATGCTATGACCTGTGGAATAGTGGGACTGAATTAACAGTGCATTACTCCCACCTTGGTCATAACAACCTCTACCAGAAAATTCCTGCAACAACTTCCATATATGACTCCAAAACCATCTAACTGCACTTCAGGAGGGAAGGTGCCTCTTTCATCAGGCCTGCAACATATGCCTTTTCCCCATGACGAGACAAATCACATGACTTATGAACTATTCCTTTGCTTGTAATTTGTAAAAGTGCACTGTCCTTTTAACAGCTTTCTTTCTCATGTGTGTGTTTCTGAGTGGTAAGTGAGTGACGTAGTGTTAAACTATGAGGGTGAAAGTGTAATAAAAATAATCTTCTTTATTTAAACTCAGAAATGTGCGCTGCTGGTTATTCAAATTGTCCAGACACTCAGGGGTCAAGATACACACACATCTTCCTTGTCGAAAACACACTGATTATGGAGAGTAAAAGGAAAAGAACTGGGGTTTCAGTTCTCCCTCAATTCTCTGTGTAACAACTCTAGATTTAAAAGGCATCATTCAATTAGTCTTTTTGTTTGTTTTCTCTACCTGTTTGGGCCTTTTTAATGATCTCTGTACCTGGATCCCCCCCAAGTCTCTTTGGACCTCCAATGTTCCCAGCTTTTAACCATTTGGAAAGTATCTATCCTTTTTAGGTCCAAAATGGATTATCTAATATTTGCTTACATTGAAATCCATTTGCCACAGTTTGCCCATTCACTGAAACAAGCTCGTTATAATTTTTCACTTCAATCCATGCTGCTTACAATACTGCCTGTCCTTGTGTCATGAAGAAATTTGGAGATCTGGCTTTCTATCCCATCATCTGAGTCATTAATGAATACAGTGAATAGTTGAGGCCTCAACACAGATCCTTACAGGACATGACTAGTGACATCCTGCCAATTAGAGTACCTGTCTATTATCCCTACTCTCTGTCTCCTTCCACTCAGCCAATTTCCAAACCAGATCATTAATTTGCCTTCAATTCCATAGATTCAACTTTTGCTCACAGTCTCTGATGAAGGTCTTTATCAAATCCCTTTTCAAAGTCCATATAAATAATATCCATGGATATTCCCCTGTTCACTAATTTAGCCACCTCTTCAAAAAATTCAATCAGATTGATCAGGTGATTGGTTGGTGAGTAACTGCTGTTAGGGAGTATCTGTAAATAGCTGGGTTAGGATGTGTGTTTCAATAGCCACAAATTACAAAAAAAACTTAAAATTCAAATTTATGTAAGTACCTTCGAACTAAGGCACTCAAGCAGAAGGGAACAGCTGGTGAGTCTACTGTTCTCTTTTATTTTAAAGCAGTAAGGTTTATTACCGAGGTTATTACTATGATTGGTAATTTTTTAGTATTGGTAGGGTATATTAATAGTAGTAAGGTAGATTAGTTTTGGTAAGTGGACATCACAAGGAAGCAGGTAGGTGATAGGTTGAGTCAGACTTCGGAGCTACAAACAGCGCGAGAGAGGAGAGAGAGTGGCGAGGCGTAGGGAGTTAGTCAGTGAGTATCTGGTGAGTACTTTCTTATTTTCTTTTTTTCTGCTGAGTTTTAATTTTTCTCTATCATTTAAGTCTCTCTGCTACATAGAAGGTAAAATACCAGTTGTCAGTAGGTGGTTACCCATTTGTTCATTCTATTTGTTAGCTTTTTATTGTGTTTATTTTACTTCCATATTTTAATGCAGTAAATAAATAATTCTAAGCATGGCAGGGCTTCTCAGACCTGTTGATTGCACATCCTGTACCATGTGGGGCCTCCAGGACCCTACCCATTTCCTGGACAACTACATGTGCAAAAAATGCCACAAAATGCAAAACCTTGAGCGCCGAATCTTGTAACTCAAGGAGCAGCTGAGGTCACTGATGAGCATTCACGAGGATGAGAGATACATGGATAGCACATTTAGGAGGTGGTCACCCCACAGCTTAAGAGAGCGCAGGCAGAGAGGGACTGAGTGGCTTCCAGACAGACAAGAAGTACAAGGAAGGCAGAAGTCCCCGGAGAGCATCCCACTCTCTAACCAGTATTCAGTTCTGAATACTGAGGAAAGAGACGGTTCCTCTGGAGAGTGCAGCGAGAGTCATGACCAGAGCACCATGGGTGGCTCAGCTGTGCAGAGAGGGAGGAAAAAAGACAGGAGAGCAATAGTGGTAGGGGTTTCTATGGGTAGGGGGACAGACAGGCGTTTCTGTGGTTGCAGCTGTTAACTCTGGTTGCAGGCGATAGCTGCAGGCCTTTCCGCGCCCCGGAGGGGGCCATGGCAGTCGGGCACAGGGTGCCCAATTGAGGGCCGCCCCCACCTCCCAACCCACCCCCGGGACCCAAAACGCCCCCCTCCCTCCAAACGGCAACTCCAGCCTCACCAGCAAAGGACCGAAACCCTCTGACGAGGCAAGCCCAACTTACCTCGTCCCCAGGCTCCATGGCATCGGCTGGGCAGTAGTCCCAGCAGTGGCCACTACTTTGGGCTGTGAATTCCTGACACCCATTACCCTCTGGGTGAAAAAGTTTTTCCTCATGTCCCTTCTACTCCTTCTACCAATCACCTTTAATCTGTTCCCCCTGCTAATTGACCTCTCTGCTAGGGAAACAGGTCCTTCTTGTCCACTCTATCTAGGCCTATCAATGTCTTTGTACACCTCAATTAAGTCACCCCTCAGCCTCCTCAGTTCGAAGGAAAACAACCTGAGCCTATCTAATCTTTCCTCATAGCTGCAATTTTCAAGCCCTGGCAACATTCTTGTAAATCTCCTCTGTACTCTCTCCAGAGCAATTGTGTCCTTCCTGTAATGACCGGCTGCTCACTGAGGCGAGACTTCCTCCCTCAAGTTGGTGGAAGTCCTGCCTCCGGACAATTAAAGCCTGGGGACCCGGAAATTGTGGGACGGATCCCCAGGCTCGGCGGAAGCGGGTTTCCAGCAACTTTTCCGTCGGTGGTGAATTCCCATCCACGTGAGGTAAAATCCAGCCCATAGCCTCAATTCTTTCAAAAGGTACCTGGATATGGAGCTGAAGTGTTGTAACCTGCAAGGCTACAGACCAGGTGCTGGAAGGTGGGATTAGACTGAGAAGCCAGTTTTTACAGTTGGCACAGAGACGATGGGCTGATAGGCCTCCTTCTGTGCCGTAACCTTTCTAGGGTTCTATGGTTTCTATCAGACAGGACCTACCATTTACAGATCCATGCTGGCTCTTTCTAAGTAGTAATTTCCCAACAACAAATGTGAGACAACTGGTCTATAATTCTCTGGCTTCTCTCTGTCACCATACTTAAATAGCAGAGTGAAATGTGCAATTTTCCAATCAAAAGGTACAGTTTCCAAACTGAGAGAACATTGTAAAATTATAGTTCAGGCATCTACAATGTTCTCACCTATTCTATTTAAAACTCTAAGATGAAAACTGTCAGATTCGGGGGATTTGTTACTCTTTAGTTCCATTAATTTCTCCATTACTGTTATCTTGGTTATATTAATGTTGTTTTTGTTGAGCCCCTGTCCCTGATTCAATAATAGTTTCCTTGGAATGTCCGGCATGCTGACCTCTTCCTCTATTGTAAAAACTGACACAAAGTCAATCGTCAATATATCCACCATTTCCTTATTTTCATTGACAACATCACCATTGTCAGTTTTCAAGGGATCCACTTTGCTTCTGACCATCCTCTTTTTCTTAAAGTAATTGTAAAAGTTTTTGTTTTGATTTTGATATCACTTGCAAGTTTCCTTACATACTCCCTTTTTCTCGCTCTCACTATCAGCTTTGCTACTCTTTGTATCATTCCGATTTGCAACTTTTTGTATGCTTTTTCTTTTAGTTTCTAGTTGCTCCTTACTTCCTTTGTTGTCCATGACTGTTATTTTGACAAGTTGAATTTGTTCTGTGCAACATTAAATTCTTCTTTGACCACCTTCTACAGATCCTTTTCCATTTTACCTATTCACAGATTTGCCCAGTTTACTATGGACAGTCTCTGTCTCACCCCAATGAGGTCAGTCTTCTCTAAATCTAGTATCTTAGTATCTGTTTTGTGAAGGAATCTGGTCATAATAAGGGGTTGTAAGATGATCCCAAGAATTAGGATTAAAAAATTAAAAGCAGAGTTCATCTGCCTGAAATGTTTGAAGTTCATAAACATGCCATGACATGTCCCTGTGGTCAAGGACACAGCATAACTGCCTCTTCCTAGAACACAATGGCAGGTTCTGAAAAACAGAAAGAAGCTCATAAAAGTCATGAACAAGGTCACCTCAGTGAGGCAGTGATAACACAGGTTTCATAAAGTGTGGTCACTTACAATGATTATTTAACAATGGACACCATGATTTTCTACAGATGAGCCTAAATCACCTGTCAACTGAATCTGGGAAACTGAGTTATAATCTTCAAACCCAATTGTGTGAATAGGAAGTTTACCACCATTTGCAACTTCCAACATCCTGCTGGCTCTAAGGATATGTTGACCAGCATCTCTGCTGACAGCTTCCTGCTGGCTCAGACTTTTCTTAGAAATTAAACAATGTGGATTGGAACTAGAAATTAACAGTTATACAGCCTTATTTGGGAAACAGAGGTGGACGAAACTACTTGCAAAGAGGTAACACGCCCATACATAAATAATTAGTTATGCAGCTTAGAAACAGCATAAATATTGGAACCACACAGTGGATCTTTAGACTCATTGGATTCACTCCAGTGTTTCTCATGGTAAAGTTACAGGATATTGTGTTGCAGCGACAATGGTTCGGCCCTTAATTGGGGTAGAGGAATCTCACTAAACTCTATAGCTTTCCACTCAGTGATTTAAGGTAAATATTTCTTGAAATGTTGATGGGTCTCTTAAATATTTTAGCGTAACAATTTTTAAATTAATAATTGGATTCTCTACTGGGAAAGAGATTACACGTTCTTTCTTTTCCTAGAGCTATTAACCTTGCCATTGACTTTCCCATCAAAGTTGACTTAAGTGTTGGGTTTTTCAATAAACCTTTGTATAATTTAGAAATTATATTGTCTCATATAGTCTGCTGTATCACAAACTCTAAACCCCATCTCTGTAGAAGAACCACTACCTTCTCAAGGACAATTATGGATGTACAATAAATGTTGGCCTAGCCAGCGATGCCCACATCCCACGATCAAAAACAAGCACATTGCAGTTGGGAGGTACGTGATTGACGAGAGTCGCCCAGATCCTTATAATATTCAGGTTGTTAGAATCTGTCTGAAACTTGTTAAAAAAGGCTGTCTGGAGAATGGTAATATTCTCAGCTGGTTCCTTTCCCTTGGGGAGAGTTAGATCAGTTTTTCAGACCTCGTCAAGTGTCTGTGAGATCTGTCTTTCTCAAACTTCAGTGAGAGTGATCATCTGAGGAGTGTGCCTGATCCAGGATAGTCCCCAAAAGAGGCTAGCATTATAATCCACTTCCGTTTCACATTTCTCCCTCACAAACACCACGATAAACCTCATCATATTATGATCGGAAAGATAAATGTTCACACACCATTAGGCTGTTAACTAAATCTGCCTCATTACTCATTAATAAATCTAATATGGCCTGCCACCTTGTTGGTTTTAGGATATATTGAGCCTGATCTTAACTCTGTTTAATTTGAATGAGTTAAAATATCTTTCAATTTTTTTTCAGAAAACTATTCTGAACATACTCAAGAAATTCACGATCTTCGTGACATGTCTGCTTATCCCAATCTACATGACAGTTAAAATCCCCCATTAAAATCATCTGCCTTTACTGCATGCTTGTCTAACCTTTGTATTTATAATAACTCCCACTTCACAGCTCCCATCAGGGGTCACTCATCAACTTCACTACAGTCTTAAATCCTTTTCTATTTCTTCATTCTACCCTTAAAGTCTCCACTGCCTGCTTACCCCTCATTATATCCTCTTGTATCATTGAAGTGATTTCATCCTCAATCATTAAAGCTACTCTTACCCCTTAAAGTTCTTCTGATCACCCTATTAATACTTTCCGCTCGGACCCTGGTCCAGCCTATTTTAGGTGGAGCCTGTCCTAATTGTCCAGTTACTTTCTGTCCAAGTACTGGTGCCAGGGATGAGGAAATTCAGTTATGAGGAGAGGTAGGAAGAGTTTGTATTGTTCTCCTTGGAACAGAGAAGATTAAGAGGAGACCTAATTGAGGTTTTCAAGATGTCGAATGGTTTATAGATTAAGTCGAGAAAAAGTATTCCCTTTGGCGAATTGGTCAATAAGTCTTAGCAATACACTTAGAAAATCATAGTGTAATCAGACAAAGCCAACATTGTTTTATGAAAGGGAAATCCTGTTTGACAAGTTTATTTGAGTTTTTTGAGGATGTAACTATTAGGGTAGATGAAGTGGAACCAGTAGATGTTGTATACTGGGATTTCCAAAAGGCATTCAAGAAGAAAGGCTGTACAGTGAAGGTTCACAAGATTGGTTCCTGGGATGAGAGGGTTGTCCCATGATGAGAGGCGGAGTAAATTGGGCCCATACTGTCTGGAGTTTAGGAGAATGAGAATGAAACATACAAGCTTCTGAAGAGGTTTGGCAGGGTAGACACTGAGAAGTTGTTTCCCCTGGCTGGGCATAGTCTCAGGGTAAGGGGTTGATCATTTATTACTGAGATGAGTAGAAACTTCTTCACTCAAAAGGTTGTGAATCTTCAGAATTCTCTACCCCAGAGGGTTGTAGATGATCCATTGTTGAGTTTATTTAAGGCTGAAATGGAGAGATTTTGAGGAAGTAAGAGATCTAGGGAATGGGTGAAGTTGAGACAGAAGATCAGCCATAATCATACTGAATGGCAGATCAGTCTCGAGGGGCAATATTGTCCACTCCTGCTCCTATTTCATATGCTGTAATCCTTTTAATAACCACAGGACATAGATTTAAAATCATTGGCAAAAGATCAAGACGGGAGATGGGCAGAAATTTGTGAATTCAGGAAGTTGTTGGGATCTGGAAGACTTGACCTCAAAAGGTGGTGGAAGCTGATTCCATAAATAATTTTCAAAGAGAATTGGACAAATACTTGAGGATGAGAAACTTACAGGGTTATGGACACAATGTGGAGGTGTGGTACTCAGCGTAATTGTTCTTTAAAGAGCCAGCAGAGGAAAGATGGGCTGAATGGACTGTACTGTAATTTCTATGATTCTATACTTTGCTGCTGAGCATTTTTGTAATGTGGTAGCCCAGGTAGCATTTGAACCTAGAATTTTCCAGCCTGGAGGAAGAGCATGCTGTGTATTTCACTACTGAATCTGATAACATGAATTATCTGTGTATTGTAATTGAGTGTCTACTTTTCAAAGTAGCAACTGTGCCTGGGACATTGGGTAAACTGAAGACAGAAGTTAAAGGGACAGTATTTGACTGGAAAGTGCAGCTGACATTGTTTCCTGAGTGTAGAGATGGTGCACAGCTTGGTATAAACATTGTATTGGATTGTGCCACTGGAAAGCAAGTGAGAGAAAAGGGAGCTGGACAGGAACAGCTGAGATTTACTGATAAATTAAAAGGAAACTACCTGCCTGTCATGAATGCAGCAATGGTCATGGAAAGTGCTTTGGCATTTGTTTCTGGGACAAAAATCATTCCAGCCCAGATGGAACTTGAACCCACAATCTCAGGTCGAGGAAACCAGTGCTTTATCCATTCAGTCACTGCAGGTTATACAAGATGGGAATTTGGTGCCTACAACTTGCTCCTTTATCTCTGTGTAATCACTGCCAAATTTGATGCCATTTGTGGTCCGGCCCTTTCCTTTCAAAACCAGACACATTGGGAGATATTATGGGTCCTGCAAGAGCAGCTTTGATGGCGTACGGGGTGATTTAATCAGGTGATGGTTCTTTTATCCGATTTCTGACGTCGGGATCGTTCAGTGAAATTCAATCAGCAGTGTGTTTCCGGCGTTCCGGGGATCCCCCCGCACGATGGCGGATTGTATCTTTGAATTCATGATCATATCTTCTATACTCATTACTCTACACGTCATTCCAATTAAGCCTTACCTGTCAGATTAAGTGAACGGTGAGTGGTATTCCCCTGTCACCCAGTTCCCACTCGATCGAACATGGCAACAATCAGCTTTGTGTAATTGTGTCTGAGGTCAGTGCTTTTCTTTCTTGAACACGTTGGTAAAAGGAATGCCAGCATTGGAATGGATGTTTGGCTCAAGGCTCAGCACCAACAGGGGCAATTCTTCACAGGGGACGGCAGAGAAGGCACAGGGGGCAGGTGCATGGAGGAGCAGGGGAGGGAGAAGGGGAGGACAGGGTGAGGTTACCTGGTGCATGGAGGAGCAGGGAAGGGAGAAGGAGAGGACAGGGTGAGGTCACCTGGTGCATGGAGGAGCAGGGGAGGGTGAAGGGGAGGACAGGGTGAGGTTACCTGGTGCATGGAGGAGCAGGGAAGGGAGAAGGAGAGGACAGGGTGAGGTTACCTGGTGCATGGAGGAGCAGGGGAGGGTGAAAGGGAGGACAGGGCGAGGTTACCTGGTGCATGGAGGAGCAGGGGAGGGAGAAGGGGAGGACAGGGTGAGGGTACCTGGTGCATGGAGGAGCAGGGGAGGGAGAAGGGGAGGACAGGATGGGATTACCTGGTGCATTGAGGAACAGGGAAGGGAGAAGCGGAGGACAGGGTGGGGTTACCTGGTGCATGGAGGAGCAGGGGAGGGAGAAGGGGAGGACAGGGTGAGGTTACCTGGTGAATGGAGGAGCAGGGGAGGGAGAAGGGGAGGACAGGATGGGATTACCTGGTGCATGGAGGAGCAGGGGAGGGAGAAGGGGAGGACAGGATGAGGTTACCTGGTGCATGGAGGAGCAGGGGAGGGAGAAGGGGAGGACAGGGTGGGGTTACCTGGTGCATGGAGGAGCAGGGGAGGGAGAAGGGGAGGACAGGATGAGGTTACCTGGTGCATGGAGGAGCAGGGGAGGGAGAAGGAGAGGAGTGGATGAGGTTACCTGGTGCATGGAGGAGCAGAGGAGGGAGAAGGGGAGGACAGGATGGGATTACCTGGTGAATGGAGGAGCAGGGGCGGGCGAAGGAGAGAACTGGGTGGGATTACCTGGTGCATGGAGGAGCAGGGGAGGGAGCAGGTGAGGACAGGATGGGGTTACCTGGTGCATGGAGGAGCAGGGGAGGGAGAAGGGGAGGACAGGGTGAGGTTACCTGGTGCATGGAGGAGCAGGGGAGGGAGAAGGGGAGGAGTGGATGAGGTTACCTGGTTCATGGAGGAGCAGGGGTGGGAGAAGGGGAGGACAGGATGGGGTTAGCTGGTGCATGGAGGAGCAGGGGAGGGAGAAGGGGAGGAAAGGGTGGGGTTACCTGGTGCATGGAGGAGCAGGGGAGGGAGAAGGGGAGGACAGGATGAGGTTACCTGGTTCATGGAGGAGCAGGGGTGGGAGAAGGGGAGGACAGGATGGGGTTAGCTGGTGCATTGAGGAACAGGGAAGGGAGAAGCGGAGGACAGGGTGGGGTTACCTGGTGCATGGAGGAGCAGGGGAGGGAGAAGGGGAGGACAGGGTGAGGTTACCTGGTGAATGGAGGAGCAGGGGAGGGAGAAGGGGAGGACAGGATGGGATTACCTGGTGCATGGAGGAGCAGGGGAGGGAGAAGGGGAGGACAGGATGAGGTTACCTGGTGCATGGAGGAGCAGGGGAGGGAGAAGGGGAGGACAGGGTGGGGTTACCTGGTGCATGGAGGAGCAGGGGAGGGAGAAGGGGAGGACAGGATGAGGTTACCTGGTGCATGGAGGAGCAGGGGAGGGAGAAGGAGAGGAGTGGATGAGGTTACCTGGTGCATGGAGGAGCAGAGGAGGGAGAAGGGGAGGACAGGATGGGATTACCTGGTGAATGGAGGAGCAGGGGCGGGCGAAGGAGAGAACTGGGTGGGATTACCTGGTGCATGGAGGAGCAGGGGAGGGAGCAGGTGAGGACAGGATGGGGTTACCTGGTGCATGGAGGAGCAGGGGAGGGAGAAGGGGAGGACAGGGTGAGGTTACCTGGTGCATGGAGGAGCAGGGGAGGGAGAAGGGGAGGAGTGGATGAGGTTACCTGGTTCATGGAGGAGCAGGGGTGGGAGAAGGGGAGGACAGGATGGGGTTAGCTGGTGCATGGAGGAGCAGGGGAGGGAGAAGGGGAGGAAAGGGTGGGGTTACCTGGTGCATGGAGGAGCAGGGGAGGGAGAAGGGGAGGACAGGATGAGGTTACCTGGTTCATGGAGGAGCAGGGGTGGGAGAAGGGGAGGACAGGATGGGGTTAGCTGGTGCATGGAGGAGCAGGGGAGGGAGAAGGAGAGGACAGGGTGGGGTTACCTGGTGCATGGAGGAGCAGGGGAGGGAGAAGGGGAGGACAGGGTGGGATTACCTGGTGCATGGAGGAGCAGGGGAGGGAGAAGGGGAGGACAGGATGGGGTTACCTGGTGCATGGAGGAGCAGGGGAGGGAGAAGGAGAGGACAGGGTGGGGTTACCTGGTGCATGGAGGAGCAAGGGAGGGAGAAGGGGAGGACAGGGTGGGGTTACCTGGTGCATGGTGGAGCAGGGGAGGGAGAAGGGGAGGACAGGATTAGGTTACCTGGTGCATGGAGAAGCAGGGGAGGGAGAAGGGGAGGACAGGGTGAGGTTACCTGGTGCATGGAGCAGCAGCAGGGGGAGAAGGGGAGGACAGGATGGGTTTACCTGGTGCATGGAGGAGCAGGTGAGGGAGAAGGTGGGATACGGGGAGGTTACCTGGTACATGGAGGAGCAGGGGAGGGAGAAGGGGAGGACAGGATGGGTTTACCTGGTGCATGGAGGAGCAGGGGAGGGAGAAGGGGAGGACAGGATGGGTTTACCTGGTGCATGGAGGAGCAGGGGAGGGAGCAGGTGGGACAGGGGGAGGTTACCTGGTACATGGAGGAGCAGGGGAGGGAGGAGTGGAGTGTCCAGGGTGTGTAGTGGTTGTTTTGCTGCTGAAGCTGGATCTGGACAGCTGTGGTGGTGGTGAGTTGATTTGAGTATGACAATGAACAGATGGTCATGAGGGATCTAAAGGGAGGGATGAGTGCTGTCAATGTCGGGACCTGTCGGGTGAATTGAGGATGCTGGCTGGCAGATGGAACAGTCACAGTCAATGGGGGCAATTGGATTCTGTGAGGGGGCAGGTGGAGATTTAGGGTCGGGTATTCTCAGGCATCATAGGGAGGGGAACGGGTCTCAGCAATAATATTCAGGTGGATTTCAGGAGGATCAAGGGTCAGAGTAGGTATTTCCATGGCAACGGGAGTAGGAAAAGGGGGGAGGGATGGCATAAATAAATTAATTGTGACACTGTTCAAGGTAACGGGTGGATGTTCAATGGTCACGGAGGGAAAGGTTATGGTTAGATTGGGTGGGCCAAGGGTGATGGGCTCAGACTGGAAGGTGACAGGAGGAGGTTGGAAGGTGGGGAGACTTGCCTTAAATTGTACACACACAATTTTCTCGAGGGATGATGAAAACAACGTGGAGGATTGCAAGGTGAATGGGAGGAGATAAATGATGGTGGATGGAGACTCAACCTGGCTGTATTTTTAATGTCCAGAAATGAGAACTGCACATGTCCACGATGGTTCAGCTGACTGGCAGCAGAAGGCTGAATTTGAACATTCTGCTCATTTCATTATTTGCAAAGCTGCAGCGACATTGGTGTCATGTATCCAATTTGTCCAATACCATGGGAAGAAGAGCAGAGGGAGTGACTAAGGATTCTCTTTTCCCTCAATGCATGATGCCTGAACACCAGCAACAAGTAGAACAAATGCTGCAAGTGACAACATCCAGGAATGACATTATTGAAGACGGGCGCTGGCACATCATCACATCCTCAGGACAAGGACAAATCACCTTCAAATGTCAGAGAGACAATGTCAGAGATGCTGAAGGATGTCACTTGAAATGGTCTCTGAAATTTGTAGGATCCTGCAGCATGACCTGTAACCGTTTGGGTTTGATGGGAATCCCATGCCTCTTGTCCTCAAGGTGATGCTGGATTAAATATTTGGCTTGCGGAAACTTCCAGGGATCAATGGGCGACATATGTGACATATCACAGTCTGCGACCCATAGGTGTATCTTAGAGGTGACCAATACACTGTTTCGTCATGCCAATGAGTTCATCTACTTCCCTGCAGACGGGGCAGTCATGCAGCAAGGTCTGCTGACCTCAGCACCATCACTGGTTTCCCTAGAGTGCAAGGGGTGATTGACTGCCCTCATGTGACCATTACAACTCCCTGGGAGCAGCCTGCTGCATTTGTGAATAGCAAAGGCTTCCAATCTTTGAACATACAACTGGTTTGTGACCACAGGAGAAAATTATTGCAGGTTTGCATACATTTCCCAAGGAGCTGTCACGACTCATCCATTTTGAGGAAATCACAGCTGCCAGGAGTTTGAGATGAAGAAGCTGAAGTGAACGGCTGGGTCCTGGGTGACAAGGGTCACCCACTTTATACATGGTTAATGACACCAGTGCAGCATCTCCAAAGTGCAGCTGAAGAGAGATGCAGTGCTGCTCACATATCCACCAGAGCCATCATCGAAAACACCATTAGCATAGTGAAAATGTGCTTACGTTACCTTCACTGGTCTGGAGGAACTCTTCATGATACGCTAAAGAGGGTCTGACAAATAATCATTGTCTGCTGTGCATTACACAACCTGACAATTAGACAGGGCAATGTTCTATAGGCGGAGGAACAGGAGGAACACCAGTCCTCCTGAGATGAGGGTGACTGTGAAGAGGGTGAGGAGGAGGACAACAATGTAAACAATGCCATTATAGATAGAAGGGCCATGTAGAGACATGCAAGGGACAGCAGGGAAAAGCTCACATTTCCACGTTTCAGCCAACAATAAGTCACTTCAAAAAGAAACATTTTTAGGAGAAAACAAACATTCTCCAAATATGTTCACATGCACCTGAGGTCTTAATCATTGCTGTACAGGGCTCTTCTAACAACAACACATGAACCTGCAGTGGAAATGTGCCAAACAGCCTGGATGTTATTCACTTCATTAAAAGTGACTTGCGTCTCCACTGAAAATATTTTACTGCATCAAGGCATTAACCCGCACATATAGGGCGGGATTTTACAGGAACCCTCGAGGCGGGATTGGAGGTGGGGAGGGGGGGAGGCAAGGAAGATCACGTCGGGTAGTGGTGGAGGCAGCAGGACGGAGGGTCCGTCACCTCCCCGTCACCTACTCATCGACTCGTGATCCTCCCGGGAGAAGGAGAGGCCGAAGAGAGCCTTTCCGCCCAGAGGCAAATTGAGGCCCTTAATTGCTCTATTAAAGGTTTAATTAAGGGCCTCTTCCTACTGCTGCTGGGATCATACCAGCGGTGGGGGAGGCCTCCGAAACATGGGGTGGACACCTTGTCAAATGAGGTGTCCTCCCTGCGGGCTTTGGGATTGGTCCCTCCTTCATGGTCAATTTGTGGCACATGGAGGACCCCCATCGGGGAGCAATTGAACCCCCAGGAGCGCCCTCGACCTGGACTGCAAGACCACCCCCCCTCGCTGGGGTCTTCCGCACTGGCCCCGGTGACCCACCTCACCTACCTCTTCTCTGGGGTTCCAGAGTCTAAAAGTCTTTCAAGGGTCGGGGATCCTACCTCCTAAAACTTTGACTAAAAAAGACCGGACGATTGCTCTGGTGGGGGGAGAAAAGACAGAGGTGATGTTCCCCCCGCCTTTTCAGCCCAATTCCAGGTTCCCTGCCTCCAACACAAAATCCAGCCCATAGGAAGCTACAATGTTGCAGCACTTTGATGTGACCGGCAGATCTAATTTTGTCTGGGCTACAATGGAACCGAGAATACAACAATGCAAGGAAAGTAAGAGTGTGACCACAGAAACATGAATGGAAGGCATGTTGATCGATTTACAATTGAAAAATATGCAAATGAGATACAGCCAACATTGAGGACTGAAGACTTACATCAAACTGGAAAATGGACACTGGACACTTTCTGAAATGTAACAATGTATTGCTGTCAATCACCTCCAATAAACATTTATCTTTTCAAATGAAACCAAGCAAATGACTGACGAGAGTCCATCAAATATTAAACTAAATAAATATGTATAGAAAATTGAACAAAATGTGCACAATATTTACAGCACCTGTGCCACCTTCATGCTCAAAACTGTTTCTGCTTACGTTTCCTACCACTATGTCTCGGTGCAGCCCCAACATTAACAGCTGAGGTGGAGGCAGTCTGCTCAGTGCACTGCCCCACTGCTCTGGATGACCATGGCAGGCGTCCTCTGGAGGCACGGGGTCTTGGTGGCTCCATTCTACTGGGGGTCTGCAGCAAGGGTGATTGAGTAACCCCCGTGGGCTCACCTGCTGGAGGTAAGGGGGTCAATATCGGGGGGAGGATGAGACGCCGCTTAACCTGTGGGCTTCCTGAGAGGAGAGTGCAGGGGCAGCTGGCATGCACTCCTCCTCCATCTGTGTGCACCATGGCACCTGCCTGTCTCCCTGAGGGGAAGGAGCACCCCTAGGGAGGTCCAGGTTCCTCGTCCCCCTCTCGCTTAGACGATGGAGTGCAGGTCAGATCACATATGGCTCGAGTGCTGAAACAGACTCGTCATGGAGATCGCCAAACTGTCAACTGAGGAAGCCATACATTTAGATGCCCCATACATGACAGATGTCATGGCTTGCATGGATTCCTCCAGACACACACAAAGCCCATGCATGACTTCAGGCATCTCCGACATGTTTTCCCATGGTTTTGCGAAACATCCAGCAGACTTCTCATAGCAACTAACAGAGGATCATAAAAGCAAAATACTGCGGATGCTGGAAATCTGAAATAAAAACAAGAAATGGTGGAACCACTCAACAGGTCTGGCAGCATCTGTGAAAAGAGAAGCAGAGTTAACGTTTTGGGTCAGTGACCCTTCTTCAGAAGAAAGTTCCAAAGGGTCACTGACCCGAAACGTTAACTCTGCTTCTCTTTTCACAGATGCTGCCAGACCTGCTGAGTGGTTCCACCATTTCTTGTTTTTATAACAGAGGATCATCATGAATGTGGGGCTGTGCTGGGGCTTCTTCCCCAGCACTCCTCCAATTGCCAGGGAACCCATCTGGCACATGCTCCCTCAGCTGCTGGGACGTGTCTGTGCTGTAAACACCAGCTTGTACCGAGATTCTAATCATAACCCCCCTCGCAGACTGTGTGGATATATCTGCGCTGGTGGAGGTAGAAGAAGAGGCAGGCGACGGTGCACCCTCTGGGACATTGGCTTCATCTTCCTCCCTAGAAGAGGATTCTTGGGCCTCGCGGCTTTCTGTGACCCGGGTTTGGGCACCTGCAGTGGAGACACAATAAGAGGCACTTTAAGCATGTGCTTCGGATGAGTTCACACCATTTCCTTCAGTTTCATATGGCTGCAATAGCAGAGATGACACTTATTCTTTACGCCTTGTGGCTCCTGCCTCACAATCTCCGCTCACCCTGCCTCCCTCCACTCTCACAGCTGACAGGTGCTGGGAGCGGGAACAGTGGCTTCTGAACTTCACACCGCCTTTCAGCGGGTTCCAGCTTATTTTTAAAAACCTGCCAGAAAACCCTGAATCTGTCTGATGTTCGGAAACTGCAGTTCCCACTCCCAGCACCTGTCAGCTGTGAAACTGATATTGCAATTTTTGAAAGAACTGCCAATCACAATGCTGCTATGCTGAGCGTTCTGCTCTCTGCAACAGTCTGAGAGAGAGGACAGAGAGGGAGAGAGCGAGAGAGAGAGACAGAGAGAGTGAAAGGGGCTGAACAAAGCGAGGGGGGAGCAAAGACAGAGAGGACAGAGAGAGAGTGAGAGGGAGGGGGTAAAGAGAGATAGAGGGAGGCAGAGAGAGGGAGGGGGATTAGAATAAAGAGAGAGAAGATAGAGAGAGGGCAGCAGAGAGAGAGAGGGGGGAAGACAGGGGACGGGGGTCAGAGAGAAGGGGGAACAACACAGAGGGGGGAGCACAGAGAGGGGAGAACACTGACAAGGTGACACAGTGGGAGAGAGAGAAGGAGGAGGGAGAGAGCGTGATCAAGATCACTCCTGACAGATGAACATCTATCCAGAATACTCAGCATCACTACAAGAAGTGTGCGGGCAAACACTGAGAACTTGGGGAAGCAAAAGAATGTCAGGTATCTCACTAAATCAGTGTCCAACTTCGTGATGAGAAAGTAAGTAAATAATTTAGTCTTCTCATTCAAGGCTTCTTGGCAATGCATTTGTTTTTGTTTTGATGAATAGTAAGATTAATTTTATTACCTTTATCTTTCTGAAATTGTCTCACTGGCCCCTGATGTAAGACAAAATTTGTAATGTGCCGCCGAGCCGCCAACGCGAAAATGTTGGATGCCCTGAGCTAGAAGCACCATGAGAAGTGCAAGCTAGAGAATGTCATGCAGAGTTTAAATAGAATGTAAATGTAAATAAAGAGTTGATCTTTAGCCAGCCAGAGACTCCGAGACGTTTGTAAAGAACCGTATAAGTACACCACCAGCAACGTACAATATGGTGACAGCGATATCCAATATAGTGATCAGCGGCAGGTGCTGAGCAACTTGGTAAATGGTGAACACACCCAGAAGATTGGAGAAGTCTAACCTGGTCAGAGAAGCGCCAAACAACTGAAGATCTCTGGAGAGGCTGTGAAGAGCTCCAGAGCTGCTTTGTAGATGATGAAAGGCACTGAGAGTCGGTGAGTCAGCCATGTAGGCATTCAGGCTGCACCAGAGAAGCGTGGTGGTCTGCGAGAACATACAGGGTCCAGCAATTGGGTTGCGAGTCACAGTACCAAATGACGGTCAGGAAATGGGGCAAGAAACCTAGTCGAAAGGTATGTTATTAATAATGGCGCACTGGGCAGGTGAGAACGGAAAAGGTGGAAAACTAAAAACAGTCGATCCCTGGTGAGGGCCAGTCCGGAGTTGATGTAAAATGTGCGGAACACCTAAAAAGAGGACAATCTCAGAAAACGTGGGAACACCTGGATAAGAGCAGGAAAACTCCAAGTACTGCAAGAGCACCTTCTTTAAGGAAAGGAAAATTTAAAATACGATGGGAATACCCAAAAGAGTTTAGCACAGGATGGATTCAAAATATAAAATGCCAGAAAGCTTCCAAAATTGAGAAGCGTCCAACCAGATTCAAAAGTGGACAACCTGGAGAAAAGATTTTTCAGATTCAGAATAGCTTCACAATTACCTCCTAAATCTAAAGGAGATCAAATAATTACTTTACTGTACTCCCTCAGTGAAATAGCTGATGATGTGATCGGGGACAAGGCATTAATGAAGCTTTGGATAAATTTGAGGATGTTTTGTCAGCTTTTGATAATTATTTTCAGTTAAGAAGCCATAGAAAGAGTGAAGTCCAAGAAAAGGATTCACAGCCAGGTGAATCAGTGGATGCTTTCATTAATGATGTGTATAGATTGACTGAATGATGTGAGCAAGGAGCACCTAATCTGAATTGATGAGAGACTGTATAGTTGTGGGACAAGCTGATAAATCTTTATCAGATCTCTTACAGTCAAAAGAGGACATCAGTCTGGATAAAGCGATTCAGATTGTGCAACAGGCAGAAGTCAGAAGACGAAATAGAGCCATCCTGCAGGCTGAAGAGAAGCCTTGGAATGGAAAGAATCTGACGATGGTACAGTTCCTCGAGCCCAAGAAGGGAAAAAACACTGTAGAGAAGAAGGTTCACACAGGTGAGAGGGTGCAAGACATCAGGAAACCCTGTCAGCACTGTGGATCCAGAGAGACCCACAGATGTGGGTCCTTAGAAGTGATAAGGTTAGTACTACTAAAGTGTGTATTTTGTTCTTAAGAAGTGTAATATATGAATAATTACTACTAATTATTAATAATTTTTTTCATGTAGTAAGTAGTGATTTTTAGGGAATCAAGGTCCCTACTGTAAATAATCTCAAATTTTTTGAGTAAATTAAGGGTAAGTCATGACAGGGCAGCTCCGCAATGTGGAGTGCTCCTCCTGTGCAATGTGGGAAGTCAGGGACACTTCAAGTGTCTAGGGTGAACACATGTGCAGGAAGTGTCTCCACCTGCAGCTCCTCAAAATCTGCGTTTCCGATCTGGAGCGGCGGCTGGTGACACTGTGGAGCATCTGTGAGGTTGAGATCATCGTGGATAGCACGTTCAGGGAGGTGGTCATACCGCAGGTAAAGACTGCTCAGAGAGAAAGGAAATGTGTGACCACCAGGAAAAGTATAAGAACTGGACAGGTAGTGCAGGAGTCCGCTGGGTCCATCTCCCTCTCTAACAGATATTCCGCTTTGAATACTGTTGGGGAAGATAGCATCTCAGGGGAATGCAGCAAGAGCCCAGTCTGTGGCACTGTGGGTGGCTCAGCTGCACAGGAGGGGAGTAAAAGGAGTGGCAGGGCTATAGTGATAGGGGATTCGATCATAAGGGGTACAGATAGGTGTTTCTGCAGCCACAAACATAACTCCAGGATGTATGTTGCCTCGCTGGTGCTAGGGTCAAGGATGTCACAGAGCGGCTGCAGGACATTCTGAAAGGCGAGGGTGAACAGTCAGAGGTTGTGGTTCACATTGGTACCAATGACATGGATAGAAAGAGGGATGAGGTCCTGCAACAAGTATTTAGGGAGCCAGGCAGCAGATTAAATAGCAGGATCTCAACAGTTGTAATGTCTGGATTACTCCTGGTGCCACGTGCTAGTGAGTATAAGAACGGGAGGATAGAGCAGATGAATGCATGGATGAAGACATGGTGCAGGAGGGAGGGCTTTAGTTTACTGGATCACTGGATCTGTTTCTGGTGAAGGTGCCACAGACTTGGCTCTTGTTGCATTCCTCTGAGTGTCAGTGGGGGAGAATTTCAGGAATAGTGACCATAACTCTGTAAGATTTAAGGCAGTTATGGACAAGGACAAAATGGACCGGAAATAAAGATACTGAATTGGGGGATGGCTGATTTCAATATGATGAAACGGGATCTGGCCAAAGTGGACTAGGAGTAGCTACTTGCAGAAGGTCTACATCAGACCTGTGGGAGTCATTAAAAAAGGAAATAGCGAGCGTTGAGGGCCAACATGTTCCTGTAAAAGTGAAGGGAAGGACAAACAAGTCCAGGGAACACTGGATGTCAAGGGATATAGGGGATTGGATAAGGCCAAAAAAGGAGGCTTTTTTCAGATTCAGGGGGCTGAAAACAGCGGAGACCCTCGAGGAGTATAGAAAGTGTAGGGGGGTACTTAAAAAAGTAATAGGACAGTGAAGAGGGGGAATGAAAAAACACTGGAGGGCAAGATAAAGGAAAATCCTAAAGCATTTTATAAGTATATTAAGGGCAAGAGGATAACCAGGGAAAGAGTAGGGCCCATTAGGGACCAAAGTGGCAAACTGTGTGTGGAGCCGGAGGATGTAGGTGAGGTTTTAAATGATTACTTTTCATCTGTGTTCACTATGGAGAAGGACGATGTCGGTGTAGAGATATATATAGAGATATATTCGAATAAATTAGCATTGAAAGGGAGGAGGTATTAACTGTTTTAGCGGGCATAAAAGTGGATAAATCCTCAGGCCCAGATGAGATGTCTTCCAGGCTGTTATGTGAGGCAAGGGAGGATATAGCAGGGGCTCTGACACAAATTTTCAAATCCTCTCTGGCCACAGGAGAGGTGGCAGAGGACTGGAGGACAGTGAATGTGGTACCATTATTCAAGAAGAGTAGCAGAGATAAACCAGGTAATTACAGGCCTATGAGTCTAACATCAGTGGTTGGGAAACTATTGGAATAAATTCTGAGGGATAGGATTAATCTCCACTTGGAGAGGCAGGGAATGATCAAGGATTTTCAGCAGGGCTTTGTCAGGGAGAGATCATGTCTAACAAACTTGATTGAGTTTTTCAAGGAGGTGACTAGGTGTGTAGATGAGGGTAAAGCAATTAATGTAGTGTACATGGACTTCAGTCAGGCTTTTGATAAGGTCCCACATGTGAGATTGGTTAAGAAGGTAAGAGCCCATGGGTTCCAGGACAATTTGGCAGATTGAATCCAAACTTGGCTGAGTGCCAGGAGGCAGAGTGTGATGGTCGAGGGTTGTTTATGCGATTGGAAGCCTGTGGCCAGTGGTGTACCGAAGGGATCGCTGCTGGGACCCTTGCTGTTTGTAATGTATATTAATGATTTCGACATGAATAGAGGAGGTATGATAGGTAAGTTCGCAGATGACACAAAAATTGTTGGTGTCGTAAATCGTGAGGAGGAAAGCCTTAGATTACAGGACAATATAGATGGGCTGGTAAGATGGGCAGAGCAGTGGCAAATGGAATTTAATCCTGAGAAGTGTGAGGTGATGCATTTTGGGAGGACTAATAAGGCAAGGGAATATGCAATGGGTGGTTGGACCCTCGGAAGTACAGAGGGTCAGATGGACCTTGGTGTACTTGTCCATAGATCACTAGCAGCAGTACAAGCACATAAGGTGGTTAGAAAGGCATATGGGATACTTGCCTTTATTAGCCAAGGCATACAATATAAGAGCAGGGAGGTTGTGATGGAGCTGTATAAAACGCTAGTTAGGCCACAGCTGGAGTACTGTGTACAATTCTGGTCGCCACACTATAGGAAGGATGTGATTGCACTGGAGAGGGTGCAGAGGAGATTCACCAGGATGTTGCCTGGGCTGGAGCAGTTCAGCTATGAAGAGAGACTGGATAGGCTAGGGTTGTTCTCCTTAGAGCAGAGAAGGCTGAGGGGGGAACTGATTGAGGAACGCAAAATTATGAGGCTCATTGATAAGGTAGATAAGAAGAAACTTTTTCCCTAAGCGGAGATGTCAATAACCAGGGGGCATAAATTTAAGGTAAGGAACAGGAGGTTTAGGGGGAATTTAAGGAAAAACATTTTAACCCAGAGGGTGGTTGGAATCTGGAACACACTGCCTGAAGGGGTGTAAAAAAGCCTAACATTCACAATACTTGACAAGAACAGCGCCTTTTGGCAACGTCCATTGGACGAGAAATCAAACCTGCTTACAACATTCATCACACCAATCAGAAGAAGTTACATCAATCCTTACCATTCGGTATAACATCAGCACCAGAAATCTTCCAAAGGACCATGTCTAATATTCTACAAGGTCTAAAATGGGCGATTTGTCACATGGACGATATCTTGGTCCACAGCGAATCAGAGAGTCAAAGAACAAAGAACAGTACAGCACAGGAACAGGCCATTCGGCCCTCCAAGCCTGCGCCGATCTTGATGCCTGTCTAAACTAAAACCTTCTGCACTTCCGGGGTCCGTATGCCTCTATTCCCATCCTATTCATGTATTTGTCAAGATGCCCCTAAAACGTCGCTCTCGTACCTGCTTCCACCACCTCCCCCAGCAGCATGTTCCAGGCACTCACCACCCTCTGTGTAAAATTCCTGCCTCGCACATCCCCTCTAAACCTTGCCCCTCGCACCTTAAACCTATGTCCCCTAGTAACTGACTCTTCCACCCTGGGAAAAAGCTTCTGACTATCCACTCTGTCCATGCCACTCATAACTTTGTAAACCTCTATCAGGTCACCCCTCCACCTCCGTTCCAGTGAAAACAATCCGAATTTATCTAACCTCTCCTCATAGCTAAGACCAGGCAACATCCTGGTCAACCTCTTCTGTACCCTCTCCAAAGCCTCCACATCCTTCTGATAGTGTGGTGACCAGAATTGCACACAATATTCCAAATAGTCAAAGCAGTTCTACATTGTCTTCAAGAAGAAGGTGTAAGATTTGATAACATCGGGGTGTTTGTTACCCCCTTCTAAGGTGGGTACAGACTTGGCAGCACAACAGCTTGTTATGAATCAACTTTATTGAGATTAAGGTGAGGACAAGTCTGTTAAGTTCTCAGATAAACCATAGTCACAAACACAGGCAGTAATTAACAGTCTAACACAGATACTACCCGTATTAGAGACTAGACGGCAGAGCACACGACTATTTCTCTTGCAGCTTTAGGTCCTCAAGCTTTTGGTTCTCTTTCTCTCTCTCACAGTTTCTCTTGGTTGTTGTTCAAACTTCTCTGCTGTGCAGTAGCAAAGTCAGGATTCAATTTATCCTGGCAGCTTTACAGTTAACCCTCCCCTCTTCCAATCAGTGATTAATCTTGGATTAAAGGATGCATTCCAGAAACAAACAAGGATCGTTCTGTGATGTTTGCTAACCTTTCTGATTTACACAAGTCGTACACAACAAGGGGTCTTTGTCTTGACTGCTTTTATCTCAATGCTTTTATTTTTCGACGATGCCTTATCTCACTACGAGACAAATCTACACAGAAGCTGTCTTCACTGTCTGTTCCCATGGTCTAATACTTTAACTGCAAGTAAACATTTTAAAACGTGATATAATCTCCCAGAATCCCTCTACCTTGACATCTTAGATCATAGAACATACAGCACAGAACAGGCCCTTCGGCCCACAATGTTGTGCCGATCCTTTGTCCTCTGTCAAGGACAATTTAATCTATACCCCATCATTCTCCTTTATCCATATACCTATCCAAAAGCCTTTTGAAAGTCCCTAAAGTTTCTGACTCAACAACTTCCCCGGGCAAGGCATTCCATGCCTCGACCACTCTCTGGGTAAAGAACCTTCCCCTGACATCCCCCTTATATCTCCCACCCTTCACCTTAAATTTATGACCCCTTGTAACGCTTTGCTCCACCCGGGGAAAAAGTTTCTGACTGTCTACCCTATCTATTCCCCTGATCATCTTATAAACCTCTATCATGTCACCCCTCATCCTTCTCCTTTCTAATGAGAAGAGGCCTAGAATGTTCAGCCTTTCCTCGTAAGACTTATTCTCCATTCCAGGCAACATCCTGGTAAATCTCCTCTGCACCCTCTCCAAGGCTTCCACATCCTTCCTAAAATGAGGCGACCAGAACTGCACACAGTACTCCAAATGAGGCCTTACCAAGGTCCTGTACAGCTGCATCATCACCTCACGGCTCTTAAATTCAATCCCTCTGCTAATGAACGCTAACACCCCATATGCCTTCTTCACAGCCCTATCCACTTGAGTTGCAACTTTCAATGATCTATGCACATAGACCCCAAGGTCTCTCTGCTCCTCCACATGCCCAAGAACCCTACCGTTAACCCAGTATTTTGCATTCATGTTTGTCCTTCCAAAATGGACGACCTCACACTTTTCAGGGTTAAACTCCATCTGCCACTTTTCAGCCCAGCACTGCAACCTATCCAAGTCCCTTTGCAGACGACAATAGCCCTCCTCGGTATCCACAACTCCACCAACCTTTGTATCATCTGCAAATTTACTGACCCACCCTTCGACTTCCTCATCCAAGTCGTTAATAAAAATCACAAACAGGAGAGGACCCAGAACTGATCCCTGCGGCACGCCACTGGTAACTGGGCTCCAGGCTGAGTATTTACCATCTAAGACCACTCTCTGCCTTCTATCAGTTAGCCAATTCTTAATCCAACTGGCCACATTCCCCACTATCCCATGCCTCCTGACTTTCTCCATAAGTCTACCATGGGGGACCTTATCAAATGCCTTACTAAAATCCATGTACACCACATCCACTGGTTTACCCTCATCCACTTGCTTGGTCACCTGCTCAAAGAATTCAATCAGGCTTGTGAGGCAAGACCTACCCCTCACAAAACCGTGCTGACTGTCCCGAATCAAGCAGTGTCTTTCCAGATGCTCAGAAATCCTATCCCTCAGCACCTTTTCCATCAACTTGCCTACCACCGAAGTAAGACTAACTGGCCTGTAATTCCCAGGGTTGTTCCTATTCCCTTTCTTGAACAGGGGCACAACATTTGCCACCCTCCAATCACCTGGTACCACCCCCGTCAGCAGAGAAGATGAAAAGATCATTGCCAGCGGCTCTGCAATTTCATCCCTTGCTTCCCATAACATCCTTGGATATACCCCGTCAGGCCCGGGAGACTTGTCTATCTTCAAGTTATTCAAAAACCCCAACACATCTTCCCTCCTAACGAGCACTTCCTCGAGCTTACCAGTCTGCTTCCCACCGTCCTCTTCAGTAATACACCCCTTCTCATTCGTAAATACCGAAGAGAAGTACTCATTCAAAACCTCACTTATCTCTTCCGGCTCAACACACAGTCTCCCGCTATTGTCCTTGACCGGACCTATGGTCCCCCTAGTCATCCTCATATTTCTGACATACGCGTAAAAGGCCTTGGGGTTTTCTTTTATCCTACCCGCCAAGCATTTTTCATGCCCTCTCTTAGCTCTCCTAATCCCTTTCTTCAGATCCTTCCTGGCCATCTTGTATCCCTCCAGAGCTATGCCTGTGCCCTTTTTCCTCAACTTTATATACGCATCCTTCTTCTTCCTAACAAGACTCTCAACCTCTCTTGTCAACCACGGTTCCCTCACATGACCATCCCTTCCCTGTCTGACAGGGACATGCTTATCAATGGCCCCTACTATCTGCTCCTTGAAAAAGTTCCACATTTCGACCGTGCCCTTCCCTGCCAGCATATGCTCCCAACTTATGCTCCTCAGTTCCTGCCTGACAGCATCATATCTACCCTTCCCCCAATTGTAAACCTTGCCCTGTTGCACATACCTATCCCTCTCCATTACCACAGAGAATGCTACAGAATTGTGATCACTATCTCCAAAGTGCTCGCCCACCAACAGCTCTATCACTTGCCCTGGTTCATTACCTTGTCTATATTGAGCCATATTTCCTAAGTTTTTCCACTTTATCATACTACAAAGAAGGGTTTTGAAAAAAGCTAAATGTTAGTTTATGATAATAAGGCATTTGTTAATTTATAATTGCTAGACTTTAACAATTAGTACTCTGGTTAGTAGCTTGCAGTGACCTAATAATCTTACAAAGGTGATAAGTTTGATAGGCCTCAGTGATGCTGGGGACCTCAGGAGGAGGCTGAGATGGATCATCCACTTTGGTACTTCTGGCTGAAGATGGTTGCAAATGATTCAGCCTGTCTCTTGCACTGATGTGCTGGGCTCCCCTATAACTGAGGATGGGGGTGTTTGTGGAGCATCCTCCTCTGTTACATTGCTAATGGTCTACCACCATTCACAAATGGATGTGGCAGGACTGCAGAACTTTGATCTGGTTTGGTCATTGTGGGATCACTTTGCTCTGTCTATTGTATGCTGCTTCTGCTGTTTGGCGTGCATGTAAGTGCTGTGTTGTAGCTTCACCAGGTTTACATCTCATTTTTTGTTATACCTGGAGCTGCACCGGGCATGCTTTCCTGCACTCTTCATTGAACCAGGGTTGATCACCTGGCTTGGTGGTAATAGTAGAGTGAGTGATATGGTGGGTCATGAGGTTACAAATTGTGGCTGCATGCAATGCTGCTAATGCTGATGGTCCGCAGCACCTCATGGATCCCCAGTTTTGAGCTGCTAGATCTGTTCTGAATCTATCCCATTTAGTACAGTGGTAATGTCACACCACACCATGGACGATATCCTCAATGTGAAGTCAGGTCGTCATCTTCACAAGGGCTGTGTGGCGGTCACTCCTACCAATACTGTCATGTACAAATGCACCAGCAACAGGTAGATTGGTGAGGGCGAGGTGTAGCAGTTTTTTTACCTCTTTTTGGTTCCCTCACCATGAGCCACAGGCCCACTCTGGCAGCTATGTCCTTCAGGACTCGGCTAGCAGGGGCACGACTGTGTAACTCTTGGTGATGGGCATTGAAGTCCCCACCCAGAGTACATTCAGTGCCTTGCCAACCTCAGTGCTTCTTCCAAGTGGTGTTCAGCATGGAGAAGTACGGATTCATCAGCTGAGAGGGGGCTGATGGTGGTAATCAGCAGGAGGTTTCCTTGCCCATGTTGGATTTGATGCCCTGAGACTTTGTGGGGTCTGGAGTGAATGTTGAGGACTCCCAGAGCCACTCCCTCTTGACTTTATACCACTTTGCCAGCATCTCTGGTGGGACAGGACAAACCCAGGGATGGGGATGGAGGTGTCTGGGACGTTGGCTACATGGTATAATTTGGTGAGTATGACTATGTCAGGCTGTTGCTTAATTAATCTGGTGTGGGACAGGAGTCACATATAGGCATGACCAGGTAAGGACAGATTTTCTTCCTCAAATGGCATTAGTGAACCAGATAGGTTTTTACGACAATCCAGTAGTTTCATGGTCACCATTACTAAGAATAGTTTTTAATTCCAGATTTGTTAATTAACTGAATTTAAATTCCACCAGCTGTCAGGGTGGGATTTGAACTCATGTCCCCAGAGCATTAGTTGGGACCTCTGTGTGACTAGACCAGTAACATTACCACTATGCCACCATCTCATCGTTAGTCTTCTGTGGTCTTGAGTTATGTAAATCCAGCAATGTCTCATGTTTTATAATTCTCATCATTGTTTCAAAAGCTTTCCTTGGCCATGTCCCTCCCCGTCTCTGTAACGTCCACCAACTCTATAACCCTCTGAGATCTCCGCATTCATCCAAATCTGACCTCTTATATATTCTCCATTTTCATCATCCCATCATTCGTTGCCGTGCCTTCAGCTACGAGGGTCCTGAGCTGGAAATTCCCTCCCTAAACCTCTCTGCCTCTCCGCCTCTATTTCCTCTTTTAAGATGCTCCCAAAAACCTACATTTTTGACTCAGCTTTTGAGTCACCTGTCCTAATATTCTCCTTTTGTGGCGTGATAATGCTCCTGTGAAAAGCCTTGGGATGTTATACACTGTCAAAGGTGCTATATAAACATAAGCAGTTCTTGTTGTCATTGACTTTCCCCAAACACTCGCAGATTCAGTCTGACTGCTGCCTGGGAGAGAGTCTCAGATATACCATTCAACATCCCCTGAAGACACATTAGAACTGAAGACATTAAAAATATCCAGAACTAAGGGTGCTATTTAAAAATAAGGGGTCACCCATTTAAGGCAGAGACGAGGAGAAATTTTTCTCTTGGAGGATTGTGAGTCTTTGGAGCTCTCTTCCTCAAAAGGCGGTGGAAGCAGAGTCTTTGAATATTTTTAAGGCAGAGGTCGATAGATTTTTGATAAGCAAGGGGGTGAAAGGTTATTGGGGGTAGGCAGGAATGTGAAGTTGAGGTTACAATCAGATCAGCCATGATCTTATTGAATGGTGGGGCAGGATCGAGGGGCCAAGTGGTCGACTCCTGCTCCTAATTCATATGTTCATATGAATGGTGTGCCAGTGAAAACTGATTACAGCTATTGGGCAACCCCAATTGTAATAGTGCCCAAGTGTGTGTTTTCAGCATTTTTGTTTCTGTCGTTTCAACTACCTTTATCACAAGCTGCCGCATGAATATTAACTGTCCTTCCTCTGGAAACTGTAAATGAAATTATTTTTAACCTGACCCATTTTTCCCAGCCATCATGTATAGCAGCAAATCACATTCACACGAATACAACCGTTGTAAGTGGCAGGGACTGGAGTGGGAACTGGATTCTTTTAACTACATTGTCCATCTTCTCAATTGTTTGCAAGACTGACCAGAGTCAAAGATTCATGATTTCTTTTAAATGATTGAGGTGTCTAGAATGTGTTGTGCCAGGTTTGTTTTTTTTTCTCCTTTGAATAATCTGATTTCATAAGAGGTGGGGCTGGTGGGGGGGGGATTCATTTTGGAAAGGTTCAGGATTAACTTACTTTTCTAATACAAGAAGGTGAAATTAATAAACATTCAGAAGAACTTGATAGATGAAAGGGAGTAAGTGGTGTAACTTAGAAGTCATTGTTGAATCCATATTTGTTTTTGATATATGTATAAATGACACAGAGCATAATCTTGAAACTTCCTGATGACACAAAGGTCGGGGGCTCAGCAAACAGCAAGGAACATTGCAGTGATGCAGTGGTGAGCACCGCAGCCTCAGTTACAGCGGGTTCGGTTCTGGGTACTGCCTGTGCGGAGCTTGCAAGTTCTCCCTGTGACCGTGTGGGTTTCCGCCAGGTGTTCTGGTTTCCTCCCACAACCAAAGACTTGCAGGTTTATAGGTAAATTGGCCATTGTAAATTGCCATAGTGGTGGTAGGAGAATGGTAGGGATGTGGTAGGGAATATGGGATTAATGTAAGATTAGTATAAATGGGTGGTTGTTGGTCGACACAGACTCGGTGGGCCGAAGGTATTGTTTCAGTGCTGTATCTCTCGAAGACCCTTCAGGATCTTATATTTTTCAATCTAGTCGCCTCTTATTCTTCTAAACTCCAGCTGACACAAACCTGGTCAAATTTAAGTGAATTGCCTGTTTAAAAGGCCTAATTACCTTCCCGCCACATGTAAACGTGAGGTCCTCCCGCCGTGCTGGACACCTTGCGGAATATCCAGTATCGATGTGAAGTCATCATACTCCCATCCTGATATTCCGACCCCTCCCACCTCCCAGCCCACCTCCAATGGGCCGGAAAAATTCAGCCCAATGTCTTGCTCCCCGACCCACACCTCAAGTTGAAGTCTTAATGGGAGCTCAATCACTGTAAACAAATGAGACTGAATGTAATGATAGCTGGTGCATGAAGTTCAGCCCAGTCACACCTCCAGTATTGTATCCATTCACCATGAACTCCATGGGTAATAACACAATTAACATTTATTACCTAATAATTTACATCTAATTCAAAAAAATATATATTTACAAAAGGAAACGTGAAAGATGATTGATGAGGCTGTTGAGCTGAGTGGATCATCAACGTGAGATCCTTAAACAGCAGAGTTTCTCTATCCATGTTCTCCTGCGGGAAGTTTTCTGTGTAAGGAAAGCTGATAAGAAAGCCGCATTTCCTCGGAGACGTGGCCCCATCTCCTGGAAGGACATGCAGCATTTTATATATGAGTCAATCGTCCTGGGAAAATCTTTGATCAACTGTGAGGAAAAGATGTTTAAAAATCCCTCATACTTCAGGCTGCCTTCCCAGGAAAACTCCTGAATTATTGCAGAAACCTTCTGCGAGTCCATGAAAGGGGCGATTGAGCACAATGTGGAGAAACAGGCCCTGCAGACATCCTCACTCTCTTCATCGAGGTGCAGTAACAAACTGACCAGGTTGAGGTGGATCTCTTCCTTAAAGGAAGCCCTCAAAGGTTCATATCCACATTTGGCCAAAGACCCAAAGACGGTAAATGCAGCAGCACGAACCTGGGCAGATTTCCCTTCAAAGAAACGTCGGATTCCTTTTGCAATGGCAGTACAGAATGGTCCGACAACGTTGACACCGAGCTGGTCCAAGAGCTTAGAGAGGGTTGATGTCACTTCAATCATGAACACCTCCTCGTGGTATTCCTCACTCTGCAGTATGGTAGTCATTGTTGTCAACAGGTCTGCAGAGTGTCTCTCCATCACACCAATCGGAATATTGCCCAGTCCTCTAGCACACAGCACCCTGATAGCCAGACTAGAATGAAATAGGCACCTGATCAAATGATTCACGAGGATGTTAGTAAGATCCACGTTGGAGATGAATGAACATTTTGAAAGTTCGGTGAAGAAGGCAGCCACAGTGACTCCCTGACCCTCCTGTGTAGTTGACAGGAAAGGTGCAAGATCCATCACAATCTCCAACAACTGGTGCTGACTGAATAAGCCCATGGCTTCAGCGAGCAGAGCAATCCCCTTGTTGTAGGTGTTCGGCTCCTGCATGAGATCCCAGCCTCCCTTCTCCTGGATGAAATTTACAATCGGTTCATTCTGCGCTCGATTCAACATGGTCTTCAGGGTCTCCACAGAGGACAGGTATTGGTCTTGGCTTTCGCACGATGGTGTCTGCAGTTGGTTTTCTGTCTGCCTTAATTCACAGATACAGGGACTCAGATGAACGAAGAGAGCAGAGAACAAGCCAGAATTTAAGGTGTTTACAGCCTCTGCAGACTCCAGCTGGGAGACGATCTCATACACAGCAGTTATAACAGCCAGGGGATCAGGGCTGTCATCCTCTGCCACTGAATGGCTCCTTTCATTCAATGGCACGGATGTGTTCATCTCTTGGATGAGTTGTTTTAAGGTGGGAATAGTCAGCTGAGTTTTCTTTGCTATTAATCTCCAGATGGACTTGGTGCCCTCGTCCACAGGTCCAGGGAACCGGAGGAGACAACGCACAACGGCTGGCAGCTGCTGGGACGTGAGGAGGGTGAAGGTGTCGACAACTATGAATCTCACTTGCTCTTGGGTGATTGTCTGCATTTGCTGGTGCAGCGCCTCGAGGGTCTCTGAGAGATGATCTTGCAGCTCAGGGCCACGTCTCTCGACAATGCTTCTCATGATAACAGCAGCTATGTTGGAACAGATGGGGTGATGGTCAACAAGGCCTTGGAAAAGTGTAAGGAGCAGGTTTCCCAGCTGGTCCTGGGGCAAGTGTTTGGAAATGAGCTGTGCCAGCTCGCAGCATCCTTGAAAGAGGACGGAGCTGTCCGTGCTCGCCAATCGTTGGCCGATAGTTTTCAGAATTTCCCCCTGCTCATTTTGCTCTTCTCCATTCAAACCTTGGTAACAGGCCTGGAACTTCAGTAGAATGTGTAAACTGTCCAGGGCCCCCTGCCGCACGGCAAGAACGGGATCAGCACATCGTGGCAGCAGACGACCAACTACAGACCCCAAGACAATCGGTGCTATTATATTTCCAGTGTTGAGTGCCTGCAAATAACATTTCAGCAGCTCCAAGGTCGTGTCTACTGTTGTCTCCCTTTCACAATCCCTTGGTGATATTTTCCATTTCTTTACAGGATTGTCCACAGTCTGGTAACTCTCAGCATTGAGCTCCTGCCAGTAGAAAGCCAGCAGTTTCAAGGTGGTGTCTACTGCTCTCTCCCTTTCACAATCCCTTGGTGATGTTACCCAGTGATCTACAAGCTTGTACACGGACTGGAAACCCTGAGGGGACAGGTTCTGAAGTAAAACCTGTTTCAGGAGCCTGTGTAGAGCAGCCATACTTTCACTGTGAAGTGTCTCTCCCCCTTCTGGATTCACAGGTGTACCATCCTGGTCCTGGCTGGAGACCACAGGAACCAAAGTGAAAATACTCCTCAAGCAAATGTCAAGTAACTGACAGTTTTCAGCTTCAGTTAATCTTGGGTTGACTTGGAGTAGATGCAGGCAAGCATTCATTGCTGAGAGTTGAATAGGGATTTGTAGCAATCCTGTTGGCTCTGCCCCAATCAGTTGTTGCATGTATTTCAGTAACTCCCTTTTCCTGCTGAAATTCAGGGGCACTGTCTGGCTATTGGACTGCATTGCTCTGGCCATCAGAGTCACTGATTTTATCAGGCTCAGTGTCAGTGTCAAGTCCTGGGATTCTTCTTTTAGCCGCTGTCCAAGTTGGCAGAGTTGGTCTCTTAGAAATGGAAAAATGTGGTCCTCGATTCGGGGTAAAACAAGGTCTGGTGGGGCATTGAGTGCCAGATACCCAAAGCAGAGAACCATTGTGCTTTGAGCATTGTCCACCCGAAGATCAGACTCTTCGTTTTGAATATGAAGGAAACTTCTGGT
This sequence comes from Heterodontus francisci, assembly GCF_036365525.1. Lineage (NCBI taxonomy): Eukaryota > Metazoa > Chordata > Chondrichthyes > Heterodontiformes > Heterodontidae > Heterodontus > Heterodontus francisci. Next base: position 14,111,098 of record NC_090380.1, on the reverse strand, counting down.
CTTCTGCAACAGGTTTAAATGACTGTAATCCACTAGGCTGCTGAAAGTGGTTTCAAAGTGAGTGATAGAACAGAAACCAATTCCAACAGCCACACCCTCTCTCTCAAATGTTTCCCCGTGCTGAGCACTCTGCAGCATTTGTTGTATCTCCTTCTTCATGTCTGTGCTCTTTGTGTGCTGCAGCACCATCCCAAGACATTTGAATAGAAAGCCCTTCTGCTGTGGATAACTATGGGAGATTGTGATCTGTTGGTTTATGTCATCTCTCAACTGGCAGGTCCATCGCTCGTCATCAATTGCTTCCAGAGATTCAGACAAGAAGAGGATCAATTTCTCCTCCCATTCTTGCTGGGGCAAGCTTTTCTCTGAACTCTGCATCAAATCCTGAACGAGCAATGGAATCTTCTCTTCCCATACCTTCACTGTTGCTGGGTGGATATTGCAACTCATGACCTGAAGTAACCTCAGTACGGCAGAACCACGGCCTTCTCCCTCATGGGGAAAACAAGCTATAAGTAGAAGCCGAGTCAGCAGTGCCTGAGGTCTGGGCAGATTTCCTTTCTCTTTATAAATCAAGAAATAATTCTCATCTCCAGATTGCAGCTTCTTCTTTGCTAGTTGTATTAAGCAGTGAGAGAGAATTTTTAGCCCTTTGCTGTATTGAGTCAAGGTCATGAATTGTAGCAGGAAGGGCCAGAGTATATCCTCCATACTCTCCAGAGCTGTCAGGGTAAACAACATGGTTTCACACTGTGCACTCAAATCCTCATGGGTAACCAGATCAACATCATTGTCCAATGGGATTCGGTTCCTGGAGTCTGTGGAGAGAACATGCTGCTCGATGATAAACTGCACCATTGTTCTTCCTCCCTCTAGATCGAGGAACCCTTCATAGGCCATGGCACCGATTGTCTCCACAATCAGCTTCTTTATGTTGTCGTTGTTGTTGTTGCCTCGAAGTGCTGATTTCAAACCAGCCACAATCTGGACCTTCCTGCTCTCCAACTGTGAAGGAACAACCCTGATAAGGTGCTTGAGGACAGTTAGTGTTCCCTGTCTATTTTGTGGATTGTTGGTCTCCAGCTGGGGGAGAAGAAATTCCATGAGTGAGTTGACATGATCCTGGGCGAGAACGGTGAAGCAGCCAAGGATCTGATTGTGATTCTCTGCAACAAGCCACTTATCACAATCCACTGGAACACAAAGCTCTTCATGCAAGTTACTAAGTAGAGCCTCCATCTGTGTTCTCAGACTTTGACTTCGAATACTGATGGCAGTAACTATGATATGGGACAGGCTACGGGTGATTGCAAGGTGTTCAGACTGAATTCGATACAGAGCCAGGATTCCAGGAATTAATCTTGGCAGTTCGATCTCTAGGCTGTCTTTGGGCATCAAAGCTGTGGTGTAGCCCAGAGCCTCCACTATTACGATATTTATTGGAGACTCCTCCTTCTCAAGCCACTTATTGAAGAGCAGGTCAAAGGCAGTGTTCATTTCATTGGCGAAGGATTCTATTGTCACCGTTGGCTGTGGCTGTGTCTCTACATTATCCTCATACAGCAGGATGTTCTTGCTAAAAGCCCCCAGTGCTGCGGCAGACACTGATTTATTGTAATCAGATGTTACTTCCATCATTACAGGAATCATGATCTCTAGAATGGACTTCATGAAAGGGACCATCCCATGGACATGGACTGTTGACAGCCTTATCAATGCTTTTACCATATACACATGGGATGGATACCCTTTCTTCATATCCTCCAGTGTAACAGCCAGCACTTCATCTAAATACCTTAATCCAATGGTCACCATGAGGTTACATGCAGCTTCCCTGCTTTGCTGATGTGCCTCGATTAATGTTGTCATTCTCATGGAAGCTGAAGTGATGAGAGACTCGGCCACGGATGGTGTAATGAGGCTGAGATTGTCTTTGACAATCATCTCCATGGTATTGAGAATGATAGTCATCTGGTCATCCGGGAGTGAGACACGTTGCCGGAGGTAGTAACGGCAAGTGAGGAGGATATATTCTGGCCACTGCTGGCCCAGTCTATATATGGTATGTGATATCTCCTGTCGAATGAGGTCATCATCATCGATCAGTCTCTTTAAGAGAGCCATTAAGAAGGAGCTAATTTTGCTACTTGCTGTTGGGAACATTTTTGTGATCACAGTATATTCTTCACTTTGTAATCTCACTATAAAAAGAGGATAAAGACAGAAGAAAATGTCATTTCATCCATTAACTTTAGCTCTAGAAAATCAGCTCCCCAGCCCAGCTACCGCCTCTATGGTGAACTCCTCAAATGTCATGAACTCATCCCCTTACCTGGTGAATCATTCCAAATATAGATCACCCTTTGAGGAAGAATATTTCCACCACCCTCTCAACCATTTTCACTATCTTTTCTGTAGATGTTATAAGCTGGTTTATTTAGTTCCCTGTCCTGACCGTCTTGCAGCCATGTCTTTCCTGAACACTTTGTAGTTAGGAATATTAAGTTCCCAATCCTCACATTCTTTGAGCCAGGGCCATTACATCATAATCCGATGTGGAGTCTTGTGCCAGCATCTCAGCAAGTTTATTTACCAAACACAGTGCATTTAAATACATGTACTTCAAATAATCTTAGACTGTTTTACATTTGCCCCTGTCTTCAGTAGATGGCACGACTGGAATATGGGGTTGATGTGTGAGATTGGAGATGATGTGTGATGTGGAATGTGGTGTATCTGAGAGTACAGGAGTGATGTGTGAGATTGGAGGTGATGTGTGAGGGGGAATATGGTGTGTCTGAGAGTACAGGAGTGATGTGTGAGATTGGAGATGATGTGTGATGGGGAATATGGTGTGTCTGAGAGTACAGGAGTGATGTGTGAGATTGGAGGTGATGTGTGATGGGGAATGTGTTGTGTCTGAGAGTACGGGAGTGATGTGTGAGATTGGAGATGATGTGTGATGGTGAATGTGGTGTGTCTGAGAGTACAGGAGTGATGTGTGAGATTGGAGATGATGTGTGATGGTGAATGTGGTGTGTCTGAGAGTACAGGAGTGATGTGTGAGATTGGAGATGATGTGTGATGTGGAATGTGGTGTGTCTGAGAGTGCAGGAGTGATGTGTGAGATTGGAGATGATGTGTGATGGGGAATGTGGTGTGTCTGAGAGTACAGGAGTGATGTGTGAGATTGGAGATGATGTGTGATGGGGAATGTGGTGTGTCTGAGTACACGGGAGTGAAGTGTGAGATTGGAGATGATGTGCGATGGGGAATGTGGTGTATCTGAGAGTACAGGAGTGATGTGTGAGATTAGAGATGATGTGTGATGGGGAATGTGGTGTGTCTGAGAGTACAGGAGTGATGTGTGAGATTGGAGATGATGTGTGATGGGGAATGTGGTGTGTCTGAGAGTACAGGAGTGATGTGTGAGATTGGAGATGATGTGTGATGGGGAATGTGGTGTGTCTGAGAGTACAGGAGTGATGTGTGAGATTGGAGATGATGTGTGATGGGGAATGTGGTGTGTCTGAGTACACGGGAGTGAAGTGTGAGATTGGAGATGATGTGCGATGGGGAATGTGGTGTATCTGAGAGTACAGGAGTGATGTGTGAGATTAGAGATGATGTGTGATGGGGAATGTGGTGTGTCTGAGAGTACAGGAGTGATGTGTGAGATTGGAGATGATGTGTGATGGGGAATGTGGTGTGTCTGAGAGTACAGGAGTGATGTGTGAGATTGGAGATGATGTGTGATGGGGAATGTGGTGTGTCTGAGAGTACAGGAGTGATGTGTGAGATTGGAGATGATGTGCGATGGGGAATGTGGTGTGTCTGAGAGTACAGGAGTGATGTGTGAGATTGGAGATGTTGTGCAATGGGGAATGTGGTGTGTCTGAGAGAACTGGAGTGATGTGTGAGATTGGAGATGATGTGTGATGGTGAATGTGGTGTGTCTGAGAGTACAGGAGTGATGTGTGAGATTGGAGATGATGTGTGATGGGGAATGTGGTGTGTCTGAGAGTACAGGAGTGATGTGTGAGATTGGAGATGATGTGTGATGGTGAATGTGGTGTGTCGTAGAGAACTGGAGTGATGTGCGAGATTGGAGATGATGTGTGATGTGGAATGTGGTGTGTCTGAGAGTAAAGGAATGATGTGTGAGATTGGAGATGATGTGTGATGGGGAATGTGGTGTGTCTGAGAGTACAGGAATGATGTGTGAGATTGGAGATGATGTGTGATGGGGAATGTGGTGTGTCTGAGAGTACAGGAGTGATGTGTGAGATTGGAGATGATGTGTGATGGTGAATGTGGTGTGTCTGAGAGTACAGGAGTGATGTGTGAGATTGGAGATGATGTGTGATGGTGAATGTGGTGTGTCTGAGAGTACAGGAGTGATGTGTGAGATTGGAGATGATGTGTGATGTGGAATGTGGTGTGTCTGAGAGTAAAGGAATGATGTGTGAGATTGGAGATGATGTGTGATGGGGAATGTGGTGTGTCTGAGAGTACAGGAGTGATGTGTGAGATGGGAGATGATGTGTGATGGTGAATGTGGTGTGTCTGAGAGTACAGGAGTGATGTGTGAGATTGGAGATGATGTGTGATGGGGAATGTGGTGTGCTTGAGAGTACAGGAGTGATGTGTGAGATTGGAGATGATGTGTGATGGTGAATGTGGTCTGTCTGAGAGTACACGAGCGATGTGTGATTGCCCTAACCCACCAGTTTTTGTTGTGCGCCACTGATGTACCCAGAGGATATTGAGCCAAGTTGACCTGGTGTGTCACCTACAGTCAAGGTGGTGGATGATGCACATTCCATTGCAATTGTACACATGTTGCCTGCCCATCATCTTGCGATGTGGGAAGCCACTTTGTGCCTGTAAAACTGGGGCTACGTGGCCCAATTTCTAGGCCGCAATCTTCTAGAATAAACAGTTTAAATCTTTGATCTGATGGAATCCCCTGGGATGCTGATCTCAGACACCCGTCTCCCCTGTGCTCCAGGATACTCCTGAAATAACAAAGCTATGTTAGAGCTGCAAGAAGCCAGAAGCGTCTCCCACTTCTTCCAACTTTGGTATTCTCCAGTGCTTCCAGACTGTTAGCAGTGCTTTCACTTCCTCCCCATTGGCTACATATCCTCTTCAGTGCCTCTAGACTCCTCCCAGTGCCTCCAGACTTTCTCCAGAACCTCCACATGCTCCCTAGGGCCTCCAGACTCTCCCCAGGGTCTTGAGAGCCTCCACCATCCCTTTAAATTGTCTCCAGCCTGTGCAGAGTTGCTTTTTGCCCCACCTACTCACCCATCCATGAATCCGCAGAACCCACATCCTTACCAACACCATTTCTCTGTCAAATCATTTTGCCTCACAACATCCCAGAATGCCCGACCAAGTGTTCTGTTCCACTGGTAGATGTGAAACCTTCCTGCAGCCTGGTGCCTCCCTAATTGAACCCTGCACTTCTCATAAATGCTCTTGTTTCTTCATCCCACATTCCACCCTGAATTTCAATGGATATTTCTTTAATTGAAACTTTTACACATGGACCTTCCATTATTGTAGCCACATCCCTGTACAAATCCATTCTGAGTTCTTCCAATTTCTTATAGATGCCTTTTGATACATGGAGATTAGAGTGCTGATTCTCCCTGGTTTCTAATGACAGGAAGTAAGGTGGAGATGTGTAATTCTGGGTCAATGACCCATTTACGACAGTCTTGGATTACCAAGGGCTGCCCTAGGCCTGGACCTTGGACTGCAAGCGTTTCCATGGAAACAAAACAGAAAGAAGGCATTCCTGGCTCTTCAGCCCCAATTCCCTGTCCTTGTTTTATTTGCTGTAGCTATTCCTGTTCAATCTGAAGCTAAATCTCACTCCAACAATTTCAATTCGTGGGGTAATTCTCAAACAGGAATTTCTTTGTTGGTTTACTCACAGCCTGAAGTCACCCTTTGTCTCCCTCGATGACTTTGCCCTGATATTGTAACGAATGATCTGAATGATTCTATTCTGATGAATTTAAGCAGTGGAATTTGGAAACAAACAATTTTCGATCTCCACAGATTTGGATCAATTTAGAAACAGAATTCTACAAACAAATTGTTTCAATCTCCACAAAACCTGATGAACTTAAAAACTGAGTTGGATTAAGAAACGATCTGGATCTCCACAGATGCTGAAGACTCTGGTAAGCTTTAAACAAACTTTCTCCTTACTTCTCGAGAGCTTTTCAGCATCTGCACTTCAGCTCCTGGTGACAGCCACTTCCCTCTGGGTTGCCATGGTTTTCACTGTGATGTCGTGACATAACCTCCTCCATTATAATGTGGAGGGATGATGCAGGTCCTGGCTTGAGAGCCCATATAAGGACTGCAGCTGTCTGAGTCTGGGTGGGGTTAAGCACAGACCCGAGATAGACTGGGGGCAATTTTAATCTAAGCCGCTTGTTGGGAAACTGACGGGATCTGGTGTAACGCTGGTTTGACATTCCACCCAATCTCACTTTCCATTGAAGTCATCACTGGGAGCATAAAGACCAGTATAGAGCTGATGGGCCAAATGGCCTGTTTCTGTACTATACCTTCTGTGTAATTTGATTTAAATATTGATACATTTTCTCACATGCTGAACTCTGGAGTGGTTCATTTTGTGAAACTAATGAAGTGGAGGAGGGAATGGTGAACTGTGAGCACAAAGCTGACTAAAGAGGCATGAAGCTGATTACCCACAGTCAGCATGGTCAACTTATCACAAGAATGGACATTAGATCCTGATATTGTTTTGCATTTGTGACAGTAGTTGGTGTAATGAGGAATGTGAGAAAGTTGGCTGCAGATGAAATTCAAAAGGATTCACCTCCTTAATGGCAGGTGATCTTATACAGGGAGAAGGGATAATTTTCAGGAAATAGTTTCTCTCTTTCTACCTTTCAAATCCTTCACTTATTTAAACACCTCAAATAGATCACACCTTAATCTTTAATACTCAAGAGAAACAGTGTAAACATGGCTTTTCATGATTCTGTGTGCAATGATTTGACACCGGAATAAATAGGTGACATTTAGAATCATTGTCTAATAATATGTAGGAGTCCCAACCCAAACCCTTCACCTCGGCCACCACAAGGCGAGGCCCCTGATGTTAGGCCCCTGAGGTTAGGCCCTGGTTTGAAGAGTCTGAGTAATTCAGCACAAAGCTGCCAGTGTTTGACAGTGAATGTATTTTGTGATAATTGCTTTGTTCCTGTTAAGCACTAAGGAGGCCTGCATATTGTGCTGGGGTTTGATTTTGAACATCAGACATCAGTTACATTAGCACAACTGCTGCCTATTGTGAAGGCCTGAGATTGACAGTGCTTGATGGGGTCGACCATAACACACCTTTGGAAAGGCAGAAAGTTTCATTTCAGAGCCAGTTTTGTACCAGTGGGCAGTTTGTGAAACAGCAATGACAGATCTGTAATAAGATCCCAACAGCAATCAGCTGTGGCTCAGAAAGCTGTGGGTTCAAGTCACACTCCTGAAACCTGAGCGCATCATCTGACCGACACTTCATTGGAGTGCTGCAGTGTCAGTGGTGCATATTTTGAATGAGATATTAAATCAAGATTATCTCAAGTGGAGATATGGTACCAGGGGTGAAAGACTTCAATTAGTGGAGAGATTAGAGAAACTGGGGTTGTTTTCCTCAGAACAGAGAAGGTTAAGGGGAGATTTGATGTAGGTGTTGAAAATCTTCAAGGGTTTTGACAGAGTAAATATGGAGAAACTATTTCCAGTGACAGAGGCTCAATGACCAGAAGGCACAGATTTAAGGGAATTAGCAAAGGCCCCAGGTGGGACATGTGGAAACATGTTTTTGACCTAGCCAGTTGTTGTGATCTGAAAGGGTGATGGAAGCAGATTCAAAAATCAATTTCAAAAGGGAATTGGATAAATACCAGAAGCGGAAAATGTTGCAGGGCTGTGGGGAAAGAGCAGAGGAGTGGGATTAATTATAGACCCCTTTCAAAGAGCTGGTATATGTATGATGGGGTAAAGACTCTGCTTCTGTATTGTAACCAGGGCCTGGTGCCTCCCAAAATGGATCCCGCACCTCAAAAAAGCTCTTTGTTTCCTCGTCACACTCTCCACCCTGAATTCCAATGAATATTTCTTTAGCTGAAGCCCATTATATACGAACCTTCCACTACTGTACTCATGTACAACCCTGTATACATTCTTCCAACAATGTCTGATGATACACGGAGATTAAAGAGCTGATTCTCCCTGGCTGCTAATGACAGTAAGGTGGAGACATTTAACACTGGGTCAATGACCCATTTCCATCCCTCCAGGATTACCTAGGGCTTCCCCTGGGCCTGGACCTCAGGCTGCAAACATATTTGCTGTGACTATTCCTGTTCAATATGAATGGAAATCTCACTGTTAAACCATTTCAATTCTTGGCGTATTTCTCAAACAGGAATTCCTTCTTTCATTTACTCACAGCCTGAAGTCACCCTTTGTCTCCCTCGATGACTTTGTCCTGATGATATGAAGAATTATCTGTCCAGTTCTAATTTGACAAATTTAATAACTGAATTCTGTAAACAGTTTTCGATCCCCACAGATTTGATTCAGTTTACAAATGGAATTCTTTAAACAAATTGTTTCGATTTCCACAGATCCTGATCAATTTAAAAACTGAGTTGTATTAAGAAACGATTTGGATCTCCACAGATGCTGAAGACTTTGGTAAGCTTTAAACAAACTTTCTCCTTACTTCTCGAGAGCTTTTCAGCATCTGCACTTCAGCTCCTGGTGACAGCCACTTCCCTCTGGGTTGCCATGGTTTTCACTGTGATGTCATGTGACATAACCTCCTCCATTATAATGTGGAGGGATGATGCAGGTCCTGGCTTGAGAGCCCATATAAGGACTGCAGCTGTCTGAGTCTGGGTGGGGTTAAGCACAGAGCTGAGATAGACTGGGGGCAACTTTAATCTAAGCCGGTGGTCGAGAAACTAACGGGATCTGGTGTAATGCTGGTTTCACACCCCCCCCAATCTCACTCTCCATTGAAGTCATCATCTGGAGCATAAACACCAGAATAGAGCTGATGGGCCAAATGGCCTGTTTCTGTATAATACCTTCCAGGTCATTCTATTTAAATGTTGATTCATTTTCTCACAACCTAGACTCTGGAGTTGTCCATTTTGTGAAACTAATGAAGTGGAGGAGGGAATGGTGAACTGTGAGCACAAAGCTGGCTAAAGGGAAATTAAGCTGATTACCTCCAGTCAGCACGGTCAACTTATCTCAATAAAGGATGAAGAGAAACAATATAAAAGAAAGTTTACAATTCTAAAGGGGATGAAGGAAAAGAGAGACCTGGGGGTATATGTGCACAAATCAATGAAGGTTGCATGGCTGGTTGAGAAAGTCTTTAAAAAGGCATACGAGATCCTGGACTTTATGAATTGAGGCATAGAGTACAGAAACAAGGAGGTTAGGATGAACCTTTATAAAATGCTGGTTCACACTGAACTGGAGTGTTGTGTGCAGTTCTGGACATCGTACTTTGGGAAGGATATGAAGACTTTAGAGAGTGTGGAGAAAAGATTCACGAGAATGGTTCCAGGAATGACAGACATCAGTTATGTGTATAGATTGGGGGATCTTGGATTGTTCTCCTTAGAGAAGAGAAGGCTGAGAGGAAATTTGATGGTGGTATTCAAAATCATGAGGGTTATTAATTGTGTGGTTATATACAGGTGAAGGGAGTTAAATGCAGTTTTAGTGGAGTACTTAAAAGCAGACACTCACTGGGACTGGGAGAGGGTTTTGTGTTTCGAGCTGCACGTTTGTAATCCTTTTTTTCTGCACAATAAATGTGAAACTGAGTAAATATAGGCTCCAGCCTTATCCTTCTATAACAAGCTGAAGTTTGTTATAGAGTTGAAGTTTGAAAATTAGGAAATTCTTTTTGGTTAGAAAACTAAAGCCTCAAGTGCCATTGTGAAAAATATGGCAGAAAGCAAGTACAAATTGTTAGTGTATGATTACCCTCCGGTGTTGTCAGTGTCTGCACCATATGACCAATGGGAGAATGAAGTGGATACGTGGACACGGGTTACATCTCTACCGAAAAGGAAAGAAGGTATGGCCTTGGTGTTGTCACTTCCTACCAAAAGTAAAATCAGAAGTAAAGTGTTTTCTGAACTGAATTCTCGTCAGTTGGAATCTGTTGAAGGGTTGGATCTTCTGTGAGGATTTCTGGATGAAGTTTACAAGAAAGATGACCGATTGAGACATGGTCAGACTTTGATAGATTTTGGAAAACAGATGGTTATTCAATGGAGGAATACATCATGGACTGTAACAGACTGTATAAAAGATTGAGCAAATTCCATTTGGAGATCCCTGGTTCAGTGCTAGCTTTTAAATTGCTAGATTGTATTAGGGTGTCGCATATGGACAGGTTCCTGGTTCTAACTGGGATTCAGTTCTTGGACAAAGACTCCCTATTGGACCAAATGTCTGTGGCCTTAAAATCATTCCTGGGAAAACAGTCATTTCCTGCAGTCCTGGGAGAACAAGCAGGGTATCCTGCGGTGACACAAAGAATGCAGGGCTCAATGTTTACAAGATTTAGAAATAATCCAGGTACCGGAAGCAGGCCGAAGTACAATGGAAGAGTTAAAGACAGGAGGAATGAGGATGAAAGCACCTTTAGCAGCTCTGAATATTACAGTGGAAGACAGGGCTGGAACAGCACTCGTAGGTGAATGAATCCCAGGAGTGCCCAAGGAACAGTTAATAGGTGCTTCAGATGTGACTCAAAGTATCATTATGTAATGAACTGCCCAAAGCGGAGGGGCAGAGTCTTCAAAATAACACATGATGCAGAAAATTCTGGGGCAGAAGAGGAAGATACTGATGGATCTGAAGGAATTGTACAAGTCACAAGGGGTTTTCGTCCTGTGATGAATGTGTTGTTTGTGGATTCGTTCAACTGTGCGGTACTGGACAGTGCTTGTACATCTATAATATGTGCAACTGATTGGTTACAGTGTTATCTGGATTCACTCAGTAGTAAGGATCAACACAAGGTTAAGGAATATAAAAGTACAACCAGCTCTAGGTTTGGTGATGACAAGACATTGAAGTCACTGAAGATAGTAATCCCATATAAAATAACTGGGGTAAGCCACTTTATCAGTACTGATGTAGTCTCTTGAGTAAGCCTTCAATGAAAAAGGCACAGATGAAACTTGATATCGAACATGATAAGGCAATTGTTTTTGGGAAGCCAGTGAATTTGCAATTTACCCAGTCAGGGCATTATTGTATCCCCTTAACAAAACTTGATACTTCTAGTCAGTGTGTTGGAGAAGTACTGATGTCATCAGGTGTTATGAATCAGAGAGATAAAAGGCAAATTGTCTGAAAGTTGCACAGGCAATTAGCTCACCCTTCTTGTCAGAGATTAAAACCCCTACTAAAAGATGCAGGTGTGATTGATGGAGAGTATACGATGATAATAGAAGAGATTAGTGAAAAGTGTGAGATCTGTAAAATGAATGGGAGTTCACCATTACGTCCTATTGTCAGCCTTCCATTGGCACGTGACTTTTACAAAGTAGTTGCCATGGATTTAAAGGTATGGGACAAAGACAAGAGTATTTTCATTCTACATTTTATAGACCGAGCAACTAGATTTAGTCTTTCTACAATAATAAATAGTCAGGACAAAAGGGTGGTTATAGACAAAATTATGGAGAAATGGACAGGGACTGGGCTTGGGGCACCAGCTAAGTTTCTGAGTGATAATAGAGGGGAATTTGCCAATGATGAGTTCAGGGATATGTGTGAAAACATGAACATTATGGTTATGAATACTGCAGCTGAAAGTCCTTTCAGCAATGGGCTTTGTGAAAGGAATCACGCAGTGGTGAATGAACATACGAACATACGAATCAGGAGCAGGAGTAGACCACTCGACCCCTCGAGCCTGCTTCGTCATTCAATAAGTTCACGGCTGAACTGATTACTTCACATTTCCACATACCCGATATCCTTTCACCCCCTTGCTTATCAAGAATCTATCTACCTCGGCCTTCAAAATATTCAAACACTCTGCTTCCACCGCCTTTTGAGGAAAAGAATTCCAAAGACTCATGATTCTCTGCGAGAAAAATTTCTCCTCATCTCCATCTTGAATGGGCGATCCATTATTTGTAAACAGCAACCCCTAGTTCGAGATATTCCCACAAGGAGAAACATCCTTTCCACATCCACCCTGTCAAGACCCCCTCAGGATCTTTTATGTTTCAATCAAGTCGTCTCTAACTCTTATAAATTCCAGCAGATACAAGCCTAGCCTGTCTAATCTTTCCTCATAAGACAGCGTGCCCATTCCAGGTATTAGTCCAGTAAATCTTCTCTGTACTGCTTCCAATACCTTTACATCCTTCCTTAAATAAGGAGACCAGTACTGTACACAGTACTCCAGATGTGGTCTCACCAATGCCCAGTATAGCTGAAGCATAAATTCCGTACTTTGTATTCAATTCCCCTCGCGATAAATGATACTGTTCTATTAGCTTTCCTAATTACGTGCTATACTTGCATACTAACCTTTTGCGATTCATGCACTGGACACCCAGATCCCTCTGCATCTCAGAGCTCTGCAATCTTTCACCATTTAGATAATATGCTTCTTTTTTATTCTTCCTGCCAAAATGGACAATTTCACACTTTCCCATATTCTACTCCATTTGCCAGGTCTTTGCCCACTCATTTAACCTATCTATATCCCTTTGTAGCCCCCTTATGTCCTCTTCACTACTTACTTTCCTACCTATCTTTGTGTCATCGCAAATATAGCAACCATACCTTTGGTCCCTTCATCGAAGGCATTTATATAAATTGTAAAAAGTTGAGACCCCAGCACAGATCCCTGTGGCACACCACTCCTTACACCTTGCCAACCAGAAAATGACCCATTTATGCCTACTCTCTGTTTCCTGTTCGCTAGCCAATCCTCTATCCATGCCAATATGTTACCACCTACACCATGAGCTTTGATTTTCTGCATTAACCTTTGATGTGGCACCTTATCAAATGCCTTCTGGAAATATAAATACAATACATCCAATGGTTCCCCTTTATCCACAGCACACGTAACTCCCTCAAAGAACTCCAATAAATTGGTTAAACATGATTTCCTTTTCTCAAAACCATGTTGACTCTGCCTAATCACCTTGAATTTTTCTAAATGCCCTGCTGTAACATCTTTAATCATAGCTTCTAACATTTTCCCTGAGACAGATGTTAAGCTAACTGGCCTGTAGTTTCCTGCTTTCTGTCCGCCTCCCTTTTTGAATAAAAGAGTTAACATTCGCTATTTTCCAATCTAACGGAAACTTCCTCGAAACTATCTCACTTACCACTTCTTTTAACGCCCTAGGATGAAGTCCTTCAGGACCCAGGGACTTGTCAGCCTGCAGCTCCAACAATTTATTCAGTACCACTTTCCTGGTGATGGTAATTTTCTTGATTTCCTCCCTCCTTTCCATTTCCTGACTTATAGCTAATACTGGGATGTTACTTGTATCCTCAATAGTGATGACCAACGCAAAATACCTGTTCAGTTCATCTGCCATCTCCTTATTATCCATTATTACTTCCCCAGACTCACTTTCTTTCAGGCCAACACTTACTTTGTTAACTATTTTGTTTTTAAAATATCTATAGAAACTCTTACTGTCTTTATATTTCTAGCTAGCTTTCTCTCCTACTCTAATTTTACCTTCCCAATCAATCTTTGTTATCCTTTGCTGTTTTTTATATTCTGTCCAATCTTCTGACCTGCCTCCCACCTTTGCCCAATTATATGCTTTTTCTTTAAGTTTGATACGATCTTTAGTTAACCACGGATGGTGGGTTCCCCCCTTGGAATTTTTCTTTCTCGTTGAAATGTATCTATTCAGTGTAGTCTGAAATATCCCCTTAAATGTCTGCCACTGCATCTCGATTGACCTATCCCTTACCCTCATTTGCCAATTCACCTACTTTCATGCCCTCATACTTGCCCTTATTTAAGTTTAAAATACTAGTCTTGAAACCACTCTTCTCTCCCTCAAACTGAAGTAAAATTCAATCATATTATGATCGCTGCTACCTAGGGGTGTCTTAACTATAAGGTCATTATTTAATCCTATCTCGTTGCACACTATTAGGTCTAGCATAGCCTGCTCTCCGTTTGGCTCCAGAATGTACTGTTACAGGAAATTATCCCAAAAACATTCTCTGTACTCCTCATCTAGGCTACCTTTGCCCATCTGATTTTTCCAGTCTGTATGTAGGTTAAAATCCCCCATAATTAACACGGTACCTTTCTGAAAAGCAGCATTATTTCTTCCTTTATACCCCATCCTACAGTGTGGTTAATGGTGGTCTGTGACTTCTTGCCTTTATTATTTCTCATCTCTACCCAAATTGCTTCTGCATCCTGGTTTCCTGAACGTAGGTCATCCCTCTCTATTGTGCTAATACCACAGAGCTACCCCTCCACTTTTTCCTTGCTTCCTGTCCTTCCTAAATGCCATGTACCCTTCAATATTCAGGTCCCAATCTATGTCATCCTGCAGCCATGTCTCTGTAATGGCTCTCAGATCTTAGTCATTTATTTCTATTTGTGCTCTCAGTTCATATGTTTTGTTTTGAATGCTACATGCATTCAGATACAGAGCCTTTAGTTTAGTCCTTTTGTTATGTTTGTACCCTCTAGCCTTATCAGTTAGTTTACTCTTAGATTTGTATGCTCTGTCCCTTCCTGTCACAGTCTGTTTATCATTTCCCATATTAATACCTTTCTCTCTTGGCTTGACTCTACTCCTTGATTTCCCATATCTTCCCAAATTTGATCCCTTGCCCCCAGTATTCAGCTTAAAACCCTCTCTACTTCCCTAGTCATGCAGCTCACTAGAACAGTGGCCCCAGCACAGTTCAGGTGTAGACTGTCCCAACAGTACAGCCACCACTTTCCCCAGTACTGGTGCCAGTGCCCCATGAACTGGAACCCACTTCTACCACACCAATCTTTGACCCACGCATTCATTTCTATAATCTTATTTGCCCTATGCCAATTTGCATGTTGCTCAGGTAATAATCCAAAGGTTATTACCTTTGAGGTTCTGCTTCTTAATTTGTTGCCTAGTTCCTCATAGCGACTATGCAGAACCTCTTTCCTTGTCCTGCCTATGTCGTTGGTACCTGCATGGCCATGATGACTGGATCCTCCCCTTCCCACTGTAAATCCCTCTCCAGCCCTGAGCAGATGTCTCGAATCCTCACTCTTTGCTGCAGAGAACAATGTCAATCCCCCTGTCTCTACTGTGCCCTACTACCACTACATTCCTTTTTTCTCCCTCCACTTGAATGGCTTCCTGCACCATGGTGCCATGGTCAGGTTGCTCATCCACCCTGAAGCCCCCATTCGCATCCAAAAAAGCTGAAACAACCTCAAACCTGTTGGACAATCACAAAGGCTGAGGCTCCTGCACTCCTGCCCTCTGGGTCACCTTACCTGCCTCGGCTGCAGCCATACGCTCCTGTCCCTGACCAAATCAGAAGCCCCTATCCTAAGGGGTGTGACCATCTTCTGTACTGTGCGACAGTCCTCCTGCTCTAGAAGGTACTGCAATTAGCCCAGGTAACTTTCCCCCTTCCTGATGTGTCGCAGTGTCTGCAGCTCGAACTCCAGTTCAATGAGCCGAAGCTCTTCGAGCCGCAAACACCTACTGCAGACGTGTTTGCCCTGGATCACACTGGCATCCAGGAGCTCCCACATGCTGCAGCCATGACACATCGCCTGTCCTGCCATCCTTAATGTGTTTTAATTAACTACTTAATAATTTATTTTATTTTCCTTTTTTTAATATATTTTATTAAGCGTACCGCTCATTCCTTTACTATTTAAATGTTAGGATTAGAATAGGCCTAAACCACTTACCAGATACTCACCAAACAGGTAGCTTCTTCTCCAACCGGTCAACTACCTGCTTGCCTGTGATGTCACTCTTGACTTTCTTGAATTAGCTCGTTCCACTGAACAGAGGATCCAATAGGAGAGAGGATAGGATAGAGGATAGGATAGAGCATAGAGGATAGGATAGAGGATAGGATAGAGCAAGGAGGATAAGATAGAGGATAGAGGATAGGATGGAGGATAGGATGGAGGATAGGATGGAGGATAGGATGGAGGATAGGATGGAGGATAGGATGGAGGATAGAGGATAGGATACAGGATAGTATAGAGCAGAGAGGATAGGATAGAGGATAGGGGATAGGAGAGAGGATAGAGGATAGGATAGAGGATAGGGTAGAGAAAGGAGGATAAGATAGAGGATAGAGGATAGGATAGAGGATAGGATGGAGGATAGAGGATAGGATAGAGGATAAAGGATAGGATAGAGGATAGGATGGAGGATAGAGGATAGAGGCTAGGATAGAGGATAGGGTAGAGAAAGGAGGATAAGATAAAGGATAGAGGATAGGTTAGAGGATAAAGGATAGGATAGAGGATAGGATGGAGGATAGAGGATAGGATGGAGGATAGAGAATAGGATACAGGATAGTATAGAGGATAGAGGATAGGATAGAGCAAGGAGGATAAGATAGAGGATAGAGGATAGGATGGAGGATAGAGGATAGGATACAGGATAGTACAGAGCATAGAGGATAGGATAGGATAGAGGATAGGGGATAGGAGAGAGGATACAGGATAGGGGATAGGAGAGAGGATAGCGGATAGGATAGAGGATAGGATAGAGGATAGGATAGAGGATAGGGTAGAGGATAGGGTAGAGAAAGGAGGATAAGATAGAGGATAGAGGATAGGATAGAGGATAAAGGATAGGATAGAGGATAGGATGGAGGATAGAGGATAGGATAGAGGATAGGATAGAGGATAGGATAGATGATAGGATAGATGATAGGATAGAGGACAGAGTAGAGAAAGGAGGATAAGATTGAGGATAGAGGATAAGATAGAGGATAAAGGATAGGATAGAGGATAGGATGGAGGATAGAGAATAGGATACAGGATAGGATAGAGGATAAAGGATAGTATAGAGGATAAAGGATAGGATAGAGGATAAAGGATAGGATAGAGGATAGGGGATAGGATAGAGGATAGGATAGAGGATAGGATAGAGGATAGGATAGAGGATAGGATAGAGGATAGGATAGAGGATACAGGATACTATAGAGTATATAGGATAGGATAGAGGATAGGGGATAGGAGAGAGGATAGAGGATAGGATAGAGGATAGGATAGAGAATAGAGGATAGGATAGAGGATAGGATAGAGGATAGGATAGAGGATAGGATAGAGGATAGGATAGAGAATAGAGGATAGGATAGAGGATAGGATAGAGGATAGGATAGAGGATAGGATAGAGGATAGGGGATAGGAGAGAGGATAGAGGATAGAAGAGAGGATAGAAGAGAGGATAGAAGAGAGGATAGAAGAGAGGAGAGAGGATAGGAGAGAGGATAGGAGAGAGGATAGGATAGAGGATAGAGGATAGGATAGAGGATAGGATAGAGGATAGAGGATAGGATAGAGGATAGGATAGAGGATAGGGGATAGAGGATAGGATAGAGGATAGGATAGAGGATAGAGGATAGAGGATAGAGGATAGAGGATAGAGGATAGAGGATAGGATAGAGGATAGGATAGAGGATAGATGATTGGACAGAGGATAGACGATTGGACAGAGGATAGACGATTGGACAGAGGATAGACGATTGGACAGAGGATAGACGATTGGACAGAGGATAGACGATTGGAAAGATGATAGGATAGAGGATAGAGGATAGGATAGAGGATAGAGGATAGGATAGAGGATAGAGGATAGGATAGAGGATAGGATAGAGGATAGACGATTGGACAGAGGATAGAAGATAGGATAGAGGATAGGATTAAGGATAGGATATAGGATAGACGAATAGATGATAGATCAGGATAGCCTCTCCCAGCTCTCTGAACTCTTTTCAATGAAGCCTCTCCCAGCTCTCCAAACTCTTTTCAATGAAGCCTCACCCAGCTCTCTGAACTCTTTTCAATGAAGCCTCACCCAGCTCTCCGAACTCTTTTCAATGAAGCCTCTCCCAGCTCTCCGAACTCTTTTCAATGAAGCCTCACCCAGCTCTCTGAACTCTTTTCAATGAAGCCTCTCCCAGCTCTCTGAACTCTTTTCAATGAAGCCTCTCCCAGCTCTCCGAACTCTTTTCAATGAAGCCTCACCCAGCTCTCCGAACTCTTTTCAATGAAGCCTCTCCCAGCTCTCCGAACTCTTTTCAATGAAGCCTCACCCAGCTCTCCGAACTCTTTTCAATGAAGCCTCTCTCAGCTCTCTGAGCTCTTTTCAATGAAGCCTCTCTCAGCTCTCTGAGCTCTTTTCAATGAAGCCTCTCCCAGCTATCTGAGCTCTTTTCAATGAAGCCTCTCCCAGCTCTCCGAACTCTTTTCACTGAAGCCTCTCCCAGCTCTCTGAGCTCTTTTCAATGAAGCCTCTCCCAGCTCTCCGAACTCTTTTCAATGAAGCCTCTCCCAGCTCTCTGAGCTCTTTTCAATGAAGCCTCTCCCAGCTCTCTGAACTCTTTTCAATGACGCCTGCCCCAGCTCTCCGAACTCTTTTCAATGATGCCTCACCCAGCTCTCTGAGCTCTTTTCAATGAAGCCTCTCTCAGCTCTCCGAGCTCTGTTCAATGAAGCCTCTCCCAGCTCTCCGAGCTCTTTTCAATGAAGCCTCTCCCAGCTCTCCGAACTCTTTTCAATGATGCCTCTCCCAGCTCTCTGAGCTCTTTTCAATGATGCCTCTCCCAGCTCTCTGAGCTCTTTTCAATGAAGCCTCTCCCAGCTCTCCGAGCTCTTTTCAATGAAGCCTCTCCCAGCTCTCTGAGCTCTTTTCAATGAAGCCTCTCCCAGCTCTCCGAACTCTTTTCAATGAAGCCTCTCCCAGCTCTCTGAGCTCTTTTCAATGAAGCCTCTCCCAGCTCTCCGAACTCTTTTCAATGAAGCCTCTCCCAGCTCTCTGAGCTCTTTTCAATGAAGCCTCACACAGCTCTCCGAACTCTTTTCAATGAAGCCTCTCCCAGCTCTCTGAGCTCTTTTCAATGAAGCCTCACCCAGCTCTCCGAACTCTTTTCAATAAAGCCTCTCCCAGCTCTCCAAACTCTTTTCAATGAAGCCTCTCCCAGCTCTCCGAGCTCTTTTCAATGTTACATAAAATCTTGGCTGACCAGCCAAACTGCAAGTTGTGAACTGCCCCGGCATGGGCGGTTCATGCGAAGAATTCACTTCAGATGGTTGGAGCATATTGTCCCCTTCAATTGGTCTTTGGGAGGATCCCAAATTGCCTTCTGCACTATGCGACAGTCCTCCTGTTCCAGTAGGTACTGCAATTAGTTCCATTTTTGCTACACATTTGAATGCTTTACATGCAGGGAGACGGGCTTTCATCAAGGCTGAGGTCACTGAGAAAATTTTCAGAGCTCTGAGGTATCGTTTAAGGCTATCTAAGGTGGAAGTTAGTTCAGGAGATTTGGTCCATTATAAAAGAGAGGGTCATTGAGAATGGAAGGGCCCTGGTAAGATAATCGGTCGGGATGGTAAGACAGTCGTTATCAAGCATGGAAATCAAACTGTTAAGGTTCATTCTTCACTATTAATTGGGGTTGATTACAAAATCTCAGAATTTGAGCAGCTGACAGAGGGAAGAGAGGCACCTTGTACTTCAAATATTCATGTGTTTTGTGATGAAGGTCCTGAGGCACAGGTAGATCAAGAGTTGGATAGTAATGTAACCGATCATGATGCTCAGGAAAGAGCTATCACATCCAAAGACCAATTTGTCTCGAGTAGGTACTCAGGTGACATATATTCCAGAGGGGTCTGATAAATGGAAGGATGCGACAACTGTGGAGCGTGCAGGAAAAGCAAGTTTAAATATTGGTTAAATGTTCAAGATGATGGCCAAGAAGCTAGGGCCATGGACTGGCAGAGTGGGGTGAAAGTGTGGAGGGTAAGAAAGTGCAGTGCAAGTTTTGATAGTGGGTCAGGAAGTGACTCTTGCCTGAGGAAGTGACCACGTACTGGAGAAAGAGCCTCCGATAAAGCGCGAGGGAAATCTTCTAGCAGTCGTTCCAAAAGACATCAAAGTGCTAATAGAGGCTGTTGTATGAACAGATTACACAATGAAATGAAGGCTAGATGGCAGTCTCTGAATAGAATTAGAAGCAGAAGTCCTCATGATCATGAAGTTTTAGTGGCTGTCAGTAAACTGGAGGATAAACTAAAAAGAGAAGTAAAAGATAAGGAATTAGAGAGTTGGAGAGAGTTTGGCGTCTATTCCGAGGTACCAGATAGGGGACAGTCGGCCATGTCACATAGATGGATTTGTACTGAGAAAGTACTTCCTGATGGAATTTATAAGGCTAAAGTGAGATTAGTTGTGAGGGGGTTTGAAGAGCGATTGGGGGATATCGATGTTCGAGTGGACTCTCCCACAGCTGGAAAAGTAATCAAAAAATCTTTTTGACTCTTTTGGCCACACATTCATGGGAATGTAAATCCATTGTCATAAAAGCTGTGTTTCTGCAAGGTGATACTTTTCAGAGAGAAGTGTATCTGAAACCACCTGAAGAGGCAGCAGATACAGAAGGAAAATTATGGAAACTGAACAAATGTGTCTATGGCCTTAATGATGCTTCCAGGGTGTGGTATTTCTCAGTGAGATCTCTTTTGTTGAAAATTGTTTGTGTTCAACTAAAAGCAGATCCTGCAATGTTTTATTGGTCTCATAAAGAGAAACTTTCAGGCACCTTCATGATGCATGTTGATGATATCTTATGCGGTGGTACTGCGGATTTTGAGAAATATTAATAAGATTAAGGCAGAATTTAAGATTGGGAGTCAGGCTTGTGGGGCCTTTAAATATATTGGTTCAGATATTAAGCAGAATAAGTCTGGAATAAGTTTGAATCAACAATCCTATTTAGAGAGTGTTACTCCCATCCCAGTTAATCGTGTTCGGTCATCACAGAAAGGTGACGATCTATCTAAAGCAGAGATTGAACAATTGCGAAGCCTGGTGTGTCAATTAAACTGGTTGGGCTCTCAGACTCGGCCTGATGTTAGTTTTGATGTGCTGGAGTTAAGCACGATGATGAAACATCCAAAAGTTGAGAATGTTTTAAGGGCAAATAAAACATTGAAAAATCTAAATGTGGAGAAATGCGCACTGAAGTTCCCATCCTTAGCTGACCCAAAGAACAGGAAGCTAATAATTTTTAGTGATGCTTCACATGCTAATCTTGCTGATGGGTATTCGTGTGCGGCTGGCTTCATCATATGTCTGATGGGTGAAAATGGGAAATCTTGCCCTTCAGCTTGGGAGACTAAGAAAATAAAACGGGTTGTTAAAAGCACTTTAGCTGCAGAAACACTGGTCTTGTGGAGGCAGTGGACATGGAGTTCTCTTTGTCATATATTTTGGGTGAAATTCTGAAGAAGGGACATCCTGAAGATAGAATACACATTGAATTGTTATGTGGATAATAGTTCTTTGTGGGACAATGTACACTCTACAAAAAGTGTGAGTGATCAAAGACTACGTATTGACCTCAATGGATTGAAATAAATGCTGGAGAGAAAGGAAATCTCCAAACTCAAATGGGTAGATGCAAGTTATCAGCGATCTGATTGTTTCATAAAGAGAAATGTGAGTGCAAAGGAATTGTTGGAGTTGCTGGATGACGGGTATCTAACAATATAAAAAAAACTTTATGCTCAATATGGAATTTAATTTTGATTCATTTTGAAGTATTCTTTGAGCATGTTAATCTAAGTTGTATTGTAAAAGAAAGAGTTATCTGTTAATTGTGTGATTATGTGCAGGTGAAGGGAGTTAATTGGGGTTTTAGTTGAACACTTAAAAGCAGACACTCAGTGGGACTGGGAGAGGGATTTGTGTGTAGAGCTGCATGTTTGTAATCCTTTTATTCTTCACAGCCTCACAGCTCCAGCGACCCGGGTTCAATTCTGGGTACTGCCTGAGTGGAGTTTGCAAGTTCTCCCTGTGTCTGCGTAGGTGCCCCTAGTATAGGTAGGTGGTAGGGGAAAATAGGGACAGGTGAGGATGTGGTAAGAATATGGAATTAGTGTAAGATTAGTATAAATGGGTGGTTAATGGTCGGCACAGACTCGGTGGGCCGAAGGGCCTGTTTCAGTGATGTATCTCTAAATCTAAATCTAAATCAATAAATGTGAAACTGAGTAAATATAGGCTCCAGCCTTATCCTTCCAGAACAAGATTTCTGGAGTTTAACAGAGGTGACTGGACAGAATAAATAGACTGAACCTGTTCCCATTGGTGGAAGGGCTGAGAACCAGAGGACACCGATTTCAGGGGATTTCATAGAGAATTGGATCAGCACCTGAAAAGAAATCATTTGCAGGGCTGTGGGTAAAGGATGGGGAGTGGGATTAGTTGCATTGCCCTCACAGAGAGACAGCACAGACATGATGGGCCAAATGTCCTCATTCTGTGCTGTAACCCTTCTATGATGCTATAATTGCCGTTAGTTACTGACATTTTTTGAAGTTTGTGACAGTAGCTGGTGTAATGCAGAATGTGAGAAAGTTGTCTGCAGCTCAAATTCAAAGGGATTCACCTGCTTCATGGCAGGTGATCTTATAGAGGAAGAGGGAATAATTTTAAACTAGACCGCCCGGTGGGAAAGTGATCAGAATGGATTGGATAACAGAGATTCTGGTGGTGAGCAGGGGAGGGTTTGTGGTGAGCGGGGGAGGGTTTGTGGTGAGCGGGGGAGGGTTTGTGGTGAGCGGGGGAGGGTTTGTGGTGAGTGGGGGAGGGGTTGTGGTGAGTGGAGGAGGGGTTGGGGTGAGTGGGGGAGGGGTTGTGGTGTGTGGGGGAGGGGTTGTGGTATGTGGGGGAGGGGTTGTGGTGAGTGGGGGAGGGGTTGTGGTGAGTGGGGGAGGGGTTGTGGTGAGTGGGGGAGGGGTTGTGGTGTGTGGGGGAGGGGTTGTGGTGTGTGGGGGAGGGGTTGTGGTGAGTGGGGGAGGGGTTGTGGTGAGTGGGGGAGGGGATGTGTTGAGCAGCTGGTAAGTACATGGTGTACAGATGAAGAGTTTCACTCCTTCTACTCACTTCAGCAATGCACCTGTCCCTCAGCTCACAAAAACACTCCCTATGATACTACATCAGGGTGAATTTTCACCTCCAAACAGCTTCCTCGTAACCTTTGAGTTTGAGGCTGGGGAGAGGATTTTAACAGCCAAGAATGAGAGGGATGGAATTAGCTAAAAATCAGAGAAAATTGAAGCTTGACCACAGCCCGGCTCCAATACATCCACTTCCAGCTTTCACTGACACCCAATTGGCTGCACGTGAATAATTTGCCTGCTGGTGTAATCATTCAGACAGGTGGGTCGACAATTAACACACCATTTAAAATCACAATTACACAGAAAGGGTTGGATTTTCAATACATTTGCAGAATGCTTTGGATTTAACGCCTCCAGCACAGGTTTCCTGGGGACTGGGAAACTCTCCAGTGAAAAGAAGGTGAGATTGAGCTGCTCTTCATGGGGAGGTCTATCAGCTTCAGATAACCTGAACTCAATAAAGGTTCAGTGCTTCCAGCTGCTTGGCAGTTCCCTCTGGAAAACACCTTCCAGAGAGAGATTTTAGACTGAATTTTAACACTGACACCTACTCACACCTGGGGGAGTCTGTCAGTGGGCTGGGACCTGAAAGATCGAGGAGTGGACTTTGCCGTGGCTTTTTAACTCAGCCACAGCATTCCCACCCGGCTTCCAGGATTCCTGACCAATCCGAGTGGGCGGGTGTGATGATGACCTGCACCTGACTGGCAAAGAATTACTGTCAGCACACAGACAGGAAGGTCGTGTTACCTTTGTGCTCAGACACATCCCTGGAGGTAATGCTGCAGGCAATCAGGACCCACAAACATAGAAACATAAAAAAATAAGAGCAGGAGTAGGCCAATTGGCCCTTCGAGCCTGCTCCGCCATTCAATCCGATCATGGCTGAACATCCAACCTCAGCGATGAAGGGTCACTGACCCAAAACGTTAACTCTGCTTCTCTTTCCACAGATGCTGCCAGACCTGCTGAGTGCTTCCAGCATTTCTTGTTTTTATTTCAGATTTCCAGCATCCGCTGTATTTTGCTTTTATCCAACCTCAGTGACCTGTTCCCGCTTTCTCCCCGTATCCCTTGATCCCTTTAGCCCTAAGAACTATATCTAACTCGTTCTTGAATATATTTAATGATTTGGCCTCAACTGCTTTCCGTGGCAGAGAATTCCACAGGTTCACCACTCTGGGTGAAGAAATCTCTCCTCATCTCAGTCCTAAATGGCTTACCCCTTATCTTTAGACTGTGACCCCTGGTCCTGGACTCCCCCGCCATCGGGAACATCCTTCCTGCATCTAGTCTGTCAAGTCCTGTTAGAATTTTGTAGGGTTCTATGAGATCCCCTCTCATTCTTCTAAACTCTAGCGAATACAAGCCTAATCGACCCAATCTCTCTTCATACGTCAGTCCTGCCATCTCAGGAATCAGTCTGGTAAACCTTCGCTGCCCTCCCTCCATAGCAAGAACATCTTTCCTCAGATAAGAAGACCAAAACTGCACACAATACTCCAGATGTGGTCTCACCAATGCCTGGTATAATTGCAGCAATACATCCTTGCTCCTGTACTCAAATCTCTCGCTAAAAGGCCAACATACCATTTGCCTTCTTAACTGCCTGCTGCACCTGCATGCTTACTTTCAGCGACTGGTGCACAAGGACACCCAGGTCTCACTTTGCCTCTCCCTCTCCCAATCTATCCCCACTCAGATAATAATCTGCCTTAATAAAATAAAAGCAAAATACTGCGGATGCTGGAAATCTGAAACAAAAACAAGAAATGCTGGAGTCACTCAGCAGGTCTGGCAGCATCTGTGGAAAGAGAAGCAGAGTTAACTTTTCGGGTCAGTGACCCTTCTTCGGAACTCTTCCTTCCGAAGAAGGGTCACTGACCCGAAACGTTAACTCTAATAATCTGCCTTTCTGTTTTTGCTACCAAAGTGGATAACCTCACATTTATCCACATTATACTGCATCTGCCATGTATTTGCCCACTCACTCAACTTGTCCAAATCACACTGGAACTTCTCTGCATCTTCCTCACAGCTCACACTCCCACCCAGCTTTGTGTCATCTGCAAACTTGGATATATTACATTTAATTCCCTCATCTATATCATTAATATAATTTGTGAATAGCTGGGGTCCTAGCACCCTCCGGTACACCATTAGTTACTGCCTGCCACTCGTAAAAAGGCCCGTTTATTCCTACTCTTTGTTTCCTGTCTGCCAACCAGTTCTCTATCCATGTAAGTACCTTACCCCCAATCACATGTGCTTTAATTTTGCATTCTAATCACTTATGTGGGACCTTATCGAAAGCCTTCTGAAAGTCCAAATACACCACATCCACTGGTTCTCCCTTATCGATTCTACTCGTTACATCCTCAAAAAATTCCAGTAGATTTGTCAAGCATGATTTCCCTTTCGTAAATCCATGTTGACTCAGTCCGATCCTGTCATTGTTTTCCAAGTGCTCTGCTATTACATCTTTTATAATGGACTCTAGCATTTTCCCCACTGCTGATGTCAGGCTAACCGGTCTATCATTCGCTGTTTTCTGTCTATCTCCTTTTTTAAATAGTGAGGTTACATTAGCTACCCTCCAATCCGTTGGAACTGTTCCAGAGTCTATAGAATTTTGAAAAATGACCAGCAATGCATCTACTATTTCGAGGGCCACTTCCTTAAGTACTCTGGGATTATCAGACCGTCAATCCCATCAATTTCCCTGACACCATTTCCCTACTAATACTGATTTCATACAGTTCCTCCTTCTCACTAGACCCTATGTTCCCCAACATTTCTGGGAGGTAACTTGTGTCCTCCTTTGTGAAGACAGAACCGAAGTATGTATTTAATTGGTCTGCCATTTCTTTGTTCCCAATTATAAATTCCCCCGTTTCTGACTGTAAGGGACCCACATTTGTCTTCACTAATCCTTTTCTCTTCACATCTCTATTGAAGCTTTTACAGTCAGTTTTTATGTTCTCTGCAAGCTTACTCTCATACTCTATTTTCCCCTTCTTAATCAATCCCTTTGTCCTCCTTTGCTGAATTCTAAACTGCTCCCAATCCTCAGGTGTGCTGCTTGTTCTGGCCATTTTATATTTCTCCTCCTTGGATCTCATACCATCCCTAATTTCTTTTGTTAGCCACGGTTGAGCCACCCTTCCTGTTTTATTTTTGTGCCAGACAGGAATGAATAATTGTTGTAATTCATCCATGCACTCTTTAAATGCTAGCCATTGCCTAGCCGCTGTCAACACTTTAAGTAACGTTCCCCAATCTATCATTGTCAACTCGCGCCTCACACCTTCATAGTTTCCTTTATTTAGATTCAGGACCCTCGTCTCAGAATCAACTCTCTCACTCTCCAGCTTAATGAAGAATTCTATCAGGTTATGGTCGCTCTTCCTCAAGGGACCCTGCACAACAGGATTGTTAACCAATTCTTTCTCATTACAGAATACCCAGTCTAGGATGGTCTGTTCTCTAGTTGGTTCCTCAACGTATTGGTCCAAAAACCATCATGTACGCACTCCAGGAATTCCTCCTCTACAGTATTATTGCTAATTTAGTTTGTCCAACCTACATGTAGATAAAAGTCACCTATAATTACAGTTCTGGAAGTGGTTCAAGAGTTCACCTACCTCGGCTCAACTATCACCAGTAACCTGTCTCTAGATGCAGAAATCAACAAGCGCATGGGTAAGGCTTCCACTGCTATGTCCAGACTGGCCAAGAGAGTGTGGGAAAATGGCGCACTGACACGGAACACAAAAGTCCGAGTGTATCAGGCCTGTGTCCTCAGTACCTTGCTCTACGGCAGCGAGGCCTGGACAACGTATGCCAGCCAAGAGCGACGTCTCAATTCATTCCATCTTCGCTGCCTTCGGAGAATACTTGGCATCAGGTGGCAGGACTATATCTCCAACACAGAAGTCCTTGAAGCGGCCAACACCCCCAGCTTATACACACTACTGAGTCAGCGGCGCTTGAGATGGCTTGGCCATGTGAGCCGCATGGAAGATGGCAGGATCCCCAAAGACACATTGTACAGCGAGCTTGCCACTGGTATCAGACCCACCGGCCGTCCATGTATCCGCTATAAAGACGTCTGCAAACGCGACATGAAATCGTGTGACATTGATCACAAGTCGTGGGAGTCAGTTGCCAGCATTCGCCAGAGCTGGCGGGCAGCCATAAAGACAGGGCTAAATTGTGGCGAGTCGAAGAGACTTAGTAGTTGGCAGGAAAAAAGACAGAGGCGCAAGGGGAGAGCCAACTGTGCAACAGCCCCGACAAACAAATTTCTCTGCAGCACCTGTGGAAGAGCCTGTCACTCCAGAATTGGCCTTTATAGCCACTCCAGGCGCTGCTTCACAAACCACTGACCACCTCCAGGCGCGTATCCATTGTCTCTCGAGATAAGGAGGCCCAAAAGAAAGTAAGAAATTACAGTTGCACCATTATTGCATGAATCTCTAATTTCCTGTTTAATGCCATCCTCTACTTCACTGCTGTTTGGGGATCTATATACAAACCCCACCAACGTTTTCTGCCCCTTGGTGTTTTGAAGCTCCACCCATACAGATTCCACATCAGGATTCTCTGAGCTAATATCCTTCCTCACTATTGTATTGATTTCCTCTTTTACTAAAAATGCTACTCCACCTCCTTTCCCTTTTTGCCTGTCCTTCCTAAATATTGAATATCCTTGGATATTATGTTCCCATCCTTGGTCACCCTGCAGTTATGTCTCCGTAATCACAACTGGATCGTATCCATTTCCATCTATTTGCGCGGTTAATTCATCTACCTTATTGTGAATACTCTGCGCATTGAGACACAATACCTTTAGGCTTGTTTTTTTAACATTCTTAGTCATCTTAGCATTATTTCGCACTATGGCTCTATTTGTTTCTTGCCCTTGATTTCCATGCCTTCCACTTTTGCCTTTTTGTTTCCTGTCTTTTGTTTCTATCCTTGTTTCTTCCTCCTCAGCCTCCCCACTCAGGTTCCCATCCCCCTGCCATTCTAGTTCAAATCCTCCCCAACAGCACTAGCAAACGCCCCTGCGAGGACATAGGTTCCGGTCCTGCCTGGGTGTAACCCATTCTGCTTGTACAGGTCCCACCTTCCCAGAACTGGTCCCGATGTCCCAGAAATCTAAATCCCTCCCTCCTGCACCATTTCTCCAGTCATGCATTCACCTGGTCTAATTTCCTGTTCCTATACTCACTAACACGTGGCACAGGAAGTAATCCTGAGAATACTACCTTTGAGGTCCTGCTTTTTAATTTAGTTCCTAACTCCTTAAATTCATCTTGCAGGACCTCATCCCTTTTTCTACCCATGTCGTTGGTACTGACAGGTACCACGACCACTGGCTGTTCACCCTTACCCTTCAGAATGTTCTGCAGCCGCTCCGAGACATCCTTGACCCAAGCACCAGGGAGGTAAAATACTTGATTTTTGTTAAAGCTATTTACAGGCAGTATCAGCTGTTACTCACCAACCATTCACTTTGCAGCTTTCTTGTGATGTCAGTGCTGATATTTTTTTCAAACTCCGGTCCACCTGGACTGCTCTCATGCAGGTCCACTCCTCTCTGCTTCGCTCCCGGAAGGTAAAGATGTGTTATTCCCAGCGGATAGGAGGAAGAGGCCAGCATCTGTGAACAAACAGGTATGGTTGGAAGTCACAGAGGAGGTGAGCAGCAGGAGTGTGGTCCCACCATCCTGGATACAGGGCCAAAAGAGATTCAAGGACCTCATCAGGGCAGGAAAGGTGAGTGGAATGTCACCTTTAGGTGCAAAACCCCCTACTTTGACATGGGTGGCACAGTAGTGGAGTGGTTAGCACTGCAGCCTCACAGCTCCAGCGACCCGGGTTCGATTCTGGGTACTGCCTGTGTAGAGTTTGCAAGTTCTCCCTGTGATCACTTGGGTTTTCGCTGGGTGCTCCGGTTTCCTCCCACAGCCAAAGACTTGGCTAGGTAAATTGGCCATTATAAATTGCCCCTAGTATAGGTAGGGGAATTGAGGGAAGGTGGAGAGTAATGGGATTAATGTAGGATTAGTATAAATGGGTAGTTGATGGTCGGCACAGACACGGTGAGCCGAAGGGCCTGTTTTAGTGCTGTATCTCTAAATAAAATAAACACTCCTCAGACCACTGGAGATATAGAGATGGTGTTCTCCTAGATATCTGGTAAGAGATATCACACAGAACAATCACTCATGTTGGTGTCCTGACACCTGTAATTGAAATATGATCATGAGCACAATGATTTCTTTGAACCCTTTCCACTTGTCAGTTCAAATTCATGTTGTTCATCTCCCAAAGGTCCTTCAAGTGTGACACAGGAGCTGGTGTGTGAGGAGGCTGATGAGTCCTCAGAAGAGCTTTTTTTTGCAGCGGCGACAGGGAGAGAGAGGTGGCAGCTGGGTAAGTGAGTCTTATATATTTGGGCAGCGGCTGAACCCGAGACACTACACCTGTAGTGTCTCCCACCCACCCTCCTCCTCTAACCAAAAAAAAAGGACTTGGTGGTGTGCAGATAAGGTAAGGCTTTTTCTATTTATTTTTTTTTCCTGTGATTGGTGAAAATTTTTCGTTCCTTTCTCGTTTATCTAAGTTAAGACTAACTTAAGCTTAAGATTGAAAATGGCAGGAGATCTCAGACCCGTGTTATGCTCCTCTTGCTCAATGTGGGAGCTCAGGGACACGGCTGATGTCCCTGACTCCTTCACGTGCTGGAAGTGTGTCCAGCTGCAGCTCTTGTTAGACCGCATGACGGCTCTGGAGCTGCGGATGGACTCACTTTGGAGCATCCGCGATGCTGAGGAGGTCGTGGATAGCACGTTTAGTGAATTGGTCACACCGCAGATTAGGATTGCTGAGGGAGAAAGGGAATGGGTGACCAAAAGGCAGAGAAAGAGCAGGAAGGCAGCGCAGGTGTCCCATGCGGTCATCTCCCTCCAAAACAGGTATACCGTTTTGGATACTGTTGAGGGAGATGGCTCACCAGGAGAAGGCAGCAGTCGCCAGGTTCATGGCACCGTGGCTGGCTCTGCTGTTCAGAAGGGCGGGAAAAAGAGTGGAAGGGCTATAGTCATAGGGGATTCCATTGTAAGGGGAGTAGATAGGCGGTTCTGTGGTCGAAAACGAGACTCCCGAATGGTATGTTGCCTCCCAGGTGCACGGGTCAGGGATGTCTCAGATCGGCTGCAGAACATTCTGAAAGGGGAGGGTGAACAGCCAGTTGTCATTGTGCACATCGGCACCAATGATATAGGTAAAAAACGGGATGAAGTCCTACAAGCAGAATTTAGGGAGTTAGGAGCCAAGTTACAAAGTAGGACCTCAGAGGTAGTAATCTCAGGATTGCTACCAGTGCCACGTGATCGTCAGAGTAGAAATGAAAGAATAGTCAGGATGAATGCGTGGCTTGAGAGATGGTGCATGAGGGAGGGGTTCAGATTTTTGGGACATTGGGACCGGTTCTGGGGGAGGTGGGACTATT
Organism: Heterodontus francisci; assembly: GCF_036365525.1. NCBI lineage: Eukaryota > Metazoa > Chordata > Chondrichthyes > Heterodontiformes > Heterodontidae > Heterodontus > Heterodontus francisci. The sequence goes on along the minus strand of NC_090380.1, from coordinate 14,080,325 downwards.
ACAAATTGGACGGTCTACACCTGGGCCGGACTGGAACCAATGTCCTTGGGGGTGCTTTTGCTAACGCTGTTGGGGAGGGTTTAAACTAATGTGGCAGGGGGATGGGAACCAAATGAGGAGGTCAGTGGACAGTAAAGAGGTAGTAACTAAAGCCTGTAAGGAACCAGATAATGAAGTCAGCGTGACTAAGGAAAAGAGTAGACAGGGAGCAGATGATGAACGCAAAGGGACTGGTGGTCTGAGGTGCATTTGTTTTAATGCAAGAAGTGTAGTAGGTAAGGCAGATGAACTTAGGGCCTGGATTAGTACCTGGGAGTATGATGTTATTGCTATTACTGAGACTTGGTTAAGGGAAGGGCATGATTGGCAACTAAATATCCCAGGATATCGATGCTTCCGGCGGGATAGAGAGGGAGGTAAAAGGGGTGGAGGAGTTGCAGTACTGGTCAAAGAGGATATCGCAGCTGTGCTGAAGGAGGGCACTATGGAGGACTCGAGCAGTGAGGCAATATGGGCAGAACTCAGAAATAGGAAGGGTGCGGTAACAATGTTGGGGCTGTACTACAGGCCTCCCAACAGCGAGCGTGAGATAGAGGTACAAATATGTAAACAGATTATGGAAAGATGTAGGAGCAACAGGGTGGTGGTGATAGGAGATTTTAATTTTCCCAACATTGACTGGGATTCACTTAGTGTTAGAGGTCCAGATGGAGCAGAATTTGTAAGGAGCATCCAGGAGGGTTTTCTAGAGCAGTATGTAAATAGTCCAACTCGGGAAGGGGCCATACTGGACCTGGTGTTGGGGAAATGAGCCCGGCCAGGTGGTTGAAGTTTCAGTAGGGGACGACTTTGGGAATAGTGATCACAATTCCGTAAGTTTTAGAATACTCATGGACAAAGACGAGAGTGGTCCCAAAGGAAGAGTGCTAAATTGGGGGAAGGCCAACTATACCAAAATTCGGCAGGAGCTGGGGAATGTAGATTGGGAGCAGCTGTTTGAAGGTAAATCCACATTTGATATGTGGGAGGCTTTTAAAGAGAGGTTGATTAGCGTGCAGGAGAGACATGTTCCTGTGAAAATGAGGGAGAGAAATGGCAAGATTAGGGAACCATGGATGACAGGTGAAATTGTGAGATTAGCTAAGAGGAAAAAGGAAGCATACATAAGGACTAGGCGGCTGAAGAAAGACGAAGCTTTGAAAGAATATCGGGAATGTAGGACCAATCTGAAATGAAGAATTAAGAGGGCTAAAAGGGGTCATGAAATATCTTTAGCAAACAGGGTTAAGGAAAATCCCAAAGCCTTTTATTCATATATAAGGAGCAAGAGGGTAACTAGAGAAAGGATTGGCCCACTCAAGGACAAAGGAGGAAAGTTATGCGTGGAGTCAGAGAAAATGGGTGAGATTCTAAATGAGTACTTTGCATCGGTATTCACCGAGGAAAGGGACATGACGGATGTTGAGGTTAGGGACAGATGTTTGATTACTCTAGGTCAAGTCAGCATAAGGAGGGAGGAAGTGTTGGGTATTCTAAAAGGCATTAAGGTGGACAAGTCCCCAGGTCCGGATGGGATCTATCCCAGGTTACTGAGGGAAGCGAGAGAGGAAATAGCTGGGGCCTTAACAGATATCTTTGCAGCATCCTTAAACACGGGTGAGGTCCCGGAGGACTGGAGAATTGCTAATGTTGTCCCCTTGTTTAAGAAGGGTAGCAGGGAAAATCCAGGTAATTATAGACCGGTGAGCCTGACGTCAGTGGTAGGGAAGCTGCTTGAGAAGATACTGAGGGATAGGATCTATTCCCATTTGGAAGAAAATGGGCTTATCAGCGATAGGCAACATGGTTTTGTGCAGGGAAGGTCATGTCTTACCAACTTAATAGAATTCTTTGAGGAAGTGACAAAGTTGATTGATGAGGGAAGGGCTGTAGATGTCATATACATGGACTTCAGTAAGGCATTTGATAAGGTTCCCCATGGCAGGCTGATGGAGAAAGTGAAGTCGCATGGGATCCAGGGTGTACTAGCTAGATGGATAAAGAACTGGCTGGGCAACAGGAGACAGAGAGTAGCAGTGGAAGGGAGTTTCTCAAAATGGAGACGTGTGACCAGTGGTGTTCCACAGGGATCCGTGCTGGGACCACTGTTGTTTGTGATATACATCAATGATTTGCAGGAAAGTATAGATGGTCTGATTAGCAAGTTTGCAGACGACACTAAGATTGGTGGAGTAGCAGATAGTGAAGGGGACTGTCAGAGAATATAGCAGAAAATAAATAGATTGGAGAGTTGGGCAGAGAAATGGCAGATGGAGTTCAATCAGGGCAAATGCGAGGTGATGCATTTTGGAAGATCCAATTCAAGAGTGAATTATACAGTAAATGGAAAAGTCCTGGGGAAAATTGATGTACAGAGAGATTTGGGTGTTCAGGTCCATTGTTCCCTGAAGGTGGCAACGCAGGTCAATAGAGTGGTCAAGAAGGCATACGGCATGCTTTCCTTCATCGGACGGGGTCTTGAGTACAAGGGTTGGCAGGTCATGTTACAGTTGTATAAGACTTTGGTTCGGCCACGTTTGGAATACTGCGTGCAGTTCTGGTCGCCACATTACCAAAAGGATGTAGATGTTTTGGAGAGGGTGCAGAGGAGGTTCACCAGGATGTTGCCTGGTATGGAGGGCGCTAGCTATGAAGAGAGGTTGAGCAGATTAGGATTATTTTCATTAGAAAGACGGAGGTTGAGGGGGGACCTGATTGAGGTGTACAAAATCATGAGAGGTATAGACAGGGTGGATAGCAAGAAGCTTTTTCCCAGAGTGGGGGATTCAATTGCTAGGGGTCACGAGTTCAAAGTGAGAGGGGAAAAGTTTAGGGGGGATATGCGTGGAAAGTTCTTTACGCAGAGGGTGGTGGGTGCCTGGAACGCGTTGCCAGCGGAGGTGGTAGACGCGGGCACGATAGCGTCTTTAAAGATGTATCTAGATACATGAATGGGCAGGAAGCAAAGAGATACAGACCCTTAGAAAATAGGCGACATGTTTAGATAGAGGATCTGGATCGGCGCAGGCTTGGAGGGCCGAAGGGCCTGTTCCTGTGCTGTAATTTTCTTTGTTCTTTGTTCACACTCTGAGGAAGCACCGTCACACGACTGATGCGTGCCCTCTATCAGCTCAGATACACACACCTCGGTGGGGCCTCCAGGGCAGGCAGCTACATTGTCACATGGTGAGTCACACATCACATGTGAGCAGAAGAAGGTGCTGGAGACAGAGACAGCAGTGGAGAGTCACCATCAGAGGGTGTAGAACACTCCAAGCTCTGCTCAGCTGGACACAGATGCTGAACCTTGGGAGTTATCCAGGAAAAGGGAATTGTGGAGCAGCAACAGGAAATGTGTGAGATTCTGTTAGCATTTCCAGAGACACTGCACAGATTGGAGAGAGATTGGAGAAATCTGTCTCCCCTTGATTGCCATGATGTATCAGGCCTTTACACTGATGTCCACCTCCGTGGAAAGAGTGGCCACCTGCATGGAGCATCAGACACAGCAGGTAACCGAGTGCACGCTGGTCCTCACCAATGGCCTGCACACTCAGTCTGTCAATTTAAATAGGATGGAGGAAAGCCTCACCTTGGCCATTCAGCAGCCCACTGTAGGGCAGCGAAGAGCTCTCTAGCTCCTGTCTAGCAGGGAAGTTTGTGTGGATGATGAGAGGGAAGATGGAGAAAGAGCACAGGGAAGTGGGGACTCTGATCAAAGCTGCCACTCCTCCCACCTTACACCCCGTCCCTCAGTCAGAGCCCCACATGCTGCCTCCTGTCCTGATGACTGAGTCTGCCCCTGCACAGGTGCAGGTGGGGCAGTGTTTGGCAGGGCCCTCACAGGCTCTAAAACCCAGAGGATGTCCATCACCAGCATCTGAGCAGTCAGAGCAGGGGAACGAGCAGACTGCCTCCAGCTCTGCTGAAGCTACAGGGGTAGAAGCATGTAGTAGTAGAAAAAGGAAGATACACAGTTTGTAGTTGTACAAGGAAAATGACTTGGGTGTTTACGTGTCCACTTTATGGTAATTGTTAAGCACCATAAACTTTATTTCAAGTCTCCGTTGTCCAGTCATCTCCATTGTGGTCTCTCATCTGTCCAGTGGACATCAGCCTTGAGGTTAATATTATAACATGAGTAGAAGATGAGCAATGGGTGTCAGTGAATTGGAAAGATTACTGATTGATGCTTTGTAATAGGGGACAGTGAGGTCATCATTGGTGTGTCACATGGATGCACAGCCTCAGGGTACATGTGGGTTGTCTTCCTCCTGTTGCTCCTCCTACTCTGAAGTTTCAGCACAGTCATCACCTTCACCCCCTTATTGCTCCAATCCTCTCTGCTGCGTTATCCTGCGGACGTCACAGCAGACAGCTATCATTCTGGAAACCCTTACTGGTGCGTACTGAAGAGTGGCCCGAGATCTATTGAGGCACCGGAATCACATCTTCAGCAGCCCAATGGCTTGCTCAATGTCAATTCTTGTGTTCCTCTGGCTTCTGTTGTATCGTTCCTTGGTGTTAGTGGTTGGGCTCCTCACAGGTGTCATCAGCCACATCCTGGGAGGGTATCCCTTCTCTCCAAGGAGCCATCTGCTGGGTCAGTTTGGAGCTTTGAAGATCTGAGGTACATGTCATTAGTGCAGAATGAAGATATTATGACAGCTTCCTGGATATCTTGCGCAGATATGCACGAATATCTTCTGGTGGATACATACAAGCTGCAGATTAATGGAGTGGAATCCCTTTCAATTGATGAACACTTCCAGTTTATCTGAGAACACCTTGCTTTCCAGATGGGGGCAATCTATGATTCCCTGAACCTCTGGGAATCCAGCAATTGCAACAAATTAGAGTGCCCTCTCGTTCTGACTGGCCTCATCTGTAACAAAGTAGACAGATGTGCCGGCCCTGGCAAATATGCCATTCGTCAACTGGGAGATACATTTGTGGGCAGCAGATTGTGAAATCCTGCAGATATCACCAGCAGGCCCCTAGAAGGAGCTGGAGGTGAAGAAATTCAGGGCTGTGGTGACCTTGATGCAAACCCACCTGGTCCACTGGGAAGGAGTCTTGTTCCAGGAGGCTGCTGATTTCAGCTGCACCTTTCGAGAAAGTCTGAGCCTCCTGAGGCCCTGTTGCTCAGTCATGTCCAGAAAGCAGACTCTCTGCTGGTAAACCCTGTGTTAACGGGAATTGCCTCCTGAGAGCTGGAGCTTTGTGTCCATCTCCACTGTCCTGTTGAGCAGCAGGTGGCTGAGAGAGAAGGAAAGTGCAGCTCCTGCTGGTGTTGTTCCTGTTCCTGCTGGTGTTGTTCTTGCTGCTGGTGTTCCTGTTCCTGCTGCTGGTGTTGTTCCTGCTACTGCTGTTGTTGCTGCTGCTGGTGTTGTTCCTGTTCCTGCTGCTGGTGGTGCTGCTGGTGTTGTTCCTGCTGCCGGTGTTATTCCTGCTGCTGGTGTTCTCCCTGCTGCTGGTGTTCTCCCTGCTGCTGGTGGTGTTCCTGTTCCTGCTGCTGCTGTTATACCTGCTGCTGGTATTGTTCCTGCTGCTGGTGTTGTTCCTGCTGCTGGTGCTGCTGCTGGTGTTCTCCCTGCTGCTGGTGTTGTTCCTGCTGCTGGTACTGCTGCTGCTTCTCTTGTTCCTGATCAGAGGTCCACGGTAGAGCTGTGTAATCTGCTCCCCTGCTGCTGTGTGGACTGGCAGCTGGGAAGTGCAGATCAAAGGCAAAAAGTTGAAGGTTGCTGAAATGACCTGCAAAGTGTTGGAAATCACCTGTAAAGCAGTGAAAACACACTCTCAGATCACCAGCTGTGAGCAAAATCCTTTCACTTTGGTAAAGGAGCAGCTGTCCTGGATCAGTATTTAAAGGCTTTCCAGCCTGTCAATTTTACAGCTCCGTCAATCCCCACTGTACTCTCACCTTGTTGACCCTGGTGAGTTTCACACAGCTCGGGAAACCCATGTTCTGTCTGTTAAAGACAGAATGCAGCGTTAAACCTTTAGTCAATTGTTTTTTAACACATTTTGATCAGTGCCTGACTCTCCCGTGGGAGTTTCCTACACACCTTCAAATGAGCATCGATTAAATGTTGAAGTTGGCGGGTTCGTTTCGGGTCACTGACACACCGAGATTTTTAGCTGCTTTAACTCCCCCCAACCCCACATGCACCGACACCCACCCCTCCCTTACAGGTTAAAATTCCCATCTTCATGTCAGCATCGATGTATTGGAGAAGTTAAGAGTCATTCAAAGGGACACTGACAGGATTGGAGGTGCCTTGGATGGTTTTGACATTACATCTGATTGGGAGGCCAATCAATGTCCACGGCAGTGATGACATGCTGTGGTGAGATCATCAGGTGCACAGGAGAGGGACTGAAGTCACAGGAGGCATTACACTGTCACAGGATCTACAGACAGAGGCTCAGCTTCCTTGACCTCTGGGAAGAGCAGTGCTACCGCAGGCTGAGGTTGACACGTCAGGTGACCGTAGACATCTGCAGCCTCTGAGAAGAAGAGCTGCTGCCTGCTGGAGCTGGTGGCCATGCATTACCAGTGGCTGTGAAGGTCACCACTGCCCTCAATTTCTCTGTCCCTGCTTCATTCCAGGGCCTTACTGGAGATATATCGAGGGTCTTGTAGTCGGCTGCACATAAATACGAGAGATTGTGGTATATTGTAATATCATTTGTATACTCCCTCTCTGCTGCCCTCTCTGTTGGGAGGGGTAAATAAAGCTTCAAACATGGCTGCTCCAGGTAAAGACTTCATGTAAATAAAAGCAAAATACTGCGGATGCTGGAAATCTGAAATAAAAACAAGAAATGCTGGAACCACTCAGCAGGTCTGGCAGCATCTGTGAAAACAGAAGCAGAGTTAACGTTTCGGGTCAGTAACCCTTCTTCGGAACTGACAAATATTAGAAAAGTCACACGTTATAAGCAAGTGAGGTGGGGGTGGGGCAAGAGATAACAAAGGAGGTCTAGATTGGACCAGGCAACATAGCTGACCAAAAGGTCATGGAGCAAAGGCAAACAATATGTTAATGGTGTGTTGAAAGACAAAGCATTAATACAGATTAGGTGTAAATACACTGAATATTGAACAGCAGCAAGTGCAAACCTGAAAAAAACCAGTGGGTAAGCAAACTGAACAAACTAAGATAAGATGAAATGAAATAAATGCAAAAAAATGGTAAAAAATGTAAAAAAAAAAGGAAAAAGAAATAACTAAAAATGAAAGTAAAATGGCGGGCTGCCATGCTCTGAAATGATTGAACTCAATGTTCAGTCCGGCAGGCTGTAGTGTGCCTAATCGGTAAATGAGATGCTGTTCCTCGAGCTTGCGTTGATGTTCACTGGAACACTGCAGCAATCCCAGGACAGAGATGGGAGCATGAGAGCAGGGGGGAGTGTTGAAATGGCAAGCAACCGGAAGCTCAGGGTCCTGCTTGCAGACTGAGCGGAGATGATTTATATTATTAAAGACTTCATGTAGTTTTATTCTGAATAAACAACAGAACCATGATGATGAAAGGATGGAATTGATTTTTTTTGCATTTTATTCAAAAGGTTAAAGTCTGAAGAACATTCTGGCATTGATTTTGAGGAATGTTGAGCGATTTGAATGATTGCTTCATGTGTCTACAATTTATGTTCAGCTACAACTCAGTGAGTAGGTAAATTAAAAAATATGGCACTGGATATATATTTTGGGACAATGGGGGAATTCATCCCTAAAAAAGAGGACTGGTGTAATTATGAACAAAGGTTAAACATTTGGCTGCAAGTTGATACAATTTCTTTCCTGAGCCGACAGGGGATGTCCAAGGGATTTCAGCAGGAACCAGGCCACGGTAACCAAGTTCACAGACTCAGAGTCAGAAATTTACATGCTATTGTTGTCAGGGTAGCCACCAACCATCCAAATGCTTCCATTTCCAGTCAAAGTGCTATGACTACGGGGGAAGTCAGTCATATCCAGACGGTCTGCAGGACTAGAGGAAACAGTAATACTCCAGGTTGCAGAAAAGCTTCAGGTCACAGTAATGCACTGGGTCGAGGTTGTGGGAGACCTAAAGCTAGATCAGGCTCCTGGAACTCCTCGAATCTGCATATGATAAATATGGAAACAGAAGTTGATGTTATTGAGCAGTCAGATCAAGAGTTGTATTCAGAGAACAAGGAAGACAGAATATGGAAGTTGAGAGTAAAAAAGGGCTGAAGATATAATTCCAGCGCCCACAGTAAAAATGAAAATCAGGGATTTAAACTTAGATTCATCGTCGATACAGATGCAGCAGTGTCTGTTATCTCATAAGGAGAGTAGAAGAAGTCCTTAAGTCACATTCTTTTATGAACAGCTGCTGTGAAACTGACTACTTATTCCAATAACAGTATTCCAATATTAGGTGAAGTGAATGTTAAGATGGAATACAATGCTGCATCCTATTACTTGCCATTGGTAGTAGTAGGAGGGAACAGTGGTTCCCTGATGGGAAGAAATTGGCTTGAGAACATACGTTTAAACTGGGCCGAGTTATTTACAGTTGGGATCAGTAAGAGTGTATCTGACACTGAGGAAATGCTAAGAGTGCACAAAGTGATCTTTGAGCAAAAAGGAGGTAATAATGAAATTAGGTATCTCAAGGCCAAAGTCAGGATAATGACAATGTACAGCTGACATTTGCAAAGCTATGCCAATGCCTTCAGTTGGAAGCAGTAAGTGAAGAGCTGGATAGATTAGAAAGAACAGGGACAATTAAAAAGTTGAAGAGCAGTGAATGGGTTACACCCATTGTGATAGCCAAGTAAGAGAAAAGCAAGACAGAGTGAAGATGAGTCATGATACTCGAGACATGAACATTAGAGAATTCAGTGCAAGTCAGAGGAATTGAAAATAAAAGTAAGGATGTTATGCTTCAGTTATACAGGGCATTGGTGAGACGACATCTCGAATACTGTGTGCAGTTTTGGTCTCCTTATTTAAGGAATGATGTGAATGCGTTGGAGGTGGTTCAAAGGAGGTTTACTAGATTGATACCTGGAATGAGCAGGTTCCTCAACATACTGCTCTACAAAATTATCCCTAACACACTCCAGTAACTCGTCCTCCACGGCATTCGTGCTCATTAGGTTTACCCAGTTTATATGCAGATTGAAGTCACCCATGATTACTGTATTACCCATGCTACATGCTTCTCTAATCTTCAGAGTAATACCACGCACCACACTACAACTACTGTTTGGCAGCCTATAAACAACATCTACAAATGCTTGCTGCCCCTTGCTATTTCTTAGCTGCACCCAAACAGATTCCACATTTTGTTCTTCTGATCTGAGATCCTCCCTTAATAATGTGCTGATCCCGTCCCTTATTTATCAGTGCAACATCACCTCCTTTTCCTTTTTGCCTGTCCTTCCTAAATGTCAAATATCCTTGAATATTCAGTTCCCAGTCTTGGTCACCCTGCAGTCATGTAATAGCAACTAGATCATACCCCTTTACCTCTATTTGTGCATTTAAATTATCTACCTTATTGCGAATGATGTGTGCATTCTGTTAGAGTGCCCTCAACCTTGTCTTTATTTATTTAGAGATACAGCACTGAAACAGGCCCTTCGGCCCACTGAGTCTGTGCCGACCAACAACCACCCATTTATACTAACCCTACAGTAATCCCATATTCCCTGCCACCTACCTACACTAGGGGCAATTTACAATGGCCAATTTACCTATCAACCTGCAAGTCTTTTGGCTGTGGGAGGAAACCGGAGCACTCGGAGAAAACCCACGTGGTCACAGGGAGAACTTGCAAACTCCGCAAAGGCTGTACCCAGAATCGAACACGGGTCCCTGGAGCTGTGAGGCTGCAGTGCTAACCACTGCGCCACCCCTTGTTGACATTATTCTGCATTCTAAGCCTTTGTTTCAACTGCCTTCTAATGTCGTTTGCTACTTTTCTACCTCCTGTTACCAGCTTTACTTCCTTCCAATTTGAGCTAGCCCTCAGGTTCCCATCCCCCTGGCAAGCTAGTTTAAACCCTCCTCAACAGCACTAGCAAATCTCTCCATGAGGATGGTAGCTCTGGTCCTTTTAAGGCATAGCCTGTTCATCTTGTACAGGTCCCAATTCCTCAGAAATCTAATGGCCTCCCAACTACACCAATTGTTCAGCCATGTGTTCAATCGATCAATCCTTCTATTCCTATGCTCTCTAGCACATGGCACTGAGATTACTGCACTTGAGGTCCTGCTTTTTAATTTCCTTCCTAACTCCCTAAAATCAGATTTCAGGACTTCATCTCTCTTCCCACCTATGTCATTGGTACCAATGTGAACCACGACCTCTGGCTGTTCACCCTCTGTTCACCCTCCCCCAGAAGGATGTCCTACAGCCGCTCCATGACATTCTTGACCCTGGCACCAGGGAGGCAACACACCATCCTGGGGTCACGTTTACTGCCACGGAAATGCCTGTCTGATCCCCTATCGAATCCCCTATCACAATTGCTCTTCCACTCCTCTTCCTCCCCTCCTGTGCAGCTGAGCCACCCATGGTGCCACATACTTTACTCTTGATGCAATCCCCTAAGGAACCATCACGCTCATCAGTATCCAAAATGGAAAACCGATTAGCAAGCAAGATTGACTCAGGGGACTCCTGCACTGCCTTCCGGCTTCTCTGAAACCTGGTGGTCACACATTCCCTCTCTGCCTGCATGCTCCTAACCTGTGGTGTGACCATCTCCCTAAGCGTGCTATCCAAGTCCTCCACCTCGCAGATGCACAACAGTGACTCCAGTCACCGCTCGATTTCCAAAATCCGGAGCTCAAGCTTCAGCAGCTGGTGACACTTCCTGCAGATGTGTTTGTCTAGGACACATGGTGCGTCCATGATTTCCCACATACTGCAGGATGTACATTCCAATTGCCCGAGCTGACATGCCATCCCATAACTTTAAAAACTATTTATTACAATTAGAATAAGTAGAACAACTTACGAGTTACTCACCAATCAGCTTCTTCCCCTCTACCGAAGAAAGAGTCAGCTACTGGAGTCTGAAGAAAGGTAGAAAAAGAAAGAAAGGAGCACCTCCATCACCAAACTCCCTCACTCACCAAACTCCCACTTTACACTCTGTGCACTCAAAGCAGTACTCAGTGCAGATGAAGCAGCAATTAGGAAGTCCTGCTTTCATACTTTCTGAAAAACAACTTATTGAAGCTTCTGAAAACTAGTTTAAGCCAACTCCTAAGTAACTAGCAGCAGATGCTCCTAAAGAGCTTGTTTTAAGGCTGGAATAAAACTTGACTTCTCTTAAGTTAAGGAGTAATTTTTAGTTAACTGCTAAATTGAAGAAAAAACAAGACTTTGGATAAAAATTAATCCTGAAAACTCCTTCTCATCAGACTTACCAGACTCAGCAGCTCTCAGTGCAGACCAAACTGTACTGAGGCAGCCCTAATTATAAAGACAGCTTGTATCGAGTAGGCTTGTATAAAAGATTAAATGGTGATTAATTTACTGCCATTTTGTTGGCTACCCTGTCTTCAGAGATATATTATAAGCAGGGTAGAGAAGTTGCACAAACATTGACCATCACAGGTTAAATTATCTTGTGACAACAGCATTGTGAGAAATGGTCCATCTTCCTTTTGCTGGTTTTTCTACTGCCTCACCTCAATAACCACAATAACAATTCTCTCCTTGAGTTTCATGGTTTATTGGATGAATACACTCCTGATACAATGTGAATCCACAGAGGTTATCCCATAAGGTCCATCTACCACCCAGTGACATGATGCAGCTCGCTCTATTCTGTCAACAAAAGTATTTCGCATTGGCATTGTGAAAAAGAAAAAAAATGCTAAAAAGATATATGACACAAAGAATAAGCTAAAAGGATACACAAAAGAAAGAACAAGCTTTAAAAGACGCCTGGTAACCACTTGCACGTGGAGAGGGAGAACAAACTCTCACGGATAGCAGAATAAGGGAGGGTGACTGAACTCCTGCAAGGGCGGCACAGTGGCGCAGTGGTTAGCACAGCAGCCTCACAGCTCCAGCGACCCGGGTTCACTGCCTGTGTGGTGTTTGCAGGTTCTCCCTGTGACCGCGTGGGTTTTTGGCGGGAGCTCCAGTTTCCTCCCACAGCCAAAGACTTGCAGGTTGATAGGTAAATTGGCCATTATAAATTGCCCCTAATCTATGTAGGTGGTTGGGGAATATAGAGAAGGTGGGGATGTGGTAGGAATATAGGATTAGTATAAATGGGTGGTTGATGGTTGGCACAGAATTGGTGGGCCGAAGGGCCTGTTTCAGTGCTGTATCTCTAAAAAAAAGACCTTGGATACATGAAATTGCAGAGACAGACAGAGTGGGACAAGCAGGGGGAGGTGTGGCTTTCTGATAAACTGGTGCTCAGGAGATGTGTGTGTGTGTTGGTCGCTAATTGGAGTCTTTTTATCAGTATGTATGTGCAGCCCCTCGGATAGGGTGTCATGCTGACCACTGAGGGGCCCCTCTAACTACTTCATTATGATCATGTTAAAACAAAGTTAAATGCGGCGCGGGGATGTATGAGTCGTGATTGGCTCATTTAAATCACTCTGTATAATCTGATCTGGTGTATGTGAACAATGTGTGATAAGTAATCCTATAAACAAGTATGAACATTGTGTTTCAGAGAGCCTGCACATTTCAACTTGATTGGCGTGGCTCCCCTGCAGGCTTGAATAAACTGGTGTTCAAACAAAGAAACTTGAGTCTTGAGTCTCTCCTGGTAACCACTTGCACGTGGAGAGGGAGAACAAACTCTCAAAGGTAGCAGAATAAGGGAGGGTGACTGAACTCCTGTAAGCACCAGGGATAAGAGAGGGTGATTGAACTCCCGAAAGGCAAAGGAGGGTGACTGAACTCCCGCATGAGGAGGGTGATTGAACTCCCAGCAACAACTGGCATAGTTGGCAGGATCCATCAGGACTCTCCACACGGACCGGCCATGTTTTGGTGGGTATTTCCTTTGAAAAATACTCATGGGACTTGCTGAACAATAAGGGAGCCCAAGTGGTGGATCCCAACCAGAAGAGGAGGGTAAGAGAAAGAGACTCAAGTTTGTAAGTTTGTGGGACCAAGAGGGTCCGGGGCACGCGAGTAACTAAATGGCTGCGGCCAGAAAGGGGGGACTCGAGTTTTATGCTCTTCTCTGCTTGAAAACATCAGAAACTAATCAGTAATAAAGGAAACAAGTTACTGTGTCTTTTGATTTGAATGTGTGAATGTTGGAAGCCTGCATGAATGAAATGAATGTCCTTGGGATGTGCAGCTTGTGTTCTGTAGAACTGACCATCGTTAACTCTTTATTGTCTAGCTTTAATGTTGAAAGCATGAGTCTGTTACTTGTTCTAATTTTACACGTGTATATTTTGTGTGAACCTTGAGTCATGTTATGGTTGTGAACTAGTTGAACCTGTGTGTGTTCCTTGGCATCGGGACAGGGAATTTGACACAAATTTTGGTACTTTGAATTCATAACCCATTACAGAAATCAATTTTCTAAGTTGTTTGCAATTGAACGAGAGTGAAAAGTGATTGTTGAGTGTGTTCATTTCAATTTAAGATGGTGCACCTGGGTATGGGATATAAAAATGAATTATATTTTAAGTTAAAATTTTATTTTTATTTAAAAAGTTGGTTTTGCAACTGTAAAAACGCAATTAACATTTTTGTAAGAGATAAGCTTCAGCCTTGAAAGTATGAAGACATCTGGCAGAAATCCAATTTGAAGTTTAAAACACTGCTTTAATTGGACCAACGTTTAAAATCTGCTATTGCTTTATTTTGCAGTTTAAACTTGAAGACATGTTTTACTGATTGTTTTTAAGTAGCAAATGTCAGAAATTGGATATTGTTTTAAGGGAGAGAAGAATAAGCAAAGGAGATATGGGAAAGATTAAAGTTTGCGTAAGAAGCTCATAGAGTCATAGAGTTATACAGCACAGAAACAGGCTCTTCGGCCCATCGTGACTGTGCCGGCCATCAAGCACCTAACTATTCCTATCCCATTTTCCAGCACTTGGCCCATAGCCTTGTATGCTATGGTGTTTCAAGTCCTCATCTAAACACTTCTTAAATGTTGTGAGGGTTCCTGCCTCTACCACCTCTTCAGGCAGTGTATTCCAGATTCCAACCACCCTCTGAGTGAAAACATTTTTCCTCAAATCCCCTCTAAACCTCCTGCCCCTGACCTTAAATCTATGCCCCCTGGTTATTGACCCCTCCGCTAAGGGAAGATGTTTCTTCCTATCTAACCTATCTTTGAGGAAGTGACAAAGTTGATTGATGAGGGAAGGGCTGTCGATGTCATATACATGGATTTCAGTAAGGCGTTTGATAAGGTTCCCCATGGCAGGCTGATGGAGAAAGTGAAGGCGCTTGGGGTCCAAGGTGTACTAGCTAGATGGATAAAGAACTGGCTGGGCAACAGGAGACAGAGAGTAGCAGTAGAGGGGAGTTTCTCAAAATGGAGACGTGTGACCAGTGGTGTTCCACAGGGATCCGTGCTGGGACCACTGTTGTTTGTGATATACATTAATGATTTGGAGGAAAGTATAGGTGGACTGATTAGCAAGTTTGCAGACGACACTAAGATTGGTGGAGTAGCAGATAGTGAAGGGGACTGTCAGAGAATATAGCAGAATATAGATATATTAGAGAGTTGGGCAGAGAAATGGCAGATGGAGTTCAATCAGGGCAAATGCGAGGTGATGCATTTTGGAAGATCCAATTCAAGAGTGAACTATACAGTAAATGGAAAAGTCCTGGGGAAAATTGATGTCCAGAGAGATTTGGGTGTTCAGGTCCACTGTTCCCTGAAGGTGGCAACGCAGGTAAATAGAGTGGTCAAGAAGGCATACGGCATGCTTTCCTTCATCGGACGGGGCATTGAGTACAAGAGTTGGCAGGTCATGTTACAGTTGTATAGGACTTTGGTTCGGCCACATTTGGAATACTGCGTACAGTTCTGGTCGCCACATTATCAAAAGGATGTGGATGCTTTGGAGAGGGTGCAGAGGAGGTTCACCAGGATGTTGCCTGGTATGGAGGGCGCTAGCTATGAAGAGAGGTTGAGTAGATTAGGATTATTTTCATTAGAAAGACGGAGGTTGAGGGGGGACCTGATTGAGGTGTACAAAATCATGAGAGGTATAGACAGGGTGGACAGCAAGAGGCTTTTTCCCAGAGTGGGGGTTTCAATTACGAGAGGACACGAGTTCAAAGTGAAAGGGGAAAAGTTTAGGGGGGATATGCGTGGAAAGTTCTTTACGCAGAGGGTGGTGGGCACCTGGAACGCGTTGCCAGTGGAGGTGGTAGACGCGGGCACGATGGAGTCTTTTAAGATGTATCTAGACAGATACATGAATGGGCAGGAAGAAAAGAGATACAGAACCTTAGAAAATAGGCGACATGTTTAGAGAGAGGATCTGGATCGGCGCAGGCTTGGAGGGCCGAAGGGCCTGTTCCTGTGCTGTAATTATCTTTGTTCTTTGTTATCAATGCCCCTCATAATTTTGTATACCTCAATCATGTCCCCCCCCCTCAGCATTTTCTGCTATAAGGAAAACAACAACAGCCTTTTCAGTCTCTTTTCATAGCTGAAATGTTCCAGCCCAGGCAACATCCTGGTGAATCTCCTCTGTACCCTCTCCAGTGCAATCACATCTGTCCTATAGTGTGCTGCCCAGAACTGTACACAGTACTCCAGCTGTGGCCTAACTAGCATTTTATACAGCTCCATCATAACCTCCCTGCTCTTATATTCACACACTTTTCTACTTTGCGAACTGCCGAAGTTGGAAACAATTTTCCTGAACATTTGCTCCTCTCTCACCTTCCCACTATTTGCTCGCCCATAGTATAGACTCAGTCACAATAATAACTCCTCCAGCGTTCCTCAAGTCTACCAGTCAAAATTTTCCCCAGTAATCAACGATACCAATTGCTGACAGACAACAGTAAGTTATATCCTGTCACATCATTGCTGAAATCTTTGGTATTAATACATTGTAGTTGGGTGTGAAAATAAAATGCTGACCCACAAAAAAGCTTCAAATTTGCCAGTGCTTAGAAAGGGTGTCAAAGGGACAAGTTGCAAACATTTTACTAATAGCCAGTGACCTAATGGATAAGGCACTGGTCTCCTAAGCCAGGAATTGTGGGTTCAAGTCCCATCTAGAGTACAACAAGCATTTTGAACCATTCTCTTAACTTTGCAACCAATCTCACCAGGGCATATTCAGCTCCCTTCTCACTCTCTTGTTTGCCACAATCTGATGCAATCTTTCCACCAAGTTCTGTGCCATATCAACACTCACCAAACAATACAACCTCCACTTTCCACACAAATATTCTCCCTTTAACTCCAATTTTCACTTCTCACAACATTCCACACACAGTTCCTACTTTCAAATACAAACACAAATAACAACTCAACTACAAATCCTCTAAGCACATTCACACCTCAAATACACACCACACTCTTCCTCCAAACACCAACAATTCTATCTTCAATTATTATCTGGGCTATCACACAATGAAAATGCTCAGCAGGCAACTGTACAGTCTGCTGGTCCACTGAGCTGCACAGACCAGGCAGTTGTCAGGATCAATACTTTTTTTTATTCATCCGCCGGATGTAAGTGCTGGCAAAGCCAGAATTTATTGTCTATCCATAAATTCCCTTCACAAAGTGTCGACCCCTCTTCTTGAACAGTTTCAGTCTGTGTAGTGAAGGTACACCCACAATGCTGTTAGGGCCTGAGTTCCAGGATTTTGACCCAGTGACAGTGAAGGAACGGTGATATATTTCCAAATCAGGAAGGTTTGGGACTGGGAGGGGAACTTGGAGGTGGTGGTGTTCCCATGCACCAGCATGCTCTTGTCCTTCTAGGTCAGGGGTCAGCAACCTGCAGCTCCGGAGCAACATGTGGCTCTTGAACATTGTATTTGTGGTTTCCAACCTTTTCCACTTGGAACACATTAACACGAGAAAAGCGAATAAAAATTAGCTTGAGAAAAGTCAGATCTGTGTTTTTATTGTGGGGATAAAAGTCAAATCATTAAGCTGCACTTGACAGTTTAAAATGATAACTTTAACAAAAAACATCATTGTGCTCTTCACAAATCTGTTTGTGTGGTATAGCTACCCCATGGTTATAGATATGACTTTGGTTAACGGAACAGGTTTGATGTTTGTGACCATTATTGTTTCTAGTATAGCTGAGATGATACAAGATGAAAAGAGAGGGAAAAACATACTTGACCTCATTCTCACCAATCTGCCTGCCACAGATGCATCTGTCCATGAGACTATTGGTAGGAGTGACCAACGCACAGTCCTTGTGCACATGAAGTCCCGCCTTCACATTGAGGATACCGTCCATCGTGTTGTGTGGCACTATCACCGTGCTAAATGGGATAGATTTCAAACAGATCCAGCAATGCAAAACTGGGCATCCATGAGGTGCTGTGGGCCATCAACAGCAGCAGAATTGTACTCACCCACAATCTGTAACCTCATGGCCTGGCATATCCCCCACTCTACCATTACCATCAAGCCAGGAGACCAACCCTCGTTCAATGAAGAGTGCAGGAGGGCATGCCAAGAACAGCACCAAGCATACCTCAAAATGAAGTGTCAACCTGGTGAAGCTACAACCCAGGACTATCTGTGTGCCAAATTGCATATGCAGCACGTGATAGACAGAGCTAAGCGATCCCATAACCAACGGATCAGATCTAAGCTCTGCAGTCCTGACACATTCAGCAGTGAATGGTGGTGGACAATTAAACAACTAACTGGAGGAGGTAGCTCCACAAATATCCCCATCCTCAATACTCGGGGAGCCCAGCACATCAGTGCAAAAGATCAGGCTGAAGCGTTTGCAACTACCTTCAAGCAGAAGTGCTAAGTGGATGATCCATCTCTGCTTCCTCCTGAAGTCCTCAGCATCACAGATGCCAGACTTCAGCCAATTCAATTCACTCCATGTGATATCAAGAAACGACTGAAGGCACTGGAAAGCGCAAAGGCTATGGACCCTGACAATATCCCAGCAATAGTACTGAAGACATGTGCTCCAGAACTTGCCGAGCCTCTAGCCAAGCTGTTGCAGTACAGCTGACATCTATCAAGCAATGTGGAAAATTGCCCAGGTATGTCCTGTGCGCAAAAAGCAGGACAAATCCAACCCAGCCAATTACTGCCTCATCAGTCTACTCTCAATCATCAGTAAAGTGATGGAAGGTGTCATCAACAGTGCCATCAAGCGGCACTTGCTTAGCAACAACCTGCTCAGTGAAGCTCAGTTTGGGTTCCGCCAGGGCCACTCAGCTCCTGACCTCATTACAGCCTTGGTTCAAACATGGACAAAAGAGCTGAACTCAGGAGGTGAAGTGAGAGTGACTGCACTTCACATACAGGCAGCACTTGACCGAGTATGGCATTAAGGAGCCCTAGCAAAACTGAAGTCAACGGGAATCAGGGGAAAACTCTCCGCTCGTTGGTGTCATAACTAGCGCAAAGGAAGCTGGTTGTGGTTGTTGGAGGCCAATCATCTGAGCTCCAGGACATCACTGCAGGAATTCCTCAGGATAGTGTCCTCGGCCCAACCATCTTCAGCTGCTTCATCAATTACCTTCCCTCAATCATAAGGTCAGAAGTGGGGATGTTCACTGATGACTGCACAGTATTTAGCACCACTCACGACTGCTCAGATACTGAAGCAATCCGTGTAGAAATGCAGCAAGGCTTAGACACTATTCAGGCTTGGGCTGATAAGTGACAAATAACATTCGCACCACAGAAGTGCCAGGCAATGACCATCTCCAACAAGAGAGAATCTAACCATCTCCCCTTGACATTCAATGGCATTACCATCGCTGAATCCCCCACTATCAACATCCTAGGGGCTACTATTGACCAGAAACTGAACTGGAGTAGCCATATAAATACAACGGCTACAAAAGCAGGTCAGAGGCTGGGAATTCATCCGCAAGTAACTGACCTCCTGACTCCCCAAAGCCTGTACACCATCTACAAGGCACAAGTCAGGAGTGTGATGGAATACTCTGCACTTGCCTGGATGGGTGCAGCTCCAACAACACTCAAGAAGCTCGACATCATCCAGGACAAAGCAGCCCGCTTGATTGGCATACCATCCACAAACATTCACTCCCTCCACCACCGACACACAGTGGCAGCAATCTGTACCATCTACAAGATGCACTGCAGCAACGCACCAAGGCTCCTTAGACAGGACCTTCCAAACCCATGGCCTCTATCAACTAGAAGGGCAAGGGCAGCAAATGCATGGGAACACCACCACCTGCAAGTCCCCCTCCAAGTCACACACCATCCTTACTTGAAACTGTTTCACTGTTCCTTCACTGTCGCTGGGTGAAAATCCTGGAACTCCCTTCCTAACAGCACTGTGGGTGTACCGACCTCACATGGACTGCAGCAGTTCAAGAAGGCAGCTCACCACCAACTTCTCAAGGGCGATTAGGGATGGGCAATAAATGCTAGCCTGGCCAAATACACCCACATCCCATGAATGTATAAAAAAAAGACATTATTCTGAATGTGCTATTGGAAGCTATTTTTATTACGAGCATCATTACCGGAAACAAATATCTTAATTCTAGGCATCTTAAATAAAAATTTGTTTTAAAGAAGGCTGTATTGACAAAATTGTCAAGAAAGGCCAAAAAATGCAATAATTCAGAGTCATATCTATCTTAATTTTGATTTATTTTCTACTGATATACAAATTCAATGGATGAATTTCACTTATTATATATAGAAATTTTGCATTCTACCAGACACTTGCCAATTTGCCAAGTATTTGGTTTAGAAATGCTGAATTTTCATCTTGTTGCTCCCAAAAGTATTTATTTTAGGCCAATTGTTTGAAAAAGTCTCGTCATGTTAAAAAGGTTGCTGACCCCTGTTCCAGGTGGTAAAGGTCACAAGAAGCCTTGTCGAGCTGCTGCAACACATTTGTAGCTGGCACACACTGCTGCCATGGTGTGCTAGTGCTGGAAATGGTACAGAGACTTTGGAGAGTTAGGAAGCGAGTTACTCACCAGGCAATTCCCTGCCTCTGACCTGCTCTTGTAGCCACTATGGTCCAGTTAAGTTTCTGGTCAAGGGCGATCCCACAATGTTGCTAGTGACAGGTTCATCAATGGTAATGCCATTGATGTCATCAGGAGGTGACCTGATTCTCTTGGTGATGGTTATTACCTGACACTTGTGTGGCACAATGTTACTTGCCACTTAAACTCCAGCAGATACAAGCCTAGCCTTTCCAACCTTTCCTCATAGGACAACATGCCCATTCCAAGTATTAGTCTGGTAAACCTTCTCTGAACTGCTTCCAATGCATTTGCATCCTTCCTTAAATAAGGAGACCAATTCTGTACACAGTACTCCAAATGTGGTCTCACCAATGCCCTGTATAACCACCTCGATGGTTTTTCACCACGACCTCTGACCTGTTTCTCTAAGTTTCATGCCTCGAGTATCATGACTCATCTTTATTCTGTCTTGCTTTTCTCTTACTTTGCTATTGACGTCAGGCTTAAGCAAACAAAACTTTGTCCTAGGAGCATGTTTAAACACTAATTCATAAGGTGAGCAACCTGAAGTAGACTGTGGGGTTATTCTGTAAGAGAACAGAAAATTGTCTAACCTGTGTCAAAGAGAAACATGGAAATTACTGCCTAGCTTGTCATCTCACAAATATTTCTGCAAAGACCTCTTCACAATTTGTACATTTCTTTCTGCAGCACCATTCAATGCTGGGTGATATGGTGATATTAGAGTATGTTTGACTCCATTCTTACTCAGAAATATTTCAATCTCTTCTGATGTAAACTGTGGACCATTAACTGACACCAACACTTCTGGTAATCCATAAATTGAAAACCAATTTGTCAAAACCTCAATAGTTTTCAATGCTTGTGGTATTTAGCATAAACTCAACATTTCTCCACTTGCTATCGTTATCGATTAAAACAAAACACTCTTTACCTTCCACTTTAAATAAATCGACATGTACTCGTTCCCATGGTTTTCTTGTGTTTGACCATGGAATAAAAGGAACTTTGGTTGGATCATTTCTCATTCTGAGACACATTCACAAATTTTCACCAACTCTTCAATATCTATATCTACCTTTGGACCAAAATAGCTTTTTGCAGCTGCTTTCAAACGGACTATCCCTGAGTGCTCTTGATAAAGTTCTTCAATCAAGCTCTTTCTAAACCTTGGTGGAATAAAGACTCATAAACCCCATAGGAGCCATCCTTGATCTACAATATAAAAGCAAATACTGCAGATACTGGAAATCTGAAATAAAACCAAGAAGTGCTGGAAATACTCCGCGGGTCTGGCAGCATCTGTGGAGAAAGAAGCAAAGTTAACGTTTCAGGTCTTAATCTACACTTAGTTCATTTCTACGTGTGAAATACATCTGCAGGTTCTCATCATCACACTCTTTAGACCAGTCATTCATGACATAATTCAGTACTTTACTGAGCACCACATCCTTGTGAGTTTCTTCAGGAATTTCTCTAGCAGATACAGGAATGTCATTTGTGTACGTAAGGTAATTTATAGGTAACTCATGGGCTAAAAATGCATCAGTCTTCATGGGAAAGCTCAAAAGAACATTTGCATGATCTGTGATGAGGCATCACATGCTAAAACCAGTGGTTTCTTGGGATCATAGTGGGTCAAAACAGCATAACTAGTCAGTACTTTCTTCACTTCTTCAAATGCTTTCCGATACCCCACAGATCACTCCCAATCTATTCCATCTCTGAACGAATGTATTCGCTTAGTTGGGATGAACTTAGAATAATACACAACAATTCCGATGAATGTTCTAATTTCTTCTTTGTTCTCTGGTCTCTTTGTCTTTAAAATCTCCTCAACCTTCTCCTGCATTGGGTGGATACCGTCACCATCTATTTGGTGACCCAGGTATGTTACACTCGACATCATGAAGCAACACTTGTGCTTTTTACCTTTGATGTCAGAATCTTGAAATTGATTTAGGACCTTGTTCAACCTTCCAACCTTTCTCTGTTTTCCTGCCAATTAAAATCCATGCAAGAAGCAGCACACTCCTCCATCCCACTTAGTATCTGATCTATAACAGTCTGGAACACTGCAGGAGCAGTAAACACGCAAAATGGTAACCTTTCATCCTGGTACAACCCTTTGTGTGTATGAATAGTAAGCAATTCCTTGCTCTTGTCAGTTAATTCTAATTGCAAATATGCATTTGACAAATCTATGTTACGGAACACCTTTCCATTTGCTAAATTAGAAAGTAAATCATCACAAGTAGGCTGTGGGCAAGATTCATTTCAATCACCTTATATACTGCTTTTTTATAATCCCCTCAAATTCTAAGACATTGGGACTGGTTCTGGGGCAGCTGGGACCTGTACAAGATGGACGGGTTGCATCTTAGCAGGACTGGGACAAATATTCTCGCAGGGAGATTTGCTAGTGCTGTTGGGGAGGGTCTAAACTAAATTGTCAGGGGGATGGGAACCTGAGAGGGAGCTCAGATTGGAGAGAAGCAAAGCTGGCAACAAGTCAGGGGTGTGGGAACCAGGAGCAATTATTAGAGAGGAATACCAAGCAGCACCGAATATTGGGGGAAATAAATATCACGAGAGTAGAGAATAGTATGTTATTAAGTTGGGTCGGAGTAAGGGAGAAATTTATAAAGTTTGAATCAGGGTTAATGTACATGGATGTGAATGCACGGAGTGTGGTTAATAATACTGGTGAACTAAAGGCGCAGATTGCACTGTGGAAATATGATGTTATGGCTATAACAGAGACCTGCCTCAAAGAAGGGCAGGACTGGATGTTAAATATTCCTGGATACAGGTGTTCAGGAAAGATAGGAAAGGGAAAAAAGGGGCAGTATTGATTAAGGAAAGCATTGTAGTGCTGGAGAAAAAGGATGTCCCAGAGAGGTCAAATGGATCAAGTATCAGTAGGAGAGCATTTAGGGGATAGTGATCATTGTATCATAAGGTTTAGGCTGACTCTGGAAAGGGGAAAAGTAGAACAAACAAATCCAAAGCTCCCTGGATGACAAATGAAGTAGAGATTAAGATAAAGAAGAAAACGTGTGCTTATGACAGATGCCAGGTAGAAAATACTATTGAGAACCAGGCTGAATATAGAAGGTCCAGAGGGGAAGTGAAAAATCAAATAAGAGAAGCAAAGAGAGAGCATGAAAAGAGACTGGCAGCTAGCATTAAAGGAAATCCCAAAGTTTTCTTTCGGCATATAAATAGTAAAAGGGTGGTAAAAGGAGGAGTGGGGCCGATGAGAGACCAGAAAGGGGATTTACTCATGGAGGCAGAGGCCATAGCTGAGGAATTAAATGAATACTTTGCATCTGTCTTTACCGAGGAAGAAGATGCAACCCAGGCAATGTTGAAAGAGGAGGTAAGTCAGACATTAGAGGGGTTTAAAATTGATAAAGAGGATGTATTAGATAGCCTGTCTGAACTTAAAGTGGATAAAGCACCAGGGCCGGATGAGATGCATCCAAGGATACCGAGGGAAGTGAGGTTGGAAATCGCAGAGGCACTGGCCATAATTTTTCAGTCTTCCTTAGACTCTGGGTGGTGCCAGAGGACTGGAGAATTGCAAAGATTACATCCTTGTTCAAAAAAGGATGTAAAGATAAGCCCAGCAACTACAGGCCAGTCAGTTTAACTTTGGTGGTGGTAAAACTTCTGGAAAAGATCATTCAGGACAAAATTAATAGTCACATGGACAAATGCGAGTTAATTAAGGAAAGTCAGCATGGATTTCATAAGGGAAAATCCTGTTTAACTAACTTGCTGGAGTTTTTTGAGGAGGTAACAGAGAGGGTTAATGAGGGCAATGCTGTTGATGTGGTGTACATGGACTTTCAAAAGGCATTTGATACAGTGCCACACAACAGACTTGTATACAGAGTTGTAGCTCATGGAATAATAGAAACAGTAGGAGCATGGATACCAAATTGGCTGAGTGAGAGGAAGCAAAGTGTCATGGTTAATGGATGTTTTTCGGGCTGGAGGAAGGTTTGTAGTGGAGTTCCTCAGGGATCAGCGTTGGGACCCTTGCTTTTCCTGATATATATTTCCTTGGAGAAAAGAAGGCTGAGAGGTGATTTTGATAGCGGTATTCAAAATCACGAGGGGTCTGGACAGAGTAGATAGAGAGACACTGTTCCCACTTGTGAAAGGATCGAGAATGAGAGGGCACAGATTTAAAGTATTTGGTAAGAGAAGAAAAAGTGACATGAGGAAAAATTTATTCACACAGCGAGTGGTTAAGGTCTGGAATGCGCCTCCTAAGAACGTGATGGAGGCAGGTTCAATTGAAGTATTCAAAAAGGAATTAGACAGTTCGATGAAAAAGAAGAATGTGCAGGGGAATGGAACTGAGGGAATTTCTCTTTCAGAGAGCCAGTGCAGACACAATGGGCTGAATGGCCTCCTTCTGCACTGTAACAATTCTGTGATTCTGTGAATTCAAACGGACCTGTCGCTTTTTTAAACTGTCACAATGAGTGTGGCCCATTCACTGCTCTTCAACTTTTTAATTGTCCCTATTCTTTCTAATCTATCCAGCTCTTTACTTACTGCTTCTAACTGAAGGCATTGACGTAGCTTTGCAAATGTCAGCTTGACATTGTCTTTATCTTGACTTTGGCCTAGTGATACCTAATTTCATCATTACCTCCTCCTTGCTCAGAGACCACTTTCTGCACTCTTAGCAGTTCCTCAACGTCAGACGTACTCTTACTGATCCCTACTGTAACTCGGCTCAGTTTAAACGTATGTTCTTAAACCACTTCCTTCCCATCAGGGAAACATTGATCCCTCCTACTACTGTCATCTGGATATGACTGACTTCCCCCATAGTCATAGCACTTTGACTGTAAATGGGAGCATTTGGATGGTTGGTGGCTACCCTGACAACAATAGCATGTAAATTTCTGACTCTGAGTCTGTGAACTTGGTTACCGTGGCCTGGTTCCTGCTGAAATCCCTTGGACATCCCCTGTCGGCTCAGGAAAGAAATATTATCAGCTTGCAGCCAAATGTGTAACCTTTGTTCATTATTACACAAGTCCTCTTTGTCAGGGATGAATTCCCCCATTGTCCCAA
This sequence comes from Heterodontus francisci, assembly GCF_036365525.1. Taxonomy (NCBI): domain Eukaryota; kingdom Metazoa; phylum Chordata; class Chondrichthyes; order Heterodontiformes; family Heterodontidae; genus Heterodontus; species Heterodontus francisci. Next base: position 14,055,018 of record NC_090380.1, on the reverse strand, counting down.
AATATGTGTTCAGTGCTATATTTTTAAAATTATGTACTCACTGAGCTGCAGCTGACCATGAATTGTAGACACACGACGAAATCTTTCAAATCGCTCAAAATTCCTCAAAATCAATGTCAGAATGTTCTTCAGTCCTTAACCTTTCAGATGAAATGCAAAAAAAATCAATTCCATCCTTTCATCATCATGGTCCTGTTGTTTATTCAGAATAAAACGACATGAAGTCTTTACCTGGAGCAGCCATGTTTGAAACTTTATTTACCCCTCCCAACAGAGAGGGCAGCAGAGAGGGAGTATACAAATGATATTACAATATACCACAATCTCTCATGTATTTATGTGCAGCCGACTACAAGACCCTCGATATATCTCCAGTAAGGCCCTGGAATGAAGCAGGGACAGAGAAATTGAGGGCAGTGGTGACCTTCACAGCCACTGGTAATGCATGGCCACCAGCTCCAGCAGGCAGCAGCTCTTCTTCTCGGAGGCTGCAGATGTCTACGGTCACCTGACGTGACAACCTCAGCCTGCGGTAGCACTGCTCTTCCCAGAGGTCAAGGAAGCTGAGCCTCTGTCTGTAGATCCTGTGACAGTGTAATGTCTCCTGTGACTTCAGTCCCTCTCCTGTGCACCTGATGATCTCACCACAGCATGTCATCACTGCCGTGGACATTGATTGGCTTCCCAATCAGATGTAATGTCAAAACCATCCAAGGCACCTCCAATCCTGTCAGTGTCCCTTTGAATGACTCTTAACTTCTCCAATACATCGATGCTGACATGAAGATGGGAATTTTAACCTGTAAGGGAGGGGTGGGTGTCGGTGCATGTGGGGATGGGGGGAGTTAAAGCAGCTAAAAATCTCGGTGTGTCAGTGACCCGAAACGAACCCGCCAACTTCAACATTTAATCGGTGCTCATTTGAAGGTGTGTAGGAAACTCCCACGGGAGAGTCAGGCACTGATCAAAATGTGTTAAAAAACAATTGACTAAAGGTTTAACGCTGCATTCTGTCTTTAACAGCCAGAACATGGGTTTCCCGAGCTGTGTGAAACTCACCAGGGTCAACAAGGTGAGAGTACAGTGGGGATTGACGGAGCTGTAAAATTGACAGGCTGGAAAGCCTTTAAATACTGATCCAGGACAGCTGCTCCTTTACCAAAGTGAAAGGATTTTGCTCACAGCTGGTGATCTGAGAGTGTGTTTTCACTGCTTTACAGGTGATTTCCAACACTTTGCAGGTCATTTCAGCAACCTTCAACTTTTTGCCTTTGATCTGCACTTCCCAGCTGCCAGTCTACACAGCAGCAGGGGAGCAGATTACACAGCTCTACCGTGGACCTCTGATCAGGAACAAGAGAAGCAGCAGCAGCACCAGCAGCACCACTAGCAACAGAAACAATACCAACAGCAGCACCAGCAGCAGGAACAACAGCAGCACCACCAGCAGTTGGAACAACACCAGCAGCACCACCAGCAGCAGGAACAACACCAGTAGCAGAGCCAACACCAGCAGGAATAGGAACAACACCAGCAGGAGCTGCACCTGCCTTCTCTCTCAGCCACCTGCTGCTCAACAGGGCAGTGGAGATGGACACAAAGCTCCAGCTCTCAGGAGGCGATTCCCATTAACACAGGGTTTACCAGCTTTCTGGACATGACTGAGCAAAAGGGCCTCAGGAGGCTCAGACTTTCTCGAAAGGTGCAAGCTGAAATCTGCAGCCTCCTGGAACAAGACCTCCTTCCCAGTGGACCAGGTGGGATCGCATCAAGGTCACCACAGCCCTGAATTTCTTCACCTCCAGCTCCTTCCAGGGACCCGCTGGTGATATCTGCAGGATTTCACAATCTGCTGCCCACAAGTGCAACTCCCAGTTGATGAATGGCATGTTTAGTTTAGTTTTTTTTTTAGTTTAGTTTAGAGATACAGCACTGAAACAGGCCCTTCGGCCCACCGAGTCTGTGCCGACCATCAACCACCCATATATACTAATCCTACACTAATCCCATATTCCTACCACATCCCCACCTGTCCCTATATTTCCCTACCACCTACCTATACTAGGGGCAATTTATAATGGCCAATATACCTACCAACCTGCAAGTCTTTTTGGCTTGTGGGAGGAAACCGGAGCACCCGGAGAAAACCCACGCAGACACAGGGAGAACTTGCAAACTCCACACAGGCAGTACCCAGAATTGAACCCGGGTCGCTGGAGCTGTGAGACTGCGGTGCTAACCACTGCGCCACTGTGCCGCCCAGGGCCGACACATCTGTCCACTTGGTTCCAGATGAGGCCAGTCAGAACGAGAGGGCCCTCTGATTTGTTGCAAATGCTGGATTCCCAGAGGTTCAGGGAATCATAGATTGCCCCCATCTGGAAAACAAGGTGTTCTCAGATAAACTGGAAGTGTTCATCAATTGAAAGGGATGCCACTCCATTAATCTGCAGCTTGTAAGTAACCACCGGAAGATATTCGTGCATATCTGCGCAAGATATCCAGGAAGCTGTCATAATATCTTCATTCTGTATGCGTGACGTGTACCTCAGATCTTCAAAGCTCCAAACTGACCCAGCAGATGGCTCCTTGGAGAGAAGGGATACCCTCCCAGGATGTGGCTGATGACACCTGTGAGGAGCCCAACCACTAACACCAAGGAATGATACAACAGAAGCCAGAGGAACACAAGAATTGACATTGAGCAAGCCATTGGGCTGCTGAAGATGTGATTCCGGTGCCTCAATAGACCTAGGGCCACTCTTCAGTACGCACCAGTAAGGGTTTCCAGAATGATAGCTGTCTGCTGTGACGTCCGCAGTATAACGCAGCAGAGAGGATTGGAGCAATAAGGGGGTGAAGGTGATGACTGTGCTGAAACTTCAGAGTAGGAGGAGCAACAGGAGGAAGACAACCCTCATGTACCCTGAGGCTGTGCATCCATGTGACACACCAATGATGACCTCACTGTCCCCTATTACAAAACATCAATCAGTAATCTTTCCAATTCACTGACACCCATTGCTCATCTTCTACTCATGTTATAATATTAACCTCAAGGCTGATGTCCACTGGACAGATGAGAGACCACAATGGAGATGACTGGACTTGAAATAAATTTTATGGTGCTTAACAATTACAATAAAGTGGACACATTAACAGACACGTAAACACCCAAGTCATTTTCCTTGTACAAATACAAACTGTGTATCTTCCTTTTTCTACTACTCCTACATGCTTCTACCCCTGTAGCTTCAGCAGAGCTGGAGGTAGTCTGCTCGTTCCCCTGCTCTGACTGCTCAGATGCTGGTGATGGACATCCTCTGGGTTTTAGAGCCTGTGAGGGCCCTGCCAAACACTGCCTCACCTGCACCTGTGCAGGGGCAGACTCAGTCATCAGGACAGGAGGCAGCATGTGGGGCTCTGACTGAGGGACGGGGTGTAAGGTGGGAGGAGTGGCAGCTTTGATCAGAGTCCCCACTTCCCTGTGCTCTTTCTCCATCTTCCCTCTCATCACCCACACAAACTTCCCTGCTAGACAGGAGCTAGAGAGCTCTTCGCTGCCCTACAGTGGGCTGCTGAATGGCCAAGGTGAGGCTTTCCTCCATCCTATTTAAATTGACAGACTGAGTGTGCAGGCCATTGGTGAGGACCAGCATGCACTCGGTTACCTGCTGTGTCTGATGCTCCATGCAGGTGGCCACTCTTTCCACGGAGGTGGACATCAGTGTAAAGGCCTGATACATCATGGCAATCAAGGGGAGACAGATTTCTCCAATCTCTCTCCAATCTGTGCAGTGTCTCTGGAAATGCTAACAGAATCTCACACATTTCCTGTTGCTGCTCCACAATTCCCTTTTCCTGGATAACTCCCAAGGTTCAGCATCTGTGTCCAGCTGAGCAGAGCTTGGAGTGTTCTACACCCTCTGATGGTGACTCTCCACTGCTGTCTCTTGCACCTGCTCTTGTTCACATGTGATGTGTGACTCACCATGTGACAATGTAGCTGCCTGCCCTGGAGGCCCCACCGAGGTGTGTGTATCTGAGCTGACAGAGGGCACGCATCAGTCATGTGACGGTGCTTCCTCAGAGTGTGTGACCTCTTCTGAGGACTCATCAGCCTCCTCACACACCAGCTCCTGTGTCACTCTTGAAGGACCTTTGGGAGATGAACAACATGAATTTGAACTGACAAGTGGAAAGGGTTCAAAGAAATCATTGTGCTCATGATCATATTTCAATTACAGGTGTCAGGACACCAACATGAGTGATTGTTCTGTGCCATGTGGCTGTGTGATATCGAATTTTCTTACCAGGTATCTAGGAGACCCCCATCTCTCTATCTCCAGTGGTCTGAGAACTGCTGTGCAGGAGAAGGCTGCAGATGTCAGAGTGGGGGGTTTTGCACCTGAAGGTGACATTCCACTCACCTTTCCTGCCCTGATGAGGTCCTTGAATCTCTTTCAGCCCTGTATCCAGGATGGTGGGACCACACTCCTGCTGCTCACCTCCTCTTCCAACCATACCTGTTTGTTCACAGATGCTGGCCTTTTGCTCCTATCCGCTGGGAATAACACATCTTTACCTTCCGGGAGCGAAGCAGAGAGGAGTGGACCTGCATGAGAGCAGTCCAGGTGGACCGGAGTTTGAAAAAAAAATCAACAGTGACATCACAAGAAAGCTACAAGGTGATTGGTTGGTGAGTAACAGCTGATACTGCCAGTAAATAGCTTTAACAAAAATCAGGTATGTTGCCTCCCTGGTGCTCGGGTCAAGGATGTCTCGGAGCGGCTGCAGGACATTCTGAAGGGTATGGGTGAACAGCCAGTGGTCGTGGTACATGTCAGTACCAACGACATGGGTAGAAAAAGGGATGAGGTCCTGCAAGATGAATTTAAGGAGTTAGGAACTAAATTAAAAAGCAGGACCTCAAAGGTTGTAATCTCAGGATTACTTCCTGTGCAACGTGTTAGTGAGTATAGGAACAGGAAATTAGACCAGGTGAATGCATGACTGGAGAAATGGTGCAGGAGGGAGGGATTTAGATTTCTGGGACATCGGGACCAGTTCTGGGAAGGTGGGACCTGTACAAGCAGAATGGGTTACACCCGGGCAGGACCGGAACCTATGTCCTCGCAGGGGCGTTTGCTAGTGCTGTTGGGGAGGATTTGAACTAGAATGGCAGGGGGATGGGAACCTGAGTGGGGAGACTGAGGAGGAAGAAACAAGGATAGAAACAAAAGACAAACAAAAAGGCAAAAGTAGAAGGCCTAGAAATCAAGGGCAAGAAACAAATAGGGCCATAGTGCAAAATAATGCTAAGATGACTAAGAATGTTAAAAAGACAAGCCTAAAGGTATTGTGTCTCAATGCGCGGAGTATTCACAATAAGGCATGTGAATTAACCACGCAAATAGATGTAAATGGATACGACACAGTTGCGATTATGGAGACATGACTGCAGGGTGACCAAGGATGAGAACTGAATATCCAAAGGTGTTCAATATTTAGGAAGGACAGGCAAAAATGGAAAGGAGGTGGAGTAGCATTCTTAGTAAAAGAGGAAATCAATACAATAGTGAGGAAGGATATTAGCTCAGAGAATCCTGATGTGGAATCTGTATGGGTGGAGGTAAGAAACACCAAGGGGCAGAAAACGTTGGTGGGGGTTGTATATAAACTCCCAAACAGCAGTGGTGAAGTAGAGGATGGCATTAAACAGGAAATTAGAGATTCATGCAATAAGGGTGAAACTGTAATTATGGGTGACATTTCTCGACATGTAGGTTGGGCAAACTAAATTAGCAATAATACTGCAGAGGAGGAATTCCTGGAGTGTGTACGTGATGGTTTTTTGGACCAATACATTGAGGAACCAACAAGAGAACAGGCCATCCTAGACTGGGTATTGTGTAATGAGAAAGGATTAGTTAACAATCCTGTTGTGCGGGGTCCCTTGGGGAAGAGCGACCATAACCTGATAGAATTCTTCATTAAGCAGGAGAGTCCGAGACGAGGGTCCTGAATCTAAATAAAGGAAACTATGAAGGTATGAGGTGTGTGTTGGCTATAATAGATTGGGAACATTGCTTAAAGGGTTGACAGTGTGTAGGCAATGGCTAGTATTTGAAAAGTACATGGATGAATTACAACAATTGTTCATTCCTGTCTTGCGCAAAAATAAAACAGCAAAGGTGGCTCAACCGAAGCTTACAAAAGAAATTAGGGATAGTATTAGATCCAAGGAGGAGAAATATAAAATGGCCAGAAGAAGCAGCAAACCTGAGGATTGGGAGCAGTTTAGAATTCAGCAAAGGAGGACAAAGGGATTGATTAAGAAGGGGAAAATAGAGTATGAGAGTAAGCTTGCAGAGAACATAAAAACTGACTGTAAAAGCTTCTATAGATATGTGAAGAGAAAAAGTTTAGTGAAGACAAATGTGGGTCCCTTACAGTCAGAAACGGGGGAATTTATAATTGGGAACAAAGAAATGGCAGACCAATTAAATACATACTTCGGTTCTGTCTTCACAAAGGAGGACACAAATTACCTCCCAGAAATGTTGGGGAACATAGGGTCTAGTGAGAAGGAGGAACTGTATGAAATCAGTATTAGTAGGAAAATGGTGTTAGGGAAACTGATGGGATTGAAGGCCGATAAATCCCCAGGGCCTGATAATCGTAGAGTACTTAAGGAAGTGGCCCTAGAAATAGTAGATGCATTGCTGGTCATTTTTCAAAATTCTGTAGACCTTGGAACAGTTCCAACAGATTGGAGGGTAGCTAATGTAACCTCACTATTTAAAAAAGGAGAAAAGAGAAAACAGGGAATTAGAGACCGGTTAGCCTGACATCAGAAGTGGGGAAAATGCTAGAGTCCATTATAAAAGATGTAATAGCAGAGCACTTGGAAAACAATGGCAGGATCGGACAAAGTCAACATGGATTTACAAAAGGGAAATCATGCTTGACAAATCGACTGGAATCTTTTGAGGATGTAACGAGTCTCATAGATAAGGGAGAACAAGTGGATGAGGTGCATTTGGACTTTCAGAAGGCTTTCAATAAGGTCCCACAAAAGAGATTAGCATTCAAAATTAAAGCACATGTGATTGGGGGTAAGGTACTGACATGGATAGAGAACTGGTTGGCAGACAGGAAACAAAGAGCAGGAATAAACGGGTCTTTTTCCGAGTGGCAAGCAGTGACTAGTGGGGTACCGCAGGGATCAGTGCTAGGACCCCAGCTATTCACAATGTATATTAATGATATAGATGAGGGCATTAAATGTAATATATCCAAGTTTGCAGACGACACAAAGCTGGGTGGGAGTGTGAGCTGTGAGGAAGATGCAGAGAAGCTCCAGTGTGATTTGGACAGGTTGAGTGAGTGGGCAAATACATGGCAGATGCAGTATAATGTGGATAAATGTGAGGTTATCCACTTTGGTGGCAAAAGCAGAAAGGCAGATTATTATTTGAATGGCGATAGATTGGGAGAGGGAGAGGTTCAGCGAGACCTGAGTGTCCTTGTGCACCAGTCGCTGAAAGTAAGCATGCAGGTGCAGCAGGCAGTTAAGAAGACAAATGGTATGTTGGCCTTCATAGCGAGAGATTTGAGAACAGGAGCAAGGATGTCTTGCTGCAATTATACCAGGCATTGGTGAGACCACATCTGGAGTATTGTGTGCAGTTTTGGTCTTCTTATCTGAGGAAAGATGTTCTTGCTATGGAGGGAGTGCAGCGAAGGTTCACCAGACTGATTCCTGAGATGGCAGGACTGACGTATGAAGAGAGATTGGGTCGATTAGGCTTGTATTCGCCAGACGTTAGAAGAATGAGAGGGGATCTCATAGAACCCTCCAAAATTCTAACATACTTGACAGACTAGATGCAGGAAGGATGTTCCCGATGGCAGGGGAGTCCAGGACCAGGGGTCACAGTCTAAAGATAAGGGGTAAGCCATTTAGGACGGAGATGAGGAGAGATTTCTTCACCCAGAGAGTTGTGAACCTGTGGAATGCTCTACCACGGAAAGCAATTGAGGCCAAATCATTAAATATATTCAATACCGAGTTAGATATAGTTCTTAGGGCTAATGGGATCAAGGGATACGGGGAGAAAACGAGAAGAGGTCACAGAATGTGAATGTTCAACCATGATTGCATTGAATGGCGGAGCAGGCTCGAAGGGCCAATTGGCCTACTCCAGCTCCTATTTTTCTATGTTTCTATGTTTGTGGGTCCTGATTGCCTGCAGCATTACCTCCAGGGATGTGTCTGAGCACAAAGGTAACACGACCTTCCTGTCTGTGTGCTGACAGTAATTCTTTGCCAGTCAGGTGCAGGTCATCATCACACCTGCCCACTCGGATTGGTCAGGAATCCTGGAAGCTGGGTGGGAATGCTGTGGCTGAGTTAAAAAGCCACGGCAAAGTCCACTCCTAGATCTTTCAGGTCCCAGCCCACTGACAGACTCCCCCAGGTGTGAGTAGGTGTCAGTGTTAAAATTCAGTCTAAAATCTCTCTCTGGAAGGTGTTTTCCAGAGGGAACTGCCAAGCAGCTGGAAGCACTGAACCTTTATTGAGTTCAGGTTATCTGAAGCTAATAGACCCCCCATGAAGAGCAGCTCAATCTCACCTTCTTTTCACTGGAGAGTTTCCCAGTCCCCAGGAAACCTGTGCTGGAGGCGTTAAATCCAAAGCATTCTGAAAATGTATTGAAAATCCAACCCTTTCTATGTAATTGTGATTTTAAATGGTGTGTTAATTGTCGACCCACCTGTCTGAATGATTACACCAGCAGGCAAATTATTCACGTGCAGCCAATTGGGTGTCAGTGAAAGCTGGAAGTGGATGTATTGGAGCCGGGCTGTGGTCAAGCTTCAATTTTCTCTGATTTTTAGCTAATTCCATCCCTCTCATTCTTGGCTGTTAAAATCCTCTCCCCAGCCTCAAACTCAAAGGTTACGAGGAAGCTGTTTGGAGGTGAAAATTCACCCTGATGTAGTATCATAGGGAGTGTTTTTGTGAGCTGAGGGACAGGTGAATTGCTGAAGTGAGTAAAAGGAGCGAAATTCTTCATCTGTACACCATGTACTTACCAGCTGCTCAACACATCCCCTCCCCCAATCACCACAACCCCTCCCCCACTCACCACAACCCCTCCCCCACACACCACAACCCCTCCCCCACACACCACAACCCCTCCCCCACTCACCACAACCCCTCCCCCACACACCACAACCCCTCCCCCACTCACCACAACCCCTCCTCCACACACCACAACCCCTCCCCCACACACCACAACCCCTCCCCCACTCACCACATCCCCTCCCCCAATCACCACAACCCCTACCCCACACACCACAACCCCTCCCCCACTCACCACAACCCCTCCCCCACTCACCACAACCCCTCCCCCACTCACCACATCCCCTCCCCCAATCACCACAACCCCTACCCCACACACCACAACCCCTCCCCCACTCACCACAACCCCTCCCCCACTCACCACAACCCCTCCCCCACACACCACAACCGCTCCCTCACTCACCACAACCCCTCCCCCACTCACCACAACCCCTCCCCCACTGACCACAACCCCAACCCCACACACCACATCCCCTCCCCCACTCACCACAACCCCTCCCCCACTCACCACATCCCCTCCCCCAATCACCACAACCCCTACCCCACACACCACAACCCCTCCCCCACTCACCACAACCCCTCCCCCACTCACCACAACCCCTCCCCCACACACCACAACCGCTCCCTCACTCACCACAACCCCTCCCCCACTCACCACAACCCCTCCCCCACTGACCACAACCCCAACCCCACACACCACATCCCCTCCCCCACTCAACACAACCCCTCCCCAACTCACCACAGCCCCTCCCTCACTCACCACAACCCCTCCCCCACTCACCACAACCCCTCCCCCACTCACCACAATCCCTCCCCCACTCACGAACAACCCCTCCCCCGCTCACCACCAGAATCTCTGTTATCCAATCCAATCTGATCACTTTCCCACCGGGCGGTCTAGTTTAAAATTATTCCCTCTTCCTCTATAAGATCACCTGCCATGAAGCCGGTGAATCCCTTTGAATTTGAGCTGCAGACAACTTTCTCACATTCTGCATTACACCAGCTACTGTCACAAACTTCAAACAATGTCAGGAACTAACGGCAATTATAGCATTATAGAAGGGTTACAGCACAGAATGAGGACATTTGGCCCCTCGTGTCAGTGCTGTATCTCTGCGAGGACAATGTAACTAATCCCACTCCCCATCCTTTACCCACAGCCCTGCAAATGATTTCTTTTCAGGTGCTGATCCAATTCTCTATTGAAAGCCCCTTAAATCGATGTCCTCTGGTTCTCAGCCCTTCCACCAATGGGAACAGTTTCATTCTATTTATTCTGTCAAGACACCTCATGATTTTGAATACCACTATCAAATTTCCTCTCAACCTTCTCTAAGGAGAACAATCCAAGATCCTCCAATCTATACACGTAACTGATGTCCGTCATTCCTGGAACCATTCTCGTGAATCTTTTCTCCACACTCTCTAAAGTCTTCATATCCTTCCTAAAGTACGATGTCCAGAACTGCACACAACACTCCAGTTCAGTGTGAACCAGCATTTTATAAAGGTTCATCCTAACTTCCTTGTTTTTGTACTCTATACCTCAATTCATAAAATCCAGGATCTCGTATGCCTTTTTAAAGATTTTCTCAACCAGCCTTACAACCTTCATTGATTTGTGCACATATACTCCCAGGTCTCTCTTTTCCTTCATCCTCTTTAGAATTGTAAACTTTCTTTTATATTGTTTCTCTTCATCCTTTATTGAGATAAGTTGACCGTGCTGACTGGAGGTAATCAGCTTAATTTCCCTTTAGCCAGCTTTGTGCTCACAGTTCACCATTCCCTCCTCCACTTCATTAGTTTCACAAAATGAACCACTCCAGAGTCTAGGTTGTGAGAAAATGAATCAACATTTAAATAGAATTACTTGAGGAGTATTTTCACTTTCGTTTGTCTGGACTCCAGCCAGGACCAGGAAGGTCCATATATTACTGATTTAGATGAGGGAATTAAGTGCAATATCCCCAAATTTGCAGATGACACAAAACTGGGTGGGAGGGTGAGTTGTGAGGAGGATGCATAGAGGCTTCAGGGTGATTTGGACAAGTTGAGTGAGTGGGCAAATGCATGGCAGATGCAGTATAATGTGGATAAATGTGAGGTTATCCACTTCGGTGGCAAAAACAGGAAGGCAGATTATTATCTGAATGGCTATAAACTGAGAGAGGGGAATATGCAACGAGACCTAGGTGTTCTCATACACCAGTCGCTGAAGGTAAGCATGCAGGTGCAACAGGCGGTAAAAAAGGCAAATGGTATGTTGGCCTTCAGAGCGAGAGGATTCAAGTACAGGAGCAGGGATGTCTTGCTGCAATTATACAGGGCCTTGGTGAGGTCACACCTGGAATATTGTGTGCCGTTTTGGTCTCCTTGTCTGAGCATGGATGTTCTTGCTCTAGAGGGAGTGCAGCGAAGGTTTACCAGACCGATTCCTGGGATGGCGGGACTGATGTATGAGGAGAGATTGAGTCAGTTAGGATTATATTTGCTGCAGTTCAGAGGAGTGAGGGCGGATCTCATAGAAACCTATAAAATTCTAACAGGACTTGACAGGGTAGATGCAGGAAGGATGTTCCCGATGGTGGGGGAGTCCAGAACCAGGGCTCATAGTCTAAGGATATGGGGTAAACCTTTCAGGACTGAGATGAGGAGACATTACTTCACCCAGAGAGTGGTGAGCCTGTGGAATTCACGACCACAGAAAGCAGTTGAGACCAAAACATTGTATGTTTTCAAGAAGGAGTTAGATATAGCTCTTGGGCCGAAAGGGATCAAAGGATATGGGGGGAAAGCGGGAACAGGTTACTGAGTTGCATGATCAGCCATGATCATAATGAATGGCGGAGCAGCCTCGAAGGGCCGAATGGCCTACTCCTGCTCCTATTTTATATGTTTCTATGGTACATCTGTGAACCCAGAAGGAGGAGAGACACTTCACAGTGAAAGTATGGCTGCTCTACACAGGCTCCTGAAACAAGTTTTACTTCAGAACCTGTCTCCTCAGGGTTTCCAGTCCGTGTACAAGTATATAGATCACTGGGTAACATCACCAAGGGATTGTGAAAGGGAGAGAGCAGTACAAAGAACAAAGAACAGTACAGCACTGGAACAGGCCATTCGACCCTCCAAGCCTGCGCCGCTCTTGATGCCTGTCTAAACTAAAACCTTCTGCACTTCCGGGGACTGTATCCCTCTATTCCCATCCTATTCATGTATTTGTCAAGATGCCTCTTAAACGTCTCTATGGTACCTGCTTCCACCACCTCCTCCAGCAACAAGTTCCAGGCACTCACCACCCTCTGTGTAAAGAACTTGCCTCGCACATCCCCTCTAAACTTTGCCCCTCGCACCTTAAACCTATGTCCCCTAGTAACTGACTCTTCCACCCTGGGAAAAAGCTTCTGACTATCCACTCTGTCCATGCCACTTATAACTTTGTAAACCTCTATCATGTCACCCCTCCACCTCCGTCGTTCCAGTGAAAACAATCCGAGTTTATCCAACCTCTCCTCATAGCTAATGCCCTCCAGACCAGGCAACATCCTGGTAAACCTCTTCTGTACCCTCTCCAAAGCCTCTACGTCCTTCTGGTAGTGTGGTGACCAGAATTGCACGCAATATTCTAAGTGTGGCCTAACTAAAGTTCTGTACAGCTGCAGCATGACTTGCCAATTTTTATACTCTATGCCCCGACCGATGAAGGCAAGCATGCCGTATGCCTTCTTGACTACCTTATCCACCTGCTTTGCCACTTTCAGTGACCTGTGGACCTGTATTCCCAGATCTCTCTGCCTGTCAGTACTCCTAAGGGTTCTGCCATTTACTGTATACTTCCCACCTGCATTCGACCTTCCAAAATGCATTACCTCACATTTGTCCGAATTACATTTCTCTGCCCAAGTCTCCAACCGATATATCTCCTGCTGTATCCTCTGACAATCCTCATCACTGTCCGCAACTCCACCAACCTTTGTGTCGTCTGCAAACTTACTAATCAGACCAGCTACATTTTCCTCCAAATTATTTATATATACTATAAACAGCAAAGGTCCCAGCACTGATCCCTGCGGAACACCTCTAGTCACATCCCTCCATTCAGAAAAGTACCCTTCCACTGCTACCCTCTGTCTTCTATGACCAAGCCAGTTCTGTATCCATCTTGCCAGCTCCCCTCTGATCCCATGTGACTTCACCTTTTGCATCAGTCTGCCATGAGGGACCTTGTCAAAGGCTTTACTGAAGTCCATATAGATAACATCCACTGCCCTTCCTTCATCAATCATCTTTGTCACTTCCTCAAAAAACTCAATCAAATTAGTGAGACACGACCTCCCCTTCACAAAACCATGCTGTCTCTCGCTAATAAGTCCATTTGTTTCCAAATGGGAGTAAATCCTGTCCCGAAGAATCCTCTCTAATAATTTCCCTACCACTGACGTAAGGCTCACCGGCCTATAATTTGACCTTGAAACTGCTGGCTTTCTACTGGCAGGAACTCAATGCTGAGAGTCACCAGACTGTGGACAATCCTGTAAAGAAATGGAAAATATCACCAAGTGATTGTGAAAGGGAGAGAGCAGTAGACACGACCTTGGAGCTGCTGAAATGTTATTTGCAGGCACTCAACGCTGGAAATATAATAGCACCGATTGTCTCGGGGTCTGTAGTTGGTCGTCTGCTGCCACGATGTGCTGATCCCGTTCTCGCCGTGCGGCAGGGGGCCATGGACAGTTTACACATTCTCCTGAAGTTCCAGGCCTGTTACCAAGGTTTGAGTGGAGAAGATTAAAATGAGCAGGGGGAAATTCTGAAAACTATCGGCCAACGATTGGCGAGCACGGACAGCTCCGTCCTCTTTCAAGGATGCAGCGAGCTGGCACAGCTCATTTCCAAACACTTGCCCCAGGACCAGCTGGGAAACCTGCTCCTTACACTTTTCCAAGGCCTTGTTGACCATCACCCCATCTGTTCCAACATAGCTGCTGTTATCATGAGAAGCATTGTCGAGAGACGTGGCCCTGAGCTGCAAGATCATCTCTCAGAGACCCTCGACGCGCTGCACCAGCAAATGCAGACAATCACCCAAGAGCAAGTGAGATTCATAGTTGTCGACACCTTCACCCTCCTCACGTCCCAGCAGCTGCCAGCCGTTGTGCGTTGTCTCCTCCGGTTCCCTGGACCTGTGGACGAGGGCACCAAGTCCATCTGGAGATTAATAGCAAAGAAAACTCAGCTGACTATTCCCACCTTAAAACAACTCATCCAAGAGATGAACTCATCCGTGCCATTGAATGAAAGGAGCCATTCAGTGGCAGAGGATGACAGCCCTGATCCCCTGGCTGTTATAACTGCTGTGTATGAGATCGTCTCCCAGCCGGAGTCTGCAGAGGCTGTAAACACCTTATATTCTGGCTTGTTCTCTGCTCTCTTAGTTCATCTGAGTCCCTGTATCTGTGTTATTTGCCTCCTGACTTTATCCCTTGCAGTCTCCGAGGAAATGCGGCTTTCTTATCAGCTGTCCTTACATAGAAAACGTCCCGCAGGAGAACGTGGATCGAGAAACTCTGCTGTTTAAGGATCTCACGCTCTTGATCCAACTCAACACAACAGCCTCATCAATCATCCTCCACGTTTCCTTTTGTAAATATGTTTTTTTTGAATTAGATGTAAATTATTAGGTAATAAATGTTAATTGTGTTGTTACCCATGGAGTTCATGGTGAATGGATACAATACTGGAGGTGTGACTGGGCTGAACTTCATGCACCAGCTATCATTACATTCAGTCTCATTTGTTTACAGTGATTGAGCTCCCATTGAGACTTCATCGTGAGGTGTGGGTCAGGAAGCAAGATATTGGGCTGAATTTTTCCGGCCCATTGGAGGTGGGTCGGGAGGTGGGAGGGGTCGGAATATCAGGATGGAAGGCATCTGGATGGGAGTATGATGACTTCACATCGATACTGGATTTTCCGCAAGGTGTCCAGCATGGTGGGAGGACCTCACGTTTACATGTGGTGGGAAGGTAATTAAACCTTTTAAACAGGCAATTAACTTAAATTTTACCAGGGTTTTCTGATTTTTCTGGAGGCACATAGGTTCCACGGAGCTTCAGAGTCTCACTAAGTATAAGGAGGTCCTGAGCTAGCGAGAGGTCTTGGCACTGAGGAAGCAACAGCACGGACTTTGGCATTGTCAGTCGGGAGAAGTGGATAACATGCCATAGCTGCAGGGCTATTCCCTACCAGAGTGGTATGTTGAACGTGGCATCTGTGTGGGTAAGGTGTGGGGGGGGAAAGAGGTCCTGCAGAGTGAGTGAATCTACCTGCCGTGACCTTATTCACTCAGGTTTCCGTTCCTCCAGTGTGAAGGAGCAGCTGAAAGGGAGAGAACTGCAGCCACAGACAACAGGACAGCAGCAACCAGAGGGGCAGCAGGGAACGCTAGCCTCGGAGGGGAATCTGAGGGGAAGGGTGCAGAATGTGACGCAACCAGCCTCATGTGCAAAGAAAATGTTACCTGCCACAGAGGGTCAACAGACTGAGTCTCAGCTACCTTCAAATGTCGGAGCAGCAGTATCACCAAAGACTCCACCTCTCAAGGGAGGTTGTCACAGAGCTGTGTGCCATGTTGGAGGATGAGCTGAGCCCTATGGGAAGTTGTGGGCACCCAATGGCTGTGCTGCTGACCAATGCCATGCTTAAGAGGGCCAGCCTCGGACCATCGCTGGATTCCCACAGGTGCAGGGTGTCCTCAACTGCATACATGTGGCCATGAAAGCTGTCACAGACCAGGCGGTGGTCTTCATCAGCAGGAAGGACTTCCACTCACTCAATGTACAACTGATCTGCAACCGCTGCAAGTGCTTCCTGCAGGTGTGTGCAAGGTTCCTGGGAAGCAACCATGATGTCTAAATTCTAAGGCAGTCCCAGGTACCAGAGTTTTTCAGAACTCCTGCGCGCCTTCCAGAATAGATACTGGGTGACAAAGGCTACGCATTGAAGACGTGGGTACGGACACCTGTGAGGAATCCTAGCATTGCTGCAGAAGAGCACTTACAAGACCTACCATGAGTGACCATTGAGCAGGCCACAGGGCTTCTGAAGATGTGGTTAAGATGCCTAGATAGATCTGGTGGTGCCCTTCAGGTATGGCCCAGCAAGAGTCTCACACATCATGGTGGTTTGCTTTGCCCTCCACAACCTGGTGCTTCAGAGAGGAAAACAATTGAACAATGAGCATATCATGGAGTGCAATGCCTCCTCCAACGATGAGGAGATGGAGGAAGATGATGACCAGGCATAGGATGCTGAAGGGCTTCAGGGACCACAGGCAAGATGCCATGAGATAGGCACAGGGGCGGCCCACAACGCATTAATACAGGCACAGTTCACATGATCCTTATGACAGATCAATGCAATGATAAAAAGCTTCAGCACTGTGCAGCCCTGGTGCCACCTCCTTCATTGACCTTGCCATTTCCCTGCACGCAGTAAGACAGAATGTTGCGGCATGGGGAATGCCTCGAACTCACGCAGTGTGCTCCCACCCATTAAACCCTCTGACGAAGCCAGGGTGCTCCTGTGGTCCCAACGGCCCACAAGAAATGCAAGGAGACCTCAAGCCTTGCCACATCAGACACTTATTGGTGAGCCACAAATTTGCAAGGCTGCATGCTTGTAAAAAAAGTAACCTGTGAACCCTAAGTTCAGCTAGGTACTCTTCTTCAATCTCTTCCATGTGCTCCCACATGGTGCTCCCCCCTCCGCTGTCAGCTGAGGTGGAGGCAGGCTGCTGACCTTGCTGCCCATGGCTTGGGATGATCTTGGCCATTGTCCTCTGGCAGCCTGAGGCCTGGAGGGCCCCGGCACATTGAGGGCCTCCTGCACAAGTGTAGGAACGTCCTCAGTCGTCATGGTTGATTGAGATACTGGAGTCACTGGAGGGGTTGAGGGGCAGATATCCATGCCATGAGTGCCTTGAGAGGAGCCCCCAAATGTCTCACGCTCTCTCTCCTCTGTCCTTTCAAGGCACACCTGTACCTCCTTGCTCACCCGAGGAGTGTGAGGCCCTGGTGGTGACTCCTGGCACCTCACCTACATACATACGAATTAGGAGCAGAAGTAGGCCACTCGACCGCTCAAGCCTGTTCCGCCGTTCAACAAGATCATAGTTAATCTGATTGTAACCTCAACTCCACATTCCCGTCTACCCCCGATAACCTTTCACCCTCTTGCTTATCAAGTATCTATCTGCCTCTGCCTTAAAAATATTCAAAGGCTCTGCTTCCACCGCTTTTTGAGGAAGAGAATTCCAAAGACTCACAACCCTCTGAGAGAAACAATTTCTCCTCATCTCTGTCTTAAATGGTCGATCCCTATATTTAAACAGTGACCCTTAGTTCTAGATTCTCCCACAAGATGAAACATCCTTTCCACATCCACCCTGTCAAGATCCCTCAAGATCTTATATGTTTCAATCAATTTGCCTCTTACTCTTCTAAACTTCACCAGATACAAGCCTAGCCTGTCCAATCTTTCCTCGTAAGACAACCAGCCCACTCCAGGTATTAATCTAGTAAACCTTCTCTGAGCTTCCAATGCATTTACATCCTTCCTTAAATAAGGAGACCAGTAGTGTACACAGTACTCCAGATGTGGTCTCACCAATGCCCTGCATAACTGAAGCATAACCTCCCTACTTTTGTAATAAGAACAAAAAGCGCTGGAAATACTCAGCAGGTCTGGCAGCATCTGTGGAGAGAGAAGCAGAGTTAACGTTTTAGGTCTGTGACCTTTCATCAGAACTGGCAAAGGTTAGAAATGTAATAGGTTTTAAGTAAGTAAAGCCAGGGAGGGGGGCAAAGAGAACATAAGGGAACGTGTGTGATAGGACAGAGGGACAGAGAGATTGACTGACAAAAAGGTCATGGGACAAAGGCAAAGTGTGTGCGAAAGATGTGCTGAAAGACTAAGTGTTAGCGCAGAGCGAATGTTAATGATAGAATAATGAACAGCACTAGCCAAAAGCACAAACATGTAAAAAACAGTAGTCAAGCACATGCTAAACGAATGATGAAATAAAATAAAATAAAAATTAAAAAGGGCCAGTCATGTTCCCTACTTTTGTATTCAATTCCCCTCACAATAAACAATAACATTCTATTTGCTTTCCTAATTACGTGCTGTACCTGCGTACTAACCTTTTGCGATTCATACACTAGGACACCCAGATCCCTCTGCATCTCAGAGCTCTGCAATCTCTCACCATTTAAATATGCTTCTTTTTTATTCTTCCTGTCAAAATGGACAATTTCACATTTTCCCACATTATACTCCATTTGCCAGATCTTTGCCCACTCACTTAACCTATCTATATCCCTTAGCAGCCTCCTTATGTCCTCTTCACAACTTATTATCCTACCTATGTTTCTGTCATCAGCAAATTTAGCAAGTGATCCCTGTGACATGCCACTCATTGCATCTTGCCAACCAGGAAATGACTCATTTATGCCTACTCTCTGTTTTTTGTTCGCTAACCAATCTTCTATCCATGCCAATATGTTACCCCTGCACAATGAGCTTTTATTTTCTGCAATAATCTTTGATGTGGCGCCTTATCAAAAGCCTTTTGGAAATCTAAGTACAAAAAAAGTACATCCACCGTTTCCTCTTTATCCACAGCACATGTTACTTCTTCAAGCAATTAAAATGGTTAAACATGATTTCCCTTTCACAAAACCATGTTGACTCTGCCTGATTACCTTGCTGATCACCTCCCTCTTGTGAAGCCATTGCTGCAGAAAGCAAATGGAGTTGGCGATTGCATGCAGGTCCGTGTGCATCTCCAGCATCCATTGTGGTTTTCTGGATATGGCTCTCCATGATGGCGGCCAATCTCTCGATGGAGGAAGCCAAGCATGCGCATACCAGAGACATGGTGGCACACATGGCCTGAACGGCCTCCTCCATTGTCCATGCCAGGGCGTGCATAGCCTTTGCAAGTTGCGCCAGATGTTCCCTCACTTGACGCTGTAGCTCCAGCCTCTGCTGCCTTGCTGACAACTCCAGAGGCATGTCATTGGCCTGAGGCTCAGCCTTGCCCTGGCCTCCTACAGTCCTCTGAATGATGGTGGTCTCAGCTGTCACGGCCTCTGTCTGCTGCTCGAGCCCGTCTATGCTTTGCTCACCAGATTATACTTGCCCAAATGGCAGAACCTCCTGCTTCTGGTCCAGGCAACAGGAACTCGGGCATTGCCAAAATATTTAGCTGTTTGTAACCAGCTGCTGCATTTCAAGTGCTGCAGCAAATTAAAAGGAGAAGCGCCAACATTTTAAAAAGTTCTTTGTTGGCAAGTGATTGATGCCATGGATGGGAATAAGCTTGATCGCAGATAATTAATTACCAGTGGGTTAATCAGCAATGCACAGGAGGTGCTGACAAACCACTCACACTCCTTTCCCTCAGTTCCAATATCACTTTCCCTCGTAACCACCCATGACTGGATGCACTGCAAGTCTCCCATGATTTTTGCAATAAATCTTAGCCCAGTACTAGCTTGCTTCCTGCCAGGTCTGTGTGAAAAAACCATCATACGTTCCCTCACCCTTTCCCCTCCCTCCCAGGACAATGATAGGGCTCCCCTTGTCCTCACTTTCCACCTCATCAACCTCTGTCTTCAATGGATCATTCACCACCGCCTCCAACGTGGCGCCACCACCAAACGTATCTTCCCCTCCCCTCCCCTTTCAGCATTCCGAAGGGACCGTTCCCTCTGCAGCATCCTGCTCCATCCGCAATCACCTCCAAGAGCCCCTCCCCTTCCCATGGCACCTTTCCATGCAAACGCAGGAGGTGCAATACCTTCTTTTTAAGCACCTTTCTTTTCACTGTCCAAGGCCCCAGCTGCTCCTTCCAGGTGAAACAGCAATTTATGTATATTTCTTTCAAGTTAGTATATTGTAACTGCTGCTCACAATGTGGTCTTCTCTACACTAAGGAGACCAAACACAGATTGGGAACCGCTTTGTGGAATACTTCCATTCAATCCGCAAGCATGACCCTGAGCTTCCGGCCACGTGTCGTTTTAATTCTCCACCCTGCTGTCACGCTGATCTCTCTGTTGTCAGCCTCCTGCATGTTCCAGTGAAGATCAACGCAAGCTTGAGGAACAGCACCTCATCTTTCAATTAGGCACTTTACAGCCTTCTGAACTCAACATTGAGTTCAACAATTTAAGACCGTAATTTCTGCCCTGATTTTGTTTCCTTTTTCTTTGTAGCTTTCAGTTTTACTCGTGTTTTTCTCTGCATTTTTGCTTTCGGACAGCAGCTGTTCATCATTTTGCAATTCACATCTTTTGTTTCTTTACTTGTCCCATTACCACTCCCTTTGGCCCTACACCACCAACTATTTTGTCATTTAATCTCTCCTGTCTTCCACCCTCTCACAGACCTTCCCTTTTGTTCTTTTCCCACCCTCCCTACTTTCACTTGCTTAAAACCTATTACATTTCTGTAAAAAAAAAGTGCTTCTTAATGAAAGGGAGTGGAATTTCTCTAATTGCTTCTGAGAAAGACGCCCTCACAATTCTGGGCAGGCAGGTGACAGAGGCAGTGGATGATACAGAACTAGTAGAAGGACATGTATTCCACTCTCTTATACTCACACAGCTTTCATTTAGAGTGTCAGCAGACAAGAGGGTCTCCTCACAGGCAGCATTACGAGGCATTTAACTTGCCATATAATCCTCTAGTGCCCTGCCCACTGTGTGGATACACATCATATCCCATTAAAAGTTGGATGTGCAGAGGCTGAGGTTGCTGTCCTCCGACAGCCCAGTCCTGGAAGACAACCAAGCCTTGGATGTATGAGCCTCTTCACAAATCCAGCTGTATGCACCAGGCGTACTTGTCAAAGGCTTGACCCTGTTTCTTATGGAGTGGTTTTTACAGATGTATCTGACTCCTCCATAGATAGCCCACCATCTCGACCCATAATCGCTTCACCCTTTCAGCTACAATTCATGCCAGCACAGAACACCCCTTAATCCTCTGTACACAAGGGAATACAAGCCTAGTCTATACAACCAGTTCTCACAATGTAACCCTTACAGCCATGTGATCATTCTGCTTAATCTGTTCTGCACCCCCTCCAAGGTTAACTTATCCTTCCCGAGGTGTGGTGCCCAGAGCTGAACGCAGTCTCCCAGATGTGGTCTAAGCAGAGATTTATACAACTGTAACACAACTTCCAGCCCTTTGTATTCCAGCCCCTTTCAGATAACGGCCAACATTCCATTAGCCTCTTCAATTAGTTTTTAGTATCAGATTCCTAAGTCTGCCAAAGAGGGTTGACTTGCTTCTGAACTTCCAGCTACAGACATGACATATCTTGTAGATACTTTGACCCCACTTTTTTCTTCTCTGAGGAGGATATCAGTGAGCTGATTGTTAGATGTCTAATAGACATGGGATTGACCACAGTGTGAACAAACATTGCATTGCATCTATCAGTGGTCCTATTGTCATGCACGCCAATCATAAACCTGTATCTTCCTCTGCTTCATATTGTTATCGAATTACCTTCCTCTACTTCACATCTTTTTCCAATTTAAAACATGTAGTGGTCTTTGCCTCAAATTCTCCACGTGTTAAAACATTCCATATTCCAATAACCCAAGGGGTGGGAAAGGTTGGTCACTAATGATGGAAAAGTTACTGAGCTTGCAGCAGATGACCACAAATCTGGGTACCCACCCAAAGCTCCTGAATGGTCCACCCTGTTGAATTGTTGCTGCCAACTGACAGTTCAATTACATTTCTGGTAGCAGTTCCTGACTGGAGTCAGGAGCAACATCATGTAAGATTTAAAACCTTACTTGGACCAAACAATAGGAAGTTGGGCAAGGAGACACTTGATGTCATGGTATCAGGATGATTTATTAAAGCTAAAATAAATTCTTAACAAATCCACGGCAGTCAATGTCCTAGTTCAGGTGGCCTTTACTCTCCACCAGCTCTAGTGGCACAGATGGCTCTTGACCCCTCTTGTCTCTCCCTTTGTCATCTTCAAATCTGTCCGCTGAACCTTTCCAGGTCTGTTCCTTTATTCTTTGTAGCTAGTGGCTCCTCCTGTGCACTCATTGGTTGGTTCATACATATCACTGTTTTAATTGATCCTGCCATTATATTTGTCAGTACTTTCATTTGCACATTAATCATAATTACATGTGCAAAACAATGAGTTCTTGGCGTGCAAACGGTCCATTATAACCTTGAGGTATGTTAGATCATACATTTCCAACGAGACTCACCCTGCTTTTCTGTCACTTTTTGATCACAACTTGTTACATAGTTTTTGATATCTGTTCTTTTCTTTCCCTTTATCTGGTGATGCTATTAATCTGCACCACAATGTAGTTCCAGTTGACTCAAACTGCATAGGTAGCAGGGACACAGCTAAAATTAACTCTTCATCTACCAAAATCTTATACAAATATATGAAAGTACATAAAACTCATTATACAAAAGACATAAAAAAGGCCAGAAAAATGACAGAATTAGTATTTTTTACAATCAGAAGATGATATTCATTGCCGCCCAGCAGCCAGCCTGTAACTTGGCGCACTGGTTGGAATAAAGGTGGCACAGAGGACGGGTTCTGGTTGAATGGGTCATGATTGCTGCCAGGGAATTAGGAATAATAATAAATCTTACATGATGTTGCTCATGACTCCTGTAAGGAACACAGATACAGCGGCAGATCTGGCTTACAATGAGAACCATTCTGCTACCAGAAATGTAATTGAACTGTCAGTTGGCATTCTCCAGGGTGCACTGCCTGTGGTCACAAACCAGCTTTACATTAAGGGAGTGGAATATCTATTGATTGATAAAGATGTCAGGCTGGCGACAGGAAGAATGCAAAGCAATGGGAGAACAGTCACCTTGCACCCTGGGGAACCTTGTCATTAGTGTGAATGCCTGTCCTCTCTCATCCTGCTTCACTCTGTCCATAGTGAAGGAGATGTGGGTGTTCTTCCAGGTGTAGAGAACGTTGGCACCCTCCCTGATGCAGGAGCGGGCTGCAAACTGTGATATTCCATTGATGTCACCTGCAGCCTGTGATGTAAAAGTGAAGGACTATGGTGACTGCAATATTACTCGCAATTGAGCTCATTCTTGTCCTGCTTGCCTGTCATACGATGCCTTCATCTTCCCCTGTTTGGACAGAAGTATAACCTTTACAGTGGAAAACTTAGAGATGATGACTGGGCAGGGTAGTTCTTCCCTGCTTCCAAACATGAACTCTGCAGGTGATGAAAGCCCATGTCCGATGGAGTAGTTCGGAGGTGCAGCATTGCAACTTTGAGATCTTGTCCTGTCTGCCTACACTTTAAAATTAGTGATTGGATGGTGTGTACCATGTGTTCAGCCATGCCATTGGACTTTGGATAATGTGGTGACAATGTCACATGATGTACTCCCCACGTGCCACACGTCTTTCTACATATTTCAGCCCATTATTGGAGATAATTTCTTCTGGCATGCCAAATAGGCTGAACAGAGCACTGACCGTATCAGTCACCATTGCACTTGACATATCTCTTAGCTGCCTGATGATCAGTAACTTGGTGAAGTAATCCATAACAAGGAGGAAATCATCACCTTGAATGTGAAATAAATCTGTGCTGATCTTTGCCCAGGGATGTGAAGGTGTTTCCCGTGGGATCAAATGTTCCTTTTGTTGATTTGGCTGACAACTCTGACATGCCCCACAGGATTTCACCATCGTCTCAGCATCACTGTTGATTCCTGGCCAGTAGACCGTCTCTCTGGCAAGGCATCTGGTATGTTCTATTCCTAAATGTCCTTGATGCAGTTGGTTTAGAATATCAGAATGCAGAGCTTCGAATATCAGGACTTGTTTCCCTTTGAATATCGCCTCTTACGATACACTGAGCTGGTCTCGATGCAGCGAGAAACAGTGTAGACGTTCAGTCACTCCCTGTATGGTGTCAGGCCATTCTTCCACAATCACCTTCCACAACAAAGATAGAATAGGGTCACACACTGTCTCATCTCTTAGTTGCTCACACTTGTTGGGACAAAAACTCATGAGGTCAATCTTCAGAACATCCTCAATCTCAGTATCCACACCATGGACATGTAAATCTAACGGGACATCCGCAAGTTTATTCAGGTTAGCAACCTGTTCAGGGTGTCCGATGTGACCATTTTGTTGCCCAGTTTATATCGTATGTCACAGTCGTAGCCCTGGATCTTCACCACAATTATCTGAAACTGCGGAGGAGCACTCTTGAGCTGTGCACACCATATGGTTTCAAGTGACTTGTGGTCAGTCTCCATGGTAAAATGTTTTCTGAACAGGTACGTGTGAAACCTGACGATACCAAAAACCAGAGCTAAGATTTCATGTTTGATGTCAGCGTAATTGGATTGGGTTTGTGACAAACTCTTTGATGAGAAAGTATGATGTAGGTGCCTAATCCCTTCTGTGACACATTAACCTCGAGCCTGGTCTCTTTGCTTGGTTTGTAATACTGTGGCATGCTGTCTTGACTTGACAGAACTACCTTTAAGGACCCAAACACCTGCTGGTGGTTTTCCTGCCACAAGTAAGGGGTATCTTTATGCAGCAGCTCCCTAAGCGGTGCTGCTCACTCGGTGGGGCCAAAATCAGGACAACCTGAGACACTGGGTCTTCCCAGTCCTGAGGAGTCATCATGGCTCTGACATCTTCAGTCTCATTTGGGTGTGGGTGTATTCCTGTGACAGAATATATTGATCCAAAAAAGTTGATGTGCCCAACTAGTGTTTCTTGCTATTAAACACAAGGCCCTCACGACGAGCAGCCAGCATTAGCAAATGCAAGTTTTGATTATGCTCTGCGTTGGTGCACCCCATTACCACAATATCATCGCTTAGACAGATACAGCCCAGGACATTCTCCGTTATCCTGTCCATGTATTGTTGGAAAATGTCCTGGCTGAAGCACAGACCAAACTGTAACCATCTGAAACAGTATCTCCCAAATGGTGCTCTAAAAGTTGTAAGTCACTGGCACTTCTTGGCTAAGTGGACGGACCAGTAGCCATGTTTCACATCGAGCTTTGAAGAATACTTAGCACCAGTGAGCTTTGGATTCAGCTCCTCCAGGGTCAGGATTTTGCGCAATCATCTCTTGGGGGCTGAATTAAGTCATTGCTGGTCTAAGCAAATCCTGAGATTGCCATCTTTCTTCAGCATGCAGGTAATGGAGCTGCACCAGTCGGAATGCTGGTGCACTTGGTGGAGGACTCCATTGCACTCCATCTCATCCAGATCCACTTTAAGCTTCTCCTAAATGTGCATGCTGCATGCCCTTAGTGTGTCAATAGTAGGAACTGCATCCTCCCTCACATGCAATATGACAAGACCCTTGAAATTGCCAATTACATCAAACCTGTCTGGGTAGTTTCAGGTCTCTAATTGACTCAATGCACACTGTGTTGCAATCTTCTGTACTTTTTGATGCAGTACTGACCTCATGTAGTGTGACGGTTCATAAATCTTGGCATACTGGAAGTCCTGTGACAACTGGTCCAGTTGTGACCACATTATAAAACATTTGCGGTAGCTATCGGAGCTCCCATACCTGCACTGCAAGGTTATCGTTCCAATGCTCTTGATTGGAGAACAATTGTAGGCAGTCAGCCGAGCCATGGTGAATTGTACTATAAATTCCCATTTCTTTAAGTACATGTTCTTCAGTGTACAAATGGGCAGAATATTTGCACTTGCTCTGGTGTTGGTTTTCCCTCTGAGCTTATACCTGCCATTATTCTGTGGATGTATAATCCCGATCATGGAGAATGCCTCAGATTGTATAATAGCATTGACATGTTGATCCAAATTAACTATGTAAAATACTTGCACACTGTTCATACGAGTGCACTCTTCATCTGTGTCCTCCTGACCATCTGTCTCTCTGCTGACCTGATATACTTGCTTGTGCTTTTGTCGTGTGTTGGCATACCTTTAGTTGCATTTGGCATCCTGTCTTGCAGATGTTTTCTCTGCACGTGATCTGCCATCATTCCTGTGTGTAGTATCTCAGCTCAGACTTCTGTACTGCCTTGTCCAATATCCTTGCATCCCACAAGCTTTGCACAGGTCCTGATACGCCGGACAACTGCGAATTGTCAGGCCACAATAGCCACAAGGCTTAGCAGACTTCTGAGCCTTGGTTACCATAACAATTGCTCTAGCCGCCCCTAATGCTTGTAACTGTTGACGCCCAGCCATGATGGCTTCAAATTTTCTTCCATCATTGTGTACTGCATTTATGGCTTTCCCTTTCTTCTTTTCTCGCAGGTCTTTCTGTAAGGCATCTAGTGTGATAGACACTATTACTATTACTATAACCCTTACTGATAATTCAATATCTGTGAAATCACAATATTGAGTTTTGACTCGGCACCTTGCAACAAACTGGTCAATGGATCCATCTTGCCTTTGCCAATAGGCCATAAGCTCAAGCCTATGTACTAAAAAATTTACCTTCACCTCCACAAACATGAAAAAAACAGTGGGCAGGCATATGGTAAGCATGTTTGTGCTTTGGGCCAGGGTTGTTCATTTTTCTGTCCATTAACACCCTCTCTGCACTAATGCTTTGTCTTTCACCACACCATTAACATACGGTTTGCCTTTGCTCCGTGACCTTCTGGTGAGTTATTCTCTGTGACCCTGTCCTATCAACACCTTCACTTTTGTTATCTCTTGCCCTACCCCTGCTTTATTTACTTAAAACCTATTGCATTTCTAACCTTTGCCAGTTCTGATGAAGGGTCACTGACCTGAAACATTAACTCTGCTTTCTCTCCACAGATGCTGAGTATTTCCAGCATTTCTTGTTTTTATTTCAGATTTCCAGCATCTACAGTATTTTGTTTTTATTCTATTATTGTCTTAATGACTCTGCTTTTTTATATAGGACTTTGTACAGGTTTTCCTTTTCATGGGCAAACTTCATTTTATTTCCTTTTTAAAGACAGTTTTTTTTTGCAGGCCTGGCCCTTTTAAGAGTGGGTGAATACAGCTTTCATAGTTTGCACAGCTAGGTTTTTTTTAATTGAGAGTAAAGCTCATTGTTTACACAGCTGTTTGATTTGTTTAAACTCACAGAGCTTTTCTTTTAAACAGAGTTTTTTTTAACGAGACTATCAGCTTGCAGTACTGGCAGCCGCCACAACCAGCCTTTTTACTTTGTGCTGGACCTCCAGTGGCGCTGTCAAGTTCTTCCTGCTCTTTTTGGCTTAGGCCCTACCCACAAAGGCAAAAAATGGGAAAACTAAAACAGTAATAGCTGTAGCTTCTGCTTTTCAAATTTTTTGACCTACTGCCAGACGAGGTGAAAACTGCAATCCCCTGGCAAATTGCCTGCTGTAATCATACAATTTCAATACCTCCCGGGGTCATGTCTGCAGCCTAGCTCACTGCAGTGTTATAGGGTCTCCTGAAAACTGCTCTCCAGCCACTCCAGGTTCTTCGTTTGCTCTTTGTGTGTTCTTCAGAATAAATATATCCTGCCATTGCCACCATATAATATTACTTGTTCCTTTGGTGTATGAACGAATGCAAGATTCACAGGATTACAAGTAATATCCAAATAAAATGTGAGTTTTTATTATACTTAATTGGAACATATACATACAAACAGCTATTGTACAAGCCACATCTAAACACATCTTACTCTGTGCAGCTCCACCCACAACCCCCTGGTCACGTGTAATGTGACATCACTTCCTCTGGTCCCTTCTTAAGGTTGTCCCACAACAGTGACCTTGACAGCCACAGGCATTGCTGCCCATTTCCTGGTACAAGGTCCAAGTTGTGACTGCATCAGGTGATCTAGCTCACTGATAACCTTCTTGGTCAAGTGCCAAAACTTCACATCTTGTTCCTCGGAGAAGTTGAGGAATGAGAAATACTCGCTGAAGATCTACTGTGAGTCTGGCCTTCTGTGTACTGCTCTCCTCCTACTTCCTCTTTCCCAGCTGTTCCTGCTCTAACCTGCCTTCCTTGCTACACACTCCCCCTCAGCCAGCCCCAAAGGCAGGGTTATCAGAGCACCCACATTGTGAAAGCAACCCAAAATAATGCAGTACCAGAGAAATCATCTTCTCAGCAGTCAGAAGTAGTTTTCAGAGTCAAAACAAAGGTTAACCAACAGCCTCAAATGAGAAACCAGCAACTAACCTGTATGTAATGAATGAGCCCTTTAAAATAGCATTGCTGAGGTGTCCTTCCTGCTGTTATTATCACCAGTAGCTGGCTGAGTTTATCATGTAGCAAGTGAGCATCTGGGGCAGTCCAATATCAAAGGAGTCCTAAAACAACAACCTTTAATGTAATAGAAAGTCTCAAAGCGCATCCCAGGGCCATTATAGAACAAATAGAACACCAAACCACACAAGGAGATAGGGCAGATGACCAAAGCTTGGTCAAAGAGGTAGATTTGAAGGAGCATCGAATGAGGAAATGAGGTAGAGAGACAAAGTTTTAGGAGGGAATTCCAACGTTTAGGGCGCAGACAGCTGAAGGCATAGCCACCAATAGTGGAGCAATTAAACTCTCAATGTGGCAGAAGTAGAGGAACACAGATATCTCGGAGGGTTCTGGAGCCGGAGGAGAATACAGAGATAGGGAGGGGTGAGGCCACAGAAAGATTAGTAAACTAGGATGAGAATTTTAAAATTGAGGCATACAATTTTAATATTTTAACTGGTGATTTTAATAGTTTTAGTTTGTGCCTTGGACAACATAGCAGGGGGGCCATTTGCAGTGCGGAATGGTTGCGATCGCCACACCCACCATATTGACTGCTTAGTTTCCTGCTTTGTGCCTGAAAAATGTATGAATTGTCATTGAATTTCTAGGTCGCTGAACAGTCCGGCCCAGAGATCGATGCTTGAGTATTGAGTATGTACTGAGTGCAGTGTCCCAGGGCTCAGTGTTGGAAGATGCACTCTCTGGAGATCAATCCTGGGACATGAATTGAGAGCAGTGTCCCAGGAATCAGTGTTCAGAACATGTACTGAATGGAGTGCCCCAGGGATCAGCGCTGGGAGAGATGTATTGCGTCAATTCTGCCAAGGATCCATGCTGGGAGATACACTGAGTGAAATGTCCATGGGATAATTTTTAGCATGACCCAGAGAACAGCACTGGATCTGTGCTGTGAGATTTATTGAGTGAAGTGTCTCAGGGCTTGGTTCCAGGTGAAGTACTCAGTGGGGTACACCAGAGATCGATGCTGGAGACATATACTGAGCGGCATGGTATAGGGATTGGAGCTGGGGATTTACTAAGTGGACAGCAGGGAAGATCATCACAAAGATACTCCTCAACCACCTCCATCCAGTGGCCGAAGAACTCCCAGAGGCACAGTGGCGCAGTGGTTAGCACCGCAGCCTCACAGCTCCAACGACCTGGGTTCAATTCAGGGTTCTGCCTGTGTGGAGTTTGCAAGTTCTCCCTGTGTCTGCGTGGGTTTTCTCCGGGTGCTCCGGTTTCCTTCCACAGCCAAAAGACTTGCAGGTTGGTAGGTAAATTGGCCATTATAAAAGGGACAGGTGGGGATGTGGTAGGAATGTAGGATTAGTATAAAAAATGGGTGATTGATGGTCGGCACAGACTCGGTGGGCCGAAGAGCCTGTTTCAGTGCTGTATCTCTAAATTAAAATAAAAATATGGATCTCACCCACCGAGTTTCTTTTGGGCCTCCTTATCTCGAGAGACAATGGATACGCGCCTGGAGGTGGTCAGTGGTTTGTGAAGCAGCGCCTGGAGTGGCTATAAAGGCCAATTCTGGAGTGACAGGCTCTTCCACAGGTGCTGCAGACAAATTTGTTTGTCGGGGCTGTTGCACAGTTGGCTCTCCCCTTGCGCCTCTGTCTTTTTTCCTGCCAACTACTAAGTCTCTTCGACTCGCCACAATTTAGCCCTGTCTTTATGGCTGCCCGCCAGCTCTGGCGAATGCTGGCAACTGACTCCCACGACTTGTGATCAATGTCACAGGATTTCATGTCGCGTTTGCAGACGTCTTTAAAGCGGAGACATGGACGGCCGGTGGGTCTGATACCAGTGGCGAGCTCGCTGTACAATGTGTCTTTGGGGATCCTGCCATCTTCCATGCGGCTCACATGGCCAAGCCATCTCAAGCGCCGCTGACTCAGTAGTGTGTATAAGCTGGGGGTGTTGGCCGCTTCAAGGACTTCTGTGTTGGAGATATAGTCCTGCCACCTGATGCCAAGGATTCTCCGAAGGCAGCGAAGATGGAATGAATTGAGACGTCGCTCTTGGCTGGCATACGTTGTCCAGGCCTCGCTGCCATAGAGCAAGGTACTGAGGACACAGGCCTGATACACTCGGACTTTTGTGTTCCGTGTCAGTGCGCCATTTTCCCACACTCTCTTGGCCAGTCTGGACATAGCAGTGGAAGCCTTACCCATGCGCTTGTTGATTTCTGCATCTAGAGACAGGTTACTGGTGATAGTTGAGCCTAGGTAGGTGAACTCTTGAACCACTTCCAGAGCGTGGTCGCCAATATTGATGGATGGAGCATTTCTGACGTCCTGCCCCATGATGTTCGTTTTCTTGAGGCTGATGGTTAGGCCAAATTCATTGCAGGCAGCCGCAAACCTGTCGATGAGACTCTGCAGGCACTCTTCAGTGTGAGATGTTAAAGCAGCATCGCCAGCAAAGAGGAGTTCTCTGATGAGGACTTTCCGTACTTTGGACTTCGCTCTTAGACGGGCAAGGTTGAACAACCTGCCCCCTGATCTTGTGTGGAGGAAAATTCCTTCTTCAGAGGATTTGAACGCATGTGAAAGCAGCAGGGAGAAGAAAATCCCAAAAAGTGCGGGTGCGAGAACACAGCCCTGTTTCACACCACTCAGGATAGGAAAGGGCTCTGATGAGGAGCCACCATGTTGAATTGTGCCTTTCATATTGTCATGGAATGAGGTGATGATACTTAGTAGCTTTGTTGGACATCCGATCTTTTCTAGTAGTCTGAAGAGACCACGTATGCTGACGAGGTCAAAGGCTTTGGTGAGATCAATGAAAGCAATGTAGAGGGGCATCTGTTGTTCACGGCATTTCTCCTGTATCTGACGAAGGGAGAACAGCATGTCAATAGTCGATCTCTCTGCACGAAAGCCACACTGTGCCTCAGGGTAGACGCGCTCGGCCAGCTTCTGGAGCCTGTTCAGAGCGACTCGAGCAAAGACTTTCCCCACTATGCTGAGCAGGGAGATTCCACGGTAGTTGTTGCAGTCACCGCGGTCACCTTTGTTTTTATAGAGGGTGATGATATTGGCATCGCGCATGTCCTGGGGTACTGCTCCCTCGTCCCAGCACAGGCAAAGCAGTTTTTGTAGTGCTGAGAGTATAGCAGGCTTGGCACTCTTGATTATCTCAGGGGTAATGCTGTCCTTCCCAGGGGCTTTTCCGCTGGCTAGAGAATCAATGGCATCACTGAGTTCCGATTTGGTTGGCTGTACGTCCAGCTCATCCATGACTGGTAGAGGCTGGGCTGCATTGAGGGCAGTCTCAGTGACAGCATTCTCCCTGGAGTACAGTTCTAGGTAGTGCTCAACCCAGCGGTCCATCTGTTTGCGTTGGTCAGTGATTATGTCCCCCGATTTAGATTTGAGGGGGGCGATCTTCTTGATGGTTGGCCCAAGAGCTCTCTTAATGCCATCATACATTCCTCTGATGTTTCCGGTGTCTGAGGCCAGCTGAATATGACTGCATAGGTGTTGCCAGTAGTCGTTTGCGCAACGCCTAGCTGTTCTTTGTGCAGTACTTCTGGCTGCTTTAAGTGCTGCGGATGTTAAATCGCTGGGGGCTTTCTTGTAGTTCAACAGTGCAATGCGCTTAGCGGCTATGACAGGTTCCAGCTCTTCATTATGAGATTAAAACCAGTCTGCATTTCTCTTCGCACTTTTGCCGTAGGTGGTCAAAGCTGACTCATAGATGGCGTCTCTGATGTGGGCCCACTTGGTCTCAGCATCCCCTGTGGGAGTGTTTTGAAGGGCTGTTACAAGTGAATTTAGAAATTTTTGTAACAGCTGTGGGTGAGAAATTCTGCTCGTGTTGATGCGCGGGTGGCCCTTCTGCTTGGAATGATGCAACTTCTTTGGTCTGAGTCTAACCTTGCTGCACACCAGGGAGTGGTCGGTGTCGCAGTCCGCACTGTGGAAGCTGCGTGTGATTTGAACACTGTTTAAGGCGGCTCGCCTTGTGACAATGAGGTCTAGCTGGTGCCACCGAGTGGCACTACCAATATGATGCAAGCTGTAATGCTTACCAACTGGATCAGCACAGACTCTATCTCAGTGAAGGATGGGCCTTACTTTATATATCCAAAAAAACTAAGGTCCTCTTCCAACCCACTCCCGCAGCACAACATCATCCTCTGTTGATCAGGATCCATAACGAGACCCTGGAAAACTTGAGCTATTTTCTGTATCTTGGGAAGCTCCTCTCAATGGGGGCAGGCATGGATGACAAAATCCACCACTGACTTCAATGTGCCAGCTCTGCCTTCTGTCGACTGACGAAGAGAACATTCAAGGACCAGCACCTCAAACCCCAGACTAAGGTCATGGTGTACCGGGCAGCAGTGATCCCTGTGCACCTATATGCTTCAGAGACTTGGACCTCAAGGCACTGGAGAAATACCATCAACGCAGTCTTCGCGAAATCTTTCACATTCATTGGGAGTATAGGTGATCTAATGTCAGCATCCTCTCCCAAGCCAATATTCCCAGCATCGAGGTGCTAATCACCCAGAACCAGCTTCACTGGGTGGGCCACGTCACTCACATGCCTGACGCCAGCCTCTGGAAGCAACTGCTCTGCTCTGAAAAAGACTCCCATGAGGACAGAGGCAATTCTTTATGGCTGTTCTCAAGGCATCCCTGAAGAAATCCAAAGTACCCACTGACTCATAGGAGTCCCTGTCCCTCGACCTCTCAAAGTGGGGAAGTACATTCGAAAAGGTACCGAGCACCTTGTCAGATTTTGATGGGAGCACACAGAGGCCAAGTCATGGCAGCAGAAGGAGCACACAGCCCCCTCCAACTCTTCAAACACCAGCTGCTCCACATGTGGTAGCATCTGCAGTTCACGCATCAGACTCATTAATCAAGTTAGAATTCACTGAACTGGAGTGGAAGCAAGTCATCCTCGGTATTGAGGGACTGCCAAAGAAGACTAAGTGCAGTACCCCAGCAATTATTATTCATTATTCTATTATTCAGAGATACTGCACTGAAACAGGCCCTTCGGCCCACCGAGTCTGTGCCGACCAACAACGACCCATTTATACTAACCCTACAGTAATCCCATATTCCCTATCACCTACCTACATTAGGGGCAATTTATAATGGCCAATTTACCTATCAACCTGCAAGTCTTTGGCTGTGGGAGGAAACCGGAGCACCCAGCGAAAATCCACGCAGACACAGGGAGAACTTGCAAACTCCGCACAGGCAGTACCCAGAATCGAACCCGGGTTCCTGGAGCTGTGAGGCTGCGGTGCTAACCACTGCGCCACTGTGCCGCCCATATATTGCTGTTGAGAAATGCATTGCGAGGGGAGTTCCAGTGTTTGGTGGTTGGAGATGTACTGAGTGGAGTATCCTAGATATAGATAGGTTGAGTGAGTGGGCAAAAACCTGGCAGATGGAGTATAATGTGGGAAAAGGTGAAGTTGTTTGCTTTGGCAGGAAGAATAAAAAAGCAGAGTATTACTTAAATGGAGAACGACTACAGAATTCTGAGGTGTCCTAGTACATGAGTCACAAAGGTTAGTATGCAAGTACAGCAAATCATAAAGAAGGCTAATGGAATGCTATCCTTTATTACGAGAGGAATTGAAAATAAAAGTAAGGATGTTATGCTTCAGTTATGCAGGGCATTGGTGAGACCACATCTCGAATATTGTGTGCAGTTTTGGTCTCCTTATTTAAGGATGGCTGTAAATGTATTGGAGGTAGTTCAGAGGTGGTTTACTAAATTGATATTGACAGGCAGAGAGATCTGGGCGTACAGGTCCACAGGTCACTGAAAGTGGCAACGCAGGTGGATAAGGTAGTCAAGAAGGCATACGGCATGCTTGCCTTCATCGGTCGGGGCATAGAGTATAAAAATTGGCAAGTCATGCTGCAGCTGTACAGAACCTTAGTTAGGCCACACTTAGAATATTGCGTGCAATTCTGGTCGCCACAATACCAGAAGGATGTGGAGGCTTTGGAGAGGGTACAGAAGAGGTTTAGCGGGATGTTGCCTGGTCTGGAGGGCATTAGCTATGAGGAGAGGTTGGATAAACTTGGATTGTTTTCACTGGAACGACGGAGGTGGAGGGGCGACATGATAGAGGTTTACAAAGTTATGAGTGGCATGGACAGAGTGGACAGTCAGAAGTTTTTTCCCAGGGTGGAAGAGTCAGTTACAAGGGGACATAGGTTTAAGGTGCGAGGGGCAAAGTTTAGAGGGGATGTGCGAGGCAGGTTTTTTACACAGAGGGTGGTGAGTGCCTGGAACTTGCTGCCAGGGGAGGTGGTGGAAGCAGGTACAATAGCGACGTTTAAGAGGCATCTTGACAAATGCAAGAATAGGAAGGGAATAGAGGGATAGGGACCCCGGAAGTGCAGAAGGTTGTAGTTTAGACAGGCATCAAGATCGGTGCAGGCTTGGAGGGCCGAATAGCCTGTTCCTGTGCTGTACTGTTCTTTGTTCTTTGTTCTTTGATACTTGGAATAGCGGGCTGTCTTATGAGGATAGGTTGGACAGACTGGGCTTATTTTCACTGGAGTTTGGAAGAGTGAGGGGAGACGATTGAAGTATATAAATCCTGAGCAGTCTTGACGAGGCGGATGTGGAAAGGATGCTCCTCTTGTGGGTGAGTCCTGAAATATGGGGGCACTGTTTTAAAATTAGGGGTCACCCGTTTAGATGAGGAGAAAGTTTTTCTCATAAAAGGTTGTGTGACTTTAAACTCTCTGCTTCAGAAGGTGGTGGAGGCGGGGTCATTGAATAATTTTAAGGCAGGAGTAGATAGATTCTTGTTAGGCAAGGGAATCAAAGATTATCGGGGCTGATGGGAGTGCGGAATTCGGGAAACAAACAGATCAGCCATGATCTTATTGAATGGTGGAGCAGGCTCGAGGGGCCAAATGGCCTACTTCTGCTCCTAATTTGTCTGTTCGTATATCAGTGTTATGGAGTTGTATTGAGTGGAATGTCCCAGGCGTTACTGCTGGGTGGTGAACTGAGTGATCAGTCCTGGGAGATGTATTGAGTGGAATGTCCCAGGCGTTACTGCTGGGTGGTGAACTGAGTGATCAGTCCTGGGAGATGTATTGAGTGGAATGTCCCAGGCGTTACTGCTGGGTGGTGAACTGAGTGATCAGTCCTGGGAGATGTATTGAGTGGAATGTCCCAGGCGTTACTGCTGGGTGGTGAACTGAGTGATCAGTCCTGGGAGATGTATTGAGTGGAATGTCCCAGGCGTTACTGCTGGGTGGTGACCGAGGGATCAGTCCTGGGAGATGTATTGAGTGGAATGCCCAGGCGTTACTGCTGGGTGGTGAACGAGGGATCAGTCCTGGGAGATGTATTGAGTGGAGTGGCTAAGAAGTCAGAGTTCAGAACATATACTGAATGGAGTCTCCCAGTGAGCTGTATTGAGTGGAGTTTCTTTTTATTCGTTCATGGCATGTGGGTATCGCTGTCTAGGCCAGCATTTATTACCCATTACTAATTGCCTTTGAGAAGGTAGTGGTGAGCTGCTTTCCTGAACCACTGCAGTCCTCAGGGTGTAGGTACGCCCACAGTGCTGCTAGGAAGGGAGTTCCAGGATTTTGACCCAGCCACAGTGTAGAAATGGTGATATAGTTCCAAGTCAGGATGGTTATAGAGTCATAGAGAGATACAGCACTGAAACAGGCCCTGTGCTGACCATCAACCACCCATTTATACTAATCCTACATGGATCCCATTTTCCCTCTCACATCCTCACCTTCCCTCAATTCTCCTACCATCTACCTACACTAGGGGCAATTTACAATGGCCAATTTACCTATTAACCTGCAAGTCTTTGGCTGTGGGAGGAAACTGGAATACCTGGCGGAAACCCACGCAGTCACAGGAGAACTTGCAAACTCCACACAGGCAGTACCCAGAACCGAACCCGGGTCGGTGGAGCTGTGAGGCTGCAGTGCTAACCACTGCGCCACTGTGCTGCCCTGGTGTGTAGTGTGTGGTTTGGAGGGGAACTTGTAGGTGGTGGTGTTCCCATGCATCTGCTACCCTTGTCCTTCTAGATGGTAGAGGTCACAGATTTGGAAGGTGCTGTCTAAGGAGCCTTGGTGTGTAGCTACAGTGCATCTTGTAGATGGTAAACACTGCTGCCACTGTGCATCGGTGATGAATGGAGTGATGGGATGCCAATCCCCATTGGGGATGGTGTGCCAATCATGCGAGCTGCTTTGTCCTGGATGGTGTCAAGCTTCTTGAGTGTTGTTGGAGCTGCACCCATCCAGGCAAGTTGAGTGTATTCCATCACACTCTTGACTTGTGTCTTGTAGATGGTGGACAGGCTTTGGAGAGTCAGGAGGTGAGCCGCAGAATTCCCAGCCGCTGACCTGCTCTTGTAGCCACAATATTTATGTAGCTACTCCATTTCAGTTTCTGGTCAACTGTAACTCCCAGGATGTTGATAGTGGGGGAGTCATCAATGATAATGTCATTGAACATTAAGTGGAGACAGTTAGATTCTCTCTTGGTGGAGATGGTCATTGCCTGGCACTTGTGTGGCGTGAATGTTATTTGCCACTTATCAGCCCAAGCCTGGATATTGTCCAGGTCTTGCTGCATTTCTACACGGACTGATTCAGTAACTGAGGAGTCACGAATGGTGCTGAATATTGTGTAATCACCAGCGAACATCCCCACTTCTGACCTTATGATAGAGGGACGGTCATTGATGATGCAGCTGAAGATAGTTGGGCCTAGGACACCACCCGAGGTTATTTTGTAGCGATGTCCTGGAGCTGAGGTGATTGGCCTCTAACATCCACATCCACCTTCCTTTGCGTTGGGTATGACTCCAACCAGCAGTGAGTTTTCCCCTGATTCCCATTGACTTCAATTTTGCTGGGGCTCCTTGATGCCATACTCGGTCAAATGCTGCCTTTATTTCAGGGCAGTCACTCTCACCTCACCTCTGGAATTCAACTTTTTTGTCCGTGTTTAGATCAAGGATATAATGCAGTTTGGAGCTGAGTGGCCCTGGCAAAGCACAGATTGATCATCGGTGAGCAGGTTGTTGCTGAGTATGTATCGCTTGATAGCATTGTCAATGACACCTTCCATCACTTTGCTGATGATCGAGAGTAGACTGATGGGGCCGTAATTGACCGGGTTGAATTTATCCTGCTTTTTGGGGACAGGACATAACTGGGCAATTTTCCACATTGTCGGGTAGATTCCAGTGATGTAGCTGTACTGGAACAGTTTGGCTAAGGGCATCGCTAGTTCTGGAGCACAAGTCTTCAGCACTACAGCTGGGATGTTGTCAGAGCCCATAGCCTTTGCTATATCCAGTGCCTTCAACAGTTTGTTGATATCACATGAACTGAATTGAATTGTCTGAAGACTGACATCTGTGATGCTGGGGACCTCAGAAGGAGGCCAAGATGGATCATCCATTCAGCATTCCAGCTGAAGATATTTGCAAATGCTCCAGTCTTGTCTTTTGTACTGATGTGCTGGGCTTCCCCATCATTGAGGACGGGGATGTTTGTGAAATTTCCTCTTCCTATCATGTGTTTACGAACATACGAACATTCGAATTAGGAGCAGGAGTAGGCCACTCGGCCCTTCAATAAGTTCATGGCTGAACTGATTACTCCACATTTCCACCTACCCCCAATAACCTTCCACACCCTTGCTTATCAAGAATCTATCTACCTCTGCCTTAAAAATATTCAAAGACTCTGCTTCTACCACCTTTTGAGGAAGAGAATTCCAAAGAATCACGACCCTATGAGGGAAAACATTTCTCCTCATCTCTCTCTTAAATGGGCGACCCCTTATTTTTAAACAGTGACCCCTAGTTCTAGATTCTCCAACAAGGGGAAACATCCTTTCCACATCCACCCTGCCAAGACCCTCAATTAAGTCACCTCTTACTCTTCTAAATTCCAGCGGATACAAGGCTAGACTGTCCAATCTTTAATAGTTCACCACCATTCACAACTGGATGTGGTAGGACTGCAGAGCTTTGATCTGATTTGTTGGTTGTGGAATCGATTAGCTCTGTCTATCACATGCTGTTTCCACTGACTAGCATGTTTGTAGTCCTCTGCCATAGCTTCACCAGCTTGACACCTAATGTTTTAGGAATGCCTGGTGCTGTTCTAACATGGTGTTCTACACTCTTCATTAAACCAGGGTTGGTCCACAGGAACATTTTAATGAAGTGGTGAATGGGATATCCAAGGAAACTGTGCTGGAGAAATTTTCCAAGAACGATACTGGGAGGTGCATTGAATGGAGTGTCCAAGGAATAAAAAGAACGGACTGTCCAAGGGATCAGTGCTAGGGGAATATACTGAGTTGAGATTCTCAGGAATTAATGTTAGGAGATGTACTGAGTGTAGCTGCCCAGGAATCCGTGCTGGGAAACAAATTTTAGAAACAATATTGAAGGCAATATAGTGAAAAGATATTTTGAGAAATTCCTCCCTAATTCCTGAAGGTGTTATTCTAGGAAAGTGCCATGACCAAGAGGTACATTTATAAACATCCCACCCTAACTTTTGTATGCAATGATCTCAAACCCAGCCAGGAACACAGGTAAACAAAGGTAAAATACTGCAAATGCTGGAAAACTGAAATAAAAACAGAAAATGCAGGAAATTCTCAGCAGGCCTGGCAGCATCTGTGGGGAGAGAAATGGAATTAATGTTTCAGGTTGATGACCTTTCAGCAGAACTGAGGAAAGTTAGAAATGTAATAGATTTTAAGTAAGTGAAAGGGAGCGGGTGGGCAAAAGAGCAAAAGAGAAGGTCTGTGATAGGGTGGAAAACAGGAGCGATTAAATGACAAAAGAGTTAGTCATGCAGGGCCAGAGGGAGTGGTAATGGGACAAGTAAAGAAACAAAAGATGTGTCTGGAGGAGGTGTGAAGGACAGAACGAAGAACAGCTGCCAAAAAGCTCCCTTTTGAATGCTTGCAGTGAATCTTTGACATTTGTCAAAGGCCTTTGCACATTTTGATGGTCTGTGATCAGCGACTAAGGCGTACTCGGAAAGCTACCTTGATAAGCCATTGTGCCCAGTGAGGTAGCTCATTTGTACTTGGTGCTGTGCCCAATGGTCTGGCTGAGGGGAACAAGGGTAGGT
Organism: Heterodontus francisci; assembly: GCF_036365525.1. Classification (NCBI taxonomy): domain Eukaryota; kingdom Metazoa; phylum Chordata; class Chondrichthyes; order Heterodontiformes; family Heterodontidae; genus Heterodontus; species Heterodontus francisci. The sequence goes on along the minus strand of NC_090380.1, from coordinate 14,015,372 downwards.
GAACCCGAATCAAACAATTAAATTGCAAGTAGAGCAATCCTTGGTTCTTGGCATAACCTATTATTGTCATGCTCTGGCCCACATCTCTTTCTGAGATGTTGAGGAATGTAAGCTATATATAAACTAATTGTTATTGTCTGAGTTACCATTTCCAAAAATACTTCAGCAGCTTACAGCACCCAGAGAACACTGATAACAATAACCAATCCACATAAGGTTGACATAGCCTTTGAATGAGTCACTATATATAATCACCTAACGACTGGAGAGCTGCTCCAAAGGGACTAACTGCACTGCTGCACATAGTGACTAAGGCACGTCTCAGCAAACGTCCTCTTGTAATGGAACATTACAAGGCTGCCATGTTGCTGGGGGGAGTTGGAGACGCTCTGGGCTACAAGAACTCCATGTGGGAGAATTGTCCTTCAGGTGTGGCAATTCTAGCTGAATTGAAAGCTCTGGGTGGATTGGAAAGGCTTACATTAACGCAGGACAACTGGCCGGTCAGTGATGATACAGTCATGCACATAGTAACAGCAGAGGCACTCGTATCGGGTAAGAATTTAGTAAGAAATGTTTTATATTTCATTGAACTAACACCAGTGCACTGAGGGAGTGCTGCACTGTTGGGAGTGCTGCACTGTCAGAAGTGCTGTCTTTCAGATGAGACGTTAAACTGAGATGCCGTTTGCCCTCTCAGACGAATGCAAAAGATCCCACAGGACTGTTGGAAGAAGAGCAGGGGAATTCGACCCAGTGTTCTCGCCAATATTTATCCCTCACCCAACATCACTAAACCAGATGATCTGGTCAATATTACATTGCTGTTTGTGGGAGTTTGCTGGGCACAAATTGGCTTATGCCGCATTTTCTGCATTACAGCGGTGACTACACGTCAAAAGTACCTCATTAACTGCAAAGAGAATTTGGGGTCCTGACTTTGTGAAAGGGGTTATATAAATACAATTTCTTTTCCTGCCAACCTGTCAACCAATACCCGCCTATTGCCAGAATGCCAGCTGTGCCAAACTGCTCAGGCAGCAGCCAAGTACATGCAGGACACCAACCATGAGCATCTAAGAGCCTTCATCTGAATGACAGCAGCCTTCCTCTGTGCATATCAACACCACTGGGGGAGCAACTCATAGGAGTGGTACAGCAGGGTAAAAAGTCACTGAAAGATCCTTTGGACTAACACCTGGGTTACCTAGAATTCTATTTCATGGCACTGTGTCAGCCATGTGAAATGTAAAATGTCATTATTAATTAGTGTGTAGAATGTTTCTGAGTCTGCACCTGGTGGGTGTCATAGACATTAATGATCATCTATGGTTGGAGGTACCTTCATGCAGGGTAGGACTGGGAGAGATGTTGTTACAGCTTGTTAGTGCTTAGGGCACAGGAGTATTTCAGCTAAAGTCCTGGTCAATTAAGTGCTGCCAAAGAGCTCTGGCTTCAGAATGGTAACCCCTGCTTCTTTGCCATCCTCACTGACATTGGGATCTTACTCACCAGATTGTAAAAGGTGTTTATCTAGTGGTGGCTCCTCAGCAGATGGTAGACAGCTTACATTCTGGAGTGGTTCACTTTGTTCTCTCCATTGCAGAGGAATGGTGTGCAGAATGCAGCAGGTGACCCACTCTCTCTGGGCGGTATTGGAGATGACCCCCAGACCTATGCAGGAAGAGGAGGCACTGCTGGTGCTCTCCAATCATCTGCTCAGCAACAGCTCTTGTATACACCTGCCTCTTGTTGCATCAAAGTTCAGCAGGGGAGCATGGGTTTCATATATGTAAACATGAGAATTGGGTGAAGGGGAGAGCACTGGTGCCTACACAGTGGCGCAGTGGTTAGCACTGCAGCCTCACATCTCCAGGGACCCAGGTTCAATTCTGGTGGAGTTTGCAAGTTCTCCCTTTGTCTGCGTGGGTTTTTGGCGGGTGCTCCGGTTTCCTCCCACAGCCAAAGACTTGCAGGTGATAGGTAAATTGGCCGTTGTAAATTGCCCCTAGTGTAGGGAATATGGGATTACTGTCAGGTTAGTATAAATGGGTGGTTGTTGGTCGGCACAGACTCGGTGGGCCGAAGGGCCTGTTTCAGTGCTGTATCTCTAAATAAATAATAAAAATAAATAAATAAACAGTAATGCTCCCCTGTCATGCAGTCAAGATAGCTCATACATGATTGCATCAAATGAGTAGAATGTACCTTTATTGAGCACTGGAACTAGCTGTTTGTACCCAGCACAATAACTGACTAGGGGGCATGTTTAGCACTGAGTGGCTGCTGTCATGATAGGGAAAAATAATGACTTTGGGATACTAACATCCTCAAATCCTGATTCAGAGAGACCTGAAGCAAGTGAATTTCACTGTTAGGGAAGATATCTGTTTAACATGAGGCAAGCGTCAAAAGTAGATAAAGCAGGAGTCAAGAGGTAAATTATTATTAATATTTTCATCTAATTACTTACAAATATTGCAAGAAGAGAGAGAAGCAAAAAGTCTCACTAATCAGATTATTCACACTTGCATAGAACCTGGAGAATACTCTCACTGTATTCACACAGTACCTGTAGAATACTCTCACTGTATTCACACAGTACCTGTAGAATACTCTCACTGTATTCACACAGTACCTGTAGAATACTCTCACTGTATTCACACAGTACCTGCAGAATACTCTCACTGAATTCACATAGTAACTGTAGAATACTCTCACTGTATTCCCACAGTATCTGGAGAATACTCTCACTGTATTCACACAGTACCTGTAGAATACTCTCACTGTATTCACACAGTACCTGTAGAATACTCTCACTGAATTCACATAGTAACTGTAGAATACTCTCACAGTATTCCCACAGTATCTGGAGAATACTGTCATTGTATTCACACAGTACCTGTAGAATACTCTCACTGTATTCACACAGTACCTGTAGAATACTCTCACTGAATTCACATAGTAACTGTAGAATACTCTCACTGTATTCCCACAGTATCTGGAGAATACTCTCACTGTATTCCCACAGTACCTGTAGAATACTCTCACTGTATTCACACAGTACCTGTAGAATACTCTCACTGTATTCACATAGTAACTGTAGAATACTCTCACAGTATTCCCACAGTATCTGTAGAATACTCTCACTGTATTCACACAGTACCTGTAGAATACTCTCACTGTATTCCCACAGTACCTGTAGAATACTCTCACAGTATTCCCACAGTATCTGTAGAATACTCTCACTGTATTCCCACAGTACCTGTAGAATAATCTCACTGTCTTCACACAGTACCTGTAGAATACTCTCACTGTATTCCCACAGTAACTGAAGAATCCTTCTCTGACCTCCTTATCTCGAGAGACAATGGATACGCGCCTGGAGGTGGTCAGTGGTTTGTGAAGCAGCGCCTGGAGTGGCTATAAAGGCCAATTCTAGAGTGACAGGCCCTTCCACAGGTGCTGCAGAGAAATTTGTTTGTCGGGGCTGTTACACAGTTAGCTCTCCCCTTGCGCCTCTGTCTTTTTTCCTGCCAACTACTAAGTCTCTTCGACTCGCCACATTTTAGCCCCGTCTTTATGGTTGCCCGCCAGCTCTGGCGAACGCTGGCAACTGACTCCCACGACTTGTGATCAATGTCACAGGATTTCATGTCGCATTTGCAGACGTCTTTAAAGCGGAGACATGGACGGCCGGTGGGTCTGATACCAATGGCGAGCTCGCTGTACAATGTGTCTTTGGGGATCCTGCCATCTTCCATGCGGCTCACATGGCCAAGCCATCTCAAGCGCCGCTGACTCAGTAGTGTGTACAAGCTGGGGATGTTGGCCGCCTTGAGGACTTCTGTGTTGGAGATATGGTCCTGCCACCTGATGCCAAGTATTCTCCGGAGGCAGATAGGTGAACTCTTGAACCACTTCCAGAGCGTGGTCGCCAATATTGATGGATGGAGCATTTCTGACGTCCTGCCCCATGATGTTCGTTTTCTTGAGGCTGATGGTTAGGCCAAATTCATTGCAGGCAGCCGCAAACCTGTCGATGAGACTCTGCAGGCACTCTTCAGTGTGAGATGTTAAAGCAGCATCGTCAGCAAAGAGCAGTCCCCTGATGAGGACTTTCCGTACTTTGGACTTCGCTCTTAGACGGGCAAGGTTGAACAACCTGCCCCCTGATCTTGTGTGGAGGAAAATTCCTTCTTCAGAGGACTTGATTACATGTGAATGCAGCAGGGAGAAGAAAATCCCAAAAAGTGTGGGTGCGAGAACACAGCCCTGTTTCACGCCACTCAGGATAGGAAAGGGCTCTGATGAGGAGCCACCATGTTGAATTGTGCCTTTCATATTGTCATGGAATGAGGTGATGATACTTAGTAGCTTTGGTGGGCATCCAATCTTTTCTAGTAGTCTGAAGAGACCACGTCTGCTGACGAGGTCAAAGGCTTTGGTGAGATCAATGAAAGCAATGTAGAGGGGCATCTGTTGTTCACGGCATTTCTCCTGTACCTGCGGAAGGGAGAACAGCATGTCAACAGTCGATCTCTTGGGCCAACCATCAAGAAGATCGCCCCCGTCAAATCTAAATCAGGGGATATAATCACTGACCAACACAAACAAATGGACCGCTGGATTGAGGACTACCTACAACTGCACTCCAGGGAGAATGCTGTCACTGAGACTGCCCTCAATGCAGCCCAGCCTCCACCAGTCATGGATGAGCTGGACATACAGCCAACCAAATCGGAACTCAGTGATGCCATTGATTCTCTAGCCAGCGGAAAATCCCCTGGGAAGGACAGCATTACCCCTGAAATAATCAAGAGTGCCAAGCCTGCTATACTCTCAGCACTACATGAACTGCTATGCCTGTGCTGGGACGAGGGAGCAGTACCCCAGGACATGCGCAATGCCAATATCATCACCCTCTATAAAAACAAAGGTGACCGCGGTGACTGCAACAACTACCGTGGAATCTCCCTGCTCAGCATAGTGGGGAAAGTCATTGCTCGAGTCGCTCTGAACAGGCTCCAGAAGCTGGCCGAGCTCATCTACCCTGAGGCACAGTGTGGCTTTCATGCAGAGAGATCGACCTGAAGAATACTCTCACTGTATTCCCACAGTACATCTGGAGTACTCTCACTATATTCACACAGTACCTGTCGAATACTCTCACTTTATTCACAAAGTACCTGTAGAATACTCTCACTGTATTCACACAGTACCTGCAGAATACTCTCACTGTATTCACACAGTACCTGTAGAATACTCTCACTGTATTCACACAGTACCTGTAGAATACTCCCACTGGATTTACACAGTACCTGTAGAATACTCTCACTGTATTCACACAGTACCTGCAGAATACTCTCACTGTATTCACACAGTACCTGTAGAATACTCCCACTGGATTTACACAGTACCTGAAGAATACTCTCAATGCATTTACACAGTACCTGTAGAATACTCTGAATGCATTTACACAGTTCCTGTAGAATACTCTCACTGTATTCACACAGTACCTGTAGAATACTCTCACTTTATTCACAAAGTACCTGTAGAATACTCTCACTGTATTCACACAGTACCTGCAGAATACTCTCACTGTATTCACACAGTACCTGTAGAATACTCCCACTGGATTTACACAGTACCTGAAGAATACTCTCACTGTATTCACACAGTACATGAACAATACTCTCAATGCATTTACACAGTACCTGTAGAATACTCTCACTGTATTCACACAGTACCTGCAGAATACTCTCACTGTATTCACACAGTACCTGTAGAATACTCCCACTGGATTTACACAGTACCTGTAGAATACTCTCACTGTATTCACACAGTACCTGTAGAATACTCTCACTGAATTCACATAGTAACTGTAGAATACTCTCACTGTATTCCCACAGTATCTGGAGAATACTCTCACTGTATTCCCACAGTACCTGTAGAATACTCTCACTGTATTCACACAGTACCTGTAGAATACTCTCACTGTATTCACATAGTAACTGTAGAATACTCTCACAGTATTCCCACAGTATCTGTAGAATACTCTCACTGTATTCACACAGTACCTGTAGAATACTCTCACTGTATTCCCACAGTACCTGTAGAATACTCTCACAGTATTCCCACAGTATCTGTAGAATACTCTCACTGTATTCCCACAGTACCTGTAGAATAATCTCACTGTCTTCACACAGTACCTGTAGAATACTCTCACTGTATTCCCACAGTAACTGAAGAATCCTTCTCTGACCTCCTTATCTCGAGAGACAATGGATACGCGCCTGGAGGTGGTCAGTGGTTTGTGAAGCAGCGCCTGGAGTGGCTATAAAGGCCAATTCTAGAGTGACAGGCCCTTCCACAGGTGCTGCAGAGAAATTTGTTTGTCGGGGCTGTTACACAGTTAGCTCTCCCCTTGCGCCTCTGTCTTTTTTCCTGCCAACTACTAAGTCTCTTCGACTCGCCACATTTTAGCCCCGTCTTTATGGTTGCCCGCCAGCTCTGGCGAACGCTGGCAACTGACTCCCACGACTTGTGATCAATGTCACAGGATTTCATGTCGCATTTGCAGACGTCTTTAAAGCGGAGACATGGACGGCCGGTGGGTCTGATACCAATGGCGAGCTCGCTGTACAATGTGTCTTTGGGGATCCTGCCATCTTCCATGCGGCTCACATGGCCAAGCCATCTCAAGCGCCGCTGACTCAGTAGTGTGTACAAGCTGGGGATGTTGGCCGCCTTGAGGACTTCTGTGTTGGAGATATGGTCCTGCCACCTGATGCCAAGTATTCTCCGGAGGCAGATAGGTGAACTCTTGAACCACTTCCAGAGCGTGGTCGCCAATATTGATGGATGGAGCATTTCTGACGTCCTGCCCCATGATGTTCGTTTTCTTGAGGCTGATGGTTAGGCCAAATTCATTGCAGGCAGCCGCAAACCTGTCGATGAGACTCTGCAGGCACTCTTCAGTGTGAGATGTTAAAGCAGCATCGTCAGCAAAGAGCAGTCCCCTGATGAGGACTTTCCGTACTTTGGACTTCGCTCTTAGACGGGCAAGGTTGAACAACCTGCCCCCTGATCTTGTGTGGAGGAAAATTCCTTCTTCAGAGGACTTGATTACATGTGAATGCAGCAGGGAGAAGAAAATCCCAAAAAGTGTGGGTGCGAGAACACAGCCCTGTTTCACGCCACTCAGGATAGGAAAGGGCTCTGATGAGGAGCCACCATGTTGAATTGTGCCTTTCATATTGTCATGGAATGAGGTGATGATACTTAGTAGCTTTGGTGGGCATCCAATCTTTTCTAGTAGTCTGAAGAGACCACGTCTGCTGACGAGGTCAAAGGCTTTGGTGAGATCAATGAAAGCAATGTAGAGGGGCATCTGTTGTTCACGGCATTTCTCCTGTATCTGCGGAAGGGAGAACAGCATGTCAACAGTCGATCTCTTGGGCCAACCATCAAGAAGATCGTCCCCATCAAATCTAAATCAGGGGATATAATCACTGACCAACACAAACAAATGGACCGCTGGGTTGAGCACTACCTACAACTGCACTCCAGGGAGAATGCTGTCACTGAGACTGCCCTCAATGCAGCCCAGCCTCCACCAGTCATGGATGAGCTGGACATACAGCCAACCAAATCGGAACTCAGTGATGCCATTGATTCTCTAGCCAGCGGAAAATCCCCTGGGAAGGACAGCATTACCCCTGAAATAATCAAGAGTGCCAAGCCTGCTATACTCTCAGCACTACATGAACTGCTATGCCTGTGCTGGGACGAGGGAGCAGTACCCCAGGACATGCGCAATGCCAATATCATCACCCTCTATAAAAACAAAGGTGACCGCGGTGACTGCAACAACTACCGTGGAATCTCCCTGCTCAGCATAGTGGGGAAAGTCATTGCTCGAGTCGCTCTGAACAGGCTCCAGAAGCTGGCCGAGCTCATCTACCCTGAGGCACAGTGTGGCTTTCATGCAGAGAGATCGACCTGAAGAATACTCTCACTGTATTCCCACAGTACATCTGGAGTACTCTCACTATATTCACACAGTACCTGTCGAATACTCTCACTTTATTCACAAAGTACCTGTAGAATACTCTCACTGTATTCACACAGTACCTGCAGAATACTCTCACTGTATTCACACAGTACCTGTAGAATACTCTCACTGTATTCACACAGTACCTGTAGAATACTCCCACTGGATTTACACAGTACCTGTAGAATACTCTCACTGTATTCACACAGTACCTGCAGAATACTCTCACTGTATTCACACAGTACCTGTAGAATACTCCCACTGGATTTACACAGTACCTGAAGAATACTCTCAATGCATTTACACAGTACCTGTAGAATACTCTGAATGCATTTACACAGTTCCTGTAGAATACTCTCACTGTATTCACACAGTACCTGTAGAATACTCTCACTTTATTCACAAAGTACCTGTAGAATACTCTCACTGTATTCACACAGTACCTGCAGAATACTCTCACTGTATTCACACAGTACCTGTAGAATACTCCCACTGGATTTACACAGTACCTGAAGAATACTCTCACTGTATTCACACAGTACATGAACAATACTCTCAATGCATTTACACAGTACCTGTAGAATACTCTCACTGTATTCACACAGTACCTGCAGAATACTCTCACTGTATTCACACAGTACCTGTAGAATACTCCCACTGGAGTTACACAGTACCTGTAGAATACTCTCACTGTATTCACACAGTACCTGCAGAATACTCTCACTGTATTCACACAGTACCTGTAGAATACTCTCACTGTATTCACACAGTACATGAACAATACTCTCAATGCATTTACACAGTACCTGTAGAATACTCCCACTGGATTTACACAGTACCTGAACAATACTCTCAATGCATTTACACAGTACCTGGAGAATACTCTCACTGTATTCACACAGTACCTGAACAATACTCTCAATGCATTCACACAGTACCTGTAGAATACTCCCACTGGATTTACACAGTACCTGAACAATACTCTCAATGCATTTACACAGTACCTGTAGAATACTCTCACTGTATTCACACAGTACCTGTAGAAAACTCTTACTGTATTTCCACAGTACCTGTAGAATACTCACGCTTTATTCAGGCAGTGCCTGTAGAATACTCTCACTGTATTCACACAGTACCTGTAGAATTCTTCTACTTCTTCTTTGGCCTCCCTGTCTCGGGAGACAATGGGTAAGCACCTGGAGGTGGTCAGTGGTTTGTGAAGCATCGCCTGGAGTGGCTATAAAGGCCAATTCTAGAGTGACAGACTCTTCCACAGGTGCTGCAGAAAAAATTGGTTGTGGGGGCTGTTACACAGTTGGCTCTCCCCTTGCACTTCTGCCTTTTTTCCTGCCAACTGCTCAGTCTCTTCGACTCGCCACAGTTTAGCCCCGCCTTTATGGCTGCCCGCCAGCTCTGGTGATCGCTGGCAACTGACTCCCACGACATGTGATCAATGTCACAGGACTTCATGTCGTGTTTGCAGATGTCTTTAAAGCGGAGACATGGACGGCCGGTAGGTCTGATACCAGTGGCGAGCTCGCTGTACACTGTGTCCTTGGGGATCCTGCCATCTTCCATGCGGCTCACATGGCCAAGCCATCTCAAGCGCCGCTGACTCAGTAGTGTGTATAAGCTGGGGATGTTGGCCGCCTTGAGGACTTCTGTGTTGGATATACGGTCCTGCCACCCGATGCCAAGGATTCTCCGGAGGCAGCGAAGATGGAATGAATTGAGACGTCGCTCTTGGCTGACATACGTTGTCCAGGCCTCGCTGCCGTAGAGCAAGGTACTGAGGACACAGGCTTGATACACTCGGACTTTTGTGTTCCGTGTCAGTGCGCCATTTTCCCACACTCTCTTGGCCAGTCTGGACATAGCAGTGGAAGCCTTTCCCATGCGCTTATTGATTTCTGCATTGAGAGACAGGTTACTGGTGATAGTTGAGCCTATGTAGGTGAACTCTTGAACCACTTCCAGAGCGTGGTCGCCGATATTGATGGATGGGGCATTTCTGACATCTTGTCCCATGATGTTCGTTTTCTTGAGGCTGATGGTTAGTCCAAATTCGTTGCAGGCAGCCGCAAACCTGTCGATGAGACTATGCAGACACTCTTCAATGTGAGATGTTAATACAGCATCGTCAGCAAAGAGGAGTTCCCTGATGAGGACTTTCCGTACTTTGGTCTTCGCTCTTAGGCGGGGAAGGTTGAACAACCTGCCCCCTGATCTTGTGTGGAGGAAAATTCCTTCTTCTGAAGACTTCTTCGGAAGACAGGGCGGCACAGTGGCGCAGTGATTAGCACTGCAGCCTCACAGCTCCAGGGACCCGGTTTCAATTCTGGGTGCTGAGTTTGCGAGTTCTCCCTGTGACTGCGTGGGTTTTCGCCGGGTGCTCCGGTTTCTTCCCATAGCCAAAGACTTGCAGGTGATAGGTAAATTGGCCATTGTAAATTGCCCCTAGTGCAGGTAGGTGGTAGGGAATATGGGATTGCTGTAGGGTTAGTATAAATGGGTGGTTGTTGGTCGGCACAGACTCGGTGGGCCGAAGGGCCTGTTTCAGTGCTGTATCTCTAAATAAAATGAAATAAAAAAAATAAATTAAAACTTGAAAGCGTGTGAGAGCAGCAGGGAGAAGAAAATCCCAAACAGTGTAGGTGCGAGAACACAGCCCTGTTTCACGCCACTCAGGATAGGAAAGGGGTCTGATGAGGCGCCGCTATGCTGAATTGCTCCTTTCATATTGTTATGGAATGAGGTGATGATACTTTGGTGGACATCCAATCTTTTCTAGTAGTCTGAAGAGACCACGTCTGCTGACGAGGTCAAAGGCTTTGGTGAGATCAATGAATGCAACGTCGCGGGGCATCTGTTGTTCACGGCATTTCTCCTGTATCTGGCGAAGGGAGAACAGCATTTCAATCGTCGATCTCTCTGCTCGAAAGCCACACTGTGCCTCAGGGTAGACACGCTCAGCCAGCTTCGGGAGCCTGTTTAAAGCGACTCGAGCGAAGACTTTCCCCATTATGCTGAGCAGGGAGATTCCACGGTAGTTGTTGCAGTCACTGCGGTCACCTTTGTTTTTATAGAGGGTGATGATATTGGCATCGCGCATGTCCTATGGTACTGCTCCCTCATCCCTGTATTCACACAGTACCCGTAGAATACGCTCACTGTATTCACACAGTACCTGTAGAATACTCTCACTGTATTCTCACAGTACCTGTAGAATACTCTCACTGTATTCTCACAGTACCTGTAGAATACTCTCACTGTATTCACACATTACCTGTAGAATACTCTCACTGTATTCTCACAGTACCTGTAGAATACTCTCACTGTATTCACACATTACCTGTTGAATACTCGCACTGTATGTACACAGTACCTGTAGAATACTCTCCCTGTATTTACACAGTACCTGTAGAATACTCACACTGTATTCACACATTACCTGTTGAATACTCGCACTGTATGTACACAGTACCTGTTGAATACTCGCACTGTATATACACAGTACCTGTAGAATACTCTCCCTGTATTTACACAGTACCTGTAGAATACTCCCACTGTATTCACACAGTACCTGTAGAATACTCTCACTGTATTCACACAGTACCTTTAGAATACTCTCACTGTATTCACACAGTACCTGTCGAATTCTCTCACTGTATTCACACAGAACCTGTAGAATAATCTCACAGTATTCACACAATTCTTGAACAATACTTTCACTGTATTCTCACAGTAATTGTAGAATACTCTCACTGTCTTCACACAGTAACAGTAGAATTATCTCACTGTATTCACACTGTACCTGTAGAATACTCTCACGGTATTCACACATTACCTGTTTCATCTGTGACTTTTTAAAAATTAAAATAAAACCACCCGGTTTGTATATTTTAGATATTTTGTATATTACCTGTAGAATACTCTGGCAGTGCAGTGGCACAGTGGTTAGCACCACAGCTCCAGCGACCCGGGTTCGATTCTGGGTACTGCCTGTGCGGAGTTTGCAAGTTCTCCCTGTGACCGTGTGGGTTTCCTCCGGGTGCTCCGGTTTCCTCCCACAGCCAAAGACTTGCAGGTTGATAGGTAAGTTGGCCGTTATAAATTGCCCCTAGTATAGGTAGGTGGTAGGGGAATTGTGGGGATGTGGTAGGAATATGGAATTAATGTAGGATTAGTATAAATGGATGCTTGATGGTCGGCACAGACTCAGTGGGCTGAAGGGCCTGTTTCAGTGCTGTATCACTAAATAAAAATAAATAATATTCACATAGTACCTGTAGAATACTCTCACTGTATTCACTCAGTAACTGCAGACTAATCTCGTGGTATTCACACGTTACCTGAACAATACTCTCACTTTATTCACACAGTATCTGTAGAATACCCTCACTGTATTCACACGTACATGTGTAATATTCTAACAGCAATCACACACTCTCCGCAGAGAACTGTCTTGCTACTCATGTCGTACTTATGGAAGTGTCCCATAATATTCACATGGTAATATGACAGTACTCACAGTTTAACCAAGCAATATTCGCACTGCCCCTATAGTGAATTCTCAGATTATCCTTGCAATACCCCTTCATTTCCATGTACTGTTTTCTTTCTATCTGCATCTTCTAGTATTTTACAGTGAAGTAACATTGTCTTGATACTTTTGAACATAAGACCCGATGACTGTAGGAGTATGAGTTGGCCCCTCGAGCCTTCTCTACCATTCCAAAAGATCATGCGTGATCTTCAACCTCAACTCCATTTTCCTGCCTAAACCCATGTCCCTTGATATCTCTAGAGTCCAAACATCTATCAGCCTCAGACTTGAATATACTCAACAACTGTGCAAACTCAGCCCTCTGTGATAGCAACTATTTCTGTTCTTACTGAATGACTATGGGCTGGATTTTATTATCCCAGCACTGAGACCCGTGGCGGGTGCGCAAAATGGCGGCAGTCCCACCTGTGAGGTTAGCAGCTGCACCACTTTGATTATGCAGTGGGCAAACATTTAGCAGCTGCATTGTTGGTCATTTTTCAAAATTCTATATACTCTGGAACAGTTTCAACAGATTGGAGGGTAGCTAATGTGATTCCACTATTTAAAAAAGGAGGTAAAGAGAAAGCAGGGAATTATAAACCAGTTAACCTGACATCAGTAGTGGGGAAAATGCTAGAGTCCATTATAAAAGATGTAATAGCAGAGCACTTGGAAAACAATGACAGGATCGGACTGAGTCAACATGGATTTATGAAAGGAAAATCATGCTTGACAAATCTACTGGAATTTTTTGAGGATGTAACGAGTAGAATCGATAAGGGAGAACCAGTGAATATGGTGTATTTGGACTTTCAGAAGGCTTTCAATAAGGTCCCACATAAGAGATTAGCATGCAAAATTAAAGCACATGTGATTGGGGGTAAGGTACTTACATGGATAGAAAACTGGTTGGCAGACAGGAAACAAAGAGTAGGAATAAATGGGTCTTTTTCCGAGTGGCAGGCAGTGACTAGTGGGGTACAGCAGGGATCAGTGCTAGGACCCCAGCTATTTACAATATATATTCATGATATAGATGAGGGAATTAAATGTAATATATCCAAGTTTGCAGACGACACAACGCTGGGTGGGAGTGTGAGCTGTGAGGAGGATGCAGAGAAGCCCCAGTGTGATTTGGACAGGTTGAGTGAGTGGGCAAATATGTGGCAGATGCAGTATAATGTGGATAAATGTGAGGTTATCCACTTTGGTTGTAAAAACAGAAAGGCAGATTATTATCTGAATGGCGATAGATTGGGAAAGGGGGAGGTGCAGCGAGACCTGGGTGTCCTTGTGCACCAGTCACTGAAAGTAAGCATGCAATTGCAGGATGCAGTTAAGAAGGCAAATGGTATGTTGGCCTTCATAATGAGACGATTCGAGTACAGGAGCAAGGATGTCTTGCTGCAATTATATAAGGCTTTGGTGAGACCACATCTGGAGTATTGTGTGCAGTTTTGAGCTCCTTATCTGAGGAAGGATGTTCTTGTTATGGAGGGAGTGCAGTGAAGGTTCACCAGACTGATTCCTGGGATGGCAGGACTGATTTATGAAGAGAGATCGGGTCGATTAGGCTTGTATTTGCTAGAGTTTAGAAGAATGAGAGGGGATCTCATAGAAACCTACAAAATTCTAACAGGACTAGAGAGGCTAGATGCAGGAAGGATGTTCCCGATGGCGGGGGAGTCCAGGACCAGGGGTCACAGTCTAAAGATAAGGGGTAAGCCATTTAGGACTGAGATGAGGAGAGATTTCTTAACCCAGAGAGTTGTGAACCTGTGTAATTCTCTACCATGGAAAGCAGTTGAGGCCAAATCATTAAATATATTCAAGAAAAAGTTAGATATAGTTTATTTATTTAGAGATACAGCATTGAAACAGGCTCTTCGGCCCACCGAGTCTGTGCCGACCATCAACCACCCATTTATACTAATCCTACACTAATCCCATATTCCTACCACATCCCCACCTGTCCCTATATTCCCTACCACCTACCTATACTAGGGGCAATTTATAATGGCCAATTAACCTATCAACCTGCAAGTCTTTGGTGGTGGGAGGAAACTGGAGCACCCAGCAGAAACCCACACAGACACAGGGAGAACTTGCAAACTCCACACAGGCAGTACCCAGAATTGAACCCAGGTCGCTGTAGCAGTGAGGCTGCGGTGCTAACCACTGCGCCACTGTGCTAATGGGGCTAATGGGATCAAGGTATACAGGGAGAAAGCGGTTACAGGTTACTGAGTTTGGATGATCAGCCATGATTGTATTGAATGGCGGAGCCGGCTCGAATGGCCAAATGGCCTACTCCTGCTCCTATTTTGCTATGTTTCTATAACGTCTCCGGCCGTTCCCCCTAATCAAGTGGCGGGGGTGGCATTGGCAACGCCATTAACAATGTCTCCCGATGTTGGATGGTAGAGTTTCCTCCTTCCCCACCACACAATGCCCACTTGCAGACTTACCCCCATCCTCTCAACAATACCCACTTGCAGAGTTCCCCCCGTCCTCCCAACAGTACCCACTTGCAGACTTACCCCCATCCTCCCAGCAGTACCCACTTGCAGAGTTCCCCCCGTCCTCCCAACAGTACCCACTTGCAGACTTACCCCCATCCTCCCAGCAGTACCCACTTGGAGAGTTCCCCCCGTCCTCCCAACAGTACCCACTTGCAGAGTTCCCCCCGTCCTCCCAACAGTACCCACTTGCAGTGTTCCCCCCGTCCTCCCAACAGTACCCACATGCAGAGTTCCCCCCGTCCTCCCAACAGTACCCACTTGCAGACTTACCCCCCTCCTCCCAGCAGTACCCACATGCAGAGTTCCCCCCGTCCTCCCAACAGTACCCACTTGCAGACTTACCCCCCTCCTCCCAGCAGTACCCACTTGCAGACTTACCCCCATCCTCCCAGCAGTACCCACTTGCAGAGTTCCCCCCGTTCTCCCAACAGTGCCCACTTGCAGAGTTCCCCCCGTCCTCCCAACAGTACCCACTTGCAGAGTTCCCCCCGTCCTCCCAACAGTACCCACTTGCAGACTTACCCCCATCCTCCCAGCAGTACCCACTTGCAGAGCTCCCCCCGTCCTCCCAACAGTACCCACTTGGAGAGTTCCCCCCGTCCTCCCAACAGTACCCACTTGCAGAGTTCCCCCCGTCCTCCCAACAATACCCACTTGCAGAGTTCCCCCCATCCTCCCAGCAGTACCCACTTGCAGAGTTCCCCCCGTCCTCCCAACAGTACCCACTTGCAGAGTTCCCCCCGTCCTCCCAGCAGTACCCACTTGCAGAGTTCCCCCCGTCCTCCCAACAATACCCACTTGCAGAGTTCCCCCCGTCCTCCCAACAGTACCCATTTGCAGACTTACCCCCATCCTCCCAGCAGTACCCACTTGCAGAGCTCCCCCCGTCCTCCCAACAGTACCCACTTGCAGAGTATCCCCCGTCCTCCCAACAGTACCCACTTGCAGAGTTCGCCCCGTTCTCCCAACAGCACCCACTTGCAGAGCTCCCCCCGTCCTCCAACAGTACCCACTTGCAGAGTTCCTCCCGTCCTCCCAACAGTACCCACTTGCAGACTTACCCCCATCCTCCCAACAGTACCCACATGCAGAGTTCCCCCTGTCCTCCCAACAGTACCCACTTGCAGAGCTCCCCCCGTCCTCCCAACAGTACCCATTTACAGAGTTCCCCCCCTCCTCCCAGCAGTACCCACTTGCAGACTTACCCCCATCCTCCCAACAGTACCCACTTGCAATGTTCCCCCCGTTCTCCCAACAATGCCCACTTGCAGAGATCCCCCTGTCCTCCCAACAGTACCCACATGCAGAGTTCCTCCTGTCCTCCCAACAGTACCCACTTGCAGGGTTTCCCCCGTCCTCCCAACAGTACCCACTTGCAGAGCTCCCCTCGTCCTCCCAACAGTACCCACATGCAGAGTTCCCCCTGTCCTCCCAACAGTACCCACTTGCAGAGTTCCCCCCGTCCTCCCAACAGTACCCACTTGCAGAGTTCCCCCCGTCCTCCCAACAGTACCCACTTGCAGAGTTCCCCCCGTCCTCCCAACAGTACCCACTTGCAGAGTTCCTCCCTTCCTCTCAACAATACCCACTTGCAGAGTTCCCCCCGTCCTCCCAACAGTACCCACTTGCGGAGTTCCTCCCTTCCTCTCAACAATACCAACTTGCAGAGTTCCCCCCATCCTCCCAACAGTACCCACTTGCAGAGTTCCCCCCGTCCTCCCTACAGTACCCACTTGCAGAGTTCCCCCCGTCTTCCCAACAGTACCCACTTGCAGAGTTACCCCCGTCTTCCCAACAGTACCAACTTGCAGAGGTCCCCCCGTCCTCCCAACAATACCCACTTGCAGAGGTCCCCCCGTCCTCCCAACAATACCCACTTGCAGAGGTCCCCCCGTCCTCCCAACAGTACCCACTTGCAGAGTTCCCCCCGTCCTCCCTACAGTACCCACTTGCAGAGTTCCCCCCGTCTTCCCAACAATACCCACTTGCAGAGTTCCCCCCGTCCTCCCAACAATACCCACTTGCAGAGTTCCCCCCGTCCTCCCAACAATACCCACTTGCAGAGTTCCCCCCGTCCTCCCTACAGTACCCACTTGCAGAGTTCCCCCCGTCCTCCCTACAGTACCCACTTGCAGAGTTCCCCCCGTCCTCCCTACAGTACCCACTTGCAGAGTTCCCCCCGTCCTCCCTACAGTACCCACTTGCAGAGTTCCCCCCGTCCTCCCAACAGTACCAACTTGCAGAGGTCCCCCCGTCCTCCCAACAATACCCACTTGCAGAGGTCCCCCCGTCCTCCCAACAATACCCACTTGCAGAGGTCCCCCCGTCCTCCCAACAGTACCCACTTGCAGAGTTCCCCCCGTCCTCCCTACAGTACCCACTTGCAGAGTTCCCCCCGTCCTCCCAACAATACCCACTTGCAGAGTTCCAACCTCCCCTCACATCTGCAGATTGATTTTCGTGGCCTTGTCCGATGTGGCAAACAATTCCACAAGATAACGACGGATATCTTACCTAACCTTTGCAGGCACTGATGACTCTCGCCTTGTTAGCGCCAGCTTTTGAAAGACGGGAAGATGGAGGCACGCAAGTGCCGCACGTTCTGCATACCATTAAGAATGCCTGGTACGATCGGGGTGAATTCAATACAAATTCATGCTAAACAGTATGGAACAGATTTAAATTACGATCCCATCACATCACGGCGGAGGTGCCACCGCGGAACTTGGCGCCTCCGTGAAAATCAGAAACCGGCATTGCGGTGTCGGGTTCCGTGGCAGACGACTCCACTGATTCTCCGGCCCCCATCCTCCAAAAAACCCGTCTTCTAACGAAGCATAAAATCCAGCCTTATTTGAGCAAAAGTGAACTGGAGGAAAAGTTGATTGCAGGAATATATTGATGATTAAATTGTTTTTTAAAAAAGTTCCTGAATTTTGATTGCGTTTGAAAGCACTGTACACAGATCACTTTATTTGACAACTGTGAATGGCCCATCATTGGCCTGCTCTTATTTGAAGTGCTGAGGGGAGCCATCACTTAAATGGACTGTGAGGTATTCTGTGAATTTGTATTCACTCATCAGTCTGACATCGGAATCATGTTCTAGAGATAATTAATATTGTTCAAATATGGCTCTGGGCAAGTAGCAGATTGTGCTACTAATAGTGGTGAGTGCAGAAAGTGATGCGACAGAAAATAAGATACACAGAACCAAACTGCATCTGTGTATCACACATTCACCATGAAGCTCAGTTACTGCAAATATTCATTGTTTAGATTCTTGCAAGCTGACTATCTCCGAGAACAGAGTCTGGGACACGTTCTGAAATTTTAGGGACAAGTGGCCAAAAGCAAAGTCTCCAAAAATAACCGGTGAAGAAATTCATGTTGCCAAACCCTAAGGGATACTGGAGCCCTAAGTATGGCTTTTATTGGAACCTTATCAAAGCCAACAGCTCCATTATCAGCACACATTGCAGATATCAAACCATGTGTCACTAGTCAACGAAACCTCTTCACTTTCTTTTTTTTTATACTCAACAATGTTCTTTGTCATGTTTTTTACTTGAAACTCTTTCCCACAGTTAATTTATCTGTTTGTTGGTTGGTCTTTATTCTTCTCCCAGCTGATTTATGTTTTATATTATGTCTTTGAGTTCTGTGCATTGCTTTGAACTGCTTCTGCAATCCATTTTTTACTTGTTCAGCTGCTGCTTGCCTTTGCACTGTCACTACACCAACCCTACACTTCATCCACCATCAATAGCTCAGTCCCTGCTCTCCTTTCGATTCTCAGTAGCTCAGTCCTGCTTTCTCCTCTATTCTCGGTAGCTCAGTCCTGCTTTCTCCTCTATTCACAGTCGCTCAGTCCCGCTTTGTCTTCTATTCAAAGTAGCTCAGTCCCTGCTCTCAATCTCTGTTGTCGATAGCGCCGTCCTGCTCTCCTCCTATTCTCAGTTGCTTAATTTCTGCTTCCTCTCTATTATCAGAAGCATAGTCCCTGCTTTCTATTCTCAGTAGTCCCTGCTGTCTATTCTCAACAGCTCAGTCCTGCTCTCCCCTCTATTCTCAATAGCTCAGTCCTGCTCTCCCCTCTATTCTCAATAGCTCAGTCCTGCTCTCCTCTCTATTCTCAATAGCTCAGTCCTACTCTCCCCTCTATTCTCAGTAGTCCCTGCTGTCTATTCTCAATAGCTCAGTCCTGCTCTCCCCTCTATTCTCAGCAGCATAGTCCTGCTCTCCTCTCTATTCTCAGAAGCTCAGTCCTGCTCTCCTCTCTATTCTCAGAAGCTCAGTCCTGCTCTCCCCTCTATTCTCAATAGCTCAGTCCTGCTCTCCCCTCTATTCTCAAATAGCTCAGTCCTGCTCTCCACTCTTTTCTCAGCAGCTCAGTCCTGCTCTCCTCTCTATTCTCAGTAGCTCAGTCCTGCTCTCCTCTCTATTCTCAGTAGCTCAGTCCTACTCTCCCCTCTATTCTCAATAGCTCAGTCCTGCTCTCCTCTCTATTCTCAGTAGCTCAGTCCTGCTCTCCTCTCTATTCTCAGTAGCTCAGTCCTACTCTCCTCTCTATTCTCAGTAGCTCAGTCCTACTCTCCTCTCTATTCTCAGCAGCTCAGTCCTACTCTCCCCTCTATTCTCAATAGCTCAGTCCTGCTCGCCTCTCTATTCTCAGCAGCTCAGTCCTGCTCTCCACTCTATTCTCAGCAGCACAGTCCTACTCTCCTCTCTATTCTCAGAAGAACAGTCCTACTCTCCCCTCTATTCTCAATAGCTCAGTCCTGCTCGCCTCTCTATTCTCAGCAGCTCAGTCCTGCTCTCCACTCTATTCTCAGCAGCACAGTCCTACTCTCCTCTCTATTCTCAGAAGCACAGTCCTACTCTCCTCTCTATTCTGAGCAGCTCAGTCCTACTCTCCTCTCTATTCTCAGAAGCTCAGTCCTACTCTCCTCTCTATTCTCAGCAGCTCAGTCCTACTCTCCTCTCTATTCTCAGCAGCTCAGTCCTACTCTCCTCTCTATTCTGAGTAGCTCAGTCCTACTCTCCTCTCTATTCTCAGCAGCTCAGTCCTACTCTCCTCTCTATTCTCAGCAGCTCAGTCCTACTCTCCTCTCTATTCTCAGAAGCTCAGTCCTACTCTCCTCTCTATTCTGAGTAGCTCAGTCCTACTCTCCTCTCTATTCTCGGCAGCTCTGTCCTACTCTCCTCTCTATTCTCAGAAGCTCAGTCCTACTCTCCTCTCTATTCTGAGTAGCTCAGTCCTACTCTCCTCTCTATTCTGAGTAGCTCAGTCCTACTCCTCTCTATTCTCGGCAGCTCAGTCCTACTCTCCTCTCTATTCTCAGAAGCTCAGTCCTACTCTCCTCTCTATTCTGAGTAGCTCAGTCCTACTCTCCTCTCTATTCTGAGTAGCTCAGTCCTACTCTCCTCTCTATTCTGAGTAGCTCAGTCCTACTCTCCTCTCTATTCTCGGCAGCTCAGTCCTACTCTCCTCTCTATTCTGAGTAGCTCAGTCCTACTCTCCTCTCTATTCTGAGTAGCTCAGTCCTACTCTCCTCTCTATTCTCGGCAGCTCAGTCCTACTCTCCTCTCTATTCTCAGAAGCTCAGTCCTACTCTCCTCTCTATTCTGAGTAGCTCAGTCCTACTCTCCTCTCTATTCTGAGTAGCTCAGTCCTACTCTCCTCTCTATTCTCGGCAGCACAGTCCTACTCTCCTCTCTATTCTCAGAAGCTCAGTCCTACTCTCCTCTCTATTCTGAGTAGCTCAGTCCTACTCTCCTCTCTATTCTCAGCAGCACAGTCCTACTCTCCTCTCTATTCTGAATAGCTCAGTCCTACTCTCCTCTCTATTCTCAGCAACACAGTCCTACTCTCCTCTCTATTCTCAGAAGCACAGTCCTACTCTCCTCTCTATTCTCAGAAGCTCAGTCCTACTCTCCTCTCTATTCTGAGTAGCTCAGTCCTACTCTCCTCTCTATTCTGAGTAGCTCAGTCCTACTCTCCTCTCTATTCTCGGCAGCTCAGTCCTACTCTCCTCTCTATTTTCAGTAGCTCAGTCCTGCTCTCCCCTCTATTCTCAGTCGCTCAGTCCTGCTCTCCCCTCTATTCTCAGTAGCTCAGTCCTGCTCTCCTCTCTATTCTCAATAGCTCAGTCCTGCTCTCCTCTCTATTCTCAATAGCTCAGTCCTGCTTTCCTCTCTATTCTCAGCAGCACAGTCCTACTCTCCTCTCTATTCTCAGAAGCTCAGTCCTACTCTCCTCTCTATTCTCAGAAGCTCAGTCCTGCTCTCCCCTCTATTCTCAGTAGCTCAGTCCTGCTCTCCTCTCTATTCTCAGCAGCTCAGTCTGACTCTCCTCTCTATTCTGAGTAGCTCAGTCCTGCTCTCCTCTCTATTCTTGGCAGCTCTGTCCTGCTCTCCTCCTTATTCTGAGTAGCTCAGTCCTACTCTCCTCTCTATTCTCGGTAGCTCAGTCCTGCTCTCCTCTCTATTCTCGGCAGCTCAGTCCTCTCTCCTCTCTATTCTCGGCAGCTCAGTCCTGCTCTCCTCTCTATTCCCTGCAGCTCAGTCCTGCTCTCCTCTCTATTCTCGGCAGCTCAGTCCTGCTCTCCTCTCTATTCTCAGCAGCTCAGTCCTGCTCTCCTCTCTATTCTCAGTAGCTCAGTCCTGCTCTCCTCTCTATTCTCAGTAGCTCAGTCCTGCTCTCCTCTCTATTCTCGGCAGCTCAGTCCTGCTCTCCTCTCTATTCTCAGTAGCTCAGTCCTGCTCTCCTCTCTATTCTCAGTAGCTCAGTCCTGCTCTCCTCTCTATTCTCGGCAGCTCAGTCCTGCTCTCCTCTCTATTCTCGGCAGCTCAGTCCTGCTCTCCTCTCTATTCTCGGCAGCTCAGCCCTGCTCGCCTCTCTATTCTCAGTAGCTCAGTCCTGCTCTCCTCTCTATTCTCAGTAGCTCAGTCCTGCTCTCCTCTCTGTTCTCAGTAGTTCAGTCCTTTTGATTCTCCCTGTTTTGCTCTCCTGCTGCAGAATCATACCAGGAGTTACAGGGCTTTATTATGAGGCAAAGTTGATTACACTTCCTTTGTATTCCCTTGACGTTAAAAGCTCTTTAAAGGCTCATGGGCCTAGTGGAATACTGCTGTCCCTACGTTTCTTCCTTCCATCCTATTGCCCTGCTTTCCTTTCTGTCCCCTCAAGATCTGGCCTGCTCTCTTTTGATTTTAATTTGATCCACGTTTTTGTTCCTTTATCCTCATCGCTTCTCAAGCCTCGACCACTCCTTCCCTCCTTCCATCATACACCATTATATCTGGACACCTGGAGTGCAAGCTCTGATTTCCCTGCCCACTCCCCACAGTTTGAATCCCTATAGACCTTGCCCACTGTTACCCCAAGTCCCCAAGCTTTTGAGCACACTTTCCCACTTGAGCTCATCCTACACCTCACATCTCAAACCCTCAAACATTCTCCCCCACCCCACTGACTTTCTCTTCATACAGGAGGATCTGCAATCAACCACACCTCATCACATCAATAAAATATTCAGAGGAACATTATCAGACAAAATTTAACACCAAGCCACAAAGGCAACTTTAGGACAGGTGTCCAAAAGCTTGGTCAAAACGGTAGATTTTGAGAATCATACTAAAGGAGAAAAGAGAGGTGGACAGGTTTAGGGAAGGAATTCCAGAGCTTAGGGCCTAGGCAGCTGAAGACACAACCACCAATGGTGGAGTGATGGAAACCAAGGATGCACGAGAGGCCAGAGTTTCAGGAGTGCAGATGTCGCGGAGGGTTGGAGGGCTGGAAGAGGTTACAGAGATATGGAGTGGGTGAGGCCATGATGGGATCTGAAAATGCCTTATTAAAAGAGTTTTCAGAAATGCACTTTGTCCATAATTGTACTTCCAGATTTCTGGTCCCTCGAAGATCTGTATCGTGAAATGGTGAAGGTTTATGTTGAAATTGTCGAAAAAATATATAAGAGGCGACCAGATCCAGCAACTGTTGAGGGCTGCACCCAGCTCAAGCCAGACAATTATGCCCTGGGATGGCATACGCCTTTTAACATGAAAGGTACGTAGAAACACCAGCACGTCACAGGATGTTAAGCTCACAAACATGGGCACCTCAATGTTTGAACACAGAACTGAATTCTCTCACAATTTCTGTTTTTGAAGGGTCAGGTTTCGGTGCAGCCACTAAGGCCATGTGTATTGGGATGAGGTACTGGCAACCTGAGAAACTGGACAATCTTGTACAAGTGAGCATCGAATGCGGCCGAATGACTCACAATCACCCCACAGGTAATCACCCCACAGGTAATCACCCACAGGTAATCACCCCACAGGTAATCACCCACAGGTAATCACCCCACAGGTAATCACCCCACAAGCAATCCTAAGAACATAAAAACATAAGAAATAGGAGCAGGAGTAGGCCATTCAGCCCTTCAAGCCTGTTCAGCCATTCAATGAGATCATGCCTGATCTTCTGCATCAACTTCACTTTCCCACACTATCCCCACATCCCTTGATTCCCTTAACCCCCAGAAATCTATCAATTCCCATTTTGAAGATATACAACAACTGAGCATCCACAGCCCTCTGGAGTACAGAAGTCTAAAGATTCATAACCCTTTGAGCAAAGAAATTTCTCCTCATCTCAGTTGGAAGTGTCTGTCCCCTCTTCCTGAGAGTATGGCTCCTAGTTCTAAATTCTTCAACCAGAGGAAACAACTGCCCAGCATCTACCCTGACAAGGCCTCTGCGAATTTTATGCATTTCAATGAGATCACGTCTCATTCTTCTAAACTCTGAAGAATATAGGCCCATTCTACTCAATGTCTCCTCATAAAACAGGGCTTTAATTCCCAAAATCAGTCTAGTGAATTTTTGTCGCACTCCTTCTAAGGCTAGTCCACAGTACTCCAGGTTAGGTCTCGCTAAAGCCTGTACGATTGTAGCAAGACTTCCTTATTCTTGTACTCCAACACCCTTGGAATAAAGACCAACATACCATTTGCCTTCCTATTTGCTTGCTGTACCAGCATGTTGACTTTCTGAGATTAATGAACGAGGACACCCAGGTGCCACTGAATTTCCACATTTACCTATCTCTCACCTTTTCAAATATTCTGCTTTTTCATTCTTCCTATCAAACTGGATAATTTTGAACTCCCTACATTATATCGCACCTGCCACCTTCATGCCCAATCACTTAACCAATTTATAACCCTTGCAGCCTCTTTGCATACTCCTCACAGCTTACATTCCCACCTAGCTTTGTATCATCAGAAAAATTGAATATACTACTCTTAGTCCTCTGATCTTAGTTATTGATCTAAATTGAAAATAGCTGAGGCCCAAGCACTGATCCGTAGCACTCCACTATACACAAGCTGCCTTTCTGAAACTGACCCGTTTATTTCCAATCTCTATTTTCTGTTCATTAACCAATCCTCAATCCATGCAAATATATTGCCTCAATCCTATGAGCCTTAATCTTGTGTGGCATCTTATCAAAGGCCTTCTAAAAATCCAAATATATGACATTCACTGGTTTCCTCTTATCTGCCCTGCTGGTTACACCCTCAAAAAACTCTAATAGATTTGTCAAATACAATTTCCCTTTCATAAAACCATGTTGACTCTGCCTGATCATATTGTGATTTTTCAAGTGCCCAGTTATCACTTCATTAATAATAGATTCTAGCATTTCCCCTACTACTGACGTCGGGCAAACTGGTCTGTAGTTCTCTGCTTTCTCTCTCCTTCCTTTCTTGAACAGGGACCGTTCTAGAATCTAGGGAATTCTAAAAGATCAAAACCAATGCATCAACTATCTCTGAAGCCACTTCTTAAAATCTTAGGATGTAAGCCATCAGGTCCAGAGGATTTGTCGGCTTTCAATCCCACTAATTTCTCCAGTACTATTGCTTTTCTAATATTAATACTTTAAGTTATTTGTTCTCATTTGACACTTGGTTCTCCATTGTTATTCTTTGTGTCTTCTACTGTGAAGACATATAAAATATTTGCTTAACGTCTCTGCCATTTCCTTTTTACACATTACGATTTATCCTGTTTCTGCCTCTAAAGGACCCACATTTACCTTTGCTAATCTCTTCCTTTTACATACTCAGAGACGTTCTTACGATCTGTTTTTATATTTCTTGCTAATTTACTTGCTAATAATATTCAATTTTCTTCCTTTCTATCAATTTTATTTTGGTTGCCTTTTGCTGATTTTTAAAACCCTCCCAATCCTCAGGCTTAATACTGTCTTTGGCAAGATTGTTAAACTGTTTGTTTAATCTAATACAACCCTTAGTGCCTCTAATTCACCATGGTTATATCGCTTTTCCAGTGGCGTTTTTATTCCTGAAAAGAATGTATATTTGTTGTGAATTAGAAATTATTTCTTTAAATGCTTGCCATCATATCTTTTAATCTAATTTCTCAGTCTAACTTAGCCAACTCACCCCTCATAACTCTGTAACTGGCTTTGTATAAATTTAAGACTCTAATTAGGGACTTAACTACATCACTCTTAAAATCAGTATGAAATTCTATATTACGATCTCTCTTCAAAGATTCCTTTGTTATAGGATTACAGCAGGGGGACACAATCATAAAATTGGCCATTCAGGAGTGAAGTCAGGAAGTAATTTTTCACACAAAGGTTCACACAAATCGGAAACTCTTTCCCACTGGGGCAATTGGAGCTTACAAGACAGAGATTGATAGATTTTTATCGGGTAAGGGTGTGGAATGATATGGAGCAAAGGTGGGTGAATGGAGTTGAGGTACAGATCAGCCATGATATAACTAAATGATGGTACAGGCTACAGGAGCTGAATGGCCCACACCAGTTCCTATGTTCACACAATCTGAAGCTGCAATATTTACTCTAGTTGTTTAAATACTGAGAAATTTGGACTGCCGTTTTACTTGGTCTATCAGTCTATCTGACTGGAAAATCATGAAGGTCTGGAAATGAAAGCTGAGAGAGGCTGAAAGTGTGGCACAGCAAGCGAAATACAAATTGAATGAAGGGGACTGAATGGTGTGTGGTGTGGTGCAACAGTCTTGGTCAGATCTGAGGATGCTCCTCGCCAGTTGGCTTAAGCCATGCCACCAAATCCAGGGCTAAGGAAGGAGGCTGGGAGGTGCAGTCACTCTCATTCATTTCCTGGACTCAGTTTCAGTGGCCTTGCAGCAGATTCCTGTTTGCCTGCTGTGTTGGCCAGAGACCAATAAATGGAGACCAGGAAGAGTAGAAGTGATTGAAATGTTCCAAATAATAGCCCGGAGCCTGGAAATGATGCTGTTCAATGGGCGACTCTCTCTCTGTCTCTCTGCTTGGCCTTGGACTTTTCCTGTCAAGAATTTGGTCCTCAAAATCAAACATTTAAGGGCTGTGATTGTTCTTTTTTATGGACAAGGAAATTTTGTTTTGAACATGAAGTATTTTCTGTGTTCTGGGCTTGTTTGTGTATTATGAAGTGGTCAGTTCCCAGTGAGTGAAATTTGAGATGCCTTACGTGCTCCATGCCCACGTGGGGCTCTCCCTGCGCTCCGCTAGACGTTCACTGATAGTCAGGGCACTCAGAGATAACCACACTTTGTGCTTCTATTGACTGATAACTGATTGTTGTTGTACTCTTTGATCAATTCAGGAAACTGTGATAAATTCATAGGAATAAATCACAAGGGAATTCAGAAATAAAAACGGAAAATGGACAGCCTCTAGCACATGAAGTTGCCTTTTTCATTATGATTTGACAATCTCTGAATGTTGTCTGGCATGCTTTGGATTTCCAGCATTTGCCATTTTTATTTCCAATTTCCAGCATTTGGAGCCTTTTCCGTGTGATTTGATCTGCAGAAATGTTCATAGAATCTTACAGCACAGCTGGAGGCCATTCGGCCCATCATATCTGTGCCAGCTCTTTGAAAGGGCTATACATTTAGTCCTATTCCTCTGCTCATTCCCCATAGCCCTGCAATTTTTTCCTTTTCAAGTATTTATCGAATTCTGTTCTGAAATTTATTGTTAAACTTGTTTCCAGCACCCTTTCAGTTGGTGTAGTCCAGATCAGAACTCGCTGCGCAAAATAAATAGTAAATTCTCATCTTTCCTCCCATTCTTTTGCCAATTGTCTTCAATTTGTGTCATTTTGTTACTGGCCTTTCTGCCACTAGAAAAAGTTTCTCCCTATCTACTCTATCAAAGCCATTCATAATTTTGAATCTATTGAATCTCCCTTAACTTTCTCTGCTCCAAGAAGAAAAATTCCAACTTCTCTAATCTCTGCACATAACTCAAGTCCTTCATCCCTGGTACCATCCTGGTAAATCTCTTCCGCGCCCTCTGCAAGGTTTTGACACCCTTTCCGAAGTGTGGTGCTGAGAATTGGGCACAATACTCCAGTGAAGACCTAACCAGTGATTTTTTTCCTTTGCAAGTATCTATCCACTTCTGTTTGGAAAGTTACTGTTGAAAGTGTTTGCATCGCCCTTTCGTTGTTTTAAGTCTCATTTCATGGCAGGTTTCCTGGGATCGCTGTGCACAGCTCTGTTTGCATCCTACGCTGTGCAGCGCAAACCCGTGGTGGAGTGGGGAAGGGAGATGTTAAAGGTTGTCGGTTTGGCTGAGACCTACTGTAGGAAAACCATTCGCCACATGTCAGGTAGGGCATTACTGTGTGAGGTGGATGGGGGAATAACAGAAACTTCCAGCATCAAAAGCGTCTAAATTGAAGATACATTTTTGTGGGACAGATCCCATGAAATGTTTCTGTGGATTGTCCTGCTTCTAGTGTGTGAAATTTGAAGTGAATTTCCAGGATGTGAATATGATGTGCAGACTTTCCATCAGTTCAAGCCACATTCTCAACAACAACTAGCTTTTATAAATTTAACACAGGAAAATGACCCAATGTGTTTCACAGGAGTGTTATCAACAAAGATTGAGACCGAGCCAAAGAAGTTATTAAGGGGGCTGGCTAAACACCTGGTCAAAGAGGTAGGTTATAAAATAGGGCTTAAAGAAGGAAGAAGGAGCAGAGAGATTTAGGGAGGAATTCCAAAGCTTAGGACTTCGGCAGCTGAAGACACAACTGCCACCGGTGGAGTGTGGGAAAGTGGGAATGCACAAGAGGTCAGAATTAGATGAATATAGAGTCCTTGGTGACTTGTAAGACTGAATGAGGTTACAGAGGTAGGAAGTGGAAAAGTTCCAGAAGGATTTGAATGCAAAGATGACAATTTTAAAATAGGTTAGCGAGCACAGAGGCATTGTGGGTTGTTGTGGGTTAGCGAGCACGGGGTGTTGGGTGAATGGGACTTGGTGCAGGTTAGGACATAGACAGCAGAGTTTTGAATGAGTTTAAGTTTACAGAGGGCACAATGGAGGCCAGCCAGGAGAATAGCCGAGATGAGGTTTTCAGCAGCAAATGTGTTGAGGCAGGGGCAGAGACCAGCGATATTATGGAGGTGGAATTGGCAGTCTTAACGATGGACAGAATATGGGGTCAGAAGCACAAGTCGTGGCCAAATATGACATCCAGTTTGTGAGCAATCAGTTTCAGCCCCCGACAGTGGTCAGGAAGACGGATGAAACTGGTGGAAAAGAAACAGTGTTTGTGGCGGGGACTAGCTGTTCGACAAGCAGGCTGATAACACAGGAACCTGGAGGAGTCGAGAGAGGTGGTGGTGAAGTAGAGTTGGGTGTCATCAGCGTACATGTGGAAATTGATGCTGTGCTTTTGAATGATGTCGTCGAGGGGCAGCCTGTAGATGGGAAATAGGAGGGGCCAAGGATAGATCCTAGGGGCACACCAGAGGTAACAGTGCAAGACTTGGAAGAGAAGCCATTGCAGGTTATTCTCTGGCTAGAACTGGGTAGATAAGAATGAAACCAGGTGAGAGAAGTCCCACCCAGCTGGACAACAGTAGAGAAGCGTTGCAGGAGGATGGTGTAGTCAACCGTGTCAAAGGGTGCAGACAGGTGGAGAAGGACAAGGAAAAATAGTTTACCTTTGTCACAATCACATAGGATGTCATTTGTTACTTTGATAAGGTCAGTTTTAGTGCTGTGGCAGGGGTGGAAATCTAATTGGAGGGAGTCAAACGTGGAGTTTCGGCAAAGATGGGAACAGATTTGGGAGGTGACAACACATTCAAGGAGCTGGGAGAGAAAGAGATGTTGGAAATGGAGCTATAGTTTGCAAGGACAGAGGATTGAAGGTTATTTGTGGGAGAGTTAGTTGCATGATGACAGCAGATTTTGAAAGGGAGGGGACAGTACCTGAGGAGAGAGAACTGTTAACAATATTAGCTAACATGGGGGCCAGGAAGGGAAGTTGAGATTAGTGGGAATAGGGTGGAGGGAGCAGGAGGTGGGTCTCATGGACAAGATGAGCTCAGAGAGTAGATGAGGGGAGGTAGGAGATAAACTAGAGAAAGTTCAGGGCTAGGGAAGGGGGAACCTAAGAGGAAGTCTGGTTCAGTGGACTAGGGGAAGGGTGGGAAGCAACAATGGCACTTGTTGGAGGTGAGGGTGGAGTGGGCAAGAGTGGTGTTTATGAAGCAGTTTGTGGTGGGGAAAGAAGCTGGGGGTTATCTTTGCATTCCGGCATGTTCCTTGAATAATGAGCAATTTTGACAGAGGAGAGCAGGACACTATATGACCCTATGTGCTTTATATGGTCCAGCCACATCAGATGATGAACCAGTTGTCCATAACTGGAATTAAGGGAGTGAAGATGGTAGCCAGACCACAGCAATGACCAGGGTGAGAGAGAGAAACGGTTTTGCTCGGGCTAAAGGCATCGGAGGTGGATGTGTGGGAATGGTTGAACAGATCAACAGCTACAGAAATGTTGTGGTGAATGGAGGACCAAAGGTTGTAGGTAACTTGGAGCAGTGTTGAAGACGTGGTGGAAAGGAAAAATGGATGCGGGATAAATTAGGAAGTGATCAGAGACAGGGGAGCTTATCTGTGATTGAGATGATGGAAATAGAGAGACCACATGAGATGGCAAGGTTGAGATGGTGACTGTGATTATGGAGGGAAAGGTTAAGTGAGTACAGGAGGGCAGTTAATTGAGAGGAGAGAGAGCAAGTGGACTAGAGATGGAGGTTAAAATCATCATGGATGAGGCATCAGAGTGCAGAGGCAGAGCCAAAGAAAGAGGGGCGGATGTATTGGTGAGAAACTCAAGCTGAGGCTTGGGAGTGTGCTAGAGTGATAGAACGAGGTGAGCTGCTCCAACAATGAGGAGGCACCAGAGGAGTTGGGGGACAGACCACTGTGCGATTTGGTGATAAGAGCCACAACATTACCATGGTAGTTTGGGTGGGGGCAAGTGATGGAAGGTAGATTAAGACAGTAGAGGGGAAGGTGGCATCACCAAAGACAAGGTCTGGAGACAATGGAAATATCTACAATTATGTCATAGCATACAAGTCAAGGGTGGCAAGGGCCTTGCTCACAAATGAATGAATATTCTGGAGTGAGATGTGGAGAGAGGCAGTGATAGCTGATCCGCTCGCTGGCTGGATCCACAGAGTCAGCTCTAGGAGGGGTGAGCAGGAATGGAAGGTGGTTGACAAGAGTAGCCCCCAGCTAGCGCCGAGAGAGGAGGGCGGGGCATATTGGGGTCGCAGCTTGGAAGGAAGCAACGACGAGTGCCTCAATCAGGCCCTTCGGAGGATGCCAAATTCTTAATTAATTCACAATGAAAAAAAACTCCACTGCAGTAGGCACCTGAGGCCTGGCCTAGCTGTTCTTCACCTTGTTCCAGTGGCCTATCGCAGGCCAAGGCCAGGGAGCCCAGCTAAAGGATACAATATTGCCTGACCCTGAAAAATCTATCATCAACTGTCAATCTGGAATGCAATTTGAACCATTAACAAAGCTTAAAGTCAATACTATAAGTATAAAATATGAGTAAAAAGTAAGTGCATTGTTCAGCTTACTCCTGAAATGGAGAATGATGGTAGCATCAAACTGGCCCAAGTGGCGATTGTCTCACATTGATGCTGGCAGAGACTTTTACTGTTTCATTTCAATGTCCTATGTGGTGACAAGGGACAGTGTGCCCCACCCTTCCCTGCACAGGGGCAGATGCTGCAATTTACCCCTAATGGAAAGAAGATGCAAATGCCAGGGAGTACTCTCATGGATCTTGTAACAGCTAGCCATTGAGCAGTGAGAGACCTAGAATAGAGGTCAAACCCCAGATCTCAGTCTGAGGCCTAATACAACCTCCTTACGAGAGGCCTAGGAGAGATGTACAGCCTCAAGATGAGAGGGTTAGGATAGATGTACAGCCTCTGTACAAGAGGCATAGGATAGATGTATTCGACCTCCTCTTAGGAGGGCAGTGGGGGAGCACTTTGGGACAAGTGACCATAACTCTATTAGCTTCAAGATAGTTATGGAAAAGGATAGGACTGGTCCTCAAGTTGAAGTCCTAAATTAGGGGAATGCTAATTTCGATGGCATTAGACAGTAACTCTCAAAACTTGAACAGGAGAGGCTGTTTACAGGTAAAGGGACATCTGGCAAGTGGGAGGCTTTTAAAAGTGAGATAGGAAGAGTTCAGGGCCGGCATGTTCCTGTTAGATGGAAGGGCAAGGCTGGCAAGTTTAGGGAACCTTGGTTGACGAGGGATATTGAGGGTCTGGTCAGGACAAAGAAGGAGGCATATGTCAGGTATAGGCAGCTGGGATCGAGGGTGTCCCGCGAGGAGTATAGGGGATGTAGGACTACACTAAAGAAGGAAATTAGGAGGGCAAAAAGGAGCCATGAAATTTTTCTGGCAGATAAGATAAAGGAGAATCCTAAAAGATTCTATAAGTATATTCAGAGTAAAAGGGTAGCTAGGGAGAGAGAAGGTCCCCTTAAGGATCAGTGTGGTAATGTATGTGTGGAGCCATGGGAAATGGGCGAGGTCTTAAATTAATATTTCACATCCGTATTTACCGTGGAGAAGGTCATGGAAGCAAGTGAGTTCAAGGGAGGGAACACTGATATCCTGGAGCATTTCGACATTACAAAGGAGGAGGTGTTGGAGGTTTTGAAGCGCATTAAGGTGGATAAATCCCCAGGGCCTGACCAGGTGTATCCTAGGATGCTATGGGAAGCAAGGAAGGAGGTTGCTGGGGCCCTGGCAGAGATTTTTGTATCATCATTAGCCACGGGTGAGGTACCGGAAGACTGGAGGATAGCTAATGTTGTGCCTTTATTTAAGAAGGGCAGCAGGGATCAGCCAGGGAACTACAGGCCAGTGAGCCTTACATCAGTGGTGGGAAAGTTATTGGAAGGGATTCTGAGAGACAGGATTTATATGCATTTGGAAAGGCATGGTCTGATTAGGGATAGTCAGCATGGCTTTGTGTGTGGGAAATCATGTCTCACGAATTTGATTGAGTTTTTCAAGGAGGTGACCAAGAGGATTGACGAGGGCAGAGCAATGGACGTTGTCTATATGGACTTTAGCAATGCCTTTGACAAGGTCCTGCATGGTAGGCTGGTCCAGAAGGTTCGAACACATGGGATCCAGGGTGAGCTAGCAAATTGGATACAAAATTGGCTTGATGATAGGAGGCAGAGGGTGGTAGTGGAGGGTTGTTTTTCAGATTGGAGGCTGGTGACCAGTGGTGTGCCGCAGGGGTCGGTGCTGGGCCCTCTGTTGTTTGTCATATATATTAATGACTTGGATGTGAATGTAAGGGGCATGATTAGTAAGTTTGTAGATGACACCAAAATTGGTGGTATAGTGGACAGTGAAGAAGGTTGTCTAAGGTTACAACAGGAAATAGATCAACTGGGAAAGTAGGCAAGGGATTGACAAATGGAATTTAACGCAGACAAGTGTGAACTGATGCATTTTGGGAAATTAAACCAGGGCAGGACATATACAGTGAATGGCAGGGCCCTGGGGAGTGTTGTTGAGCAGGGAGACCTTGGGGTGCAAGTACATAGTTCCCTGAAAGTGGCAACACAGGTAGACAGGGTGGTGAAGAAGGCGTATGGCATGCTTGCCTTCATCGGCCGAGGCATTGAGTACAAGAGTTGGGACGTCATGTTACAGTTGTACATAACGTTGGTTAGGCCGCATTCGGAGTACTGTGTGCAGTTCTGGTTGCCGCACTACAGGAAAGATGTGATTAAGCTAGAGAGGGTGCAGAAAAGAGTCACAAGGATGTTGCCTGGTTTGGAGGGCTTGAGTTATAAAGAGAGATTGGATAGGCTGGGTCTGTTTTCCCTGGAACGAAGGAGGCTGAGAGGGGACATGATAGAGGTATATAAAATTATGAGAGGCATAGATAGGGTAGATAGCCAGAGTCTGTTTCCCATAGTAGGGGTGACTAAAACTAGAGGGCATAGATTTAAGGTGAGAGGGAGGAGGTTTAAAGGGGATCAAAGGGGTAAATTTTTCACACAAAGAATAGTGGGTATCTGGAATGAGCTGCCTGAGGAGGTGGTGGAGGCAGGAACAGTAGCGACATTTAAGAGGCATCTGGACAGGTTCTTGAATGAGCAAGGCATAGAGGGATATAGAATTAATGCAGGCAGGTGGGATTAGTATAGATCGGCATTATGGTCGGCATGGACGCGGTGGGCCGAAGGGCCTGTTTCTATGCTATACAACTCTATGACGCTATGTACAGCCTCTGTACGAGAGGCCTAGAATAGATGTACACCCTTCGTACGAGAGGCGAGGATAGATATACCGTCTCTGTATGAGAGGCTAGGATAGATGTACAGCCTCGATAGGGGAAGCCTAAGATACATCCCCAGCTTCAGTAGAGGAGGAATCAAGAAAAGAAAATACAATAAGAAAAATAATTGTCTTTGTTTAATAGTTAAGTAGCATCATGAAATTGCTTTTAAGAATGGTCTCAATAAGATGCACCTTTTGTCTTAGAATACCAAGAAAATTGGTTTTATTTTGGAACTAAATGGCAGTTGTATTTGGAAGAAAGAGGAATTGCACAGGAAGGGCAGAACACACCAATATTTCCAATCAACTACGATGCAGCGAAAAGAGATCAGGTCAGTGCATTCAGTTCATATTTCTGAATTTAAACTTTCAATTTTGAAACCCTGCATGGCTAATTTCAATTGTTTGGGTGCCAACAGGGGGCAGGTCTACCCACCAGCAGGGCATCATGCCAAAATGTGGGCTTGCTTCCCACCATTCCAGATATATAAGAGTGTGCCTGAGATTGCACCCTCTGACTGGCTGTGTACTGGGTGCTGAGACTACTGGAGATGCCCACTGCAGTAGGTTGACCCCGCATTGTAGGGACCAGGGATAGAGTATTACTTCAATGTCACAGTGTCAAAAGGTAGTTCAAGAGAGCTTAAACCTCAAAAAGCTTAAAGTGGAAAGGCATTTGTATGAGGCGAGGCAATGATACCCTTCTCTCATTATACATCTGTATATGTAGGAACCTCACCAGTGTGACACCAGGAAGGCCAAGGTTGGTTGCTTTGATCTCTGTGCTCTAGAATGGCCAGGGTTGGTTTCATTTGGTGTCTCTGTTCTGGATTCATTGGAGTTAGCTGGTTTGTGACTGTTTTCTGGCCTATTGGAGTTAGTTGGTTTGGTGACTGTTTTCTGGCCTATTGGAGTTAGTTGGTTTGGTGACTGTTTTATGGCCTATTGGGGTTAGTTCGTTTGGTGACTGTTTTCTGGCCTATTGGAGTTAGTTCGTTTGGTGACTGTTTTCTGGCCTATTGGAGTTAGTTGGTTTGGTGACTGTTTTCTGGCCTATTGGAGTTAGTTGGTTTGGGGACTGTTTTCTGGCCTATTGGAGTTAGTTGGTTTGGTGACTGTTTTCTGGCCTATTGGAGTTAGCTGGTTTGTGACTGTTTTCTGGCCTATTGGGGTTAGTTCGTTTGGTGACTGTTTTCTGGCCTATTGGAGTTAGTTGGTTTGGTGACTGTTTTCTGGCCTATTGGAGTTAGTTGGTTTGGGGACTGTTTTCTGGCCTATTGGAGTTAGTTGGTTTGGTGACTGTTTTCTGGCCTATTGGAGTTAGTTGGTTTGGTGACTGTTTTCTGGCCTATTGGAGTTAGTTGGTTTGGGGACTGTTTTCTGGCCTATTGGAGTTAGTTGGTTTGGGGACTGTTTTCTGGTCTATTGGAGTTAGTCGGTTTGGTGTCTGTTTTCTGGCAAGAAAGAACAAAGAACAAAGAACAGTACAGCACAGGAACAGGTCATTCAGCCCTCCAAGCCTGCGCCGATCTTGATGCCCGTCTAAACTAAAACCTTCTGCACTTCCGGGTCCATATCCCTCTTTTCCCATCCTATTCATGTATTTGTCAAGATGCCTCTTAAACGTCACTGTCGTACCTGCTTCCACCACCTCCCCCAGCAGCAAGTTCCAGGCACTCACCACCCTCTGTGTAAAAACTTGCCTCGCACATCCCTTCTAAACTTTGCCCCTCACACCTTAAACCTATGTCCCCTTGTAACTGACTCTTCCACCCTGGGAAAAATCTTCTGACTATCCACTCTGTTCATGCCACTCATAACATTGTAAACCTCTATCATGTCGCCCCTCCACCTCCGTCGTTCCAGTGAAAACAACCCGAGTTTATCCAACCTCTCCTCATAGCTAATACCCTCCAGACCAGGAAACATCCTGGTAAACTGGAGGCTGTGTTGGATTTGGTGCTTGGCAACGAACCAGGCCAGGAGGCAGATCTCTCGGTGGGAGAGTATTTCGGTGATAGTGATCATAACTCCCTGACCTGTACTATAGTCATGGAGAGGGACAGGAGCAGACGGGATGGGAAAATATTTAATTGGGGGAGGGGGAATTACAATGCTATTAGGCAGGAACTGGAGAGCATAAAGTGGGAACAGATATTCTCAGGGAAATGCACGACAGAAATGTGGAGGTTGTTTAGGGAGCACTTGCTGCGACTGCTGGATAGGTTTATCCCGATGAGGCAAGGAAGGGATGGTAAGGTGAAGGAACCTTGGATGACATTAGATGTGGAACATCTAATCAAGAGGAAGAAGGAAGCTTACTTAAGGTTGAGGAAGCAAGGATCAGACAGGGCTCTAGAGGGTTACAAGGTAGCCAGGAAGGAACTGAAGAATGGACTTAGGAGAGCTAGAAGTGGACATAAAAAAGTCTTGGCGGGTAGGATTAAGGAAAATCCCAAGGCATTCTACAATTATGTGAGGAACAAGAGGATGGCCAGAGTGAGGATAGGGCCGATCAGGGATAGTGGAGGGAACTTGTTCCTGGAGTCGGAGGAGGTAGGGGAGGTCCTAAATGAATACTTTGCTTCATTATTCACCAGTGAGAGGGACCTGGTCGTTTGTGAGGACAGCGTGAAACAGGCTGATATGCTGGAACAGGTTGATGTTAAGAGGGAGGATGTGCTGGAAATTTTGAAAGACATGAGGACAGATAAGTCCCTGGGGCCAGATGGGATATACCCAAGGTTATTACGGGAAGCGAGGGAAGAGATTGCCGCACCTTTGGCGATGATCTTTGCGTCCTCACTGTCCACTGGATTAGTACCAGATGATTGGAGGGTGGCAAATGTTATTCCCTTGTTCAAGAAAGGGAATAGGGATAACCCTGGGAATTATAGACCAGTCAGTCTTACGTCGGTGGTGGGCAAATTATTGGAGAGGATTCTGAGAGACAGGATTTATAATTATTTGGAAAAGCATAGTTTGATTAGAGACAGTCAGCATGGCTTTGTGAGGGGCAGGTCATGCCTCACAAGCCTTATTGAATTCTTTGAAGATGTGACAAAACACGTTGATGAAGGAAGAGCAGTGGATGTGGTGTATATGGATTTTAGCAAGGCATTTGATAAGGTTCCCCATGGTAGGCTCATTCAGAAAGTAGGAGGCATGGGATACAGGGAAAGTTGTCTGTCTGGATACAGAATTGGCTGTCCCATAGAAGACAGAGGGTGGTAGTAGATGGAAAGTATTCAGCCTGGAGCTCGGTGACCAGTGGTGTTCCGCAGGGATCTGTTCTGGGACCTCTGCTCTTTGATTTTTATAAATGACTTGGATGAGGAAGTGGAAGGCTGGGTTAGCAAGTTTGCCGATGACACGAAGGTTGCTGGAGTTGTGGATAGTGTGGAAGGCTGTTGTAGGTTGCAACGGGACATTGACAGGATGCAGAGCTGGGCTGAGAAGTGGCAGATGGAGTTCAACCTGGAAAAGTGTGAAGTGATTCATTTTGGAAGGTCGAATTTGAATGCAGAATACAGGCTTAAAGACAGGATTCTTGGTAATGTGGAGGAACAGAGGGATCTTGGGGTCCATGTCCATAGATCGCTCAAAGTTACCACCCAAGTTGATAGGGTTTTTAAGAAAGCATATGGTGTGTTGGCTTTCATTAACAGGGGAATTGAGTTTAAGAGCCTCGAGGTTATGCTGCAGCTCTATAAGGCCCTGGTTAGACCACACTTGGAATATTGTGTTCAGTTCTGGTCGCCTCATTATAGGAAGGATGTGGAAGCTTTAGAGAAGGTGCAGAGGAGATTTACCAGGATGCTGCCTGGACTGGAGGGCATGTCTTATGAAGAAAGGTTGAGGGAGCTAGGGCTTTTCCCATTGGAGCGAAGAAGGATGAGAGGTGACTTGATAGAGGGGTACAAGATGATGAGAGGCATAGATAGAGTGGATAGCCAGAGACTTTTTCCCAGGGTGGAAAGGGCTATCACCAGGGGGCATAATTTTAAGGTGATTGGAGGAAGGTTTCGGGGAGATATCAGAGGTAGGTTCTTTACACAGAGAGTGGTGGGTGCGTGGAATGCACTGCCAGCGGTGGTAGTAGAAGCAGATACATTAGGGACATTTAAGCGACTCTTGGATAGGTACATGGATGATAGTAGAATGAAGGGTATGTAGGTAGTTTGATCTTAGAGTAGGTTAAAGGTTCGGCACAACATCATGGGCTAAAGGGCCTGTACTGTGCTGTACTGTTCTATGTTCTTTGTAAACCTCTTCTGTACCCTCTCCAAAGCCTCCATATCCTTCTGGTAGTGTGGCGACCAGAATTGTACGCAATATTCCAAGTGTGGCCTAACTAAGGTTCTGTACAGCTGCAGCATGACTTGCCAATTTTTATACTCTATGCCCCGACCGATGAAGGCAAGTATGCCGTATGCCTTCTTGACTACCTTATCCACCTGCGTTGCCACTTTCAGTGATCTGTGGACCTGTACGCCCAGATCTCTCTGCCTGTCAATACTCCTACGGGTTCTGCCATTTTCTGTATACTTCCCACCTGTATTAAACCTTCCAAAATGCATTACCTCACATTTGTCCGGATTAAAGTCCATCTACCATTTCTCCGCCCAAGTCTCCAACCGATCTGTATCCTGCTGTATCCTCTGACAATCCTCATATTTGGGTTAGTTGGTTTGGTGTCTGTTTTCTGGCCTATTGGAGTTAGTTCGTTTGGTGACAGTTTTCTGGCCTATTGGGGTTAGTTGGTTTGGTGTCTGTTTTCTGGCCTACTGGGGTTTGTTGGTTTGGTGACTGTTTTCTGGCCTATTGGAGTTAGTTGGTTTGGTGTCTTTTTTCTGCCTATTGGAGTTAGTTGGTTTGGTCACTGTTTTCTGGCCTATTGGGATTAGTTGGTTTGGTGTCTTTTTTCTGGCCTATAGGGGTTAGTTGGTTTGGTGACTGTTTTCTGGCCTATTGGGGTTAGTTGGTTTGGTGTCTGTTTTCTGGCCTATTGGGGTTAGTTGGTTTGGTGACTTTTTTCTGGCCGATTGGGGTTAGTTGGTTTGGTGACTTTTCTAGCCGATTGGGGTTAGTTGGTTTGGTGACTGTTTTCTGCCTATTGGGGTTAGTTGGTTTGATGTCTGTTTTCTGGCCTATTGGAGTTAGTTGGTTTGGTGTCTTTTTTCTGGCCTATTGGGGTTAGTTGGTTTGGTGACTGTTTTCTGCCTATTGGGGTTAGTTGGTTTGGTGACTGTTTTCTGGCCTATTGGGGTTAGTTGGTTTGGTGTCTTTTTTCTGGGCTATTGGGGTTAGTTGGTTTGGTGACTGTTTTCTGCCTATTGGGGTTAGTTGGTTTGGTGACTGTTTTCTGCCTATTGGGGTTAGTTGGTTTGGTGTCATTTTTCTGGCCAATTGGGGTTAGTTGGTTTGGTCACTGTTTTCTGGCCTATTGGGATTATTTGGTTTGGTGTCTTTTTTCTGGCCTATTGGTGTTAGTTGGTTTGGTGACTGTTTTCTGCCTATGGGGGTTAGTTGGTTTGGTGTCTTTTTTCTGGCCTATTGGGGTTAGTTAGTTTGGTGTCTGTTTTCTGGCCTATTGGAGTTCGTTGGTTTGGTGACTGTTTTCTGGCCTATTGGGGTTAGTTGGTTTGGTGACTGTTTTCTGGCCTATGGAGTTAGTTGGTTTGGTGTCTTTTTCTGGCCTATTGGGGTTAGTTGGTTTGGTGTCTTTTTTCTGGCCTATTGGGGTTAGTTGGTTGGTTTAGTGACTGTTTTCTAGCCTATTGGGGTTAGTTGGTTTGGTGACTGTTTTCTGGTCTATTGGAGTTAGTTGGTTTGGTGACTGTTTTCTGGTCTATTGGGTTTGGTTGGTTTGGTGACTGTTTTCTGGCCTATTGGAGTTAGTTGGTTTGGTGACTGTTTTCTGGTCTATTGGGGTTAATTGGTTTGGTGACTGTTTTCTGGTCTATTGGGGTTAATTGGTTTGGTGACTGTTTTCTGGCCTATTGGGGTTAGTTGGTTTGGTGACTTTTTTCTGGCCGATTGGGGTTAGTTGGTTTGGTGACTGTTTTCTGCCTATTGGGGTTAGTTGGTTTGGTGACTTTTTTCTGGCCGATTGGGGTTAGTTGGTTTGGTGACTGTTTTCTGCCTATTGGGGTTAGTTGGTTTGGTGACTTTTTTCTGGCCGATTGGGGTTAGTTGGTTTGGTGACTGTTTTCTGCCTATTGGGGTTAGTTGGTTTGATGTCTGTTTTCTGGCCTATTGGAGTTAGTTGGTTTGGTGTCTGTTTTCTGGCCTATTGGGGTTAGTTGGTTTGGTGACTTTTTTCTGGCCGATTGGGGTTAGTTGGTTTGGTGACTGTTTTCTGCCTATTGGGGTTAGTTGGTTTGGTGACTTTTTTCTGGCCGATTGGGGTTAGTTGGTTTGGTGACTGTTTTCTGCCTATTGGGGTTAGTTGGTTTGGTGACTTTTTTCTGGCCGATTGGGGTTAGTTGGTTTGGTGACTGTTTTCTGCCTATTGGGGTTAGTTGGTTTGATGTCTGTTTTCTGGCCTATTGGAGTTAGTTGGTTTGGTGTCTGTTTTCTGGCCTATTGGGGTTAGTTGGTTTGGTGACTTTTTTCTGGCCGATTGGGGTTAGTTGGTTTGGTGACTGTTTTCTGCCTATTGGGGTTAGTTGGTTTGATGTCTGTTTTCTGGCCTATTGGAGTTAGTTGGTTTGGTGTCTTTTTTCTGGCCTATTGGGGTTAGTTGGTTTGGTGACTGTTTTCTGCCTATTGGGGTTAGTTGGTTTGATGTCTGTTTTCTGGCCTATTGGAGTTAGTTGGTTTGGTGTCTTTTTTCTGGCCTATTGGGGTTAGTTGGTTTGGTGACTGTTTTCTGCCTATTGGGGTTAGTTGGTTTGGTGACTGTTTTCTGGCCTATTGGGGTTAGTTGGTTTGGTGTCTTTTTTCTGGGCTATTGGGGTTAGTTGGTTTGGTGACTGTTTTCTGCTTATTGGGGTTAGTTGGTTTGGTGTCATTTTTCTGGCCAATTGGGGTTAGTTGGTTTGGTCACTGTTTTCTGGCCTATTGGGATTATTTGGTTTGGTGTTTTTTTTCTGGCCTATTGGTGTTAGTTGGTTTGGTGACTGTTTTCTGCCTATGGGGGTTAGTTGGTTTGGTGTCTTTTTTCTGGCCTTTTGGGGTTAGTTAGTTTGGTGACTGTTTTCTGGCCTATTGGAGTTCGTTGGTTTGGTGACTGTTTTCTGGCCTATTGGGGTTAGTTGGTTTGGTGACTGTTTTCTGGCCTATGGAGTTAGTTGGTTTGGTGTCTTTTTCTGGCCTATTGGGGTTAGTTGGTTTGGTGTCTTTTTTCTGGCCTATTGGGGTTAGTTGGTTGGTTTAGTGACTGTTTTCTAGCCTATTGGGGTTAGTTGGTTTGGTGACTGTTTTCTGGTCTATTGGAGTTATTTGGTTTGGTGACTGTTTTCTGGTCTATTGGGTTTGGTTGGTTTGGTGACTGTTTTCTGGCCTATTGGAGTTAGTTGGTTTGGTGACTGTTTTCTGGTCTATTGGGGTTAATTGGTTTGGTGACTGTTTTCTGGTCTATTGGGGTTAATTGGTTTGGTGACTGTTTTCTGGTCTATTGGGGTTAATTGGTTTGGTGACTGTTTTCTGGCCTATTGGAGTTAGTTGGTTTGGTGTCTGTTTTCTGGCCTATTGGAGTTAGTTGCTTTGGTGCCTTTTTTCTGGACAGTCAGGAGAGTTTGGATTGATATCTATTCTCTGATTAGTGGGGGTCAGTTGGGTTGGAGTTTGAGCACCGGGACAGCCATGGATAGTTG
Organism: Heterodontus francisci; assembly: GCF_036365525.1. Taxonomy (NCBI): domain Eukaryota; kingdom Metazoa; phylum Chordata; class Chondrichthyes; order Heterodontiformes; family Heterodontidae; genus Heterodontus; species Heterodontus francisci. Next base: position 13,973,691 of record NC_090380.1, on the reverse strand, counting down.
ATATGGTACCTGTGCTCTGGGAATGTCGGTGATGATTCTTTGGATATCTGGGTTCTGAGCTGATAAGGTTTTATTTATTTGGAATCTGGTGTGTGTGGGGTGGTCGAATTTCTATCTGTGCTCCATAAGAACATAAGGAACAGATGGTGGAGGTTGCGGGTTAGGAAAATGCTGTCAAAGGAGCCTTCGTGTGTTGCTGCAGTGCATCTTGTAGATGGTACTCACTGCTATCACTGTGCGTCGGTGGTGGGGGGAGTGAATGTTCATGGATGTGGTGCCAATCAAGCAGGCAGCTTTGTCTTGGATGGTGTTGAGCTTCCTGAGTGTTGTTGGAACTGCACCCATCCAGGCAACTGGAGAGTATTCCATCACACTCCTGGCTTGTGCCTTGTAGATGGTGGACAGGCATTGGGGAGTCAGGAGATGAGTTACTCACTGTAGAATTCCCAGCCTCTGACCTGCTCTTGTAGCCACGGTATTTATATGGCTACTCCAGTTCAGTTTCTGGTCAATGGTAATGCCCAGGATGTTGATAGTGGGGGATTCAATGATGGTAATGCCATTGAATGTCAATGGGAGATAGTTAGATTCTCTCTTGTTTGAGATGGACATTGCCTGGCATTTGTGTGGCGTGAGTGTTACTTGTTACTTATCAGCCCAAGCCTGAATGTTGTCCAGGTCTTGCTGCATTTCTACACGGACTGCTTCAGTATTTGAGGAGATGCAATCATCCCCACTTCTGACCTTATGATGGAGGGAAGGTCATTGATGAAGCAGCTGAAGATGGTTTGGCCTAGGACACTACCCTGAGGAACTCCTGCAGTGATGACCTGGAGCTGAGATGATTGACCTCCAACAACCACAACCATCTTCCTTTGCGCTAGGTATGATTCCAACCAGTAGGGAGTTTTCCCCCGATTCCCATTGACCTCAATTTTGCTGGGGCTCCTTGACGCCATACTTGGTCAAATACTGCCTTGATGTCAAGGGCAGTCACTCACAGCTCAGCTTGGGAATTCAGCTCTTTTGTTCATTTTTGGGCCAAAGCTGTAATGAGGTCAAGAGCAGAACAGTCCTAAGGAACCCAAACTGAACATCGAGGAGCAGATGGGCAGATTGGATTTGTCCTGCTTTTTGTGGGCAGGACATACCTGGCCAGTGTTGTAGCTGTGCTGGAACTGCTTGGCTAGGGGCACAGCTAGTTCTGGAGCACAAGTCTTCAGTACTATAGCCAGGATGTTATCAGGGCCTATAGCTTTTACAGTATCCAGCGAATTGAACTGTCTGAAGACTGGCATCTGTGATGCTGGGGGCTTCAGGAGGAGGCTGAGATGGATCATCCACTCAATACTTCTGGCTGAAGATGGGTGCAAATGCTTCAGCCTTGTCTTTTGCACTGATGTGCTGGGCTCCACCATCATTGAGGATGGGAATATTTGTGGAGCCACATCCTCCTGTTAGTTGTTTAATTGTCCACCACCATTCACGGCTGGATGTGGCAGGACTGCAAAGCTTAGATCTGATCCGTTGGTTATGGGATTACTTAGCTCTGTCTATTGCATGCAGCTTATGCTGTTTGGCACGCAAGTAGTCCTGGGTTGTAGTTTCACGAGGTTGACACCTCATTTTGAGGTATGCCTGGTGCAGCTCCTGGCATGCCCTCCTGCACTCTTCATTGAACCAGGGTTGGTGCCCTGGCTTGATGGTAATGGTAGAGTGGGGGAATATGCCGGGCCATGAGGTTACAGATTGTGGTTAAATACAATTCTGCTGCTGCTGATGGCCCACAGCGCCTCATGGATGCCCAGTTTTGAGCTGCTACATTTGTTCTGAATCTATCCCATTTAGCACAGTGGTAGTGCCACACAACACAATGGAGATCCACAATGAAGATGGGACCTCATCTCCACGAGGACTGTGTTATGGTCACTCCTACCAATACTGTCATGGACAGATGCATCTGCGACAGGCAGATTGGTAAGGACGAGGTCAAGTAGGTGTTTCCCTCCTGTTGGTTCCCTCACCACCTGCCGCAGACCCAGTCTAGCAGCTATGTCCTTTAGGACTCAGCCAGCTCAGTCAGCAGTGTTGCTACCGAGCCTCTCTTGGTGATGGACATTGAAGTCCCCCACCCAGAGTACATTCTGTGCCCTTGCTACACTCAGTGCTTCTTCCAATTGGTGTTCAACATGGAGGAGTACTGACTCATCAGCCGATGAGGGTTGGGGCAGGGTGGGTGGTGCAGTACGTGGTGAACAGCAGCAGGTTTCCCTGCCAATGTTTGAGGACATTCCCAGGGCAACTCCCTCCCGATGTATACCACTGTCTGGTGGGTCTGTCCTGCCGGTGGGACAGGACATACCCAGGGATGGTGATGGAGGTGTCAGGGACATTGTCTGTAAGGTATGATTCTGTGAGTATGACTATGTCAGGCTGTTGTCTGACTAGTCTGTGGGACAGCTCTCCCAATTGTGGCACAAGCCCCCAGAAGTTAGTGAGGAGGACTTTGCAGGGTCAACTGGGTAGGATGCGCCTTTGTCATTTCCAAAGCCGACATTCATGCTGGGTGGTCCGTTCGAGTTTATTCTTATTGCAGTTTTTCAAAGTAGTTTGATACAACTGAGTGGTTTGCTAGGCCATTTGAGAGGACAGTTAAGACCCACAATTGCTGTGGGTCTGGAGTCACATGTGCTGCAGCGGTTCAAGATGCCAGACCATGTAAGGACAGCAGATTTCCTTCCCTAAAGGGCATTAGTGAACCAGATGGGTTTTTACAGCAAGCTTCATGACTATTATTACCGATATAAGCTTTTTATTCTACATATATTTAATTCACGGAGTTTAAGTTCCTCAGCTCTGGTGATGGGATTTGAACTCATGCCTCTGGATCACTAGTCCAGTCACATAATTATGTTATGATCATCTCCAAAATACATTTCATGAACTCAGCCTCCAAGCTACTTTTGCTGATTTGGTTTGCCTTGACTATATGAATATTAAAGTCCCCCACCATATTACAATACGCTTGTTACGTACTCCTCTAATTTCCTGATTTATACTCTATTCAACACTATGATTAATGTTAGGCGGCCTTTTTTTTGTTCATTCAAGGGATGTGGGCGTTGCTGGCTAGACCAGCATTTATTGCAATCCCTAATTTCCCTGAGAAGGTGGTGGTGAGCTGCCTTCTTGAACCGCTGCAGTCCATTTGGGGTAGGTACACCCACAGTGCTGTTAGGAAGGGAGTTCCAGGATTTTGACCCAGTGACAGTGAAGGAACAGCGATATAGTTCCAAGTCAGGATGGTGTGTGACTTGGGGGGGAACTTGCAGATGGTGGTGTTCCCATGCATTTGCTGCCCTTGCCCTTCTAATTGGTAGAGGTCGTGGGTTTGGAAGGTGCTGTTTAAGGAGCCTTGGTGCGTTGTAGATAGTACACACTGCTGCCACTGTGCGTCAGTGGTGGAGGGAGTGAATGTTTGTGGAGTGGTGCCAATCAAGTGAGCTGCTTTGTCCTGGATGGTGTCGAGCTTCTTGAGTATTGTTGGAGCTGCACCCATCCAGGCAAGTGGAAAGTATTCCATTGCACTCCTAACTTGTGCCTTGTAGATGGTGGACAAACTTTGGGGGGTCAGGAGGTGAGTTACTCGCCGCAGGATTCCTATCCTCTGACCTGCTCTTGTAGTCACAGTATTTATATGGCTGCTTCAGTCCCCCACCCAGAGTACATTCTGCACCTTGCCACCCTCAGTGCTTCCTCCAACTGGTATTCAACATGGAGGAGTACTGATTCATCAGCTGAGGGAGGGCGGTAGGTGGTAATCAGCAGGAGGATTCCTTTCCCATGTTTGACCTGATGCCATGAGACTTCATGGGCTCCGGAGCTGATGTGTACTCCAAGAGCAACTCCCTCCCGAATGTATACCACTGTGCCGCCACCTCTGCTGGGTCTGTCCTGCCGGTGGGACAGGAGATAGCCGGGGATGTTGATGGTGGTATCTGGGACATTGTCTGTAAGGTATGATTCCGTGAGTATGACTATGTCAGGCTGTTGCTTGACTAGACTCTGGGACAGCTCTCCCAACTTTGGCACAAGCCCCCAGATGTTCATAAGGAGGACTTTGCAGGGTCAACAGGGCTGGGTTTGCTGTTGTCGTTTCCGGTACCTAAGTCGATGCCAGCTAGTCCATTTGGTTTCATTCAACTGTAAACTAATCTCACCAGTCTTTTCTGCCCTTTATTATGTCATAACTCCACCCATAGTGATTCTACATCCTCATTTTCTGGGCTAACATCCTTTCACCCTACAGTTTTTCTCTCATCCTTCATTATCAGGGCTACCCCACTTCCATTTCCATTTTGTCTGTCTTTTCTAAAAGTCAAATACCTGGGAATATTTATTTCCCAAACTTGGTCATCTTGCAACCATGTCTCTGTAATGGCCACTAGATCAAACCCATTCATCTCTATTAATGAAATTACTTCATCTATCCTGCTATGAATGCTTCATGTATTCAGATCTAATGCCTTTAATTTTAACTTATTATTTTTCTCAGATGTGGCCTTAGTCAGTATTGCCCCCATTACCGTTATTGAACTCTCTGCTCTATCTTGAGACAATCTACTCGATTTTATCCAAATTGCTACTCTGCTCTGTGGTCTTGACTTTTCTCTTTAGACTTATAAATGTATCCTTCCTTCTCTAACCCTTATTAGTTTAAAGCTCTGTCTATTGCCCTAGTTATGTGATTCACCAGGACACTGGTCCCAGCCAACTCCGTTCCAACCGAACAACTACGTCTTTCTCCAGTACTGGTGCCACTGCCTCCCAAACTGCTCTTTCAGCCACACATTTAAGCCTCTGATCTATTTAACCCTATGTCAATTTGCATGGGGTCAGGTACTAATCCAGAGATTATTATTATTTATTTAGAGATACAGCACTGAAACAGGCCTTTCGGCCCACCAAGTCCGTGCTGACCAACAACCACCCATTTATACTAATCCTACATTAATCCCATATTCCCTACCACATCCCCGCCATTCTCTTACCACCTCCCTACACTAGGGGCAATTTACAATGGCCAACTTACCTTTCAACCTGCAAGTCTTTGGCTGTGCGAGGAAACAGGAGTACCTGATCGAAACCCACACGGTCACAGGGAGAACTTGCAAACTCTGCACAGGTAGTACCCAGAACTGAACTCAGGTTGCTGGAGCTGCGATGCTAACCACTGCACCACCCTCATTATCGTTGAGGTTCTGCTTTTTAATGTGTACACTAGGACGAAAAACATTGCAGCTGCTCCAACTATAATCTTCCAAAGTCCTCGCGATTCGGGAGACCATTACTTCAGATTGGAAAATTGTGCACGTCACTCTGCTATTTAAGGTGACAAAGGGAAGCCAGGGAATTATAGATCAGTTATATGTTGACAGGAAATTACTAGAGTCTATTATTAAGGATAGGCTGACTAAATACCTTGAAAATCTTTACCCAATCAGAGAGGTCATGCCTGATGAATCTGATTGAATCGTTTGAGGTGGTGGCTAAAGTAGTGAACAGGGGAATGTCTAAATGTTGTTTACATAGACTTCCGGAAGGCATTTGATAAAAGTCCTTCATCAGAGACTGTTAACTGAAGTTAAATCCATGGAATTGACGGCAAATTATTGACCTGATTAGAAAACTAGCTGAGTGGAAGGGGACAGAGAGTAGGGATAATGTGCAGTCTAATGGGAAGAATGTGACTATGGTGTCCCACAAGGATCATGTTGGGGCCTCAAACTATACACCTTATTGTGCCGATGGCACAAAATAGCTGGCACTGTAAGCAGTGTAAGTGGAAGCATAAAGAGATATTAATAGATTGAGTAAGTGGGCAAAACTGGCAAATGGATAAATAGATTTCAATGTAGGCAATTGTGAGGTCATTCACTTTGAAGCTAAAAGAAAGAACATTTTAAATGGGGAAAAGCTAGAAACAGTGGAGGTCCAAAGAGATGTGGGGCCCAGGTACACAGATCATTAAAATGTCATGAACAAGTACAGAAAATCATCAAAAGACAAGGGAAATACTGGCTTTTATGTAGAGAGGACTTGACTACAAGGGGATAGAAGTCATGCTTCATCTATATCAGAGTTGTCCAACCTTTTCATGTGATGGACCACATTATAATTTTTGTCTTACATTGGGAGCCAGTGAGACGATTTTGGAAAGATAAAGGCATTAAGATTTATTTTACCATAAATCAAAACAGCAACAAATGTACATTTTTGTGAAGAAGCTTCAAATGAGAAGACTAATTTATTGATTTACTTTCTGGTCACTATGTTGGACACTGATTTAGTGAGAAACCTGGCATTTATTTGCTTGCACACGTAGTCAACTTCTTGTAGCGATGCGGAGTATTCGGAAAGAAGTCATTCTGTCAGGAGTGAGCATGAGCACTCTCTCTCCCTCTCTTCCCCGCCCCCTCTCTCACTCTGTCCCCCTTTCTCTCTCTCTGTCCCCCTCCCTCTCACTGTCCCCCTTTATCTCTCTGCCCCCTCTCTCTCTGTTCCCTTTCTTTATCTCTCTCTCTCTCTGTCCTGCCTCTATCTCTCTGACTGTCCCCCTTTCTCTCTCTCTGTTCCTCCTTCTCTCTCTATTCCCCCTTTCTATATATCCCCCTTGCTCTCTGTCCTCCTTTCTCCCTCTGTTCCCCTTTCTTTCTTTCTCTTTTCCCCTTTTTCTCTCATGTTCTCTGTTCCCCCACACCACTTCTCCCCCCGCCCCCCCCCCCCATCTCTCTCTCTGTCTGTCTTAGAGAATGGGAATACTCAGCAGTTGAGTTCTTTTTTAAATCACAAGTCAGTTTCACAGCTGACAGTTGCTTACAGCAGCAACAGCTATTACCCAACTTCAGACGGATCTCGGGTTTTCCAGTGGGCTTTTAAAAACTCCCAAAATTGGGAAACGGCTGTTGCTGCTGTCAGCTGTGAAACTGACTTCTGATTTTTGTTTTAAAAGCCGGTCTGCTGGGCGGCACAGTGGCACAGTGGTTAGCACTGTAGCCTCACAGCTCCAGGGACCCGGGTTCAATTCTGGGTACTGCCTGTGCAGAGTTTGCAAGTTCTACCTGTGACCGCGTGGGTTTTCGCCGGGTGCTCCGGTTTCCCCCCACCGCCAAAGACTTGCAGGTGATAGGTAAATTGGCTGTTGTAAATTGCCCCTAGTGTAGGTAGGTAGTAGGGAATATGGGATTACTGTAGGGTTAGTATAAATGGGTGGTTGTTGGTTGGCACAGACTCGGTGGGCCGAAGGGCCTGTTTCAGTGCTGTATTTCTAAATAAAAATAAAATAAATAAATAAGAAGCCAGTGGGAAATTTCTCATCTCCATTCACGAACCCCTGGTGAGGATGAGGAATGGCCCAGGGTACAGTTTACACCCGCAAGCAGGATGGAAGCCTTTGGCGGGCCAGATCCTGGCCCATGGGCCATATGTTGGACAACTCTGATCTATATCGAGGCTTGGTCAGACCACAGATGGAATATTGTGAGCAGTTCTGTGCACCACACCTTAGGAAGGATATTAGCTTTGGAGGAAATGCAGCATAAATTTACCAGAATGATATCTGGACTCTAAGGATTAACTTATGGGGAGAAATGAAACAAACTAGGGTCAAATTCCTTGGAATTTAGATTAAGGGATTGATTGAAGTTCTCAAGATATTAAGGGGGGTAGATTGGGAGGAACTATTTCTGCTGTTTGGGGTGTCTAGGACTGTGGAGCAAAGTCTAAACATTAGAGTCAGACCTTTCAGGAGTGAAGTCAGGAAACGCTTTTACACACAGCCAGTGGTAGAAGTTTGGAACTCTACTCCACAAACGGCAATTGATGCTGGATCAATTGTAAATTTTAAATCTGAGATTGATAGTTTTGTTATCCAAAGGTATTATGGGATATGGGGAAAAGATATATGGAGTTAGATCACAGATCAACCATGATCTCATTGAATGGTGGAACAGGCTCGAAGGGGCGAAATGGCCTCCTCTCCTTCTTATGTTCTTAGCTCCTCAAACTCCCTCAGCAGGGCCTCATTCCCACTGTTGTTGGTTCCTATGTGGACCATGACAACTGGGTCCTTCCCCTTCTGTTCCAAGATCCTCTCCAGCTGTGAGATGTCTTCAAACCAGGCACCGCAGTCTTCGGCACTCCCAGTCGTGGCTGCACAAAACATTATCTGTTCTCCTGACTATACTGTCCCCTCATCACTACTACATTCCTTTTCACACTCCCCACTGGAATGGTCTCCTGCACCCTGGTGCTACGGTCAGCTTGCCCATCCGCCCTGCAGTCCTTGTTCTCATCCACACAGCTGGCAAGCACCTCATTCTTGTTAGTCAATGGCAAAGGCTGAAGCTCTTCCACCACTCTCGGTCCCTCACTGACTTTCAGTTACACCTTCTAGTCCCTGATCACTAACCAATAACCCAAAATGATTACACCCCTTTTTCTAATTGGTGTGAGACCAATTGTTGGAGAGCATTCATTGGATAAAGTAGCCATCAATCATTTATGAGTATCATTGTCAAACATGCACACCAAGGATAGACAAACTGCAATGAGAAGCAAGCACATCCATCTCACTGGTAGCTGTAAGTAAAACCCTGTTTTCTTAAATGCATTATGAAAACACTTCACATGCAGCACTTTCATATTATGAGTATAATAGTATTTAGATGGAGGGGAGCGTGATTACTAATCCATTTGAAAAGAGGTTCTCCAACCAAAAAGTTTGAGGACCAAGAAGGTGTAAATGGGAATGGCAGAATCATTACAAAAAGCTGCTGTCTGAAATATGAAAGCAGTGATTACTGTGTGAGATGGTTGAACTCAATGTTGAGTCTGGAAGGCTGTAAAGTGTTCTGCAAAGTAGTCACCCAATCTGCGTTTGGTCTCGACAGTGTGCAGGAGACTGCATTATGGGCAGTGAGTACAGTATATTAAATTGGAAGTATATGTAAGTCGCTGTTTCACCTGGAAGCAGTGTTTGGAGCCTTGAGCAGTGAGGAAAGAGGAGGTAAAGGGCAGGTATTGCATTTTCTATGCTTGCATGGGTAAGTGCTGTGGGGAGGAGATGAGGTATTGGGGGGTGACTGTGCAGTGGCAATGACGTCACGGACAGAATGGTCCCTTTGGAATGCTGGAATGGGAAAGGAGGAGGAAGATGTGTTTGATGGTGACATCATGGTGGTGGTGACAGAAAAGACTATCCCTGAGCACAGCTTCCAAACCGATGAACCCTGAAACTCTGAGCACAGATAACTACCCAACAAACACTCTACATTCCCAGAGTAGAGATAGCAATCCAGCCAATCCTAACCATCCCAGAACACAGATACCAAACTGACCATCTCTGACCATCACAGAGCACAGATAACAAACCAACTAAGCCCAACATTTCCCGAGCATAGACATAAAACCAAGTATCCTGACAGTCCCAAAGCAAGGACTCTAAACCAACCAGCCCTGACCATAGTGGGGCACAGATACCCAACTGACGACTCTGGACTATAATAGATCAGAGATACAAAATCAGCAACCCCCACTCTCCTGGTGGGTAGATACCAAACCAATGAAGTGTGACCATCACATGGCATATACCAAACCAAACAACCCTGATCCTCCCAGAGTGCAGACATCAAACCAATCAATAGCAAACATCCCAGAACACAGACATCCAATGAATCAGCCATGACCATCCCAGAGAAGACACCAAACCAGCCAATGGTGGCCACAAATGATCCCAGGCAACCACATCTACAGTAAGTACCGACAACTTGAGGAGCTTCAGCTCAGACTCAGTGAGATGGAGTGTGAGGTGCAGATATTGCGGGCATCAGGGAGGGCGATTTTGCGGAAAGGGATGGTTAGAATCGTACATTAAAAACCAGGCTTCGATTTTAACCAATGGAAACAGTTCTGGAGTGCATCTATCTAATTCATTTTTATTTATTGTTATGTACAAGCTCATATATATATATACACACACATGAATGATTTATATGTATATTCCTTTCCAAAAGCCAGATGTTAGCGTGTTGTATGATCGACACAAAGAACCAATAAACAGTGAATCATTGCTTTTGTCCAGAGTTTTCGAGCCAATCAGTGCACAGAGAGGCAGTTGCTTATCGAGGTTGGTGAAGGGTGTGGAGATGGCAGGGTGAAGCAGTGGGAGAAACTTACTATCAATGCTAATAACACTGAATGTATCATTATTGAGGTGGTCTCTAGTTAGAAACTGCTTCATTTCATTATGTTTCATTTGAAACTTGTGACGAACAATTTAGTTCACAGATCCCCAGAAAGTTCTTTGGGCCTCAGTTGGAGAATTGCTGTTCTAGATTTCTAGATTTATCTTTTATTTCTTTACTTGTCCCATTCCCATCTCCTTTCACCTTGCGCCATCATCCCTTTTATCATTTAATCTCTCCTGCCTTTCCTTTTGTTCTTTCACCCCTCTCCCTGCCTCTGTGCTTGCTGCAAACCTGTTACATCTTTAACTTTTCCCTGTTCTGATGAAAGGTCACAGACCTCACTTGCTGCCTGACCTGCTGAGTGTTTCCAGCATTTTCTGTTTTTAGTTCAAATTTGCAGCATTTTCTGTTTTTAGTTCAGATTTCCAGCATCCACAGTATTTTGCTTTTGTAAAAATATAATGTATTTGTCACTACTGGAGTGACCGAGAGAATAAATTATATGAATTAAGAATTTTAGACAAAGCAGTAATATCCTGTCAAATTAATCCATCAAAGGTCTACAAGGAATGGAGCTCAGAAGGTGTGGGTGGGAGGAGAGGACATGATGCACCAATGATAGCCTACGATGCCCTCCTCTCCGCTGGCAGTGACTGGACAGAGCTGTGTAATCACGCCATGTTTCACGGAGGTTAGTGGCTTCAATATTTGCACTGAAGTTCCCATTAGCATTGATCAGCATTGAATGCCTGAGATTGAAGGGTAGAGCTGACCTTGGTTAACGTTATTGTACCAACAATCAAATCCAATTCCTCTCTGCGCTGTTTTAATAGCAATGGCCCACTGACAACAACTTATATATTTTATTATTCATTACAACAGCAACTTACATTTTAAGTAGTGCCTTTAACATAAGAAAACATCCCAAGTTGTTATACAGGAGCATTATAAAACAAAGTGTGACACCAAGCCACAAAAGAGATATTAGGTCAGATGACCAAAGGCTTGGTCAAAGAGATAGGTTTTAAGGAGTGTCTTAAAGGGGGAAAGCGAGGTGGAGAGGCTTAGGGAGGGTATTCCAGAGCTTGGGGCCAAGGCAATTGAAGGCTCAGCCACCAATGATGGAGAATTAAAATCAGGGATTCACAAGAGGCCATAATTAGAGGAGCGCAGGTATCTTTGAGGATTGTGGGGCTGGAGGAGATTACAGAGATAGGGAGGGGTGGGGGCATGGAGGGATTTGAAAACAAGGATAAGAATTGTAAAATCAAGATATTGCTTTACCGGGAGCCAATTGTAGATCAGCGAGCACAGGGGTGATAAGGGAACGGGATTTGGTGTGAATTACGACACAGGCAGCAGAGTATTGGATGACCTAAAGTTTAGGGAGAGCAGAATGTGGGAGACCAGCCAGGAGTGCGTTGGAACAGTCAAGCCTAGAGGTAACGAGGGCATGAATGAGGGTTTCAGCAGCAGATGAGCTGAGACAGGGGCAAAGTCAGGCAATGTTATCGGGGTGAAAATAGATGGTCTTAGCGATGTGATGAATATGAGGTCAGAAGTTCATCTCGGAGTCAAATGTGACACCAGGTTGCAAACAGACTGGTTTAATCTCAGACTGTTGCCAGGAAGAGGGATGAAGTCGGTAGCTCCAAATTTGCAGATGACACAAAACTGGGTGGGAGGGTGAGTTGTGAGAAGTATGCAGAGAGGCTTCAGGGTGATTTGGACAAGTTGAGTGAATGAGCAAAATGCTTGGCAGATGCAGTGTAATGCAGATAAATGTGAGGTTATCCACTTCGGTAGCAAAAACAGGAAGGCAGATTATTATCTGAATGGCTATAAACTGAGAGAGGGGAATATGCAACGAGACCTGGGTGTTCTCGTACACCAGTTGCTGAAGGTAAACATGCAGGTGCAACAGGCGGTAAAAAAGGCAAATGGTATGTTGGCCTTCATAGCGAGAGGTTTTGAGTGCAGGAGCAGGGATGTCTTGCGGCAATTATACAGGGCCTTGGTGAGGCCACACCTGGAATATTGTGTGCAGTTTTGGTCTCCTTATCTGAGGAAGGATGTTCTTGCTATAGAGGGAGTGCAGTGAAGGTTTACCAGACTGATTCCTGGGATGGCGGGACTGACATATGAGGAGAGATTGAGTCGGTTAGGATTATATTCACTGGAGTTCAGAAGAGTGAGTGGGGATCTCATAGAAACCTATAAAATTCTAACATAACTTGTCAGGGTAGATGCAGGAAGGATGTTCCCGATGGTGGGGGAGTCCAGAACCAGGGGTCATATTCTAAGGATACGGGGTAAACCTTTCAGGACTGAGGTGAGGAGAAATTTCTTCACCCAGAGGGTGGTGAGCCTGTGGAATTCACTACCACAGAAAGCAGTTGAGGCCAAAACATTGCATGTTTTCAAGAAGGAGTTAGATATAGCTCTTGGGGCGAAAGGGATCAAAGGATATGGGGGGAACAGGTTACTGAGTATGATGATCAGCCATGATTATAATGAATGGTGGAGCAGGCGCGAAGGGCCGAATGGCCTACTCCTGCTGCTATTTTCTATGTTTCTAGAACAGAGTTTGGAGCGGGGACTGAAAACAGTGGCTTCAGTCTTCCCAATATTTAATTGGAGGAAATTTCTGTTCATCCAACTGGATGTCGGATAAGCAGTCTGATAATTTAGCAACAGTGAAGGAGTTGAGAGAGGTGGTGGTGAGGTAGCGCTAAGTGTTGTCAGCGTATATGTGAAAACTAACGCTGTATTTTCGAATGATGTCACTGAGGGGCAGCATGTAGATGAGAAATAGGAGGGGCCAAGGATAGATCCTTTGGGGACACCAGGGCTAACAGTGAGAGAGTGGGTAGCGAAGCCATTGTAGGTGATTCTCTGGCTACGATTAGATAGATAAGAATGGAGACAGGTGAGAACAGTCCCACTAACTCTCTGGAGAGGAAAATCGCTGACAGCAGGTTCACCGAGCAAAGCACCAAACTTAAACCATGCTCCTTATGTTCCATTAGACATGAAAATTGAAGTTTGAAGGAACAGGCCATTCAGCCCATCAAGCCTACAAACAAAACTCCATTGATCTCTGTCTCAAAAGCCCCAATAGCCCCCCAAAATCCACAACCTTTTGGAAGAGAGTTCCAAATTTTCACCATCCTTTTGTGTGATTTCTCTGATTTCCCTCCTAAACAGCCTGCCTGTAGTTTTAAGGTTTTTTCCCCCTGGTTCTGGACTCTGCCACCAGAGGAGTTTCTCCCTATCTACCCTATCAACTCCTTTAATAATCTTAAACACTTCGATTACATCGTCCCTTAATCACTGATATTCAAACAAATATAAGCTAAATTTATGCAACCTGGCCTCGTAACTTAACCCTGTTAGCCCTGGCACCATTCTGGTGAATCTGACTACACTCCCTCCAAGGTCAGTTCAACCTTCCTGAGATGCGGTGCCCAGAACCAGTCTCAACGCTCTAGAAATGTCAAACTGAGCACCCATTTGCGTCTTCATGAATTCTCCTGCTGCCTTGGATGTTACAGCCAATAAATCTTCAGGGACTGTAACGGGTGCTTTTATTTCAGACTCTCTGGAACATTCTCTCTGGATATAACGTTCAGTACGAGAGGAGACTCTGAGGTATCATGGCTGCGGGATGCTTGGTCCCATTAGAGCGCCCTCTAGTATTCAATTATCAATATGCAAGTCTGATTCCTATCATCAGCCATCATTTCCCCCTTAACCAACACCATCGAAAGAGATTGCTGTATATGGCATCTTCCTATGCACAAACTAGCTGCTATGTCGGCCGGCACAATGCTTCAAAACCAACTAAGGGCAAACACTTAACCAACCTCTTATTTTATATCAACAGGTGAGTGCGGAGCCACTGGGTCAATTGCAGGCTGCCTCTACGGCTTACTGTTTGGAATGACAAACATTCCCAAGGGGTTATACCAGAATTTGGAGTTCAGGGAGAGACTAGAGGAGCTTGCAGAGGAACTGTATAAAGCAGCAAATGGCAGCAAAACCCTTTGATAAGTATAAGGGGGAAGTGGAATACCTGCAGTCAATATGCAAAGAGAGCAACATTTTCAGATTTCTAGAAGCTGTCACTTATGAAGCTACTCTCTGAACTATTAATAATAAATATTAATGAAATTAGGAAAACTAAAAAAAACTAGGAATGAGCACAAAGTTGTGGCTTTACAATAAATGCGTGTACCTCATACTATACGGAGGGCCTGAATCTCCTCTAGGCTTCTGCTCTCAGCCAGAACTTTGCAGAAGTTTAACATTTACAATATGTGTGTAACTGGGATTTCTGTTGAACCTCTGCTGAAGTTATAGTAGCAGGTTGAGAGAAACACCAAGGAAATTCACCCCATGGTGTTTTTACAAAATACTTTACAGTATACTTATTGCATACGTAGTGTATATTTGATGTGAGATGAACTAATATACATGGTGTGTACTTTAAAATATATGCTTTATTATTATATATGTACTGTGTACTTTCCTGTATTAAATAACCAAGTACTATTACTGGAGTGTAAGTTATAATCTTAGCCCCTCTATTATATGCCACACCTCCACCAGACTCCACATTCCTATCAAATGACAGCATGAAGTGTTAGTATTTATTTTTAAAACCAAAAGAGCTCATAGGGTTGAATTATCAGGATAGGCTGCAAAAGGTTGGCTTGTATTTTCCTGAGTTTAAGGGTTGAGGAGTGATCTAATTGGGGTGTTTAAAATGACAAAAGGAATTGTTGGGGGAGCTAGACAGAAACTATTTCCTCTTGCGGGGGGAGTCCAGCACAAGCAGGCACAATAAAATGGGAGCTAGATGATCAAGGGTGATGTCAGGAAGCACTTCTTCACACAAAGGGTAATGGAAATCTAGAACTGTCTCCCGCCAAAAAATCTGTACATGTTGTGGAGGGGAGGGGAGGGGAGGGTGGTGGATCAATTGAAAATTCAAGACTAAGATTGATTGGTTAGGTAAGGGTATCAAGGGATATGGAGATAAGGTAGGTAAATGGATTAAGATACAGATCAACCATAATCGAACTGAATGGCTAACAGGTTCAAGGGGCTGAATGGCCTACAATATAATTTGTCACCAGGCCTATTCTGGTGTCGCAGTTTACTGGTCTTGCAAAGATCTTCACTCTCTTTAGATATTTGAATTTAACAGTACTAGGTTCAATAGCTACTGCCACCACCACTGACCTTAGCTGTAGTATGTACAGGATCCACTGAAAAATCTCACCATGATTACTTCAATAGCACCTCCCTCCCTATGACCTCCATCACCCAGAAGGTTAAGGGCAGCAGGTGTATGGGAACACCATGGCCTTCAGGTTCCTCTTCCAAGTCTCACACCTTTTTGAGTTGGACGTATAACCGCTGTTCCTTCATCGTTAAAATCCTGGCACACTCTCCCTCGTAGGTGTGGGAGGACCTACACCTCATGGCCTGCAGCAGTTTAAAACAAAGGCAGAACACCACCAACTTCTCGAGGACAAGAAGGGATGGGAACTGAACAATGGGCTTTGCAAACAATGCTCACATCCTGAGATCGAATATTAAAAGAATCAACAAAATATCACTTAAAGCAGCATGTTTTACAGCACATTCTGATCCTTAACTAAATAAAATGATACACAAGATAGAGGAGATATTCATTTTTTATTCAAACTTATAGATTCCTTGCATAATGCAACCATATATCAAATACATTTAAAATAGGAAAATAATCCAAATTGTGTAACATATAAAATTCCTTACATAGTTGTAATCCTTACATATACTTTTAAAATAATACTGAATAAATAATGAACTTAGATGCACATACACAGGATAGCTGATAAAGTGACTAATCCAATAACTGCAGCCACAGTAAGCTGATTGCGATAATAGTGAGTTTGTTGTATAACTTTAAGATAAAATCTTCTTGACACACATGGCAACCTACTCACAAATCTTTGTCCATTTTACAAGAATTGACTGAGACAGTTAAAAGTGAGATTCCCCACCTTGAGTGCCTTTCACCCTTTGTGGCCTATTTAAATATTCTGAACTCACCAAGCCTCCGAGATCTGTGCTGCCTAATTGGACCTGCTCAGCGCTTGCAGCAGCCACTTCCATTGGTTACACTCACATTGGGAGGAATTAATGCATTAGCACCAATTTTCTGAGGCCACGAGGCATGAGAAACCTCAGCACCTGTCAGAGGTTCCAGTGTCAGTGCTGGTAGTCAATTTATAAAGTAACTCCCATCAACTGACCTTGATCTTTAACAGTACAAATATCATTTTGAAAATTGGCTGATTACTTTGAAATAAAATACATTTAATTTGGGAAATAACGTACGTGCTATCTTAGTGGACAAAACAAAACCCAAACAGCACGGGATGCAGCACTGACAGAGATTCTTGTTAGTTTTACACTGGGAATTTCTTTCGATGGGCCTTTGTATCTTTGTCACAAACCCCATTTATCGTCATAAAAGCGGGTTACGAATTGAAAAATATAAGCGTGATTTTATGATGTATAATGTAGACCAGATAAATATCTAATATTGTATCAAAAATAGACAAGGGGACCCCTTCTAAATCTGTCAGTCCATTTTGAAGTAGGTTTTCATCTTTAGTGCCCCAAAGAAGGCCTCTCACACCTGGGCATGTATTCCAGACACTGAGGCACATTCACATACCTGGTGTGTATTCGAGCACTGAGACACACACACACACACACATGGGCATGGATACTGGACACTGAAACACACATTCACACACCTGGGTGTGTATTCTGGGCACTGAGACACACACACACCTGGGCATGTGTCCAGGACACTGAGGCACACTCATATACCTGGCGTGTATTTGGGCACTGAGACACACACACACCTGGGCATGTGTCCAGGACACTGAGGCACACTCATGTACCTGGCGTGTATTTGGGCACTGAGACACACACACACACCTGGGCATGGATACTGGACACTGAAACACACACACACACTCACACACCTGGGTGTATATTCCGGACACTGAGACAGGCTCACAGACCTAGGTATGTGTACAGGGCACTGAGACACACTCACATGCCAACATCTGCATCAGATCAATTAAAGGCAGAAACTTGCTCCAATTTATCTAAAATAATTTGCTACTATTAATAATTAAAACTGTTTGATTGTCACAACCTTCAAGATAACATAGATGAAGCCATGAAAGTGGTTTCTGGCAAAAGAGTCTCATTTCATACATATATATATATATATATATATATAAACTTTGCATGCAAAATGAGGTTACAATGATATGAAGTCCTCCTTTAAACCATGAACTGAGTATAACCTTCAGCTCCTGTCACAATGACATCCATCCAAATTCTCATGGTCTCAGGTGATGGGGCAACCATGTAAAAAATTCTGTCTCGAGTCTTTACACTGAAGGTAAGCAGGGGGTTGGGGCTCTGAAACAAAGACAAAGTTCAAAGCATGATGACTAACATGACTATCATTCTGCAATGTTTCCACATTACACAGATCTATACTGAGCTAATATCCCAAAGGAATCTCACTGTCCTCTTCCTCGACAGGGCAGCCTGGTGCTTTGATGTTCATTCTACATGTCAGCACATTTCTGAATCCTGCAGCTATCTGACTGAGCCCACTATCACTCTGCTGGTTTGTTTTCTGGCAATGCTTTAAAGTGAGACCTTTAAACAAATGTTTTTAAAGAGATACTGGCTTAAACTGAAAGAGGCTGCACTTCAGCCGGCTAGACAGGGAAAGAGAAATGACCCACACTCTCATCCAGCCGGCTAGACAGGGAAAGAGAAATGATCCACACTCTCATCCAGCCGGCTAGACAGGGAAAGGGAAATGACCCACACTCTCATCCAGCCGGCTAGACAGGGAAAGGGAAATGACCCACACTCTCATCCAGCCGGCTAGACAGGGAAAGAGAAATGATCCACACTCTCATTCAGCCGGCTAGACAGGGAAAGGGAAATGACCCACACTCTCATCCAGCCGGCTAGACAGGGAAAGAGAAATGACCCACACTCTCATCCAGCCGGCTAGACAGGGAAAGAGAAATGATCCACACTCTCATTCAGCCGGCTAGACAGGGAAAGGGAAATGACCCACACTCTCATCCGGCCGGCTAGACAGGGAAAGAGAAATGACCCACACTCTCATCCAGCCGGCTAGACAGGGAAAGGGAAATGACCCACACTCTCATCCAGCCGGCTAGACAGGGAAAGAGAAATGATCCACACTCTCATTCAGCCGGCTAGACAGGGAAAGGGAAATGACCCACACTCTCATCCAGCCGGCTAGACAGGGAAAGGGAAATGACCCACACTCTCATCCAGCCGGCGAGACAGGGAAAGAGAAATGACCCACACTCTCATCCAGCCGGCTAGACAGGGAAAGAGAAATGACCCACACTCTCATCCAGCCGGCTAGACAGGGAAAGGGAAATGGCCCACACTCTCATCCAGCCGGCTAGACAGGGAAAGAGAAATGGCCCACACTCTCATCCAGCCGGCTAGACAGGGAAAGAGAAATGGCCCACACTCTCATCCAGCCGGCTAGACAGGGAAAGGGAAATGACCCACACTCTCATCCAGCAGGTTTGAATGTGATGTGCCTGCTATATTTGAAGGCTGGGTATTATAGGGGTAGTCTCATTACAGTGCTCTACTATATCACAGGAATGTTTCTTCTGTGCAGCAACTGTTTGGCCAGTTGTTTTCCAGCTCCAGTCTAACATGCAGCTTTATTTAAACTGCACTCAGTGCCCAGTACAAACTGTAACTCCCTCCCACTTAGAGGGTATGAAAAGACCTTTAAGTACACAGAAGGGAACTGAACATTACAAAGTGTTATTTAATTCGACCTCTTCATGCAGTCAATGCATTTAAACAAGGTGTAAACTAGTGAGTAGTCACAGCTGTTTCAGCCTGAAATAAACAGCTCTTAAGGTGCAACATTGAAATTGAGGTTAATGGCTATCTCTTTTTGCCAATATAAGTGACCGCCCATTTAGTCAAGGATGTTTACACGGTGGGGACTATACTCATATTTTTAATTTACTAATCAAAAATGCAGCTAGTGACATCTGGATTCCCAACTGGCCACAGATAGTTCACACTGGACGAAACTGTATTAAAGTACAGAAGGCACAGTACCTTGTGGGCACTCTTCAAGTGATCATAATAGACTTCCTCAATAGCTTGAAAATATATCACTCCTTTTAATTTGGTTTCATGTTTATCTGTAGAGAAAGAAAGATGGGTTAATCAGTGCTGGCAATTCTAACAGTGAAACACTTTGGGTTTTAACTCCAGCTAATGTTTGAGGAGGAGGTGAAACACCACCCCCCCCCCCCCACCCCCGACCATCACACCCCCTGACAACCCGGGGAGGGGGTAGGGGGTCGGGGAGGGGGTGGGGGTTCGGGGAGAGGGTGGGGGGCTGAGTAGGGGTCGGAGAGAGGTTGTGGGGGGTTGAGAGGGGGTGGGAAGTGGGGGAGGGGTGGGGGGGTGCGGTTGGGGAGGTGTTTGGAAATGCTGGCTGAACACAGTGAGAATGCAGGAAGAACCTGGGGGTGGGGGTAAACACTGGCTGAACCCAGCAGGAATGTAGTCCGAGCCCAGGAGGGAGGGGAAATGTTGCCTGAATTCCGGGTGGGGATCGCTATCTGAACCAGGTGGAGTGAGGGAATGCTACCTAAACCCCGGGGGGTGAGGGGAAAACGGCGGAATGCTGCTTGAGCCTGGAAGGATGGGGGAACACTGCCCAAACCTCAGGTGTGGAGGGAATGCTGGCTGAAACCTGGATGGTGGGGCCTGCTGCCCAAATCCTGGGGGGGCTGGGCAGGGGCGGCGGGGGAAACACTGGCCAAACCCGGGGTGGGGGAATGGAATACTTTCTGAATCCAACGGGAATGCTGCCCAAACTAGGTGGGAGTGAGCAGGTCTTCGGATGGTAGGAACTGTTATCAGAGACCTCAGGGAGTGGTCCCGGCACTGATGACAATGGTCAATGGACATGTGTCTCCAGGGGAGGAGGGGGGGGAGGGAAGCAGGGCCTGGACTGACTGGGAAGCTCAAGGTTTCTGAGCAGGACCTGCAGAACACAAGGAAACAAATAGAAAATTTTATTTACTTACTTTTCTGGATCGCTTCTAGTTCAGCTCCTGCTAACTGCCAGCTGTCACTGAGAAGACAGGGCGAGGCGGGCGGGACCGGGCGATTTGGGCAGGACCGGGCGAGGCGGGCGGGACCGGGCACAGCAGGTCATTTCTGGGCTGGCACCAGGAACGTGACCAGAGAAGGTGCTGGATTGCCACGCAAATTCCACAGAGAATGAACCGGCAACTAGTGACCCCAGTCCCACAAAATGTGACTGACTCCAATTCTGGGCACCACACTTTAGGAAGGATGCCAAGGCCTTGGAGATGGTGCAGAAGAGATTTACTAGAATGGGCCAAGGACGAGGGACTTCAGTTACGTGGAGAGACTGGAGAAGCCGGAATTGCTCTTCTTAAAGCGGAGTAGGTTAAGGGCAGACTTGATAGAGGTGATTAACGTCATGAAGTGTTTTGATAGAGTAAAGAAGAAGAAACTATTTCCAGTGGCAGAAGGATCAGTAACCTGAAGACACAAATTTAAGTTGGTTGACAAAAGAACCAGAGGTGACCTGCAGAAAAGCATTTTTATTTTGCTACAGTGAGTTATTGTGATCTGAAGTGCACTGTCTGAAAGGGTGGTGGAACCAGATTCAAGAATAAATTTCAAAACGGAATGGGCTAACCACTAGAAGGGGAACATTTTGCCAGCCAATGAGGAAAGGGAAGAGGAGTGGGCTCTATCAAAGAGAAAATGGGCTGAATGGTCTCCTTCTGTGCTGGAAGATTCTATAAGGTGGATTCCGTTACAAGTGGAGTGTACAAACAATGGCAGAATGTTGCAGTGTGCCCCTACCTGCATAATAAGACAGAGTCCGCTTGGTTCGATCGAAAACAAACCAGCGCTTCTTCCAGGTTTTAATTTTGCCACCCATTTTGACCAAGAACCCTCTACACGTCTTCGTAGTAAGGGACACGTGATAACAGGTCTCCACCGTGTGGCCAGCTGCTTCAATGTGAGTTCGCAGGTCAAAGTCTTCCTTCCGGACCGGTAGGTAGCGAGTCAGGGGCCTGGCCTGCAAGCACAACATCAGAAAACCAGCTGTGGATATTTGCATTCATTCTCTGTGCCTTTAGATCAACGGCGACCTGTGTTCATTGGGTGCCTTTAACATAGTGATATGTCCCAAGGCAGTAACAAAGAAAATAAGGAGACATTAGGAGGTGACCAAAAGCTTGGTCAAAAAGGTTGGTTTTACAGATTGGAGGAACGGGAGGTAGAGAGTCAGAGAGGTTTAGGGAGGGAATTGCAGAGTTTAGGGCCCAGAGAGCTGCAGGCATGGCCACCAGTGGTTGAGCAATTAAAATTGGAGATACGCAATAGGCCAGAATTAGGGAAGGGCAGATATCTCGGTGAGTTAATGCACAAACAATTTCTTGCCTTGCCTGCATTTTGTGCAGGCTGCTTGCTGTTGCTTTTACTTGTTTTAATTTGCTGGATTGGACACACTCTGCTGCTCAACAGAAACTGCAGGTTTATCGATCACTTACGGCAAACTGCTAACATTTGAACAGCTTTGCAGGGCTTTCCTCCAACTCCTCCCAAACTCCCATTGCTGCAACACGGAACAAAGGAGTCCAGCGTAGACTTAGCAGAATGATACCTGGAATTCAAGGGTTAAATTCCGAGGAGAGATTACACAAACTAGGGTTGTAGTCACTGGAATTTAGAAGGTGAGAGAAGATTTGATCGAAGTTTTCAAGATATTTTGGCAGGGGGAGAGGAAACAAAAAATATCAAATAGGAGCAGAAATGAGATTAAAGGACGATTCCTGGTTACCAAGTATTCATGAAGGATAGAGAAGAGAAGAGAAGAGAAGAGAAGAGAAGAGAAGAGAAGAGAAGAGAAGAGAAGAGAAGAGAAGAGAAGAGGGGCCATGGCAGCATTGATTAGGGATGATGTTACAGTTCTAAATAAAAAGGATATAATAGATGGTTCAAGGTCTAAATCTATTTGGGTTGAGTTGAGGAACAGAGGGGGAGCTGTGACATTATTCAGAGTTTGTTTTATAAAGAGTTTGTTAATAAAGTGTGAGAAGGAAACAGAAGAGCAAATTTATTGGCAAATTGCAAAGGCGTGTAAGAAACATAGTAATATTAGGAGACTTTAGTGACCCTAATGGAGACTGGGAAAAACATGGGGCTAAGGGTGGGGAAGGAGAGGAATTTCTGCAATGTGTACAGGAGCACTTTCTCCATCAATATGTCTCGAGCCCAACGAGGAAGGAAGCAGTGTTGGATCCGGTTCTGGGAAACCAAGTAGAGCAAGTGGAGCGTGTTACAGTGGGAGAGCATCTAGCTAACACTGACCACAACATAATTCAGTTTAGAGTAATTACGGAAAGAGATTAGAAAGTAGCCAAGGTAAAAATACCCAACTGGGGAAGAGCTAATTTCAGTGATTTAAGGAAGGGATCTAGCACAGGTAGATTGGAAAAGCTGATTCCATGGACAAGCAATAACAGAGCAATAGGGTTGGGGGTGAAGGGGGGAGGGGCAGAATTCAGGCAAATGTTCAGGTACATATTCCTTTGTGGAGAAAGGGTAGAGCAACCAAAGCTGATGTACCCTGGATGACAAAGGAAACAGAAATTAAAATAAAACAATAAAAGGAGGCTTATGACCAATATCAGGAGCAAGCTTCAGTTAAAACAACCAGAAAGATCATGGGAAGTACAGGAAGGAATTCAAAAAGTTAATACAGGAGGCAAACAGAGGTTATGAGAAAATATTAGTATGCAACATTAAATTAAACCCTAAATCATTTTAGAAACATATAATGAATAAGCGGTTAGCTAGGGAAAAGGTTGGGCCTATTAAGGACCCAAACGGAAATCTTCACATAGAGGCAGAGGACATGGTTAAAGTATTAAATGAGTACTTTGCATCTGTCTGAACAAGGGAAGTGGATGATGTGAAGGTTACACTAAAATAGAGGGAAGTTATGGACAGGATAGTAATAGATAGAGAAGACATACAAAAAAGATAATCATTACTGTATAAAGAGGCAGGAGTCTTTGGGGTGTATGCCACTCTCAAACCAGTACTCAGCTTTAGAGATTGCTGGGAGTGACACCTTGAAGGAGTGAAGTCCAGACCATGGAACCAATGGGCAAAGGACTGCACAGAAAGGAATAGCAAAGAGTAGAAATGCAGTTGTTATCAGAGATTCCACAGTTAAGGGGACAGGCAGGCATTTCTGTGACTGTCATCATGAGTCCTGGGAATGAGCCAGAAGTGGTAGACATCAGTACCAACAACATACAGACAGCAGGTACTGAGGTCCTATGGTGAAATTCTCAGGAGCTAGGGAGAAAGTTACAAAGTAGGACCTCAAAGCTAGTAAGTAATTTCTGGATTACTCCCAGTGCCACACGCTAGTGAGAGTAGAAATAGGAAGATAGGAAGGAATGGTGCAGGAGGGAGAGCTTCAGATTCTTGGGACATTTGAACCAGTTTTGGGGCAGGAGGCACCTATTCAAAAGGGGCAGATTGCGATTCAACAGGACTGGTATAAATGTGCTCACGGGGAGGTTCATTAGTGTGGTTGGGGAGGGTTTAAACTATATTAGCGGGGGGTGGGCACCAGCATATAGAAGTAGAAAAGAAGAATAAGGTGCGTAAAGGAGTCAGACAGTTGGATAGTACTAAAGAAGGAAGCAGTACCATATTAGATCGGAGCAGACTAGGAAGGACTACGAGGAACACAAAGACAGGATTGCAATGCATGCATGTAAACACACAAAGTGTGACGAATAAAGTTGATGAGTCGCAAACACAAATAGCAGCAGGGGATTATGATGTAGTGGCAATAATGGAAACGTGGCTTAAAAATGGTGAGGATAATATTCAATATTCAATTTAAAATTCAAGGATACAAAGTGATCAGAAAAGATAGGGAAGGAAAATAGGGAGGAGGGGTGGCAGTACTGATTAGGGAAGACATTGTAGAGTTGGAAAGAGAGGATGGCTTGATGAGACGAAGACAGAATCTATTTGGCTAGAGTTGAAAAGCAAAAAGGGTATGATCACGCTGCTGGGGGTATTCAATAGGCCTCCAAATACTGCAAGGGAGAGATAGAGGAGAAAATCTGCAGGGAAATCACAGGGATGTTTAGGAACTATAGAGTGGTGATATTGGGATAATGTTAGAGTAAAGGGTCAGGAGGGGGAGGAATTTCTGAAATGTGTTCAGAGAACTTCCTTGATCAGTATGTTCTCAGTCCAACTAGGAAGGAGGCATTGCTGGATCTGGTGCTGGGAAAAGAGATGGGCGAAGTGGACCAAGTATCTGTGGGGGAGCACTTGGGTAAGAGCGATCATTGTATCATAAGATTTAGATAAACAATGGAGAAGAGCAAGGAACAATCTAAAGTAGAACTTCTAAATTAGAACAGGGCTAATATCAGTTCAATGAGAAAGAATCAAGCCAGGATTAACTGGACCTAAAGATTGACAGGAGAAACTGTAACGGAACAATGGGTGATCTTTAATGAGATGATGCTTCAGGTACAGGCTAGACACATTCCAACAAGGGTGAAAGGTAGGGGAACCAAAGCCAGGTCTCCTTGGATGACGATGGATATACAGATATGATGAAACAAAGAAAGATGGTGTATGATGTGTGTCAGGTGAATTCTTCAAGTGAGAACCAGGTCAAATACAATAAGTTGAGAGGAAGTGAAGAGGAAAGTAAGACTGGCAAAGAGAGAATATGAGAATAGAATGGCAGTTAACATAAAAGGGAACACAAAAATCTTCTACCAACATGTAAATAGTAAGGGCAATAAGAGGCTGGGGGGGGGGGTCTATTCGGGACAAAGAGGGCAATATATGCTTAGGCAAAGGGCAAGGCCAGATTACATAATCAGTACTTTATATCGGTGTTTACTAAGAGGATGCTGACAAAATATCAGAAGAAGTGGTGATGGTAGAGGTAACGGAGGTAATAGTGTTAATAGGCAGGATGTACTGGAAAGGCTGGCTATGCTTAGAGTGGCTAAGTCACCTGGTCCAGATGGCTTTCATCCCAGGTTGCTAAAGGAAGTGGGAGTGGAGATAGTGGAAGGGCTCGTCATAATCTGCTAATCTTTCCTTGATACGGGGGAGGTGCCAGAGGATTGGACAGTGGCAAATGTAACACCCTTATTCAAGAAAGGGTCTAGAAACTACAGGCCAATCAGTTTAATATCTACGGTGGGTAAGGTTTTAGAAACAATAATCAGGCAAAAATCAACAGGTATTTGGAGAGGTTCGAGTAATTAAAGATAGCCAGCACAGATTTGTAAAAGGCAGATCGTACTTGACTAATCTAACTGAATTTTTTGATGAAATAACAGGGAAGGTTGATGAAAGGAAAGCGGTGGATATTGTCTATATGGATTTTAAGAAAGTGTTTGATAAAGTACCACATAAAAGGCTGGTTAACAAATTTGAGGTTCATGGAATAGGAGGGTCAGTGTCAGCTTGGATAAACAAATTGGCTCAAGAACAGAAAACAGCAAGTCATCTTTCAGATTGGAGGATGGTAGACAGTGATGTTCCCCAAGGGACACTGCTAGGACCTCTGCTTTAACTTGGATCTTGGAATACGGAATTAAATTTAAATAATTTCCGTGGTACCAAACTTGGAGGTGCGGCAAACAGGGCAGTACCAATCAACAGCAACAGGACATTGATTGGCTAGCAGAATGGGCAGACAGGTGGCAGATGTAATTTAATACAGAGAATTGTGAGGTGATGTATTTTGGCAGCAGGGATAGGGAGAGGCAATAAAGACTATATGGCACAGTTCTCAAGAGTGTTCAGGAACCAGAGGGACCTGGGGGTGCTTGTGCATTGATCTTTGAAGGTGGCAGGACATACTGAGAAAGTGGTTAGTAAAGCATCTAGGATCTTGGGCTTCATAAATAGAGGCATTGAGTACAAAAGCAGGGAAGTTAAGCTGAACCTTTATAAAGCTCTGGTTAGGCCCCAACTAGAGCATTGGTCACCACACTTTAGGGAGAACATGAGGGTCCTTGAGAGGGTGCAGAGGAGATTTACAAGAATGGTTCCAGGACTGAGGGATTTTAGCTATGAGGTTAGGTTGGAGAAGCTGGAGTTGTTTTCCTTGGAGCAAAGGGGATTGAGGGGAGAGTTGATAGAGGCGTACAAGATTATGACAGATTTTGGGCAAGAGATGCAGGGGGAGTGTGAGGAAGAACTTTTTTACACAGTGTGTGGTAATGACCTGGAACTCACTACCTACAAGGGTGGTGGAAGCAGAAACAATGAATGATTTCAAAAGGAAATTGGATGGGCACTTGAGGGAAATATACTTGTAGGGCTATGGGGATAGAGCGGGGGAGTGGGACTGACTCGATTGTTCTACAGACAGCTGGCATGGATCCAATGGGCCAAATGGCCTCCTTCTGTGCTCTAATGACTCTATGACTCTACTGAAAGTTGGTAAGTCACCTGGTCCAGATGGAATGCATCCTATACTGCTGAAAGAAGCAAAGGTAGAAACAGCAGAGGTATTGGTCACAATCTTTCAATCCACATTGGATACAGGAGTAATGCCTGAGGACTGGAGGGTTTCTAATGTTAACCCACTATTCAGGAAAGGGCAGAGGGATAAACCAGGAAACTACAGGCCAGTCAGCCTATCATTGGTAATGGGGAAATTATTAGAATCCTTAATCAGGGACAAAATAAATTTTCATTTGGAAAGCCATGGGTTAATCAAGGAGAGCCAGCATGGATTTGTTCAAGGCAAGTTGTAGCTAACTCAATTGAATTTTTTGATGAGGTAACAGGATTTATCAAGGTAATGCAGTAGATGTTGCATATATGGACTTTCGGAAGGAATTCGAAGTGCCACACAGGAGGCTTGTATAGAATAAAAGCAAAATACTGCAGATGCTGGAAATCTGAACTAAAAACAAAAAGTGCTGGAAATACTCAGCAGGTCTGGCAGCATCTGTGGCGAGACAAGCAGAGCTAACGTTTCAAGTCCGTGACCTTTCATCTGATGAAAGGTCACAGACCTAAAATGTCAACTCTAGCTTCTCTCTCCACAGATGCTGCCAGGGCTTGTATAGAAGATGGTAGCCCAGGGAATTAAGGAGAAAGTGGCAGTTATGGATACGAAATTAGCTCAGTGATAGGAAGCAGAGAGTAGTGATGGATGGATGTCTTGCAGTCTGGAGGTGGTTTACAGGGTGTTCCCCAAGAGTTTGTTTTGCATCCATTATTCTTTTCAGCATTAAGTTTGCAGACGACACAAAACTTGGCAAAGTAGGAGCTAGTGATGAGGATAGTTGTAGACTTCAGGATGATATAGACAGGATGGTGAAATGGGCAGAAGCACAGCAGATGGAGTGCAATGTGGAGAAGTGTGATGTTTTGTACTTTGGAAGGACTAATATTGAAAGACAGTATACTATTAACGGCATGATTTTGATAAGTGTAGATGAGCAGTAGTTGATAAGGTGGTTATAAAAGCATATTGGTTACTTGGGTTTATAAATAGAGACGAAGAATATCAAAGCAAAGAGATCATACTGAAACGTTATAAATCACTGGAGTATTGTGGACAATTCTGGGCACCACACTTCAGGAAGGTTGTAAAGGCCTTAGAAAGGGTGTGGAGACTGTTTATCAGGATGTGCCAGGGATGAGGGACTTCAGTCATGAGGAGAGGTTGGAAAAGTGAGGACTGTTCCACTTGGAAGAGAAGATTAAGAGGTGACCTAATAGAGGTTTTCAAGATGAATTGAGACTCTGATAGAGAAAAGCTATTCCCTCTGGTGAGTGGGTCAATAACCAGAGGTCCTGGATCTAAAATCATTGACAAAAAATCCAGATGGGAGATGAGGAGAAATAGATCATTCAGAGAATTGTTTGGATTCGGAAAGCTCGACCTGAAAAAGTGGTGGAAGGTGATTCCAACAATGATTTGAAAAGAGAGTTGGACAGTATTTGAGGATGATGAACTTACTGGGTGATGGACAAAAAGTGAAGGTGTGGGACTTCTAAGTTGCTATGACTTTATGGCATTAAGGGGAACTTGCAGGGTAGCTAGAAACTATTTCCGCTCGTTGGGGAGTCTAAAACTATAGAACATATCCTAAAGGTTAGAGCCAACCTTTCAAGAGTGACATTAGGAAACATTTCTACACACAAACAGTGGTAGAAGTTTGGAACTCACTTCCAGAAAACAGAGAGTAGGAATAAATAGATCAATTTCAGGTTGTCAGGCTGTGACTAGTGGGGTATCACCATTGCTTGGGCCCCAGCTATTCACAATCTATATTAATGATTTGGATGTGGGGACCAAATGTAATATTTCCAAGTTTGCTGATAACACAAAACTAGGTGGGAATGTGTGTTGTGAGGAGGATGCAAAGAGGCTTCAAGGGGATTTAGACAGGCTAAGTGAGTGGGCAAGAACATGGCAGATGGAATATAATGTGGAAAATGTGAAGTTACCCACTTTGGTAAGAAAAACAGAAATGCAGAGTATTTCTTAAATGGTGAGAGATTGGAAAGTGTTAATATCCTTAAGGGCCAGGGTATCCTTGTTCATAAGTGACTGAAAGTTAACATGCAGGTGCAGCAAGCAATTAGGAAGGCAAATGGTATGTTGGCCTTTATTACAAGAGGATTTGAGTACAGCAGTAAAGAAGTCTTGCTGCAATTGTATAGAGCCTTTGAGAGACCACACCTGGAGTATTGTGTACAGTTTTGGTCTCCTCATCTAAGGAACGATATACCTGCCATAGAGGGAGTGCAACGAAGGTTCACCAGACTGGTTCCTGGGATGAAGGGATTGTCCTATGAGGAGGGATTGAGGAGACTGGGCCTGTATTCTCTGGAGTTTAGAAGAATGAGACGTGATCCCATTGAAACATACAAAATTCTTAGAGGGCTCAACAGAGTTGATGCAGGATGTTTCGCCTGGGTGGGGGACTCTAGAACCAGGGGATATAGTTTCAGAATAAGAGATAGGTCATTTAAGGAGATAAGGAGGAATTTCTTCACTGAGAGGGTGGTAAATCTGTGGTATTCTCTACCCCAGAGGACTGTCGAGTTCAGTCATTGAGTATGTTCAAGACAGCAATTGATAGATTTCTTGATATTAAAGATACCAAGGGATATGGGGATAGTGCAGGAAGATCAGCCATGATCTCGCTGAATGGCTTCTCCTGCTCGTATTTCCTATGTTCTACAAACGGAAGTTAATGCTAGATTAATTGTTAATTTTAAATCTGGGATTAGTAGATTTTTGCTAATCAATGGTATTAAGAGATAAGAGACATAGGCAGGTAAATAGAGTTAGGTCACAGATCAGTGATGATCTCATTGAGTGACAGAACAGGCTCAAGGGGTTAAATAGCCTCCTTCTGTTCCTGTGTTCTTAGGAGGAGCAGTTCATCCCATTGTGTTGTGCTGATTCTTTGCTAGATCAATCTAAAACTAATCCCACTGCCCCTCATCTCCCCACAGCCCTGTATCAATCCTAATTAGGTATCAGCCGTGGCTCCGTTGGTCGTACTCTTGCCTCTGAATCAGCAGGCTGTGGGTTAAAGACCCACTCCAGGCCTTCAACACAAACATCTGGATTGACACTGCATGTAGTACTGATGGAGTTATTCCTGGTGTATTCCATGATAACATCACAAAAATGGGTTATCTAGTCATTAACACATCGTTTGCTGTGTGCACATTGTTTGCTGTGTTTCCTACATTACAATAGTACTTCATTGATTGTAAAGTGCTTAGAAACATCTGGTGTTTGTGAAAGGTGCTATATAAATGCAAGTCTTTCTCCTTTTTTCCTCTCCCCTGTATCAATCCAAAACTAAACCCATTGTTTCTTTCTCTCTCTCCCCCCATAACCCTGTATCTTCTGCTTCTTCAAATATTTATCCAGTGTTCCCTGAAAAGATATAATGGTCTCTGCCTCAACCATTCCCGGTAGTTCTTGCTCCAACAACTCTCTGTGTAAAGAAATGTCTTCTAACCCCTCTCCTCACTCTCAATGACAATTTGAAATTGATGAACTTTCATCACCAACTCCCAACTTCCTAGTCATACTATCAAAACCCTTCATAATAATCTCTGCTCCAGTGTCTCAAATCACTCATCAGGACTATATTTCCCATCCCTGGCACCATCCTGATGAATCTACGATGTACACTTTCTATGGCTTTAACATCCAATGTAGATATAAAAGAGGCCCTGTTTAATACAGTATTAGTTTTGGTTACCAAATGACCGAGAAACCCAGAAAACTAATTGATGTTATCGAAGATGGCTGCAACTGTCCTCTGACCCAGTTAGAGGGTTGGAGGGCTGGAGAGATAGGTAAGGGCGAGGCCATGGAGGATTTGAAAACGAGGATGAGAATCTTAAAATCAAGGCGTTACTGGACCAGGAGTCAGTGTAGGTCAGTGGAGTTGGGTGAACGGTTCTTGGTGCATGTTAGAAGTCGGGCAGCAGAGTTTTAGAGGAGCTGCAGTTTTGGGGAGGGTGGAAGATGGGAGACCGGCCAGGAGAATATTGGAATAGTCAAGTCGAGAGGTAACTAAGGCATGGATGAGGGTTTCAGCAGCAGATGAGCTGAGGCAGGGACAGAGTCGGGAGACATTACGGGGAAAGTAGGAGCTCTTGGTGATGGAGAGGATATGGGGGCTCAGAGTCAAATATGACAGAAAGGTCGCAAATAGACTGGTCCAGTCTCAGCCAGTGGCCAGTGAGAGGAATGGAGTCAGTGGCCAGGGAATGGAGTTTGAGGCGAGGGTTGAAGACGATGGCTTGCAGCTTCCCGACATTTAACTGGAGGAATTAACAGCTCATCCAAGAGCAGATGTTGGCAGGCAGCGTGACAGCACAGGGGCAGTGGAGGGGTTAAGATAGGAGGTAGAGAGCGAGAGCTGGGTATCAACAGCCTGCTATTCCAGCACTCACCGTCCTCATAGGGGACTGATAATAAACACACAGTTTGTCTTTTACAAATCCCTTTTCTTCAGAGGTGCAATCCACGCCCCTAACCACAAATATCCCCATCACACCCAGCCCTGGTGACATCCATTGTGGACACTTCATCTCACCAGGGTGTGTCATCCTCCAGACTCACACTGGGATCCCAATGAGGATGCAAAAACAGGGCATCCCCTTGGATGGAGTTTAAGAGCAGGTTCCAGTCCAGGAAACACCCAGCCCAGCCCCAGCCCCAACCTCAGCCTAGCGACAGGAGCCAGCCGAAAGCCCTGTGAAATCTTAGGCCGGTGACCTTCAAACTCGGTCCCCATTAATTCCTAATATCTCAAGCTGCGGACAACCTGGGGGTTGCAATTGGAGAGTTAGCAACAGTCTAAGATCAACCATTTCCAAACCTCCAGCTCCACAGAATCTAAGAGAACAAACAAAAAACACAGCTCCGAGGGATGGGCAGTTGAGGTTGGGAACTGCGAGCTCCCCGGGTTAGAGTTTAAACAGCCTTCGTGTATTTTAATTACCTGTGATCGCTGTTTCTCTCGCATTTTAACTTCCTTTTCAATGAGCTGCTGTCTGCGTTCTGTCTCCTCCTGTAATCTCCTCTCCAGCTGCTCCCTGCGACTCCTCTCCTCCTCCAGAGCCTGTTTCTTGGCTTCCATTTCCCTCTCCTCAATCACAAAACATCATTTTAATTTACACTATTATTGCACAAAGGATTAGCCTTGTCCCAAGAAACAAATTATAAAATGCAAAAATAAACGCCAGCAAGATGGAACGAGTGATTCACTGCAAAATTAACCAACCCTGTTAAGCACCCTCCACTACCAACATGCATCATTCCCCATCAGGGATGATAATTTACCCCCGTCACATCAGGGACATGTTGGGCCCTTTCATAACCCCCAATCACAGCAGTAACCCCAATCAGAGAAATATTCCCCAATCAGAGCAATGAACCAATCAGAGCAATAATCCCCAATCAGAGCAATAATCCCAATCAGAGCATTAACCCCCAATCACAGCAATAATTCCCAGATCATTAACCCCCAATCAGAGAAATAATCCGCAATCAGAGAATGACCCAATCAGAGCAATAATCCCCAATCAGAGCAATAATTCCCAGATCATTAACCCCCAATCAGAGAAATAATCCCCAATCAGAGAAATGATCCCCAATCAGAGCAATAACCCCAATCACAGCAATAATCCCAATCAGAGCAAGAATCCCCAATCAGAGCAATAATTCCCAGATCATTAACCCCCAATCAGAGAAATAATCCCCAATCAGAGAAATGATCCCCAATCAGAGCAATAACCCCAATCACAGCAATAATCCCAATCACAGCAATAATCCCCAATCAGAGCAATAATTCCCAGATCATTAAACCCCAATCAGAGAAATAATCCCCAATCAGAGAAATGATCCCCAATCAGAGCAATAACCCCAATCACAGCAATAATCCCAATCAGAGCAATAATCCCCAATCAGAGCAATAATTCCCAGACCATTGACCCCAATCACAGCAATCCCAATCAGAGCAATAATACCAATCAGAGCAATAATCCCCAATCAGAGCAATAATTCCCAGACCATTAACCCCAATCACAGCAATAACCCCAATCACAGCAATAATCCCAATCAGAGCAATAATCCCCAATCAGCGCAATAATTCCCAGACCATTAACCCCAATCAGAGAAATAATCCCAATCAGAGCAATAATCCCCAATCAGAGCAATAATCCCAATCAGAGCAATAATTCCCAGACCATTAACCCCCAATCAGAGCAATAATCCCCAATCAGAGCAATAATTCCCAGACCATTAACCCCCAATCAGAGCAATAATCCCCAATCAGAGCAATAATTCCCAGACCATTAACACCCAATCAGAGAAATAATTCGCAATCAGAGAAATAATCCCCAATCAGAGCAATAATCCCCAATCAGAACAATAATCCCAGTCAGAGCAATAATCCCCAATCAGAGCAATAATTCGCAGACCATTAACCCCCCAATCAGAGAAATAATCTGCAGAGAAATAATCCCCAATCAGAGCAATAATCCCCAATCAGAACAATAATCCCCAATCAGAGCAATAATCCCAGTCAGAGCAATAATCCCCAATCAGAGCAATAATTCGCAGACCATTAACCCCCAATCAGAGAAATAATCTGCAGAGAAATAATCCCCAATCAGAGCAATAACCGCAATCACAGCAATAATCCCAATCAGAGCAATAATCCCCAATCAGAGCAATAATTCCCAGACCATTCACCCCCAATCAGAGAAATAATCCGCAATCAGAGAAATAATCCCCAATCAGAGCAATAACCCCAATAAGAGCAATGACCCCAATCAGAGCAATAATCTCAAACAGAGCAATAATCCCCAATCAAAGCAATAACCCCAATCAGAGCAATAATCCTCAATCAGAGCAATAACCCTAATCAGAGCAATAATCCTCAATCAGAGCAATAATCCCAATCAGAGCAATAATTCCCAGACCATTAACCCCCAATCAGAGAAATAATCCCCAATCAGAGAAATAATCCCCAATCAGAGCAATAATCCCAATCAGAGCAATAATCCCCAATCAGAGCAATAATCCCAATCAGAGCAATAATCCCCAATCAGAGCAATAATTCCCAGACCATTCACCCCCAATCAGAGATATAATCCGCAATCAGAGAAATAATCCCCAATCAGAGCAATAACCCCAATAAGAGCAATGACCCCAATCAGAGCAATAATCTCAAACAGAGCAATAATCCCCAATCAGAGCAATAACCCCAATCAGAGCAATAATCCTCAATCAGAGCAATAATCCCAATCAGAGCAATAACCCTAATCAGAGAAAAAATCCCAATCAGAGCAATAATTCCCAGACCATTAACCCCCAATCAGAGAAATAATCCCAATCAGAGCAATAATCCCCAATCAGAGCAATAATCCCAATCAGAGCAATAATTCCCAATCAGAGCAATAATCCCCAATCAGAGCAATAATCTCCAATCAAAGCAATAACACCCAATCAGAGCAAAAATCCCAATCAGAGCATTAATCCCCAATCAGAGCAATAATCCCAATCAGAGCAATAATCCCCAACCAGAGCAATAACCCCAATCAGAGCAATAATCCCAATCAGAGCAATAATCCCCAATTAGAGCAATAACCCCCAATCAGAGCAATAATCCGAATCAGAGAAATAACCCCCAATCAGAGAAAAAATCCCCAACCAGAGCAATAATCCCCAATCAGAGCAATCGCCCCCAATCACAGCAATAACCCCCAATAAGAGAAATAGCCCCCAATCAGAGCAAGAATCCCCAATCAGAGCAATAGCCCCCAATCAGATCAATACTCCCCAATCAGAGAATTATGCACCAATCAGAGCAATAGCCCCCAATCAGAGCAATAATCCCCAATCAGAGCAATAATCCCCAATCAGAGCTATAGCCCCCAATCAGAGCAATAATCCCCAATCAGAGCAATAACCCCCAATCAGAGCAATAATCCGAATCAGAGAAATAACCCCCAATCAGAGCAATAATCCCCAATCAGAGCAATCGCCCCCAATCACAGCAATAACCCCCAATAAGAGCAATAGCCCCAATCAGAGCAAGAATCCCCAATCAGAGCAATAGCCCCCAATCAGATCAATACTCCCCAATCAGAGAATTATGCACCAATCAGAGCAATAGCCCCCAATCAGAGCAATAATCCCCAATCAGAGCAATAATCCCCAATCAGAGCTATAGCCCCCAATCAGAGCAATAATCCCCAATCAGAGCAATAATCCCCAATCAAAGCAATAACCCCCAATAAGAGCAATAGCCCCCAATCAGAGCAAGAATCCCCAATCAGAGCAATAATTCCCAATCAGAGCAATAGCCCCCAATCAGAGCAATACTCCCCAAACAGAGGATTATTCACCAATCAGAGCAATAATCCCCAATCAGAGCAATAATCCCCAATCAGAGCTATAGCCCCCAATCAGAGCAATAACCCCCAATCAGAGCAATAACCCCCAATCAGAGCAATAATCCCCAATCAGAGCAATCGCCCGCAATCAGAGCAATAGCCCCCAATCAGAGCAATAATCCTCAATCAGAGCAATAACCCCCAATCAGAGCAATAATCCACCATTCAGAGCAATCATCCCCAATCAGAGCAATAACCCCCATTCAGAGCATTAATCTCCAATCAGAGTAATAACCCCCAATCAGAGCAATAACCCCCAAACAGAGCAATAACCCCCAATCAGAGCAATAATCCCCAAATCAGAGCAAAAACCCCAATCAGAGCAATAACCCCCAATCAGAGCAATAATCCCCAATCAGAGCAATAATCCCCAATCAGAGCAATAATCCCCAATCAGAGCAATAATCCCCAATCAGAGCAATAACCGCCAATCAGAAAATTAATCCCCAATCAGAGCAATATTCCGCAATCAGAGCAATAATCCCCAATCAGAGCAATAGCCCCCAATCAGAGCAATAGCCCCCAATCCGAGCAAAAATCCCCAATCAGAGCAATAACCCCCATTCAGAGCAACAGCCCCCAATCACAGCAATAACCCCCAATAAGAGCAATAGCCCCCAATCAGAGCAAGAATCCCCAATCAGAGCAATAATTCCCAATCAGAGCAATAGCCCCCAATCAGAGCAATAATCCCCAATCAGAGCAATAATCCCCAATCAGAGCAATCGCCCGCAATCAGAGCAATAACCCCTAATCAGAGCAATAATCCTCAATCAGAGCAATAATCCCAATCAGAGCAATAATTCCCAGACCATTAACCCCCAATCAGAGAAATAATCCCCAATCAGAGAAATAATCCCCAATCAGAGCAATAATCCCAATCAGAGCAATAATCCCCAATCAGAGCAATAATCCCAATCAGAGCAATAATCCCCAATCAGAGCAATAATTCCCAGACCATTCACCCCCAATCAGAGAAATAATCCGCAATCAGAGAAATAATCCCCAATCAGAGCAATAACCCCAATAAGAGCAATGACCCCAATCAGAGCAATAATCTCAAACAGAGCAATAATCCCCAATCAGAGCAATAACCCCAATCAGAGCAATAATCCTCAATCAGAGCAATAATCCCAATCAGAGCAATAACCCTAATCAGAGAAAAAATCCCAATCAGAGCAATAATTCCCAGACCATTAACCCCCAATCAGAGAAATAATGCCAATCAGAGCAATAATCCCCAATCAGAGCAATAATCCCAATCAGAGCAATAATCCCCAATCAGAGCAATAATCCCCAATCAGAGCAATAATTTCCAATCAAAGCAATAACACCCAATCAGAGCAAAAATCCCAATCAGAGCATTAATCCCCAATCAGAGCAATAATCCCAATCAGAGCAATAATCCCTAACCAGAGCAATAACCCCAATCAGAGCAATAATCCCAATCAGAGCAATAATCCCCAATTAGAGCAATAACCCCCAATCAGAGCAATAATCCGAATCAGAGAAATAACCCCCCAATCAGAGCAAAAATCCCCAATCAGAGCAATAATCCCCAATCAGAGCAATCGCCCCCAATCACAGCAATAACCCCCAATAAGAGCAATAGCCCCCAATCAGAGCAAGAATCCCCAATCAGAGCAATAGCCCCCAATCAGATCAATACTCCCCAATCAGATAATTATGCACCAATCAGAGCAATAGCCCCCAATCAGAGCAATAATCCCCAATCAGAGCAATAATCCCCAATCAGAGCTATAGCCCCCAATCAGAGCAATAATCCCCAATCAGAGCAATAACCCCCAATCAGAGCAATAATCCGAATCAGAGAAATAACCCCCAATCAGAGCAATAATCCCCAATCAGAGCAATCGCCCCCAATCACAGCAATAACCCCCAATCAGAGAATTATGCACCAATCAGAGCAATAGCCCCCAATCAGAGCAATAATCCCCAATCAGAGCAATAATCCCCAATCAGAGCTATAGCCCCCAATCAGAGCAATAATCCCCAATCAGAGCAATAATCCCCAATCAAAGCAATAACCCCCAATAAGAGCAATAGCCCCCAATCAGAGCAAGAATCCCCAATCAGAGCAATAATTCCCAATCAGAGCAATAGCCCCCAATCAGAGCAATACTCCCCAAACAGAGAATTATTCACCAATCAGAGCAATAGCCCCCAATCAGAGCAATAATCCCCAATCAGAGCAATAATCCCCAATCAGAGCTATAGCCCCCAATCAGAGCAATAACCCCCAATCAGAGCAATAACCCCCAATCAGAGCAATAATCCCCAATCAGAGCAATCGCCCGCAATCAGAGCAATAGCCCCCAATCAGAGCAATAATCCTCAATCAGAGTAATAACCCCCAATCAGAGCAATAATCCACCATTCAGAGCAATCATCCCCAATCAGAGCAATAACCCCCATTCAGAGCATTAATCTCCAATCAGAGTAACAACCCCCAATCAGAGCAATAACCCCCAAACAGAGCAATAACCCCCAATCAGAGCAATAATCCCCAAATCAGAGCAAAAACCCCAATCAGAGCAATAACCCCCAATCAGAGCAATAATCCCCAATCAGAGCAATAATCCGCAATCAGAGCAATAATCCCCAATCAGAGCAATAATCCCCAATCAGAGCAATAACCGCCAATCAGAAAATTAATCCCTAATCAGAGCAATATTCCGCAATCAGAGCAATAATCCCCAATCAGAGCAATAGCCCCCAATCAGAGCAATAGCCCCCAATCCGAGCAAAAATCCCCAATCAGAGCAATAACCCCCAATCAGAGCAACAGCCCCCAATCACAGCAATAACCCCCAATAAGAGCAATAGCCCCCAATCAGAGCAAGAATCCCCAATCAGAGCAATAATTCCCAATCAGAGCAATAGCCCCCAATCAGAGCAATAATCCCCAATCAGAGCAATAATCCCCAATCAGAGCAATCGCCCGCAATCAGAGCAATAACCCCCAATCAGAGCAATAACCCCCAATCAGAGCAATAGCCCCCAATCAGAGCAATAATCCCCAATCAGAGCAATAATCCCCAATCAAAGCAATAATCCCCAATCAGAGCAATAGCCCCCGATCAGAGCAATAATCCCCAATCAGAGCAATAGCCCCCAATCAGAGCAATAATCCCCAATCAGAGCAATAGCCCCCAATCAGAGCAATAATCCCCAAGCAGAGCAATAATCCCCAAGCAGTGCAATAGCCCCCAATCAGAGAAATAGCCCCCAATCTGAGCAATAATCCCCAATCAGAGCAATAGCCCCCAATCAGAACAATAATCCCCAATCTGAGCAATAATCCCCAATCAGAGCAATAATCCCCAAGCAGAGCATTAATCCCCAAGCAGTGCAATAGCCCCCAATCAGAGAAATAGCCCCCAATCTGAGCAATAATCCCCAATCAGAGCAATAATTCCCAATCAGAGCAATAGCCCCCAATCAGAGCAATAATCCCCAATCACAGCAATAATCCCCAATCAGAGCTATAGCCCCCAATCAGAGCAATAATCCCCAATCAGAGCAATAACCCCCAATCAGAGCAATAACCCCCAATCAGAGCAATAATCCCCAATCAGAGCAATCGCCCGCAATCCGAGCAATAACCCCCAATCAGAGCAATAATCCCCAATCAGAGCAATCGCCCGCAATCAGAGCAATAACCCCCAATCAGAGCAATAGCCCCCAATCAGATCAATAATCCCCAATCAGAGCAATAATCCCCAATCAAAGCAATAATCCCCAATCAGAGCAATAGCCCCCAAGCAGAGCAATAATCCCCAATCAGAGCAATAGCCCCCAATCAGAGCAATAATCCCCAATCAAAGCAATAGCCCCCAATCAGAGCAATAATCCCCAAGCAGAGCAATAATCCCCAAGCAGTGCAATAGCCCCCAATCAGAGAAATAGCCCCCAATCTGAGCAATAATCCCCAATCAGAGCAATAGCCCCCAATCAGAACAATAATCCCCAATCAGAGCAATAGCCCCCAATCAGAGCAATAATCCCCAAGCAGAGCAATAATCCCCAATCAGAGCAATAGCCCCCAATCAGAGCAATAATCCCCAATCAGAGCAATAGCCCCCAATCAGAGCAATAATCCCCAATCAGAGCAATAGCCCCCAATCAGAGCAATAATCCCCAAGCAGAGCAATAATCCCCAAGCAGTGCAATAGCCCCCAATCAGAGAAATAGCCCCCAATCTGAGCAATAATCCCCAATCAGAGCAATAGCCCCCAATCAGAGCAATAGCCCCCAATCAGAGCAATAATCCCCAATCAGAGCAATAGCCCCCAATAAGAGCAATAATCCCCAAGCAGAGCAATAATCCCCAAGCAGTGCAATAGCCCCCAATCAGAGAAATAGCCCCCAATCTGAGCAATAATCCCCAATCAGAGCAATAGCCCCCAATCAGAGCAATAATCCCCAAGCAGAGCAATAATCCCCAAGCAGTGCAATAGCCCCCAATCAGAGAAATAGCCCCCAATCTGAGCAATAATCCCCAATCAGAGCAATAATCCCCAATCAGAGCAATAACCCCCAATCAGAGCAATAATCCCCAATCAGAGCAATAGCCCCCAATCAGAACAATAATCCCCAATCTGAGCAATAATCCCATATCAGAGCAATAATCCCCAAGCAGAGCAATAATCCCCAAGCAATGCAATAGCCCCCAATCAGAGAAATAATCCCCAATCAGAGCAATAATTCCCAATCAGAGCAATAGCCCCCAATCAGAGCAATAATCCCCAATCACAGCAATAATCCCCAATCAGAACTATAGCCCCCAATCAGAGCAATAATCCCCAATCAGAGCAATAACCCCCAATCAGAGCAATAATCCCCAATCAGAGCAATAATCCCCAATCAGAGCAATCGCACGCAATCAGAGCAATATCCCCCAATCAGAGCAATAACCCCCAATCAGAGCAATAGCCCCCAATCAGAGCAATAATCCCCAATCAGAGCAATAATCCCCAATCAAAGCAATAATCCCCAATCAGAGCAATAGCCCCCAATCAGAGCAATAGCCCCCAATCAGAGCAATAATCCCCAATCAGAGCAATAGCCCCCAATCCGAGCAATAATCCCCAATCAGAGCAATAGCCCCCAATCAGAGCAATAATCCCCAATCAGAGCAATAGCCCCCAATCAGAGCAATAATCCCCAAGCAGAGCAATAATCCCCAAGCAGTGCAATAGCCCCCAATCAGAGAAATAGCCCCCAATCTGAGCAATAATCCCCAATCAGAGCAATAGCCCCCAATCAGAACAATAATCCCCAATCTGAGCAATAATCCCCAATCAGAGCAATAATCCCCAATCAGAGCAATAACCCCCAATCAGAGCAATAATCCCCAATCAGAGCAATAGCCCCCAATCAGAGCAATAATCCCCAATCAGAGCAATAATCCCCAATCAAAGCAATAATCACCAATCAGAGCAATAGCCGCCAATCAGAGCAATAATGCCCAATCAGAGCAATAATCCCCAATGAGAGCAATAATCCCCAATCAGAGCGAGAGCCCCCAATCAGAGCAATAATCCCCAATCTGAGCAATAATCCCCAATCAGAGCAATAATCCCCAATCAGAGCAATAGCCCCCAATCAGAGCAATAATCCCCAATCAGAGCAATAACCACCAATCAGAGCAATAGCCACCAATCAGAGCAATAGCCACCAATCAGAGCAATAATCCCCAATCAGAGCAATAATCCCCAATCAGAGCAATAGCCCCCAATCAGAGCAATAATCCCCAATCAGAGCAATCGCCCGCAATCAGAGCAATAACCCCCAATCAGAGCAATAACCCCCAATCAGAGCAATAGCCCCCAATCAGAGCAATAATCCCCAATCAGAGCAATAATCCCCAATCAAAGCAATAATCCCTAATCAGAGCAATAGCCACCAATCAGAGCAATAGCCACCAATCAGAGCAATAATCCCCAATCTGAGCAATAATCGCCAATCAGAGCAATAATCCCCAATCAGAGCAATAGCCCCCAATCAGAGCAATAATCCCCAATCAGAGCAATCGCCCGCAATCAGAGCAATAACCCCCAAACAGAGCAATAACCCCCAATCAGAGCAATAGCCCCCAATCAGAGCAATCATCCCCAATCAGAGCAATAATCCCCAATCAAAGCAATAATCCCCAATCAGAGCAATAGCCCCCAATCAGAGCAATAATCCCCAATCAGAGCAATAGCCCCCAATCAGAGCAATAATCCCCAATCAGAGCAATAGCCCCCAATCAGAGCAATAATCCCCAAGCAGAGCAATAATCCCCAAGCAGAGCAATAGCCCCCAATCAGAGCAATAGCCCCCAATCAGAGCAATAATCCCCAATCTGAGCAATAATCCCCAATCAGAGCAATAGCCCCCAATCAGAGCAATAATCCCCAATCTGAGCAATAATCCCCAATCAGAGCAATAATCCCCAATCAGAGCAATAACCCCCAATCAGAGCAATAATCCCCAATCAGAGCAATTGCCCTGAATCAGAGCAATAATCCCCAATCTGAGCAATAATCCCCAATCAGAGCAATAATCCCCAATCTGGGCAATAATCCCCAATCAGAGCAATAATCCCCAATCAGAGCAATAATCCCCAATCAGAGCAAAAGCCCCCAATCAGAGCAATAATGCCCAATCAGAGCAATAATCCCCAATCAGAGCAATAATCCCCAATCAAAGCAATAATCACCTATCAGAGCAATAGCCCCCAATCAGAGCAATAATGCCCAATCAGA
Source organism: Heterodontus francisci (assembly GCF_036365525.1). Classification (NCBI taxonomy): domain Eukaryota; kingdom Metazoa; phylum Chordata; class Chondrichthyes; order Heterodontiformes; family Heterodontidae; genus Heterodontus; species Heterodontus francisci. Next base: position 13,931,480 of record NC_090380.1, on the reverse strand, counting down.
GCAATAATCCCCAATCAGAGCAATAATCCCCAATCAGAGCGAGAGCCCCCAATCAGAGCAATAATCCCCAATCTGAGCAATAATCCCCAATCAGAGCAATAATCCCCAATCAGAGCAATAGCCCCCAATCAGAGCAATAGCCACCAATCAGAGCAATAATCCCCAATCTGAGCAATAATCCCCAATCAGAGCAATAATCCCCAATCAGAGCAATAATCCCCAATCAAAGCAATAATCCCCAATCAGAGCAATAGCCCCCAATCAGAGCAATAATCCCCCAATCAGAGCAATAATCCCCAATCAGAGCAATAATCCCCAATCTGAGCAATAATCGCCAATCAGAGCAATAATCCCCAATCAGAGCAATAGCCCCCAATCAGAGCAATAATCCCCAATCAGAGCAATCGCCCGCAATCAGAGCAATAACCCCCAATCAGAGCAATAACCCCCAATCAGAGCAATAGCCCCCAATCAGAGCAATAATCCCCAATCAGAGCAATAATCCCCAATCAAAGCAATAATCCCCAATCAGAACAATAGCCCCCAATCAGAGCAATAATCCCCAATCAGAGCAATAGCCCCCAATCTGAGCAATAATCCCCAATCAGAGCAATAATCCCCAATCAGAGCAATAATCCCCAATCAAAGCAATAATCCCCAATCAGAGCAATAGCCCCCAATCAGAGCAATAATCCCCCAATCAGAGCAATAATCCCCAATCAGAGCAATAATCCCCAATCTGAGCAATAATCGCCAATCAGAGCAATAATCCCCAATCAGAGCAATAGCCCCCAATCAGAGCAATAATCCCCAATCAGAGCAATCGCCCGCAATCAGAGCAATAGCCCCCAATCAGAGAAATAGCCCCCAATCTGAGCAATAATCCCCAATCAGAGCAATAGCCCCCAATCAGAACAATAATCCCCAATCAGAGCAATAGCCCCCAATCAGAGCAATAATCCCCAAGCAGAGCAATAATCCCCAATCAGAGCAATAGCCCCCAATCAGAGCAATAATCCCCAATCAGAGCAATAGCCCCCAATCAGAGCAATAATCCCCAATCAGAGCAATAGCCCCCAATCAGAGCAATAATCCCCAAGCAGAGCAATAATCCCCAAGCAGTGCAATAGCCCCCAATCAGAGAAATAGCCCCCAATCTGAGCAATAATCCCCAATCAGAGCAATAGCCCCCAATCAGAGCAATAGCCCCCAATCAGAGCAATAATCCCCAATCAGAGCAATAGCCCCCAATAAGAGCAATAATCCCCAAGCAGAGCAATAATCCCCAAGCAGTGCAATAGCCCCCAATCAGAGAAATAGCCCCCAATCTGAGCAATAATCCCCAATCAGAGCAATAGCCCCCAATCAGAGCAATAATCCCCAAGCAGAGCAATAATCCCCAAGCAGTGCAATAGCCCCCAATCAGAGAAATAGCCCCCAATCTGAGCAATAATCCCCAATCAGAGCAATAATCCCCAATCAGAGCAATAACCCCCAATCAGAGCAATAATCCCCAATCAGAGCAATAGCCCCCAATCAGAACAATAATCCCCAATCTGAGCAATAATCCCATATCAGAGCAATAATCCCCAAGCAGAGCAATAATCCCCAAGCAATGCAATAGCCCCCAATCAGAGAAATAATCCCCAATCAGAGCAATAATTCCCAATCAGAGCAATAGCCCCCAATCAGAGCAATAATCCCCAATCACAGCAATAATCCCCAATCAGAACTATAGCCCCCAATCAGAGCAATAATCCCCAATCAGAGCAATAACCCCCAATCAGAGCAATAATCCCCAATCAGAGCAATAATCCCCAATCAGAGCAATCGCACGCAATCAGAGCAATATCCCCCAATCAGAGCAATAACCCCCAATCAGAGCAATAGCCCCCAATCAGAGCAATAATCCCCAATCAGAGCAATAATCCCCAATCAAAGCAATAATCCCCAATCAGAGCAATAGCCCCCAATCAGAGCAATAGCCCCCAATCAGAGCAATAATCCCCAATCAGAGCAATAGCCCCCAATCCGAGCAATAATCCCCAATCAGAGCAATAGCCCCCAATCAGAGCAATAATCCCCAATCAGAGCAATAGCCCCCAATCAGAGCAATAATCCCCAAGCAGAGCAATAATCCCCAAGCAGTGCAATAGCCCCCAATCAGAGAAATAGCCCCCAATCTGAGCAATAATCCCCAATCAGAGCAATAGCCCCCAATCAGAACAATAATCCCCAATCTGAGCAATAATCCCCAATCAGAGCAATAATCCCCAATCAGAGCAATAACCCCCAATCAGAGCAATAATCCCCAATCAGAGCAATAGCCCCCAATCAGAGCAATAATCCCCAATCAGAGCAATAATCCCCAATCAAAGCAATAATCACCAATCAGAGCAATAGCCGCCAATCAGAGCAATAATGCCCAATCAGAGCAATAATCCCCAATGAGAGCAATAATCCCCAATCAGAGCGAGAGCCCCCAATCAGAGCAATAATCCCCAATCTGAGCAATAATCCCCAATCAGAGCAATAATCCCCAATCAGAGCAATAGCCCCCAATCAGAGCAATAATCCCCAATCAGAGCAATAACCACCAATCAGAGCAATAGCCACCAATCAGAGCAATAGCCACCAATCAGAGCAATAATCCCCAATCAGAGCAATAATCCCCAATCAGAGCAATAGCCCCCAATCAGAGCAATAATCCCCAATCAGAGCAATCGCCCGCAATCAGAGCAATAACCCCCAATCAGAGCAATAACCCCCAATCAGAGCAATAGCCCCCAATCAGAGCAATAATCCCCAATCAGAGCAATAATCCCCAATCAAAGCAATAATCCCTAATCAGAGCAATAGCCACCAATCAGAGCAATAGCCACCAATCAGAGCAATAATCCCCAATCTGAGCAATAATCGCCAATCAGAGCAATAATCCCCAATCAGAGCAATAGCCCCCAATCAGAGCAATAATCCCCAATCAGAGCAATCGCCCGCAATCAGAGCAATAACCCCCAAACAGAGCAATAACCCCCAATCAGAGCAATAGCCCCCAATCAGAGCAATCATCCCCAATCAGAGCAATAATCCCCAATCAAAGCAATAATCCCCAATCAGAGCAATAGCCCCCAATCAGAGCAATAATCCCCAATCAGAGCAATAGCCCCCAATCAGAGCAATAATCCCCAATCAGAGCAATAGCCCCCAATCAGAGCAATAATCCCCAAGCAGAGCAATAATCCCCAAGCAGAGCAATAGCCCCCAATCAGAGCAATAGCCCCCAATCAGAGCAATAATCCCCAATCTGAGCAATAATCCCCAATCAGAGCAATAGCCCCCAATCAGAGCAATAATCCCCAATCTGAGCAATAATCCCCAATCAGAGCAATAATCCCCAATCAGAGCAATAACCCCCAATCAGAGCAATAATCCCCAATCAGAGCAATTGCCCTGAATCAGAGCAATAATCCCCAATCTGAGCAATAATCCCCAATCAGAGCAATAATCCCCAATCTGGGCAATAATCCCCAATCAGAGCAATAATCCCCAATCAGAGCAATAATCCCCAATCAGAGCAAAAGCCCCCAATCAGAGCAATAATGCCCAATCAGAGCAATAATCCCCAATCAGAGCAATAATCCCCAATCAAAGCAATAATCACCTATCAGAGCAATAGCCCCCAATCAGAGCAATAATGCCCAATCAGAGCAATAATCCCCAATCAGAGCAATAATCCCCAATCAGAGCGAGAGCCCCCAATCAGAGCAATAATCCCCAATCTGAGCAATAATCCCCAATCAGAGCAATAATCCCCAATCAGAGCAATAGCCCCCAATCAGAGCAATAGCCACCAATCAGAGCAATAATCCCCAATCTGAGCAATAATCCCCAATCAGAGCAATAATCCCCAATCAGAGCAATAATCCCCAATCAAAGCAATAATCCCCAATCAGAGCAATAGCCCCCAATCAGAGCAATAATCCCCCAATCAGAGCAATAATCCCCAATCAGAGCAATAATCCCCAATCTGAGCAATAATCGCCAATCAGAGCAATAATCCCCAATCAGAGCAATAGCCCCCAATCAGAGCAATAATCCCCAATCAGAGCAATCGCCCGCAATCAGAGCAATAACCCCCAATCAGAGCAATAACCCCCAATCAGAGCAATAGCCCCCAATCAGAGCAATAATCCCCAATCAGAGCAATAATCCCCAATCAAAGCAATAATCCCCAATCAGAACAATAGCCCCCAATCAGAGCAATAATCCCCAATCAGAGCAATAGCCCCCAATCAGAGCAATAATCCCCAATCAGAGCAATAGCCCCCAATCAGAGCAATAATCCCCAAGCAGAGCAATAATCCCCAAGCAGAGCAATAGCCCCCAATCAGAGCAATAGCCCCCAATCAGAGCAATAATCCCCAATCTGAGCAATAATCCCCAATCAGAGCAATAGCCCCCAATCAGAGCAATAATCCCCAATCTGAGCAATAATCCCCAATCAGAGCAATAATCCCCAATCAGAGCAATAACCCCCAATCAGAGCAATAATCCCCAATCAGAGCAATTGCCCTGAATCAGAGCAATAATCCCCAATCTGAGCAATAATCCCCAATCAGAGCAATAATCCCCAATCTGGGCAATAATCCCCAATCAGAGCAATAATCCCCAATCAGAGCAATAATCCCCAATCAGAGCAAAAGCCCCCAATCAGAGCAATAATGCCCAATCAGAGCAATAATCCCCAATCAGAGCAATAATCCCCAATCAAAGCAATAATCACCTATCAGAGCAATAGCCCCCAATCAGAGCAATAATGCCCAATCAGAGCAATAATCCCCAATCAGAGCAATAATCCCCAATCAGAGCGAGAGACCCCAATCAGAGCAATAATCCCCAATCTGAGCAATAATCCCCAATCAGAGCAATAATCCCCAATCAGAGCAATATTCCCCAATCAGAGCAAGAGCCCCCAATCAGAGCAATAGCCCCCAATCAGAGCAATAATCACCAATCAGAGCAATAGCCCCCAATCAGAGCAATAATCCCCAATCAGAGCAAAAATCCCCAATCAGAGCAATAGCCGCCAATCAGAGCAACAATCCCCAATCAGAGCAATAATCCCCAATCAGAGCAATAATTCCCAATCAGAGCAATAGCCCCCAATCAGAGCAATAATCCCCAATCAGAGCAATAATCCCCAATCAGAGCAATAATTCCCAATCAGAGCAATTGCCCCGAATCAGAGCAACAATCCGCAATCTGAGCAATAATCCCCAATCAGAGCAATAATCCCCAATCAGAGCAATAGCCCCCAATCAGAGCAATAATCACCAATCAGAGCAATAGCCCCCAATCAGAGCAAAAATCCCCAATCAGAGCAACAGTCCCCAATCAGAGCAACAATCCCCAATCAGTGCAATAATTCCCAATCAGAGCAATAGCCCCCAATCAGAGCAATAATCCCCAATCAGAGCAATAGCCCCCAATCAGAGCAATAATCCCCAATCAGAGCAATAATCCCCAATCAGAGCAATAATCACCAATCAGAGCAATAGCCCCCAATCAGAGCATTAATCCCCAATCAGAGCAATAATCCCCAATCAGAGCAATCGCCCCCAATCAGAGCAATAACCCCCAATCAGAGCAATAACCCCCAATCAGAGCAATAATCCCCAATCAGAGCAATAATCCGCAATCAGAGCAATAGCCCCCAATCAGAGCAATAGCCCCCAATCAGAGCAATAATCACCAATCAGAGCAATAGCCCCCAATCAGAGCAATAATCCCCAATCAGAGCAATAATCCCCAATCACAATAGCCGCCAATCAGAGCAAAAATCCCCAATCAGAGCAACAATCCCCAATCAGAGCAATAATCCCCAATCAGAGCAATAATTCCCAATCAGAGCAATAGCCCCCAATCAGAGCAATAATCCCCAATCAGAGCAATAATCCCCAATCAGAGCAATAATTCCCAATCAGAGCAATTGCCCCGAATCAGAGCAATAATTCCCAATCAGAGCAATTGCCCCGAATCAGAGCATTAATCCGCAATCTGAGCAATAATCCCCAATCAGAGCAATAATCCCCAATCAGAGCAACAGCCCCCAATCAGAGCAATAGCCCCCAATTAGAGCAATAATCATCAATCAGAGCAATAGCCCCCAATCAGAGCAATAATCCCCAATCAGAGCAATAATCCCCAATCAGAGCAATAGCCCCCAATCAGAGCAAAAATCCCCAATCAGAGCAACAATCCCCAATCAGAGCAACAATCCCCAATCAGAGCAATAATCCCCAATGAGAGCAATAATTCCCAATCGGAGCAATAGCCCCCAATCAGAGCAATAATCCCCAATCAGAGCAATAGCCCCCAATCAGAGCAATAATCCCCAATCAGAACAATAGCCCCCAATCAGAGCAATAATCCCCAATCTGAGCAATAATCCCCAATCAGAGCAATAATCCCCAATCAGAGCAATAACCCCCAATCAGAGCAATAATCCCCAATCAGAGCAATTGCCCTGAATCAGAGCAATAATCCCCAATCTGAGCAATAATCCCCAATCAGAGCAATAATCCCCAATCTGGGCAATAATCCCCAATCAGAGCAATAATCCCCAATCAGAGCAATAATCCCCAATCAGAGCAAAAGCCCCCAATCAGAGCAATAATGCCCAATCAGAGCAATAATCCCCAATCAGAGCAATAATCCCCAATCAAAGCAATAATCACCTATCAGAGCAATAGCCCCCAATCAGAGCAATAATGCCCAATCAGAGCAATAATCCCCAATCAGAGCAATAATCCCCAATCAGAGCGAGAGCCCCAATCAGAGCAATAATCCCCAATCTGAGCAATAATCCCCAATCAGAGCAATAATCCCCAATCAGAGCAAGAGCCCCCAATCAGAGCAATAGCCCCCAATCAGAGCAATAATCACCAATCAGAGCAATAGCCCCCAATCAGAGCAATAATCCCCAATCAGAGCAAAAATCCCCAATCAGAGCAATAGCCGCCAATCAGAGCAACAATCCCCAATCAGAGCAATAATCCCCAATCAGAGCAATAATTCCCAATCAGAGCAATAGCCCCCAATCAGAGCAATAATCCCCAATCAGAGCAATAATTCCCAATCAGAGCAATAATCCCCAATCAGAGCAATAATTCCCAATCAGAGCAATAGCCCCCAATCAGAGCAATAATCCCCAATCAGAGCAATAATCCCCAATCAGAGCAATAATTCCCAATCAGAGCAATTGCCCCGAATCAGAGCAACAATCCGCAATCTGAGCAATAATCCCCAATCAGAGCAATAATCCCCAATCAGAGCAATAGCCCCCAATCAGAGCAATAATCACCAATCAGAGCAATAGCCCCCAATCAGAGCAAAAATCCCCAATCAGAGCAACAGTCCCCAATCAGAACAACAATCCCCAATCAGTGCAATAATTCCCAATCAGAGCAATAGCCCCCAATCAGAGCAATAATCCCCAATCAGAGCAATAGCCCCCAATCAGAGCAATAATCCCCAATCAGAGCAATAATCCCCAATCAGAGCAATAATCACCAATCAGAGCAATAGCCCCCAATCAGAGCATTAATCCCCAATCAGAGCAATAATCCCCAATCAGAGCAATCGCCCCCAATCAGAGCAATAACCCCCAATCAGAGCAATAACCCCCAATCAGAGCAATAATCCCCAATCAGAGCAATAATCCGCAATCAGAGCAATAGCCCCCAATCAGAGCAATAGCCCCCAATCAGAGCAATAATCACCAATCAGAGCAATAGCCCCCAATCAGAGCAATAATCCCCAATCAGAGCAATAATCCCCAATCACAATAGCCGCCAATCAGAGCAAAAATCCCCAATCAGAGCAACAATCCCCAATCAGAGCAATAATCCCCAATCAGAGCAATAATTCCCAATCAGAGCAATAGCCCCCAATCAGAGCAATAATCCCCAATCAGAGCAATAATCCCCAATCAGAGCAATAATTCCCAATCAGAGCAATTGCCCCGAATCAGAGCAATAATTCCCAATCAGAGCAATTGCCCCGAATCAGAGCATTAATCCGCAATCTGAGCAATAATCCCCAATCAGAGCAATAATCCCCAATCAGAGCAACAGCCCCCAATCAGAGCAATAGCCCCCAATCAGAGCAATAATCATCAATCAGACCAATAGCCCCCAATCAGAGCAATAATCCCCAATCAGAGCAATAATCCCCAATCAGAGCAATAGCCCCCAATCAGAGCAAAAATCCCCAATCAGAGCAACAATCCCCAATCAGAGCAACAATCCCCAATCAGAGCAATAATCCCCAATGAGAGCAATAATTCCCAATCGGAGCAATAGCCCCCAATCAGAGCAATAATCCCCAATCAGAGCAATAGCCCCCAATCAGAGCAATAATCCCCAATCAGAACAATAGCCCCCAATCAGAGCAATAATCCCCAATCTGAGCAATAATCCCCAATCAGAGCAATAATCCCCAATCAGAGCAATAACCCCCAATCAGAGCAATAATCCCCAATCAGAGCAATTGCCCTGAATCAGAGCAATAATCCCCAATCTGAGCAATAATCCCCAATCAGAGCAATAATCCCCAATCTGGGCAATAATCCCCAATCAGAGCAATAATCCCCAATCAGAGCAATAATCCCCAATCAGAGCAAAAGCCCCCAATCAGAGCAATAATGCCCAATCAGAGCAATAATCCCCAATCAGAGCAATAATCCCCAATCAAAGCAATAGCCCCCAATCAGAGCAATAATGCCCAATCAGAGCAATAATCCCCAATCAGAGCGAGAGACCCCAATCAGAGCAATAATCCCCAATCAGAGCAATAATCCCCAATCTGAGCAATAATCCCCAATCAGAGCAATAATCCCCAATCAGAGCAAGAGCCCCCAATCAGAGCAATAGCCCCCAATCAGAGCAATAATCACCAATCAGAGCAATAGCCCCCAATCAGAGCAATAATCCCCAATCAGAGCAAAAATCCCCAATCAGAGCAATAGCCGCCAATCAGAGCAACAATCCCCAATCAGAGCAATAATCCCCAATCAGAGCAATAATTCCCAATCAGAGCAATAGCCCCCAATCAGAGCAATAATCCCCAATCAGAGCAATAATCCCCAATCAGAGCAATAATTCCCAATCAGAGCAATTGCCCCGAATCAGAGCAACAATCCGCAATCTGAGAAATAATCCCCAATCAGAGCAATAATCCCCAATCAGAGCAATAGCCCCCAATCAGAGCAATAATCACCAATCAGAGCAATAGCCCCCAATCAGAGCAAAAATCCCCAATCAGAGCAACAGTCCCCAATCAGAGCAACAATCCCCAATCAGTGCAATAATTCCCAATCAGAGCAATAGCCCCCAATCAGAGCAATAATCCCCAATCAGAGCAATAGCCCCCAATCAGAGCAATAATACCCAATCAGAGCAATAATCCCCAATCAGAGCAATAATCACCAATCAGAGCAATAGCCCCCAATCAGAGCATTAATCCCCAATCAGAGCAATAATCCCCAATCAGAGCAATCGCCCCCAATCAGAGCAATAACCCCCAATCAGAGCAATAACCCCCAATCAGAGCAATAATCCCCAATCAGAGCAATAATCCGCAATCAGAGCAATAGCCCCCAATCAGAGCAATAGCCCCCAATCAGAGCAATAATCACCAATCAGAGCAATAGCCCCCAATCAGAGCAATAATCCCCAATCAGAGCAATAATCCCCAATCACAATAGCCGCCAATCAGAGCAAAAATCCCCAATCAGAGCAACAATCCCCAATCAGAGCAATAATCCCCAATCAGTGCAATAATTCCCAATCAGAGCAATAGCCCCCAATCAGAGCAATAATCCCCAATCAGAGCAATAATCCCCAATCAGAGCAATAATTCCCAATCAGAGCAATTGCCCCGAATCAGAGCAATAATTCCCAATCAGAGCAATTGCCCCGAATCAGAGCATTAATCCGCAATCTGAGCAATAATCCCCAATCAGAGCAATAATCCCCAATCAGAGCAACAGCCCCGAATCAGAGCAATAGCCCCCAATCAGAGCAATAATCATCAATCAGAGCAATAGCCCCCAATCAGAGCAATAATCCCCAATCAGAGCAATAATCCCCAATCAGAGCAATAGCCCCCAATCAGAGCAAAAATCCCCAATCAGAGCAACAATCCCCAATCAGAGCAACAATCCCCAATCAGAGCAATAATCCCCAATGAGAGCAATAATTCCCAATCGGAGCAATAGCCCCCAATCAGAGCAATAATCCCCAATCAGAGCAATAGCCCCCAATCAGAGCAATAATCCCCAATCAGAGCAATAATTCCCAATCAGAGCAATAATCACCAATCAGAGCAATAGCCCCCAATCAGAGCATTAATCCCCAATCAGAGCAATCGCCCCCAATCAGAGCAATAACCCCCAATCAGAGCAATAACCCCCATTCAGAGCAATAATCCGCAAACAGAGCAATAGCCCCCAATCAGAGCAATAATCCCCAATCAGAGCAATAATCCCCAATCAGAGCAATAGCCCCCAATCAGAGCAATAATCCCCAATCAGAGCAATAATCCCCAATCAGAGCAATAATCCCCAATCAGAGCAATAGCCCCCAATCAGAGCAATAATCCCCAATCAGAGCAATAATCCCCACTCAGAGAAATAATCCCCAATCAGAGCAATAGCCCCCAATCAGGGCAATAATCCCCAATCAGAGCAATAGCCCGCAATCAGAGCGATAATCCCCAATCAGAGCGATAATCCCCAATCAGAGCAATAATCCCAAATCAGAGCAATCGCCCCCAATCAGAGCAATAATCCCCAATCAGAGCAATAGCCCCCAATCAGAGCAATAATCCCCAATCAGAGCAATAATCCCCAATCAAAGCAATAATCCCCCAATCAGAGCAATAACCCCCAATCAGAGCAATCATCCCCATTCAGGTCAATAGCCCCCAATCAGAGCAATAATCCCCAAGCAGAGCAATAATCCCCAATCAGAGCAATAGCCCCCAATCAGAGCAATAATCCACAATCAGAGCAAAAATCCCCAATCAGAGCTATAGCCCCCAATCAGAGCAAGAATCCCCAATCAGAGCAACAATCCCCAATCAGAGCAATAATCCCCAATGAGAGCAATAATTCCCCATCGGAGCAATAGCCCCCAATCAGAGCAATAATCCCCAATCAGAGCAATAGCCCCCAATCAGAGCAATAATCCCCAATCAGAGCAATAATTCCCAATCAGAGCAATAATCACCAATCAGAGCAATAGCCCCCAATCAGAGCATTAATCCCCAATCAGAGCAATCGCCCCCAATCAGAGCAATAACCCCCAATCAGAGCAATAACCCCCATTCAGAGCAATAATCCGCAAACAGAGCAATAGCCCCCAATCAGAGCAATAATCCCCAATCAGTGCAATAATCCCCAATCAGAGCAATAGCCCCCAATCAGAGCAATAATCCCCAATCAGAGCAATAATCCCCAATCAGAGCAATAGCCCCCAATCAGAGCAATAATCCCCAATCAGAGCAATAATCCCCACTCAGAGAAATAATCCCCAATCAGAGCAATAGCCCCCAATCAGGGCAATAATCCCCAATCAGAGCAATAGCCCGCAATCAGAGCGATAATCCCCAATCAGAGCGATAATCCCCAATCAGAGCAATAATCCCAAATCAGAGCAATCGCCCCCAATCAGAGCAATAATCCCCAATCAGAGCAATAGCCCACAATCAGAGCAATAATCCCCAATCAGAGCAATAATACCCAATCAAAGCAATAATCCCCAATCAGAGCAATAACCCCCAATCAGAGCAATCATCCCCATTCAGGTCAATAGCCCCCAATCAGAGCAATAATCCCCAAGCAGAGCAATAATCCCCAATCAGAGCAATAGCCCCCAATCAGAGCAATAATCCACAATCAGAGCAAAAATCCCCAATCAGAGCTATAGCCCCCAATCAGAGCAATGATCCCCAATCAGAGCAATAACCCCCAATCAGAGCAATAATCCCCAATCAGAGCAATAGCCCCCAATCAGAGCAATAATCCCCAATCAGAGCAATAATCCCCAATCAAAGCAATAATCCCCAATCAGAGCAATAGCCCCCAATCAGAGCAATAATCCCCAATCAGAGCAATAATCCCCAATAAGAGCAATAATCCCCAATCAAAGCAATAATCCCCAATCAGAGGAATAGCCCCCAATCAGAGCAATAATCCCCAATCAGAGCAATAATGCCCAATCAGAGCAATAGCCCCCAATCAGAGCAATAGCCACCAATCAGAGCAATAGCTCCCAATCAGAGCACTAATCCCCAATCAGAGCAATAATTCCCAATCAGAGCAATTGCCCCGAATCAGAGCAATAATCCGCAATCTGAGCAATAATCCCCAATCAGAGCAATAATCCCCAATCAGAGCAATAGCCCCCAATCAGAGCAATAGCCCCCAATCAGAGCAATAATCACCAAGCAGAGCAATAGCCCCCAATCAGAGCAATAATCCCCAATCAAAGCAAAAATCCCCAATCAGAGCAATAGCCGCCAATCAGAGCAACAATCCCCAATCAGAGCAATAATCCCCAATCAGAGCAATAATTCCCAATCAGAGCAATAGCCCCCAATCAGAGCAATAATCCCCAATCAGAGCAATAATCCCCAATCAGAGCAATAATTCCCAATCAGAGCAATTGCCCCGAATCAGAGCAACAATCCGCAATCTGAGCAATAATCCCCAATCAGAGCAATAATCCCCAATCAGAGCAATAGCCCCCAATCAGAGCAATAATCATCAATCAGAGCAATAGCCCCCAATCAGAGCAATAATCCCCAATCAGAGCAATAATCCCCAATCAGAGCAATAGCCCCCAATCAGAGCAAAAATCCCCAATCAGAGCAACAATCCCCAATCAGAGCAACAATCCCAATCAGAGCAATAATTCCCAATCAGATCAATAGCCCCCAATCAGAGCAATAATCCCCAATCAGAGCAATAGCCCCCAATCAGAGCAATAATCCCCAATCAGAGCAATAATCCCCAATCAGAGCAATAATCACCAATCAGAGCAATAGCCCCCAATCAGAGCATTAATCCCCAATCAGAGCAATAATCCCCAATCAGAGCAATCGCCCCCAATCAGAGCAATAACCCCCAATCAGAGCAATAACCCCCAATCAGAGCAATAATCCCCAATCAGAGCAATAATCCGCAATCAGAGCAATAGCCCCCAATCAGAGCAATAATCCCCAATCAGAGCAATAATCCCCAATCAGAGCAATAGCCCCCAATCAGAGCAATAATCCCCAATCAGAGCAATAATCCCCAATCAGAGCAATAACCCCCAATCAGAGCAATAATCCCCAATCACAGCAATAATCCCCAATCAGAGCAATAGCCCCAATCAGAGCAATAATCCCCAATCAGGGCAATAATCCCCAATCAGAGCAATAGCCCCCAATCAGTGCGATAATCCCCAATCAGAGCGATCGCCCCCAATCAGAGCAATAACCCCCAATCAGAGCAATAACCCCCAATCAGATCAATTGCCCCCGAATCAGAGCATTAATCCGCAATCTGAGCAATAATCCCCAATCAAGCAATAATCCCCAATCAGAGCAACAGCCCCCAATCAGAGCAATAGCCCCCAATCAGAGCAATAATCACCAATCAGAGCAATAGCCCCCCAATCAGAGCAATAATCCCCAATCAGAGCACTAATCCCCAATCAGAGCAATAGCCCCCAATCAGAGAAAAAATCCCCAATCAGAGCAACAATCCCCAATCAGAGCAACAATCCCCAATCAGAGCAATAATCCCCAATCAGATCAATAATTCCCAATCGGAGCAATAGCCCCCAATCAGAGCAATAATCCCCAATCAGAGCAATAGCCCCCAATCAGAGCAATAATCCCCAATCAGAGCAATAATCCCCAATCAGAGCAATAATCACCAATCAGAGCAATAGCCCCCAATCAGAGCATTAATCCCCAATCAGAGCAATCGCCCCCAATCAGAGCAATAACCCCCAATCAGAGCAATAACCCCCATTCAGAGCAATAATCCGCAAACAGAGCAATAGCCCCCAATCAGAGCAATAATCCCCAATCAGAGCAATAATCCCCAATCAGAGCAATAGCCCCCAATCAGAGCAATAATCCCCAATCAGAGCAATAATCCCCAATCAGAGCAATAATCCCCAATCAGAGCAATAGCCCCCAATCAGAGCAATAATCCCCAATCAGAGCAATAATCCCCACTCAGAGCAATAATCCCCAATCAGAGCAATAGCCCCCAATCAGGGCAATAATCCCCAATCAGAGCAGTAGCTCGCAATCAGAGCGATAATCCCCAATCAGAGTGATAATCCCCAATCAGAGCAATAATCCCAAATCAGAGCAATCGCCCCCAATCAGAGCAATAATCCCCAATCAGAGCAATAGCCCCCAATCAGAGCAATAATCCCCAATCAGAGCAATAATCCCCAATCAAAGCAATAATCCCCAATCAGAGCAATAACCCCCAATCAGAGCAATCATCCCATTCAGGTCAATAGCCCCCAATCAGAGAAATAATCCCCAAGCAGAGCAATAATCCCCAATCAGAGCAATAGCCCCCAATCAGAGCAATAATCCACAATCAGAGCAAAAATCCCCAATCAGAGCTATAGCCCCCAATCAGAGCAATGATCCCCAATCAGAGCAATAACCCCCAATCAGAGCAATAATCCCCAATCAGAGCAATAGCCCCCAATCAGAGCAATAATCCCCAATCAGAGCAATAATCCCCAATCAAAGCAATAATCCCCAATCAGAGCAATAGCCCCCAATCAGAGCAATAGCCACCAATCAGAGCAATAGCTCCCAATCAGAGCAATAATCCCCAATCAGAGCAATAATTCCCAATCAGAGCAATTGCCCCGAATCAGAGCAATAATCCGCAATCTGAGCAATAATCCCCAATCAGAGCAATAAAACCCAATCAGAGCAATAGCTCCCAATCAGAGCAATAGCCCCCAATCAGAGCAATAATCACCAATCAGAGCAATAGCCCCCAATCAGAGCAATAATCCCCAATCTGAGCAAAAATCCCCAATCAGAGCAATAGCCGCCAATCAGAGCAACAATCCCCAATCAGAGCAATAATCCCCAATCAGAGCAATAATTCCTAATCAGAGCAATAGCCCCCAATCAGAGCAATAATCCCCAATCAGAGCAATAATCCCCAATCAGAGCAATAATTCCCAATCAGAGCAATTGCCCCGAATCAGAGCAACAATCCGCAATCTGAGCAATAATCCCCAATCAGAGCAATAATCCCCAATCAGAGCAATAGCCCCCAATCAGAGCAATAATCATCAATCAGAGCAATAGCCCCCAATCAGAGCAATAATCCCCAATCAGAGCAATAATCCCCAATCAGAGCAATAGCCCCCAATCAGAGCAAAAATCCCCAATCAGAGCAACAATCCCCAATCAGAGCAACAATCCCCAATCAGAGCAATAATTCCCAATCAGAGCAATAGCCCCCAATCAGAGCAATAATCCCCAATCAGAGCAATAGCCCCCAATCAGAGCAATAGCCCCCAATCAGAGCAATAATCCCCAATCAGAGCAATAATCCCCAATCAGAGCAATAATCACCAATCAGAGCAATAGCCCCCAATCAGAGCATTAATCCCCAATCAGAGCAATAATCCCCAATCAGAGCAATCGCCCCCAATCAGAGCAATAACCCCCAATCAGAGCAATAACCCCCAATCAGAGCAATAATCCCCAATCAGAGCAATAATCCGCAATCAGAGCAATAGCCCCCAATCAGAGCAATAATCCCCAATCAGAGCAATAATCCCCAATCAGAGCAATAGCCCCCAATCAGAGCAATAATCCCCAATCAGAGCAATAATCCCCAATCAGAGCAATAACCCCCAATCAGAGCAATAATCCCTTATCACAGCAATAATCCCCAATCAGAGCAATAGCCCCAATCAGAGCAATAATCCCCAATCAGGGCAATAATCCCCAATCAGAGCAATAGCCCCCAATCAGTGCGATAATCCCCAATCAGAGCGATCGCCCCCAATCAGAGCAATAACCCCCAATCAGAGCAATAACCCCCAATCAGAGCAATAGCCCCCAATCAGAGCAATAATCCCCAATCAGAGCAATAATCCCCAATCAAAGCAATCATCCCCATTCAGGTCAATAGCCCCCAATCAGAGCAATAATCCCCAAGCAGAGCAATAATCCCCAATCAGAGCAATAGCCCCCAATCAGAGCAATGATCCCCAATCAGAGCAATAACCCCCAATCAGAGCAATAATCCCCAATCAGAGCAATAATCCCCAATCAGAGCAATAGCCCCCAATCAGAGCAATAATCCACAATCAGAGCAAAAATCCCCAATCAGAGCTATAGCCCCCAATCAGAGCAATGATCCCCAATCAGAGCAATAACCCCCAATCAGAGCAATAATCCCCAAGCAGAGCAATAATCCCCAATCAGAGCAATAGCCCCCAATCAGAGCAATAATCCACAATCAGAGCTATAGCCCCCAATCAGAGCAATGATCCCCAATCAGAGCAATAACCCCCAATCAGAGCAATAATCCCCAATCAGAGCAATAGCCCCCAATCAGAGCAATAATCCCCAATCAGAGCAATAATCCCCAATCAAAGCAATAATCCCCAATCAGAGCAATAGCCCCCAATCAGAGCAATAATCCCCAATCAGAGCAATAATGCCCAATCAGAGCAATAATCCCCAATAAGAGCAATAATCCCCAATCAGAGCAATAATCCCCAATAAGAGCAATAATCCCCAATCAGAGCGAGAGCCCCCAATCAGAGCAAGAATCCCCAATCAGAGCAATAATCCCCAATAAGAGCAATAATCCCCAATCAGAGCGAGAGCCCCCAATCAGAGCAATAATCCCCAATCAGAGCAATAATTCCCAATCAGAGCAATAGCCCCCAATCAGAGCAATAGCCACCAATCAGAGCAATAGCTCCCAATCAGAGCAATAATCCCCAATCAGAGCAATAATTCCCAATCAGAGCAATTGCCCCGAATCAGAGCAATAATCCGCAATCTGAGCAATAATCCCCAATCAGAGCAATAAAACCCAATCAGAGCAATAGCCCCCAATCAGAGCAATAGCCCCCAATCAGAGCAATAATCACCAATCAGAGCAATAGCCCCCAATCAGAGCAATAATCCCCAATCTGAGCAAAAATCCCCAATCAGAGCAATAGCCGCCAATCAGAGCAACAATCCCCAATCAGAGCAATAATCCCCAATCAGAGCAATAATTCCCAATCAGAGCAATAGCCCCCAATCAGAGCAATAATCCCCAATCAGAGCAATAATCCCCAATCAGAGCAATAATTCCCAATCAGAGCAATTGCCCCGAATCAGAGCAACAATCCGCAATCTGAGCAATAATCCCCAATCAGAGCAATAATCCCCAATCAGAGCAATAGCCCCCAATCAGAGCAATAATCATCAATCAGAGCAATAGCCCCCAATCAGAGCAATAATCCCCAATCAGAGCAATAATCCCCAATCAGAGCAATAGCCCTCAATCAGAGCAAAAATCCCCAATCAGAGCAACAATCCCCAATCAGAGCAACAATCCCCAATCACAGCAATAATTCCCAATCAGAGCAATAGCCCCCAATCAGAGCAATAATCCCCAATCAGAGCAATAGCCCCCAATCAGAGCAATAATCCCCAATCAGAGCAATAATCCCCAATCAGAGCAATAATCACCAATCAGAGCAATAGCCCCCAATCAGAGCATTAATCCCCAATCAGAGCAATAATCCCCAATCAGAGCAATCGCCCCCAATCAGAGCAATAACCCCCAATCAGAGCAATAACCCCCAATCAGAGCAATAATCCCCAATCAGAGCAATAATCCGCAATCAGAGCAATAGCCCCCAATCAGAGCAATAATCCCCAATCAGAGCAATAATCCCCAATCAGAGCAATAGCCCCCAATCAGAGCAATAATCCCCAATCAGAGCAATAATCCCCAATCAGAGCAATAACCCCCAATCAGAGCAATAATCCCTTATCACAGCAATAATCCCCAATCAGAGCAATAGCCCCAATCAGAGCAATAATCCCCAATCAGGGCAATAATCCCCAATCAGAGCAATAGCCCCCAATCAGTGCGATAATCCCCAATCAGAGCGATCGCCCCCAATCAGAGCAATAACCCCCAATCAGAGCAATAACCCCCAATCAGAGCAATAGCCCCCAATCAGAGCAATAATCCCCAATCAGAGCAATAATCCCCAATCAAAGCAATAATCCCCAATCAGAGCAATCGCCCCCAATCAGAGCAATAATCCCCAATCAGAGCAATAACCCCCAATCAGAGCAATCATCCACATTCAGGTCAATAGCCCCCAATCAGAGCAATAATCCCCAAGCAGAGCAATAATCCCCAATCAGAGCAATAGCCCCCAATCAGAGCAATATCCCCAATCAGAGCAAAAATCCCCAATCAGAGCAATCATCCCCATTCAGGTCAATAGCCCCCAATCAGAGCAATAATCCCCAAGCAGAGCAATAATCCCCAATCAGAGCAATAGCCCCCAATCAGAGCAATGATCCCCAATCAGAGCAATAACCCCCAATCAGAGCAATAATCCCCAATCAGAGCAATAGCCCCCAATCAGAGCAATAATCCCCAATCAGAGCAATAATCCACAATCAAAGCAATAATCCCCAATCAGAGCAATAGCCCCCAATCAGAGCAATAATGCCCAATCAGAGCAATAATCCCCAATCAGAGCAATAATCCCCAATCAGAGCAATAATCCCCAATCAGAGCAGTAGCCCCCAATCAGAGCAATAATCCCCAATCAGAGCAATAATCCCCAATCAAAGCAATAATCCCCAATTAGAGCAATAATCCCCAATCAGAGCGAGAGCCCCCAATCAGAGCAATAACCCCCAATCAGAGCAATAGCCCCCAATCAGAGCAATAATCCCCAATCAGAGCAATAATCCCCAATCAGAACAATAGCCCCCAATCAGAGCAATAGCCCCCAATCAGAGCAATAGCCACCAATCAGAACAATAGCTCCTGATCAGAGCTATAGCTCCCAATCAGAGCAATAATCCCCAATCAGAGCAATCATTCCCAATCAGAGCAATTGCCCCGAATCAGAGCAATAATCCGCAATCTGAGCAATAATCCCCAATCAGAGCAATAATCCCCAATCAGAGCAATAGCCCCCAATCAGAGCAATAATCCCCAATCAGAGCGATAATCCCCAATCAGAGCAATAATCCCCAATCAGAGCAATCGCCCCCAATCAGAGCAATAACCCCCAATCGGAGCAATAACCCCCAATCAGAGCAATGATCCACAATCAGAGCAATAGCCCCCAATCAGAGCAATAATCCCCAATCGGAGCAATAATCCCCAATCAAAGCAATAATCCCCAATCAGAGCAATAGCCCCGAATCAGAGCAATAATCCCCAATCAGAGCAATAACCCCCAATCAGAGCAATAATCCCGAATCAGAGCAATAACCCCCAATCAGAGCAATAATCCCTAATCAGAGCAATAGCCCCCAATCAGAGCAATAATCCCCAATCAGAGCAATAATCCCCAATCAAAGCAATAATCCCCAATCAGAGCAATAGCCCCCAATCAGAGCAATAATGCCCAATCAGAGCGAGAGCCCCCAATCAGAGCAATAACCCCCAATCAGAGCAATAACCCCCAATCAGAGCAATAATCCCCAATCAGAGCAATAACCCCCAATCAGAGCAATAATCCCTAATCAGAGCAATAGCCCCCAATCAGAGCAATAATCCCCAATCAGAGCAATAACCCCCAATCAGAGCAATAATCCCCAATCAGAGCAATAGCCCCCAATCAGAGCAAAAATCCCCAATCAGAGCAATAGCCACCAATCAGAGCAATAATCCCCAATCAGAGCAATAATCCCCAATCAGAGCAATAGCCCCCAATCAGAGCAATAATCCGCAATCTGAGCAATAGCCCCCAATCAGAGCAATAATCACCAATCAGAGCAATAGCCCCCAATCAGAGC
Organism: Heterodontus francisci; assembly: GCF_036365525.1. Taxonomy (NCBI): domain Eukaryota; kingdom Metazoa; phylum Chordata; class Chondrichthyes; order Heterodontiformes; family Heterodontidae; genus Heterodontus; species Heterodontus francisci. The sequence goes on along the minus strand of NC_090380.1, from coordinate 13,911,368 downwards.
AATAATCCCCAATCAGAGCAATAATCCCCAATCAGAGCAATAGCCCCCAATCAGAGCAAAAATCCCCAATTAAAGCAACTATCCCCAATCAGAGCAATAATCCCCAATCAGAGCAATAGCCCCCAATCAGAGCAATAATCCCCAATCAGAGCAATAATCCCCAATCAGAGCAATAATCCCCAGAGCAATAATCCCCAATCAGAGCAATAACCCCCAATCAGAGCAATAACCCCCAATCAGTGCAATAATCCCCAATCAGAGCAATAATCCCCAATCAGAGCAATCGCCCCCAATCAGAGCAATAATTCCCAATCAGAGCAATAACCCCCAATCAGAGCAATAACCCCCAATCAGTGCAATAATCCCCAATCAGAGCAATAACCCCCAATGAGAGCAATAATCCCCAGAGCAATAATCCCCAATCAGAACAATAATCCCCAATCAGAGCAATAATCCCCAATCAGAGCAATCGCCCCCAAAGAGCAATAATTCCCAATCAGAGCAATAACCCCCAATCAGAGCAATAACCCCCAATCAGTGCAATAATCCCCAATCAGAGCAATAACCCCCAATGAGAGCAATAATCCCCAGAGCAATAATCCCCAATCAGAACAATAATCCCCAATCAGAGCAATAATCCCCAATCAGAGCCATAGCCCCCAATCAGAGCAATAATCCCCAATCAGAGCAATAATCCCCAATCAGAGCAATAATCCCAAATACCAAATCGAGGACTAAATCTTCCGCCTATCAGAGACAATAACCACCATCTCCCTCCCCACCCCCGCACAACATGGACAATAACCCTCACCTCCCCTCCCCCATTATGGACAATAACCCCCACCTCCCCTCCCCCATTATGAACAATAATCCCCACCTTCCCCCCCCCCAACCACATTATGGACATTAACCCCCACCTCGCCTCCCCCATTATGGACAATAACCCCTACCTCCCCTCCCCCATTATGAACAATAATCCCCACCTTCCCCCCCCCTCCCCCATTATGGACCATAACCCCCACCTCCCCTCCCCACATTATGGACAATAACCCCCCACCCCCCCATATAGACAATAAACCCCTCCTCCCCCCCATTATGGTCAATAATCCTCACCTCCCCCCCCCCCATTTAGTTTAGAGATACAGCACTGAAACAGGTCCTTCGGCCCACCGAGTCTGTGCCGACCATCAACCACCCATTTATATTAATCCTCCACTAATCCCATATTCCTACCACATCCCCACCTGTCCCTATATTTCCCTACCACCTACTTATACTAAGGGCAATTTATAATGGCCAATTATATCAACCTGCAAGTCTTTGGCATGTGGGAGGAAACCGGAGCACCCGGAGGAAACCCACGCAGACACAGGGAGAACTTGCAAACTCCACACAGGCAGTACCCAGAATTGAACCTGGGTCGCTGGAGCTGTGAGGCTGCGGTGCTAACCACTGCGCCACTGTGACGCCCCATTATGGACAATAACCCCCACCCCCCCCGCACCCATTATAGATGATAACCCCCACCCCCCCCCCATTAAGGACAACAACCCCCCCACCCCCCATTATGGACAATAACCTCCCCCCACATTTTGGACAATAACTCCCCCCCCCATTATGGACAATAACCCCACCTCCCCCCCCATTATGGACAATAATCCCCCCCCCCCATTATGGGCAATAACCCCCCCCCCCCACCCTCCCCATTATGGACAATAACCCCCACCTCCCCCCCCATTATGGACAATACCCCCAGCTCCCCCCCTCCCCCCATTATGGACAATAACCCCCACCTCCCCCCCCCCCCCCATTATGGACAATAACCCCCACCTCCTTCCCCCCCATTATGGACAATAACCCCCCCTCATTATGGACAATAACCACCACCTCCCCCCCCCCAATTATGGACAATAACTCCCACCTCCCCCCAAACCATGTGCAGCAATAACCTGACCATCAGTATTATGCTCTGAGAGTGTGTATAAAACCAGTGGAAATCTGACACTGACAGAGGCAGTTCAACTGGTGGCCATTTAACAGGAGCATTTTCCAACATGAGGAGATATTAGGTGTGTGACCAAAAGCTTGCTCAAAGAGGGACGTTTTATGGAGCCTCATAAAGGAGGAGAGAGCGAGGTAATCCACCGAGGTTTAGAGAGGGTATTCGAGTGTATAGGGCCTAGATAGCTGAAGGCATGGCTGCTAATGGTGGGGCGAAGGAAATGGGAGCTGGACAAGAGGCCAGAATTAGTTGAGCCCAGATACACCGGAGGGTTGTGGGGCTGGAGGAGATTACAGAGATAGGGAGGGGTGAGGCCACAGAGGGATTTGAAAATAAAGATGAGAATTTGAAGTTTGATACATTGCCAGACCAGGAGCCAATGTAGGGACTTGGTGTGAGTTTGGATATAGCAGCAGGGTCTTGGATGAGTTCAAGTTTACCACAGACGAAAATATCCATTTTGTCACAGAAGATTATGGTGAAATGAATTTCATGTTTTTAAAAGCTTTCTTTGAGCTTTTAATCATAACTTTACATCTTAAAGGAACAACAAACTGTAACACATTGGAGATATACGTAGACTGTGAAACGTAACAGCCGAGAACTCACTTTGCTTTCGATTAGCCATGCCTTTTCCGCCTGTGCTTCCTTTAACAAGCGTTCCATCTCTTCAAGTTTAGCAACATTAAACGTACTGGCACTGGGCAAAAAACACACAAAGCAAAATAAGTGCACTGTATCTTTAAATGAAAAGGCTGTTATCTGAGTTTGCACTAATTTAAAGTTTATTATAAAGCTGATGACTGTTCTGCAAAATTGCATAAACTCAGCAAGATAATGTATGCAAGTGACAGTTTTTTTGATTACTGGTGGAACACATAGCTCTGCAGCTATACTGAGTGATTTGTCGGATCTCCAAGTCGCTTCTCTCAATACAAGTCTCACTTTGTCCATAATAAACCCACATTCCACATTCCAGCTAGGTGTCTGACCTAGGAAACGACAACACAGGTCAATATAGGAAAATTCCTACAATGTGAAATAGATTTGGAGAAAACATTTGATCCAGTTCAACATGAAAGGCTGTAAAAACGAAGTGCAGAGAACTCAGGGGCGATGCATAGAAACATAGGAAGAGGGATCAAGCAATTGGTTGAGAGAGAATAGAAAGCTTTAAATGGAAAAATAAAAATTAAGGAGTATGTTGATTTGGAGAGATCTACTGAGTGCACTGTCCCAGGGGCTGGTGCTCGGAGATTGACCAAGTGGAGGTCAAACAAGGCAAAGGAATACACGATTAATGGGAAAATACTGAGAAGTGTAGAGGAAGTGAGGGACCTTGGAGTGAATGTCCACAGATCCCTGAAGGTAGCAGGACAGGTCAATAAGGTGGTTAAGAAGGCATATGGAATCCTTTCCTTTATTAGCCGAGGTATAGAATACAAGAGCAGGGAGGTTATGCTGGAACTGTATAACTCATTGGTTAGGCCATAACTTGAGAACTGTGTGCACTTCTGGTCATCTCATTACAGAAAGGATGTAATTGCACTAGAGAGGGTACAGAGGAGATTTACGAGGATGTTGCCAGGACTGGAAAAATGCAGCTATGAGGAAAGATTGGATAGGCTGGGGTTGTTCACCTTGGAACAGAGAAGGCTGAAGAGAGATTTGATTGAAATGTACAAAATTTTGAGGGGCCTGGATAGAGTGGAGGTGAAGGGTCTATTCACCTTAGCAGAGAGATCAGTGACTTGGGAATCATAGATTTAAAGTGATTGGTAGAAAAATTAGAGGGGAGATGAGGAAAAACATTTTCATCCAGAGGGTGATGGAGATCTGGAACTCACTGCCTGAAAGGGTAGTTGAGGCAGAAACCCTCAACTCGTTCAAAAGGAGTCTGGATATGCACCTCAAGTGCCGTAATCTGCAGGGCTACAGACCAAATGCTGGAAGGTGGGAATAGAATGGGTGGATCGTTTTTCGGCCAGCACAGACACGATGGGCCAAGTGGACTCTTTCTGTTCTTTCAACCTTCTATGATTCTATTCAGTCTCCCGGGGATTGGTGCTCGGAGATCTACTGAGTGCAGTGTCCCAGGACTTGGTGCTCAGCGATGTACTGTAATTTAAAGGGTGTGTTTCTTCTGGTGCAGCCTGCCTAGGTAGATAAACATGGATGACTGCGTCCGTTTGAGGCACACTGGTGATCAGAGAGGAATATCTCATCTGCAACATCTATATTGCTGGCCACTGGCCAAACCAGTCCCCTGATTGAATGTAGAATGGAGATGGCTGACAGTATTTTATCCCTTGGCATGGTTTAAAGAATATCAGAAATAAAAGCAGAAGCCGCACATTCCCTGGAGGCTGCTCCACCATTCCATAAAATCATGGCTGATCCGTGACCACAACTCCACTTTCCCACCTTATCCCCATATCCTTCGATTCATTTAGTATCCAAAGACATATCAAGCTCCGTCTTGAATATACTCAATTACTAACCATCCACAACCCTCTGGGGTAGAGAATTCCAAAGATTCACAACCCTCTCTCATCTCAAATGGAAATGGTCAACCCCTTCACCCTGAGACTATGCCCTGGGTTCTAGATTCTCCAACCAGGGGAAACCGCCTCTCAGTAACTACCGTCAAGTCCTCTCAGAATCGTACACGCTTCAATGAGATTATCTCCCATTCTTCTAAGCCTCTGAGGGTATAGGCCCATTCTACTCAATCCCTCCTAATACAACCCTCTCATTCCAGGGGCCAATCAAATGAACCTTCTCAGTACCGTCTCCAATGCAAGTATATCCTTCCTTTGATATGGAGACCAAAAGTGTGCACAGTACTCCAGCTGTGGTCTCACCAAAGCTCTGTACAGTCGCAGCAAGACTTCCTTACTCTTGTACTCCAATTACCTTGCAATAAAGGCCAAAATACTATTTGCCTTCCTAATTGCTTGCTGTACCTGCATGTTAACCTGCAACTTTCTTGTGCAGAGGCACCCAAATCCCTCTCACTGCCAATATTCAACAGTCTCTCACCATTTAAACAATTTCGTTTTTCTATTCTTCCCACAAAAGTGAATAGCCTCACATTTCCTGTCATTTTACTCCATTTGTCACCTGCTTGCCCACTCACTTAACCTGTCTATATCCTTTTCAGACACTTTGTGTCCTCCTCAAAGCCCACTTTTCCAACTAGCTTTGTGTCATCAGAAAACCTAGGTATATTACTCGTGTCTCGACCTCGGAGTCATTAATATAGATTGTAAATAGTTGAGACACCAGCACTGATCCTTGTCACACTCCACTAGTCACTGCCTGCTATCTAAAATGACCCATTCATTCCTACTCTCTGTCCTCTAACCAATCCTCAATCCATGCCAATATTTTATCCCCAATCCCATGAGCTCCCATCCTGTGCAACAACCTTTCGAGTGGCACCTTATCGAATGCCTTTTGAAAATTCAAATGGAGTACATCCACTGGCTCCCCTTTATCTACCCTGCTAGTTACATCCTCAATTAGCTCAAATAGATTTGTCAAACATGATTTCCCTTCCGTAAAACCGTGTTGAATCTGCCCAATCACAAGATTTTCGAAGTGCCCTGTTACCACAACCATATCCTTAATAATGGATTCCAGCATTGTCCCAGTGACTGATGTCAGTCTAACTGGCCTGTAGTTCCCTGTTTTCTCTCTCCCTCCTTTCTTGAATAGTGCTAATTTCCAATCTGCTGAGACCATTCTAGAATCCAGGGAATTTTGGAAAATCACAACCAGTGCACCCACTATCTCTGCAGCCATCTCTTTTAAAACACTAAGATGTAAACCATCAGGTCCTGGGGATTTGACAGCTTTCAGTCCCATTAATTTTCCCAGTATTTTTTCTTCACTATTATTAATTATTTTAAGTTCCTCACTCTCATTAGACCCTCAGTTCCCCACTATTTCTGGTAGTTTTTGTGTCTTCTTCTGTAAAGACAGATAAAAAAATATTTGTTTAATGTCTCTGCCATTTCCTTATTCCCCATGATAATTTCTCCTGTCCCAGCCTCTAACGGACCCACGTTTACTTTAAGTTCCTCTCTTCATTTTTATATGCTTGCAAAAGCTCTTACAATCTATTGTTATTTTTTTGCTAGTTTATTCTCAGATTCTATTTTCTCCCTCAATCAATTTTTTGGTCATCCTTTGCTGGTTTCTAAAACTCTCCCAAACCCCAGGCTTCCTCTCTTCTTTGCCACATTAGAAACTTTTTTTAAATCTAATACTATGCTTAACCTCTTTAGTTCGCCACAGATGGATTACTTTTCCCATGATGTGTTTACTTCACGATAGAATATATATTTGTTGTAAATTATGAAATATCTCTTTAAATGTTCATGATTGGTTATCCGCTGTCATACCTTTTAATCTACTTGCACAATCAACCTTAGCCAAATCACCACTCATACCTTTCTAATTGGCTTTATTTAATTTCCATACTCCAGTTTCAGACTTGCATACATCATTCTCAAACTCAATATGAAATGTTATATTATCACTCTTCCTCAGAGGATCCCTTAGTATGAAATTACAAATTAACCCTGTCTCATTATACAAAACAAGATCGAAAACAGTCTCTTCCCTGGTTAGCTCCACAACAGATTGTTTTGGGAAACTGTCTCAACATTCCATGTACTCGTCCTCCAACAAACTACTTTTACCAATTTGATTTCTCCAGTCATATGAAGATTACAATTCTCATGATTATTTTGTTACAAGCTCCTTTTATTTCTTGATTAATATTCTCAGCACCTTTCAGTAAGTCGGGACTTTCCCGTCCCCCTTTCTACCTGCCTCGTGTTGTCCCTGAAAAGAGTCCTCTCACCACACAATCCAAACCCGATTGAGTGTGCCGCTGACAAACCAAAGCAAGAATCAATTCGCAGTTACCATGGAAACTGGTTCAAACCGTGAATCCTGGGATACTAAATTCAGCCAATGGGAACGATGAAATTTATGTGAATCGCTACTTATAAAAGATTCTTATGTCACATTTATGGACTAACAGACATTGCAAAGGATTGTGCCAGGCGCATGAGGCTTTCATGGGGCCTATGCTTAAAATGATAAAATTTAGCAAAAACAAAACAAAAGGAATTGCCCAGAACACAGAATCCAGTAAAAAGGTTTCATTGTAAAAGGCTTCCCTCCAACATAGCACTGACCCTCTGCTGCCCTCTTGTGGCTCCCTGACCCTCTGCTGCCCTCTTGTGGTTCCCTGACCCTCTGCCGCCCTCTTGTGGCTCCCTGACCCTCTGCTGCCCTCTTGTGGCTCCCTGACCATATGCCGCCCTCCTACAATACTGGCATCCTTGGACATCTTGCCAAATCTATTTTTTGTTTTTTTTTAAGCCACCTCCCAATTCCTTCTGGGACTTTGATTTGACCGTGGTGCTATCTCCATGACTAAACCTGTCTCGCCTCCTCCAAAGTAAATTGTCTTTGTTTTATGTGGGTTGGTCAGACTGTGTTTCAGTTGGAGAAGTGCAAAGATTAAGTACATTTTCTGCTTGTTAAGGTGGTTAATCATGGTGATTGCAGACACTCTCTGACTTAAATTACAATATGATGAGTGCTGTGTTAACACCTCAGGGCAACTGGCGGTAATAATTGTGACCTACGGAATAATATCGGAATAAGTCAAAAAGCAGCTGAAGTTTCCAAAAGAAAGACTTGCATTTATATAATATATTTTATGACCACAGGATGTCTCAAAGTGCTTTACAGTTCTTTACTTTTTGGAGTGGACTCACTGTTTGCAACGTAGGAAATGCACAGCCAATTTGTACACAGCAAGCTCCCACAATCAGCAATGCGGTAATGACCAGATAATCTGATTTTTAGTGATGTTGATTGAGGGGTTAATATTGGTCAGGACACCAGAGAGAACTCCCCTGCTCCTCTTTGAAATACTGCCATGGGATATTTTACATCCATCTGATGGAACAGACAGGGCCTTGGTTTAATACCGTATCTGATAGTCAGCACCTCTGACAGTGCAGCACTCCCTCGGTACTGCACTGGGAGTGTCGGTCTAGATTTTGTCCTCAAGTCTCTGGAGTGGGACTAGGACTGAGTCCACTGGGAAAATTTCACCGCTGATAAATGCTAAGCATGCCTCTGCAGTTAACAGGTTAAAAGAGACGTCACAGTGTTGAACGGAGCACTGAAAACGCTTTCTAACAAGCAGTATTATTGCATAAATGTAACAGTTCACAAATCCCTTCATGACTTTGTCAGACTGGCTGATTGTAATCAAGAATGCAAAAATGTTGGAACAGATTCCCGCAGGAAAAGGTCCTTGCTGGGTGAACTGTAATATTCCCTCCCGCAAGTGGATTTTTGAACCTGATGAGAGAGATGTGAATTCAGAAAACCTGAGAATCTGATATTCAGTCCTCTGCTACTTGACTAAAAATTCAGTGAAAGCCAGGCTGGATCATCTCACTACCAGATGCCTGACACCTTGTCACATTACTTACAGTTTGCAGGTTCTGGAACAGTTTACAGTCAACGACCAACATATGTGTTTAAGCAGCATATTTTATTGCCCGATTAGAGACTTTTATCTTAAAGCATCAAATGTTTATTTCCCAGAGTTAAACGTGTCCCTAAACTGCAGTTCAGTATCGAACACTCGTGTTAATGTTGTCTGATGCTTTTTCACCAAAGCTTTGCATGTTATTAACAGGAAGCACCTGGTTCGAACTGTGAATCGAAGGCCGGTTTCAATCACACCTGAGATTTTAAACATCCTGACAGGGCTCACAACATTTCATCAGGTGGTCAAGTCCTCTGGTCTTTCATTTTGAACGTTGCTAAAAGATGTATGTGGCCCGTCAAATTGTCAGCATGGTCTGGTCTTGGTTTATTATATTTATCACATCCAGATGTGGGTTCTGGGTCTAATTTCATTCTCTCATGCACCAGTTGGAGTTAACGTGAAGCAGTCTCCGTCAAAGCATTAAACTCCGAGGAGCTAGACTTGGAAATTAGGCTAATGAGAATGAACTTATCCTTGCATCAGTTGCCCAGACAAAATACAATGTGTATGTTCACTGATGTTGTTAATGGTTCCCTCTCCAGCAGTACTGTCCTCCTCCACTTCAAATCAGCCGTCACCACCCTCCTCAAAAACCAGTCCTTGACCCCTCTGACCTTGCAAACTATTGCCCCATCTCCAACCACCCTTTTCTCTCCAAGGTCTTTGAATGCATTTTTTTACTTTTTTTATTCATTCATGGGATGTGGGTGTCACTGGCAAAGCCAGCATTTATCGTCCATCCCTAATTGCCCTTGAGCTGCCTTCTTGAACCGTTGCAGTCCATGTGGGGTAGGTACACCCACAGTGCTGTTAGGAAGGGAGTTCCAGGTGATGGTGTTTCCATGCATCTGCTGCCCTTGTCCTTCTAGTTGGTAGAGGTCGCGGGTTTGGAAGGTGTTGTCTAAGGAGCCTTGGTGCATTGCTGCAGTGCATCTTGTAGATGGTACACACTGCTGCAACTGTGCGTCAGTGGTGGAGGGAGTGAATGTTGAAAGTTGTGGATGGGGTGCAAATCAATTGCTTTGTCCTGGATGGTGTCGAGCTTCTTGAGTGTTGTTGGAGCTGCACCCATCCAGGCAAGTGGAGAGTATTCCATCACACTCCTGACTTGTGCCTTGTAGATGGTGGACAGGATTTGGGGAGTCAGGAGGTGAGTTACTCGCCTCAGGATTCCTAGCCTCTGACCTGCTCTTGCAACCACGGTATTTATGTGGCTACTCCAGTTCAGTTTCTGGTCAATGGTAACCCCCAGGATGTTGATAGTGGGGGATTCAGCGATGGTAATGCCATTGAATGTCAAGGGGAGATGGTAAGATTCTCTCGTGTTGGAGATGGTCATTGCCTGTCACTTGTATGAATGTTACTTGCCACTTATCAGCTGAAGCCTGGATATTGTGCAGGTCTTGCTGTATTTCTAAACAGACTGTGTCATGGATTTGCCATCTGTCCTGCAGCTCCATGTTTGAATCCCTCCACTCAGGTTTCTGTCCCTGCCATAGTACTAAAGCTGACCTTCATTAAAGTCACAAATGACTCCCTTTGTGACTGTGACAAAGGTGAACTGAGCCTCCATCCTTCTTGACCTGTCTGCACCCTTTGACACAGTCAAACACAGCCTCCTCCTACTGACACCTCTCCTCTGTTTTCCAGAGCTGAGGGCCTCGGCAGCTGGAAGGCAAGACCAGCATCAGTGGAGTGAAGGAAGTGAGGAATGCTAAAAAGAGGCCAGAATTGGAAGAGTGCAGATATCTTGAAGGCTTGTAGGGCAGGAAGAGGCTGCAGATATAGGGAGGGGTGAGACCATGGAGAGATTTGAAAATAACAATGATAATTTTAAAATTGAGACATTTCCAGACTGGGAGCCAACTTAAGTCAGTGATCACAGTGGAGTTGGGTGAATGGTTCTTGGTGCATGTTAGAAGTCGGGCAGCAGAGTTTTAGATGAGCTGAAGTTGAGGGAGGGTGGAAGATGGGAGACTGACCAGGAGAATATTGGGATAGTCAAGTCGAGAGGTAACTAAGGCATGGATGAGGGTTTCAGCAGCTGATGTGCTGAGGCAGGGACAGAGTCGGGTGATGTTGTAGGAGCTAAGACTTCCTGAGATGTACTAACATTCCCTGCTCCTGCTGCCTGATGACGTTAAACAGAGAGGGGTCATTACTACTCATGAGGCAGAAGGACAGTCTCTCAGCAGAGAAAATGTTTACCTCGAAATATTGTCAGGGGAGCAAGCTGATATGTTGGTGTCCACGCTGTCGGAACTGTCCAAGCTCAGGGTGTCGAAGGTGCTGTCCTTGTATCCGTTGTCAGTGCAGGGGGAGCGATCGACCCCAGCACTGGCCTCATCCTGGGCTCGCAGCCTCTGCTCATCACTGGGACGATGATGCCGGGGTCCTGAGGCAAGTGAGAGTGCAGTATTTCAATCAAGCCTTCCAAAATACAGAACAAATTGCAGATACAGAAACAGACCAACTCTGAAACCCGGCTTGAGGGGCAAGAACTCCCTTGTTAGTATAAATCAAAACAAATCCAATAATCTAACTACAATTTGAGTCCACAAATATTTGACTAAATTATTGACTGAGCCACAGATGATTAATCTGCATATAAAGATTTATTTAGATTTAGAGATACAGCACTGAAACAGGCCCTTCGGCCCACCGAGTCTGTGCCGACCATTAACCACCCATTTATACTAATCCTACACTAATTCCATATTCCTACCACATCCTCACCTGTCCCTATATTTCCCTACCACCTACCTACACTAGGGGCAATTTATAATGGCCAATTCACCTATCAACCTGCAAGTCTTTTGGCATGTGGGAGGAAACAGGAGCACCCGGAGGAAACCCACGCAGTCACAAGGAGAACTTGCAAACTCCACACAGGCAGTACCCAGAATTGAACCCGGGTCGCTGGAGCTGTGAGGCTGCGGTGCTAACCACTGCGCCACTGTGCCGCCCAAAAGTGTCCAGCCAAATGAATGCCAGCAAAACACACCCTGATTTTCTCCCTATTTAATCAGATAGCTGGCATTGTTTTTGCTTGCACAAGTCCTCAATGTCTGCCCATGCATTTGATGTAGCGATGCAGAGAATTTGAATAGATGTCCATCTGTCAAGAGTGATCTTGATCTCTTTCACTCCTCTTTCTCTGTCTGTCCACCTCTCTCCCCTCTCTGCCTATCCCTCTCCCCTCTGTGTTCATCTCCTTCCCTCCTCTCACTCCTCTTCTCCCTCCCCTCTCTCTCTCTCCCTCTGTGCCCCCCTCCCCCCCCATGCCCCTTCCGCTCTCTTTTGTTCCTCTGTCTTCCCTCTCTCTCCCCTCCGTGTCCCTCTCTCTCCGTCCTCCTCTCCCCTCTCTCTCCCCCATGTCCCCCTCTCCACCCTCTCTCCCCCCGTGTCCTCCCCTCTCTCCATCCCGTGTCTCCCCAACCCCCTTCACCCACAATACACCAGGAGCGGACACACATTGCTGCTCAGGGCCTTCCACGCACCCTTGAGAGAAACCAGTGCCTTTGGAGAGCTGAGAACGTGGACTGTGTGCCTAAAAACCCAGCCTGCTATGGCTTTAAGAAGTCTTCCCTTTCTAGTGTTATCATTGCTTTCCTGTGCACTATCCTATCTGTTCTACTCACACCTACACCCTCCGGGGCTGATTCCACAGGTCGGACATGGGCAGGGAGCACTAGCCAGGAAATCACAGGCCCCAGTGCCTGACCTCCCATCAATTTAACTGCACGGACAGTAAATCATGCAGGCTGGTGATGTCTCAGCTAGCTCTCCCTGCAAGCGCTCCTCTGCACTGGGGAGCACCCAACCACAGAGTTAGTCCAACAATCACCTCCCTCTGAGACTCCGTCAGCACCACCCCACTTCCCTGCTCCCATTGGTCAGCGCCCCCTGATTGACAGCACCAGTCTTCCCAGTGAGTCCTGCCTCCTCCACGCTCCTTTTCAATGGAGGTCCACACTCAGGCAAGCCATTTGTGCTTTTGATTGGTGGATTAGTAGGATTGGTAAACCATAGGACCCTAGCCCATGCCCCGCTAATCCGGACCCTTTCTTACTTTCGCTCCTGCTAATTTTAAATGTCTTGCTTCAGCTTGTGTTTTAAAATAACCCAGCCCCTAGCAGCAAGACATTTAAAATTACCACAGACCGCAACCTTTTTACCATGGACAATGGTGTCCGTGTACAGACATGTTGCTGACTCCTGGTCTCCTATCTCCTAATTAATCTCCTACCCATCTCAATAGATTGTCTCCAATTCCATGCACTCTCATTTTTGCTAACAGTCTCTTATGTGGAACCTTATCAAATGCCTTCTGGAAGTCCATATAAATAACATCCGCAGACACCCCTTATCCGCCTTGTTAGTTACCTGATCAAAAGGTTCACCTCAGTTAGTCAGACATAACTTACCTTTTACAATTTCACTCTGGCTCCCTCTGATCAGTTCACTTTTGCCCAAGTGCTCAGTCACTCTGTCCTCATTGGAATTTTATACTGGGTCTGAAACTTCTCGACAGCTGATGAGAATCCGTCTCTTCAAGTGTCGAAGCAAACACATGGTGCAGTCTCCGCTGACAACTCCATTGGAAGGGACATCATTGTCCCACCTTGCACACTGGGGGTCAATCCTACATCCCGCAAAGGGATAACTGTGCTTGCACTTTGACCGTTCATGAGCAGCCTATCACAAGGCAGTTGCGAGCAGGCCAACTTTCATCCTAGTGTGGCTGAAAATCTGAGACAGCTTCTGCCCTGCACCCCCGCCCCCGGTCAGCCCACCCCAGGTATGGACACGAACCCTGTTCAGCTGTTGAATGAGGTCAGGATTGGGCTAGCCTGTGGGGGCTTCTGTAGTCGACGTGCCAGCGCTTGGCACTGTCATGTGAATAATGAGTACTTGCGCCAGGCGTGGCGAGAATTGCAACTTCACCCAGCGGGTGACTTGCGTGAGGAGAGGACAAACGGGAAAAATCTCTGCAGGGTAGGAAACCTTTCCAAAAAAAAAATTAAGAATGTTTCAATAAAGTTTGTACACAACAGTTTGGCATGTAAAAGCCAAAGGGACAGATTTCAAAGACATTTACAAATGTTTTCTGTCAGTTGTGTTCTAGAGCGATTCAGTCCTTTTAAGTCTCCTGTCATCTATTCTGCTAACCACGGGCGGCACCAGATGCACACAGGGCCTGGCACAGAAATTACTTACTGGATTCATGGTCCCAACAATTTGACCAATCCTGTGTCGTGTGGCAAGGCACAGCGACAGGGAGCTACACAGACCTGTCAACTAAAACCCACCAGGTCTAGCAATGCTGTTTCCATGGCTACAAGGGGGATGCTCCCCAGCAATGCCTCTCCCTGATAAATCGACAATCGGTACATGCAACAGGGGTTTGGGCAAAAATCGATGAGGATATCGGCTCTCGAGGTTAAACAGTGAAACCAGCCTGAGAGCAGGGCAGTCTGACCCCAGGAGAGATGTGCAGTGGGCAAAGGAAAAGGACAGCAAAGGCTGTCTGTACCAGTGAGTAATATCGAAAGCTGCTGAAAACATATCCTGCCAGTGCACAAAGCTGAAAATAATGAGGCTGCAAATTCTAGGCTGGCCAGGATGCAAGTCTTCCAGTAACTATCTTCCAGCTGGTATCAATCTATGCCAGTGTAAACGCACATGAGGCACATGTGAAACTCAGCTGCCCTAACATGCCAGTGAAGGTGATGGTTAAGTGTGAACACCACAGGTCAGGATAAGCAGCATATCACAGCAACGGAATCCAGGTACCAGCCACTGACAGAAAGCTGCTAAACAGAAAGCTCAACTAAACCCTTTCAGCGGCCAAAATCATTTCAAAGTTAAATGAGGGACTGCCTCCGAGTACAAAATATACGCTCACATCAAAGGAGCACACAGTCATTTTACTGAAGACCAATTGTGCGATCAAACTATGTCCTGGAAACTATTCCATCTGTAAAACTCCCGCAGTGTAAGTAAAACAAAGGCTATGGTTAAGCTATAAAAGACAATGTGCGTGTCGCATACAGATGATAAACACACACCGAACTTCAAAATAATGCCAGTTTCCACAATGACATTGATGAATTCCCTGTTTCACAGTTGTCTGTAAGGGAGATTGAGTGACACAAAGCCTATTTCCCCTTCCCACCAATCACAGCACCAAATATAACGAGCATGTAGAAGCTCCGTAAAAGTTAAATAAGAATTGTTCAACTGTGTAAAGTGAAAATTGGACCATAATTCTCAAGAGACTAGCAGTTAGATTGAATGAGAAAGCACCTGTGAATGCAATGGCAATGACTGTGTGATGGACTGTCCTTAATGCACCACTAAGTTCCATGAATTCTCCAAAAGCATTTTTCCAACTGGTGCCTATTTTAAACAGATATTTAAAAATGTGTCAATATTCATCCTCGGCATCCAATGGTCATTGGTGGAGGGGTTTACCCAACCATCACAAAGAGGACATGTGATACAGCGTCCTGTGAGAGAACCTGTGAGATAATCTACCTGTCCCATTAACTGCTCGTAATACACCAGCCCGAACAGAACAGCTCATAATACAGCATCCATTACAGAACCACCCGTAATGTATCATTCCGAACGGAACACGCCTGAAATACAACATCGCAAACGGAACCTGCCTGTAACACACCATCCCGAACAGAACCTGTCTGTAAAACACCATCCTGAACGGAACCTGCCTGTAATACACCATCCAGAACGGAACCTGTCTGTAAAACACGATCCTGAACGGAACCTGCCTGTAAAACACGATCCCGAACTGAACCTGCCTGTAACACACCATCCCGAATGGAATCTGCCTGTAACACACGATCCCGAACAGAACCTGTCTGTAAAACACGATCCTGAACGGAACCTGCCTGTAAAACACGATCCTGAACGGAACCTGCCTGTAAAACATGATCCCGAACTGAACCTGCCTGTAACACACCATCCCGAATGGAACCTGCCTGTAACACACGATCCCGAACAGAACCTGCCTGTAACACACCATCCCGAACGGAACCTGTCTGTAAAACACGATCCTGAACGGAACCTGCCTGTAACACACCATCCCGAACGGAACCTGCCTGTAACACACCATCCCGAATGGAACCTGCCTGTAATACACCATCCTGAACGGAACCTGCCTGTAATACACCATCCAGAACGGAACCTGCCTGTAACACACCATCCCGAACGGAACCTGCCTGTAACACACCATCCAGAACGGAACCTGCCTGTAACACACCATCCTGAACGGAACCTGCCTGTAATACACCATCCTGAACGGAACCTGCCTGTAATACACCATCCAGAACAGAACCTGCCTGTAATACACCATCCTGAACGGAACCTGCCTGTAATACACCATCCAGAACAGAACCTGCCTGTAATACACTATCCAGAACGGAACCTGCCTGTAACACACGATCCCGAACGGAACCTGCCTGTAACACGCCATCCCGAATGGAACCTGCCTGTAATACGCTATCCAGAACGGAACCTGCCTGTAATACACCATCCAGAACGGAACCTGCCTGTAATACACGATCCCGAACGGAACCTGCCTGTAACACGCCATCCCGAACGGAACCTGCCTGTAATACACCATCCTGAACGGAACCTGCCTGTAATACACCATCCTGAACAGAACCTGCCTGTAATACACCATCCAGAATGGAACCTGCCTGTAATACACCATCCAGAACAGAACCTGCCTGTAACACACGATCCCGAACAGAACCTGCCTGTAATACACCATCCCGAATGGAACTTGGCTGTAATACACCATCCCGAACGGAACCTGCCTGTAATACACCATACTGAACGGAACCTGCCTGTAATACACCAACCCGAACGGAACCTGCCTGTAACATACCATCCCAAACGGAACCTGCCTGAAATACATCATCCCGAACAGAACCTGTCTGCAATACACTATCCTGAACGGAACCTGCCTGTAATACACCATCCAGAACGGAACCTGCCTGTAATACACCATCCAGAACGGAACCTGCCTGTAATACACCATCCCGAACGGAACCTGCCTGTAACACACCATCCTGAACGGAACCTGCCTGTAATACACCATCCCAAACGGAACCTGCCTGTAACATTACATCCCAAATGGAACCTGCCTGAAATACATCATCCCGAACGGAACCTGCCTGTAATACACCATCCTGAACAGAACCTGCCTGTAATACACCATCCCGAACAGAACCTGTCTGTAATACACTATCCTGAACGGAAGCTGCCTGTAATACACCATCCCAAACGGAACCTGCCTGTAATACACCATCCCAAATGGAACCTGCCTGTAACATACCATCCAGAACGGAACCTGCCTGAAATACATCATCCCGAAAGGAACCTGCCTGTAATACACTATCCTGAACGGAACCTGCCTGTAACACACCATCCCGAACGGAACCTGCCTGTAACACACCATCCCGAACGGAACCTGCTTGTAACACACCATCCCGAACGGAACCTGTCTGTAAAACACGATCCCGAACTGAACCTGCCTGGAACACACCATCCCGAACGGACCCTGCCTGCAACACACCATCCTGAATGGAACCTGCCTGTAATACACCATCCTGAACGGAACCTGCCTGTAATACACCATCCAGAACGGAACCTGCCTGTAACACACGATCCCGAACGGAACCTGCCTGTAACACGCCATCCCGAACGGAACCTGCCTGTAATACACCATCCTGAACGGAACCTGCCTGTAATACACCATCCAGAACGGAACCTGCCTGTAACACACGATCCCGAACGGAACCTGCCTGTAATACACCATCCCGAATGGAACCTGCCTGTAATACACCATCCAGAACGGAACCTGCCTGTAATACACCATCCAGAACGGAACCTGCCTGTAATACACTATCCAGAACGGAACCTGCCTGTAACACACGATCCCGAACGGAACCTGCCTGTAACACGCCATCCCGAATGGAACCTGCCTGTAATACGCTATCCAGAACGGAACCTGCCTGTAATACACCATCCAGAACGGAACCTGCCTGTAACACAAGATCCCGAACGGAACCTGCCTGTAACACGCCATCCCGAACGGAACCTGCCTGTAATACACCATCCTGAATGGAACCTGCCTGTAATACACCATCCTGAACAGAACCTGCCTGTAATACACCATCCAGAATGGAACCTGCCTGTAATACACCATCCCGAACAGAACCTGTCTGTAATACACTATCCTGAACGGAAGCTGCCTGTAATACACCATCCCAAACGGAACCTGCCTGTAATACACCATCCCAAATGGAACCTGCCTGTAACATACCATCCAGAACGGAACCTGCCTGAAATACATCATCCCGAAAGGAACCTGCCTGTAATACACTATCCTGAACGGAACCTGCCTGTAACACACCATCCCGAACGGAACCTGCCTGTAACACACCATCCCGAACGGAACCTGCTTGTAACACACCATCCCGAACGGAACCTGTCTGTAAAACACGATCCCGAACTGAACCTGCCTGGAACACACCATCCCGAACGGACCCTGCCTGCAACACACCATCCTGAATGGAACCTGCCTGTAATACACCATCCTGAACGGAACCTGCCTGTAATACACCATCCAGAACGGAACCTGCCTGTAACACACGATCCCGAACGGAACCTGCCTGTAACACGCCATCCCGAACGGAACCTGCCTGTAATACACCATCCTGAACGGAACCTGCCTGTAATACACCATCCAGAACGGAACCTGCCTGTAACACACGATCCCGAACGGAACCTGCCTGTAATACACCATCCCGAATGGAACCTGCCTGTAATACACCATCCAGAACGGAACCTGCCTGTAATACACTATCCAGAACGGAACCTGCCTGTAACACACGATCCCGAACGGAACCTGCCTGTAACACACGATCCCGAACGGAACCTGCCTGTAATACACCATCCAGAACGGAACCTGCCTGTAATACACCATCCAGAACGGAACCTGCCTGTAACACACGATCCCGAACGGAACCTGCCTGTAATACACCATCCCGAATGGAACCTGCCTGTATTACACCATCCAGAACGGAACCTGCCTGTAATACACTATCCAGAACGGAACCTGCCTGTAACACACGATCCCGAACGGAACCTGCCTGTAACACGCCATCCCGAATGGAACCTGCCTGTAATACGCTATCCAGAACGGAACCTGCCTGTAATACACCATCCAGAACGGAACCTGCCTGTAACACAAGATCCCGAACGGAACCTGCCTGTAACACGCCATCCCGAACGGAACCTGCCTGTAATACACCATCCTGAATGGAACCTGCCTGTAATACACCATCCTGAACAGAACCTGCCTGTAATACACCATCCAGAATGGAACCTGCCTGTAATACACCATCCAGAACAGAACCTGCCTGTAACACACGATCCCGAACAGAACCTGCCTGTAATACACCATCCCGAACGGAACCTGCCTGTAATACACCATCCCGAACGGATCCTGCCTGAAATACATCATCCCGAACGGAACCTGCCTGTAACATACCATCCCAAACAGAACCTGCCTGAAATACATCATCCCGAACAGAACCTGTCTGTAATACACTATCCTGAACGGAACCTGCCTGTAATACACCATACTGAACGGAACCTGCCTGTAATACACCAACCCGAACGGAACCTGCCTGTAACATACCATCCCAAACGGAACCTGCCTGAAATACATCATCCCGAACAGAACACACCTGTAATACACCATCCCGAACGGAACCTGCCTGTGATACACCATCCCGAACGGATCCTGCCTGTAATACACCATCCCGAACGGAACCTGCCTGTAATACACCATCCCGAACGGAACCTGCCTGTAATACACCATCCTGAACAGAACCTGTCTGTAACACACCATCCCGAATGGAACCTGTCTGCAACACACGACCCCGAACGGAACCTGCCTGAAATACATCATCCCGAACAGAACACGCCTGTAATACACTATCCTGAACGGAAACTGCCTGTAACATACCATCCCGAACAGAACACGACTGTAATACATCATCCCGAACGGAACCTGCCTGTAATATATCATCCCGAACCGAACACGCCTGGAATACATCATCCCGAACGGAAACTGCCTGTAATACATCATCCCGAACAGAACACGCCTGTAATACACCATCCCGAACGGAACCTGCCTGTGATACACCATCCCGAACAGAACACGCCTGTAATACACCATCCCGAATGGAACCTGCCTGTAATACATCATCCCGAACAGAACACGCCTGTAATACACTATCCTGAACAGAACACGCCTGTAATACACCATCCCAAACGGAACCTGCCTATGATACACCATCCTATTACAGAACCCATCCATAATATGCCATCCTGTGACAGAATCCACCCATAAACCACTGTGCTGCCACCTCTGGTGGGTCTGCCCTGCCGGTGGGACAGACATACCCAGGGATGGTGATGGCAGTGTCTGGGACATTGTCTGTAAGGTATGATTTCGTGAGTATGACAATGTCAGGCTGTTGCTTGATTAGTCTGTGGGACAGCTCTCCCAACTTTGGCACAAGCCCCCAGATGTTAGTAAGGTCGTCGACAGGGCTGGGTTTACCGTTGTTTCTAGTGCCTAGGTCGATGCCAGGTTGTCCGTCCAGTTTCATTCCTTTTAGACTTGTCTCTAGAGCTTTCATACAACTGAGTGGCTTGCTCGGCCATTTCAGAGGGCATTTAAGAGTCAACCACATTGCTGTGGGTCTGGAGTCACATGTAGGCCAGACCAGGTAAGGACAGCAGATTTCCTTCCCTAAAGGACATTACTGAACCAGATGGGTTTTTACAACAATCGACAATGGTTTCATGGCCATCATTATTAAGACTAATATCATCCCAAACTGAAAACCCCCATACTACTCCATCCCATTGCAGAACTGCCCCATAATACACCATGGCGCTACAGAACCTGCCCATAATACACCATCGTGTTACAGAACCCGCTCGTAATGCACCATCTTGATACAGAACACGCCCGTAATACACCATCATGCTACAGAACCCGCTCGTAATGCACCATCTTGATACAGAACATGCCCGTAATGCACCATCGTGCTACAGAACCCGCTCGTAATGCACCATCTTGATACAGAACATGCCCGTAATGCACCATCGTGCTACAGAACCCGCTCGTAATGCACCATCTTGATACAGAACACGCCCGTAATGCACCATCCTGCTACAGAACCCGCTCGTAATGCACCATCTTGATACAGAACACGCCCGTAATGCACCATCGTGCTACAGTACCCACCCGTACCACACCATCGTGTTACAGAACATGCCCCAATACACATCTTGATACAGAACACGCCCGTAATGCACCATCGTGTTACAGAACCCACTCGTAATGCACCATCTTGATACAGAACACGCCTGTAATGCACCATTGTGCTACAGAACCCACCCTTAATGCACCATCGCACTACAGTACCCACCCGTACCACACCATCGTGTTACAGAACATGCCCCAATACACCATCTTGATACAGTGCCCGCCCGTAATACACCATCATATTACAGAATATGCCCCTAATACACCATCGTGTTACAGAACTCACCCGTAATACACCATTGCGCTACAGAACCTGCCCATAATACACTATCTTGATAATGAACCTGCCTGTAATACACCATCCCATTACAGAAGCTGCCAGTAATAGCCATCCTGAACAGAATCCGCCCAATATAAGACACCACCTATTACAGAACCCACCCGATTACCAGTTCAGGTACAGAAACCAATAATCTAACCCACTCTTTTCAGGTCAAGACATTTACCTTTTCTACGAGTCCCTTTGGAATGCAAGACTGGTCCTAGAGAGAGGAATTGTAAAACAAAATCAAAACAAGGAAATTTAAAAATGTCATTAATATAAACCATTTTAAAAATAGAGTTGTATGCAATATCCGAATAACTTGTTCCCCGTAACTCTCTGCTGCTGAATATAAATGGCAGCAATAACAATATAACATTTAATAGCCCACAAATCATGCCTTCTTGTTAACTTTTGAAGGGCATCTACATTTTATAACTGATGCAGTCTGTGTGCAAATCTTTCATAATGGGAAAGAACGTCATTTGTCTCATTAATAATTCACATTTAGCATAAAATTGATATCAGATTATGATCTTTGTTTTTCCACGTTTAGCTCCGAGAAATGAAGAGAGAACAATAATACCAATGTTGTGCATGCTGAAGTGTACTTTGACTTTTCTGCAATTGTGTGCATAGTCTTTGGAGCAAAAATCATTGTGACTTGTTTCTGAGTCATTTGCCAGCCCATCGGTGCTGTTTAATATCTATATCATCTCTGGCGGCAGGTATTGCAGTGTACAATATGTCGTGTGCAATAGTACTGGCACATAGAGGTCTCTTTCACAGTCAGTGTTTTGGGTAAAGAAGCATTCAGCAAACTCTCATTATCTCACCTGGCTGCAGTTTCCCCCAGAGTGTACCGAAACCAACATCAGGCACATAAACTGGACAAGGAAGGGATGCTCTCCTCTCCCGCAGACAGTGAGAGGTAACCATGGCAACTGTGCCTGCCCCGTGACACGCCACCGTACCACAAACAGTTGCTTGTGAAGCAGTACTGTTCTCAGATTCAAGAGCGTCCTTCGAAATACTGGAAGACGAGATCAATGGGACAAAGACACAACGGTCTTGCACCCTATATAAGGGGATTTCTGAGCATACAGATGACGCTATTATGTCAAGGGATGTTTAGACTGCTGTCCAGAACTCCCCAAGACATTTTTTTCTAAACAAGGTAACATAGTGATTCAAGTTCATTGAGCAACAGTGAGGGCAGAGCAGCATACAGACCCAGCAGCAGCAGCTACAAAGAGAACCAAGACCCAACTCGGGATTCGTACCTTTTCTCGATTTCCCTGCAGACAAGAGAAAGATCAGACCGTTAGTCAGTGACCACACGGTGTGCTGGGTCAGATAAGCAGTGTGAGTTTAACCATCAAATAATCTCACTAACAACATGCCTTGTTAAAACCAGGGCGTTCTTACAAAGAGATTAAACAAAGGCACAAACATGAAATCGATATTGTCACGTGAACCTGATATCAGTAGCATTCATTGCGAGTACTGCTCTGTGTTGATAAAACCATCAGAGTGCCCCTGATTACAACACTGAAACCCAGAACCAAATTAATTCGGTAACTAATAATATGCCGACATAAAAGGTCATCGGCTCCCATTAGAGTTGCCAACTCCCAGGATTGCCCTGGAGTCTCCAGAAATTATGGATTAATTTCCTGGTCACTGCTGCAAGCAACTTCAGGACAAATAACATTGGGACATTTTAATTGCTTTTGAATACTTTTGTTTGAGTATTAATATATTGGATATGGGGGGAAAAGGCAGTTTAACTACAGGTGGAAGTTCATAAGGGAACCTCCAGAAATACATCCAGCTGGCAATCCCAGATCCCATACATTGAACAGCTCAAATTAATATCACCCCCAAAGTGACACAAACATCCCAGGCAGTCAGGAGTATAAAACCCCATGGGCACTCTCTCCTGGGCTTGTGTTTGCCTCTTCCAGTAGAGACCAGCAGGTTCTGCTATGTTGTAACAACAGCAGTGCACCCATAGTGACAGGCGACAGTATAGTCAGGGGAATAGATACTGTTCTCTGCACCCCTGACCGCGAACTCTGAAGGTGCCAGGGTTAAGGACATCTCCTCATGGGTGGAGCCAACAACATAGGTAGAAATAGGAATGATGTTCTGCTGAGAGAGTTTGAGGAGTTAGGGTCCAAGTTAAAACACAGAACCTCAAAAGGTGATAATTTCTGGATTGTTACCTGAGCCACACACTAATTGGCATAGGGTCCAGCAGATTAGAGAATTAAACGCGTGGCTCAAAGAGTGGTGTAGGAATGAGTTTCAATTCATGGGGCACCAGCGTCAGTACTCAGGGAAGAGGGAGCTGTTCCGTTGGGATGGGCTCCACTTAAACGAGGCTGGGACCAGTGTCCTGGCGTAACGTGTAACTAGGCCTATAGCCAGGGCTTTAAACCAACAGCGGGAGAGAGGGTTCGGATAAAGGGAGATTTAGAAATCCAAAGAGAAAAGTCGAGGAAATAGAACAGTCTAGCAACGTGGCTAAAGGCAATCAGAGTGAGATAGGAAGGGACAGAGTGTTTAACAGTATTTGCGCATCAGGGAGTAAACTCCATGCAGGGAATAGCAGTAAGAAAAAATGAAATTAAAAGGTCTTTATCTGAAAGCACAAAGCATCAGCAATAAAGTAGATGAAGTAGCGACACAAACAGAAATAAATGGTTTAGATCAAATCGCCTTTACAGAGACATGGTTACATGGTGATCAAAGTTGGGAAATCAATATTCCAAGGCACACAATATTTCAAAAAGACAGACAGGATAGCAAAGGAGGGCAGATGGTAGAGGATGACATAAGGTCATGAGTGAGAAAGGACCTTGCTCAGAAGATCATGAAATAGAATCAGTATGGGTAGAGATTAGGAATAGCAATAGTCAGAAAACGCAGGTGGGAATAGTTTATAGGCCCAACAATAGCTATACTGTTGGACAGAGCATTAAACAAGAAATAATTGTAACTTGTAACAAAGGCAATGCAATAATTGTGGGGGACTCTAATATTCATATAGACTGGATAAATCAAATTGGCAATGGTGGCCTAGAAGATGAGTTTGTGGAATGATTTTTGACAGTTTCCTGGAGAAATACATTGTGGAAACAACTCGGCATAAAGCAATTTTAGATCTTGTATTGTGAATTGAGGCAGGGTTAATTCGTAATCTCATTGTAAAAGATCCACTGAGAAATAGTGAACATAACAACATGGAATGCCATGTTAAGTTTGAAAGCGACATATTCAATCACAAACAAGAATCACGAATTTAAACAAAGCCAATTATATATTAGAGAACTAGCTGATATTAATAGGGTAAATGACTGGAAGGTATAGCGATAAACAGTAGGAAACATTTAATGAAACAATTCAAAATGTTCAACAAAATACATTCCATTAAAAACTAAAAACTCAGCATGAAATATCCATCCATGGCTTATTCAGGAAGGTAAGGATAATATTAGATTAAAAGAGGCTTGAAATGTTGCAAAGAATAGTAGTAAGTCTGCAGCTTGGGAGTGTTTTAGAAACCAGCAAAGGGCCACCAAAAAGTTGAAAGAAAATAGAATGAGTAAACTATCTAGGAATAAAAGAACAGATTGGAAGAGCTTTTACAAGTATATAAAAAGGACGAGAGTAAACATTGGTCCCTTAGAAGCAGAGAAATTATTATGGGGAATGAGAAAATGGCAAAGACACTGAACAAATATTGTGTGTCTGTCTTCACAGGAGAAGACATAAGTTCCGTACCAGAAATAAAGGGTAACCAAAGGGCTAAAATGAGTGATAAATTACAGTAAATAATATCAGCAGAGAAAGCTATTGGAGAGACTTAAGGGACGAAAATCCAACAAATCCCCTGGACCTGATGGTCTACACCCTAGGGTTCTAAAAGTGATAGCTGCAGAGATAGTGGATGCGCTGGCTATGATTTTCCAAAATTCCCTGGAATCGGGAACAGTCCCAGCAGATTGGAAGCTTGCAAATGTAACACCACTATTCAAGAAAGGAGGGAGAGAGAAAACAGGGACCTATAGATCATGTAAGTCTGACATCAGTCATCGGGGCAAATGCTGGACTCTATTATTAAATTAAGCAAGTCTTAACAATGCACTTCGAAATTGTAGTATGATCAGGCAAAGTCAACATGGTTTAACGAAAGGAAAATCGTTCTTGACAAATTTATTGGCGTTTTTTGAGGTTGTAACTAGTAGGGTAGATAAATAGGAACCAGTAGATGTAGTAAACCTGGATTTCCAAAGGAGAATCTTGTGTCCAGTTTTGGTCTCCATATTTATGGAAGGATATACTTGCATTGGAGGCAGTACAGTGAAGGTTCACTAGATTTGACCCTGGGTTGAGGGGGTTGTTCTATGATGAGGAACTGAATAAATTAGGCCTATATTGTGGGGCGTTTAGAAGAATGAAACATACAAGGTTCTGAAGGGGCTTGACAGAGTAAACACTGAGAGATTGTTTCCACTGAATGGGTAATCTAAAACATGAGGGCACCGTCTCGGGATAAGGGGTCATCATTTAGGACTGAGATGAGGAGAAATTTCTTCATTCAAAGGGCTTTGCATCTTTGGAAGTCTCTAAACCAGAGGGTTGTGGATGCTCCATCATTGAATATATTTAAAGCTGGGATAGATAGATTTTTGGTCTGTCAGAGCATCAAGGGATAGGGGGAGCGGGTGGGTAAGTGGAATTGAAGCCCAAGATCAGCCATGATCATAGTGAATGGTGGAGCAGACTCGATGGGCTATATGGTCTACTCCTGCTCTTATCTCTTATGTTCTTATATTCTTATACAGAACGAATGCACTGACCTCACTCCCTCAACACAGCCACCTGCAAAATGCCCTGCTTCTGTAATTACGACCCATCATGAGTTTCAGCCCAGCAGTTCACTGAAGATCCATTGGTAAAGCTGTACATAACACCACACTCCAGCTAACTGGGCTGTGAAATAGGAACAGCCTGAGTCTCGGCTATTCAGTCATTCACCATGACTTTTACATCGCTCGCAGAGTGACTCACTCCGGGGGTGCTTGTGCAAAAGTGTTTATAAAACCTTCCTCAGAAAGGATCAAAAGACGATTGGAAATACTCAGTAGGTCTACAGCTCGTGTGGGGAGCTGAGGAGTTAATGTTTAATGTGTGCAGCCACACTACAACCACTCGCACCGGAAACATAAACTCTCTACAGCTGCCGACTGAGCTGCTGACGGCTTCCACCACTTTCTGCTCCTGCCTCACATATCCAGCATCTGCAGTTTTATGGCTTTTCTCAAATAACTCACAAAATATAAAAGCAACCCATCAAAATAATGCTGAGCTGTTATAACCAGAGCCCGAGGGTTCAGCATTAAAATGGGCAGAGCAGACAACAAGGGGTTTTATTTTTCGGAGATTGGTTGCTGCTGTTCATTTACTCTGAAAGAATATTATCTTGGGATTACAGACACAAAATATGTTACAAAACTTCCAAAAGAAACTAATTATTGAATCAAGGCTACTGTTGAGTGAACTATCCAGGATTTTAACTTAATCATTCACAGCTAAATAGATAGCTTGCATGTATTAAAAGATAACAGCTGCAAAGCTATTGGGAAACAGCAGGGAAATGCGGCGATTGAAAATATATAGGGCCAGCGCAGGCACGATGGCTGAATAATTATACAATTCTGGTGGTTATTAGTATCACACACTACACCCTGACCAGGAATATCACACACCACACCGTGACCAGTAATATCACACACTGCACCGTGACCAGTAATATTACACAGTGCACCATGACCAGTAATATCACACAGGCACCGTGACCAGTAACATCACACACTGCACCAAGACCAGTAATATCACACACTGCACCGTGACCAGTAATATTACACAGTGCACCATGACCAGTAATATCACACAGGCACCGTGACCAGAAATATCACACAGGCACCGTGACCAGTAATATCACACACTGCACCGTGACCAGTAATATTACACAGTGCACCAGGACCAGTAATATCACACACCGCACCGTGACAAGTAATACCTAAAACTGCACCGTGACCAGTAATATCACACACTGCACCGTGACCAGTAATATCACACACTGCACCGTGACAAGTAATATCTAAAACTGCACCAAAACCAGTAATATCACACAAGGCACCGTGACCAGTAATATCACACACTGCACCGTGACAAGTAATATCTAAAACTGCACCAAAACCAGTAATATTACACAAGGCACCGTGACCAGTAATATTACACACTGCACTGAGAACAACAATATCACACACTGCACTGAGACCAGTAATATCACACACTGCACCAAAACCAGTAATATTACACAAGGCACTGTGACCAGTAATATCACACACCGCACAGGGACCAGTAATATCACACACCGCTCTGAGACCAGTAATATCACACACCGCACTGAGACCAGTAACATCACACATCGCACCGTGACCAGTAACATCACACACCGCTCTGAGAACAATAATATCACACATCGCACTGTGACCAGTAATATCACACATCGCACTGTCACCAGTAATATCACACACCGCACTGAGACCAGTAATATCACACACCGCACTGAGACCAGGAATATCACACACCGCTCGGAGACCAGTAATATCACACATCACACTGAGACAAGTAATATCACACACCGCTCTGAGACCAGGAATATCACACACCGCTCTGAGACCAGTAATATCACACATCGCACTGAGACCAGTAATATCACACACCGCTCTGAGACCAGTAATATCACACATCGCACTGAGACCAGTAATATCACACACCGCACCGTGACCAGCAATATCACACACCGCTCTGAGAACAATAATATCACACATCGCACTGTGACCAGTAATATCACACATCGCACTGAGACCAGTAATATCACACACCGCTCTGAGACCAGGAATATCACACACCGCACTGAGACCAG
This sequence comes from Heterodontus francisci, assembly GCF_036365525.1. NCBI lineage: Eukaryota > Metazoa > Chordata > Chondrichthyes > Heterodontiformes > Heterodontidae > Heterodontus > Heterodontus francisci. The sequence goes on along the minus strand of NC_090380.1, from coordinate 13,883,070 downwards.
TAATATCACACATCGCACTGATACCAGTAATATCACACACCGGTCTGAGACCAGTAATATCACACATCGCACTGTAACCAGTATGATCACACACCGCTCTGAGACCAGTAATATCACACATCGCACTGTGACCAGTATTATCACACACCGCTCTGAGACCAGTAATATCACACATCGCACTGTGACCAGTATTATCACACACCGCACTGAGACCAGTAATATCACACACTGCACTGTGACCAGTAATATCACACACCACTCTGAGACCAGTAATATCACACACCGCACTGAGACCAGTAACATCACACACCGCACTGAGACCAGTAATATCACACAACGCTCTGGGACCAGAAATATCACACACCGCACTGAGACCAGTAATATCACACACCGCACTGAGACCAGTAATATCACACACCGCACCGTGACAAGTAATATCACACACCGCTCTGAGAACAATAATATCACACATCGCACTGTGACCAGTAATTTCACACATCGCACTGTGACCAGTAATATCACACACCGCACTGAGACCAGTAATATCACACATCGCACTGAGACCAGTAATATCACACACCGCTCTGAGACCAGTAATATCACACATCGCACTGAGACCAGTAATATCACATACCGCACCATGCCCAGTAATATCACACACCGCTCTGAGACCAATAATATCACACACCGCACCGTGCCCAGTAATATCACACACCGCTCTGAGACCAATAATATCACACAGGGCACTGAGACCAATAATATCACACACCGCACTGTGACCAGTATTATCACACACCGCACTGAGACCAGTAATATCACACACCGCACCGTGCCCAGTAATATCACACACCGCACTGAGACCAGTAATATCACACACTGCACTGAGACCAGTAATATCACACATAGTACTGTGACCAGTAATATCACACATCGCACTGTGACCAGTAATATGACACACCGCACTGAGACCAGTAATATCACACAACGCTCTGGGACCAGAAATGTCACACACCGCACTGAGACCAGTAATATCACACACCGCACCGTGACAAGTAATATCACACACCGCTCTGAGAACAATAATATCACACATCGCACTGTGACCAGTAATTTCACACATCGCACTGTGACCAGTAATATCACACACCGCACCGAGACCAGTAATATCACACATCACACTGAGACCAGTAATATCACACACCGCACTGTGACCAGTATTATCACACACCGCACTGAGACCAGTAATATCACACACCGACCGTGACCAGTATTATCACACACCGCACCGAGACCAGTAATATCACACACTGCACCTAGACCAGTAATATCACACACCGCACCGTGACCAGTAATATCACACACCGCTCTGAGACCAATAATATCACACATCGCACTGAGACCAGTAATATCACACATCGCACTGAGACCAGTAATATCACACACCGCTCTGAGACCAGTAATATCACACACCGCACCGTGACCAATAATATCACACACCGCACTGTGACCAGCATTATCACACACCGCACTGAGACCAGTAATATAACACACCGCTCTGAGACCAGTAATATCACACACTGCACCAAGACCAGTAATATCACACACCGCACTGTGACCAGTAATATCACACACCGCACTGTGACCAGTAATATCACACACCGCACAGAGACCAGTAATATCACACATCACACTGAGACCAGTAATATCACACACCGCACTGTGACCAGTATTATCACACACCGCACTGAGACCTGTAATATCACACACCGACCGTGACCAGTATTATCACACACCGCACTGAGACCAATAATATCACACACCGCACTGTGACCAGTAATATCACACACCGCTCTGAGACCAATAATATCACACACCGCACTGTGACCAGTATTATCACACAGCGCACTGAGACCAGTAATATCACACACCGCACTGTGACCAGTATTATCACACACCGCACTGAGACCAATAATATCACACACCGCACCGTGCCCAGTAATATCACACACCGCTCTGAGACCGATAATATCACACACCGCACTGTGACCAGTATTATCACACACCGCACTGCGACCAATAATATCACACACCGCACTGTGACCAGTATTATCACACACCGCACTGAGACCAGTAATATCACACACCGCACCGAGACCAGTAATATCACACACTGCACCAAGACCAGTAATATCACACATCGCACCGTGACCAGTAATATCACACACCGCTCTGAGACCAATAATATCACACATCGCACTGTGACCAGTAATATCACACATCGCACTGTGACCAGTAATATTACACACCGCACTGAGACCAGTAATATCACACATCGTACTGAGACCAGTATTATCACACACCGCACTGTGACCAGTTATATCGCATACTGCACCGAGACCAGTAATATCACATACTGGACCGAGACCAGTAATATCACAGACTGCACTGTGACCAGTATTATCACACACCGCACTGAGACCAGTAATATCACACACCGACCGTGACCAGTATTATCACACACCGCACTGAGACCAGTAATATCACACATCGTACTGAGACCAGTATTATCACACACCGCACTGAGACCAGTAATATCACACATCGCACTGTGACCAGTAATATTACACACCGCACTGAGACCAGTAATATCACACATCGTACTGAGACCAGTATTATCACACACCGCACTGAGACCAGTAATATCACACATCGCACTGAGACCAGTAATGTCACACACAACACTGAGACCAGTAATATCACACATCGCACTGAGACCAGTTATATCACACACCGCTCTGAGACCAGTAGTATCTCACATCGCACTGTGACCAGTAATATCACACACCGTACTGTGACCAGTAATATCACACATCGTACTGTGACCAGTAATATCACACACCGCAGTGAGACCAGTAATATCACACACCGCACTGAGACCAGTAATATCACACACCGCACTGTTACCAGTAATATCGCATACTGCACCGAGACCAGTAATATCACACACCGCACCGAGACCAGTAATATCACATACTGCACCGAGACCAGTATTATCACAGACTGCACCGAGACCAGCAATATCACACACCGCACTGTGATCAGTAATATCACACATCGCACTGTGACCAGTTATATCGCATACTGCACCGAGACCAGTAATATCACATACTGGACCGAGACCAGTAATATCACATACTGCACTGTGACCAGTATTATCACACACCGCACTGAGACCAGTAATATCACACACCGACCGTGACCAGTATTATCACACACCGCACTGAGACCAATAATATCACACACCGCACTGTGACCAGTAATATCACACACCACAATGAGACCAGTAATATCACACACTGCACTGAGACCAGTAATATCACACACTGCACTGTGACCAGTAATATCACACACCGCACTGTGACCAGTAATATCACACCACGCACTGTGACCAGTAATATCACACACCGCACTGAGACCAGTAATATCACACATCACACTGAGACCAGTAATATCACACACCGCACTGTGACCAGTATTATCACACACCGCACTGAGACCAGCAATATCACACACCGACCGTGACCAGTATTATCACACACCGCACCGAGACCAGTAATATCACACACTGCACCAAGACCAGTAATATCACACACTGCACCGTGACCAGTAATATCACACACCGCTCTGAGACCAATAATATCACACATCGCACTGAGACCAGTAATATCACACATCGCACTGAGACCAGTAATATCACACACCGCAATGAGACCAGTAATATCACACACCGCACCGTGACCAATAATATCACACACCGCACTGTGACCAGCATTATCACACACCGCACTGAGACCAGTAATATAACACACCGCTCTGAGACCAGTAATATCACACACTGCACCAAGACCAGTAATATCACACACCGCACTGTGACCAGTAATATCACACACCGCACTGTGACCAGTAATATCACACACCGCACAGAGACCAGTAATATCACACATCACACTGAGACCAGTAATATCACACACCGCACTGTGACCAGTATTATCACACACCGCACTGAGACCTGTAATATCACACACCGACCGTGACCAGTATTATCACACACCGCACTGAGACCAATAATATCACACACCGCACTGTGACCAGTAATATCACACACCGCTCTGAGACCAATAATATCACACATCGCACTGTGACCAGTATTATCACACAGCGCACTGACACCAGTAATATCACACACCGCACTGTGACCAGTATTATCACACACCGCACTGAGACCAATAATATCACACACCGCACCGTGCCCAGTAATATCACACACCGCTCTGAGACCGATAATATCACACACCGCACTGTGACCAGTATTATCACACACCGCACTGCGACCAATAATATCACACACCGCACTGTGACCAGTATTATCACACACCGCACTGAGACCAGTAATATCACACACCGCACCGTGCCCAGTAATATCACACACCGCACTGAGACCAGTAATATCACACAGTGCACTGAGACCAGTAATATCACACATCGCACTGTGACCAGTAATATGACACACCGCACTGTGACCAGTAATATGACACACCGCACTGAGACCAGTAATATCACACAACGCTCTGGGACCAGAAATGTCACACACCGCACTGAGACCAGTAATATCACACACCGCACCGTGACAAGTAATATCACACACCGCTCTGAGAACAATAATATCACACATCGCACTGTGACCAGTAATTTCACACATCGCACTGTGACCAGTAATATCACACACCGCACTGAGACCAGTAATATCACACATCACACTGAGACCAGTAATATCACACACCGCACTGTGACCAGTATTATCACACACCGCACTGAGACCAGTAATATCACACACCGACCGTGACCAGTATTATCACACACCGCACCGAGACCAGTGATATCACACACTGCACCAAGACCAGTAATATCACACACCGCACCGTGACCAGTAATATCACACACCGCTCTGAGACCAATAATATCACACATCGCACTGAGACCAGTAATATCACACATCGCACTGAGACCAGTAATATCACACACCGCTCTGAGACCAGTAATATCACACACCGCACCGTGACCATTAATATCACACACCGCACTGTGACCAGTAATATAACACACCGCTCTGAGACCAGTAATATCACACACTGCACCAAGACCAGTAATATCACACACCGCACTGTGACCAGTAATATCACACACCGCACTGTGACCAGTAATATCACACACCGCACAGAGACCAGTAATATCACACATCACACTGAGACCAGTAATATCACACACCGCACTGTGACCAGTATTATCACACACCGCACTGAGACCTGTAATATCACACACCGACCGTGACCAGTATTATCACACACCGCACTGAGACCAATAATATCACACACCGCACTGTGACCAGTAATATCACACACCGCTCTGAGACCAATAATATCACACACCGCACTGTGACCAGTATTATCACACAGCGCACTGAGACCAGTAATATCACACACCGCACTGTGACCAGTATTATCACACACCGCACTGAGACCAATAATATCACACACCGCACCGTGCCCAGTAATATCACACACCGCTCTGAGACCGATAATATCACACACCGCACTGTGACCAGTATTATCACACACCGCACTGCGACCAATAATATCACACACCGCACTGTGACCAGTATTATCACACACCGCACTGAGACCAGTAATATCACACACCGCACCGAGACCAGTAATATCACACACTGCACCAAGACCAGTAATATCACACATCGCACCGTGACCAGTAATATCACACACCGCTCTGAGACCAATAATATCACACATCGCACTGTGACCAGTAATATCACACATCGCACTGTGACCAGTAATATTACACACCGCACTGAGACCAGTAATATCACACATCGTACTGAGACCAGTATTATCACACACCGCACTGAGACCAGTAATATCACACATCGCACTGAGACCAGTAATATCATACACCGCACTGAGACCAGTAATGTCACACACCGCACTGAGACCAGTAATATCACACACAACACTGAGACCAGTAATATCACACATCGCACTGAGACCAGTTATATCACACACCGCTCTGAGACCAGTAGTATCACACATCGCACTGTGACCAGTAATATCATACACCGTACTGTGACCAGTAATATCACACATCGTACTGTGACCAGTAATATCACACACCGCAGTGAGACCAGTAATATCACACACCGCACCGAGACCAGTAATATCACATACTGCACCGAGACCAGTATTATCACAGACTGCACCGAGACCAGCAATATCACACACCGCACTGTGATCAGTAATATCACACATCGCACTGTGACCAGTTATATCGCATACTGCACCGAGACCAGTAATATCACATACTGGACCGAGACCAGTAATATCACATACTGCACTGTGACCAGTATTATCACACACCGCACTGAGACCAGTAATATCACACACCGACCGTGACCAGTATTATCACACACCGCACTGAGACCAATAATATCACACACCACAATGAGACCAGTAATATCACACACTGCACTGAGACCAGTAATATCACACACTGCACTGTGACCAGTAATATCACACACCGCACTGTGACCAGTAATATCACACCACGCACTGTGACCAGTAATATCACACACCGCACTGAGACCAGTAATATCACACATCACACTGAGACCAGTAATATCACACACCGCACTGTGACCAGTATTATCACACACCGCACTGAGACCAGTAATATCACACACCGACCGTGACCAGTATTATCACACACCGCACCGAGACCAGTAATATCACACACTGCACCAAGACCAGTAATATCACACACCGCACCGTGACCAGTAATATCACACACCGCTCTGAGACCAATAATATCACACATCGCACTGAGACCAGTAATATCACACATCGCACTGAGACCAGTAATATCACACACCGCTCTGAGACCAGTAATATCACACACCGCACCGTGACCAATAATATCACACACCGCACTGTGACCAGCATTATCACACACTGCACTGAGACCAGTAATATAACACACCGCTCTGAGACCAGTAATATCACACACTGCACCAAGACCAGTAATATCACACACCGCACTGTGACCAGTAATATCACACATCACACTGAGACCAGTAATATCACACACCGCACTGTGACCAGTATTATCACACACCGCACTGAGACCTGTAATATCACACACCGACCGTGACCAGTATTATCACACACCGCACTGAGACCAATAATATCACACACCGCACTGTGACCAGTAATATCACACACCGCTCTGAGACCAATAATATCACACACCGCACTGTGACCAGTATTATCACACAGCGCACTGAGACCAGTAATATCACACACCGCACTGTGACCAGTATTATCACACACCGCACTGAGACCAATAATATCACACACCGCACCGTGCCCAGTAATATCACACACCGCTCTGAGACCGATAATATCACACACCGCACTGTGACCAGTATTATCACACACCGCACTGCGACCAATAATATCACACACCGCACTGTGACCAGTATTATCACACACCGCACGGAGACCAGTAATATCACACACCGCACCGAGACCAGTAATATCACACACTGCACCAAGACCAGTAATATCACACATCGCACCGTGACCAGTAATATCACACACCGCTCTGAGACCAATAATATCACACATCGCACTGTGACCAGTAATATCACACATCGCACTGTGACCAGTAATATTACACACCGCACTGAGACCAGTAATATCACACATCGTACTGAGACCAGTATTATCACACACCGCACTGAGACCAGTAATATCACACATCGCACTGAGACCAGTAATATCATACACCGCACTGAGACCAGTAATGTCACACACCGCACTGAGACCAGTAATATCACACACAACACTGAGACCAGTAATATCACACATCGCACTGAGACCAGTTATATCACACACCGCTCTGAGACCAGTAGTATGACACATCGCACTGTGACCAGTAATATCACACACCGTACTGTGACCAGTAATATCACACACCGACCGTGACCAGTATTATCACACACCGCACCGAGACCAGTAATATCACACACTGCACCAAGACCAGTAATATCACACACCGCACCGTGACCAGTAATATCACACACCGCTCTGAGACCAATAATATCACACATCGCACTGAGACCAGTAATATCACACATCGCACTGAGACCAGTAATATCACACACCGCTCTGAGACCAGTAATATCACACACCGCACCGTGACCAATAATATCACACACCGCACTGTGACCAGCATTATCACACACCGCACTGAGACCAGTAATATAACACACCGCTCTGAGACCAGTAATATCACACACTGCACCAAGACCAGTAATATCACACACCGCACTGTGACCAGTAATATCACACACCGCACTGTGACCAGTAATATCACACACCGCACAGAGACCAGTAATATCACACATCACACTGAGACCAGTAATATCACACACCGCACTGTGACCAGTATTATCACACACCGCACTGAGACCTGTAATATCACACACCGACCGTGACCAGTATTATCACACACCGCACTGAGACCAATAATATCACACACCGCACTGTGACCAGTAATATCACACACCGCTCTGAGACCAATAATATCACACACCGCACTGTGACCAGTATTATCACACAGCGCACTGAGACCAGTAATATCACACACAGCACTGTGACCAGTATTATCACACACCGCACTGAGACCAATAATATCACACACCGCACCGTGCCCAGTAATATCACACACCGCTCTGAGACCGATAATATCACACACCGCACTGTGACCAGTATTATCACACACCGCACTGCGACCAATAATATCACACACCGCACTGTGACCAGTATTATCACACACCGCACTGAGACCCCAGTAATATCACACACCGCACCGAGACCAGTAATATCACACACTGCACCAAGACCAGTAATATCACACATCGCACCGTGACCAGTAATATCACACACCGCTCTGAGACCAATAATATCACACATCGCACTGTGACCAGTAATATCACACATCGCACTGTGACCAGTAATATTACACACCGCACTGAGACCAGTAATATCACACATCGTACTGAGACCAGTATTATCACACACCGCACTGAGACCAGTAATATCACACATCGCACTGAGACCAGTAATATCATACACCGCACTGAGACCAGTAATGTCACACACCGCACTGAGACCAGTAATATCACACACAACACTGAGACCAGTAATATCACACATCGCACTGAGACCAGTTATATCACACACCGCTCTGAGACCAGTAGTATGACACATCGCACTGTGACCAGTAATATCACACACCGTACTGTGACCAGTAATATCACACATCGTACTGTGACCAGTAATATCACACACCGCAGTGAGACCAGTAATATCACACACCGCACTGAGACCAGTAATATCACACACCGCACTGTTACCAGTAATATCGCATACTGCACCGAGACCAGTAATATCACACACCGCACCGAGACCAGTAATATCACACACTGCACCGAGACCAGTAATATCACATACTGCACCGAGACCAGTAATATCACAGACTGCACCGAGACCAGCAATATCACACACCGCACTGTGATCAGTAATATCACACATCGCACTGTGACCAGTTATATCGCATACTGCACCGAGACCAGTAATATCACATACTGGACCGAGACCAGTAATATCACATACTGCACTGTGACCAGTATTATCACACACCGCACTGAGACCAGTAATATCACACACCGACCGTGACCAGTATTATCACACACCGCACTGAGCCCAATAATATCACACACCGCACTGTGACCAGTAATATCACACACCACAATGAGACCAGTAATATCACACACTGCACTGAGACCAGTAATATCACACACTGCACTGTGACCAGTAATATCACACACCGCACTGAGACCAATAATATCACACACCGCACTGTGACCAGTAATATCACACACCACAATGAGACCAGTAATATCACACACTGCACTGAGACCAGTAATATCACACACCGCACTGTGACCAGTAATATCACAAACCGCACTGTGACCAGTAATATGACACACCGCACTGAGACCAGTAATATCACACACCACACTGAGACCAGTAATATCACACACCGCACTGTGACCAGTATTATCACACACCGCACTGAGACCAGTAATATCACACACCGACCGTGACCAGTATTATCACACAACGCACCGAGACCAGTAATATCACACACTGCACCAAGACCAGTAATATCACACACCGCACCGTGACCAGTAATATCACACACTGCACCAAGACCAGTAATATCACACATCGCACCGTGACCAGTAATATCACACACCGCTCTGAGACCAATAATATCACACATCGCACTGTGACCAGTAATATCACACACCGCACTGAGACCAGTAATATCACACATCGTACTGAGACCAGTATTATCACACACCGCACTGAGACCAGTAATATCACACATCGCACTGAGACCAGTAATATCATACACCGCACTGAGACCAGTAATGTCACACACCGCACTGAGACCAGTAATATCACACACTACACTGAGACCAGTAATATCACACATCGCACTGAGACCAGTTATATCACACACCGCTCTGAGACCAGTAGTATCACACATCGCACTGTGACCAGTAATATCACACACCGCACTGTGACCAGTAATATCACACATCGCACTGTGACCAGTAATATCACACACCGCAGTGAGACCAGTAATATCACACACCGCACTGAGACCAGTAATATCACACACCGCACTGTTACCAGTAATATCGCATACTGCACCGAGACCAGTAATATCACACACCGCACCGAGACCAGTAATATCACACACTGCACCGAGACCAGTAATATCACATACTGCACCGAGACCAGTAATATCACACACTGCACCGAGACCAGTAATATCACACACCGCTCTGAGAACAATAATATCACACATCGCACTGTGACCAGTAATATCACACATCGCACTGAGACCAGTAATATCACACACCGCTCTGAGACCAGGAATATCACACACCGCACTGAGACCAGTAATATCACACATCGCACTGATACCAGTAATATCACACACCGCTCTGAGACCAGTAATATCACACATCGCACTGTAACCAGTATGATCACACACCGCTCTGAGACCAGTAATATCACACATCGCACTGTGACCAGTATTATCACACACCGCTCTGAGACCAGTAATATCACACATCGCACTGTGACCAGTATGATCACACACCGCACTGAGACCAGTAATATCACACACTGCACTGTGACCAGTAATATCACACACCGCTCTGAGACCAGTAATACCACACACCGCACTGAGACCAGTAACATCACACACCGCACTGAGACCAGTAATATCACACAACGCTCTGGGACCAGAAATATCACACACCGCACTGAGACCAGTAATATCACACACCGCACTGAGACCAGTAATATCACACACCGCACCGTGACAAGTAATATCACACACCGCTCTGAGAACAATAATATCACACATCGCACTGTGACCAGTAATTTCACACATCGCACTGTGACCAGTAATATCACACACCGCACTGAGACCAGTAATATCACACATCGCACTGAGACCAGTAATATCACACACCGCTCTGAGACCAGTAATATCACACATCGCACTGAGACCAGTAATATCACATACCGCACCATGCCCAGTAATATCACACACCGCTCTGAGACCAATAATATCACACACCGCACCGTGCCCAGTAATATCACACACCGCTCTGAGACCAATAATATCACACAGGGCACTGAGACCAATAATATCACACACCGCACTGTGACCAGTATTATCACACACCGCACTGAGACCAGTAATATCACACACCGCACCGTGCCCAGTAATATCACACACCGCACTGAGACCAGTAATATCACACATAGTACTGTGACCAGTAATATCACACATCGCACTGTGACCAGTAATATGACACACCGCACTGAGACCAGTAATATCACACAACGCTCTGGGACCAGAAATGTCACACACCGCACTGAGACCAGTAATATCACACACCGCACCGTGACAAGTAATATCACACACCGCTCTGAGAACAATAATATCACACATCGCACTGTGACCAGTAATTTCACACATCGCACTGTGACCAGTAATATCACACACCGCACTGAGACCAGTAATATCACACATCGCACTGAGACCAGTAATATCACACACCGCTCTGAGACCAGTAATATCACACATCACACTGAGACCAGTAATATCACACACCGCACTGTGACCAGTATTATCACACACCGCACCGAGACCAGTAATATCACACACTGCACCAAGACCAGTAATATCACACACCGCACCGTGACCAGTAATATCACACACCGCTCTGAGACCAATAATATCACACATCGCACTGAGACCAGTAATATCACACATCGCACTGAGACCAGTAATATCACACACCGCTCTGAGACCAGTAATATCACACACCGCACCGTGACCAATAATATCACACACCGCACTGTGACCAGCATTATCACACATCGCACTGAGACCAGTAATATAACACACCGCTCTGAGACCAGTAATATCACACACTGCACCAAGACCAGTAATATCACACACCGCACTGTGACCAGTAATATCACACACCGCACTGTGACCAGTAATATCACACACCGCACAGAGACCAGTAATATCACACATCACACTGAGACCAGTAATATCACACACCGCACTGTGACCAGTATTATCACACACCGCACTGAGACCTGTAATATCACACACCGACCGTGACCAGTATTATCACACACCGCACTGAGACCAGTAATATCACACACCGCACTGTGACCAGTAATATCACACACCGCTCTGAGACCAATAATATCACACACCGCACTGTGACCAGTATTATCACACAGCGCACTGAGACCAGTAATATCACACACCGCACTGTGACCAGTATTATCACACACCGCACTGAGACCAATAATATCACACACTGCACCGTGCCCAGTAATATCACACACCGCTCTGAGACCGATAATATCACACACCGCACTGTGACCAGTATTATCACACACCGCACTGCGACCAATAATATCACACACCGCACTGTGACCAGTAATATCACACATCGTACTGAGACCAGTATTATCACACACTGCACCAAGACCAGTAATATCACACACCGCTCTGAGACCAATAATATCACACATCGCACTGTGACCAGTATTATCACACATCGCACTGTGACCAGTAATATTACACACCGCACTGAGACCAGTAATATCACACCACGCACTGTGACCAGTAATATCACACACCGCACTGAGACCAGTAATATCACACATCACACTGAGACCAGTAATATCACACACCGCACTGTGACCAGTATTATCACACACCGCACTGAGACCAGTAATATCACACACCGACCGTGACCAGTATTATCACACACCGCACCGAGACCAGTAATATCACACACTGCACCAAGACCAGTAATATCACACACCGCACCGTGACCAGTAATATCACACACCGCTCTGAGACCAATAATATCACACATCGCACTGAGACCAGTAATATCACACATCGCACTGAGACCAGTGATATCACACACCGCTCTGAGACCAGTAATATCACACACCGCACCGTGACCAATAATATCACACACCGCACTGTGACCAGCATTATCACACACCGCACTGAGACCAGTAATATAACACACCGCTCTGAGACCAGTAATATCACACACTGCACCAAGACCAGTAATATCACACACCGCACTGTGACCAGTAATATCACACACCGCACTGTGACCAGTAATATCACACACCGCACAGAGACCAGTAATATCACACACCGCACAGAGACCAGTAATATCACACATCACACTGAGACCAGTAATATCACACACCGCACTGTGACCAGTATTATCACACACCGCACTGAGACCTGTAATATCACACACCGACCGTGACCAGTATTATCACACACCGCACTGAGACCAATAATATCACACACCGCACTGTGACCAGTAATATCACACACCGCTCTGAGACCAATAATATCACACACCGCACTGTGACCAGTATTATCACACAGCGCACTGAGACCAGTAATATCACACACCGCACTGTGACCAATAATATCACACACCGCACCGTGCCCAGTAATATCACACACCGCTCTGAGACCGATAATATCACACACCGCACTGTGACCAGTATTATCACACACCGCACTGCGACCAATAATATCACACACCGCACTGTGACCAGTATTATCACACACCGCACTGAGACCAGTAATATCACACACCGCACCGAGACCAGTAATATCACACACTGCACCAAGACCAGTAATATCACACATCGCACCGTGACCAGTAATATCACACACCGCTCTGAGACCAATAATATCACACATCGCACTGTGACCAGTAATATCACACATCGCACTGTGACCAGTAATATTACACACCGCACTGAGACCAGTAATATCACACATCGTACTGAGACCAGTATTATCACACACCGCACTGAGACCAGTAATATCACACATCGCACTGAGACCAGTAATATCATACACCGCACTGAGACCAGTAATGTCACACACCGCACTGAGACCAGTAATATCACACACAACACTGAGACCAGTAATATCACACATCGCACTGAGACCAGTTATATCACACACCGCTCTGAGACCAGTAGTATCACACATCGCACCGAGACCAGTAATATCACACACTGCACCAAGACCAGTAATATCACACATCGCACCGTGACCAGTAATATCACACACCGCTCTGAGACCAATAATATCACACATCGCACTGTGACCAGTAATATCACACATCGCACTGTGACCAGTAATATTACACACCGCACTGAGACCAGTAATATCATACACCGTACTGTGACCAGTAATATCACACATCGTACTGTGACCAGTAATATCACACACCGCAGTGAGACCAGTAATATCACACACCGCACCGAGACCAGTAATATCACATACTGCACCGAGACCAGTATTATCACAGACTGCACCGAGACCAGCAATATCACACACCGCACTGTGATCAGTAATATCACACATCGCACTGTGACCAGTTATATCGCATACTGCACCGAGACCAGTAATATCACATACTGGACCGAGACCAGTAATATCACATACTGCACTGTGACCAGTATTATCACACACCGCACTGAGACCAGTAATATCACACACCGACCGTGACCAGTATTATCACACACCGCACTGAGACCAATAATATCACACACCGCACTGTGACCAGTAATATCACACACCACAATGAGACCAGTAATATCACACACTGCACTGAGACCAGTAATATCACACACTGCACTGTGACCAGTAATATCACACACCGCACTGTGACCAGTAATATCACACCACGCACTGTGACCAGTAATATCACACACCGCACTGAGACCAGTAATATCACACATCACACTGAGACCAGTAATATCACACACCGCACTGTGACCAGTATTATCACACACCGCACTGAGACCAGTAATATCACACACCGACCGTGACCAGTATTATCACACACCGCACCGAGACCAGTAATATCACACACTGCACCAAGACCAGTAATATCACACACCGCACCGTGACCAGTAATATCACACACCGCTCTGAGACCAATAATATCACACATCGCACTGAGACCAGTAATATCACACATCGCACTGAGACCAGTAATATCACACACCGCTCTGAGACCAGTAATATCACACACCGCACCGTGACCAATAATATCACACACCGCACTGTGACCAGCATTATCACACACCGCACTGAGACCAGTAATATAACACACCGCTCTGAGACCAGTAATATCACACACTGCACCAAGACCAGTAATATCACACACCGCACTGTGACCAGTAATATCACACACCGCACTGTGACCAGTAATATCACACACCGCACAGAGACCAGTAATATCACACATCACACTGAGACCAGTAATATCACACACCGCACTGTGACCAGTATTATCACACACCGCACTGAGACCTGTAATATCACACACCGACCGTGACCAGTATTATCACACACCGCACTGAGACCAATAATATCACACACCGCACTGTGACCAGTAATATCACACACCGCTCTGAGACCAATAATATCACACACCGCACTGTGACCAGTATTATCACACAGCGCACTGAGACCAGTAATATCACACACCGCACTGTGACCAGTATTATCACACACCGCACTGAGACCAATAATATCACACACCGCACCGTGCCCAGTAATATCACACACCGCTCTGAGACCGATAATATCACACACCGCACTGTGACCAGTATTATCACACACCGCACTGCGACCAATAATATCACACACCGCACTGTGACCAGTATTATCACACACCGCACTGAGACCAGTAATATCACACACCGCACCGAGACCAGTAATATCACACACTGCACCAAGACCAGTAATATCACACATCGCACCGTGACCAGTAATATCACACACCGCTCTGAGACCAATAATATCACACATCGCACTGTGACCAGTAATATCACACATCGCACTGTGACCAGTAATATTACACACCGCACTGAGACCAGTAATATCACACATCGTACTGAGACCAGTATTATCACACACCGCACTGAGACCAGTAATATCACACATCGCACTGAGACCAGTAATATCATACACCGCAATGAGACCAGTAATGTCACACACCGCACTGAGACCAGTAATATCACACACAACACTGAGACCAGTAATATCACACATCGCACTGAGACCAGTTATATCACACACCGCTCTGAGACCAGTAGTATGACACATCGCACTGTGACCAGTAATATCACACACCGTACTGTGACCAGTAATATCACACACCGACCGTGACCAGTATTATCACACACCGCACCGAGACCAGTAATATCACACACTGCACCAAGACCAGTAATATCACACACCGCACCGTGACCAGTAATATCACACACCGCTCTGAGACCAATAATATCACACATCGCACTGAGACCAGTAATATCACACATCGCACTGAGACCAGTAATATCACACACCGCTCTGAGACCAGTAATATCACACACCGCACCGTGACCAATAATATCACACACCGCACTGTGACCAGCATTATCACACACCGCACTGAGACCAGTAATATAACACACCGCTCTGAGACCAGTAATATCACACACTGCACCAAGACCAGTAATATCACACACCGCACTGTGACCAGTAATATCACACACCGCACTGTGACCAGTAATATCACACACCACACAGAGACCAGTAATATCACACATCACACTGAGACCAGTAATATCACACACCGCACTGTGACCAGTATTATCACACACCGCACAGAGACCTGTAATATCACACACCGACCGTGACCAGTATTATCACACACCGCACTGAGACCAATAATATCACACACCGCACTGTGACCAGTAATATCACACACCGCTCTGAGACCAATAATATCACACACCGCACTGTGACCAGTATTATCACACAGCGCACTGAGACCAGTAATATCACACACAGCACTGTGACCAGTATTATCACACACCGCACTGAGACCAATAATATCACACACCGCACCGTGCCCAGTAATATCACACACCGCTCTGAGACCGATAATATCACACACCGCACTGTGACCAGTATTATCACACACCGCACTGCGACCAATAATATCACACACCGCACTGTGACCAGTATTATCACACACCGCACTGAGACCAGTAATATCACACACCGCACCGAGACCAGTAATATCACACACTGCACCAAGACCAGTAATATCACACATCGCACCGTGACCAGTAATATCACACACCGCTCTGAGACCAATAATATCACACATCGCACTGTGACCAGTAATATCACACATCGCACTGTGACCAGTAATATTACACACCGCACTGAGACCAGTAATATCACACATCGTACTGAGACCAGTATTATCACACACCGCACTGAGACCAGTAATATCACACATCGCACTGAGACCAGTAATATCATACACCGCACTGAGACCAGTAATGTCACACACCGCACTGAGACCAGTAATATCACACACAACACTGAGACCAGTAATATCACACATCGCACTGAGACCAGTTATATCACACACCGCTCTGAGACCAGTAGTATGACACATCGCACTGTGACCAGTAATATCACACACCGTACTGTGACCAGTAATATCACACATCGTACTGTGACCAGTAATATCACACACCGCAGTGAGACCAGTAATATCACACACCGCACTGAGACCAGTAATATCACACACCGCACTGTTACCAGTAATATCGCATACTGCACCGAGACCAGTAATATCACACACCGCACCGAGACCAGTAATATCACACACTGCACCGAGACCAGTAATATCACATACTGCACCGAGACCAGTAATATCACAGACTGCACCGAGACCAGCAATATCACACACCGCACTGTGATCAGTAATATCACACATCGCACTGTGACCAGTTATATCGCATACTGCACCGAGACCAGTAATATCACATACTGGACCGAGACCAGTAATATCACATACTGCACTGTGACCAGTATTATCACACACCGCACTGAGACCAGTAATATCACACACCGACCGTGACCAGTATTATCACACACCGCACTGAGCCCAATAATATCACACACCGCACTGTGACCAGTAATATCACACACCACAATGAGACCAGTAATATCACACACTGCACTGAGACCAGTAATATCACACACTGCACTGTGACCAGTAATATCACACACCGCACTGTGACCAGTAATATCACATACTGGACCGAGACCAGTAATATCACATACTGCACTGTGACCAGTATTATCACACACCGCACTGAGACCAATAATATCACACACCGCACTGTGACCAGTAATATCACACACCACAATGAGACCAGTAATATCACACACTGCACTGAGACCAGTAATATCACACACCGCACTGTGACCAGTAATATCACAAACCGCACTGTGACCAGTAATATGACACACCGCACTGAGACCAGTAATATCACACACCACACTGAGACCAGTAATATCACACACCGCACTGTGACCAGTATTATCACACACCGCACTGAGACCAGTAATATCACACACCGACCGTGACCAGTATTATCACACAACGCACCGAGACCAGTAATATCACACACTGCACCAAGACCAGTAATATCACACACCGCACCGTGACCAGTAATATCACACACTGCACCAAGACCAGTAATATCACACATCGCACCGTGACCAGTAATATCACACACCGCTCTGAGACCAATAATATCACACATCGCACTGTGACCAGTAATATCACACACCGCACTGAGACCAGTAATATCACACACCGCACTGAGACCAGTAATATCACACATCGCACTGAGACCAGTAATATCATACACCGCACTGAGACCAGTAATGTCACACACCGCACTGAGACCAGTAATATCACACACTACACTGAGACCAGTAATATCACACATCGCACTGAGACCAGTTATATCACACACCGCTCTGAGACCAGTAGTATCACACATCGCACTGTGACCAGTAATATCACACACCGCACTGTGACCAGTAATATCACACATCGCACTGTGACCAGTAATATCACACACCGCAGTGAGACCAGTAATATCACACACCGCACTGAGACCAGTAATATCACACACCGCACTGTTACCAGTAATATCGCATACTGCACCGAGACCAGTAATATCACACACCGCACCGAGACCAGTAATATCACACACTGCACCGAGACCAGTAATATCACATACTGCACCGAGACCAGTAATATCACACACTGCACCGAGACCAGTAATATCACACACCGCTCTGAGAACAATAATATCACACATCGCACTGTGACCAGTAATATCACACATCGCACTGAGACCAGTAATATCACACACCGCTCTGAGACCAGGAATATCACACACCGCACTGAGACCAGTAATATCACACATCGCACTGATACCAGTAATATCACACACCGCTCTGAGACCAGTAATATCACACATCGCACTGTAACCAGTATGATCACACACCGCTCTGAGACCAGTAATATCACACATCGCACTGTGACCAGTATTATCACACACCGCTCTGAGACCAGTAATATCACACATCGCACTGTGACCAGTATGATCACACACCGCACTGAGACCAGTAATATCACACACTGCACTGTGACCAGTAATATCACACACCGCTCTGAGACCAGTAATACCACACACCGCACTGAGACCAGTAACATCACACACCGCACTGAGACCAGTAATATCACACAACGCTCTGGGACCAGAAATATCACACACCGCACTGAGACCAGTAATATCACACACCGCACTGAGACCAGTAATATCACACACCGCACCGTGACAAGTAATATCACACACCGCTCTGAGAACAATAATATCACACATCGCACTGTGACCAGTAATTTCACACATCGCACTGTGACCAGTAATATCACACACCGCACTGAGACCAGTAATATCACACATCGCACTGAGACCAGTAATATCACACACCGCTCTGAGACCAGTAATATCACACATCGCACTGAGACCAGTAATATCACATACCGCACCATGCCCAGTAATATCACACACCGCTCTGAGACCAATAATATCACACACCGCACCGTGCCCAGTAATATCACACACCGCTCTGAGACCAATAATATCACACAGGGCACTGAGACCAATAATATCACACACCGCACTGTGACCAGTATTATCACACACCGCACTGAGACCAGTAATATCACACACCGCACTGTTACCAGTAATATCGCATACTGCACCGAGACCAGTAATATCACACACCGCACCGAGACCAGTAATATCACACACTGCACCGAGACCAGTAATATCACATACTGCACCGAGACCAGTAATATCACACACTGCACCGAGACCAGTAATATCACACACCGCTCTGAGAACAATAATATCACACATCGCACTGTGACCAGTAATATCACACATCGCACTGAGACCAGTAATATCACACACCGCTCTGAGACCAGGAATATCACACACCGCACTGAGACCAGTAATATCACACATCGCACTGATACCAGTAATATCACACACCGCTCTGAGACCAGTAATATCACACATCGCACTGTAACCAGTATGATCACACACCGCTCTGAGACCAGTAATATCACACATCGCACTGTGACCAGTATTATCACACACCGCTCTGAGACCAGTAATATCACACATCGCACTGTGACCAGTATGATCACACACCGCACTGAGACCAGTAATATCACACACTGCACTGTGACCAGTAATATCACACACCGCTCTGAGACCAGTAATACCACACACCGCACTGAGACCAGTAACATCACACACCGCACTGAGACCAGTAATATCACACAACGCTCTGGGACCAGAAATATCACACACCGCACTGAGACCAGTAATATCACACACCGCACTGAGACCAGTAATATCACACACCGCACCGTGACAAGTAATATCACACACCGCTCTGAGAACAATAATATCACACATCGCACTGTGACCAGTAATTTCACACATCGCACTGTGACCAGTAATATCACACACCGCACTGAGACCAGTAATATCACACATCGCACTGAGACCAGTAATATCACACACCGCTCTGAGACCAGTAATATCACACATCGCACTGAGACCAGTAATATCACATACCGCACCATGCCCAGTAATATCACACACCGCTCTGAGACCAATAATATCACACACCGCACCGTGCCCAGTAATATCACACACCGCTCTGAGACCAATAATATCACACAGGGCACTGAGACCAATAATATCACACACCGCACTGTGACCAGTATTATCACACACCGCACTGAGACCAGTAATATCACACACCGCACCGTGCCCAGTAATATCACACACCGCACTGAGACCAGTAATATCACACATAGTACTGTGACCAGTAATATCACACATCGCACTGTGACCAGTAATATGACACACCGCACTGAGACCAGTAATATCACACAACGCTCTGGGACCAGAAATGTCACACACCGCACTGAGACCAGTAATATCACACACCGCACCGTGACAAGTAATATCACACACCGCTCTGAGAACAATAATATCACACATCGCACTGTGACCAGTAATTTCACACATCGCACTGTGACCAGTAATATCACACACCGCACTGAGACCAGTAATATCACACATCGCACTGAGACCAGTAATATCACACACCGCTCTGAGACCAGTAATATCACACATCACACTGAGACCAGTAATATCACACACCGCACTGTGACCAGTATTATCACACACCGCACCGAGACCAGTAATATCACACACTGCACCAAGACCAGTAATATCACACACCGCACCGTGACCAGTAATATCACACACCGCTCTGAGACCAATAATATCACACATCGCACTGAGACCAGTAATATCACACATCGCACTGAGACCAGTAATATCACACACCGCTCTGAGACCAGTAATATCACACACCGCACCGTGACCAATAATATCACACACCGCACTGTGACCAGCATTATCACACACCGCACTGAGACCAGTAATATAACACACCGCTCTGAGACCAGTAATATCACACACTGCACCAAGACCAGTAATATCACACACCGCACTGTGACCAGTAATATCACACACCGCACTGTGACCAGTAATATCACACACCGCACAGAGACCAGTAATATCACACATCACACTGAGACCAGTAATATCACACACCGCACTGTGACCAGTATTATCACACACCGCACTGAGACCTGTAATATCACACACCGACCGTGACCAGTATTATCACACACCGCACTGAGACCAGTAATATCACACACCGCACTGTGACCAGTAATATCACACACCGCTCTGAGACCAATAATATCACACACCGCACTGTGACCAGTATTATCACACAGCGCACTGAGACCAGTAATATCACACACCGCACTGTGACCAGTATTATCACACACCGCACTGAGACCAATAATATCACACACTGCACCGTGCCCAGTAATATCACACACCGCTCTGAGACCGATAATATCACACACCGCACTGTGACCAGTATTATCACACACCGCACTGCGACCAATAATATCACACACCGCACTGTGACCAGTATTATCACACACCGCACTGAGACCAGTAATATCACACACCGCACCGAGACCAGTAATATCACACACTGCACCAAGACCAGTAATATCACACATCGCACCGTGACCAGTAATATCACACACCGCTCTGAGACCAATAATATCACACATCGCACTGTGACCAGTAATATCACACATCGCACTGTGACCAGTAATATTACACACCGCACTGAGACCAGTAATATCACACATCGTACTGAGACCAGTATTATCACACACCGCACTGAGACCAGTAATATCACACATCGCACTGAGACCAGTAATATCATACACCGCACTGAGACCAGTAATGTCACACACCGCACTGAGACCAGTAATATCACACATCGCACTGAGACCAGTTATATCACACACCGCTCTGAGACCAGTAGTATGACATATCGCACTGTGACCAGTAATATCACACACCGTACTGTGACCAGTAATATCACACATCGTACTGTGACCAGTAATATCACACACCGCAGTGAGACCAGTAATATCACACACCGCACTGAGACCAGTAATATCACACACCGCACTGTTACCAGTAATATCGCATACTGCACCGAGACCAGTAATATCACACACCGCACCGAGACCAGTAATATCACACACTGCACCGAGACCAGTAATATCACATACTGCACCGAGACCAGTAATATCACAGACTGCACCGAGACCAGCAATATCACACACCGCACTGTGATCAGTAATATCACACATCGCACTGTGACCAGTTATATCGCATACTGCACCGAGACCAGTAATATCACATACTGGACCGAGACCAGTAATATCACATACTGCACTGTGACCAGTATTATCACACACCGCACTGAGACCAGTAATATCACACACCGACCGTGACCAGTATTATCACACACCGCACTGAGCCCAATAATATCACACACCGCACTGTGACCAGTAATATCACACACCACAATGAGACCAGTAATATCACACACTGCACTGAGACCAGTAATATCACACACTGCACTGTGACCAGTAATATCACACACCGCACTGTGACCAGTAATATCACATACTGGACCGAGACCAGTAATATCACATACTGCACTGTGACCAGTATTATCACACACCGCACTGAGACCAATAATATCACACACCGCACTGTGACCAGTAATATCACACACCACAATGAGACCAGTAATATCACACACTGCACTGAGACCAGTAATATCACACACCGCACTGTGACCAGTAATATCACAAACCGCACTGTGACCAGTAATATGACACACCGCACTGAGACCAGTAATATCACACACCACACTGAGACCAGTAATATCACACACCGCACTGTGACCAGTATTATCACACACCGCACTGAGACCAGTAATATCACACACCGACCGTGACCAGTATTATCACACAACGCACCGAGACCAGTAATATCACACACTGCACCAAGACCAGTAATATCACACACCGCACCGTGACCAGTAATATCACACACTGCACCAAGACCAGTAATATCACACATCGCACCGTGACCAGTAATATCACACACCGCTCTGAGACCAATAATATCACACATCGCACTGTGACCAGTAATATCACACACCGCACTGAAACCAGTAATATCACACATCGTACTGAGACCAGTATTATCACACACCGCACTGAGACCAGTAATATCACACATCGCACTGAGACCAGTAATATCATACACCGCACTGAGACCAGTAATGTCACACACCGCACTGAGACCAGTAATATCACACACTACACTGAGACCAGTAATATCACACATCGCACTGAGACCAGTTATATCACACACCGCTCTGAGACCAGTAGTATCACACATCGCACTGTGACCAGTAATATCACACACCGCACTGTGACCAGTAATATCACACATCGCACTGTGACCAGTAATATCACACACCGCAGTGAGACCAGTAATATCACACACCGCACTGAGACCAGTAATATCACACACCGCACTGTTACCAGTAATATCGCATACTGCACCGAGACCAGTAATATCACACACTGCACCGAGACCAGTAATATCACATACTGCACCGAGACCAGTAATATCACACACTGCACCGAGACCAGTAATATCACACACCGCTCTGAGAACAATAATATCACACATCGCACTGTGACCAGTAATATCACACATCGCACTGAGACCAGTAATATCACACACCGCTCTGAGACCAGGAATATCACACACCGCACTGAGACCAGTAATATCACACATCGCACTGATACCAGTAATATCACACACCGCTCTGAGACCAGTAATATCACACATCGCACTGTAACCAGTATGATCACACACCGCTCTGAGACCAGTAATATCACACATCGCACTGTGACCAGTATTATCACACACCGCTCTGAGACCAGTAATATCACACATCGCACTGTGACCAGTATGATCACACACCGCACTGAGACCAGTAATATCACACACTGCACTGTGACCAGTAATATCACACACCGCTCTGAGACCAGTAATACCACACACCGCACTGAGACCAGTAACATCACACACCGCACTGAGACCAGTAATATCACACAACGCTCTGGGACCAGAAATATCACACACCGCACTGAGACCAGTAATATCACACACCGCACTGAGACCAGTAATATCACACACCGCACCGTGACAAGTAATATCACACACCGCTCTGAGAACAATAATATCACACATCGCACTGTGACCAGTAATTTCACACATCGCACTGTGACCAGTAATATCACACACCGCACTGAGACCAGTAATATCACACATCGCACTGAGACCAGTAATATCACACACCGCTCTGAGACCAGTAATATCACACATCGCACTGAGACCAGTAATATCACATACCGCACCATGCCCAGTAATATCACACACCGCTCTGAGACCAATAATATCACACACCGCACCGTGCCCAGTAATATCACACACCGCTCTGAGACCAATAATATCACACAGGGCACTGAGACCAATAATATCACACACCGCACTGTGACCAGTATTATCACACACCGCACTGAGACCAGTAATATCACACACCGCACCGTGCCCAGTAATATCACACACCGCACTGAGACCAGTAATATCACACATAGTACTGTGACCAGTAATATCACACATCGCACTGTGACCAGTAATATGACACACCGCACTGAGACCAGTAATATCACACAACGCTCTGGGACCAGAAATGTCACACACCGCACTGAGACCAGTAATATCACACACCGCACCGTGACAAGTAATATCACACACCGCTCTGAGAACAATAATATCACACATCGCACTGTGACCAGTAATTTCACACATCGCACTGTGACCAGTAATATCACACACCGCACTGAGACCAGTAATATCACACATCGCACTGAGACCAGTAATATCACACACCGCTCTGAGACCAGTAATATCACACATCACACTGAGACCAGTAATATCACACACCGCACTGTGACCAGTATTATCACACACCGCACCGAGACCAGTAATATCACACACTGCACCAAGACCAGTAATATCACACACCGCACCGTGACCAGTAATATCACACACCGCTCTGAGACCAATAATATCACACATCGCACTGAGACCAGTAATATCACACATCGCACTGAGACCAGTAATATCACACACCGCTCTGAGACCAGTAATATCACACACCGCACCGTGACCAATAATATCACACACCGCACTGTGACCAGCATTATCACACACCGCACTGAGACCAGTAATATAACACACCGCTCTGAGACCAGTAATATCACACACTGCACCAAGACCAGTAATATCACACACCGCACTGTGACCAGTAATATCACACACCGCACTGTGACCAGTAATATCACACACCGCACAGAGACCAGTAATATCACACATCACACTGAGACCAGTAATATCACACACCGCACTGTGACCAGTATTATCACACACCGCACTGAGACCAGTAATATCACACACCGACCGTGACCAGTATTATCACACACCGCACTGAGACCAGTAATATCACACACCGCACTGTGACCAGTAATATCACACACCGCTCTGAGACCAATAATATCACACACCGCACTGTGACCAGTATTATCACACAGCGCACTGAGACCAGTAATATCACACACCGCACTGTGACCAGTATTATCACACACCGCACTGAGACCAATAATATCACACACTGCACCGTGCCCAGTAATATCACACACCGCTCTGAGACCGATAATATCACACACCGCACTGTGACCAGTATTATCACACACCGCACTGCGACCAATAATATCACACACCGCACTGTGACCAGTATTATCACACACCGCACTGAGACCAGTAATATCACACACCGCACCGAGACCAGTAATATCACACACTGCACCAAGACCAGTAATATCACACATCGCACCGTGACCAGTAATATCACACACCGCTCTGAGACCAATAATATCACACATCGCACTGTGACCAGTAATATCACACATCGCACTGTGACCAGTAATATTACACACCGCACTGAGACCAGTAATATCACACATCGTACTGAGACCAGTATTATCACACACCGCACTGAGACCAGTAATATCACACATCGCACTGAGACCAGTAATATCATACACCGCACTGAGACCAGTAATGTCACACACCGCACTGAGACCAGTAATATCACACACAACACTGAGACCAGTAATATCACACATCGCACTGAGACCAGTTATATCACACACCGCTCTGAGACCAGTAGTATCACACATCGCACTGTGACCAGTAATATCACACACCGTACTGTGACCAGTAATATCACACATCGTACTGTGACCAGTAATATCACACACCGCAGTGAGACCAGTAATATCACACACCGCACTGAGACCAGTAATATCACACACCGCACTGTTACCAGTAATATCGCATACTGCACCGAGACCAGTAATATCACACACCGCACCGAGACCAGTAATATCACATACTGCACCGAGACCAGTATTATCACAGACTGCACCGAGACCAGCAATATCACACACCGCACTGTGATCAGTAATATCACACATCGCACTGTGACCAGTTATATCGCATACTGCACCGAGACCAGTAATATCACATACTGGACCGAGACCAGTAATATCACATACTGCACTGTGACCAGTATTATCACACACCGCACTGAGACCAGTAATATCACACACCGACCGTGACCAGTATTATCACACACCGCACTGAGACCAATAATATCACACACCGCACTGTGACCAGTAATATCACACACCACAATGAGACCAGTAATATCACACACTGCACTGAGACCAGTAATATCACACACTGCACTGTGACCAGTAATATCACACACCGCACTGTGACCAGTAATATCACACCACGCACTGTGACCAGTAATATCACACACCGCACTGAGACCAGTAATATCACACATCACACTGAGACCAGTAATATCACACACCGCACTGTGACCAGTATTATCACACACCGCACTGAGACCAGTAATATCACACACCGACCGTGACCAGTATTATCACACACCGCACCGAGACCAGTAATATCACACACTGCACCAAGACCAGTAATATCACACACCGCACCGTGACCAGTAATATCACACACCGCTCTGAGACCAATAATATCACACATCGCACTGAGACCAGTAATATCACACATCGCACTGAGACCAGTGATATCACACACCGCTCTGAGACCAGTAATATCACACACCGCACCGTGACCAATAATATCACACACCGCACTGTGACCAGCATTATCACACACCGCACTGAGACCAGTAATATAACACACCGCTCTGAGACCAGTAATATCACACACTGCACCAAGACCAGTAATATCACACACCGCACTGTGACCAGTAATATCACACACCGCACTGTGACCAGTAATATCACACACCGCACAGATACCAGTAATATCACACATCACACTGAGACGAGTAATATCACACACCGCACTGTGACCAGTATTATCACACACCGCACTGAGACCTGTAATATCACACACCGACCGTGACCAGTATTATCACACACCGCACTGAGACCAATAATATCACACACCGCACTGTGACCAGTAATATCACACACCGCTCTGAGACCAATAATATCACACACCGCACTGTGACCAGTATTATCACACAGCGCACTGAGACCAGTAATATCACACACCGCACTGTGACCAGTATTATCACACACCGCACTGAGACCAATAATATCACACACCGCACCGTGCCCAGTAATATCACACACCGCTATGAGACCGATAATATCACACACCGCACTGTGACCAGTATTATCACACACCGCACTGCGACCAATAATATCACACACCGCACTGTGACCAGTATTATCACACACCGCACTGAGACCAGTAATATCACACACCGCACCGAGACCAGTAATATCACACACTGCACCAAGACCAGTAATATCACACATCGCACCGTGACCAGTAATATCACACACCGCTCTGAGACCAATAATATCACACATCGCACTGTGACCAGTAATATCACACATCGCACTGTGACCAGTAATATTACACACCGCACTGAGACCAGTAATATCACACATCGTACTGAGACCAGTATTATCACACACCGCACTGAGACCAGTAATATCACACATCGCACTGAGACCAGTAATATCATACACCGCACTGAGACCAGTAATGTCACACACCGCACTGAGACCAGTAATATCACACACAACACTGAGACCAGTAATATCACACATCGCACTGAGACCAGTTATATCACACACCGCTCTGAGACCAGTAGTATGACACATCGCACTGTGACCAGTAATATCACACACCGTACTGTGACCAGTAATATCACACATCGTACTGTGACCAGTAATATCACACACCGCAGTGAGACCAGTAATATCACACACCGCACTGAGACCAGTAATATCACACACCGCACTGTTACCAGTAATATCGCATACTGCACCGAGACCAGTAATATCACACACCGCACCGAGACCAGTAATATCACACACTGCACCGAGACCAGTAATATCACATACTGCACCGAGACCAGTAATATCACAGACTGCACCGAGACCAGCAATATCACACACCGCACTGTGATCAGTAATATCACACATCGCACTGTGACCAGTTATATCGCATACTGCACCGAGACCAGTAATATCACATACTGGACCGAGACCAGTAATATCACATACTGCACTGTGACCAGTATTATCACACACCGCACTGAGACCAGTAATATCACACACCGACCGTGACCAGTATTATCACACACCGCACTGAGCCCAATAATATCACACACCGCACTGTGACCAGTAATATCACACACCACAATGAGACCAGTAATATCACACACTGCACTGAGACCAGTAATATCACACACTGCACTGTGACCAGTAATATCACACAGCGCACTGAGACCAGTAATATCACACACCGCACTGTGACCAGTATTATCACACACCGCACTGAGACCAATAATATCACACACCGCACCGTGCCCAGTAATATAACACACCGCTCTGAGACCAGTAATATCACACACTGCACCAAGACCAGTAATATCACACACCGCACTGTGACCAGTAATATCACACACCGCACTGTGACCAGTAATATCACACACCGCACAGATACCAGTAATATCACACATCACACTGAGACGAGTAATATCACACACCGCACTGTGACCAGTATTATCACACACCGCACTGAGACCTGTAATATCACACACCGACCGTGACCAGTATTATCACACACCGCACTGAGACCAATAATATCACACACCGCACTGTGACCAGTAATATCACACACCGCTCTGAGACCAATAATATCACACACCGCACTGTGACCAGTATTATCACACAGCGCACTGAGACCAGTAATATCACACACCGCACTGTGACCAGTATTATCACACACCGCACTGAGACCAATAATATCACACACCGCACCGTGCCCAGTAATATCACACACCGCTATGAGACCGATAATATCACACACCGCACTGTGACCAGTATTATCACACACCGCACTGCGACCAATAATATCACACACCGCACTGTGACCAGTATTATCACACACCGCACTGAGACCAGTAATATCACACACCGCACCGAGACCAGTAATATCACACACTGCACCAAGACCAGTAATATCACACATCGCACCGTGACCAGTAATATCACACACCGCTCTGAGACCAATAATATCACACATCGCACTGTGACCAGTAATATCACACATCGCACTGTGACCAGTAATATTACACACCGCACTGAGACCAGTAATATCACACATCGTACTGAGACCAGTATTATCACACACCGCACTGAGACCAGTAATATCACACATCGCACTGAGACCAGTAATATCATACACCGCACTGAGACCAGTAATGTCACACACCGCACTGAGACCAGTAATATCACACACAACACTGAGACCAGTAATATCACACATCGCACTGAGACCAGTTATATCACACACCGCTCTGAGACCAGTAGTATGACACATCGCACTGTGACCAGTAATATCACACACCGTACTGTGACCAGTAATATCACACATCGTACTGTGACCAGTAATATCACACACCGCAGTGAGACCAGTAATATCACACACCGCACTGAGACCAGTAATATCACACACCGCACTGTTACCAGTAATATCGCATACTGCACCGAGACCAGTAATATCACACACCGCACCGAGACCAGTAATATCACACACTGCACCGAGACCAGTAATATCACATACTGCACCGAGACCAGTAATATCACAGACTGCACCGAGACCAGCAATATCACACACCGCACTGTGATCAGTAATATCACACATCGCACTGTGACCAGTTATATCGCATACTGCACCGAGACCAGTAATATCACATACTGGACCGAGACCAGTAATATCACATACTGCACTGTGACCAGTATTATCACACACCGCACTGAGACCAGTAATATCACACACCGACCGTGACCAGCATTATCACACACCGCACTGAGCCCAATAATATCACACACCGCACTGTGACCAGTAATATCACACACCACAATGAGACCAGTAATATCACACACTGCACTGAGACCAGTAATATCACACACTGCACTGTGACCAGTAATATCACACACCGCACTGTGACCAGTAATATCACATACTGGACCGAGACCAGTAATATCACATACTGCACTGTGACCAGTATTATCACACACCGCACTGAGACCAATAATATCACACACCGCACTGTGACCAGTAATATCACACACCACAATGAGACCAGTAATATCACACACCGCACTGTGACCAGTAATATCACAAACCGCACTGTGACCAGTAATATGACACACCGCACTGAGACCAGTAATATCACACACCACACTGAGACCAGTAATATCACACACCGCACTGTGACCAGTATTATCACACACCGCACTGAGACCAGTAATATCACACACCGACCGTGACCAGTATTATCACACAACGCACCGAGACCAGTAATATCACACACTGCACCAAGACCAGTAATATCACACACCGCACCGTGACCAGTAATATCACACACTGCACCAAGACCAGTAATATCACACATCGCACCGTGACCAGTAATATCACACACCGCTCTGAGACCAATAATATCACACATCGCACTGTGACCAGTAATATCACACACCGCACTGAGACCAGTAATATCACACATCGTACTGAGACCAGTATTATCACACACCGCACTGAGACCAGTAATATCACACATCGCACTGAGACCAGTAATATCATACACCGCACTGAGACCAGTAATGTCACACACCGCACTGAGACCAGTAATATCACACACTACACTGAGACCAGTAATATCACACATCGCACTGAGACCAGTTATATCACACACCGCACTGTGACCAGTAATATGACACACCGCACTGAGACCAGTAATATCACACACCACACTGAGACCAGTAATATCACACACCGCACTGTGACCAGTATTATCACACACCGCACTGAGACCAATAATATCACACACCGCACCGTGCCCAGTAATATCACACACCGCTCTGAGACCGATAATATCACACACCGCACTGTGACCAGTATTATCACACACCGCACTGCGACCAATAATATCACACACCGCACTGTGACCAGTATTATCACACACCGCACTGAGACCAGTAATATCACACACCGCACCGAGACCAGTAATATCACACACTGCACCAAGACCAGTAATATCACACATCGCACCGTGACCAGTAATATCACACACCGCTCTGAGACCAATAATATCACACATCGCACTGTGACCAGTAATATCACACATCGCACTGTGACCAGTAATATTACACACCGCACTGAGACCAGTAATATCACACATCGTACTGAGACCAGTATTATCACACACCGCACTGAGACCAGTAATATCACACATCGCACTGAGACCAGTAATATCATACACCGCACTGAGACCAGTAATGTCACACACCGCACTGAGACCAGTAATATCACACACAACACTGAGACCAGTAATATCACACATCGCACTGAGACCAGTTATATCACACACCGCTCTGAGACCAGTAGTATCACACATCGCACTGTGACCAGTAATATCACACACCGTACTGTGACCAGTAATATCACACATCGTACTGTGACCAGTAATATCACACACCGCAGTGAGACCAGTAATATCACACACCGCACTGAGACCAGTAATATCACACACCGCACTGTTACCAGTAATATCGCATACTGCACCGAGACCAGTAATATCACACACCGCACCGAGACCAGTAATATCACATACTGCACCGAGACCAGTATTATCACAGACTGCACCGAGACCAGCAATATCACACACCGCACTGTGATCAGTAATATCACACATCGCACTGTGACCAGTTATATCGCATACTGCACCGAGACCAGTAATATCACATACTGGACCGAGACCAGTAATATCACATACTGCACTGTGACCAGTATTATCACACACCGCACTGAGACCAGTAATATCACACACCGACCGTGACCAGTATTATCACACACCGCACTGAGACCAATAATATCACACACCGCACTGTGACCAGTAATATCACACACCACAATGAGACCAGTAATATCACACACTGCACTGAGACCAGTAATATCACACACTGCACTGTGACCAGTAATATCACACACCGCACTGTGACCAGTAATATCACACCACGCACTGTGACCACTAATATCACACACCGCACTGAGACCAGTAATATCACACATCACACTGAGACCAGTAATATCACACACCGCACTGTGACCAGTATTATCACACACCGCACTGAGACCAGTAATATCACACACCGACCGTGACCAGTATTATCACACACCGCACCGAGACCAGTAATATCACACACTGCACCAAGACCAGTAATATCACACACCGCACCGTGACCAGTAATATCACACACCGCTCTGAGACCAATAATATCACACATCGCACTGAGACCAGTAATATCACACATCGCACTGAGACCAGTAATATCACACACCGCTCTGAGACCAGTAATATCACACACCGCACCGTGACCAATAATATCACACACCGCACTGTGACCAGCATTATCACACACCGCACTGAGACCAGTAATATAACACACCGCTCTGAGACCAGTAATATCACACACTGCACCAAGACCAGTAATATCACACACCGCACTGTGACCAGTAATATCACACACCGCACTGTGACCAGTAATATCACACACCGCACAGAGACCAGTAATATCACACATCACACTGAGACCAGTAATATCACACACCGCACTGTGACCAGTATTATCACACACCGCACTGAGACCTGTAATATCACACACCGACCGTGACCAGTATTATCACACACCGCACTGAGACCAATAATATCACACACCGCACTGTGACCAGTATTATCACACAGCGCACTGAGACCAGTAATATCACTCACCGCACTGTGACCAGTATTATCACACACCGCACTGAGACCAATAATATAACACACCGCACCGTGCCCAGTAATATCACACACCGCTCTGAGACCGATAATATCACACACCGCACTGTGACCAGTATTATCACACACCGCACTGAGACCAATAATATCACACACCGCACTGTGACCAGTGTTATCACACAGCGCACTGAGACCAGTAATATCACACACCGCACTGTGACCAGTATTATCACACACCGCACTGAGACCAATAATATCACACACCGCACCGTGCCCAGTAATATCACACACCGCTCTGAGACCGATAATATCACACACCGCACTGTGACCAGTATTATCACACACCGCACTGCGACCAATAATATCACACACCGCACTGTGACCAGTAATATCACACACCACAATGAGACCAGTAATATCACACACTGCACTGAGACCAGTAATATCACACACTGCACTGTGACCAGTAATATCACACACCGCACTGTGACCAGTAATATCACACCACGCACTGTGACCAGTAATATCACACACCGCACTGAGACCAGTAATATCACACATCACACTGAGACCAGTAATATCACACACCGCACTGTGACCAGTATTATCACACACCGCACTGAGACCAGTAATATCACACACCGACCGTGACCAGTATTATCACACACCGCACCGAGACCAGTAATATCACACACTGCACCAAGACCAGTAATATCACACACCGCACCGTGACCAGTAATATCACACACCGCTCTGAGACCAATAATATCACACATCGCACTGAGACCAGTAATATCACACATCGCACTGAGACCAGTAATATCACACACCGCTCTGAGACCAGTAATATCACACACCGCACCGTGACCAATAATATCACACACCGCACTGTGACCAGCATTATCACACACCGCACTGAGACCAGTAATATAACACACCGCTCTGAGACCAGTAATATCACACACTGCACCAAGACCAGTAATATCACACACCGCACTGTGACCAGTAATATCACACACCGCACTGTGACCAGTAATATCACACACCGCACAGAGACAGTAATATCACACATCACACTGAGACCAGTAATATCACACACCGCACTGTGACCAGTATTATCACACACCGCACTGAGACCTGTAATATCACACACCGACCGTGACCAGTATTATCACACACCGCACTGAGACCAATAATATCACACACCGCACTGTGACCAGTAATATCACACACCGCTCTGAGACCAATAATATCACACACCGCACTGTGACCAGTATTATCTCACAGCGCACTGAGACCAGTAATATCACACACCGCACTGTGACCAGTATTATCACACACCGCACTGAGACCAATAATATCACACACCGCACCGTGCCCAGTAATATCACACACCGCTCTGAGACCGATAATATCACACACCGCACTGTGACCAGTATTATCACACACCGCACTGCGACCAATAATATCACACACTGCACTGTGACCAGTATTATCACACACCGCACTGAGACCAGTAATATCACACACCGCACCGAGACCAGTAATATCACACACTGCACCAAGACCAGTAATATCACACATCGCACCGTGACCAGTAATATCACACACTGCTCTGAGACCAATAATATCACACATCGCACTGTGACCAGTAATATCACACATCGCACTGTGACCAGTAATATTACACACCGCACTGAGACCAGTAATATCACACATCGTACTGAGACCAGTATTATCACACACCGCACTGAGACCAGTAATATCACACATCGCACTGAGACCAGTAATATCATACACCGCACTGAGACCAGTAATGTCACACACCGCACTGAGACCAGTAATATCACACACAACACTGAGACCAGTAATATCATACATCGCACTGAGACCAGTTATATCACACACCGCTCTGAGACCAGTAGTATCACACATCGCACTGTGACCAGTAATATCACACACCGTACTGTGACCAGTAATATCACACATCGTACTGTGACCAGTAATATCACACACCGCAGTGAGACCAGTAATATCACACACCGCA
Organism: Heterodontus francisci; assembly: GCF_036365525.1. NCBI lineage: Eukaryota > Metazoa > Chordata > Chondrichthyes > Heterodontiformes > Heterodontidae > Heterodontus > Heterodontus francisci. The sequence goes on along the minus strand of NC_090380.1, from coordinate 13,845,698 downwards.
CTGAGACCAGTAATATCACACACCGCACTGTTACCAGTAATATCGCATACTGCACCGAGACCAGTAATATCACACACCGCACCGAGACCAGTAATATCACACACTGCACCGAGACCAGTAATATCACATACTGCACCGAGACCAGTAATATCACAGACTGCACCGAGACCAGCAATATCACACACCGCACTGTGATCAGTAATATCACACATCGCACTGTGACCAGTTATATCGCATACTGCACCGAGACCAGTAATATCACATACTGGACCGAGACCAGTAATATCACATACTGCACTGTGACCAGTATTATCACACACCGCACTGAGACCAGTAATATCACACACCGACCGTGACCAGTATTATCACACACCGCACTGAGCCCAATAATATCACACACCGCACTGTGACCAGTAATATCACACACCACAATGAGACCAGTAATATCACACACTGCACTGAGACCAGTAATATCACACACTGCACTGTGACCAGTAAAATCACACACCGCACTGTGACCAGTAATATCACATACTGGACCGAGACCAGTAATATCACATACTGCACTGTGACCAGTATTATCACACACCGCACTGAGACCAATAATATCACACACCGCACTGTGACCAGTAATATCACACACCACAATGAGACCAGTAATATCACACACTGCACTGAGACCAGTAATATCACACACCGCACTGTGACCAGTAATATCACACACCGCACTGTGACCAGTAATATCACACACCGCACCGAGACCAGTAATATCACACACTGCACCGAGACCAGTAATATCACATACTGCACCGAGACCAGTAATATCACAGACTGCACCGAGACCAGCAATATCACACACCGCACTGTGATCAGTAATATCACACATCGCACTGTGACCAGTTATATCGCATACTGCACCGAGACCAGTAATATCACATACTGGACCGAGACCAGTAATATCACATACTGCACTGTGACCAGTATTATCACACACCGCACTGAGACCAGTAATATCACACACCGACCGTGACCAGTATTATCACACACCGCACTGAGCCCAATAATATCACACACCGCACTGTGACCAGTAATATCACACACCACAATGAGACCAGTAATATCACACACTGCACTGAGACCAGTAATATCACACACTGCACTGTGACCAGTAATATCACACACCGCACTGTGACCAGTAATATCACATACTGGACCGAGACCAGTAATATCACATACTGCACTGTGACCAGTATTATCACACACCGCACTGAGACCAATAATATCACACACCGCACTGTGACCAGTAATATCACACACCACAATGAGACCAGTAATATCACACACTGCACTGAGACCAGTAATATCACACACCGCACTGTGACCAGTAATATCACACACCGCACTGTGACCAGTAATATGACACACCGCACTGAGACCAGTAATATCACACACCACACTGAGACCAGTAATATCACACACCGCACTGTGACCAGTATTATCACACACCGCACTGAGACCAATAATATCACACACCGCACCGTGCCCAGTAATATCACACACCGCTCTGAGACCGATAATATCACACACCGCACTGTGACCAGTATTATCACACACCGCACTGCGACCAATAATATCACACACCGCACTGTGACCAGTATTATCACACACCGCACTGAGACCAGTAATATCACACACCGCACCGAGACCAGTAATATCACACACTGCACCAAGACCAGTAATATCACACATCGCACCGTGACCAGTAATATCACACACCGCTCTGAGACCAATAATATCACACATCGCACTGTGACCAGTAATATCACACATCGCACTGTGACCAGTAATATTACACACCGCACTGAGACCAGTAATATCACACATCGTACTGAGACCAGTATTATCACACACCGCACTGAGACCAGTAATATCACACATCGCACTGAGACCAGTAATATCATACACCGCACTGAGACCAGTAATGTCACACACCGCACTGAGACCAGTAATATCACACACAACACTGAGACCAGTAATATCACACATCGCACTGAGACCAGTTATATCACACACCGCTCTGAGACCAGTAGTATCACACATCGCACTGTGACCAGTAATATCACACACCGCACTGAGACCAGTAATATCACACACCGCACTGTTACCAGTAATATCGCATACTGCACCGAGACCAGTAATATCACACACCGCACCGAGACCAGCAATATCACACACCGCACTGTGATCAGTAATATCACACATCGCACTGTGACCAGTTATATCGCATACTGCACCGAGACCAGTAATATCACATACTGGACCGAGACCAGTAATATCACATACTGCACTGTGACCAGTATTATCACACACCGCACTGAGACCAGTAATATAACACACCGCTCTGAGACCAGTAATATCACACACTGCACCAAGACCAGTAATATCACACACCGCACTGTGACCAGTAATATCACACACCGCACTGTGACCAGTAATATCACACACCGCACAGAGACAGTAATATCACACATCACACTGAGACCAGTAATATCACACACCGCACTGTGACCAGTATTATCACACACCGCACTGAGACCTGTAATATCACACACCGACCGTGACCAGTATTATCACACACCGCACTGAGACCAATAATATCACACACCGCACTGTGACCAGTAATATCACACACCGCTCTGAGACCAATAATATCACACACCGCACTGTGACCAGTATTATCTCACAGCGCACTGAGACCAGTAATATCACACACCGCACTGTGACCAGTATTATCACACACCGCACTGAGACCAATAATATCACACACCGCACCGTGCCCAGTAATATCACACACCGCTCTGAGACCGATAATATCACACACCGCACTGTGACCAGTATTATCACACACCGCACTGCGACCAATAATATCACACACTGCACTGTGACCAGTATTATCACACACCGCACTGAGACCAGTAATATCACACACCGCACCGAGACCAGTAATATCACACACTGCACCAAGACCAGTAATATCACACATCGCACCGTGACCAGTAATATCACACACTGCTCTGAGACCAATAATATCACACATCGCACTGTGACCAGTAATATCACACATCGCACTGTGACCAGTAATATTACACACCGCACTGAGACCAGTAATATCACACATCGTACTGAGACCAGTATTATCACACACCGCACTGAGACCAGTAATATCACACATCGCACTGAGACCAGTAATATCATACACCGCACTGAGACCAGTAATGTCACACACCGCACTGAGACCAGTAATATCACACACAACACTGAGACCAGTAATATCATACATCGCACTGAGACCAGTTATATCACACACCGCTCTGAGACCAGTAGTATCACACATCGCACTGTGACCAGTAATATCACACACCGTACTGTGACCAGTAATATCACACATCGTACTGTGACCAGTAATATCACACACCGCAGTGAGACCAGTAATATCACACACCGCACTGAGACCAGTAATATCACACACCGCACTGTTACCAGTAATATCGCATACTGCACCGAGACCAGTAATATCACACACCGCACCGAGACCAGTAATATCACACACTGCACCGAGACCAGTAATATCACATACTGCACCGAGACCAGTAATATCACAGACTGCACCGAGACCAGCAATATCACACACCGCACTGTGATCAGTAATATCACACATCGCACTGTGACCAGTTATATCGCATACTGCACCGAGACCAGTAATATCACATACTGGACCGAGACCAGTAATATCACATACTGCACTGTGACCAGTATTATCACACACCGCACTGAGACCAGTAATATCACACACCGACCGTGACCAGTATTATCACACACCGCACTGAGCCCAATAATATCACACACCGCACTGTGACCAGTAATATCACACACCACAATGAGACCAGTAATATCACACACTGCACTGAGACCAGTAATATCACACACTGCACTGTGACCAGTAAAATCACACACCGCACTGTGACCAGTAATATCACATACTGGACCGAGACCAGTAATATCACATACTGCACTGTGACCAGTATTATCACACACCGCACTGAGACCAATAATATCACACACCGCACTGTGACCAGTAATATCACACACCACAATGAGACCAGTAATATCACACACTGCACTGAGACCAGTAATATCACACACCGCACTGTGACCAGTAATATCACACACCGCACTGTGACCAGTAATATCACACACCGCACCGAGACCAGTAATATCACACACTGCACCGAGACCAGTAATATCACATACTGCACCGAGACCAGTAATATCACAGACTGCACCGAGACCAGCAATATCACACACCGCACTGTGATCAGTAATATCACACATCGCACTGTGACCAGTTATATCGCATACTGCACCGAGACCAGTAATATCACATACTGGACCGAGACCAGTAATATCACATACTGCACTGTGACCAGTATTATCACACACCGCACTGAGACCAGTAATATCACACACCGACCGTGACCAGTATTATCACACACCGCACTGAGCCCAATAATATCACACACCGCACTGTGACCAGTAATATCACACACCACAATGAGACCAGTAATATCACACACTGCACTGAGACCAGTAATATCACACACTGCACTGTGACCAGTAATATCACACACCGCACTGTGACCAGTAATATCACATACTGGACCGAGACCAGTAATATCACATACTGCACTGTGACCAGTATTATCACACACCGCACTGAGACCAATAATATCACACACCGCACTGTGACCAGTAATATCACACACCACAATGAGACCAGTAATATCACACACTGCACTGAGACCAGTAATATCACACACCGCACTGTGACCAGTAATATCACACACCGCACTGTGACCAGTAATATGACACACCGCACTGAGACCAGTAATATCACACACCACACTGAGACCAGTAATATCACACACCGCACTGTGACCAGTATTATCACACACCGCACTGAGACCAATAATATCACACACCGCACCGTGCCCAGTAATATCACACACCGCTCTGAGACCGATAATATCACACACCGCACTGTGACCAGTATTATCACACACCGCACTGCGACCAATAATATCACACACCGCACTGTGACCAGTATTATCACACACCGCACTGAGACCAGTAATATCACACACCGCACCGAGACCAGTAATATCACACACTGCACCAAGACCAGTAATATCACACATCGCACCGTGACCAGTAATATCACACACCGCTCTGAGACCAATAATATCACACATCGCACTGTGACCAGTAATATCACACATCGCACTGTGACCAGTAATATTACACACCGCACTGAGACCAGTAATATCACACATCGTACTGAGACCAGTATTATCACACACCGCACTGAGACCAGTAATATCACACATCGCACTGAGACCAGTAATATCATACACCGCACTGAGACCAGTAATGTCACACACCGCACTGAGACCAGTAATATCACACACAACACTGAGACCAGTAATATCACACATCGCACTGAGACCAGTTATATCACACACCGCTCTGAGACCAGTAGTATCACACATCGCACTGTGACCAGTAATATCACACACCGCACTGAGACCAGTAATATCACACACCGCACTGTTACCAGTAATATCGCATACTGCACCGAGACCAGTAATATCACACACCGCACCGAGACCAGCAATATCACACACCGCACTGTGATCAGTAATATCACACATCGCACTGTGACCAGTTATATCGCATACTGCACCGAGACCAGTAATATCACATACTGGACCGAGACCAGTAATATCACATACTGCACTGTGACCAGTATTATCACACACAGCACTGAGACCAGTAATATCACACACCGACCGTGACCAGTATTATCACACACCGCACTGAGACCAATAATATCACACACCGCACCGAGACCAGTAATATCACACACTGCACCAAGACCAGTAATATCACACACCGCACCGTGACCAGTAATATCACACACCGCTCTGAGACCAATAATATCACACATCGCACTGAGACCAGTAATATCACACATCGCACTGAGACCAGTAATATCACACACCGCTCTGAGACCAGTAATATCACACACCGCACCGTGACCAATAATATCACACACCGCACTGTGACCAGCATTATCACACACCGCACTGAGACCAGTAATATAACACACCGCTCTGAGACCAGTAATATCACACACTGCACCAAGACCAGTAATATCACACACCGCACTGTGACCAGTAATATCACACACCGCACTGTGACCAGTAATATCACACACCGCACAGAGACCAGTAATATCACACACTGCACTGAGACCAGTAATATCACACACTGCACTGTGACCAGTAATATCACACACCGCACTGTGACCAGTAATATCACACCACGCACTGTGACCAGTAATATCACACACCGCACTGAGACCAGTAATATCACACATCACACTGAGACCAGTAATATCACACACCGCACTGTGACCAGTATTATCACACACCGCACTGAGACCAGTAATATCACACACCGACCGTGACCAGTATTATCACACACCGCACCGAGACCAGTAATATCACACACTGCACCAAGACCAGTAATATCACACACCGCACCGTGACCAGTAATATCACACACCGCTCTGAGACCAATAATATCACACATCGCACTGAGACCAGTAATATCACACATCGCACTGAGACCAGTAATATCACACACCGCTCTGAGACCAGTAATATCACACACCGCACCGTGACCAATAATATCACACACCGCACTGTGACCAGCATTATCACACACCGCACTGAGACCAGTAATATAACACACCGCTCTGAGACCAGTAATATCACACACTGCACCAAGACCAGTAATATCACACACCGCACTGTGACCAGTAATATCACACACCGCACTGTGACCAGTAATATCACACACCGCACAGAGACCAGTAATATCACACATCACACTGAGACCAGTAATATCACACACCGCACTGTGACCAGTATTATCACACACCGCACTGAGACCTGTAATATCACACACCGACCGTGACCAGTATTATCACACACCGCACTGAGACCAATAATATCACACACCGCACTGTGACCAGTATTATCACACAGCGCACTGAGACCAGTAATATCACACACCGCACTGTGACCAGTATTATCACACACCGCACTGAGACCAATAATATCACACACCGCACCGTGCCCAGTAATATCACACACCGCTCTGAGACCGATAATATCACACACCGCACTGTGACCAGTATTATCACACACCGCACTGAGACCAATAATATCACACACCGCACTGTGACCAGTGTTATCACACAGCGCACTGAGACCAGTAATATCACACACCGCACTGTGACCAGTATTATCACACACCGCACTGAGACCAATAATATCACACACCGCACCGTGCCCAGTAATATCACACACCGCTCTGAGACCGATAATATCACACACCGCACTGTGACCAGTATTATCACACACCGCACTGCGACCAATAATATCACACACCGCACTGTGACCAGTAATATCACACACCACAATGAGACCAGTAACATCACACACTGCACTGAGACCAGTAATATCACACACTGCACTGTGACCAGTAATATCACACACCGCACTGTGACCAGTAATATCACACCACGCACTGTGACCAGTAATATCACACACCGCACTGAGACCAGTAATATCACACATCACACTGAGACCAGTAATATCACACACCGCACTGTGACCAGTATTATCACACACCGCACTGAGACCAGTAATATCACACACCGACCGTGACCAGTATTATCACACACCGCACCGAGACCAGTAATATCACACACTGCACCAAGACCAGTAATATCACACACCGCACCGTGACCAGTAATATCACACACCGCTCTGAGACCAATAATATCACACATCGCACTGAGACCAGTAATATCACACATCGCACTGAGACCAGTAATATCACACACCGCTCTGAGACCAGTAATATCACACACCGCACCGTGACCAATAATATCACACACCGCACTGTGACCAGCATTATCACACACCGCACTGAGACCAGTAATATAACACACCGCTCTGAGACCAGTAATATCACACACTGCACCAAGACCAGTAATATCACACACCGCACTGTGACCAGTAATATCACACACCGCACTGTGACCAGTAATATCACACACCGCACAGAGACCAGTAATATCACACATCACACTGAGACCAGTAATATCACACACCGCACTGTGACCAGTATTATCACACACCGCACTGAGACCTGTAATATCACACACCGACCGTGACCAGTATTATCACACACCGCACTGAGACCAATAATATCACACACCGCACTGTGACCAGTCATATCACACACCGCTCTGAGACCAATAATATCACACACCGCACTGTGACCAGTATTATCACACAGCGCACTGAGACCAGTAATATCACACACCGCACTGTGACCAGTATTATCACACACCGCACTGAGAACAATAATATCACACACCGCACCGTGCCCAGTAATATCACACACCGCTCTGAGACCGATAATATCACACACCGCACTGTGACCAGTATTATCACACACCGCACTGCGACCAATAATATCACACACCGCACTGTGACCAGTATTATCACACACCGCACTGAGGCCAGTAATATCACACACCGCACCGAGACCAGTAATATCACACACCGCACCAAGACCAGTAATATCACACATCGCACCGTGACCAGTAATATCACACACCGCTCTGAGACCAATAATATCACACATCGCACTGTGACCAGTAATATCACACACCGACCGTGACCAGTATTATCACACACCGCACCGAGACCAGTAATATCACACACTGCACCAAGACCAGTAATATCACACACCGCACCGTGACCAGTAATATCACACACCGCTCTGAGACCAATAATATCACACATCGCACTGAGACCAGTAATATCACACATCGCACTGAGACCAGTAATATCACACACCGCTCTGAGACCAGTAATATCACACACCGCACCGTGACCAATAATATCACACACCGCACTGTGACCAGCATTATCACACACCGCACTGAGACCAGTAATATAACACACCGCTCTGAGACCAGTAATATCACACACTGCACCAAGACCAGTAATATCACACACCGCACTGTGACCAGTAATATCACACACCGCACTGTGACCAGTAATATCACACACCGCACAGAGACCAGTAATATCACACATCACACTGAGACCAGTAATATCACACACCGCACTGTGACCAGTATTATCACACACCGCACTGAGACCTGTAATATCACACACCGACCGTGACCAGTATTATCACACACCGCACTGAGACCAATAATATCACACACCGCACTGTGACCAGTATTATCACACAGCGCACTGAGACCAGTAATATCACACACCGCACTGTGACCAGTATTATCACACACCGCACTGAGACCAATAATATCACACACCGCACCGTGCCCAGTAATATCACACACCGCTCTGAGACCGATAATATCACACACCGCACTGTGACCAGTATTATCACACACCGCACTGAGACCAATAATATCACACACCGCACTGTGACCAGTGTTATCACACAGCGCACTGAGACCAGTAATATCACACACCGCACTGTGACCAGTATTATCACACACCGCACTGAGACCAATAATATCACACACCGCACCGTGCCCAGTAATATCACACACCGCTCTGAGACCGATAATATCACACACCGCACTGTGACCAGTATTATCACACACCGCACTGAGACCAATAATATCACACACCGCACTGTGACCAGTAATATCACACACCACAATGAGACCAGTAATATCACACACTGCACTGAGACCAGTAATATCACACACCGCACTGTGACCAGTAATATCACACACCGCACTGTGACCAGTATTATCACACACCGCACTGAGACCAGTAATATCACACACCGACCGTGACCAGTATTATCACACAACGCACCGAGACCAGTAATATCACACACTGCACCAAGACCAGTAATATCACACACCGCACCGTGACCAGTAATATCACACACTGCACCAAGACCAGTAATATCACACATCGCACCGTGACCAGTAATATCACACACCGCTCTGAGACCAATAATATCACACATCGCACTGTGACCAGTAATATCACACACCGCACTGAGACCAGTAATATCACACATCGTACTGAGACCAGTATTATCACACACCGCACTGAGACCAGTAATATCACACATCGCACTGAGACCAGTAATATCATACACCGCACTGAGACCAGTAATGTCACACACCGCACTGAGACCAGTAATATCACACACTACACTGAGACCAGTAATATCACACATCGCACTGAGACCAGTTATATCACACACCGCTCTGAGACCAGTAGCATCACACATCGCACTGTGACCAGTAATATCACACACCGCACTGTGACCAGTAATATCACACATCGCACTGTGACCAGTAATATCACACACCGCAGTGAGACCAGTAATATCACACACCGCACTGAGACCAGTAATATCACACACCGCACTGTTACCAGTAATATCGCATACTGCACCGAGACCAGTAATATCACACACCGCACTGAGACCAGTAATATCACACACTACACTGAGACCAGTAATATCACACACCGCACCGTGACCAGTAATATCACACACTGCACCAAGACCAGTAATATCACACATCGCACCGTGACCAGTAATATCACACACCGCTCTGAGACCAATAATATCACACATCGCACTGTGACCAGTAATATCACACACCGCACTGAGACCAATAATATCACACATCGTACTGAGACCAGTATTATCACACACCGCACTGAGACCAGTAATATCACACATCGCACTGAGACCAGTAATATCATACACCGCACTGAGACCAGTAATGTCACACACCGCACTGAGACCAGTAATATCACACACTACACTGAGACCAGTAATATCACACATCGCACTGAGACCAGTTATATCACACACCGCTCTGAGACCAGTAGTATCACACATCGCACTGTGACCAGTAATATCACACACCGCACTGTGACCAGTAATATCACACATCGCACTGTGACCAGTAATATCACACACCGCAGTGAGACCAGTAATATCACACACCGCACTGAGACCAGTAATATCACACACCGCACTGTTACCAGTAATATCGCATACTGCACCGAGACCAGTAATATCACACACCGCACCGAGACCAGTAATATCACACACTGCACCGAGAACAGTAATATCACATACTGCACCGAGACCAGTAATATCACACACTGCACCGAGACCAGTAATATCACAGACTGCACCGAGACCAGTAATATCACATACTGCACTGTGACCAGTATTATCACACACCGCACTGAGACCAGTAATATCACACACCGACCGTGACCAGTATTATCACACACCGCACTGAGACCAATAATATCACACACCGCACTGTGACCAGTAATATCACACACCACACTGAGACCAGTAATATCACATACTGCACTGAGACCAGTAATATCACACACCGCACTGTGACCAGTAATATGACACACCGCACTGAGACCAGTAATATCACACACCACACTGAGACCAGTAATATCACACATCGCACTGTGACCAGTAATATCACACACCGCACTGAGACCAGTAATATCACACATCGTACTGAGACCAGTATTATCACACACCGCACTGAGACCAGTAATATCACACATCGCACTGAGACCAGTAATATCATACACCGCACTGAGACCAGTAATGTCACACACCGCACTGAGACCAGTAATATCACACACTACACTGAGACCAGTAATATCACACATCGCACTGAGACCAGTTATATCACACACCGCTCTGAGACCAGTAGTATCACACATCGCACTGTGACCAGTAATATCACACACCGCACTGTGACCAGTAATATCACACATCGCACTGTGACCAGTAATATCACACACCGCAGTGAGACCAGTAATATCACACACCGCACTGAGACCAGTAATATCACACACCGCACTGTTACCAGTAATATCGCATACTGCACCGAGACCAGTAATATCACACACTGCACCGAGACCAGTAATATCACATACTGCACCGAGACCAGTAATATCACACACTGCACCGAGACCAGTAATATCACAGACTGTACCGAGACCAGTAATATCACATACTGCACTGTGACCAGTATTATCACACACCGCACTGAGACCAGTAATATCACACACCGACCGTGACCAGTATTATCACACACCGCACTGAGACCTATAATATCACACATCGCACTGTGACCAGTAATATCACACACCACACTGAGACCAGTAATATCACACACTGCACTGAGACCAGTAATATCACACACCGCACTGTGACCAGTTATATCACACACCGCACTGTGACCAGTAATATCACACACCGCACTGAGACCAGTAATATCACACATCACACTGAGACCAGTAATATCACACACCGCACTGTGACCAGTATTATCACGCACCGCACTGAGACCAGTAATATCACACACCGCACCGAGACCAGTAATATCACACACTGCACCGAGAACAGTAATATCACATACTGCACCGAGACCAGTAATATCACACACTGCACCGAGACCAGTAATATCACAGACTGCACCGAGACCAGTAATATCACATACTGCACTGTGACCAGTATTATCACACACCGCACTGAGACCAGTAATATCACACACCGACCGTGACCAGTATTATCACACACCGCACTGAGACCAATAATATCACACACCGCACTGTGACCAGTAATATCACACACCACACTGAGACCAGTAATATCACATACTGCACTGAGACCAGTAATATCACACACCGCACTGTGACCAGTAATATGACACACCGCACTGAGACCAGTAATATCACACACCACACTGAGACCAGTAATATCACACATCGCACTGTGACCAGTAATATCACACACCGCACTGAGACCAGTAATATCACACATCGTACTGAGACCAGTATTATCACACACCGCACTGAGACCAGTAATATCACACATCGCACTGAGACCAGTAATATCATACACCGCACTGAGACCAGTAATGTCACACACCGCACTGAGACCAGTAATATCACACACTACACTGAGACCAGTAATATCACACATCGCACTGAGACCAGTTATATCACACACCGCTCTGAGACCAGTAGTATCACACATCGCACTGTGACCAGTAATATCACACACCGCACTGTGACCAGTAATATCACACATCGCACTGTGACCAGTAATATCACACACCGCAGTGAGACCAGTAATATCACACACCGCACTGAGACCAGTAATATCACACACCGCACTGTTACCAGTAATATCGCATACTGCACCGAGACCAGTAATATCACACACTGCACCGAGACCAGTAATATCACATACTGCACCGAGACCAGTAATATCACACACTGCACCGAGACCAGTAATATCACAGACTGTACCGAGACCAGTAATATCACATACTGCACTGTGACCAGTATTATCACACACCGCACTGAGACCAGTAATATCACACACCGACCGTGACCAGTATTATCACACACCGCACTGAGACCTATAATATCACACATCGCACTGTGACCAGTAATATCACACACCACACTGAGACCAGTAATATCACACACTGCACTGAGACCAGTAATATCACACACCGCACTGTGACCAGTTATATCACACACCGCACTGTGACCAGTAATATCACACACCGCACTGAGACCAGTAATATCACACATCACACTGAGACCAGTAATATCACACACCGCACTGTGACCAGTATTATCACGCACCGCACTGAGACCAGTAATATCACACACCGACCGTGACCAGTATTATCACACACCGCACCGAGACAAGTAATATCACACACTGCACCAAGACCAGTAATATCACACACCGCACCGTGACCAATAATATCACACATCGCACTGTGACCAGTAATATCACACATCGCACTGAGACCAGTAATATCACACATCGTACTGAGACCAGTAATATCACACATCGCACTGAGACCAGTAATATCACACACCGCTCTGAGACCAGTAATATCACACACCGCACCGTGACCAGTAATATCACACACCGCTCTGAGGCCAATAATATCACACATCGCATTGTGACCAGTAATATCACACATCGCACTGTGACCAGTAATATCACACACCGCACTGAGACCAGTAATATCACATACTGCACTGTGACCAGTATTATCACACACCGCACTGATACCAGTAATATCACACACCGACCGTGACCAGTATTATCACACACCGCACTGAGACCAATAATATCACACACCGCACTGTGACCAGTAATATCACACACCGCACTGAGACCAGTAATATCACACACTGCACTGAGACCAGTAATATCACACTGCGCACTGTGACCAGTAATATCACTCACCGCACTGTGACCAGTAATATCACACACCGCACTGAGACCAGTAATATCACACATCACACTGAGACCAGTAATATCACACACCGCACCGTGACCAGTATTATCACACACCGCACTGAGACCAGTAATATCACACACCGACCGTGCCCAGTATTATCACACACCGCACCGAGACCAGTAATATCACACACTGCACCAAGACCAGTAATATCACACACCGCACCGTGACCAGTAATATCACACACCGCTCTGAGACCAATAATATCACACATCGCACTGTGACCAGTAATATCACACATCGCACTCTGACCAGTAATATCACACACCGCACTGAGACCAGTATTATCACACACCGCTCTGAGACCAATAATATCACACATCGCACTGTGACCAGTAATATCACACATCGCACTCTGACCAGTAATATCACACACCGCTCTGAGACCAGTAATATCACACACCGCTCTGAGACCAGTAATATCACACACCGCACCGTGACCAATAATATCACACACCGCACTGTGACCAGTATTATCACACACCGCAATGAGACCAGTAATATAACACACCGCTCTGAGACCAGTAATATCACACACTGCACCAAGACCAGTAATATCACACACCGCACTGTGACCAGTAATATCACACACCGCACTGTGACCAGTAATATCACACAGCGCACAGAGACCAGTAATATCACACATCACACTGACACCAGTAATATCACACACCGCACTGTGACCAGTATTATTACACACCGCACTGAGACCTGTAATATCACACACCGACCGTGACCAGTATAATCACACACCGCACTGAGACCAATAATATCACACACCGCACTGTGACCAGTAATATCACACACCGCTCTGAGACCAATAATATCACACACCGCACTGTGACCAGTATTATCACACAGCGCACTGAGACCAGTAATATCACACACCGCACTGTGACCAGTATTATCACACACCGCACTGAGACCAATAATATCACACACCGCACCGTGCCCAGTAATATCAAACACCGCTCTGAGACCGATAATATCACACACCGCACTGTGACCAGTATTATCACACACCGCACTGCGACCAATAATATCACACACCACACTGAGGCCAGTAATATCACACACCGCACCGAGACCAGTAATATCACACACCGCACCAAGACCAGTAATATCACACATCGCACCGTGACCAGTAATATCACACACCGCTCTGAGACCAATAATATCACACATCGCACTGTGACCAGTAATATCACACATCGCACTGTGACCAGTAATATCACACACCGCACTGAGACCAGTAATATCACACATCGTACTGAGACCAGTATTATCACACACCGCACTGAGACCAGTAATATCACACATCGCACTGAGACCAGTAATATCATACACCGCACTGAGACCAGTAATGTCACACACCGCACTGAGACCAGTAATATCACACACTACACTGAGACCAGTAATATCACACATCGCACTGAGACCAGTTATATCACACACCGCTCTGAGACCAGTAGTATCACACATCGCACTGTGACCAGTAATATCACACACCGCACTGTGACCAGTAATATCACACATCGTACTGTGACCAGTAATATCACACAAGGCAGTGAGACCAGTAATATCACACACCGCACTGAGACCAGTAATATCACACACCGCACTGTTACCAGTAATATCGCATACTGCACCGAGACCAGTAATATCACACACCGCACCGAGACCAGTAATATCACACACTGCACCGAGACCAGTAATATCACATACTGCACCGAGACCAGTAATATCACACACTGCACCGAGACCAGTAATATCACAGACTGCACCGAGACCAGCAATATCACACACCGCACTGTGATCAGTAATATCACACATCGCACTGTGACCAGTTATATCGCATACTGCACCGAGACCAGTAATATCACATACTGGACCGAGACCAGTAATATCACATACTGCACTGTGACCAGTATTATCACACACCGACCGTGACCAGTATTATCACACACCGCACTGAGACCAATAATATCACACACCGCACTGTGACCAGTAATATCACACACCACAATGAGACCAGTAATATCAAACACTGCACTGAGACCAGTAATATCACACACCGCACTGTGACCAGTAATATCACACACCGCACTGTGACCAGTAATATCACATACTGGACCGAGACCAGTAATATCACATACTGCACTGTGACCAGTATTATCACACACCGCACTGAGACCAATAATATCACACACCGCACTGTGACCAGTAATATCACACACCACAATGAGACCAGTAATATCACACACTGCACTGAGACCAGTAATATCACACACCGCACTGTGACCAGTAATATCACACACCGCACTGTGACCAGTAATATGACACACCGCACTGAGACCAGTAATATCACACATCACACTGAGACCAGTAATATCACACACCGCACTGTGACCAGTATTATCACACACCGCACTGAGACCAGTAATATCACACATCGTACTGAGACCAGTATTATCACACACTGCACTGAGACCAGTAATATCACACATCGCACTGAGACCAGTAATATCATACACCGCACTGAGACCAGTAATGTCACACACCGCACTGAGACCAGTAATATCACACACTACACTGAGACCAGTAATATCACACATCGCACTGAGACCAGTTATATCACACACCGCTCTGAGACCAGTAGTATCACACATCGCACTGTGACCAGTAATATCACACAACGCACTGTGACCAGTAATATCACACATCGTACTGTGACCAGTAATATCACACAAGGCAGTGAGACCAGTAATATCACACACCGCACTGAGACCAGTAATATCACACACTGCACCGAGACCAGTAATATCACAGACTGCACCGAGACCGCAATATCACACACCGCACCGAGACCAGTAATATCACAGACTGCACCGAGACCAGCAATATCACACACCGCACTGTCATCAGTAATATCACACATCGCACTGTGACCAGTTATATCGCATACTGCACCGAGACCAGTAATATCACATACTGGACCGAGACCAGTAATATCACATACTGCACTGTGACCAGTATTATCACACACCGACCGTCACCAGTATTATCACACACCGCACTGAGACCAATAATATCACACACCGCACTGTGACCAGTAATATCACACACCACAATGAGACCAGTAATATCACACACTGCACTGAGACCAGTAATATCACACACCGCACTGTGACCAGTAATATCACACACCGCACTGTGACCAGTAATATCACATACTGGACCGAGAGCAGTAATATCACATACTGCACTGTGACCAGTATTATCACACACCGCACTGAGACCAATAATATCACACACCGCACCGAGACCAGTAATATCACAGACTGCACCGAGACCAGCAATATCACACACCGCACTGTCATCAGTAATATCACACATCGCACTGTGACCAGTTATATCGCATACTGCACCGAGACCAGTAATATCACATACTGGACCGAGACCAGTAATATCACATACTGCACTGTGACCAGTATTATCACACACCGACCGTCACCAGTATTATCACACACCGCACTGAGACCAATAATATCACACACCGCACTGTGACCAGTAATATCACACACCACAATGAGACCAGTAATATCACACACTGCACTGAGACCAGTAATATCACACACCGCACTGTGACCAGTAATATCACACACCGCACTGTGACCAGTAATATCACATACTGGACCGAGAGCAGTAATATCACATACTGCACTGTGACCAGTATTATCACACACCGCACTGAGACCAATAATATCACACACCGCACTGTGACCAGTAATATCACACACCACAATGAGACCAGTAATATCACACACTGCACTGAGACCAGTAATATCACACACCGCACTGTGACCAGTAATATCACACACCGCACTGTGACCAGTAATATGACACACCGCACTGAGACCAGTAATATCACACATCACACTGAGACCAGTAATATCACACACCGCACTGTGACCAGTATTATCACACACCGCACTGAGACCAGTAATATCACACACCGACCGTGACCAGTATTATCACACAACGCACCGAGACCAGTAATATCACACACTGCACCAAGACCAGTAATATCACACACCGCACCGTGACCAGTAATATCACACACTGCACCAAGACCAGTAATATCACACATCGCACCGTGACCAGTAATATCACACACCGCTCTGAGACCAATAATATCACACATCGCACTGTGACCAGTAATATCACACATCGCACTGTGACCAGTAATATCACACACCGCACTGAGACCAGTAATATCACACATCGTACTGAGACCAGTATTATCACACACCGCACTGAGACCAGTAATATCACACATCGCACTGAGACCAGTAATATCATACACCGCACTGAGACCAGTAATGTCACACACCGCACTGAGACCAGTAATATCACACACTACACTGAGACCAGTAATATCACACATCGCACTGAGACCAGTTATATCACACACCGCTCTGAGACCAGTAGTATCACACATCGCACTGTGACCAGTAATATCACACACCGCACTGTGACCAGTAATATCACACATCGCACTGTGACCAGTAATATCACACACCGCAGTGAGACCAGTAATATCACACACCGCACTGAGACCAGTATTATCACACACCGCACTGAGACCAGTAATATCACACACCGCACCGAGACCAGTAATATCACACACTGCACCAAGACCAGTAATATCACACATCGCACCGTGACCAGTAATATCACACACCGCTCTGAGACCAATAATATCACACATCGCACTGTGACCAGTAATATCGCACATCGCACTGTGACCAGTAATATCACACATCGCACTGAGACCAGTAATATCATACACCGCACTGAGACCAGTAATGTCACACACCGCACTGAGACCAGTAATATCACACACTACACTGAGACCAGTAATATCACACATCGCACCGTGACCAGTAATATCACACACCGCTCTGAGACCAATAATATCACACATCGCACTGTGACCAGTAATATCACACATCGCACTGTGACCAGTAATATCACACACCGCACTGAGACCAGTAATATCACACATCGTACTGAGACCAGTATTATCACACACCGCACTGAGACCAGTAATATCACACATCGCACTGAGACCAGTAATATCATACACCGCACTGAGACCAGTAATGTCACACACCGCACTGAGACCAGTAATATCACACACTACACTGAGACCAGTAATATCACACATCGCACTGAGACCAGTTATATCACACACCGCTCTGAGACCAGTAGTATCACACATCGCACTGTGACCAGTAATATCACACACCGCACTGTGACCAGTAATATCACACATCGTACTGTGACCAGTAATATCACACAAGGCAGTGAGACCAGTAATATCACACACCGCACTGAGACCAGTAATATCACACACCGCACTGTTACCAGTAATATCGCATACTGCACCGAGACCAGTAATATCACACACCGCACCGAGACCAGTAATATCACACATCGCACTGTGACCAGTAATATCACACATCGCACTGAGACCAGTAATATCACACATCGTACTGAGACCAGTAATATCACACATCGCACTGAGACCAGTAATATCACACACCGCTCTGAGACCAGTAATATCACACACCGCACCGTGACCAGTAATATCACACACCGCTCTGAGGCCAATAATATCACACATCGCATTGTGACCAGTAATATCACACATCGCACTGTGACCAGTAATATCACACACCGCACTGAGACCAGTAATATCACATACTGCACTGTGACCAGTATTATCACACACCGCACTGATACCAGTAATATCACACACCGACCGTGACCAGTATTATCACACACCGCACTGAGACCAATAATATCACACACCGCACTGTGACCAGTAATATCACACACCGCACTGAGACCAGTAATATCACACACTGCACTGAGACCAGTAATATCACACTGCGCACTGTGACCAGTAATATCACTCACCGCACTGTGACCAGTAATATCACACACCGCACTGAGACCAGTAATATCACACATCACACTGAGACCAGTAATATCACACACCGCACCGTGACCAGTATTATCACACACCGCACTGAGACCAGTAATATCACACACCGACCGTGACCAGTATTATCACACACCGCACCGAGACCAGTAATATCACACACTGCACCAAGACCAGTAATATCACACACCGCACCGTGACCAGTAATATCACACACCGCTCTGAGACCAATAATATCACACATCGCACTGTGACCAGTAATATCACACATCGCACTCTGACCAGTAATATCACACACCGCACTGAGACCAGTATTATCACACATCGTACTGAGACCAGTAATATCACACATCGCACTGAGACCAGTAATATCACACACCGCTCTGAGACCAGTAATATCACACACCGCTCTGAGACCAGTAATATCACACACCGCACCGTGACCAATAACATCACACACCGCACTGTGACCAGCATTATCACACACCGCAATGAGACCAGCAATATAACACACCGCTCTGAGACCAGTAATATCACACACTGCACCAAGACCAGTAATATCACACACCGCACTGTGACCAGTAATATCACACACCGCAGTGTGACCAGTAATATCACACAGCGCACAGAGACCAGTAATATCACACATCACACTGACACCAGTAATATCACACACCGCACTGTGACCAGTATTATCACACACCGCACTGAGACCAGTAATATCACACACCGACCGTGACCAGTATTATCACACAACGCACCGAGACCAGTAATATCACACACTGCACCAAGACCAGTAATATCACACACCGCACCGTGACCAGTAATATCACACACTGCACCAAGACCAGTAATATCACACATCGCACCGTGACCAGTAATATCACACACCGCTCTGAGACCAGTAATATCACACATCGCACCGTGACCAGTAATATCACACACCGCTCTGAGACCAATAATATCACACATCGCACTGTGACCAGTAATATCGCACATCGCACTGTGACCAGTAATATCACACATCGCACTGAGACCAGTAATATCATACACCGCACTGAGACCAGTAATGTCACACACCGCACTGAGACCAGTAATATCACACACTACACTGAGACCAGTAATATCACACATCGCACCGTGACCAGTAATATCACACACCGCTCTGAGACCAATAATATCACACATCGCACTGTGACCAGTAATATCACACATCGCACTGTGACCAGTAATATCACACACCGCACTGAGACCAGTAATATCACACATCGTACTGAGACCAGTATTATCACACACCGCACTGAGACCAGTAATATCACACATCGCACTGAGACCAGTAATATCATACACCGCACTGAGACCAGTAATGTCACACACCGCACTGAGACCAGTAATATCACACACTACACTGAGACCAGTAATATCACACATCGCACTGAGACCAGTTATATCACACACCGCTCTGAGACCAGTAGTATCACACATCGCACTGTGACCAGTAATATCACACACCGCACTGTGACCAGTAATATCACACATCGTACTGTGACCAGTAATATCACACAAGGCAGTGAGACCAGTAATATCACACACCGCACTGAGACCAGTAATATCACACACCGCACTGTTACCAGTAATATCGCATACTGCACCGAGACCAGTAATATCACACACCGCACCGAGACCAGTAATATCACACATCGCACTGTGACCAGTAATATCACACATCGCACTGAGACCAGTAATATCACACATCGTACTGAGACCAGTAATATCACACATCGCACTGAGACCAGTAATATCACACACCGCTCTGAGACCAGTAATATCACACACCGCACCGTGACCAGTAATATCACACACCGCTCTGAGGCCAATAATATCACACATCGCATTGTGACCAGTAATATCACACATCGCACTGTGACCAGTAATATCACACACCGCACTGAGACCAGTAATATCACATACTGCACTGTGACCAGTATTATCACACACCGCACTGATACCAGTAATATCACACACCGACCGTGACCAGTATTATCACACACCGCACTGAGACCAATAATATCACACACCGCACTGTGACCAGTAATATCACACACCGCACTGAGACCAGTAATATCACACACTGCACTGAGACCAGTAATATCACACTGCGCACTGTGACCAGTAATATCACTCACCGCACTGTGACCAGTAATATCACACACCGCACTGAGACCAGTAATATCACACATCACACTGAGACCAGTAATATCACACACCGCACCGTGACCAGTATTATCACACACCGCACTGAGACCAGTAATATCACACACCGACCGTGACCAGTATTATCACACACCGCACCGAGACCAGTAATATCACACACTGCACCAAGACCAGTAATATCACACACCGCACCGTGACCAGTAATATCACACACCGCTCTGAGACCAATAATATCACACATCGCACTGTGACCAGTAATATCACACATCGCACTCTGACCAGTAATATCACACACCGCACTGAGACCAGTATTATCACACATCGTACTGAGACCAGTAATATCACACATCGCACTGAGACCAGTAATATCACACACCGCTCTGAGACCAGTAATATCACACACCGCTCTGAGACCAGTAATATCACACACCGCACCGTGACCAATAACATCACACACCGCACTGTGACCAGCATTATCACACACCGCAATGAGACCAGTAATATAACACACCGCTCTGAGACCAGTAATATCACACACTGCACCAAGACCAGTAATATCACACACCGCACTGTGACCAGTAATATCACACACCGCAGTGTGACCAGTAATATCACACAGCGCACAGAGACCAGTAATATCACACATCACACTGACACCAGTAATATCACACACCGCACTGTGACCAGTATTATTACACACCGCACTGAGACCTGTAATATCACACACCGACCGTGACCAGTATTATCACACACCGCACTGAGACCAATAATATCACACACCGCACTGTAACCAGTAATATCACACACCGCTCTGAGACCAATAATATCACACACCGCACTGTGACCAGTATTATCACACACCGCACTGATACCAGTAATATCACACACCGACCGTGACCAGTATTATCACACACCGCACTGAGACCAATAATATCACACACCGCACTGTGACCAGTAATATCACACACCGCACTGAGACCAGTAATATCACACACTGCACTGAGACCAGTAATATCACACTGCGCACTGTGACCAGTAATATCACTCACCGCACTGTGACCAGTAATATCACACACCGCACTGAGACCAGTAATATCACACATCACACTGAGACCAGTAATATCACACACCGCACCGTGACCAGTATTATCACACACCGCACTGAGACCAGTAATATCACACACCGACCGTGACCAGTATTATCACACACCGCACCGAGACCAGTAATATCACACACTGCACCAAGACCAGTAATATCACACACCGCACCGTGACCAGTAATATCACACACCGCTCTGAGACCAATAATATCACACATCGCACTGTGACCAGTAATATCACACATCGCACTCTGACCAGTAATATCACACACCGCACTGAGACCAGTATTATCACACATCGTACTGAGACCAGTAATATCACACATCGCACTGAGACCAGTAATATCACACACCGCTCTGAGACCAGTAATATCACACACCGCTCTGAGACCAGTAATATCACACACCGCACCGTGACCAATAATATCACACACCGCACTGTGACCAGCATTATCACACACCGCAATGAGACCAGTAATATAACACACCGCTCTGAGACCAGTAATATCACACACTGCACCAAGACCAGTAATATCACACACCGCACTGTGACCAGTAATATCACACACCGCACTGTGACCAGTAATATCACACAGCGCACAGAGACCAGTAATATCACACATCACACTGACACCAGTAATATCACACACCGCACTGTGACCAGTATTATTACACACCGCACTGAGACCTGTAATATCACACACCGACCGTGACCAGTATTATCACACACCGCACTGAGACCAATAATATCACACACCGCACTGTGACCAGTAATATCACACACCGCTCTGAGACCAATAATATCACACACCGCACTGTGACCAGTATTATCACACAGCGCACTGAGACCAGTAATATCACACACCGCACTGTGACCAGTATTATCACACACCGCACTGAGACCAATAATATCACACACCGCACTGTGACCAGTAATATCACACACCGCTCTGAGACCGATAATATCACACACCGCACTGTGACCAGTATTATCACACACCGCACTGCGACCAATAATATCACACACCGCACTGTGACCAGTATTATCACACACCGCACTGAGGCCAGTAATATCACACACCGCACCGAGACCAGTAATATCACACACCGCACCAAGACCAGTAATATCACACATCGCACCGTGACCAGTAATATCACACACCGCTCTGAGACCAATAATATCACACATCGCACTGTGACCAGTAATATCACACATCGCACTGTGACCAGTAATATCACACACCGCACTGAGACCAGTAATATCACACATCGTACTGAGACCAGTATTATCACACACCGCACTGAGACCAGTAATATCACACATCGCACTGAGACCAGTAATATCATACACCGCACTGAGACCAGTAATGTCACACACCGCACTGAGACCAGTAATATCACACACTACACTGAGACCAGTAATATCACACATCGCACTGAGACCAGTTATATCACACACCGCTCTGAGACCAGTAGTATCACACATCGCACTGTGACCAGTAATATCACACACCGCACTGTGACCAGTAATATCACACATCGTACTGTGACCAGTAATATCACACAAGGCAGTGAGACCAGTAATATCACACACCGCTCTGAGACCAGTAATATCACACACCGCACTGTTACCAGTAATATCGCATACTGCACCGAGACCAGTAATATCACACACCGCACCGAGACCAGTAATATCACACACTGCACCGAGACCAGTAATATCACATACTGCACCGAGACCAGTAATATCACACACTGCACCGAGACCAGTAATATCACAGACTGCACCGAGACCAGCAATATCACACACCGCACTGTGATCAGTAATATCACACATCGCACTGTGACCAGTTATATCGCATACTGCACCGAGACCAGTAATATCACATACTGGACCGAGACCAGTAATATCACATACTGCACTGTGACCAATATTATCACACACCGACCGTGACCAGTATTATCACACACCGCACTGAGACCAATAATATCACACACCGCACTGTGACCAGTAATATCACACACCACAATGAGACCAGTAATATCACACACTGCACTGAGACCAGTAATATCACACACCGCACTGTGACCAGTAATATCACACACCGCACTGTGACCAGTAATATCACATACTGGACCGAGACCAGTAATATCACATACTGCACTGTGACCAGTATTATCACACACCGCACTGAGACCAATAATATCACACACCGCACTGTGACCAGTAATATCACACACCACAATGAGACCAGTAATATCACACACTGCACTGAGACCAGTAATATCACACACCGCACTGTGACCAGTAATATCACACACCGCACTGTGACCAGTAATATGACACACCGCACTGAGACCAGTAATATCACACATCACACTGAGACCAGTAATATCACACACCGCACTGTGACCAGTATTATCACACACCGCACTGAGACCAGTAATATCACACATCGACCGTGACCAGTATTATCACACAACGCACCGAGACCAGTAATATCACACACTGCACCAAGACCAGTAATATCACACACCGCACCGTGACCAGTAATATCACACATCGCACTGTGACCAGTAATATCACACACCGCACTGAGACCAGTAATATCACACATCGTACTGAGACCAGTATTATCACACACCGAACTGAGACCAGTAATATCACACATCGCACTGAGACCAGTAATATCATACACCGCACTGAGACCAGTAATGTCACACACCGCACTGAGACCAGTAATATCACACACTACACTGAGACCAGTAATATCACACATCGCACTGAGACCAGTTATATCACACACCGCTCTGAGACCAGTAGTATCACACATCGCACTGTGACCAGTAATATCACACAACGCACTGTGACCAGTAATATCACACATCGTACTGTGACCAGTAATATCACACAAGGCAGTGAGACCAGTAATATCACACACCGCACTGAGACCAGTAATATCACACACCGCACTGTTACCAGTAATATCGCATACTGCACCGAGACCAGTAATATCACACACCGCACCGAGACCAGTAATATCACACACTGCACCGAGACCAGTAATATCACATACTGCACCGAGACCAGTAATATCACAGACTGCACCGAGACCAGTAATATCACAGACTGCACCGAGACCAGCAATATCACACACCGCACTGTCATCAGTAATATCACACATCGCACTGTGACCAGTTATATCGCATACTGCACCGAGACCAGTAATATCACATACTGGACCGAGACCAGTAATATCACATACTGCACTGTGACCAGTATTATCACACACCGACCGTCACCAGTATTATCACACACCGCACTGAGACCAATAATATCACACACCGCACTGTGACCAGTAATATCACACACCACAATGAGACCAGTAATATCACACACTGCACTGAGACCAGTAATATCACACACCGCACTGTGACCAGTAATATCACACACCGCACTGTGACCAGTAATATCACATACTGGACCGAGACCAGTAATATCACATACTGCACTGTGACCAGTATTATCACACACCGCACTGAGACCAATAATATCACACACCGCACTGTGACCAGTAATATCACACACCACAATGAGACCAGTAATATCACACACTGCACTGAGACCAGTAATATCACACACCGCACTGTGACCAGTAATATCACACACCGCACTGTGACCAGTAATATGACACACCGCACTGAGACCAGTAATATCACACATCACACTGAGACCAGTAATATCACACACCGCACTGTGACCAGTATTATCACACACCGCACTGAGACCAGTAATATCACACACCGACCGTGACCAGTATTATCACACAACGCACCGAGACCAGTAATATCACACACTGCACCAAGACCAGTAATATCACACACCGCACCGTGACCAGTAATATCACACACTGCACCAAGACCAGTAATATCACACATCGCACCGTGACCAGTAATATCACACACCGCTCTGAGACCAATAATATCACACATCGCACTGTGACCAGTAATATCACACATCGCACTGTGACCAGTAATATCACACACCGCACTGAGACCAGTAATATCACACATCGTACTGAGACCAGTATTATCACACACCGCACTGAGACCAGTAATATCACACATCGCACTGAGACCAGTAATATCATACACCGCACTGAGACCAGTAATGTCACACACCGCACTGAGACCAGTAATATCACACACTACACTGAGACCAGTAATATCACACATCGCACTGAGACCAGTTATATCACACACCGCTCTGAGACCAGTAGTATCACACATCGCACTGTGACCAGTAATATCACACACCGCACTGTGACCAGTAATATCACACATCGCACTGTGACCAGTAATATCACACACCGCAGTGAGACCAGTAATATCACACACCGCACTGAGACCAGTATTATCACACACCGCACTGAGACCAGTAATATCACACACCGCACCGAGACCAGTAATATCACACACTGCACCAAGACCAGTAATATCACACATCGCACCGTGACCAGTAATATCACACACCGCTCTGAGACCAATAATATCACACATCGCACTGTGACCAGTAATATCACACATCGCACTGTGACCAGTAATATCACACATCGCACTGAGACCAGTAATATCATACACCGCACTGAGACCAGTAATGTCACACACCGCACTGAGACCAGTAATATCACACACTACACTGAGACCAGTAATATCACACATCGCACCGTGACCAGTAATATCACACACCGCTCTGAGACCAATAATATCACACATCGCACTGTGACCAGTAATATCACACATCGCACTGTGACCAGTAATATCACACACCGCACTGAGACCAGTAATATCACACATCGTACTGAGACCAGTATTATCACACACCGCACTGAGACCAGTAATATCACACATCGCACTGAGACCAGTAATATCATACACCACACTGAGACCAGTAATGTCACACACCGCACTGAGACCAGTAATATCACACACTACACTGAGACCAGTAATATCACACATCGCACTGAGACCAGTTATATCACACACCGCTCTGAGACCAGTAGTATCACACATCGCACTGTGACCAGTAATATCACACACCGCACTGTGACCAGTAATATCACACATCGTACTGTGACCAGTAATATCACACAAGGCAGTGAGACCAGTAATATCACACACCGCACTGTTACCAGTAATATCGCATACTGCACCGAGACCAGTAATATCACACACCGCACCGAGACCAGTAATATCACACACTGCACCGAGACCAGTAATATCACATACTGCACCGAGACCAGTAATATCACACACTGCACCGAGACCAGTAATATCACAGACTGCACCGAGACCAGCAATATCACACACCGCACTGTGATCAGTAATATCACACATCGCACTGTGACCAGTTATATCGCATACTGCACCGAGACCAGTAATATCACATACTGGACCGAGACCAGTAATATCACATACTGCACTGTGACCAGTATTATCACACACCGCACTGAGACCAATAATATCACACACCGCACTGTGACCAGTAATATCACACACCACAATGAGACCAGTAATATCACACACTGCACTGAGACCAGTAATATCACACACCGCACTGTGACCAGTAATATCACACACCGCACTGTGACCAGTAATATGACACACCGCACTGAGACCAGTAATATCACACATCACACTGAGACCAGTAATATCACACACCGTACTGTGACCAGTATTATCACACAACGCACCGAGACCAGTAATATCACAGACTGCACCGAGACCAGCAATATCACACACCGCACTGTGATCAGTAATATCACACATCGCACTGTGACCAGTTATATCGCATACTGCACCGAGACCAGTAATATCACATACTGGACCGAGACCAGTAATATCACATACTGCACTGTGACCAGTATTATCACACACCGCACTGAGACCAATAATATCACACACCGCACTGTGACCAGTAATATCACACACCACAATGAGACCAGTAATATCACACACTGCACTGAGACCAGTAATATCACACACCGCACTGTGACCAGTAATATCACACACCGCACTGTGACCAGTAATATGACACACCGCACTGAGACCAGTAATATCACACATCACACTGAGACCAGTAATATCACACACCGTACTGTGACCAGTATTATCACACACCGCACTGAGACCAGTAATATCACACACCGACCGTGACCAGTATTATCACACAACGCACCGAGACCAGTAATATCACACACTGCACCAAGACCAGTAATATCACACACCGCACCGTGACCAGTAATATCACACACTGCACCAAGACCAGTAATATCACACATCGCACCGTGACCAGTAATATCACACACCGCTCTGAGACCAATAATATCACACATCGCACTGTGACCAGTAATATCACACATCGCACTGTGACCAGTAATATCACACACCGCACTGAGACCAGTAATATCACACATCGTACTGAGACCAGTATTATCACACACCGCACTGAGACCAGTAATATCACACATCGCACTGAGACCAGTAATATCATACACCGCACTGAGACCAGTAATGTCACACACCGCACTGAGACCAGTAATATCACACACTACACTGAGACCAGTAATATCACACATCGCACTGAGACCAGTTATATCACACACCGCTCTGAGACCAGTAGTATCACACATCGCACTGTGACCAGTAATATCACACACCGCACTGTGACCAGTAATATCACACATCGCACTGTGACCAGTAATATCACACACCGCAGTGAGACCAGTAATATCACACACCGCACTGAGACCAGTATTATCACACACCGCACTGAGACCAGTAATATCACACACCGCACCGAGACCAGTAATATCACACACTGCACCAAGACCAGTAATATCACACATCGCACCGTGACCAGTAATATCACACACCGCTCTGAGACCAATAATATCACACATCGCACTGTGACCAGTAATATCACACATCGCACTGTGACCAGTAATATCACACATCGCACTGAGACCAGTAATATCATACACCGCACTGAGACCAGTAATGTCACACACCGCACTGAGACCAGTAATATCACACACTACACTGAGACCAGTAATATCACACATCGCACTGAGACCAGTTATATCACACACCGCTCTGAGACCAGTAGTATCACACATCGCACTGTGACCAGTAATATCACACACCGCACTGTGACCAGTAATATCACACATCGTACTGTGACCAGTAATATCACACAAGGCAGTGAGACCAGTAATATCACACACCGCACTGAGACCAGTAATATCACACACCGCACTGTTACCAGTAATATCGCATACTGCACCGAGACCAGTAATATCACACACCGCACCGAGACCAGTAATATCACACACTGCACCGAGACCAGTAATATCACATACTGCACCGAGACCAGTAATATCACACACTGCACCGAGACCAGTAATATCACAGACTGCACCGAGACCAGCAATATCACACACCGCACTGTGATCAGTAATATCACACATCGCACTGTGACCAGTTATATCGCATACTGCACCGAGACCAGTAATATCACATACTGGACCGAGACCAGTAATATCACATACTGCACTGTGACCAGTATTATCACACACCGCACTGAGACCAGTAATATCACACACCGACCGTGACCAGTATTATCACACACCGCACTGAGACCAATAATATCACACACCGCACTGTGACCAGTAATATCACACACCACAATGAGACCAGTAATATCACACACTGCACTGAGACCAGTAATATCACACACCGCACTGTGACCAGTAATATCACACACTGCACTGTGACCAGTAATATCACATACCGGACCGAGACCAGTAATATCACATACTGCACTGTGACCAGTATTATCACACACCGCACTGAGACCAATAATATCACACACCGCACTGTGACCAGTAATATCACACACCACAATGAGACCAGTAATATCACACACTGCACTGAGACCAGTAATATCACACACCGCACTGTGACCAGTAATATGACACACCGCACTGAGACCAGTAATATCACACACCGCACTGAGACCAGTAATATCACACACCGACCGTGACCAGTAATATCACACAACGCACCGAGACAAGTAATATCACACACTGCACCAAGACCAGTAATATCACACACCGCACCGTGACCAGTAATATCACACACTGCACCAAGACCAGTAATATCACACATCGCACCGTGACCAGTAATATCACACACCGCTCTGAGACCAATAATATCACACATCGCACTGTGACCAGTAATATCACACATCGCACTGTGACCAGTAATATCACACACCGCACTGAGACCAGTAATATCACACATCGTACTGAGACCAGTATTATCACACACCGCACTGAGACCAGTAATATCATACACCGCACTGAGACAAGTAATGTCACACACCGCACTGAGACCAGTAATATCACACACTACACTGAGACCAGTAATATCACACATCGCACTGAGACCAGTTATATCACACACCGCTCTGAGACCAGTAGTATCACACATCGCACTGTGACCAGTAATATCACACACCGCACTGTGACCAGTAATATCACACATCGCACTGTGACCAGTAATATCACATACTGCACTGTGACCAGTATTATCACACACCGCACTGAGACCAGTAATATCACACACCGACCGTGACCAGTAATATCACACACCGCACTGAGACCAATAATATCACACACCGCACTGTGACCAGTAATATCACACACCACACTGAGACCAGTAATATCACACACTGCACTGAGACCAGTAATATCACACACCGCACTGTGACCAGTAATATCACACACCGCACTGTGACCAGTAATATCACACACGGCACTGAGACCAGTAATATCACACATCACACTGAGACCAGTAATATCACACACCGCACTGTGACCAGTATTATCACACACCGCACTGAGACCAGTAATATCACACACCGACCGTGACCAGTATTATCACACACCGCACCGAGACCAGTAATATCACACACTGCACCAAGACCAGTAATATCACACACCGCACCGTGACCAGTAATATCACACACCGCTCTGAGACCAATAATATCACACATCGCACTGTGACCAGTAATATCACACATCGCACTGAGACCAGTAATATCACACATCGTACTGAGACCAGTAATATCACACATCGCACTGAGACCAGTAATATCACACACCGCTCTGAGACCAGTAATATCACACACCGCACCGTGACCAGTAATATCACACACCGCTCTGAGGCCAATAATATCACACATCGCACTGTGACCAGTAATATCACACATCGTACTGTGACCAGTAATATCACACACCGCACTGAGACCAGTAATATCACACATCGCACTGAGACCAGTAATATCACACATCGCACTGTGACCAGTAATATCACACACCGCACTGAGACCAGTGATATCACACATCGCACTGAGACCAGTAATATCATACACCGCACTGAGACCAGTAATATCACACACCGCACTGAGACCAGTAATATCACACACTGCACTGAGACCAGTAATATCACACATCGCACTGAGACCAGTTATATCACACACCGCATTGTGACCAGTAATATCACACATCGCACTGAGACCAGTAATATCACACACCGCACTGAGACCAATAATATCACACATCGCACTGTGACCAGTAATATCACACACAGCACTGTTACCAGTAATATCGCATGCTGCACCGAGACCAGGAATATCACACACCGCACCGAGACCTGTAATATCACACACTGCACCGAGACCAGTAATATCACATACTGCACCGAGACCAGTAATATCACACACTGCACCGAGACCAGTAATATCACATACTGCACCGAGACCAGTAATATCACACACCGCACTGTGACCAGTAATATCACACATCGCACTGTGACCAGTAATATCACACACCGCACTGAGACCAGTATTATCACACATCGTACTGAGACCAGTAATATCACACATCGCACTGAGACCAGTAATATCACACACCGCTCTGAGACCAGTAATCTCACACACCGCACTGAGACCAGTAATATCACACACCGCACTGAGACCAATAATATCACACACCGCACTGTGACCAGGAATATCACACACCGCACTGAGACCAGTAATATCACACACCGCACTGTGACCAGTAATATCACACACCGCACTGTGACAAGTAATATCACACACCGCACTGAGACCAGTAATATCACACATCACACTGAGACCAGTAATGTCACACACCGCACTGTGACCAGTATTATCACACACCGCACTGAGACCAGGAATATCACACACCGACCGTGACCAGTATTATCACACACCGCACTGAGACCAATAATATCACACACCGCACTGTGACCAGTAATATCACACACCGCTCAGAGAGCAATAATATCACACACCGCACTGTGACCAGTATTATCACACAGCGCACTGCGACCAATAATATCACACACCGCACTGTGACCAGTATTATCACACACCGCACTGAGACCAGTAATATCACACACCGCACCGTGCCCAGTAATATCACACACCGCACCGAGACCAGTAATATCACACACTGCACCAAGACCAGTAATATCACACACCGCACCGTGACCAGTAATATCACACACCGCTCTGAGACCAATAATATCACACATCGCACTGTGACCAGTAATATCACACATCGCACTGAGACCAGTTATATCACACACCGCTCTGAGACCAGTAGTATCACACATCGCACTGTGACCAGTAATATGACACACCGCACTGTGAACAGTAATATCACACATCGCACTGAGACCAGTAATATCACACACCGCTCTGAGACCAGTAATATCACACATCGCACTGAGACCAGTAATATCACACATCGCACTGAGACCAGTAATATCACACACCGCTCTGAGACCAGTAATATCACACATCGCACTGAGACCAGTAATATCACACACCGCACTGTGATCAGTAATATCACACATCGCACTGTGACCAGTTATATCGCATACTGCACCGAGACCAGTAATATCACATACTGGACCGAGACCAGTAATATCACATACTGCACTGTGACCAGTATTATCACACACCGCACTGAGACCAGTAATATCACACACCGACCGTGACCAGTATTATCACACACCGCACTGAGACCAATAATATCACACACCGCACTGTGACCAGTAATATCACACACCACAATGAGACCAGTAATATCACACACTGCACTGAGACCAGTAATATCACACACCGCACTGTGACCAGTAATATCACACACTGCACTGTGACCAGTAATATCACATACCGGACCGAGACCAGTAATATCACATACTGCACTGTGACCAGTATTATCACACACCGCACTGAGACCAATAATATCACACACCGCACTGTGACCAGTAATATCACACACCACAATGAGACCAGTAATATCACACACTGCACTGAGACCAGTAATATCACACACCGCACTGTGA
Organism: Heterodontus francisci; assembly: GCF_036365525.1. Lineage (NCBI taxonomy): Eukaryota > Metazoa > Chordata > Chondrichthyes > Heterodontiformes > Heterodontidae > Heterodontus > Heterodontus francisci. The sequence continues at coordinate 13,810,288 of NC_090380.1, read as the reverse complement.
CCAGTAATATGACACACCGCACTGAGACCAGTAATATCACACACCGCACTGAGACCAGTAATATCACACACCGACCGTGACCAGTAATATCACACAACGCACCGAGACAAGTAATATCACACACTGCACCAAGACCAGTAATATCACACACCGCACCGTGACCAGTAATATCACACACTGCACCAAGACCAGTAATATCACACATCGCACCGTGACCAGTAATATCACACACCGCTCTGAGACCAATAATATCACACATCGCACTGTGACCAGTAATATCACACATCGCACTGTGACCAGTAATATCACACACCGCACTGAGACCAGTAATATCACACATCGTACTGAGACCAGTATTATCACACACCGCACTGAGACCAGTAATATCATACACCGCACTGAGACAAGTAATGTCACACACCGCACTGAGACCAGTAATATCACACACTACACTGAGACCAGTAATATCACACATCGCACTGAGACCAGTTATATCACACACCGCTCTGAGACCAGTAGTATCACACATCGCACTGTGACCAGTAATATCACACACCGCACTGTGACCAGTAATATCACACATCGCACTGTGACCAGTAATATCACATACTGCACTGTGACCAGTATTATCACACACCGCACTGAGACCAGTAATATCACACACCGACCGTGACCAGTAATATCACACACCGCACTGAGACCAATAATATCACACACCGCACTGTGACCAGTAATATCACACACCACACTGAGACCAGTAATATCACACACTGCACTGAGACCAGTAATATCACACACCGCACTGTGACCAGTAATATCACACACCGCACTGTGACCAGTAATATCACACACGGCACTGAGACCAGTAATATCACACATCACACTGAGACCAGTAATATCACACACCGCACTGTGACCAGTATTATCACACACCGCACTGAGACCAGTAATATCACACACCGACCGTGACCAGTATTATCACACACCGCACCGAGACCAGTAATATCACACACTGCACCAAGACCAGTAATATCACACACCGCACCGTGACCAGTAATATCACACACCGCTCTGAGACCAATAATATCACACATCGCACTGTGACCAGTAATATCACACATCGCACTGAGACCAGTAATATCACACATCGTACTGAGACCAGTAATATCACACATCGCACTGAGACCAGTAATATCACACACCGCTCTGAGACCAGTAATATCACACACCGCACCGTGACCAGTAATATCACACACCGCTCTGAGGCCAATAATATCACACATCGCACTGTGACCAGTAATATCACACATCGTACTGTGACCAGTAATATCACACACCGCACTGAGACCAGTAATATCACACATCGCACTGAGACCAGTAATATCACACATCGCACTGTGACCAGTAATATCACACACCGCACTGAGACCAGTGATATCACACATCGCACTGAGACCAGTAATATCATACACCGCACTGAGACCAGTAATATCACACACCGCACTGAGACCAGTAATATCACACACTGCACTGAGACCAGTAATATCACACATCGCACTGAGACCAGTTATATCACACACCGCATTGTGACCAGTAATATCACACATCGCACTGAGACCAGTAATATCACACACCGCACTGAGACCAATAATATCACACATCGCACTGTGACCAGTAATATCACACACAGCACTGTTACCAGTAATATCGCATGCTGCACCGAGACCAGGAATATCACACACCGCACCGAGACCTGTAATATCACACACTGCACCGAGACCAGTAATATCACATACTGCACCGAGACCAGTAATATCACACACTGCACCGAGACCAGTAATATCACATACTGCACCGAGACCAGTAATATCACACACCGCACTGTGACCAGTAATATCACACATCGCACTGTGACCAGTAATATCACACACCGCACTGAGACCAGTATTATCACACATCGTACTGAGACCAGTAATATCACACATCGCACTGAGACCAGTAATATCACACACCGCTCTGAGACCAGTAATCTCACACACCGCACTGAGACCAGTAATATCACACACCGCACTGAGACCAATAATATCACACACCGCACTGTGACCAGGAATATCACACACCGCACTGAGACCAGTAATATCACACACTGCACTGAGACCAGTAATATCACACACCGCACTGTGACCAGTAATATCACACACCGCACTGTGACAAGTAATATCACACACCGCACTGAGACCAGTAATATCACACATCACACTGAGACCAGTAATGTCACACACCGCACTGTGACCAGTATTATCACACACCGCACTGAGACCAGGAATATCACACACCGACCGTGACCAGTATTATCACACACCGCACTGAGACCAATAATATCACACACCGCACTGTGACCAGTAATATCACACACCGCTCAGAGAGCAATAATATCACACACCGCACTGTGACCAGTATTATCACACAGCGCACTGCGACCAATAATATCACACACCGCACTGTGACCAGTATTATCACACACCGCACTGAGACCAGTAATATCACACACCGCACCGTGCCCAGTAATATCACACACCGCACCGAGACCAGTAATATCACACACTGCACCAAGACCAGTAATATCACACACCGCACCGTGACCAGTAATATCACACACCGCTCTGAGACCAATAATATCACACATCGCACTGTGACCAGTAATATCACACATCGCACTGAGACCAGTTATATCACACACCGCTCTGAGACCAGTAGTATCACACATCGCACTGTGACCAGTAATATGACACACCGCACTGTGAACAGTAATATCACACATCGCACTGAGACCAGTAATATCACACACCGCTCTGAGACCAGTAATATCACACATCGCACTGAGACCAGTAATATCACACATCGCACTGTGACCAGTAATATCACACACCGCACTGAGACCAGTAATATCACACATCGCACTGAGACCAGTAATATCATGCACCGCACTGAGACCAGTAATATCACACACCGCACTGAGACCAGTAATATCACACACTGCACTGAGACCAGTAATATCACACATCGCACTGAGACCAGTTATATCACACACCGCTCTGAGACCAGTAGTATCACACATCGCACTGTGACCAGTAATATCACACACCGCACTGTGACCAGTAATATCACACATCGCACTGAGACCAGTAATATCACACACCGCACTGAGACCAATAATATCACACATCGCACTGTGATCAGTAATATCACACATCGCACTGTGACCAGTTATATTGCATACTGCACCGAGACCAGTAATATCACACACTGCACCGAGACCAGTAATATCACATACTGCACCGAGACCAGTAATATCACACACTGCACCGAGACCAGTAATATCACATACTGCACCGAGACCAGTAATATCACACACCGCACTGTGATCAGTAATATCACACATCGCACCGAGACCAGTAATATCACATACTGCACCGAGACCAGTAATATCACACACCGCACTGTGATCAGTAATATCACACATCGCACTGTGACCAGTTATATCGCATACTGCACTGAGACCAGTAATATCACATACTGGACCGAGACCAGTAATATCACATACTGCACTGTGACCAGTATTATCACACACCGCACTGATACCAGTAATATCACACACCGACCGTGACCAGTATTATCACACACCGCAATGAGACCAATAATATCACACACCGCACTGAGACCAGTAATATCACACACAGCACTGAGACCAGTAATATCACACACTGCACTGAGACCAGTAATATCACACTGCGCACTGTGACCAGTAATATCACACACCGCACTGAGACCAATAATATCACACACCGCACTGTGACCAGTAATATCACACACCGCTCTGAGACCAATAATATCACACACCACACTGTGACCAGTATTATCACACAGCGCACTGAGACCAGTAATATCACACACCGCACTGTGACCAGTATTATCACACACCGCACTGAGACCAATAATATCACACACCGCATCGTGGCCAGTAATATCACACACCGCTCTGAGACCGATAATATCACACACCGCACTGTGACCAGTATTATCACACACCGCACTGCGACCAGTAATATCACACACCGCACCGAGACCAGTAATATCACACACTGCACCAAGACCAGTAATATCACACATCGCACCGTGACCAGTAATATCACACACCGCTCTGAGACCAATAATATCACACATCGCACTGTGACCAGTAATATCACACATCGCACTGTGACCAGTAATATCACACACCGCACTGAGACCAGTAATATCACACACCGCACTGTTACCAGTAATATCGCATATTGCACCGAGACCAGTAATATCACACACCGCACCGAGACCAGTAATATCACACACTGCACCGAGACCAGTAATATCACATACTGCACCGAGACCAGTAATATCACACACTGCACCGAGACCAGTAATATCACAGACTGCACCGAGACCAGCAATATCACACACCGCACTGTGATCAGTAATATCACACATCGCACTGTGACCAGTTATATCGCATACTGCACCGAGACCAGTAATATCACATACTGGACCGAGACCAGTAATATCACATACTGCACTGTGACCAGTATTATCACACACAGCACTGAGACCAGTAATATCACACACGGACCGTGACCAGTATTATCACACACCACACTGAGACCAATAATATCACACACCGCACTGTGACCAGTAATATCACACACCACAATGAGACCAGTAATATCACACACTGCACTGAAACCAGTAATATCATACACCGCACTGAGACCAGTAATGTCACACACCGCACTGAGACCAGTAATATCACACACTACACTGAGACCAGTAATATCACACATCGCACTGAGACCAGTTATATCACACACCGCTCTGAGACCAGTAGTATCACACATCGCACTGTGACCAGTAATATCACACACCGCACTGTGACCAGTAATATCACACATCGTACTGTGACCAGTAATATCACACAAGGCAGTGAGACCAGTAATATCACACACCGCACTGAGACCAGTAATATCACACACCGCACTGTTACCAGTAATATCGCATACTGCACCGAGACCAGTAATATCACACACCGCACCGAGACCAGTAATATCACACACTGCACCGAGACCAGTAATATCACATACTGCACCGAGACCAGTAATATCACACACTGCACCGAGACCAGTAGTATCACAGACTGCACCGAGACCAGCAATATCACACACCGCACTGTGATCAGTAATATCACACATCGCACTGTGACCAGTTATATCGCATTCTGCACCGAGACCAGTAATATCACATACTGGACCGAGACCAGTAATATCACATACTGCACTGTGACCAGTATTATCACACACAGCACTGAGACCAGTAATATCACACACCGACCGTGACCAGTATTATCACACACCACACTGAGACCAATAATATCACACACCGCACTGTGACCAGTAATATCACACACCACAATGAGACCAGTAATATCACACACTGCACCGAGACCAGTAATATCACATACTGCACCGAGACCAGTAATATCACACACTGCACCGAGACCAGTAATATCACAGACTGCACCGAGACCAGCAATATCACACACCGCACTGTGATCAGTAATATCACACATCGCACTGTGACCAGTTATATCGCATACTGCACCGAGACCAGTAATATCACATACTGGACCGAGACCAGTAATATCACATACTGCACTGTGACCAGTATTATCACACACCGCACTGAGACCAGTAATATCACACACCGACCGTGACCAGTATTATCACACACCGCACTGAGACCAATAATATCACACACCGCACTGTGAACCGGTAATATCACACACCACAATGAGACCAGTAATATCACACACTGCACTGAGACCAGTAATATCACACACCGCACTGTGACCAGTAATATCACACACCGCACTGTGACCAGTATTATCACACACCGCACTGAGACCAATAATATCACACACCGCACTGTGACCAGTAATATCACACACCAGAATGAGACCAGTAATATCACACACTGCACTGAGACCAGTAATATCACACACCGCACTGTGACCAGTAATATGACACACCGCACTGAGACCAGTAATATCACACACCGCACTGAGACCAGTAATATCACACACCGACCGTGACCAGTAATATCACACAACGCACCGAGACCAGTAATATCACACACTGCACCAAGACCAGTAATATCACACACCGCACCGTGACCAGTAATATCACACACTGCACCAAGACCAGTAATATCACACATCGCACCGTGACCAGTAATATCACACACCGCTCTGAGACCAATAATATCACACATCGCACTGTGACCAGTAATATCACACATCGCACTGTGACCAGTAATATCACACACCGCACTGAGACCAGTAATATCACACATCGTACTGAGACCAGTATTATCACACACCGCACTGAGACCAGTAATATCACACATCGCACTGAGACCAGTAATATCATACACCGCACTGAGACAAGTAATGTCACACACCGCACTGAGACCAGTAATATCACACACTACACTGAGACCAGTAATATCACACATCGCACTGAGACCAGTTATATCACACACCGCTCTGAGACCAGTAGTATCACACATCGCACTGTGACCAGTAATATCACACACCGCACTGTGACCAGTAATATCACACATCGCACTGTGACCAGTAATATCACACACCGCAGTGAGACCAGTAATATCACACACCGCACTGAGACCAGTAATATCACACACCGCACTGTTACCAGTAATATCGCATACTGCACCGAGACCAGTAATATCACACACCGCACCGAGACCAGTAATATCACACACTGCACCGAGACCAGTAATATCACATACTGCACCGAGACCAGTAATATCACACACTGCACCGAGACCAGTAATATCACAGACTGCACCGAGAACAGTAATATCACATAATGCACTGTGACCAGTATTATCACACACCGCACTGTTACCAGTAATATCGCATACTGCACCGAGACCAGTAATATCACACACCGCACTGAGACCAATAATATCACACACCGCACTGTGACCAGTAATATCACACACCACACTGAGACCAGTAATATCACACACTGCACTGAGACCAGTAATATCACACACCGCACTGTGACCAGTAATATCACACACCGCACTGTGACCAGTAATATCACACACGGCACTGAGACCAGTAATATCACACATCACACTGAGACCAGTAATATCACACACCGACCGTGACCAGTATTATCACACACCGCACCGAGATCAGTAATATCACACACTGCACCAAGACCAGTAATATCACACACCGCACCGTGACCAGTAATATCACACACCGCTCTGAGACCAATAATATCACACATCGCACTGTGACCAGTAATATCACACATCGCACTGAGACCAGTAATATCACACATCGTACTGAGACCAGTAATATCACACATCGCACTGAGACCAGTAATATCACACACCGCTCTGAGACCAGTAATATCACACACCGCACCGTGACCAGTAATATCACACACCGCTCTGAGGCCAATAATATCACACATCGCACTGTGACCAGTAATATCACACATCGCACTGTGACCAGTAATATCACACACCGCACTGAGACCAGTAATATCACACATCGCACTGAGACCAGTAATATCACACATCGCACTGTGACCAGTAATATCACACACCGCACTGAGACCAGTGATATCACACATCGCACTGAGACCAGTAATATCATACACCGCACTGAGACCAGTAATATCACACACCGCACTGAGACCAGTAATATCACACACTGCACTGAGACCAGTAATATCACACATCGCACTGAGACCAGTTATATCACACACCGCATTGTGACCAGTAATATCACACATCGCACTGAGAACAGTAATATCACACACCGCACTGAGACCAATAATATCACACATCGCACTGTGACCAGTAATATCACACACAGCACTGTTACCAGTAATATCGCATACTGCACCGAGACCAGGAATATCACACACCGCACCGAGACCTGTAATATCACACACTGCACCGAGACCAGTAATATCACATACTGCACCGAGACCAGTAATATCACACACTGCACCGAGACCAGTAATATCACATACTGCACCGAGACCAGTAATATCACACACCGCACTGTGACCAGTAATATCACACATCGCACTGTGACCAGTAATATCACACACCGCACTGAGACCAGTATTATCACACATCGTACTGAGACCAGTAATATCACACATCGCACTGAGACCAGTAATATCACACACCGCTCTGAGACCAGTAATATCACACACCGCACTGAGACCAGTAATATCACACACCGCACTGAGACCAATAATATCACACACCGCACTGTGACCAGGAATATCACACACCGCACTGAGACCAGTAATATCACACACTGCACTGAGACCAGTAATATCACACACCGCACTGTGACCAGTAATATCACACACCGCACTGTGACCAGTAATATCACACACCGCACTGAGACCAGTAATATCACACATCACACTGAGACCAGTAATGTCACACACCGCACTGTGACCAGTATTATCACACACCGCACTGAGACCAGGAATATCACACACCGACCGTGACCAGTATTATCACACACCGCACTGAGACCAATAATATCACACACCGCACTGTGACCAGTAATATCACACACCGCTCTGAGAGCAATAATATCACACACCGCACTGTGACCAGTATTATCACACAGCACACTGCGACCAATAATATCACACACCGCACTGTGACCAGTATTATCACACACCACACTGAGACCAGTAATATCACACACCACACCGTGCCCAGTAATATCACACACCGCACCGAGACCAGTAATATCACACACTGCACCAAGACCAGTAATATCACACACCGCACCGTGACCAGTAATATCACACACCGCTCTGAGACCAATAATATCACACATCGCACTGTGACCAGTAATATCACACATCGCACTGAGACCAGTTATATCACACACCGCTCTGAGACCAGTAGTATCACACATCGCACTGTGACCAGTAATATGACACACCGCACTGTGACCAGTAATATCACACATCGCACTGAGACCAGTAATATCACACACCGCTCTGAGACCAGTAATATCACACATCGCACTGAGACCAGTAATATCACACATCGCACTGTGACCAGTAATATCACACACCGCACTGAGACCAGTAATATCACACATCGCACTGAGACCAGTAATATCATGCACCGCACTGAGACCAGTAATATCACACACCGCACTGAGACCAGTAATATCACACACTGCACTGAGACCAGTAATATCACACATCGCACTGAGACCAGTTATATCACACACCGCTCTGAGACCAGTAGTATCACACATCGCACTGTGACCAGTAATATCACACACCGCACTGTGACCAGTAATATCACACATCGCACTGAGACCAGTAATATCACACACCGCACTGAGACCAATAATATCACACATCGCACTGTGATCAGTAATATCACACATCGCACTGTGACCAGTTATATCGCATACTGCACCGAGACCAGTAATATCACACACTGCACCGAGACCAGTAATATCACATACTGCACCGAGACCAGTAATATCACACACTGCACCGAGACCAGTAATATCACATACTGCACCGAGACCAGTAATATCACACACCGCACTGTGATCAGTAATATCACACATCGCACCGAGACCAGTAATATCACATACTGCACCGAGACCAGTAATATCACACACCGCACTGTGATCAGTAATATCACACATCGCACTGTGACCAGTTATATCGCATACTGCACCGAGACCAGTAATATCACATACTGGACCGAGACCAGTAATATCACATACTGCACTGTGACCAGTATTATCACACACCGCACTGATACCAGTAATATCACACACCGACCGTGACCAGTATTATCACACACCGCAATGAGACCAATAATATCACACACCGCACTGAGACCAGTAATATCACACACAGCACTGAGACCAGTAATATCACACACTGCACTGAGACCAGTAATATCACACTGCGCACTGTGACCAGTAATATCACACACCGCACTGAGACCAATAATATCACACACCGCACTGTGACCAGTAATATCACACACCGCTCTGAGACCAATAATATCACACACCGCACTGTGACCAGTATTATCACACAGCGCACTGAGACCAGTAATATCACACACCGCACTGTGACCAGTATTATCACACACCGCACTGAGACCAATAATATCACACACCGCATCGTGGCCAGTAATATCACACACCGCTCTGAGACCGATAATATCACACACCGCACTGTGACCAGTATTATCACACACCGCACTGCGACCAGTAATATCACACACCGCACCGAGACCAGTAATATCACACACTGCACCAAGACCAGTAATATCACACATCGCACCGTGACCAGTAATATCACACACCGCTCTGAGACCAATAATATCACACATCGCACTGTGACCAGTAATATCACACATCGCACTGTGACCAGTAATATCACACACCGCACTGAGACCAGTAATATCACACACCGCACTGTTACCAGTAATATCGCATACTGCACCGAGACCAGTAATATCACACACCGCACCGAGACCAGTAATATCACACACTGCACCGAGACCAGTAATATCACATACTGCACCGAGACCAGTAATATCACACACTGCACCGAGACCAGTAATATCACAGACTGCACCGAGACCAGCAATATCACACACCGCACTGTGATCAGTAATATCACACATCGCACTGTGACCAGTTATATCGCATACTGCACCGAGACCAGTAATATCACATACTGGACCGAGACCAGTAATATCACATACTGCACTGTGACCAGTATTATCACACACAGCACTGAGACCAGTAATATCACACACCGACCGTGACCAGTATTATCACACACCACACTGAGACCAATAATATCACACACCGCACTGTGACCAGTAATATCACACACCACAATGAGACCAGTAATATCACACACTGAACTGAAACCAGTAATATCATACACCGCACTGAGACCAGTAATGTCACACACCACACTGAGACCAGTAATATCACACACTACACTGAGACCAGTAATATCACACATCGCACTGAGACCAGTTATATCACACACCGCTCTGAGACCAGTAGTATCACACATCGCACTGTGACCAGTAATATCACACACCGCACTGTGACCAGTAATATCACACATCGTACTGTGACCAGTAATATCACACAAGGCAGTGAGACCAGTAATATCACACACCGCACTGAGACCAGTAATATCACACACCGCACTGTTACCAGTAATATCGCATACTGCACCGAGACCAGTAATATCACACACCGCACCGAGACCAGTAATATCACACACTACACCGAGACCAGTAATATCACATACTGCACCGAGACCAGTAATATCACACACTGCACCGAGACCAGTAGTATCACAGACTGCACCGAGACCAGCAATATCACACACCGCACTGTGATCAGTAATATCACACATCGCACTGTGACCAGTTATATCGCATTCTGCACCGAGACCAGTAATATCACATACTGGACCGAGACCAGTAATATCACATACTGCACTGTGACCAGTATTATCACACACAGCACTGAGACCAGTAATATCACACACCGACCGTGACCAGTATTATCACACACCACACTGAGACCAATAATATCACACACCGCACTGTGACCAGTAATATCACACACCACAATGAGACCAGTAATATCACACACTGCACTGAGACCAGTAATATCACACACCGCACTGTGACCAGTAATATCACACACCGCACTGTGACCAGTAATATCACATACTGGACCGAGACCAGTAATATCACATACTGCACTGTGACCAGTATTATCACACACCGCACTGAGACCAATAATATCACACACCGCACTGTGACCAGTAATATCACACACCACAATGAGACCAGTAATATCACACACTGCACTGAGACCAGTAATATCACACACCGCACTGTGTCCAGTAATATCACACACCGCACTGTGACCAGTAATATGACACACCGCACTGAGACCAGTATTATCACACACCGCACTGAGACCAGTAATATCACACACCGACCGTGACCAGTATTATCACACAACGCACCGAGACCAGTAATATCACACACTGCACCAAGACCAGTAATATCACACACCGCACCGTGACCAGTAATATCACACGTCGCACCGTGACCAGTAATATCACACACCGCTCTGAGACCAATAATATCACACATCGCACTGTGACCAGTAATATCACACATCGCACTGTGACCAGTAATATCACACACCGCACTGAGACCAGTAATATCACACACAGCACTGAGACCAGTAATATCACACACTGCACTGAGACCAGTAATATCACACTGCGCACTGTGACCAGTAATATCACACACCGCACTGAGACCAATAATATCACACACCGCACTGTGACCAGTAATATCACACACCGCTCTGAGACCAATAATATCACACACCGCACTGTGACCAGTATTATCACACAGCGCACTGAGACCAGTAATATCACACACCGCACTGTGACCAGTATTATCACACATCGCACTGAGACCAATAATATCACACACCGCACAGTGGCCAGTAATATCACACACCGCACTGCGACCAGTAATATCACACACCGCACCGAGACCAGTAATATCACACACTGCACCAAGACCAGTAATATCACACATCGCACCGTGACCAGTAATATCACACACCGCTCTGAGACCAATAATATCACACATCGCACTGTGACCAGTAACATCACACATCGCACTGTGACCAGTAATATCACACACCGCACTGAAACCAGTAATATCACACATCGTACTGAGACCAGTATTATCACACACCGCACTGAGACCAGTAATATCACACATCGCACTGAGACCAGTAATATCATACACCGCACTGAGACCAGTAATGTCACACACCGCACTGAGACCAGTAATATCACACACTACACTGAGACCAGTAATATCACACATCGCACTGAGACCAGTTATATCACACACCGCTCTGAGACCAGTAGTATCACACATCGCACTGTGACCAGTAATATCACACACCGCACTGTGACCAGTAATATCACACATCGTACTGTGACCAGTAATATCACACAAGGCAGTGAGACCAGTAATATCACACACCGCACTGAGACCAGTAATATCACACACCGCACTGTTACCAGTAATATCGCATACTGCACCGAGACCAGTAATATCACACACCGCACCGAGACCAGTAATATCACACACTGCACCGAGACCAGTAATATCACATACTGCACCGAGACCAGTAATATCACACACTGCACCGAGACCAGTAATATCACACACCGCACCGAGACCAGTAATATCACACACTGCACCGAGACCAGTAATATCACATACTGCACCGAGACCAGTAATATCACACACTGCACCGAGACCAGTAGTATCACAGACTGCACCGAGACCAGCAATATCACACACCGCACTGTGATCAGTAATATCACACATCGCACTGTGACCAGTTATATCGCATTCTGCACCGAGACCAGTAATATCACATACTGGACCGAGACCAGTAATATCACATACTGCACTGTGACCAGTATTATCACACACAGCACTGAGACCAGTAATATCACACACCGACCGTGACCAGTATTATCACACACCACACTGAGACCAATAATATCACACACCGCACTGTGACCAGTAATATCACACACCACAATGAGACCAGTAATATCACACACTGCACTGAGACCAGTAATATCACACACCGCACTGTGACCAGTAATATCACACACCGCACTGTGACCAGTAATATCACATACTGGACCGAGACCAGTAATATCACATACTGCACTGTGACCAGTATTATCACACACCGCACTGAGACCAATAATATCACACACCGCACTGTGACCAGTAATATCACACACCACAATGAGACCAGTAATATCACACACTGCACTGAGACCAGTAATATCACACACCGCACTGTGACCAGTAATATCACACACCGCACTGTGACCAGTAATATGACACACCGCACTGAGACCAGTATTATCACACACCGCACTGAGACCAGTAATATCACACACCGACCGTGACCAGTATTATCACACAACGCACCGAGACCAGTAATATCACACACTGCACCAAGACCAGTAATATCACACACCGCACCGTGACCAGTAATATCACACACTGCACCAAGACCAGTAATATCACACATCGCACTGAGACCAGTTATATCACACACCGCATTGTGACCAGTAATATCACACATCGCACTGAGACCAGTAATATCACACACCGCACTGAGACCAATAATATCACACATCGCACTGTGACCAGTAATATCACACACAGCACTGTTACCAGTAATATCGCATACTGCACCGAGACCAGGAATATCACACACCGCACCGAGACCTGTAATATCACACACTGCACCGAGACCAGTAATATCACATACTGCACCGAGACCAGTAATATCACACACTGCACCGAGACCAGTAATATCACATACTGCACCGAGACCAGTAATATCACACACCGCACTGTGACCAGTAATATCACACATCGCACTGTGACCAGTAATATCACACACCGCACTGAGACCAGTATTATCACACATCGTACTGAGACCAGTAATATCACACATCGCACTGAGACCAGTAATATCACACACCGCTCTGAGACCAGTAATATCACACACCGCACTGAGACCAGTAATATCACACACCGCACTGAGACCAATAATATCACACACCGCACTGTGACCAGGAATATCACACACCGCACTGAGACCAGTAATATCACACACTGCACTGAGACCAGTAATATCACACACCGCACTGTGACCAGTAATATCACACACCGCACTGTGACCAGTAATATCACACACCGCACTGAGACCAGTAATATCACACATCACACTGAGACCAGTAATGTCACACACCGCACTGTGACCAGTATTATCACACACCGCACTGAGACCAGGAATATCACACACCGACCGTGACCAGTATTATCACACACCGCACTGAGACCAATAATATCACACACCGCACTGTGACCAGTAATATCACACACCGCTCTGAGAGCAATAATATCACACACCGCACTGTGACCAGTATTATCACACAGCGCACTGTGACCAATAATATCACACACCGCACTGTGACCAGTATTATCACACACCACACTGAGACCAGTAATATCACACACCGCACCGTGCCCAGTAATATCACACACCGCACCGAGACCAGTAATATCACACACTGCACCAAGACCAGTAATATCACACACCGCACCGTGACCAGTAATATCACACACCGCTCTGAGACCAATAATATCACACATCGCACTGTGACCAGTAATATCACACATCGCACTGAGACCAGTTATATCACACACCGCTCTGAGACCAGTAGTATCACACATCGCACTGTGACCAGTAATATGACTCACCGCACTGTGACCAGTAATATCACACATCGCACTGAGACCAGTAATATCACACACCGCTCTGAGACCAGTAATATCACACATCGCACTGAGACCAGTAATATCACACATCGCACTGTGACCAGTAATATCACACACCGCACTGAGACCAGTAATATCACACATCGCACTGAGACCAGTAATATCATGCACCGCACTGAGACCAGTAATATCACACACCGCACTGAGACCAGTAATATCACACACTGCACTGAGACCAGTAATTTCACACATCGCACTGAGACCAGTTATATCACACACCGCTCTGAGACCAGTAGTATCACACATCGCACTGTGACCAGTAATATCACACACCGCACTGTGACCAGTAATATCACACATCGCACTGAGACCAGTAATATCACACACCGCACTGAGACCAATAATATCACACATCGCACTGTGATCAGTAATATCACACATCGCACTGTGACCAGTTATATCGCATACTGCACCGAGACCAGTAATATCACACACTGCACCGAGACCAGTAATATCACATACTGCACCGAGACCAGTAATATCACACACTGCACCGAGACCCGTAATATCACATACTGCACCGAGACCAGTAATATCACACACCGCACTGTGATCAGTAATATCACACATCGCACCGAGACCAGTAATATCACATACTGCACCGAGACCAGTAATATCACACACCGCACTGTGATCAGTAATATCACACATCGCACTGTGACCAGTTATATCGCATACTGCACCGAGACCAGTAATATCACATACTGGACCGAGACCAGTAATATCACATACTGCACTGTGACCAGTATTATCACACACCGCACTGATACCAGTAATATCACACACCGACCGTGACCAGTATTATCACACACCGCAATGAGACCAATAATATCACACACCGCACTGAGACCAGTAATATCACACACAGCACTGAGACCAGTAATATCACACACTGCACTGAGACCAGTAATATCACACTGCGCACTGTGACCAGTAATATCACACACCGCACTGAGACCAATAATATCACACACCGCACTGTGACCAGTAATATCACTCACCGCTCTGAGACCAATAATATCACACACCGCACTGTGACCAGTATTATCACACAGCGCACTGAGACCAGTAATATCACACACCGCACTGTGACCAGTATTATCACACACCGCACTGAGACCAATAATATCACACACCGCATCGTGGCCAGTAATATCACACACCGCTCTGAGACCGATAATATCACACACCGCACTGTGACCAGTATTATCACACACCGCACTGCGACCAGTAATATCACACACCGCACCGAGACCAGTAATATCACACACTGCACCAAGACCAGTAATATCACACATCGCACCGTGACCAGTAATATCACACACCGCTCTGAGACCAATAATATCACACATCGCACTGTGACCAGTAATATCACACATCGCACTGTGACCAGTAATATCACACACCGCACTGAGACCAGTAATATCACACACCGCACTGTTACCAGTAATATCGCATACTGCACCGAGACCAGTAATATCACACACCGCACCGAGACCAGTAATATCACACACTGCACCGAGACCAGTAATATCACATACTGCACCGAGACCAGTAATATCACACACTGCACCGAGACCAGTAATATCACAGACTGCACCGAGACCAGCAATATCACACACCGCACTGTGATCAGTAATATCACACATCGCACTGTGACCAGTTATATCGCATACTGCACCGAGACCAGTAATATCACATACTGGACCGAGACCAGTAATATCACATACTGCACTGTGACCAGTATTATCACACACAGCACTGAGACCAGTAATATCACACACCGACCGTGACCAGTATTATCACACACCACACTGAGACCAATAATATCACACACCGCACTGTGACCAGTAATATCACACACCACAATGAGACCAGTAATATCACACACTGAACTGAAACCAGTAATATCATACACCGCACTGAGACCAGTAATGTCACACACCACACTGAGACCAGTAATATCACACACTACACTGAGACCAGTAATATCACACATCGCACTGAGACCAGTTATATCACACACCGCTCTGAGACCAGTAGTATCACACATCGCACTGTGACCAGTAATATCACACACCGCACTGTGACCAGTAATATCACACATCGTACTGTGACCAGTAATATCACACAAGGCAGTGAGACCAGTAATATCACACACCGCACTGAGACCAGTAATATCACACACCGCACTGTTACCAGTAATATCGCATACTGCACCGAGACCAGTAATATCACACACCGCACCGAGACCAGTAATATCACACACTGCACCGAGACCAGTAATATCACATACTGCACCGAGACCAGTAATATCACACACTGCACCGAGACCAGTAGTATCACAGACTGCACCGAGACCAGCAATATCACACACCGCACTGTGATCAGTAATATCACACATCGCACTGTGACCAGTTATATCGCATTCTGCACCGAGACCAGTAATATCACATACTGGACCGAGACCAGTAATATCACATACTGCACTGTGACCAGTATTATCACACACAGCACTGAGACCAGTAATATCACACACCGACCGTGACCAGTATTATCACACACCACACTGAGACCAATAATATCACACACCGCACTGTGACCAGTAATATCACACACCACAATGAGACCAGTAATATCACACACTGCACTGAGACCAGTAATATCACACACCGCACTGTGACCAGTAATATCACACACCGCACTGTGACCAGTAATATCACATACTGGACCGAGACCAGTAATATCACATACTGCACTGTGACCAGTATTATCACACACCGCACTGAGACCAATAATATCACACACCGCACTGTGACCAGTAATATCACACACCACAATGAGACCAGTAATATCACACACTGCACTGAGACCAGTAATATCACACACCGCACTGTGTCCAGTAATATCACACACCGCACTGAGACCAGGAATATCACACACCGACCGTGACCAGTATTATCACACACCACACTGAGACCAATAATATCACACACCGCACTGTTACCAGTAATATCGCATACTGCACCGAGACCAGTAATATCACACACCGCACCGAGACCAGTAATATCACACACTGCACCGAGACCAGTAATATCACATACTGCACCGAGACCAGTAATATCACACACTGCACCGAGACCAGTAATATCACAGACTGCACCGAGACCAGCAATATCACACACCGCACTGTGATCAGTAATATCACACATCGCACTGTGACCAGTTATATCGCATACTGCACCGAGACCAGTAATATCACATACTGGACCGAGACCAGTAATATCACATACTGCACTGTGACCAGTATTATCACACACAGCACTGAGACCAGTAATATCACACACCGACCGTGACCAGTATTATCACACACCACACTGAGACCAATAATATCACACACCGCACTGTGACCAGTAATATCACACACCACAATGAGACCAGTAATATCACACACTGAACTGAAACCAGTAATATCATACACCGCACTGAGACCAGTAATGTCACACACCACACTGAGACCAGTAATATCACACACTACACTGAGACCAGTAATATCACACATCGCACTGAGACCAGTTATATCACACACCGCTCTGAGACCAGTAGTATCACACATCGCACTGTGACCAGTAATATCACACACCGCACTGTGACCAGTAATATCACACATCGTACTGTGACCAGTAATATCACACAAGGCAGTGAGACCAGTAATATCACACACCGCACTGAGACCAGTAATATCACACACCGCACTGTTACCAGTAATATCGCATACTGCACCGAGACCAGTAATATCACACACCGCACCGAGACCAGTAATATCACACACTGCACCGAGACCAGTAATATCACATACTGCACCGAGACCAGTAATATCACACACTGCACCGAGACCAGTAGTATCACAGACTGCACCGAGACCAGCAATATCACACACCGCACTGTGATCAGTAATATCACACATCGCACTGTGACCAGTTATATCGCATTCTGCACCGAGACCAGTAATATCACATACTGGACCGAGACCAGTAATATCACATACTGCACTGTGACCAGTATTATCACACACAGCACTGAGACCAGTAATATCACACACCGACCGTGACCAGTATTATCACACACCACACTGAGACCAATAATATCACACACCGCACTGTGACCAGTAATATCACACACCACAATGAGACCAGTAATATCACACACTGCACTGAGACCAGTAATATCACACACCGCACTGTGACCAGTAATATCACACACCGCACTGTGACCAGTAATATCACATACTGGACCGAGACCAGTAATATCACATACTGCACTGTGACCAGTATTATCACACACCGCACTGAGACCAATAATATCACACACCGCACTGTGACCAGTAATATCACACACCACAATGAGACCAGTAATATCACACACTGCACTGAGACCAGTAATATCACACACCGCACTGTGTCCAGTAATATCACACACCGCACTGAGACCAGGAATATCACACACCGACCGTGACCAGTATTATCACACACCACACTGAGACCAATAATATCACACACCGCACTGTGACCAGTAATATCACACACCACAATGAGACCAGTAATATCACACACTGCACTGAGACCAGTAATATCACACACCGCACTGTGACCAGTAATATCACACACCGCACTGTGACCAGTAATATCACATACTGGACCGAGACCAGTAATATCACATACTGCACTGTGACCAGTATTATCACACACCGCACTGAGACCAATAATATCACACACCGCACTGTGACCAGTAATATCACACACCACAATGAGACCAGTAATATCACACACTGCACTGAGACCAGTAATATCACACACCGCACTGTGTCCAGTAATATCACACACCGCACTGTGACCAGTAATATGACACACCGCACTGAGACCAGTAATATCACACACTGCACTGAGACCAGTAATATCACACACCGCACTGTGACCAGTAATATCACACACCGCACTGTGACCAGTAATATCACACACCGCACTGAGACCAGTAATATCACACATCACACTGAGACCAGTAATGTCACACACCGCACTGTGACCAGTATTATCACACACCGCACTGAGACCAGGAATATCACACACCGACCGTGACCAGTATTATCACACACCGCACTGAGACCAATAATATCACACACCGCACTGTGACCAGTAATATCACACACCGCTCTGAGAGCAATAATATCACACACCGCACTGTGACCAGTATTATCACACAGCGCACCGAGACCAGTAATATCACACACTGCACCAAGACCAGTAATATCACACACCGCACCGTGACCAGTAATATCACACACCGCTCTGAGACCAATAATATCACACATCGTACTGTGACCAGTAATATCACACATCGCACTGAGACCAGTTATATCACACACCGCTCTGAGACCAGTAGTATCACACATCGCACTGTGACCAGTAATATGACACACCGCACTGTGACCAGTAATATCACACATCGCACTGAGACCAGTAATATCACACACCGCTCTGAGACCAGTAATATCACACATCGCACTGAGACCAGTAATATCACACATCGCACTGTGACCAGTAATATCACACACCGCACTGAGACCAGTAATATCACACATCGCACTGAGACCAGTAATATCATGCACCGCACTGAGACCAGTAATATCACACACCGCACTGAGACCAGTAATATCACACACTGCACTGAGACCAGTAATATCACACATCGCACTGAGACCAGTTATATCACACACCGCTCTGAGACCAGTAGTATCACACATCGCACTGTGACCAGTAATATGACACACCGCACTGTGACCAGTAATATCACACATCGCACTGAGACCAGTAATATCACACACCGCTCTGAGACCAATAATATCACACATCGCACTGTGACCAGTAATATCACACATCGCACTGAGACCAGTTATATCACACACCGCTCTGAGACCAGTAGTATCACACATCGCACTGTGACCAGTAATATGACACACCGCACTGTGACCAGTAATATCACACATCGCACTGAGACCAGTAATATCACACACCGCTCTGAGACCAGTAATATCACACATCGCACTGAGACCAGTAATATCACACATCGCACTGTGACCAGTAATATCACACACCGCACTGAGACCAGTAATATCACACATCGCACTGAGACCAGTAATATCATGCACCGCACTGAGACCAGTAATATCACACACCGCACTGAGACCAGTAATATCACACACTGCACTGAGACCAGTAATATCACACATCGCACTGAGACCAGTTATATCACACACCGCTCTGAGACCAGTAGTATCACACATCGCACTGTGACCAGTAATATCACACACCGCACTGTGACCAGTAATATCACACATCGCACTGAGACCAGTAATATCACACACCGCACTGAGACCAATAATATCACACATCGCACTGTGATCAGTAATATCACACATCGCACTGTGACCAGTTATATCGCATACTGCACCGAGACCAGTAATATCACACACTGCACCGAGACCAGTAATATCACATACTGCACCGAGACCAGTAATATCACACACTGCACCGAGACCAGTAATATCACATACTGCACCGAGACCAGTAATATCACACACCGCACTGTGATCAGTAATATCACACATCGCACCGAGACCAGTAATATCACATACTGCACCGAGACCAGTAATATCACACACCGCACTGTGATCAGTAATATCACACATCGCACTGTGACCAGTTATATCGCATACTGCACCGAGACCAGTAATATCACATACTGGACCGAGACCAGTAATATCACATACTGCACTGTGACCAGTATTATCACACACCGCACTGATACCAGTAATATCACACACCGACCGTGACCAGTATTATCACACACCGCAATGAGACCAATAATATCACACACCGCACTGAGACCAGTAATATCACACACAGCACTGAGACCAGTAATATCACACACTGCACTGAGACCAGTAATATCACACTGCGCACTGTGACCAGTAATATCACACACCGCACTGAGACCAATAATATCACACACCGCACTGTGACCAGTAATATCACACACCGCTCTGAGACCAATAATATCACACACCGCACTGTGACCAGTATTATCACACAGCGCACTGAGACCAGTAATATCACACACCGCACTGTGACCAGTATTATCACACACCGCACTGAGACCAATAATATCACACACCGCATCGTGGCCAGTAATATCACACACCGCTCTGAGACCGATAATATCACACACCGCACTGTGACCAGTATTATCACACACCGCACTGCGACCAGTAATATCACACACCGCACCGAGACCAGTAATATCACACACTGCACCAAGACCAGTAATATCACACATCGCACCGTGACCAGTAATATCACACACCGCTCTGAGACCAATAATATCACACATCGCACTGTGACCAGTAATATCACACATCGCACTGTGACCAGTAATATCACACACCGCACTGAGACCAGTAATATCACACACCGCACTGTTACCAGTAATATCGCATACTGCACCGAGACCAGTATTATCACACACCGCACTGAGACCAATAATATCACACACCGCACTGTGACCAGTAATATCACACACCGCTCTGAGAGCAATAATATCACACACCGCACTGTGACCAGTATTATCACACAGCGCACCGAGACCAGTAATATCACACACTGCACCAAGACCAGTAATATCACACACCGCACCGTGACCAGTAATATCACACACCGCTCTGAGACCAATAATATCACACATCGCACTGTGACCAGTAATATCACACATCGCACTGAGACCAGTTATATCACACACCGCTCTGAGACCAGTAGTATCACACATCGCACTGTGACCAGTAATATGACACACCGCACTGTGACCAGTAATATCACACATCGCACTGAGACCAGTAATATCACACACCGCTCTGAGACCAGTAATATCACACATCGCACTGAGACCAGTAATATCACACATCGCACTGTGACCAGTAATATCACACACCGCACTGAGACCAGTAATATCACACATCGCACTGAGACCAGTAATATCATGCACCGCACTGAGACCAGTAATATCACACACCGCACTGAGACCAGTAATATCACACACTGCACTGAGACCAGTAATATCACACATCGCACTGAGACCAGTTATATCACACACCGCTCTGAGACCAGTAGTATCACACATCGCACTGTGACCAGTAATATGACACACCGCACTGTGACCAGTAATATCACACATCGCACTGAGACCAGTAATATCACACACCGCTCTGAGACCAATAATATCACACATCGCACTGTGACCAGTAATATCACACATCGCACTGAGACCAGTTATATCACACACCGCTCTGAGACCAGTAGTATCACACATCGCACTGTGACCAGTAATATGACACACCGCACTGTGACCAGTAATATCACACATCGCACTGAGACCAGTAATATCACACACCGCTCTGAGACCAGTAATATCACACATCGCACTGAGACCAGTAATATCACACATCGCACTGTGACCAGTAATATCACACACCGCACTGAGACCAGTAATATCACACATCGCACTGAGACCAGTAATATCATGCACCGCACTGAGACCAGTAATATCACACACCGCACTGAGACCAGTAATATCACACACTGCACTGAGACCAGTAATATCACACATCGCACTGAGACCAGTTATATCACACACCGCTCTGAGACCAGTAGTATCACACATCGCACTGTGACCAGTAATATCACACACCGCACTGTGACCAGTAATATCACACATCGCACTGAGACCAGTAATATCACACACCGCACTGAGACCAATAATATCACACATCGCACTGTGATCAGTAATATCACACATCGCACTGTGACCAGTTATATCGCATACTGCACCGAGACCAGTAATATCACACACTGCACCGAGACCAGTAATATCACATACTGCACCGAGACCAGTAATATCACACACTGCACCGAGACCAGTAATATCACATACTGCACCGAGACCAGTAATATCACACACCGCACTGTGATCAGTAATATCACACATCGCACCGAGACCAGTAATATCACATACTGCACCGAGACCAGTAATATCACACACCGCACTGTGATCAGTAATATCACACATCGCACTGTGACCAGTTATATCGCATACTGCACCGAGACCAGTAATATCACATACTGGACCGAGACCAGTAATATCACATACTGCACTGTGACCAGTATTATCACACACCGCACTGATACCAGTAATATCACACACCGACCGTGACCAGTATTATCACACACCGCAATGAGACCAATAATATCACACACCGCACTGAGACCAGTAATATCACACACAGCACTGAGACCAGTAATATCACACACTGCACTGAGACCAGTAATATCACACTGCGCACTGTGACCAGTAATATCACACACCGCACTGAGACCAATAATATCACACACCGCACTGTGACCAGTAATATCACACACCGCTCTGAGACCAATAATATCACACACCGCACTGTGACCAGTATTATCACACAGCGCACTGAGACCAGTAATATCACACACCGCACTGTGACCAGTATTATCACACACCGCACTGAGACCAATAATATCACACACCGCATCGTGGCCAGTAATATCACACACCGCTCTGAGACCGATAATATCACACACCGCACTGTGACCAGTATTATCACACACCGCACTGCGACCAGTAATATCACACACCGCACCGAGACCAGTAATATCACACACTGCACCAAGACCAGTAATATCACACATCGCACCGTGACCAGTAATATCACACACCGCTCTGAGACCAATAATATCACACATCGCACTGTGACCAGTAATATCACACATCGCACTGTGACCAGTAATATCACACACCGCACTGAGACCAGTAATATCACACACCGCACTGTTACCAGTAATATCGCATACTGCACCGAGACCAGTAATATCACACACCGCACCGAGACCAGTAATATCACACACTGCACCGAGACCAGTAATATCACATACTGCACCGAGACCAGTAATATCACACACTGCACCGAGACCAGTAATATCACAGACTGCACCGAGACCAGCAATATCACACACCGCACTGTGATCAGTAATATCACACATCGCACTGTGACCAGTTATATCGCATACTGCACCGAGACCAGTAATATCACATACTGGACCGAGACCAGTAATATCACATACTGCACTGTGACCAGTATTATCACACACAGCACTGAGACCAGTAATATCACACACCGACCGTGACCAGTATTATCACACACCACACTGAGACCAATAATATCACACACCGCACTGTGACCAGTAATATCACACACCACAATGAGACCAGTAATATCACACACTGAACTGAAACCAGTAATATCATACACCGCACTGAGACCAGTAATGTCACACACCACACTGAGACCAGTAATATCACACACTACACTGAGACCAGTAATATCACACATCGCACTGAGACCAGTTATATCACACACCGCTCTGAGACCAGTAGTATCACACATCGCACTGTGACCAGTAATATCACACACCGCACTGTGACCAGTAATATCACACATCGTACTGTGACCAGTAATATCACACAAGGCAGTGAGACCAGTAATATCACACACCGCACTGAGACCAGTAATATCACACACCGCACTGTTACCAGTAATATCGCATACTGCACCGAGACCAGTAATATCACACACCGCACCGAGACCAGTAATATCACACACTGCACCGAGACCAGTAATATCACATACTGCACCGAGACCAGTAATATCACACACTGCACCGAGACCAGTAGTATCACAGACTGCACCGAGACCAGCAATATCACACACCGCACTGTGATCAGTAATATCACACATCGCACTGTGACCAGTTATATCGCATTCTGCACCGAGACCAGTAATATCACATACTGGACCGAGACCAGTAATATCACATACTGCACTGTGACCAGTATTATCACACACAGCACTGAGACCAGTAATATCACACACCGACCGTGACCAGTATTATCACACACCACACTGAGACCAATAATATCACACACCGCACTGTGACCAGTAATATCACACACCACAATGAGACCAGTAATATCACACACTGCACTGAGACCAGTAATATCACACACCGCACTGTGACCAGTAATATCACACACCGCACTGTGACCAGTAATATCACATACTGGACCGAGACCAGTAATATCACATACTGCACTGTGACCAGTATTATCACACACCGCACTGAGACCAATAATATCACACACCGCACTGTGACCAGTAATATCACACACCACAATGAGACCAGTAATATCACACACTGCACTGAGACCAGTAATATCACACACCGCACTGTGTCCAGTAATATCACACACCGCACTGTGACCAGTAATATGACACACCGCACTGAGACCAGTATTATCACACACCGCACTGAGACCAGTAATATCACACACCGACCGTGACCAGTATTATCACACAACGCACCGAGACCAGTAATATCACACACTGCACCAAGACCAGTAATATCACACACCGCACCGTGACCAGTAATATCACACACTGCACCAAGACCAGTAATATCACACGTCGCACCGTGACCAGTAATATCACACACCGCTCTGAGACCAATAATATCACACATCGCACTGTGACCAGTAATATCACACATCGCACTGTGACCAGTAATATCACACACCGCACTGAGACCAGTAATATCACACACAGCACTGAGACCAGTAATATCACACACTGCACTGAGACCAGTAATATCACACTGCGCACTGTGACCAGTAATATCACACACCGCACTGAGACCAATAATATCACACACCGCACTGTGACCAGTAATATCACACACCGCTCTGAGACCAATAATATCACACACCGCACTGTGACCAGTATTATCACACAGCGCACTGAGACCAGTAATATCACACACCGCACTGTGACCAGTATTATCACACATCGCACTGAGACCAATAATATCACACACCGCACAGTGGCCAGTAATATCACACACCGCACTGCGACCAGTAATATCACACACCGCACCGAGACCAGTAATATCACACACTGCACCAAGACCAGTAATATCACACATCGCACCGTGACCAGTAATATCACACACCGCTCTGAGACCAATAATATCACACATCGCACTGTGACCAGTAACATCACACATCGCACTGTGACCAGTAATATCACACACCGCACTGAGACCAGTAATATCACACATCGTACTGAGACCAGTATTATCACACACCGCACTGAGACCAGTAATATCACACATCGCACTGAGACCAGTAATATCATACACCGCACTGAGACCAGTAATGTCACACACCGCACTGAGACCAGTAATATCACACACTACACTGAGACCAGTAATATCACACATCGCACTGAGACCAGTTATATCACACACCGCACTGTTACCAGTAATATCGCATACTGCACCGAGACCAGTAATATCACACACCGCACCGAGACCAGTAATATCACACACTGCACCGAGACCAGTAATATCACATACTGCACCGAGACCAGTAATATCACACACTGCACCGAGACCAGTAATATCACACACCGCACCGAGACCAGTAATATCACACACTGCACCGAGACCAGTAATATCACATACTGCACCGAGACCAGTAATATCACACACTGCACCGAGACCAGTAGTATCACAGACTGCACCGAGACCAGCAATATCACACACCGCACTGTGATCAGTAATATCACACATCGCACTGTGACCAGTTATATCGCATTCTGCACCGAGACCAGTAATATCACATACTGGACCGAGACCAGTAATATCACATACTGCACTGTGACCAGTATTATCACACACAGCACTGAGACCAGTAATATCACACACCGACCGTGACCAGTATTATCACACACCACACTGAGACCAATAATATCACACACCGCACTGTGACCAGTAATATCACACACCACAATGAGACCAGTAATATCACACACTGCACTGAGACCAGTAATATCACACACCGCACTGTGACCAGTAATATCACACACCGCACTGTGACCAGTAATATCACATACTGGACCGAGACCAGTAATATCACATACTGCACTGTGACCAGTATTATCACACACCGCACTGAGACCAATAATATCACACACCGCACTGTGACCAGTAATATCACACACCACAATGAGACCAGTAATATCACACACTGCACTGAGACCAGTAATATCACACACCGCACTGTGACCAGTAATATCACACACCGCACTGTGACCAGTAATATGACACACCGCACTGAGACCAGTATTATCACACACCGCACTGAGACCAGTAATATCACACACCGACCGTGACCAGTATTATCACACAACGCACCGAGACCAGTAATATCACACACTGCACCAAGACCAGTAATATCACACACCGCACCGTGACCAGTAATATCACACACTGCACCAAGACCAGTAATATCACACATCGCACTGAGACCAGTTATATCACACACCGCATTGTGACCAGTAATATCACACATCGCACTGAGACCAGTAATATCACACACCGCACTGAGACCAATAATATCACACATCGCACTGTGACCAGTAATATCACACACAGCACTGTTACCAGTAATATCGCATACTGCACCGAGACCAGGAATATCACACACCGCACCGAGACCTGGAATATCACACACTGCACCGAGACCAGTAATATCACATACTGCACCGAGACCAGTAATATCACACACTGCACCGAGACCAGTAATATCACATACTGCACCGAGACCAGTAATATCACACACCGCACTGTGACCAGTAATATCACACATCGCACTGTGACCAGTAATATCACACACCGCACTGAGACCAGTATTATCACACATCGTACTGAGACCAGTAATATCACACATCGCACTGAGACCAGTAATATCACACACCGCTCTGAGACCAGTAATATCACACACCGCACTGAGACCAGTAATATCACACACCGCACTGAGACCAATAATATCACACACCGCACTGTGACCAGGAATATCACACACCGCACTGAGACCAGTAATATCACACACCGCACTGAGACCAGTAATATCACACACCGCACTGTGACCAGTAATATCACACACCGCACTGAGACCAGTAATATCACACATCACACTGAGACCAGTAATGTCACACACCGCACTGTGACCAGTATTATCACACACCGCACTGAGACCAGGAATATCACACACCGACCGTGACCAGTATTATCACACACCGCACTGAGACCAATAATATCACACACCGCACTGTGACCAGTAATATCACACACCGCTCTGAGAGCAATAATATCACACACCGCACTGTGACCAGTATTATCACACAGCGCACTGCGACCAATAATATCACACACCGCACTGTGACCAGTATTATCACACACCACACTGAGACCAGTAATATCACACACCGCACCGTGCCCAGTAATATCACACACCGCACCGAGACCAGTAATATCACACACTGCACCAAGACCAGTAATATCACACACCGCACCGTGACCAGTAATATCACACACCGCTCTGAGACCAATAATATCACACATCGCACTGTGACCAGTAATATCACACATCGCACTGAGACCAGTTATATCACACACCGCTCTGAGACCAGTAGTATCACACATCGCACTGTGACCAGTAATATGACACACCGCACTGTGACCAGTAATATCACACCTCGCACTGAGACCAGTAATATCACACATCGCACTGTGACCAGTAATATCACACACCGCACTGAGACCAGTAATATCACACATCGCACTGAGACCAGTAATATCATGCACCGCACTGAGACCAGTAATATCACACACCGCACTGAGACCAGTAATATCACACACTGCACTGAGACCAGTAATATCACACATCGCACTGAGACCAGTTATATCACACACCGCTCTGAGACCAGTAGTATCACACATCGCACTGTGACCAGTAATATCACACACCGCACTGTGACCAGTAATATCACACATCGCACTGAGACCAGTAATATCACACACCGCACTGAGACCAATAATATCACACATCGCACTGTGATCAGTAATATCACACATCGCATGTGACCAGTTATATCGCATACTGCACCGAGACCAGTAATATCACACACTGCACCGAGACCAGTAATATCACATACTGCACCGAGACCAGTAATATCACACACTGCACCGAGACCAGTAATATCACATACTGCACCGAGACCAGTAATATCACACACCGCACTGTGATCAGTAATATCACACATCGCACCGAGACCAGTAATATCACATACTGCACCGAGACCAGTAATATCACACACCGCACTGTGATCAGTAATATCACACATCGCACTGTGACCAGTTATATCGCATACTGCACCGAGACCAGTAATATCACATACTGGACCGAGACCAGTAATATCACATACTGCACTGTGACCAGTATTATCACACACCGCACTGATACCAGTAATATCACACACCGACCGTGACCAGTATTATCACACACCGCAATGAGACCAATAATATCACACACCGCACTGAGACCAGTAATATCACACACAGCACTGAGACCAGTAATATCACACACTGCACTGAGACCAGTAATATCACACTGCGCACTGTGACCAGTAATATCACACACCGCACTGAGACCAATAATATCACACACCGCACTGTGACCAGTAATATCACACACCGCTCTGAGACCAATAATATCACACACCGCACTGTGACCAGTATTATCACACAGCGCACTGAGACCAGTAATATCACACACCGCACTGTGACCAGTATTATCACACACCGCACTGAGACCAATAATATCACACACCGCATCGTGGCCAGTAATATCACACACCGCTCTGAGACCGATAATATCACACACCGCACTGTGACCAGTATTATCACACACCGCACTGCGACCAGTAATATCACACACCGCACCGAGACCAGTAATATCACACACTGCACCAAGACCAGTAATATCACACATCGCACCGTGACCAGTAATATCACACACCGCTCTGAGACCAATAATATCACACATCGCACTGTGACCAGTAATATCACACATCGCACTGTGACCAGTAATATCACACACCGCACTGAGACCAGTAATATCACACACCGCACTGTTACCAGTAATATCGCATACTGCACCGAGACCAGTAATATCACACACCGCACCGAGACCAGTAATATCACACACTGCACCGAGACCAGTAATATCACATACTGCACCGAGACCAGTAATATCACACACTGCACCGAGACCAGTAATATCACAGACTGCACCGAGACCAGCAATATCACACACCGCACTGTGATCAGTAATATCACACATCGCACTGTGACCAGTTATATCGCATACTGCACCGAGACCAGTAATATCACATACTGGACCGAGACCAGTAATATCACATACTGCACTGTGACCAGTATTATCACACACAGCACTGAGACCAGTAATATCACACACCGACCGTGACCAGTATTATCACACACCACACTGAGACCAATAATATCACACACCGCACTGTGACCAGTAATATCACACACCACAATGAGACCAGTAATATCACACACTGAACTGAAACCAGTAATATCATACACCGCACTGAGACCAGTAATGTCACACACCACACTGAGACCAGTAATATCACACACTACACTGAGACCAGTAATATCACACATCGCACTGAGACCAGTTATATCACACACCGCTCTGAGACCAGTAGTATCACACATCGCACTGTGACCAGTAATATCACACACCGCACTGTGACCAGTAATATCACACATCGTACTGTGACCAGTAATATCACACAAGGCAGTGAGACCAGTAATATCACACACCGCACTGAGACCAGTAATATCACACACCGCACTGTTACCAGTAATATCGCATACTGCACCGAGACCAGTAATATCACACACCGCACCGAGACCAGTAATATCACACACTGCACCGAGACCAGTAATATCACATACTGCACCGAGACCAGTAATATCACACACTGCACCGAGACCAGTAGTATCACAGACTGCACCGAGACCAGCAATATCACACACCGCACTGTGATCAGTAATATCACACATCGCACTGTGACCAGTTATATCGCATTCTGCACCGAGACCAGTAATATCACATACTGGACCGAGACCAGTAATATCACATACTGCACTGTGACCAGTATTATCACACACAGCACTGAGACCAGTAATATCACACACCGACCGTGACCAGTATTATCACACACCACACTGAGACCAATAATATCACACACCGCACTGTGACCAGTAATATCACACACCACAATGAGACCAGTAATATCACACATCGCCCTGAGACCAGTAATATCATACACCGCATTGAGACCAGTAATGTCACACACCGCACTGAGACCAGTAATATCACACACTACACTGAGACCAGTAATATCACACATCGCACTGAGACCAGTTATATCACACACCGCTCTGAGACCAGTAGTATCACACATCGCACTGTGACCAGTAATATCACACATCGCACTGTGACCAGTAATATCACACACCGCAGTGAGACCAGTAATATCACACACCGCACTGAGACCAGTAATATCACACACCGCACTGTTACCAGTAATATCGCATACTGCACCGAGACCAGTAATATCACACACCGCACCGAGACCAGTAATATCACACACTGCACCGAGACCAGTAATATCACATACTGCACCGAGACCAGTAATATCACACACTGCACCGAGACCAGTAATATCACAGACTGCACCGAGACCAGTAATATCACAGACTGCACCGAGACCAGTAATATCACATACTGCACTGTGACCAGTATTATCACACACCGCTCTGAGACCAGTAATATCACACACCGACCGTGACCAGTATTATCACACACCGCACTGAGACCAATAATATCACACACCGCACTGTGACCAGTTATATCGCATTCTGCACCGAGACCAGTAATATCACATACTGGACCGAGACCAGTAATATCACATACTGCACTGTGACCAGTATTATCACACACAGCACTGAGACCAGTAATATCACACACCGACCGTGACCAGTATTATCACACACCACACTGAGACCAATAATATCACACACCGCACTGTGACCAGTAATATCACACACCACAATGAGACCAGTAATATCACACACTGCACTGAGACCAGTAATATCACACACCGCACTGTGACCAGTAATATCACACACCGCACTGTGACCAGTAATATCACATACTGGACCGAGACCAGTAATATCACATACTGCACTGTGACCAGTATTATCACACACCGCACTGAGACCAATAATATCACACACCGCACTGTGACCAGTAATATCACACACCACAATGAGACCAGTAATATCACACACTGCACTGAGACCAGTAATATCACACACCGCACTGTGACCAGTAATATCACACACCGCACTGTGACCAGTAATATGACACACCGCACTGAGACCAGTATTATCACACACCGCACTGAGACCAGTAATATCACACACCGACCGTGACCAGTATTATCACACAACGCACCGAGACCAGTAATATCACACACTGCACCAAGACCAGTAATATCACACACCGCACCGTGACCAGTAATATCACACACTGCACCAAGACCAGTAATATCACACGTCGCACCGTGACCAGTAATATCACACACCGCTCTGAGACCAATAATATCACACATCGCACTGTGACCAGTAATATCACACATCGCACTGTGACCAGTAATATCACACACCGCACTGAGACCAGTAATATCACACACAGCACTGAGACCAGTAATATCACACACTGCACTGAGACCAGTAATATCACACTGCGCACTGTGACCAGTAATATCACACACCGCACTGAGACCAATAATATCACACACCGCACTGTGACCAGTAATATCACACACCGCTCTGAGACCAATAATATCACACACCGCACTGTGACCAGTATTATCACACAGCGCACTGAGACCAGTAATATCACACACCGCACTGTGACCAGTATTATCACACACCGCACTGAGACCAATAATATCACACACCGCACAGTGGCCAGTAATATCACACACCGCTCTGAGACCGATAATATCACACACCGCACTGTGACCAGTATTATCACACACAGCACTGCGACCAGTAATATCACACACCGCACCGAGACCAGTAATATCACACACTGCACCAAGACCAGTAATATCACACATCGCACCGTGACCAGTAATATCACACACCGCTCTGAGACCAATAATATCACACATCGCACTGTGACCAGTAATATCACACATCGCACTGTGACCAGTAATATCACACACCGCACTGAGACCAGTAATATCACACATCGTACTGAGACCAGTATTATCACACACCGCACTGAGACCAGTAATATCACACATCGCACTGAGACCAGTAATATCATACACCGCACTGAGACCAGTAATGTCACACACCGCACTGAGACCAGTAATATCACACACTACACTGAGACCAGTAATATCACACATCGCACTGAGACCAGTTATATCACACACCGCTCTGAGACCAGTAGTATCACACATCGCACTGTGACCAGTAATATCACACACCGCACTGTGACCAGTAATATCACACATCGTACTGTGACCAGTAATATCACACAAGGCAGTGAGACCAGTAATATCACACACCGCACTGAGACCAGTAATATCACACACCGCACTGTTACCAGTAATATCGCATACTGCACCGAGACCAGTAATATCACACACCGCACCGAGACCAGTAATATCACACACTGCACCGAGACCAGTAATATCACATACTGCACCGAGACCAGTAATATCACACACTGCACCGAGACCAGTAATATCACAGACTGCACCGAGACCAGCAATATCACACACCGCACTGTGATCAGTAATATCACACATCGCACTGTGACCAGTTATATCGCATACTGCACCGAGACCAGTAATATCACATACTGGACCGAGACCAGTAATATCACATACTGCACTGTGACCAGTATTATCACACACAGCACTGAGACCAGTAATATCACACACCGACCGTGACCAGTATTATCACACACCACACTGAGACCAATAATATCACACACCGCACTGTGACCAGTAATATCACACACCACAATGAGACCAGTAATATCACACACTGCACTGAGACCAGTAATATCACACACCGCACTGTGACCAGTAATATCACACACCGCACTGTGACCAGTAATATCACATACTGGACCGAGACCAGTAATATCACATACTGCACTGTGACCAGTATTATCACACACCGCACTGAGACCAATAATATCACACACCGCACTGTGACCAGTAATATCACACACCACAATGAGACCAGTAATATCACACACTGCACTGAGACCAGTAATATCACACACCGCACTGTGACCAGTAATATCACACACCGCACTGTGACCAGTAATATGACACACCGCACTGAGACCAGTATTATCACACACCGCACTGAGACCAGTAATATCACACACCGACCGTGACCAGTATTATCACACAACGCACCGAGACCAGTAATATCACACACTGCACCAAGACCAGTAATATCACACACCGCACCATGACCAGTAATATCACACACTGCACCAAGACCAGTAATATCACACGTCGCACCGTGACCAGTAATATCACACACCGCTCTGAGACCAATAATATCACACATCGCACTGTGACCAGTAATATCACACATCGCACTGTGACCAGTAATATCACACACCGCACTGAGACCAGTAATATCACACACAGCACTGAGACCAGTAATATCACACATCGTACTGAGACCAGTATTATCACACACCGCACTGAGACCAGTAATATCACACATCGCCCTGAGACCAGTAATATCATACACCGCATTGAGACCAGTAATGTCACACACCGCACTGAGACCAGTAATATCACACACTACACTGAGACCAGTAATATCACACATCGCACTGAGACCAGTTATATCACACACCGCTCTGAGACCAGTAGTATCACACATCGCACTGTGACCAGTAATATCACACATCGCACTGTGACCAGTAATATCACACACCGCAGTGAGACCAGTAATATCACACACCGCACTGAGACCAGTAATATCACACACCGCACTGTTACCAGTAATATCGCATACTGCACCGAGACCAGTAATATCACACACCGCACCGAGACCAGTAATATCACACACTGCACCGAGACCAGTAATATCACATACTGCACCGAGACCAGTAATATCACACACTGCACCGAGACCAGTAATATCACAGACTGCACCGAGACCAGTAATATCACATACTGCACTGTGACCAGTATTATCACACACCGCTCTGAGACCAGTAATATCACACACCGACCGTGACCAGTATTATCACACACCGCACTGAGACCAATAATATCACACACCGCACTGTGACCAGTAATATCACACACCACACTGAGACCAGTAATATCACACACTGCACTGAGACCAGTAATATCACACACCGCACTGTGACCAGTAATATCACACACTGCACTGTGACCAGTAATATCACACACCGCACTGAGACCAGTAATATCACACATCACACTGAGACCAGTATTATCACACACCGCACTGTGACCAGTATTATCACACACCGCACTGAGACCAGTAATATCACACACCGGCCGTGACCAGTATTATCACACACCGCACCGAGACCAGTAATATCACACAATGCACCAAGACCAGTAATATCACACACCGCACCATGACCAGTAATATCACACACCGCTCTGAGACCAATAATATCACACATCGCACTGTGACCAGTAATATCACACATCGCACTGAGACCAGTAATATCACACATCGTACTGAGACCAGTAATATCACACATCGCACTGAGACCAGTAATATCACACACCGCTCTGAGACCAGTAATATCACACACCGCACCGTGACCAGTAATATCACACACCGCTCTGAGGCCAATAATATCACACATCGCACTGTGACCAGTAATATCACACATCGCACTGTGACCAGTAATATCACACACCGCACTGAGACCAGTAATATCACACATCGCACTGAGACCAGTAATATCACACATCACACTGTGACCAGTAATATCACACACCGCACTGAGACCAGTGATATCACACATCGCACTGAGACCAGTAATATCATACACCGCACTGAGACCAGTAATATCACACACCGCACTGAGACCAGTAATATCACACACTGCACTGAGACCAGTAATATCACACATCGCACTGAGACCAGTTATATCACACACCGCATTGTGACCAGTAATATCACACATCGCACTGAGACCAGTAATATCACACACCGCACTGAGACCAATAATATCACACATCGCACTGTGACCAGTAATATCACACACCGCAGTGAGACCAGTAATATCACACACCGCACTGAGACCAGTAATATCACACACAGCACTGTTACCAGTAATATCGCATACTACACCGAGACCAGGAATATCACACATCGCACCGAGACCTGTAATATCACACACTGCACCGAGACCAGTAATATCACATACTGCACCGAGACCAGTAATATCACATACTGCACCGAGACCAGTAATATCACACACCGCACTGTGACCAGTAGTATCACACATCGCACTGTGACCAGTAATATCACACATCGCACTGTGACCAGTAATATCACACACCGCAGTGAGACCAGTAATATCACACACCGCACTGAGACCAGTAATATCACACACCGCACTGTTACCAGTAATATCGCATACTGCACCGAGACCAGTAATATCACACACCGCACCGAGACCAGTAATATCACACACTGCACCGAGACCAGTAATATCACATACTGCACCGAGACCAGTAATATCACACACTGCACCGAGACCAGTAATATCACAGACTGCACCGAGACCAGTAATATCACATACTGCACTGTGACCAGTATTATCACACACCGCTCTGAGACCAGTAATATCACACACCGACCGTGACCAGTATTATCACACACCGCACTGAGACCAATAATATCACACACCGCACTGTGACCAGTAATATCACACACCACACTGAGACCAGTAATATCACACACTGCACTGAGACCAGTAATATCACACACCGCACTGTGACCAGTAATATCACACACTGCACTGTGACCAGTAATATCACACACCGCACTGAGACCAGTAATATCACACATCACACTGAGACCAGTATTATCACACACCGCACTGTGACCAGTATTATCACACACCGCACTGAGACCAGTAATATCACACACCGGCCGTGACCAGTATTATCACACACCGCACCGAGACCAGTAATATCACACAATGCACCAAGACCAGTAATATCACACACCGCACCGTGACCAGTAATATCACAGACCGCTCTGAGACCAATAATATCACACATCGCACTGTGACCAGTAATATCACACATCGCACTGAGACCAGTAATATCACACATCGTACTGAGACCAGTAATATCACACATCGCACTGAGACCAGTAATATCACACACCGCTCTGAGACCAGTAATATCACACACCGCACCGTGACCAGTAATATCACACACCGCTCTGAGGCCAATAATATCACACATCGCACTGTGACCAGTAATATCACACATCGCACTGTGACCAGTAATATCACACACCGCACTGAGACCAGTAATATCACACATCGCACTGAGACCAGTAATATCACACATCACACTGTGACCAGTAATATCACACACCGCACTGAGACCAGTGATATCACACATCGCACTGAGACCAGTAATATCATACACCGCACTGAGACCAGTAATATCCCACACCGCACTGAGACCAGTAATATCACACACTGCACTGAGACCAGTAATATCACACATCGCACTGAGACCAGTTATATCACACACCGCATTGTGACCAGTAATATCACACATCGCACTGAGACCAGTAATATCACACACCGCACTGAGACCAATAATATCACACATCGCACTGTGACCAGTAATATCACACACCGCAGTGAGACCAGTAATATCACACACCGCACTGAGACCAGTAATATCACACACAGCACTGTTACCAGTAATATCGCATACTACACCGAGACCAGGAATATCACACATCGCACCGAGACCTGTAATATCACACACTGCACCGAGACCAGTAATATCACATACTGCACCGAGACCAGTAATATCACATACTGCACCGAGACCAGTAATATCACACACCGCACTGTGACCAGTAATATCACACATCGCACTGTGACCAGTAATATCACACACCGCACTGAGACCAGTATTATCACACATCGTACTGAGACCAGTAATATCACACATCGCACTGAGACCAGTAATATCACACACCGCTCTGAGACCAGTAATATCACACACCGCACTGAGACCAATAATATCACACACCGCACTGTGACCAGGAATATCACACACCGCACTGTGACCAGTATTATCACACACCGCACTGAGACCAGGAATATCACACACCGACCGTGACCAGTATTATCACACACCGCACTGAGACCAATAATATCACACACCGCACTGTGACCAGTAATATCACACACCGCTCTGAGAGGAATAATATCACACACCGCACTGTGACCAGTATTATCACACAGCGCACTGCGACCAATAATATCACACAGCGCACTGCGACCAATAATATCACACACCGCACTGTGACCAGTATTATCACACACCGCACTGAGACCAGTAATATCACACACCGCACCGTGCCCAGTAATACACACACCGCACCGAGACCAGTAATATCACACACTGCACCAAGACCAGTAATATCACACACCGCACCGTGACCAGTAATATCACACACCGCACTGTGACCAGTAATATCACACATCGCACTGTGACCAGTAATATCACACACCGCACTGTGACCAGTAATATCACACACCGCACTGAGACCAGTAATATCCCACACTACACTGAGACCAGTAATATCACACATCGCACTGAGACCAATAATATCACACACCGCACTGTGACCAGTAATATCACACATCGCACTGTGACCAGTAATATCACACACCGCAGTGAGACCAGTAATATCACACACCGCACTGAGACCAGTAATATCACACACCGCACTGTTACCAGTAATATCGCATACTGCACCGAGACCAGTAATATCACACACCGCACCGAGACCAGTAATATCACATACTGCACCGAGACCAGTAATATCACACACTGCACCGAGACCAGTAATATCACAGACTGCACCGAGACCAGTAATATCACATACTGCACTGTGACCAGTATTATCACACACCGCACTGAGACCAGTAATATCACACACCGACCGTGACCAGTATTATCACACACCGCACTGAGACCAATAATATCACACACCGCACTGTGACCAGTAATATCACACACCACACTGAGACCAGTAATATCACACACTGCACTGAGACCAGTAATATCACACACCGCACTGTGACCAGTAATATCACACACCGCACTGTGACCAGTAATATCACACACCGCACTGTGACCAGTAATATCACACACCGCACTGAGACCAGTAATATCACACATCACACTGAGACCAGTAATATCACACACCGCACTGTGACCAGTATTATCACACACCGCACTGAGACCAGTAATATCACACACCGACCGTGACCAGTATTATCACACACCGCACCGAGACCAGTAATATCACACACTGCACCAAGACCAGTAATATCACACACCGCACCGTGACCAGTAATATCACACACCGCTCTGAGACCAATAATATCACACATCGCACTGTGACCAGTAATATCACACATCGCACTGAGACCAGTAATATCACACATCGTACTGAGACCAGTAATATCACACATCGCACTGTGACCAGTAATATCACACACCGCACTGAGACCAGTAATATCACACATCGTACTGAGACCAGTAATATCACACATCGCACTGAGACCAGTAATATCACACACCGCTCTGAGACCAGTAATATCACACATCGCACTGAGACCAGTAATATCACACATCGCATTGTGACCAGTAATATCACACACCGCACTGAGACCAGTGATATCACACATCGCACTGAGACCAGTAATATCACACACCGCACTGAGACCAGTAATATCACACACTGCACTGAGACCAGTTATATCACACACCGCATTGTGACCAGTAATATCACACATCGCACTGAGACCAGTAATATCACACACCGCACTGAGACCAATAATATCACACATCGCACTGTGACCAGTAATATCACACACCGCAGTGAGACCAGTAATATCACACACCGCACTGAGACCAGTAATATCACACACCGCACTGTTACCAGTAATATCGCATACTGCACCGAGACCAGGAATATCACACACCGCACCGAGACCTGTAATATCACACACTGCACCGAGACCAGTAATATCACATACTGCACCGAGACCAGTAATATCACACATCGCACTGTGACCAGTAATATCACACACCGCACTGAGACCAGTAATATCACACTTCGCACTGAGACCAGTAATATCATACACCGCACTGAGACCAGTAATATCACACACCGCACTGTTACCAGTAATATCACACATCGCACTGTGACCAGTAATATCACACACCGCATTGTGACCAGTAATATCACACATCGCACTGAGACCAGTAATATCACACACCGCAGTGAGACCAATAATATCACTCATCGCACTGTGACCAGTAATATCACACACCACAGTGAGACCAGTAATATCACACACCGCACTGAGACCAGTAATATCACACACCGCACTGTTACCAGTAATATCGCATACTGCACCGAGACCAGTAATATCACACAACGCACCGAGACCAGTAATATCACACACTGCACCGAGACCAGTAATATCACATACTGCACCGAGACCAGTAATATCACACACTGCACCGAGACCAGTAATATCACATACTGCACCGAGACCATTAATATCACATACTGCACCGAGACCAGTAATATCACACACTGCACCGAGACCAGTAATATCACAGACTGCACCGAGACCAGTAATATCACATACTGCACTGTGACCAGTATTATCACACACCGCACTGAGACCAGTAATATCACACACCGACCGTGACCAGTATTATCACACACCGCACTGAGACCAATAATATCACACAGCGCACTGTGACCAGTAATATCACACACCACACTGAGACCAGTAATATCACACACTGCACTGAGACCAGTAATATCACACACCGCACTGTGACCAGTAATATCACACACCGCACTGTGACCAGTAATATCACACACCGCACTGAGACCAGTAATATCACACATCACACTGAGACCAGTAATATCACACACCGCACTGTGACCAGTATTATCACACACCGCACTGAGACCAGTAATATCACACACCGACCGTGACCAGTATTATCACACACCGCACCGAGACCAGTAATATCACACACTGCACCAAGACCAGTAATATCACACACCGCACCGTGACCAGTAATATCACACACCGCTCTGAGACCAATAATATCACACATCGCACTGTGACCAGTAATATCACACATCGCACTGAGACCAGTAATATCACACATCGTACTGAGACCAGTAATATCACACATCGCACTGAGACCAGTAATATCACACACTGCACCGAGACCAGTAATATCACACACCGCACCGTGACCAGTAATATCACACACCGCTCTGAGACCAATAATATCACACATCGCACTGTGACCAGTAATATCACACACCGCACTGAGACCAGTAATATCACACATCGTACTGAGACCAGTAATATCACACATCGCACTGAGACCAGTAATATCACACACCGCTCTGAGACCAGTGATATCACACATCGCACTGAGACCAGTAATATCACACATCGCACTGTGACCAGTAATATCACACACCACACTGAGACCAGTGATATCACACATCGCACTGTGACCAGTAATATCATACACCGCACTGAGACCAGTAATATCACACACCACACTGAGACCAGAAATATCACACACTGCACTGAGACCAGTAATATCACACACCGCACTGAGACCAGTTATATCACACACCGCATTGTGACCAGTAATATCACACATCGCACTGAGACCAGTAATATCACACACCGCACTGAGACCAATAATATCACACATCGCACTGTGACCAGTAATATCACACACCGCAGTGAGACCAGTAATATCACACACCGCACTGTGACCAGTAATATCACACACCACACTGTTACCAGTAATATCGCATACTGCACCGAGACCAGGAATATCACACACCGCACCGAGACCTGTAATATCATACACTGCACCGAGACCAGTAATATCACATACTGCACCGAGACCAGTAATATCACACACTGCACCGAGACCAGTAATATCACATACTGCACCGAGACCAGTAATATCACACACCGCACTGTGACCAGTAATATCACACATCGCACTGTGACCAGTAATATGACACACCGCACTGAGACCAGTATTATCACATATCGTACTGAGACCAGTAATATCACACATCGCACTGAGACCAGTAATATCACACACCGCTCTGAGTCCAGTAATATCACACACCGCACTGAGACCAGTAATATCACACACCGCACTGAGACCAATAATGTCACACACCGCACTGTGACCAGGAATATCACACACCGCAATGAGACCAGTAATATCACACACTGCACTGAGACCAGTAATATCACACACCGCACTGTGACCAGTAATATAACACACCGCACTGTGACCAGTAATATCACACACCGCACTGAGACCAGTAATATCACA
Organism: Heterodontus francisci; assembly: GCF_036365525.1. Classification (NCBI taxonomy): domain Eukaryota; kingdom Metazoa; phylum Chordata; class Chondrichthyes; order Heterodontiformes; family Heterodontidae; genus Heterodontus; species Heterodontus francisci. Next base: position 13,765,722 of record NC_090380.1, on the reverse strand, counting down.
CATCACACAGAGACCAGTAATGTCACACACCGCACTGTGACCAGTATTATCACACACCGCACTGAGACCAGTAATATCACACACCGACCGTGACCAGTATTATCACACACCGCACTGAGACCAATAATATCACACACCGCACTGTGACCAGTAATATCACACACCGCTCTGAGACCAATAATATCACACACCGCACTGTGACCAGTATTATCACACAGCGCACTGCGACCAATAATATCACACACCGCACTGTGACCAGTATTATCACACACCGCACTGAGACCAGTAATATCACACACCGCACCGTGCCCAGTAATATCACACACCGCACCGAGACCAGTAATATCACACACTGCACCAAGACCAGCAATATCACACACCGCACCGTGACCAGTAATATCACACACCGCTCTGAGACCAATAATATCACACATCGCACTGTGACCAGTAATATCACACATCGCACTGTGACCAGTAATATCACACACCGCACTGAGACCAGTAATATCACACATCGCACTGAGACCAGTTATATCACACATCGCACTGAGACCAGCAATATCACACACCGCTCTGAGACCAGTAATATCACACACCGCTCTGAGACCAGTAATATCACACATCGCACTGTGACCAGTAATATCACACACCGCACTGAGACCAGTAATATCACACTTCGCACTGAGACCAGTAATATCATACACCGCACTGAGACCAGTAATATCACACACCGCACTGAGACCAGTAATATCACACATCGCACTGAGACCAGTTATATCACACACCGCTCTGAGACCAGTAGTATCACACATCGCACTGTGACCAGTAATATTACACATCGCACTGAGACCAGTGATATCACACACCGCTCTGAGACCAATAATATCACACATGGCACTGTGACCAGTAATATCACACATCGCACTGAGACCAGTAATATCACACACCGCAGTGAGACCAATAATATCACACATCGCACTGTGACCAGTAATATCACACACCGCAGTGAGACCAGTAATATCACACACCGCACTGAGACCAGTAATATCACACACCGCACTGTTACCAGTAATATCGCATACTGCACCGAGACCAGTAATATCACACACCGCACCGAGACCAGTAATATCACACACTGCACCGAGACCAGTAATATCACATACTGCACCGAGACCAGTAATATCACACACCGCACTGTGACCAGTAATATCACACATCGCACTGTGACCAGTAATATGACACATCGCACTGAGACCAGTATTATCACATATCGTACTGAGACCAGTAATATCACACATCGCACTGAGACCAGTAATATCACACACCGCTCTGAGTCCAGTAATATCACACACCGCACTGAGACCAGTAATATCACACACCGCACTGAGACCAATAATGTCACACACCGCACTGTGACCAGGAATATCACACACCGCAATGAGACCAGTAATATCACACACTGCACTGAGACCAGTAATATCACACACCGCACTGTGACCAGTAATATAACACACCGCACTGTGACCAGTAATATCACACACCGCACTGAGACCAGTAATATCACACATCACACAGAGACCAGTAATGTCACACACCGCACTGTGACCAGTATTATCACACACCGCACTGAGACCAGTAATATCACACACCGACCGTGACCAGTATTATCACACACCGCACTGAGACCAATAATATCACACACCGCACTGTGACCAGTAATATCACACACCGCTCTGAGAGCAATAATATCACACACCGCACTGTGACCAGTATTATCACACAGCGCACTGCGACCAATAATATCACACACCGCACTGTGACCAGTATTATCACACACCGCACTGAGACCAGTAATATCACACACCGCACCGTGCCCAGTAATATCACACACCGCACCGAGACCAGTAATATCACACACTGCACCAAGACCAGCAATATCACACACCGCACCGTGACCAGTAATATCACACACCGCTCTGAGACCAATAATATCACACATCGCACTGTGACCAGTAATATCACACATCGCACTGTGACCAGTAATATCACACACCGCACTGAGACCAGTAATATCACACATCGCACTGAGACCAGTTATATCACACATCGCACTGAGACCAGCAATATCACACACCGCTCTGAGACCAGTAATATCACACACCGCTCTGAGACCAGTAATATCACACATCGCACTGTGACCAGTAATATCACACACCGCACTGAGGCCAGTAATATCACACTTCGCACTGAGACCAGTAATATCATACACCGCACTGAGACCAGTAATATCACACACCGCACTGAGACCAGTAATATCACACATCGCACTGAGACCAGTTATATCACACACCGCTCTGAGACCAGTAGTATCACACATCGCACTGTGACCAGTAATATTACACATCGCACTGAGACCAGTGATATCACACACCGCTCTGAGACCAATAATATCACACATGGCACTGTGACCAGTAATATCACACATCGCACTGAGACCAGTAATATCACACACCGCAGTGAGACCAATAATATCACACATCGCACTGTGACCAGTAATATCACACACCGCAGTGAGACCAGTAATATCACACACCGCACTGAGACCAGTAATATCACACACCGCACTGTTACCAGTAATATCGCATACTGCACCGAGACCAGTAATATCACACACCGCACCGAGACCAGTAATATCACACACCGCACCAAGACCAGTCATATCACATACTGAACTGTGACCAGTAATATCACATACTGCACCGAGACCAGTAATATCACACACTGCACCGAGACCAGTAATGTCACACACCGCACCGTGACCAGTAATATCACACACCGCTCTGAGACCAATAATATCACACATCGCACTGTGACCAGTAATATCACACATCGCACTGTGACCAGTAATATCACACACCGCACTGAGACCAGTAATATCACACACCGCTCTGAGACCAGTAATATCACACACCGCTCTGAGACCAGTAATATCACACATCGCACTGAAACCAGTAATAACACACACCGCTCTGAGACCAGCAATATCACACATCGCACTCAGACCAGTAATATCACACACCGCTCGGAGACCAATAATATCACACACCGCACTGTGACCAGTATTATCACACAGCGCACTGCGACCAATAATATCACACATCGCACTGTGACCAGTATTATCACACACCGCACTGAGACCAGTAATATCACACACCGCACCGTGCCCAATAATATCACACACCGCACCGAGACCAGTAATATCACACACTGCACCAAGACCAGTAATATCACACACCGCACCGTGACCAGTAATATCACACACCGCTCTGAGACCAATAATATCACACATCGCACTGTGACCAGTAATATCACACATCGCACTGTGACCAGTCATATCACACACCGCACTGAGACCAGTAATATCACACATCGCACTGAGACCAGTAATATCACACATCGCACTGAGACCAGTAATATCACACACCGCTCTGAGACCAGTAATATCACACACCGCTCTGAGACCAGTAATATCACACATCGCACTGAGACCAGTAATATCACACATCGCACTGTGACCAGTAATATCACACACCGCACTGAGACCAGTAATATCACACATCGCACTGAGACCAGTAATATCATACACCGCACTGAGACCACTAATATCACACACCGCACTGAGACCAGTAATATCACACACTGCACTGAAACCAGTAATCTCACACATCGCACTGAGACCAGTTATATCACACACCGCTCTGAGACCAGTAGTATCACACATCGCACTGTGACCAGTAATATTATTCATCGCACTGAGACCAGTTATATAACACACCGCTCTGAGACCAGTAGTATCACACATCGCACTGTGACCAGTAATATCACACACCGCATTGTGACCAGTAATATCACACATCGCACTGAGACCAGTAATATCACACACCGCACTGAGACCAATAATATCACACATCGCACTGTGACCAGTAATATCACACACCACAGTGAGACCAGTAATATCACACACCGCACTGAGACCAGTAATATCACACACCGCGCTGTTACCAGTAATATCGCATACTGCACCGAGACCAGTAATATCACACACCGCACCGAGACCAGTAATATCACACACTGCACCGAGCCCAGTAATATCACATACTGCACCGAGACCAGTAATATCACACACTGCACCGAGACCAGTAATATCACATACTGCACCGAGACCAGTAATATCACACACCGCACTGTGACCAGTAATATCACACATCGCACTGTGACCAGTAATATGACACACCGCACTGAGACCAGTATTATCACATATCGTACTGAGACCAGTAATATCACACATCGCACTGAGACCAGTAATATCACACACCGCTCTGAGTCCAGTAATATCACACACCGCACTGAGACCAGTAATATCACACACCGCACTGAGACCAATAATGTCACACACCGCACTGTGACCAGGAATATCACACACCGCAATGAGACCAGTAATATCACACACTGCACTGAGACCAGTAATATCACACACCGCACTGTGACCAGTAATATAACACACCGCACTGTGACCAGTAATATCACACACCGCACTGAGACCAGTAATATCACACATCACACAGAGACCAGTAATGTCACACACCGCACTGTGACCAGTATTATCACACACCGCACTGAGACCAGTAATATCACACACCGACCGTGACCAGTATTATCACACACCGCACTGAGACCAATAATATCACACACCGCACTGTGACCAGTAATATCACACACCGCTCTGAGACCAATAATATCACACACCGCACTGTGACCAGTATTATCACACAGCGCACTGCGACCAATAATATCACACACCGCACTGTGACCAGTATTATCACACACCGCACTGAGACCAGTAATATCACACACCGCACCGTGCCCAGTAATATCACACACCGCACCGAGACCAGTAATATCACACACTGCACCAAGACCAGCAATATCACACACCGCACCGTGACCAGTAATATCACACACCGCTCTGAGACCAATAATATCACACATCGCACTGTGACCAGTAATATCACACATCGCACTGTGACCAGTAATATCACACACCGCACTGAGACCAGTAATATCACACATCGCACTGAGACCAGTAATATCACACATCGCACTGAGACCAGCAATATCACACACCGCTCTGAGACCAGTAATATCACACACCGCTCTGAGACCTGTAATATCACACATCGCACTGTGACCAGTAATATCACACACCGCACTGAGACCAGTAATATCACACTTCGCACTGAGACCAGTAATATCATACACCGCACTGAGACCAGTAATATCACACACCGCACTGAGACCAGTAATATCACACATCGCACTGAGACCAGTTATATCACACACCGCTCTGAGACCAGTAGTATCACACATCGCACTGTGACCAGTAATATTACACATCGCAGTGAGACCAGTAATATCACACACCGCACTGAGACCAGTAATATCACATACTGAACTGTGACCAGTAATATCACACACTGCACCGAGACCAGTAATATCACACACTGCACCGAGACCAGTAATGTCACACACCGCACCGTGACCAGTAATATCACACACCGCTCTGAGACCAATAATATCACACATCGCACTGTGACCAGTAATATCACACATCGCACTGTGACCAGTAATATCACACACCGCACTGAGACCAGTAATATCACACACCGCTCTGAGACCAGTAATATCACAAACCGCTCTGAGACCAGTAATATCACACATCGCACTGAAACCAGTAATATCACACACCGCTCTGAGACCAGCAATATCACACATCGCACTCAGACCAGTAATATCACACACCGCTCGAAGACCAATAATATCACACACCGCACTGTGACCAGTATTATCACACAGCGCACTGCGACCAATAATATCACACATCGCACTGTGACCAGTATTATCACACACCGCACTGAGACCAGTAATATCACACACCGCACCGTGCCCAATAATATCACACACCGCACCGAGACCAGTAATATCACACACTGCTCTGAGACCAATAATATCACACATCGCACTGTGACCAGTAATATCACACATCGCACTGTGACCAGTCATATCACACACCGCACTGAGACCAGTAATATCACACATCGCACTGAGACCAGTAATATCACACATCGCACTGAGACCAGTAATATCACACATCGCACTGTGACCAGTAATATCACACACCGCACTGAGACCAGTAATATCATACACCGCACTGAGACCACTAATATCACACACCGCACTGAGACCAGTAATATCACACACTGCACTGAAACCAGTAATCTCACACATCGCACTGAGACCAGTTATATCACACACCGCTCTGAGACCAGTAGTATCACACATCGCACTGTGACCAGTAATATTATTCATCGCACTGAGACCAGTTATATAACACACCGCTCTGAGACCAGTAGTATCACACATCGCACTGTGACCAGTAATATCACACACCGCATTGTGACCAGTAATATCACACATCGCACTGAGACCAGTAATATCACACACCGCACTGAGACCAATAATATCACACATCGCACTGTGACCAGTAATATCACACACCACAGTGAGACCAGTAATATCACACACCGCACTGAGACCAGTAATATCACACACCGCGCTGTTACCAGTAATATCGCATACTGCACCGAGACCAGTAATATCACACACCGCACCGAGACCAGTAATATCACACACTGCACCGAGCCCAGTAATATCACATACTGCACCGAGACCAGTAATATCACACACTGCACCGAGACCAATAATATCACATACTGCACCGAGACCAGTAATATCACACACCGCACTGTGACCAGTAATATCACACATCGCACTGTGACCAGTTCTATCGCATACTGCACCGAGACCAGTAATATCACATACTGGACCGAGACCAGTAATCTCACATACTGCACTGTGACCAGTATTATCACACACCGCACTGAGACCAGTAATATCACACACCGACCGTGACCAGTATTATCACACATCGCACTGTGACCAGTAATATCACACACCGCACTGAGACCAGTAATATCACACACTGCACTGAGACCAGTAATATCGCACACCGCACTGAGACCAGTAATATCACACACCGCACTGTGACCAGTAATATCACACACCGCACTGAGACCAGTAATATCACACATCACACTGAGACCAGTAATATCACACACCGCACTGTGACCAGTATTATCACACACCGCACTGAGACCAATAATATCACACACCGACCGTGACCAGTATTATCACACACCGCACTGAGACCAATAATATCACACACCGCACTGTGACCAGTAATATCACACACCGCTCTGAGACCAATAATATCACACACCGCACTGTGACCAGTATTATCACACAGCGCACTGCGACCAATAATATCACACACCGCACTGTGACCAGTATTATCACACACCGCTCTGAGACCAGTAGTATCACACATCGCACTGTGACCAGTAATATTATTCATCGCACTGAGACCAGTTATATCACACACCGCTCTGAGACCAGTAGTATCACACATCGCACTGTGACCAGTAATATCACACACCGCATTGTGACCAGTAATATCACACATCGCACTGAGACCAGTAATATCACACACCGCACTGAGACCACTAATATCACACATCGCACTGTGACCAGTAATATCACACACCACAGTGAGACCAGTAATATCACACACCGCACTGAGACCAGTAATATCACACACCGCACCGAGACCAGTAATATCACATACTGCACCGAGACCAGTAATATCACACACTGCACCGAGACCAGTAATATCACACACCGCACTGTGACCAGTAATATCACACATCGCACTGTGACCAGTTATATCGCATACTGCACCGAGACCAGTAATATCACATACTGGACCGAGACCAGTAATATCACATACTGCACTGTGACCAGTATTATCACACACCGCACTGAGACCAGTAATATCACACACCGACCGTGACCAGTATTATCACACACCGCACTGAGACCAATAATATCACACACCGCACTGTGACCAGTAATATCACACACCGCTCTGACACCAGTAATATCACACACTGCACTGAGACCAGTAATATCACACACCGCACTGTGACCAGTAATATCACACACCGCACTGTGACCAGTAATATCACACACCGCACTGAGACCAGTAATATCACACATCACACTGAGACCAGTAATATCACACACCGCACTGTGACCAGTATTATCACACACCGCACTGAGACCAGTAATATCACACACCGACCGTGACCAGTATTATCACACACCGCACTGAGACCAATAATATCACACACCGCACTGTGACCAGTAATATCACACACCGCTCTGACACCAGTAATATCACACACTGCACTGAGACCAGTAATATCACACACCGCACTGTGACCAGTAATATCACACACCGCACTGTGACCAGTAATATCACACACCGCACTGAGACCAGTAATATCACACATCACACTGAGACCAGTAATATCACACACCGCACTGTGACCAGTATTATCACACACCGCACTGAGACCAGTAATATCACACACCGACCGTGACCAGTATTATCACACACCGCACTGAGACCAATAATATCACACACCGCACTGTGACCAGTAATATCACACACCGCTCTGAGACCAATAATATCACACACCGCACTGTGACCAGTATTATCACACAGCGCACTGCGACCAATAATATCACACACCGCACTGTGACCAGTATTATCACACACCGCACTGAGACCAGTAATATCAGACACCGCACCGTGCCCAGTAATATCACACACCGCACCGAGACCAGTAATATCACACACTGCACCAAGACCAGTAATATCACACACCGCACCGTGACCAGTTATATCACACATCGCACTGTGACCAGTAATATCACACATCGCACTGAGACCAGTAATATCACACATCGCACTGTGACCAGTAATATCACACACCGCACTGAGACCAGTAATATCACACATCGCATTGTGACCAGTAATATCACACACCGCTCTGAGACCAATAATATCACACATCGCACTGTGACCAGTCATATCACACATCTCACTGTGACCAGTAATATCACACACCGCACTGAGACCAGTAATATCACACACAGCAGGACGACACCAATATCACACACAGTTGGACGACACCAATATCACACACAGTGGGACGACACCGATATCACACACAGTGGGACGTCACCAATATCACACACAGTGGGACGACACCGATATCACACACAGTCGGACGTCACCAATATCACACACAGTGGGACGTCACCAATATCACACACAGTGGGACGACACCGATATCACACACAGTGGGACGACACCGATATCACACACAGCGTGACGACACCGATATCACACACAGTGGGACATGACCAATATTACACACAGTGGGACGTCACCAATATCACACACAGTGGGACGTCACCAATATCACATGCAGTGGGACGACATCGATATCACACACAGTGGGACTTCACCAATATCACACACAGTGGGACGACACTAATATCACACACAGTGGGACATGACCAATATCACACACAGTGGGATGTCACCAATATCACACACAGTGGGACGACACCAATATCACACACAGTGGGACGTCACCAATATCACACACAGCGGGACGTCACCAATATCACACACAGCGGGACGACACCAATATCACACACCGTGGGACGTCACCAATATCACACACAGCGGGACGACACCAATATCACACACAGTGAGACGTCACCAATATCACACACAGCGGGACAACACCAATATCACACATAGTGGGAGGTCACCAATATCACACACGGTGGGACGTCACCAATATCACACACGGCGGGACAACACCAATATCACACACAGTGGGACGACACCGATATCACACACAGCGGGACGACACCGATATCACACACAGCGGGACGACACCAATATCACACACAGTGGGACATGACCAATATCACACACAGCGGGACGACACCAATATCACACACAGTGGGACATGACCAATATCACACACAGCGGGACGTCACCAATATCACACACAGCGGGACGTCACCAATATCACACACAGCGGGACGTCGCCAATATCACACACAGCGGGACGTCGCCAATATCACACACAGTGGGACATCACCAATATCACACACAGCGGGACGTCGCCAATATCACACACAGTGGGACATGACCAATATCACACGCAGTAGGACATCACCAATATCACACACAGTCAGGCGACACCGATATCACACACAGTGGGACGACACCGATATCACACACAGCGGGACGACACCGATATCACACACAGCGGGACGACACCAATATCACACACAGTGGGACATCACCAATATCACACACAGTGGGACGACACCGATATCACACACAGCGGGACATCACCAATATCACACACAGTGGGACGACACCGATATCACACACAGCGGGACGACACCAATATCACACACAGTGGGACATCACCAATATCACACACAGTGGGACGACACCAATATCACACACAGCGGGACGACACCAATATCACACACAGTGGGACATCACCAATATCACACACAGTGGGACGACACCGATATCACACACAGTGGGACGACACCGATATCACACACAGTGGGACATGACCAATATCACACGCAGTAGGATATCACCAATATCACACACAGTGAGGCGACACCGATATCACACACAGTGGGACGACACCGATATCACACACAGCGGGACGACACCAATATCACACACAGCGGGACGACACCGATATCACACACAGCGGGACAACATCAATATCACACACAGTGGGACATCACCAATACCACACACAGCGGGACGTCGCCAATATCACACACAGTGGGACATCACCAATATCACACACAGCGGGACGTTGCCAATATCACACACAGTGGGACATCACCAATATCACACACAGTGGGACGACACCAATATCACACACAGTGGGACGACACCAATATCACACACAGTGGGACATGACAAATATCACACGCAGTAGGACATCACCAATATCACACACAGTGGGACGACACCGATATCACACACAGTGGGACGACACCGATATCACACACAGTGGGACATCACCAATATCACACACAGCGGGACGACACCAATATCACACCCAGCGGGACGACACCAATATCACACACAGTGGGACATCACCAATATCACACACAGTGGGACGACACCGATATCACACACAGTGGGACGACACCGATATCACACACAGTGGGACATGACCAATATCACACGCAGTAGGACATCACCAATATCACACACAGTCAGGCGACACCGATATCACACACAGTGGGACGACACCGATATCACACACAGCGGGACGACACCGATATCACACACAGCGGGACGACACCAATATCACACACAGTGGGACATCACCAATATCACACACAGTGGGACGACACCGATATCACACACAGCGGGACATCACCAATATCACACACAGTGGGACGACACCGATATCACACACAGCGGGACGACACCAATATCACACACAGTGGGACATCACCAATCTCACACACAGTGGGACAACACCGATATCACACACAGTGGGACGACAACAATATCACACACAGTGGGACATGACCAATATCACACACAGCGGGACGACACCAATATCACACACAGTGGGACATCACCAATCTCACACACAGCGGGACGACACAGATATCAGACACAGCGGGACGACACCAATATCACACACAGCGGGACGACACCGATATCACACACAGCGGGACGGCACCAATATCACACACAGTGGGACATCACCAATATCACACACAGCGGGACGACACCAATATCACACACAGTGGGACATCACCAATATCACACACAGCGGGACGTCGCCAAAATCACACACAGTGGGACGTCACCAATATCACACACAGCGGGACGTCAGCAATATCACACACAGCGGGACGTCAGCAATATCACACACAGTGGGACGTCACCAATATCACACACAGCGGGACGTCAGCAATATCACACACAGTGGGACATCACCAATATCACACACAGCGGGACGTCGCCAATATCACACACAGTGGGACATCACCAATATCACACACAGCGGGACGTCGCCAATATCACACACAGTGGGACATCACCAATATCACACACAGTGGGACGACACCAATATCACACACAGTGGGACGACACCAATATCACACACAGTGGGACATGACAAATATCACACGCAGTAGGACATCACCAATATCACACACAGTGGGACGACACCGATATCACACACAGCGGGACGTCGCCAATATCACACACAGTGGGACATGACCAATATCACACGCAGTAGGACATCACCAATATCACACACAGTCAGGCGACACCGATATCACACACAGTGGGACGACACCGATATCACACACAGCGGGACGACACCGATATCACACACAGCGGGACGACACCAATATCACACACAGTGGGACATCACCAATATCACACACAGTGGGACGACACCGATATCACACACAGCGGGACATCACCAATATCACACACAGTGGGACGACACCGATATCACACACAGCGGGACGACACCAATATCACACACAGTGGGACATCACCAATATCACACACAGTGGGACGACACCAATATCACACACAGTGGGACGACACCGATATCACACACAGTGGGACGACACCGATATCACACACAGTGGGACATGACCAATATCACACGCAGTAGGATATCACCAATATCACACACAGTGAGGCGACACCGATATCACACACAGTGGGACGACACCGATATCACACACAGCGGGACGACACCAATATCACACACAACGGGACGACACCGATATCACACACAGCGGGACAACATCAATATCACACACAGTGGGACATCACCAATACCACACACAGCGGGACGTCGCCAATATCACACACAGTGGGACATCACCAATATCACACACAGCGGGACGTTGCCAATATCACACACAGTGGGACATCACCAATATCACACACAGTGGGACGACACCAATATCACACACAGTGGGACGACACCAATATCACACACAGTGGGACATGACAAATATCACACGCAGTAGGACATCACCAATATCACACACAGTGGGACGACACCGATATCACACACAGTGGGACGACACCGATATCACACACAGTGGGACATCACCAATATCACACACAGCGGGACGACACCAATATCACACCCAGCGGGACGACACCAATATCACACACAGTGGGACATCACCAATATCACACACAGTGGGACGACACCGATATCACACACAGTGGGACGACACCGATATCACACACAGTGGGACATGACCAATATCACACGCAGTAGGACATCACCAATATCACACACAGTCAGGCGACACCGATATCACACACAGTGGGACGACACCGATATCACACACAGCGGGACGACACCGATATCACACACAGCGGGACGACACCAATATCACACACAGTGGGACATCACCAATATCACACACAGTGGGACGACACCGATATCTGACACAGCGGGACATCACCAATATCACACACAGTGGGACGACACCGATATCACACACAGCGGGACGACACCGATATCACACACAGTGGGACATCACCAATCTCACACACAGTGGGACAACACCGATATCACACACAGTGGGACGACAACAATATCACACACAGTGGGACATGACCAATATCACACACAGCGGGACGACACCAATATCACACACAGTGGGACATCACCAATCTCACACACAGCGGGACGACACAGATATCAGACACAGCGGGACGACACCAATATCACACACAGCGGGACGACACCGATATCACACACAGCGGGACGGCACCAATATCACACACAGTGGGACATCACCAATATCACACACAGCGGGACGACACCAATATCACACACAGTGGGACATCACCAATATCACACACAGCGGGACGTCGCCAAAATCACACACAGTGGGACGTCACCAATATCACACACAGCGGGACGTCAGCAATATCACACACAGCGGGACGTCAGCAATATCACACACAGTGGGACGTCACCAATATCACACACAGCGGGACGTCAGCAATATCACACACAGTGGGACATCACCAATATCACACACAGCGGGACGTCGCCAATATCACACACAGTGGGACATCACCAATATCACACACAGCGGGACGTCGCCAATATCACACACAGTGGGACATCACCAATATCACACACAGTGGGACGACACCAATATCACACACAGTGGGACGACACCAATATCACACACAGTGGGACATGACAAATATCACACGCAGTAGGACATCACCAATATCACACACAGTGGGACGACACCGATATCACACACAGTGGGACGACACCGATATCACACACAGCGGGACGACACCAATATCACACACAGTGGGACGTCACCAATATCACACACAGCGGGACGTCACCAATATCACACACAGCGGGACGTCACCAATATCACACACAGCGGGACGTCGCCAATATCACACACAGTGGGACATCACCAATATCACACACAGTGGGACGACACCAATATCACACACAGTGGGACGACACCAATATCACACACAGTGGGACATGACAAATATCACACGCAGTAGGACATCACCAATATCACACACAGTGGGACGACACCGATATCACACACAGTGGGACGACACCGATATCACACACAGCGGGACGACACCAATATCACACACAGTGGGACGTCACCAATATCACACACAGCGGGACGTCACCAATATCACACACAGCGGGACGTCACCAATATCACACACAGCGGGACATCACCAATATCACACACAGCGGGACGTCGCCAATATCACACGCAGTAGGACATCACCAATATCACACACAGTGGGACGACACCGATATCACACACAGTGGGACGACACCGATATCACGCACAGCGGGACGACACCAATATCACACACAGTGGGACATCACCAATATCACACACAGCGGGACGACACCAATATCACACACAGCGGGACAACACCGATATCACACACAGTGGGACGACATCGATATCACACACAGTGGGACGACACCGATATCACACACAGCGGGGCGACATCAATATCACACACAGTGGGACATGACCAATATCACACACAGCGGGACGACACCAATATCACACACAGTGGGACATCACCAATCTCACACACAGCGGGACGACACCGATATCACACACAGTGGGACGACACCGATATCACACACAGTGGGACATGACCAATATCACACGCAGTGGGATATGACCAATATCACACACAGCGGGACGTCACCAGTATCACACACACCGGGAACAATATGAATATTACATACCTTTGTTCCCTTGTTGCCTCCTAATGTCTAACTCCTTGACACTCGCTGTCAGGTTGTGAGGTAGAATGTTACTGCAGCTGTTGCTTTGAGCCAGTGGTGAGTGAGACTGCAGGACAGAAAAGGAACTTGTAATTGTCCAGTTCGGGACCAGATCTGAAAGTGGACACGGCCACTGATCCACAGTAGTGAACGTAGAATAATTCACTGTGAGCACTTATACTCCACACAAACAAGAGCAATGTCACAAGCTGCCCAATATGACTGAAAATGAATCCCCTCTTTTAGTATAATGGGAGTTCTGAGTTTGTAAATAGTTTGATGTGAGAGTGGAACAAACACCAAGGGTTGTCTGTATCCCTGCCTTTTTGTTTCATAGTTTCATGAAAGCTACTTTCAGATTCACAGGCAAAAAGAGAAATTGTTCCACCTTAACATCAAGCTTTGGATTAAAAAAATGGCTTTCATCCTTCAAGCAAGTCCCTTATTGGATGTGACTCTGTTTATAACCTGGGTCAAAGAGTAGGCTGACTTTTAAATTGAACCCTTCTCGTCTACTTGCCTGAGCCCCTGTCTTGCATCCATGTGAGAAATTAAACCAGGGCCCAGAGGGTCATTTTTGATATTCCCGAGTTTGGAAGCTCTTGTAAATGAAATACAATGTATCGAAATGAGGAGCTTGAACAAATGCTGCTTCGAAAGCAAGTGTTGTCCAAGTAGGTACAAGAGCAGTCAATTCATCCTCAAATGATTGCATATCGAACTCTACAGATACCATTCCAATTTCCAAAACAAACACATCGTGGAATTCTCACTTAATAGGGGAGCCGATCGGGGAGTCGTGCACAGAGATGTACTCCTCATTTTTCAAGCCACCAAATTTAATGCCTGCATAAATCGGGAGTGCCATGAATTGGATGCACAAGCCTGCAGCTCTGGAAGACACCGAGCTATATTTTCAGTGGACACAGATACAGCAGGAGTGCTCCCCTGCCCCAGCCCCCAACTTCACAGTCCTGGCGATCACCACCCCCCCCCACCCCCACCTGCCGCCATCTCTACCCCAGATTTTACATGAGGGCCACTGCCCATGGGGCAGGAGCTGCCTGTAGAGGCACGACAGAAACAGTCATTACCCCCCCCTAAGAGTTAGATGAGGCCCAGATCCAACTTCAGGCCTGGTCTATTTCCTACAAGGGTCTGCTTGAGACTGGAAAATATTGGCACAATTCAGCTTTCACACAATTAGCACCCTATTTGATGGCAATTAATCCGTACGTAGACTGACCTTAGGGGTAGAACTGTGGCCCAGAGTCGCACTATTAAACTTGGATGCAGCAGCCGAGCTGGCCTTTTTCCTCGGTACTGTGTCGCTCAGATACAAGCCCTCTTTCTGTTGTTTTCTCCTGTCCTCCAGAGTCCGGAAATTCTTTGAAATGAAATATCATATATTCAAATGAGAACCTTGAGCAAACGAGCATCTCCAGAGCAAAATGTAACAGTATACATGCTAAAAGTCATGCTTTGACAGGCAGTAGCAAGTATTACTTCCTGTTACACTTGTCCTGTCACACTTTGTTGAAAACCACCCTAAGGGGTGGGCAGAGAGTTAAACACCCCTTCTGAAAGACGGCACCTTCAACAGCACAATTCATCCTCAGTACAACACTGGAGCGTCACCCGAGATTATGTGCTCAATCTCTGGAATGTTGTAGCGTTCGTATGGTTAGTCCAGCTTCTGGTCAGTGGGAAGTGTGGGTCCCATAAACGTTTGCACTTCTAATTTTGGCTGCTTTTGTTTTTAATGTATTATTTCATTTTGAATATTTGCAACAGTCAACTTGGGTCCATATGTGTATTCCCAGTGAGGAGATGGGTGAAGCTGGAAGTCTGATATGGGATCGGTTCTGCGGCAATTAGAATATATTCCATGCCTAGCCAAACAGTATGGAAGCAGTTTACCCGGGCTGTGTTCATCAGATTTCAGTTCAATGAGTTCTTTATGTTTTTTCATTCTTTTCATGGGATGTGGGCATCGTTGGCAAGATCAGCGTTTGTTGCCCACCCATAATTGCCCTTGACAACTGAATGGCTAACTAGGCCATTTCAGAGGGCAGTTAAGAGTCAACCACATTGCTGTGGGTCTGGAGTCACATGTAGGCCAGACCAGGGAAGGACAGCAGATTTCCTTCCCTTAAGGACATTAGTGAACCAGATGGGTTTTTATGACAATCGATGGTAGTTTCATGGCACCATTACCGAGACTAGCTTTCAATTCCATATTTTTATTATTACGAACATACGAATTAGGAGCAGAAGTAGGCCACTCAGCCACTCGAGCCTGCTCCGCCATTCAATAAGTTCATGGTTGAACTGATTACTCCACATTTCCACCTACCCCCGAGAACCTTTCACCTCCTTGCTTATCAAGAATCTATCTACCTCTGCCTTAAAAATATTCAAAGACTCTGCTTCCACCGCCTTTTGAGGAAGAGAATTCCAAAGACTCACAACCCTCTGAGAGAAAAAATTTCTCCTCATCTCTGTCTTAAATGGGCAACCCCTTACAAGCCTAGCCTGTCCAATCTTTCCTCGTAAGACAGCCCGCCCATTCCAAGTATTAGTCTAGTAAACCTTCTCTGTACTGCCTCCAACGCATTTACATCCTTCCTTAAATAAGGAGACCAGTACTGTACACAGTACTCCTGATGTGGTCTCACCAATGCCCAGTATAGCTGAAGCATAACCTCCCTACTTTTGTATTCAATTGCCCTCACGATAAACAATAACATTCTATCAGCTTTCCTAATTACTTGCTGTACCTGCATACTAACCTTTTGTGATTGATGCACTAAGACACCCAGATCCTTCTGCATCTCAGAGCTCTGCAATCTCTCACCGTTTAGATAATATGCTTCCTGCCAAAGTGGACAATTTCCCACTTTCCCACATTATACTCCATTTGCCAGGTCTTTGCCCACTCACTTAACCTATCTATATCCCTTTGTAGCCCCCTTATGTCCTCTTCACTACTTACTTTCCCACCTATCTTTGCGTCATCAGCAAATTCAGCAAACATACCTTCGGTCCCTTCATCCAAGTTAGTTATATAAATTGTAAAAACTTGAGGCCCCAGCGCTGATCCCTGTGGCACACCACTCATTACATCTTGCCAACCAGAAAATGACCCATTTATGCCTACTCTCTGTTTCCTGTTATCATCTATCCATGCCAATATGTTACCCCCTAAACCATGAGTTTTTATTTTCTGCAATAACCTTTGATGTGGCACCTTATCAAATGCCTTCTGGAAATCGAAGTACAGTACATCCACCAGTTCCCTCTTATCCACAGCACATGTAACTCCCTCAATGACCTCCAATAAATTGGTTAAACATGATTTCCCTTTCATAAAATCATGTTGACTCTGCCTGATTACCTTGAATTTTTCTAAATGCCTTGCTGTAACATCTTTAATAATAGCTTCTAACAATTTCCCTAATTATTAATTAATTGAATTTAAATTCAACTAACTGCTGTGGTGGGATTTGAACCCGTGTCCCCAAGGCTTTAGATGGGGCCTCTGGATTACTAGTTCAGAGATATTACCACTACACCTACTTCTCCCTGCCTGGTTAGTAGCCAATGCATTCTATATGAATGGGGCAGTTGATCCTCTATCATTCAAGCGTAACTGGGTGAACACATAATAAACACACAACAGCAGAGAAAAGGCCAACTCAAAGGATGGAAAACCTGTGAGAACTGTACCATCATTCCAGTATGACGGGCAGTCGGGGTACTCTGTGACAAGTGACTCACAAACTTCCCGATCACTCAAAGCCTGCTCACCATCTACTGGGATAAAGTCAGGAATGTGATGGAATACACGTCACTCCCCTGTTTGCCCTGGTGCATAAAAAGAAGCTCTATCCCAGTGGAACAGTCTAATTATTGGGTGATTATAGGTTAATATTTATATGATTGTCTAGCTCCAAAAGATACCATGCCTCTACAGAGACAGGGAGTGTGGAATGAATGATAAATTAGATTGCTTAATAGCTGGGACTTCTGGTTTTGAAAAAATCTCTATTTACTAAGTCAATGTATCAAAGTCATACTGGTGCCAAATTGGCAGAATGTGTACCTAAGGGAGGGAGAACACATGAGAGAGAGAGAGAGAGATACCATAGAGGGAAGGAATGTAGAAACCCATTCATTTTGGAGAGGTCATTTATAAATACTGCCTGTAACATGCAATGTTTAGCCTTTTATAATTTCATACAGACCACACCAATCTAACAGATAAAAGCATTTATCAGACTGATATCAGAGGAAATGAGACAGTGAGATGTTACCTGATGGCGCCTGCTATGTTTTTTAGCTGGAAGAGGAGGCGGAGAAGGAAGAGGAGGAGGAACAGCAGGAGGAGGAAGAGGAGCAACGTCTACACAAGGTACCACATCGTCAGGCCAATGCACCACTGGTGGTTTCGGCACAGGGCGGGAGGAGAGGTGAGAAGGGGAGTCATGTCCATGACTGGGAGGCGATGACTTTGATAGCTAAACCAACAAAAGCAGGTTAGAAAGAGTCAGCACAGAGAAAGTGGGTGAGAGTTCAACACTGCTTGTCTACTGGCCTTGAGCCATTTTACTAGGAAACTGTAAGCAAACTGATAGAGAAGGCAATGATCCCAAATATCCTCGGCTCCTGGGGTGGAGTGGGCGAGGGAGGTGATGATAGGCCCGGGCAGGAATGCGGCAAAACCCAGTAATGCCAGTCTCTGCACCCGAGATAACCATCCAGGAAAGGCCTCAGGGGGCAAGGGGAGGAGGGGGGCAAGGCTGCACCCCATGACATCACAAAAGGAGGTGGGGCTGGTGAAATCCCCACATGCATTGCCCTGGAAGGAGTGGACACTGGATTCAGAGCAGCAGCAGGTCTATTCCGGAAGATATAATGCCAACAGGTGAAATTGGTCCCCTCATAAGGGGAGGTTGAGTGCCCATGAAGTGCCAATATTACACGGGTAGCCTGCTATATTATGCAGACTGCCTGAAGCTGGGAACCCTGGGAGATAAAATGCCACAAGGTGTCTGTGGCTCAAACTCCCGAGGGCCCCAAATCAGGTGCCAATCTGATGGTGCACATGGGCAGACTGAGAGGCCCGAGGGCCAATGCTAATCCAGCTGCAGGCCTCACCAGAATAAATCAGGCCCCGGATGCAGCCAACCTATCTGGGCCTTACCGATTCCAGCCCACACTGAGGCTCAGAGGTTGAGACCAGGAGTGGGGTAGGCACTCAGGAAGGGTAAGAGGGTGAGGCCAGCAGTACCCCGCAGCTGCTTTGTGGATCAAGAAGAACTCCTTCTTCTTCCATCTCCACATTAACATGAGTTTAGGAGACAGGGTCTAAAATGAGAGCAGGGGCATCATTTTAATATTGAAACAAGGCCAGATTTCATTGCAGACAGACACCAGGGCATCTAAAAACAGACGCAGTCCAGTTCAGCAGTGACCTATTAGATTGACAACCCCTGGGGTCAATAGAATGGCTTGTTTCCACTCTCCTTACCAGCCATAGATTCGTGTGCTAATTTGCCAAAACTAGATCAAGCCAACCAACCTCGTCATGATGATCTGCGTTTATCTGTTGGGGGCTGGGTGCTTCACCACCTGCCTCAGGAGACACGGCAGCAGAATCAGAGGGGAAACAGTTCTTTGAGCTGCTATACAACTGATTAATCTGGTTTACAGTCACATAGTCCTGGGAAAAGGAGTGAAGGAGCAGAGAGCAATGTTAAACAGGCAGAAAAGTACAGTGCTAAATAGCAGCATTGAAGCAAAGCGTAGGAACTCGCAGCTTAGATTCTATCATTAAAAAACACAGGACAGGCAGAGAGAGAGACAGAGAGACAGAGACAGAGACAGAGAATCAGAGAGAGACAGACAGAAACAGAGAGAGACAGACAGAGAGACAGACAGAGACAGAGAATCAGAGAGAGAGAGACAGAGAGAAAGAGAGACAGAGAGACAGACAGAGACAGAGAGACAGACAGAGGCAGAGAATCAGAGAGAGACAGAGAGAGAGACAGGCAGAGACAGAGAGACAGACAGAGGCAGAGAATCACAGAGAGACAGAGAGAGAGACAGGCAGAGACAGAGACAGACAGAGGCAGACAGACAGAGACAGAGAGACAGAGAGAGAGAGACAGACAGAGGCAGAGAATCAGAAAGAGACAGACAGAGAGACAGACAGACAGAGACAGACAGACAGAGACAGGCAGACAGAGACAGGCAGGGGAGTTGAACGACGCCATGGAACAAGTACTGAAAGTAGAAAAGCACACAGAAAAATAATAGCAGGCGGTATACGCTCCAGCCATTCCCCCACCCCGAGCATTTGACACAATTGGCCGCTGTATCTTCTGAGGAAACCTTGCTTATGCAGCAGCTTACAGTGGCCGAACCCACCTCCACGGCAACCCTCCTCTTCCTCCCCAAGGGAACTGCCGGCAACTGTGGAGGTTGTTTAGGGAGCACTTGCTGCGACTGCTGGATAGGTTTGTCCTGATGAGGCAGGGAAGGGATGGTAGGGTGAAGGAACCTTGGATGACAAGAGATGTGGAACAGCTAGTCAAGAGGAAGAAGGAAGCTTACTTAAGGTTGAGGAAGCAAGGATCAGACAGGGCTCTAGAGGGTTACAAGGTAGCCAGGAAGGAACTGAAGAATGGACTTAGGAGAGCTAGAAGGGGACATGAAAAAGTCTTGGCGGGTAGGATTAAGGAAAATCCCAAGGCGTTCTACACTTATGTGAGGAACAAGAGGATGGCCAGAGTGAGGGTAGGGCCGATCAGGGATAGTGGAGGGAACTTGTGCCAGGAGTCGTAGGAGGTAGGGGAGGTCCTAAATGAATACTTTGCTTCAGTATTCACTAGTGAGAGGGACCTGGTCGTTTGTGAGGACAGCGTGGAACAGGCTGATATGCTCGAACAGGTTGATGTTAAGAGGGAGGATGTGCTGGAAATTTTGAATGATATGAGGACAGATAAGTCCCCGGGGCCAGACGGGATATACCCAAGGATATTACGGGAAGCGAGGGAAGAGATTGCTGCGCCTTTGGCGATGATCTTTGCGTCCTCACTGTCCACTGGAGTAGTACCGGATGATTGGAGGGTGGCAAATGTTGTTCCCTTGTTCAAGAAAGGGAATAGGGATAACCCTGGGAATTATAGACCAGTCAGTCTTACGTCGGTAGTGGGCAAATTATTGGAGAGGATTCTGAGAGACAGGGTTTATGATTATTTGGAAAAGCATGGTTTGATTAGAGACAGTCAGCATGGCTTTGTGAAAGGCAGGTCATGCTTCACCAGCCTTATTGAATTCTTTGAAGATGTGACAAAACACATTGATGAAGGAAGAGCAGCGGATGTGGTGTATATGGATTTTAGCAAGGCGTTTGATAAGGTTCCCCATGGTAGGCTCATTCAGAAAGTAAGGAGGCATGGGATACAGGGAAAGTTGGCTGCCTGGATACAAAATTGGCTGTCCCATAGAAGACAGAGGGTGGTAGTAGATGGAAAGTATTCAGCATGGAGCTCGGTGACCAGTGGTGTTCCGCAGGGATCTGTTCTGGGACCTCTGCTCTTTGTGATTTTTATAAATGACTTGGATGAGGAAGTGGAAGGCTGGGTTAGCAAGTTTGCTGATGACACGAAGGTTGCTGGAGCTGTGGATAGTGTGGAATGCTGTTGTAGGTTGCAACGGGACATTGACAGGATGCAGAGCTGGGCTGAGAAGTGGCAGATGGAGTTCAACCTGGAAAAGTGTGAAGTGATTCATTTTGGAAGGTCGAATTTGAATGCAGAATACAGGCTTAAAGACAGGATTCTTGGTAGTGTGGAGGAACAGAGGGATCTTGGGGTCCATGTCCATAGATCGCTCAAAGCTGCCACCCAAGTTGATAGGGTTGTTAAGAAGGCGTATGGTGTGTTGGCTTTCATTAACAGGGGGATTGAGTTTAAGAGCTGCGAGGTTATGCTGCAGCTCTATAAGGCCCTGGTTCGACCACACTTGGAATATTGTGTTCAGTTCTGGTCGCCTCATTATAGGAAGGATGTGGAAGCTTTAGAGAGGGTGCAGAGGAGATTTACCAGGATGCTGCCTGGACTGGAGGGCATGTCTTACGAAGAAAGATTGAGGGAGCTAGGGCTTTTCTCATTGGAGTGAAGAAGGATGAGAGGTGACTTGATAGAGGGGTACAAGATGATGAGAGGCATAGATAGAGTGGATAGCCAGAGACTTTTTCCCAGGGTGGAAAGGGCAATCACCAGGGGACATAATTTTAAGATGATTGGAGGAAGATTTCGGGGAGATGTCAGAGGTAGGTTCTTGACACAGAGAGTGGTGGGTGCGTGGAATGCCGTGCCAGCGGTGGTAGTAGAAGCAGATACATTAGGGACATTTAAGCGACTCTTGGATAGGTACATGGACGATAGTAGAATGAAGGGTCGGTAGTTAGTTTGATCTTAGAGTAGGTTAAAGGGTCGGCACAACATCGTGGGCCGAAGGGCCTGTACTGTGCTGTACTGTTCTATGTTCTATGTTCTATTTTCTGGGGTATATTTTTTGAGTTAGTACTGGGGGTAATTTCAACTTAGTGGGAATCACACAGGATTGGGGTGGGGGTGTGGTGTGGGGCAGGAATGTCAGTGTTACATCCTGACCAATATTGCTCTGCACTGATATCAGTGAACATTACACTCTTGTTCAAAAAAAGGTGCAAAGATAAGCCCAGCAACTACAAGCCAGTCAGTTTACCTTCGGTGGTGGGGAAACCTCTGGAAAAAATAATTTGGGACAAAATCAACAGTCACATGGACAAATTTAAGCTAATTAAGGAAAGCCAGCATGGATTTCTTAAGGGAAAATCATGTTTAACTAATTTGCTAGAGTTTTTTGAGGAGGTGACAGAGAGGGTTGACGAGGGCAATGCTGTTGATGTGGACTTTCAAAAGGCGTTTGATACAGTGCCACACAACAGACTTGTGAGCAAACTTACAGCTCATGGAATAAAAGGGACAGTGGCAACATGGATACGAAATTGGCTGAGTGACAGGAAACAAAGAGTAGTGGTTAATGGATTCTTTTTTGGGCTGGAGGAAGGTTTCTGGTTGGGACCCTTGCTTTTCCTGATATATATTAATGATCTAGACCTTGGTGTACAGGGCACAATTTCAAAGTTTGCAGATGATACGAAACTTGGAAGCATTGTGAACTGTGAGGAGGATAGTGTAGAACTTCAAAAGGACATAGACAAGTTGGTGGGATGGGCAGACAGGTGGCTGATGTAGTTCAATGCAGAGAAATGTGAAGTGATTCATTTTGGTGGGAAGAACATGGGGAGAAAATATACAATGAAGGGTATAATTCTAAAGGGGGTGCAGGAGCAGAGGGACCTGGGTGTATATGTGCATAAGTCATTGAAGGTGGCAGGACAGGTTGAGAGAGTGGTTAATAAAAAAAAAGTATCCTGGGCTTTATTAATAGGGGCATAGAGTACAAGAGCAAGGAAGTTATGTTGAACTTGTATAAGACACTAGTTCAGCCTCAGCTGGAGTATTGCATCCAGTTCTGGGCGCCACACTTTAGGAAACACGTGAGGGCATTGGAGAGAGTGCAGAAAAGATTCACGAGAATGGTTCCAGAGATGAGGAATTTCAGTTATGAAGATAGTTTGGAGAAGTTAGGACTGTTTTCCTTGGAGAAGAGAAGGCTGAGAGGTGATTTTGATCGAGGTATACAAAATCATGAGGGGTCTGGACAGAGTGGATAGAGAGAAACTGTTCCCACTCGAGAAAGGATTGAGAACGAGAGGGCACAGATTTAAAGTAAGAGAAGCAGAAGTGACATGAGGAAAAACTTTTTCATGCAGCGAGTGGTTAAGGTCTGAGAACTGCCTGAGAACGTGGTGGAGGCAGGTTCAATTGAAGCATTCAAAAAGGAATTAGATAGTTCTATGAAAAGGAAGAATGTGCAGGATTATGGGAAGAAGGCAGGGGAATGGGAGTGAGGAAATTTCTCTTTGAGAGAGCTGGTGCAGACATGATGGGCCAAATGGCCTCCTTCTACACTGTAACAATTCCGTGATCCTGTGATTCTGTGAACAGTAAAATCAGACAGGGTGTAAAGCCAATGTTGCACTCAGTCCTGTCAGCTTCCCAATGGGTGGGTTCCGTTAAAATTGACCCCAGTAATTAGTGTCTCTGCTGAGTCTTCTATCAAGGCATTCCAATGGTATCCTATCCAATGGCAGATTGTTGAGAGATGAGAAGACAAGATCACAGAGCTACCTGTGGAGGCTGTAGACAGGACAGTTTGGTTCGCTATCAGAAACAATACGAGTTGGGCAGGATATAACGGCCGAAATATGAGATGCGTGAAGCCTCAAAATTAGACTGGAATAGAGCATGTCTGTCCATATTAGCAGTTGCATGCTAGATCCCATTCCAATCGGCATCTGTGCACTACTAAAGTCTTCATGGGACTGACATCATCCGCTGCATTGGATTGAACAGCTTCTGTCCACAGCCAAGAAAATCAGATTAGGATTTCCGTTAAAAGAAAAATATAAACACCTCCCAGTCATAATGTAGGAACTACAATTCCTGAGTTAGAATTGAATTAAAGGGTAACAATTCTATGAAGAGACACCTCCAAGCCCTGCACCTAGAGGGTATCCATTGTGCCACACCTGTTGTACCTGAAAATGTGATCTCAAAGGTGCCGCAGGTCAAAAGTGTCACACCTCAAGTTGCCACATCACAGGCCATCAACAGCTCAAGATGTAATGGGGGATGGGAAGAGGAGGGGCACACAAATCGCCCTTTGCAATCCCCTCCCAGACCCCACGGGATGGTAGCTCAGACTGAGAGATTTAAGCCTGTAAAGCTGGGATGTTCATTGAAGCTACTGTTTATAAAATGACCCGCAATGGAGGAATGGTAACAGGCACTGGAAAGATGCAGAGTAATTTCCATTCCATTGAAATGGAAGAACCCCTGTGTGTAACAGCAAGTTGAACTGCTTGATTTGATTCCCAGCTGTATTGCAACTTTCAAACAATAGTTGGAGGATGTAAATAGATCAAAGTGGCAGTAACATCAGAGATGGCTTATTGATTTCAGCTGCAAACAGCCAGATGATGGTGCACATGGGCAGACTGAGGCCCGGACTGAGAACAAACAGCTCTGACCAGGATCTAAAACTTAGACCCACCTCAGGAAAGCTGCTCACCACACTTAGTGAATCAAGCCCACCTCGTGTGCTGTGTGAGATAGCAAACAGCTGTCTCTCTCTCTCTCCCTTGCTCTCTCTCTCTCCTGCTTTCCCCCAGTCCTTGCACTCTTTCTCTCGCACCTAATCACCAACCTAATCCAACCCCTCCCCCGAATTGGGGAATTGCAGCTCTCTTGCAGGCGAGCAGTTCATACGGAGCTGTTAGATTTCCTGCTGGTTTTGGGGAGGAGGTTGGTGTGTAAACAGTCATCAGTGTGGAAACACCACAAGGCTGGCAGACTTTCCCAAAAGGTCGGTTGAATAGCCCTCTAGGTAAGTGAGGACCTTCCTTCATGGGGCCCAAGGCAGCAGGAACCTCCACTGGCCTGAACACCACCCCCTCCTCCTCCTTCTCACAAGACCCCCTCCCCACCACTTCCCTGCATGCTGGCCACCTGTTCTGCACTCTCTTCCAGGCTGTTCTGCATGAATAGCAGGCTGATTTATTTATTTAGAGATACAGCACTGAAACAGGCCCTACGGCCCACTGCATCTGTGCCAACCAAGAACAACCCATTTATACTAACCCTACAGTAATCCCATATTCCCTACCACCTACCTGCACAAGGGGCAATTTACAATGGCCAATTTACCTATCACCTGCAAGTCTTTGGCAGTGGGAGGAAACCGGAGCACCCAGCGAAAACCGACACGGTCCCAGGGAGAACTTGCAAACTCTGCACAGGCAGTACCCAGAATCGAACCCGGGTCGCTGGAGCTGTGAGGCTACAGTGCTAAAATCGTGTGGTGTTAAAATCGCCAGAGCCTCCTGTTACCTCTGGTAGGAATCCGATTCCAGGTTAAAATTCACCCAGCCCTCCGAAAACCAAAAAGTACATTCCCCCTTTTTCGTTAAAAAAAAACCCCTGCAGGTTGTGGTGCCTGAGATGCAAACATACAAAGAGCTAAAACCTAAAGACAGGTTAACCTTTAACCTGGAGTATTTGAACCTTTACGAGGACAAAAGAATCACTGGCACGGACAGCCGTCCGCTCAGCATGCCAGCGATGAGAGTTTGCAGACTGCACTCACAGAGTCTTAGCAGGCCAGGGAGGCTCAGATTGACTGCACTGGCTTAGGGGTGATACTAGCCCATTGCAACGGTCAGTATTCCCAGCCTCTTCTCCAACAGGAATATCTCTTCCAACTGATCATCTCGTGTGTGCGTGAGAAGCTTTACTGGGAGCTCCTGGAAAAAGGTGGGTTTCACTGACAGTGACAAATTTCTTCACGGTGTTGGAATGGAAGCTGCTGTATTTCAGTAATATATGTAGGCTATCAGGAGTGTTTAATACCATTCCCGGCAACTGTTCTCACATTGTAGACTCAATGTAACATCTGGGCAAGAAATATGAGTAAAAGGTCACCATTTGAAAGAGGGTATACATGGTTGAAAGGATGTAAGAATGTAATTACCTCCTTAAATGTGTTCGGATTAATGGGGAGGCCTGCCCCACCGGTACTGTCATAATACACCTTCTCCAAACTCATCAAGTTCTCTTTTTCCTGAGGGGAAGAGAAGAGTTTTTGATTCAGTTTTAGCCGATTTACGGTGTCTAAACCAGTGTGATCCAGCCCAGTCAATGAGGCAGAAATTGAGGCACAAGCTGGAACATTACAACAGGAGGAGGCCATTCAGCCCCTCCAGCCTGTTCCACCATTCAAATAGATCATGGCTGATCTCTACCTCAACTGCATTTACCCGCCTTGACTTCATTTCCCTGATGATCAGATCAAACAAACATTTACTGACCTCAGTTGTGAAAGCTCCAATTAATTCCACAACTTTTTGGGAGAGTTCCAGATTTCACTACCCTTTGTGTGAAGAAGTGTTTCCTGACATCACCATTAAACGGCCAAGCTCTAATTTTATGGTTGTGTCCCCTTGTTCTGGACTCCTCACATCACAGGAAATAGTTTCTCTCTATCTGCCTATCAAATCATTTTATCCTTTTAAATCCTTCAATTTGATCACCCCCTTAATCGTCTGTACGCAAGGTACTATAAAACAAGTTTACATCATCTGTTTTACTGGTCTCTACTTGTTGAAAGATTTGCTGTCTTTCTGCAGGAAGAAGGTTTGGGAGCCTTGCATTGCCGGTGTTTTTGTCCCACTGGGTGAAAGCTAAGGCCTCATCCTGTAATCCGAGACTCCTGTTGATTCTGATGCCATACTAACCCCCTGAAAGGAAAAGCTCAGCTCTGGCAAGCATAGCAGAAACTGTCACCCCAGTGCTGGGAATTCAATCACTGACCACCGGCATCCGAGTGGAGCATTCCATCGTAATCACAGTCTACATCACTGAGACAGCTAAAAGTAATTAGTAACATTCAACAGCACCGTGCATACTGTGGGAACTGCTTCAATCTGCTATTTATACAAACCTCACTGAGGTCCCACCGCTCTCACCATGAGAACTATTTCAGTCTGCTATTTATACTGAACTCAACACACCACTCATGCTTCCGTTTTAAACTGAGAGGTAAAAGGGCAAGGATCATAGTTATTATGACCAAGGCAGGAGGAGTGCACTGTTTTTTCTAGTTCCACTTCTCCACAGGTCGCAACATGTATCCAAATGTTTACACCCCAACTAAACTGAAAACAAAGTTCAAACCCCAAACAGAGAGTCAACCTCCTGACCTCCATAGACCTTGACATGTGGCTTCTCTGTAACCATTTCTCCCCCAGGCCACTAAGGTTTCTGTCATTTACTGAGCCCAAAGCACAGGCGGTTTCCGACACAGATGATTTTCAAACAACATCTCAAGTGTCCTTTCGGTGAACTTGGTAAAAAAAAAACACATCCATGGAATCTTTTCAGTTTTAACACATCCTCAAAAAGTAAACATATTTTTTAAAAATGGAAGCACTTTCATAACATAGTACAGATCGCCAAGGTGAAAGGGCAAGGGTCAGAGCGCAGGGCATCATCAAGCTGAAAGAGAAAGGATCACTGTACAGAGGATCAACAGTGCAAGAGATCAGCACTATTGATTTAAGTCCATCTAACCACTGTTACGCTCACTAAAGGAACAGTGATGAGCTAAAGTGAATTGAAGCAATTAGAAACCTTTAAAATGAACTGGTGAATTGAACTCCAAACAAATTGACACATTTTGCTGCATACAACATGGACTAAGTGGTCAGATGGTCCCTCCTGCACTGCAAATATACATCATGACTGTTGGAGACTAACCTCATCATCACATCTGGACTAGTTCTAGGGAAGGCATATTAAAATGCTAAACAGCCCGTTCGATACTAAATGGTTCCTATCTTAAAGAACTGGGCTGACAAAGACCTTCACTGACAGAGCAACTCTGGATGTAATGAGAAGATAAAAGGTGGGAAATAACATCACTTTATCAAGATAAACCACATTCCAACACTATTGTGTAACAATGGCCACGCGTTCAAAGACATGATGAATGGACACACTAGGGAGAGCATCTATGGTCACCTGACCAGAACCCAGCCTGATGAGGGTTTTTCTTTAAAAAAAAGAGATTTCTTTGAGAGAGACAAATAAAGCCAGCCAGCAAGGAAGCTGAGACATCCTTTTCAGCCAAGACTAAGACCCTGCCTTCAAACCACAGAGGCAGAGGCTTCAAAGGGGACACTGAAAACTTCTCATCTGAGAAATCTAAACAAGATTGTCTGATGAAAGGTCACAGACCTGAAATGTTAACACTGCTTCTCTCTCCACAGATGCTGCCAGACCTGCTGAGTATTTCCAGCACTTCCAATTTTTATTTCAGATTTCCAGCATCCAAAGTATTTTGCTTTTATTTTAAGGTTAAAAGTGAACTCATTACAAAAATTGGCCTAAGATGTATGCTAGCCTCTCAGCTCTATCTTTTCATTTTTGTGTGCATGTATGTGCCTGAGTGAGTGGGTGAGGTTGTGAATATTTTTGGATATTGTTTAATAAAGAGATCCCTTTCTTTTTAAACCTACAAGAAAACCTGTCATTTATCTATTTATGTGACCCTGAAAATGCTCAGGGACTAAAACACTTTTTTTTAAAAAGCACTATCTACGGTCAGTTGAGAGGAGAAAAGTGGAAGTCACCCACACCATTTCCTACCTGTCTGTAACACCACACAGAAAGGCCTCA
This sequence comes from Heterodontus francisci, assembly GCF_036365525.1. Classification (NCBI taxonomy): domain Eukaryota; kingdom Metazoa; phylum Chordata; class Chondrichthyes; order Heterodontiformes; family Heterodontidae; genus Heterodontus; species Heterodontus francisci. The sequence goes on along the minus strand of NC_090380.1, from coordinate 13,734,851 downwards.
AATGAATGCTTGACGCTCATCTCAATATAGCAAATAGAGAATTTACACCATTGATCTAAACAAACTGCTCATGGTGGTAAAAGGTTCAATTTTTAGGGACAAAGGAAGCTCTGACTAAGAAGAATGACCTATCAGTTCTGTCCTTGTCAAGCCCACAGGTTCATCATTCCCAGGTATTAATGTAAAGATTGTCATTTCCCTTTTCAAATCCTGTCATTATTGCTCCACCTAATTGAAAGCACCTTCTCCAACATTACCTCCAACACTATCCCTTTTGCTGCACTGTGTCTTATTGCTGATCCCTCATTTCCTGCAGTCTGACAATAAGACCAATCATTCAAACCCTGCACTCATATGCTTTGGAACTCCCTCCCAAAACCTCTCCACCTGGCTACCAATCCCCCTTCCTCTACGTTTCCCTTTTCAACCTTTCTCCTTGATCAAGCCATTGGTGTACCACTCTTTAATTTTGCCCATATCCTGCTTGGCAACTCATCTCCCCTTCATAAAGTGATGTAATTCATAACCCTGTGTTCAAATCCCTCCATTGCCTCCCCCCACACTCCCCCCATGTCTGTAATCTCCTGCAGCCCGACAATTCTGTGAGATATCCGCACTCCTCAAATTCTGGCTTCATGCGCAACTCAAATTTTATTGCTCCACCATTGGCGGCCGTGCCTACCTAGGGGTCCCAAGCTCTAAAATTCCCTCCCTAAACCTCCCCTCCATTGTATCTCCCTTTCTTCACTTAAAACGATCCTTAAAACCTACCTCTTTGACCAAGCCTTTGGCCATCTGCCCTAATATCTTTCTATGTGGCTTTGTGTCAAACATTGCGAGATAATGCCCCTGTGAAGCGCCTCGTTGCTACATTAAAGTGCTATACAAATGCAAATTGTTGTGTTCAGATGTTTTTCTGTGTGAAGAACATAGTATAAAAGCAGCAAGTTGTTTGGAAGTTTATTACTCAAAGAATAATTGATATGTTAACTAAGTTAGAATCATTGAATCACAGAAAAGTTACGGCACAGAAGGAGGCCATTCAGCCCATCGTGTCTGCGCCGGAATGTTACTGGGAAGTTACTGGGAATGACCACTGAACAAACAGTAGGTTCAATTCTATGGATTGCTGGAGAGAATGGACTGAAGGATACTGTGAGCTTGTGGGCAAGTGCAGAACAGGTCTATTAAAAAGGGGCAAACTGGTTGGGCCAGATAGCCTTCACCTGTTCCTAACATTGTAACGTGGCAGATTCCTTCTGAGCGCTACGTGATCTTTAGAAATAAGTTTACAATTTTGTAGCAAGCGTACGAAGGACATTTCTCCCTCATGGTCGAAGGGTTTTGGACATGGCATGGCCCTGATGTCTTTCCAGGCGTGGTTTGATGCAAGGTGATTAGGAAGGGCAGCAGGTCAGGAGCCACTAGAACTGAATATTGCTACTTTCCCTACGAGCGTACCTTGCACAACCTCCACATCAAACGGATTCCGATATAATGGATCAATTGCACTAGTATTGGTAGTCTACAGACCAATGGTCCCTCTAAGCTGCATGGCCAAACCTGAAAATTCCCATGCAGGCCGCACACAAGTTGGCCCTTTAAGTTACCACACATGCAGGGTTGGACAAGAAAATTTAAAGGGGTCAGATATTTAAATAAATCAGCTGTGCACTACAAATAAAAGCAGAGGGTATGTTCCAACAGACCACCTAAAATTGGAAGCAAGGTGGAAGAGTGGGCGGCACAGTGGCACAGTGGTTAGCACCACAGTCTCACAGCTCCAGGGACCCGGGTTCAATTCTGGGCACTGCCTGTGTGGAGTTTGCAAGTTCTCCCTGTGACCGCGTGGGTTTTCGCTGGGTGCTCCGGTTTCCTCCCACTGCCAAAGACTTGCAGGTGTTAGGTAAATTGGCCATTGTAAATTGCCCCTAGTGTAGGTAGGTGGTAGGGAATATGGGATTACTGTAGGGTTAGTATAAATGGGTTGTTCTTGGTCGGCACAGACTCGGTGGGCCGAAGGGCCTGTTTCAGTGCTGTATAAATAAATAAAAGAAATATGAAAATAATTTAGGGAAATTAGTGAAAATCATAGAATTTCAACAGCCCCAAAATTAATTGCCCAGAAGAAGTAGGTAAAGTGGTTAAGAGAATGAAGTCCCTACAATGCATACAGGACCCTTTCTAACTCATTATGTAAGAAACCCAACAAGGGAGGATTCATTACTGGATCTAGTAATAGGGAATGAGGCAGAGCAGAACATCTTGGCAATGGTAATCATAATATAGGGTTTAAGGTGATAATTAAGAAGGACAAGGACCAGGATAATAGGTTGGGGAAAGCTGATATTGAGGGGCTGAGAATAAAACTTCATAAAATAAATTGGTCAACAATATTGACAAACTGTAATGCAGAACAGAAATGGAAGACATTTGAAACAGAGCTCAACAGAGTCCAGGAAAAATATATCCTGCTGAAAAACAGGAACAAACTAAAGACTAATAAGACACCGTGGATAAATAAAGATATAAAGGAAAAATAAGGGTAAGGAAAGAGGCACATACAACCTACATGGACAGCAGGGGAGAGCATGAGACGGAGAATAAGAGATTACGAGAGAAGGCAAAAGAAAAAACAATTAGGAAGGGTAAGAGGAACTTTGAAATCAAATTATCAGTAGGCATTAAATAAAATAGTAAAATATTCCACAGCACATCAATAAGAAAAGGAAAGTCAGGATGGGAATAGAGTCATTAAGAAATGGACAAGATTAGATCATAGACAGAAATGGCATAATGGAAGAAATATTAAATTATGTTGCTTCTATATTTACCAAGGTGATGGATCAAGTGGGCATGACACCAGAAGATGAGATTAGAAATGCTATAGAATCAAAGAATCATAGAACATTTACACCATAGGAAGAGGCCACTTGGCCCATTGTTTACTAGTTTACTACAACAGGTTTACTAGACTGACATCTGGAATGGGCAGGTTGTCTTATGAGGAAAGATTGGACAGGCTGGGCTTGTATCCATTGGAATTTAGAAGAATAAGAGGTGACTTGATTAAAACATATAAGATTCTGAGGAGTCTTGACAGGGTGGATGTGGAAAGGATGTTTCCTCTTGTGGGAGAATCTAGAACTAGGGGTCACTGTTTAAAAATAATGGGTTGCCTATTTAAGACACAGATGAGGCGAAATATTTTCTCTCAGAGGATCGTGAGTCTTTGGAATTTTCTTCCTCAAAATGCAGTGGATGCAGAGTCTTCAAATATTCATAAGGCAGAGGTAAATAGATTCTTGATAAACAAGGGGGTGAAAGGTTATTGGGGGTAGGTGGGAATGTGGAGTTGAGGTTACAATCAGATCAAATCTTATTGCACAGTGGAGCAGGCTCAAGAGGCCGAGTGGCCTACTTCTGCTCCTAATTTGTATGCTTGTATCATGTCTGCACCAGCCGAAAAACGAGCCACCCAGCCTAATCCCACCTTCCAGCATTTGGTCCGTAGCCTTGCAGATTACAGCACTTGAGGTGCATATCCCCTGTTGGCATTTCTTCGCGGACAAAGATTTTCAGAAGGTTGTACTCATCGGTTGCAGGCCCGCTGGTGGCTAGTCAGGCCTATCCGTGAGCGGGTACAAGTGAAGGTGTAGTCGCTGCTGCGGGAAATTGCATCTATCCTTCTCCTCCTTTTCTTTTTCATGCTGGTTCTTCGCTCAGTTTCAAAAGTGTCTGTAGCCCTCCTGATGTAGCATCTCCAGGCATCACGATCTATGGCCTGCGCTTCCCACTGGTGATGGTCGATGTGGCACACAGAGACGGACTTCTTCAGAGAGTCCTTGAAACATTTGCATGGGGCCCCTCTGTTCCTTTTAGCCGTGGTCAGCTCCCCATACACCACAATCATGGGCAGCTGACTGTCATCCATCCGGGCAACGTGACCCGCCCAACACTGTTGGCTTTGCAGGAGGATGGTTTCGATACGAACATATGAATTAGGAGCAGAAGTAGGCCATTCGGCCCCTCGAGCCTGCTCCGCCATTCAAGAAGATCATGGCTGATCTGTTTGTGTCTCGAATTCCACACTCCCATCTATCCCTGATAACCTTTGATTCCCTTGCCTAACAAGAATCTATCTACCTCCACCTTAAAAATATTCAATGACCCCGCCTCCACCACCTTCTGAGGCAGAGTTCCAAAGTCGCACAACTCTCTGAGAAAAAATTTCTCCTCATCTCTGTCCTAAAATGGTGACCCCTAATTTTAAATAGTGCCCCCTAGTTCTGGACTCACCCACAAGAGGAAATATCCTTTCCACATCCACCTTGTCAAGAATGTTCAGGATCTTATAAACTTCAATCAAGTCTCCCCTCACTCTTATAAACTCAAGTGAAAATAAGCCCAGTCTGTCCAACCTTTTGTCATACGACAACCCACTCATTCCAGGTATCAATCTAGTAAACCTCCTCTGAACCGGCTCCGACAATGCTGGTGATGTTGGCTGGTTCCAGTACATCAATGTTTTTGATGCGGTCTTGCATATCCAGACACCTTTCGAATGAGTTGAGGGTTTCTACCTCTACTACCCCTTCAGGCGGTAAATTTCAGACCTTCTACCACCCTCTGGGTAAAAAATGTTTTCCACATCTCCTCTCTAATATTTGTACCAATCACTTTATATCTACGCCCGAGTCACTGACCACTTTTTTTTTTCAAGTAATGGGATGTGGGCGTCTCTGGCTATGCCAGCATTTATTGCCCATCCCTAATTGCCCTTGAGAAGGTGGTGGTGAGCTGCCTTCTTGAACCGCTGTAGTCCATGTGAGGTAGGTAGACCCACAGTGCTGTTAGGAAGGGAGTTCCAGGATTTTGACCCAGCGACAGTGCAGGAATGGCGATATAGTTCCAAGTCAGGATGGTGTGTGACTTGGAGGGGAACTTGCAGGTGGTGGTGTTCCCATGCATTTGCTGCCCTTGTCCTCCTAGTTGGTAGAGGTCGCAGGTTTGGAAGGTGCTGTCTAAGGAGCCTTGGTGCATTGCTGCGGTGCATCTTGTAGATGGTATCTACAAGTTATCTTCAATATCTGCTGCCACTGTGCGTTGGTGGTGGAGGGAGTGAATGTTTGTAGATGGGGTGCCAATCAAGCCGGCTGCTTTGCCCTGGATGGTGTCGAGCTTCTTGAGTGTTGTTGGAACTGCACCCATCCAGGCACGTGGAGAGTATTCCATCACACTCCTGACTTGTGCCTTGTAGATGGTGGACATGCTTTGGGGAGTCAGGAGGTGAGTTACTCGCTGCAGGATTCCGAGCCTCTGACCTGCTTTTGTAGCCACGGTATTTATATGGCTACTCCAGTTCAGTTTCTGGTCAATGGTAGCCCCTAAAATGTTGATAGTGGGGGATTCAGCACTGGTAATGCCATTGAATGTTAAGGGGAGATGGTTAGATTCTCTCTTGTTGGAGATGGTCATTGCCTGGCACTTGTGTGACACAAATGTTACTTGCCACTTATCAGCCCAAGAGTGGATATTGTCCAGGTCTTGCTGCATTTCTACGCAGACTGCTTCAGTATTTGAGGACTCGCGAATGGTGCTGAACATTGTGCAATCATCAGCGAACATCCCCACTTCTGACCTTATGAATGAAGAAAGGTCATTGATGAAGCAGCTGAAGATGGTTGGGCCTAGGACACTACCCTGAGGAACTCCTGCAGTGATGTCCTGGAGCGGAGATGATTGACCTCCAACAACCACAGCCATCTTCCTTTGCACTAGGTATGACTCTAACCAGCAGAGAGTTTTCCCCCTGATTCCCAATGACTCCAGTTTTGCTAGGACTCCTTGATGCCATACTCGGTCAAATGCTACCTTGATGTCAAGGGCAGTGATTCCACCTCACCTCTTGAGTTCAGCTCTTTTGTCCATGTTTGAACCAAGGCTGTAATGAAGTCAGGTGCTGAGTGGCCCTGGCGGAACCCAAACTGGGTATCACTGAGCAGGTTATTGCTAAGCAAGTGCTGCTTGATGGCACCGTTGATGACACCTTCCATCACTTTACTGATGATTGAGAGTAGGCTGATGGGGCGGTAATTGGCCGGGTTGGACTTGTCCTGCTTTTTGTGTACAGGACAGACCTGGGCAATTTTCCACATTGCCGGGTAGATGCCAGTGTTGTCGCTGTACTGGAACAACTTGGCTAGGGGTGCAGCAAGTTCTGGAGCACAGGTCTTCAGTACTATTGCCTGAATATTGTCAGGATCCATAGCCTTTGCAGTATCCAGTGCCGTCAGTTGTTTCTTGATATCACGCGGAATGAATCGAATTGGCTGAAGACTGGCATTTGTGATGCTGGGGACTTCAGGAGGAGGCCGAGATGGATTATCAACTCGGCACTTCTGGCTGAAGATTGTTGCAAATGCTTCTGCCTTATCTTTCTCATTGAGGATGGGGATATTTGTGGAGCCACCTCCTCCAGTTAGTTGTTTAATTGTCCACCACCATTCACGGCTGGATGTGACAGGACTGCAAAGCTTAGATCTGATTCGTTGGTTATGGGATCGCTTAGCTCTGTCTATCACATGCTGCTTATGCAGTTTGGCACGCAAGTAGTCCTGGGTTGTAGCTTCACCAGGTTGACACCTCATTTTGAGGTATGCCTGGTGCTGCTCCTGGCATGCCCTCCTGCACTCTTTTATTGAACCAGGGTTGGTCTTCTGGCTTCATGGTAATGGTAGAGTGGAGGATATGCCAGGCCATGAGGTTATAGATTGTGGTTGAGTACAATTCTGCTGCTGCTGATGGCACACAGCGCCTCATGGAAGCCCAGTTTTGCATTGCTAGATCTGTTTGAAATCTATCCCATTTAGCACGGTGATATTGCCATACAACACGATGGTGGGTATCCTCAATGTGAAGGCGGGACTTCGTCTCCACAAGGACTGTGCGGTGGTCACTCCTACCAATACAATCATGGACAGAAGCATCTGCTGCAGGCAGATTGGTGAGGACGAGGTCAAGTATGTTTTTCCCTCGTGTTGGTTCCCCCCCCACCTGCCACAGACCCAGTCTAGCAGCTATGTCCTTTAGTACTCGGCCAGCTCGGTCAGTAGTGGTGCTACCGAGCCACTCATGGTGATGGACATTGAAGTCCCCCACCCAGAGTACATTTTGTGCCCTTGCCACCCTCAGTGCTTCCTCCAAGTGGTGTTCAACATGGAGGAGCACTGATTCATCAGCTGAGGAAGGGCGGTAGGTGGTAATCAGTAGGAGGTTTCCTTGCCCATGTTTGACCTGATGCCATGAGACTTCATGGGGTCTGGAGTCGATGTTGAGGACTCCCAGGGCAACTCCCTCCCTACTGTAGACCACTGTCCCGCCACCTCTGCTGGGGTCGTCCTGCCGGTGGGACAGGACATACCCAGTGATAGTGATTGCAGTGTCTGGGACATTGTCTGTAAGGTATAATTCCGTGAGTATGACAATGTCAGGCTGTTGCTTGACTAGTCTGTGGGACAGCTCTCCCTACTTTGGCACAAGCCCCCAGATGTTAGTAAGGAGGACTTGGCAGGGTCGACAGGGCTGGGTTTGCCGTTGTCGTTTCCGGTGCCTAGGTCGATGCCGGGTGGTCTGTCCAGTTTCATTCCTTTTTTTGACTTCGTAGCAGTTAGATACAACTGAGTGGCTTGCTAGGCCATTTCAGAGGGCATGTAAGAGTTAACCACATTGCTGTGGGTCTGGAGTCACAGGTAGGCCAGACCAGGTAAGGACAGCAGATTTCCTTCCCTAAAGGACATTAGTGAACCAGATGGTTTTTTTACAAAAATCGACAATGGTTTCATGGCCATCATTAGACTAGCTTTAAATTCCACCTTCTGCTGTGGTGGGATTCGAACCAATGTCCCCAGATCAATACCCTGGGTCTCTGGGTTACTAGTCCAGTGATAATACCACGACGCCACCACCTCCCCTTCACATCCACTCTATCCAGGCCCCTCACAATTTTGTACATACCAATCAAATCTCCCCTCAGCCTCCCTTGCTCCAAGAAGAACAACCCCAGCCTATCCTATCTTTTCTCACAGCTGCATTTTTCCAGTCCTGGCAACATTCTCATAAATCTCCTCTGCACGCTCTCTAGTGCAATTACATCCTTTCTGTAACAAGGAGACCAGAACTGCACACAGTACTCAAGTTGTGGCCGAACTAATGATTCATATTGCTGAAAACAGAGACATGTCGTCAACACTTTTTGTCTTCCACTCATCAGGACAATCTGCAAGAATACCAATGTAAGGGAAAACAACACTACTATAATGTATGAGAAGAGAGTGCTGATTGGTTGGCAAGTGAACTCTGATTGATCGAGGTGTTGCCATGGAGAATGCACCTGTTTATGATGACTGACAGTTAACTGCCAAGCTTTGTTTGAAATTTAAACCAAGCAGCTTGACTCCGATTGGTCAAGGCATTTCCCTGAGGAATGAACTAGTGAATGGCTGTCACTTATTTTGTTTAGCTGAAACAGGCACGTTTGTACATATTCTTTCTGTTTGCAAAGAACAGGGCCCTGTGTATTAATATATGTAGCTTTCAGTATGCGCAAATGCACCACACTGCAAGCCCGACCGACAATCTTAAATTGGTTGTCAGCGTAATTCTTAGCACACTGAGGATCATTTAGCCAATGTTGTCCAATCGCGGAATCACATCTAATGTTGGTCTGTGTTTTGAGTTTTGCAAGCCCGGGCTGGTTGGGTACAGCCTGTACCTTGCCCGTTGTGACCGTATGTGAGGGCCTAAGGCCGTCATTTACGGCCCTGAAAAGTGCCCAGTCTCCCTCACGTTACCCTGGAAGGGTAATGTATCACAAAAATTTGAGCAACATGTGAAGCTAGCTGTTTCACACTGCTACTTTGCAATAGCAACACATGTTCACCACTAGCGGGTGCCGTCAAGCCAAAAAGACATCCTGCCTTTCACACAAATGAGTGATGTGAGATATGAATTTCAATGTCAGTGTGATGTTAGGTAGATGGGCCGTACATCCCAAAGACTGGCGGATTGTATCAAACATCATGTCCCTTCTGCTGTTCGCAACGGGCAAGGTATGGGCCGTATCCAACCAGCCCGTGCTTGTAAAACTCAAAACACAGTGTCCAACATTAGATGTGATTCTGCAATTGGACAACAGTTGCTAAATAATCCACAGTGTGCTAAGAATTACGCTGACAACCAATTTAAGATTGTCAGTAGGGTTCACAGTGTGGCGCATTTGCGTGTACTGGAAGCTACATATATTAATACACAGGGTCCTGTTTTTTGCACACAGAAAGAATATGTAGAAACATTGTGCCTGTTGCAGCTGAACAAAATAAGTGACAGCCATTCGCTGGTTCATTTCTCAGGGCAACACCTTGACCAGAGTCAAGCTGCCTGGTATAAACTTCAAACAAAGCGTGGCAGTTAACTGTCAGTCCCCTTTAACTGATGCATTCTCTATAGCAACGCCTCTACCAATCACTTGCCAACCAATCAGCACTCTCATACAGTATAAAGTTGTTGTTTTCCCTTATATTGGTATTCTTGCAGATTGTCCTGATGAGTGCAAGACGAAAAGCTTCGACAACATGTCTCTATTTTCAGCAATACTCAAGTTCTCTACTACCAAGCAACTAATGATTTATACAGTTCCAGCACAACCTCTCTGCTCTTATATTCTATACCTCGGCTAATAAAGGAAAGGATTCCATATGCCTTCTTAACCATCTTATCCACCTGTCCGGCTTCCTTCATAGATCTTGGACTTACACTCCAATGTCCCATATTTCCTCTATACCTCTCAGTATTCTCCCATTAATTGTGTATTCCTTTGCCTTGTTTGACCTCCCCAAATGCATCACCTCATATTTCTCCGGGTTGAATTCCATTTGCCACTTTTCAGCCCACCTGACCAGTCCATTGATATCTTCCTGTCGTCTACAGCTATCCTCCTCGCTATCAACCACCAGCCAATTTTTGTGTCATCTGCAAACATCTTGATCATATCCCCTACATTTACATCCAAATCATTAATATATAGCGCAAAAAGCAGGGGACCTAATACTGAGCACTGCGGAATGTCACTGGAAACAGCCTTCCAATCATAAAAACACCCCTCAACAATTACCCTTTGTTTCCTGCCACTGAGCCAATTCTGTATCCAGCTTGCTATATTTCCCTGGATCCCGTGGGCTATTTTTTTAAACCAGTCTGCCTTGTGGGATCTTGTCAAAAGCCTTGCTAAAATCCATGTAGATCACATCAACTGCACTACCCACATCAATCCTCCTTGTTCCTTCTTCAAAAAATTCAATCAAGTTAGACAGACAAGATCTTCCCTTAACAAATGCATCCTGACTATTCTTGATTAATCCGTGTCCTTCCAAGTGACTGTTTATCCTGTCTCTCAGAACTGATTCCAATAATTTGCCCATTATTGAGGTTAGACTGACTGGCCTTGCTCTCTTTTTAAACAGAGGTACAGCGCAAGCAATTCTTCAATCCTCTGATAGACCTATATCCAGTGAGGACTGGAAAATGATGGTCAGACCCTCTGCTATTTCCTCCCTGGCTTCTTTTAATGCCTGGGGTACATTGCATCTGGCCCTGGTGATTTATCCACTTTCAAGGATGCTAATACCATTAATACTTCAGCCTTCGCTCTGTTTATCACATCCAATACTTCACACTCCTCCTCCTCAACTACAATATCTGCATCGTCCCCCTCTTTTGTGAAGACAGACGCAAAATATCCATTGAGAACCATACCAATATCTTTCACCACTACATATAGATTACCTTTTTGGTCTTTTATGGGCCCTACTCTTTCCTTAGTTATTCTCTTACTCTTAATGTATTGATAAAACATCTTTAGGTTCACCTTGATTTTGCTTGCCAATATTCTTTCATGCCCTCTCTTTGCTTTCCTAATTTCTTTTTTGATTTCACCATTCCACTTTCTATGCTTCTCTTGGCTTTCTGTAGTAGTATAACTGTATTTAAAATAAAGAGGAGAAATATTAAACTAATCAAACTTCAAGAGGATAAAACCCTTGGTTCTTATTTTAAAATAATCTAAAGAGATGGCAGAGGCACTACTGCACAAATTTATTAATTCATGATAAAAAGGTGCAGTACCAGAAGACTGAAGGATAGTTAACATTATGCCTATATTTAAGAAGGGAAATAGAACATGTCCAGGGAACTATAGAACAGTTACCATATCAAAAAGATAACTGAATCCCTATTAAAGGAGAAAATAGAAAAACATCTAGAAGCCAAAAATATCATAAAGAATAGTCAGCATGCATTTCAAAAGGGAAAGTCTTGCTTTACCAATCTCATTGAATTTTTTGAAGCGAGAGAGTAGACAAGAGTGATGAAGTAGATGTAATATATCTAGATTTCCAAAATAAGGTATCACATAATCGATTAATGAATAAGGCCAGAGCATGCGGAGGCAGAAGACAAGAAGTAAAATGGATTGTTAGCTGGCTGAAAGACAGAAAACAGAGTCGGGGCAAACGGCAGGAAATTCAGAGTGGCAGAAGGTGGGAAGTGGAGTCCCAGAAGGATCAGTGTCAGAACTACTGCTGTTCACAATTTGTATTAATGATTTAGACTTTTGAAACAAAAACACAGTTTCTAAATTTGCTGGTGACACAAAGTGTTGGAAATACTCAGCAGGTCTGGCAGCATCTGTGGAGACAGAGGCAGAGTTAACGTTTCAGGTCAGTGACCTGTCATCAGTACTGATGAAAGGTCACAGACCTGACACCTTAACTTTGCTTCTGTCTCCACAGATATTGCCAGACGTACAGAACATTGATAAACTTGTTGAATGGCCCTCTAATGTGCAAATTAATTTCAACATCGATAAAGATGTAGTATTACATTTTAATAAGAAAAATAAGGAGCTTGCATTACTACTTGGAAAATAAGGAACCAAACGGGATCGAGGAGTAAAGGGATCTATCTGGGAGCACAAATACACAAATCACTAATAGTAACGACACATGTTAACAAGGCCACAAGAAAAGCAAACTGAGCACTAAGATTTATTACAAGTGGGATAGAATTAAAAAGTAAAGCAGTTATACTAAACTTGTATTGACCCTTGGTTAGACCACATCAGGAGTACTGTGTACAATTCTGTTCACCATATTATTAAAAAGGCATTGAGGCACTGGAGAGGGTGCAAAAAAGATGACACCAGAAATGCAGGGTACGCCTATCAGGACAGGATGGACAACCTAGGTCCATTTTCTCTTGAAAAGAGGACACTGAGGGATGATCTAATAGAGAACTTTAAAATGATGAAAGGTTTTTATAGAGTAGACACAGGGAGTGTTTCCATTTGTAGGGAAGAGCAAAACTAGAAGCCATCAATAGAAGATAGATATAAAGAAAACAAATAGGGAATTCAGAAGAAACTTCTTTACCCAGAGAGTGGTGGGAATACAATAACACAAGAAATAGGAGCAGAAGTAGACCATATGGCCCGTCGAGCCTGCAGAGGCAGGGGACAAGAAGTAAAATGGATTGTTAGCTGAAAGACAGAAAAGAGTAGGGGTAAAGGGTAGGAAATTCAGAATGGCATTCAATACGATCATGGCCAATCTTGGGTTTCAATTCCACCTTCCTGCCCGCTCCCCATATCCCTTGATTCCCTGCAAGACCAAAAATCTATCGATCCCAGCCTTAAATGTATTCAATGATGGAGCGTCCACAACCCTCTGGGGTAGAGAATTCCTTTCAGTGAAGTAATTTTCCTCATCTCAGTCCTGAATAATTGGCCCCTTATCCTGAGATTGTGTTCTAGATTCCCCGACCAGTGGGAACAATCTCTCAGCTTCTACCCTATCAAGCCCTATCGAGAGAATATGGAATTTGCTACCACAGAGAGTGGTTAAAGCAAATAGTATAGATGCATTTAACGGGAGGCTAGATAAGCATATGAGGGAGAAGGGAATAGAGGGTTATGCTGATAGAGTTAGATAAGAATGGGTGGGAGGAGACTCGAGTGGAGCATAAGTGCCAGCATAGATTGGTTGGGTCGAATGCCCGTTTCTGTGCCTTATATCCTATGTAATCCTATGATTGGTAGCTGCGAATTTGCTCAGCGGCCAAGGAGCTCCCTTATATTATTCAAGCTCCTCATAGATTGGATTGCCAAACTTCAACTGATGTTACTGCTCAGAGGAAACTACCAATGTTCCAATGTATAAACTGCTTGAAATAATGCCTCGGCTGCTAAGGAGCGACACCTGGAAAATTGTTACTCTCGGGCTGATTCCATAATTGGCCCATCTGGGGTGACGCAGCATTCCCAGGAAAGATTAACGGACAGAAATCAGAAGTCAGGTTTCGAGTGGAATTCACTCCTGCTTTCCTTCCTCCCCCATCCCGGATCATGGCAGTCTTCCCCTCTTTGCCAGATTGTCCATGCTTCCCTCCCCCTTTGCTATTCTTCTGCAACCTTTTACACTAAATATTAGCTGTTTTAGTGGGCTTAAAAGTGAATAAATCCCCAGGCCCAGATGAGATGTATCCCAGTCTGTTATGTGAGGCAAGGGAGGAGATAGCAGGGGCTCTGACACAAATTTTCAAATCCTCTCTGGCCACAGGAGAGGTACCAGAGGATTGGAAGACAGCGGATGTGGTACCATTATTCAAGAAGGGTAGGAGGGATAAACCAGATAATTACAGGCCAATGAGTCTAACATCAGTGGTTGGGAAACTATTGGAAAAAATTCTGAGGGATCGGATTAATCTCCACTTGCAGAGGCAGGGATTAATCAGGGATAATCAGCATGGCTTTGTCAGGGGGAGATCGTGTCTAACTAACTTGATTGAATTTTTCGAGGAGGTGACTAGAGGTGTAGATGAGGGTAAAGCAGTTGATGTAGTCTACATAGACTTCAGTAAGGCTTTTGAGAAGGTCCTGCATGGGAGATTAGTTAAGAAGGTAAGAGCCCATGGGATCCAGGGCAATTTGGATCCAAAATTGGCTTAGTGGCAGGAGGCAGAGGGTAATGGTCGAGGGCTGTTTTTGTGAGTGGAAGCCTGTGACCAGTGGTGTACCACAGGGATCGGTGCTGGAACCCTTGATGTTTGTAGTGTACATTAATGATTTAGACATGAATATAGGAGGTATGATCAGTAAGTTCACAGATGACACGAAAATTGGTGGTGTTGTAAATAGCGAGGAGGAAATCCTTAGATTACAGGACAATATAGATGGGCTGGTAAGATGGGCGCAGCAGTGGCAAATGGAATTTAATCCTGAGATGTGTGAGGTAAAGCATTTTGGGAGGACCAACAAGGCAAGGGAATAGATAATGGGTGGTCGGACCCTAGGAAGTACAGAGGGTCAGAGGGACCTTGGTGTACTTGTCCATAGATCACTGAAAGCAGCAGCACAGGTAGATAAGATGGTTAGGAAGGCCAATGGGATACTTGCCTTTATCAGCTGAGGCATAGAATATAAGAGCAGAGAGGTTACGTTGGAGCTATATAAAACACTAGTTAGGCCACAGCTGGAGTACTGTGTACAGTTCTGGGCACCACACTATAGGAAGGATGTGATTGCACTGGAGAAGGTGCAGAGGAGATTCACAGCAGTTTATTGTTCTGACATTAGGTTATCAAGCTGAAACATTAACTCTGTTTCTCTCTCTACAGATTCCGCCTGTCCCGCTGAGTGATTCCACCACTTTCCATTTATAGCGGACCAACGTTCCCTTGGGATCCTCCCCACCCGGGTAGGGAATCGGCTTCGTTAAGCACAGTGCCCAAACCCAGAGGGCTTGTCCTGTATCCCTTGCTTTTTTGGGAAGACACAGTGTTTTCCAACTGAGTATCCGGCTGCTTTCCATGCGACACTTACTCTCTGCAACATGGCGAGTAGGTTGCTCTTCTCTTTCGTGAAGTGCCGGTGTTCCAGCTCAGCTTGCTGCACAATCTGACCAGCCTGACTTCTCAACGACGCAATTATTTTCTGTTAGAGAAAAGTAGTGGCCTCATGAGAACCATCTTCAAATAATAGGTGAACGATTAATAATTGAATTTATATTTAAAAACAATGAGCAAGCGACAAAAAATTAAGCTGAAAAATATGTAATTCTTTCCCCTTTCAGTCTTTACATTAAAATGCAACTAAATCTTTTATTGGTTGGTGGGATTTTCACATCTATTGCCCATCCCTACTTGCCCTAATGGCACGAACAATCCATCTTATCATCCGGGTTTGGAGTCAGAATGGGTAGGGATGGCGGGTTCCCTTATCACGACAGATGCAAGTGTACCCATTGGATTTTCACAAAATACCAACAGCTCCCATAGCCAACCTCTCATGTGCTGGTCCACCAATTCCAGCTTTATTGAACTCAGTCTCAAAAGTGGCCATGGTGAGTTTCAAACTCTCGACTTCTGAGGTGGGGGTGGGGGATCGAGTTCAGTACCATAACCACCACAGTACTCTTAAAAATGTAGCAAGGATACAACACAAAGGCCAGGAATTTCCTTGGACCATCTCCCACTCTGCCAGAGGGACCCTAGCCCAGGAAAATCCCAGCCCAAGATTTTTCAAACAGGACCCGCTAAAAAGTAAACAGAGCACGACTTTGGCAAGAATGCTTATGGTGGCCCCAGCGAAGTGCCAATTATTACACATATTACTATCATCATCCATCTACACTGCCCATCTGTCAACCAGCAATATTACATTAAAAATCTTCGATCTGTGCAAATTTCCTGACAGCTGTCTCCATGCCTGCATTCCCCCATTTATAATGGAATCCGCCTATGTAAACTTTTCAAGGGTGAAAGTGGTCTCTGCTGGCAGTGTGAAACAGGTCCAGAGCAAATCGGCAGCCCGTTTGGAATAGAAAATGGGCAGAGTCTAAAATGGGCTACTGATTTGCTATGACTCCATTGCACACCATCAGAAAAGCCCACGTTCACCCACTGTCACACTGTAATTCTAGGCTCCCACCAGTGGAGGCACTCCAGCACCATCACAGTGTGGAAAGTTTACACTGGCAGCTTCAAACACTTCCAAAGACATCAACTTGCTCCTGCAGCCTGCTCTGCCACCGATGGGTGAGAGTGATGAGGGATTTTCTAATCATGAGCTCCAAGATCTCACAGCAAATGCCACAACCAGCATTCGGGAAAATGCTCCGAGCCATACTCCAGGGAGGCAGTCAGGAGTCTGAAAGGTTGGTGGAAGAAGATTCAAGCACAATGTGTGGAGGTGGATAAATACCTGAAATGGATAAATACTTGAGAAATTTGTAGCGTATGGGGAAAGAACAGAGGAGTGAGATTGATTGGATAGCTCTTTTAAAAAGCTGTCACAGGTATAATGGGCTGAATGGCCTCCTGTGTTGTCTCATTCTACAATGCCAAAAATTAGCTTTATCTCTTGTTTTATTTTAATTTCTTCCCCTTCTCATTCTGTGTGTGATACACCTTTTCCCACTAAGATAGTTACCTCCCTTGTTGCAATACTCTGCTGGTACTCTGCCATTTCACCCAGGAGCTGTTTGGAGAGGTTCTCCTTCTCCTCCTCAAGCCTGCTCTCCTGTTCCAGCTGCTGAAACTCTAAATCATCGTATTGTTTCATCTCTGTATCCAAAAGTTCACCGTCCTGTAGAGAAATAAATCGATCAAATACTGGTTAAACTACATCAGGATCACTCCAGGGCAACTGGGATCACTCTACGGAAAGCGGGGTCACTCCACTATAATCAGGATCACTCTAGGTCAACAACCGGGATCACTCCACTATAAACAGGATCACTCCATCACAAACTGTGCTGTCTCCTTTCTAGCCTGTTACATCCTTCCTCCTCAGTACCATGTGCAGTTCCAAAGGCCGATTCCCCAGTACAAGGAAAACCAGGGACTGCTAGCCCCCGATTTCCTGACCAGGTCTCCCTGTGGTCACCACACTTGACTGGGAGCACCCGATGGAGGAGCGGGTCCCAGCACTTGCTTCCAATGAGATTGTGATCCCCAGCCCGTGCAGCAGTAAACACGGACAAGCACAGCTTCCCTTCTTGTCAATCAAACAGCCAACCTCCACTCGTGCTCCTCCTGGCTGAATAGGAGTGAAACGAAATGTGAGCAAGGAACTCTACCTGCTATAGTTCAGCAAAGAAAGAACATCGGAGGTCATGAAGTATTGGGGTTGGATGGGGCTCCATCAAACGTTAAAGATGCAGCACTCCATTTCGACACTTTTCATCCAGAGAAGATGTTGGGATTCATTTTCACCCATTGCCAATTGGTTACAGGAACCACCCAAATTTCATTCCTGGTTGGCAAACTGAAAATCTGCCCCTCCCACTTTCACGGACCCACCCCCATTCCCCGACCACAACCACCACCAGCACCACTGCTGTTATTTTTAATCTCCTCTTTCATTCCTCCTCTTTTTTCCAGCTCTTCCACAGAGAGTGGAATTGAGACCTGGGATGTCCGGCCAGAGAATGCTTTTACAATTCCAGTGGGCCTGTCAATAGGGGCAACTGTGTGAGCCTCGTTACATAATAACACTTTATACTGCTAAACTTTACTGGGGAACAACGTTTGAATCCCACAATAATTTCATCTCCGTTTCATAAAGACATGGGAAAGCATGTGAAGATAGAGGGGTACAAGATGATGAGGCATAGATAGAGTGGATAGCCAGAGACTTTTTCCCAGGGTGGAAAGGGCTATCACCAGGGGGCATAATTTTAAGATGATTGGAGGAAGGTTTCGGGGAGATGTCAGAGGTAGGTTCTTTACACAGAGAGTGGTGGGTGCATGGAATGCACTGCCAGCGGTGGTAGTAGAAGCAGATACATTAGGGACATTTAAGTGAACGTTGGATAGGTACATGGACGATAGTAGAATGAAGGGTGGGTAGGTAGGTAGTTTGATCATAGAGTAGGTTAAAGGTTCGGCACAACATCGTGGGCCGAAGGGCATGTACTGTGCTGTACTGTTCTATGTTCTATGTTCTAATACAGGGGATTTATGTAATTTTATTATCCAAGGTTTTCTTTTTTAATTCGTTCATGGGATGTGGGTGTCGCTGGTTATCGATAATTGCCCTTGAGAAGGTGGTGATAAGCTGCCTTCTGGAACCACTGCAGTCCATGTGAGGTAGGAACATCCACAGTGCTGTTAGGAAGGGAGTTCCAGGATTTTGACCCAGCGACAGTAAAGGAATGGCAATATAGTTCCAAGTCAGGATGGTGTGTGACTTGGACGGGAACTTACAGGTGGTGGTGTCTGCAACCCTTGTCCTTCTAAGTGGTAGAGGTCGCGGGTTTGGAAGGTGCTGTCTGAGGAGCCATGGTGCATTGCTGCAGTGCATCTTGTAGATGGTACACACTGCTGCCACTGTGCATCGATGGTGGAGGGAGTGAATGTTTGTAGATGGGGTGCCAATCGAGCGGGCTGCTTTGTCCCGCATGGTGTCGAGGTTCGAGTGTTGTTGGAGCTGCACCCTTCCAGACAGGTAGAGAATATTCCATCACACTCCTGACTTCTGCTTTGCGGATGGTGGTCAGGCTTTGGGGTGTTAGATGGTGAGTTATTCACTGCAGAATTCCCAGCCTCTGACCTACTTTTGTCAGTACAGTATTTATGTGGCTGGTCCAGTTCACTAGTCAATGGTAACCCCCAGGATGTTGATGGTGAGGCCTTCAGTGATGGTGATGTCATTGAATGTCAAGGGGAGATGGTTAGATTCTCTCTAGTTGAAGATGATGATTGTGTGGCACTTGTGTGGTGCAAATGTTACTTGCCACTTATCAGCCCAAGCCTGGATATTGTCCAGGCAGAGACTGCTTCAGTATCTGAGGAGTTGTGAATGGTGCTGAACATTGTGCAATCATCAGTGAACATCCCCACTTCAGACCTTATGATTGAAGGAAGGTCATTGATGAAGCAGCTGAAGATGGTTGGGCCTAGGACACTACCCTGAGGAACTCCTGCAGTGATGTCCTGGAGCTGAGATGATTGACCTCCAACAACCACAATCATCTCCCTTTGTGCTATGTATGACTTCAACCAGCAAAGATTTTCCCCCCTGATCCCCATTGACTTCAGTTTTGCTAGGGCTCCTTGATTCCATACTCGGTCAAAAGCTGCCTTGATGTCAAAGGCAGTCACTCGCACCTCACCTCTCGAGTTCAGCTCTTTTGTCCACGTTTGGACCAAGGCAGTAATGAGGTCAGGAGCTGAGAGGCCCTGGCGGAACCAGGATATAATTATTATATAAACAGATATTCAAATCGATGAAATTTCTTAACAATACTCAAGTACTTGTGGTGTTGAACTCAGCGACTTGAGACATTCAGGTTCAGCCAAGATAAAGCATGGAGGGCGAGATAGCTCGTGCAGAGAATCTGGAGTGGACTGAGGGAGAGAGCGAGCAGGGAAAAGCGAGGATGGGAGAAGGAAGTTAAGATAAAGAGGAAAGTAATGCAACAGTCAATATGCATACAGTAAGGCATCACAAAGACCAATATGGTAACAATCAGCAATCTGACTTTTTGAGATGCTAATTGAGGGGTAAATAGAGACAGGGACAAAGGAAGAACTCACCTCCTCTTCCGTGAAATAGTGCCCAAAAATGTTTCACATCCACCTGACAGCACCATCGCTGTGTACAGTACACAAATTTGATCTCTCCATTCCTGTGTACAGTAGATCCATCTGATCTCTCCATTCCTGTGTACAGTACTTCTATCTGATCTCTCCATTGGTCCGTATACAGTAGTTCTATCTGATCTCTCCATTCAGGTGTACAGTACTTCTATCTGATCTCTCCATTGGTCTGTGTACAGTAGTTCTATCTGATCTCTCCCTTCCGGTGTACAGTAGTTCAAGATGTTCGCTCCATTCCCCTGTGTACAGTACTTCAATCTGATCTCTTAATTCCCCTGTGTACAGTAGTTGTATCTAATCTCTCCATTCCTGTGCACAGTAGTTCTATCTGATCTCTCCATTCCCGTGCACAGTAGTTCTATCTGATCTCTCCATTCCCGTGCACAGTAGTTCTATCTGATTTCTCCATTCCTGTGTACAGTACTTCTATCTGATCTCTCCATTGGTCTGTGTACAGTAGTTCTACCTGATCTCTCTATTCTCGTGTACAGTAGTTCGATCTGATCTCTCCATTCCCGTGCACAGTAGTTCTATCTGATCTCTCCATTCCT
The DNA here is from genome assembly GCF_036365525.1 of Heterodontus francisci. Taxonomy (NCBI): domain Eukaryota; kingdom Metazoa; phylum Chordata; class Chondrichthyes; order Heterodontiformes; family Heterodontidae; genus Heterodontus; species Heterodontus francisci. The sequence continues at coordinate 13,714,587 of NC_090380.1, read as the reverse complement.
GTGTACAGTAGTTCTACCTGATCCCTCTATTCTCGTGTACAGTAGTTCGATCTGATCTCTCCGTTCCAGTGTACACTAGTTTTATCTGATCTCTCCATTCCCTTGCACAGTAGTTCTATCTGATCTCTCCATTCCTCTGTGTACAGTAGTTCTATCTCATTTCTCCATTCCTGTGTACAGTAGTTCTATCTGATCTCTCCATTCCTATGTACAGTAGTTCTATCTGATTTCTCCATTCCTGTGTACAGTAGTTCTATCTGATCTCTCCATTCCTATGTACAGTACTTCTATCTGATCTCTCCATTGGTCTGTGCACAGTAGTTGTATCTGATCTCTCCATTCCTCTGTGTACAGTAGTTCTATCTGATTTCTCCATTCCTGTGTACAGTACTTCTATCTGATCTCTCCATTGGTCTGTGCACAGTAGTTCTATCTGATCTCTCCATTCCTCTGTGTACAGTAGTTCTATCTGATTTCTCCATTCCTGTGTACAGTACTTCTATCTGATCTCTCCATTGGTCTGTGCACAGTAGTTCTATCTGATCTCTCCATTGGTCTGTGTACAGTAGTTCTATCTGATCTCTCCATTCCTCTGTGTACAGTAGTTCTATCTGATTTCTCCATTCCTGTGTACAATACTTCTATCTGATCTCTCCATTGGTCTGTGTACAGTAGTTCTATCTGATCTCTCCATTCCCCTGTGTACAGTAGTTCTATTTGATCTCTCCATTCCCCTGTGTACATTAGTTCTATCTGATCTCTCCATTCCCCTGTGTACAGTAATTCTATCTGATCTCTCCATTCCCCTGTGTACAGTAGTTCTATCTGATCTCTCCATTCCCCTGTGTACATTAGTTCTATCTGATCTCTCCATTCCCCTGTGTACAGTAATTCTATCTGATTTCTCCATTCCTGTGTACAATACTTCTATCTGATCTCTCCATTCCCCTGTGTACAGTAGTTCTATCTGATCTCTCCATTCCTCCGTGGACAATACTTCTATCTGATCTCTCCATTGGTCTGTGTACAGTAGTTCTATCTGATCTCTCCATTCCTGTGTACAGTAGTTCAATCTGATCTCTGTATTCCCGTGTACAGTAGTTCTATCTGATCTCTCCATGCCGTCTACAGTAGTTTTATCTGATCTCTCCATTCCCCTGTGTACAGTAGTTCAATCTGATCTCTGTATTCCCGTGTACAGTAGTTCTATCTGATCTCTCCATTCCCCTGTGTACAGTAGTTCAATCTGATCTCTGTATTCCCGTGTACAGTAGTTCTATCTGGTCTCTCCATTCCTCTGTGTACAGTAGTTCTATCTGATCTCCCCATTCCTGTGTACAGTAGTTCTATCTGGTCTCTCCATTCCTCTGAGTACAGTAGTTGTATCTGATCTCTCCATTCCCCTGTGTACAGTAGTTCTATCTGATCTCCCCATTCCTGTGTACAGTAGTTCTATCTGGTCTCTCCATTCCTCTGTGTACAGTAGTTCTATCTGATCTCTCCATTCCCATGTACAGAAGTTCTAACTGATCTCTCCATTCCTCTGTGTACAGTAGTTCTATCTGATCTCTCCATTCCTGTGTACAGTAGTTCTATCTGATCTCCCCATTCCAGTGCACAGTAGTTCTATCTGATCTCTCCATTCCTCTGTGTACAGTAGTTTTATCTGATCTCTCCATTCCCATGTACAGTAGTTCTATCTGATCTCTCCATTCCAGTGTACAGTAGTTCTATCTGATCTCTCCATTCCTGTGTACAGTAGTTCTATCTGATCTCTCCATTCCTGTGTACAGTAGTTGTATCTGATCTCTCCATTCCTGTGTACAGTAGTTGTATCTGATCTCTCCATTCCTGTGTACAGTAGTTCATTCTGATCTCTCCATTCCTGTGTACAGTAGTTGTATCTGATCTCTCCATTCCTGTGTACAGTAGTTGTATCTGATCTCTCCATTCCAGTGTACAGTAGTTCTATCTGATCTCTCCATTCCTGTGTACAGTAGTTCTATCTGATCTCTCCATTCCTGTGTACAGTAGTTGTATCTGATCTCTCCATTCCTCTGTGTACAGTAGTTCTATCTGATCTCTCCATTCCTGTGTACAGTAGTTCTATCTGATCTCTCCATTCCTGTGTACAGTAGTTGTATCTGATCTCTCCATTCCTCTGTGTACAGTAGTTCTATCTGATCTCTCCATTCCTGTGTACAGTAGTTGTATCTGATCTCTCCATTCCAGTGTACAGTAGTTCTATCTGATCTCTCCATTCCTGTGTACAGTAGTTCTATCTGATCTCTCCATTCCTGTGTACAGTAGTTGTATCTGATCTCTCCATTCCTCTGTGTACAGTAGTTCTATCTGATCTCTCCATTCCTGTGTACAGTAGTTCTATCTGATCTCTCCATTCCTGTGTACAGTAGTTCTATCTGATCTCTCCATTCCACTGTGTACAGTAGTTCTATCTGATCTCTCCATTCCCCTGTGTACAGTAGTCCTATCTGATCTCTCCATTCCTGTGTACAGTAGTTGTATCTGATCTCTCCATTCCCCTGTGTACAGTAGTTCTATCTGATCTCTCCATTCCTGTGTACAGTAGTTGTATCTGATCTCTCCATTCCCCTGTGTACAGTAGTTCTATCTGATCTCTCCATTCCCCTGTGTACAGTAGTTCTATCTGATCTCTCCATTCCTGTGTACAGTAGTTCTATCTGATCTCTCCATTCCCCTATGTACAGTAGTTCTATCTGATCTCTCCATTCCTGTGTACAGTAGTTGTATCTGATCTCTCCATTCCCCTGTGTACAGTAGTTCTATCTGATCTCTCCATTCCCCTGTGTACAGTAGTTCTATCTGATCTCTCCATTCCTGTGTACAGTAGTTGTATCTGATCTCTCCATTCCCCTGTGTACAGTAGTTCTATCTGATCTCTCCATTCCCCTATGTACAGTAGTTCTATCTGATCTCTCCATTCCCATGTACAGTAGTTGTATCTGATCTCTCCATTCCCCTGTGTACAGTAGTTCTATCTGATCTCTCCATTCCTGTGTACAGTAGTTCTATCTGATCTCTCCATTCCTGTGTACAGTAGTTGTATCTGATCTCTCCATTCCCCTGTGTACAGTAGTTCTATCTGATCTCTCCATTCCCCTGTGTACAGTAGTTCTATCTGATCTCTCCATTCCCCTGTGTGCAGTAGTTCTATCTGATCTCTCCATTCCTGTGTACAGTAGTTCTATCTGATCTCTCCATTCCTGTGTACAGTAGTTGTATCTGATCTCTCCATTCCCCTGTGTACAGTAGTTCTATCTGATCTCTCCATTCCTGTGTACAGTAGTTGTATCTGATCTCTCCATTCCCCTGTGTACAGTAGTTCTATCTGATCTCTCCATTCTCCTATGTACAGTAGTTCTATCTGATCTCTCCATTCCTGTGTACAGTAGTTGTATCTGATCTCTCCATTCCACTGTGTACAGTAGTTCTATCTGATCTCTCCATTCCTGTGTACAGTAGTTCTATCTGATCTCTCCATTCCTGTGTACAGTAGTTGTATCTGATCTCTCCATTCCCCTGTGTACAGTAGTTCTATCTGATCTCTCCATTCCCCTGTGTACAGTAGTTCTATCTGATCTCTCCATTCCCCTGTGTGCAGTAGTTCTATCTGATCTCTCCATTCCTGTGTACAGTAGTTCTATCTGATCTCTCCATTCCTGTGTACAGTAGTTGTATCTGATCTCTCCATTCCCCTGTGTACAGTAGTTCTATCTGATCTCTCCATTCCTGTGTACAGTAGTTGTATCTGATCTCTCCATTCCCCTGTGTACAGTAGTTCTATCTGATCTCTCCATTCCCCTGTGTACAGTAGTTCTATCTGATCTCTCCATTCCTGTGTACAGTAGTTGTATCTGATCTCTCCATTCCTCTGTGTACAGTAGTTCTATCTGATCTCTCCATTCCTGTGTACAGTAGTTCTATCTGATCTCTCCATTCCTGTGTACAGTAGTTCTATCTGATCTCTCCATTCCTGTGTACAGTAGTTGTATCTGATCTCTCCATTCCTCTGTGTACAGTAGTTCTATCTGATCTCTCCATTCCCCTGTGTACAGTAGTTCTATCTGATCTCTCCATTCCTGTGTACAGTAGTTGTATCTGATCTCTCCATTCCCCTGTGTACAGTAGTTCTATCTGATCTCTCCATTCCTGTGTACAGTAGTTCTATCTGATCTCTCCATTCCTGTGTACAGTAGTTGTATCTGATCTCTCCATTCCCCTGTGTACAGTAGTTCTATCTGATCTCTCCATTCCTGTGTACAGTAGTTCTATCTGATCTCTCCATTCCTGTGTACAGTAGTTGTATCTGATCTCTCCATTCCCCTGTGTACAGTAGTTCTATCTGATCTCTCCATTCCTGTGTACAGTAGTTCTATCTGATCTCTCCATTCCTGTGTACAGTAGTTGTATCTGATCTCTCCATTCCTCTGTGTACAGTAGTTCTATCTGATCTCTCCATTCCCATGTACAGTAGTTCTATCTGATCTCTCCATTCCTGTGTACTGTAGTTCTATCAGATCTCTCCATTCCTGTGTACAGTAGTTGTATCTGATCTCTCCATTCCTGTGTACAGTAGTTCTATCTGATCTCTCCATTCCTGTGTACAGTAGTTCTATCTGATCTCTCCATTCCTCTGTGTACAGTAGTTCTATCTGATCTCTCAATTCCCGTGTACAGTAGTTCTATCTGATCTCTCCATTCCTGTGTACAGTAGTTGTATCTGATCTCTCCATTCCTCTGTGTACAGTAGTTCTATCTGATCTCTCCATTCCCATGTACAGTAGTTCTATCTGATCTCTCAATTCCCGTGTACAGTAGTTCTATCTGATCTCTCCATTCCTGTGTACAGTAGTTGTATCTGATCTCTCCATTCCTCTGTGTACAGTAGTTCTATCTGATCTCTCAATTCCCGTGTACAGTAGTTCTATCTGATCTCTCCATTCCTGTGCACAGTAGTTCTATCTGATCTCTCCATTCCTGTGTACAGTAGTTCTATCTGATCTCTCCATTCCTCTGTGTACAGTAGTTCTATCTGATCTCTCCATTCCTGTGTACAGTAGTTCTATCTGATCTCTCCATTCCTGTGTACAGTAGTTCTATCTGATCTCTCCATTCCTGTGTACAGTAGTTCTATCTGATCTCTCCATTCCTCTGTGTACAGTAGTTCTATCTGATCTCTCCATTCCTGTGTACAGTAGTTCTATCTGATCTCTCCATTCCTCTGTGTACAGTAGTTCTATCTGATCTCTCCATTCCTGTGTACAGTAGTTCTATCTGATCTCTCCATTCCTGTGTACAGTAGTTGTATCTGATCTCTCCATTCCTGTGTACAGTAGTTGTATCTGATCTCTCCATTCCTGTGTACAGTAGTTCATTCTGATCTCTCCATTCCTGTGTACAGTAGTTGTATCTGATCTCTCCATTCCTGTGTACAGTAGTTGTATCTGATCTCTCCATTCCAGTGTACAGTAGTTCTATCTGATCTCTCCATTCCTGTGTACAGTAGTTCTATCTGATCTCTCCATTCCTGTGTACAGTAGTTGTATCTGATCTCTCCATTCCTCTGTGTACAGTAGTTCTATCTGATCTCTCCATTCCTGTGTACAGTAGTTCTATCTGATCTCTCCATTCCTGTGTACAGTAGTTGTATCTGATCTCTCCATTCCTCTGTGTACAGTAGTTCTATCTGATCTCTCCATTCCTGTGTACAGTAGTTGTATCTGATCTCTCCATTCCAGTGTACAGTAGTTCTATCTGATCTCTCCATTCCTGTGTACAGTAGTTCTATCTGATCTCTCCATTCCTGTGTACAGTAGTTGTATCTGATCTCTCCATTCCTCTGTGTACAGTAGTTCTATCTGATCTCTCCATTCCTGTGTACAGTAGTTCTATCTGATCTCTCCATTCCTGTGTACAGTAGTTCTATCTGATCTCTCCATTCCACTGTGTACAGTAGTTCTATCTGATCTCTCCATTCCCCTGTGTACAGTAGTCCTATCTGATCTCTCCATTCCTGTGTACAGTAGTTGTATCTGATCTCTCCATTCCCCTGTGTACAGTAGTTCTATCTGATCTCTCCATTCCTGTGTACAGTAGTTGTATCTGATCTCTCCATTCCCCTGTGTACAGTAGTTCTATCTGATCTCTCCATTCCCCTGTGTACAGTAGTTCTATCTGATCTCTCCATTCCTGTGTACAGTAGTTCTATCTGATCTCTCCATTCCCCTATGTACAGTAGTTCTATCTGATCTCTCCATTCCTGTGTACAGTAGTTGTATCTGATCTCTCCATTCCCCTGTGTACAGTAGTTCTATCTGATCTCTCCATTCCCCTGTGTACAGTAGTTCTATCTGATCTCTCCATTCCTGTGTACAGTAGTTGTATCTGATCTCTCCATTCCCCTGTGTACAGTAGTTCTATCTGATCTCTCCATTCCCCTATGTACAGTAGTTCTATCTGATCTCTCCATTCCCATGTACAGTAGTTGTATCTGATCTCTCCATTCCCCTGTGTACAGTAGTTCTATCTGATCTCTCCATTCCTGTGTACAGTAGTTCTATCTGATCTCTCCATTCCTGTGTACAGTAGTTGTATCTGATCTCTCCATTCCCCTGTGTACAGTAGTTCTATCTGATCTCTCCATTCCCCTGTGTACAGTAGTTCTATCTGATCTCTCCATTCCCCTGTGTGCAGTAGTTCTATCTGATCTCTCCATTCCTGTGTACAGTAGTTCTATCTGATCTCTCCATTCCTGTGTACAGTAGTTGTATCTGATCTCTCCATTCCCCTGTGTACAGTAGTTCTATCTGATCTCTCCATTCCTGTGTACAGTAGTTGTATCTGATCTCTCCATTCCCCTGTGTACAGTAGTTCTATCTGATCTCTCCATTCTCCTATGTACAGTAGTTCTATCTGATCTCTCCATTCCTGTGTACAGTAGTTGTATCTGATCTCTCCATTCCACTGTGTACAGTAGTTCTATCTGATCTCTCCATTCCTGTGTACAGTAGTTCTATCTGATCTCTCCATTCCTGTGTACAGTAGTTGTATCTGATCTCTCCATTCCCCTGTGTACAGTAGTTCTATCTGATCTCTCCATTCCCCTGTGTACAGTAGTTCTATCTGATCTCTCCATTCCCCTGTGTGCAGTAGTTCTATCTGATCTCTCCATTCCTGTGTACAGTAGTTCTATCTGATCTCTCCATTCCTGTGTACAGTAGTTGTATCTGATCTCTCCATTCCCCTGTGTACAGTAGTTCTATCTGATCTCTCCATTCCTGTGTACAGTAGTTGTATCTGATCTCTCCATTCCCCTGTGTACAGTAGTTCTATCTGATCTCTCCATTCCCCTGTGTACAGAAGTTCTATCTGATCTCTCCATTCCTGTGTACAGTAGTTGTATCTGATCTCTCCATTCCTCTGTGTACAGTAGTTCTATCTGATCTCTCCATTCCTGTGTACAGTAGTTCTATCTGATCTCTCCATTCCTGTGTACAGTAGTTCTATCTGATCTCTCCATTCCTGTGTACAGTAGTTGTATCTGATCTCTCCATTCCTCTGTGTACAGTAGTTCTATCTGATCTCTCCATTCCCCTGTGTACAGTAGTTCTATCTGATCTCTCCATTCCTGTGTACAGTAGTTGTATCTGATCTCTCCATTCCCCTGTGTACAGTAGTTCTATCTGATCTCTCCATTCCTGTGTACAGTAGTTCTATCTGATCTCTCCATTCCTGTGTACAGTAGTTGTATCTGATCTCTCCATTCCCCTGTGTACAGTAGTTCTATCTGATCTCTCCATTCCTGTGTACAGTAGTTCTATCTGATCTCTCCATTCCTGTGTACAGTAGTTGTATCTGATCTCTCCATTCCCCTGTGTACAGTAGTTCTATCTGATCTCTCCATTCCTGTGTACAGTAGTTCTATCTGATCTCTCCATTCCTGTGTACAGTAGTTGTATCTGATCTCTCCATTCCTCTGTGTACAGTAGTTCTATCTGATCTCTCCATTCCCATGTACAGTAGTTCTATCTGATCTCTCCATTCCTGTGTACAGTAGTTCTATCAGATCTCTCCATTCCTGTGTACAGTAGTTGTATCTGATCTCTCCATTCCTGTGTACAGTAGTTCTATCTGATCTCTCCATTCCTGTGTACAGTAGTTCTATCTGATCTCTCCATTCCTCTGTGTACAGTAGTTCTATCTGATCTCTCAATTCCCGTGTACAGTAGTTCTATCTGATCTCTCCATTCCTGTGTACAGTAGTTGTATCTGATCTCTCCATTCCTCTGTGTACAGTAGTTCTATCTGATCTCTCCATTCCCATGTACAGTAGTTCTATCTGATCTCTCAATTCCCGTGTACAGTAGTTCTATCTGATCTCTCCATTCCTGTGTACAGTAGTTGTATCTGATCTCTCCATTCCTCTGTGTACAGTAGTTCTATCTGATCTCTCAATTCCCGTGTACAGTAGTTCTATCTGATCTCTCCATTCCTGTGCACAGTAGTTCTATCTGATCTCTCCATTCCTGTGTACAGTAGTTCTATCTGATCTCTCCATTCCTCTGTGTACAGTAGTTCTATCTGATCTCTCCATTCCTGTGTACAGTAGTTCTATCTGATCTCTCCATTCCTGTGTACAGTAGTTCTATCTGATCTCTCCATTCCTGTGTACAGTAGTTCTATCTGATCTCTCCATTCCTCTGTGTACAGTAGTTCTATCTGATCTCTCCATTCCTGTGTACAGTAGTTCTATCTGATCTCTCCATTCCTCTGTGTACAGTAGTTCTATCTGATCTCTCCATTCCTGTGTACAGTAGTTCTATCTGATCTCTCCATTCCCGTGTACAGTAGTTCTATCTGATCTCTCCATTCCTGTGTACAGTAGTTCTATCTGATCTCTCCATTCCTGTGTACAGTAGTTCTATCTGATCTCTCCATTCCTGTGTACAGTAGTTCTATCTGATCTCTCCATTCCTCTGTGTACAGTAGTTCTATCTGATCTCTCCATTCCTGTGTACAGTAGTTCTATCTGATCTCTCAATTCCCGTGTACAGTAGTTCTATCTGATCTCTCCATTCCTGTGTACAGTAGTTCTATCTGATCTCTCCATTCCTGTGTACAGTAGTTGTATCTGATCTCTCCATTCCCCTGTGTACAGTAGTTCTATCTGATCTCTCCATTCCTGTGTACAGTAGTTCTACCTGATCTCTCCATTCCTGTGTACAGTAGTTCTATCTGATCTCTCCATTCCTGTGTACAGTAGTTGTATCTGATCTCTCCATTCCTCTGTGTACAGTAGTTCTATCTGATCTCTCCATTCCCATGTACAGTAGTTCTATCTGATCTCTCCATTCCTGTGTACAGTAGTTCTATCTGATCTCTCCATTCTTGTGTACAGTAGTTCTATCTGATCTCTCCATTCCTGTGTACAGTAGTTGTATCTGATCTCTCCATTCCTCTGTGTACAGTAGTTCTATCTGATCTCTCCATTCCTGTGTACAGTATTTCTATCTGATCTCTCCATTCCTGTGTACAGTAGTTCTATCTGATCTCTCCATTCCTGTGTACAGTAGTTGTATCTGATCTCTCCATTCCTCTGTGTACAGTAGTTCTATCTGATCTCTCAATTCCCGTGTACAGTAGTTCTATCTGATCTCTCCATTCCTGTGTACAGTAGTTGTATCTGATCTCTCCATTCCTCTGTGTACAGTAGTTCTATCTGATCTCTCCATTCCCATGTACAGTAGTTCTATCTGATCTCTCAATTCCCGTGTACAGTAGTTCTATCTGATCTCTCCATTCCTGTGTACAGTAGTTGTATCTGATCTCTCCATTCCTCTGTGTACAGTAGTTCTATCTGATCTCTCAATTCCCGTGTACAGTAGTTCTATCTGATCTCTCCATTCCTGTGCACAGTAGTTCTATCTGATCTCTCCATTCCTGTGTACAGTAGTTCTATCTGATCTCTCCATTCCTCTGTGTACAGTAGTTCTATCTGATCTCTCCATTCCTGTGTACAGTAGTTCTATCTGATCTCTCCATTCCTGTGTACAGTAGTTCTATCTGATCTCTCCATTCCTGTGTACAGTAGTTCTATCTGATCTCTCCATTCCTGTGTACAGTAGTTCTATCTGATCTCTCCATTCCTCTGTGTACAGTAGTTCTCTCTGATCTCTCCATTCCTGTGTACAGTAGTTCTATCTGATCTCTCCATTCCTCTGTGTACAGTAGTTCTATCTGATCTCTCCATTCCTGTGTACAGTAGTTCTATCTGATCTCTCAATTCCCGTGTACAGTAGTTCTATCTGATCTCTCCATTCCTGTGTACAGTAGTTCTATCTGATCTCTCCATTCCTGTGTACAGTAGTTCTATCTGATCTCTCCATTCCTGTGTACAGTAGTTCTATCTGATCTCTCCATTCCTCTGTGTACAGTAGTTCTATCTGATCTCTCCATTCCTGTGTACAGTAGTTCTATCTGATCTCTCAATTCCCGTGTACAGTAGTTCTATCTGATCTCTCCATTCTTGTGTACAGTAGTTCTATCTGATCTCTCCATTCCTGTGTACAGTAGTTCTATCTGATCTCTCCATTCCTCTGTGTACAGTAGTTCTATCTGATCTCTCAATTCCCGTGTACAGTAGTTCTATCTGATCTCTCCATTCCTGTGTACAGTAGTTCTATCTGATCTCTCAATTCCCGTGTACAGTAGTTCTATCTGATCTCTCCATTCCTGTGTACAGTAGTTCTATCTGATCTCTCCATTCCTGTGTACAGTAGTTCTATCTGATCTCTCAATTCCCGTGTACAGTAGTTCTATCTGATCTCTCCATTCCTGTGTACAGTAGTTGTATCTGATCTCTCCATTCCTCTGTGTACAGTAGTTCTATCTGATCTCTCCATTCCCATGTACAGTAGTTCTATCTGATCTCTCCATTCCTCTGTGTACATTAGTTCTATCTGATCTCTCCATTCCTCTGTGTACAGTAGTTCTATCTGATCTCTCCATTCCTGTGTACAGTAGTTGTATCTGATCTCTCCATTCCTCTGTGTACAGTAGTTCTATCTGATCTCTCCATTCCCATGTACAGTAGTTCTATCTGATCTCTCCATTCCAGTGTACAGTAGTTGTATCTGATCTCTCCATTCCTCTGTGTACAGTAGTTCTATCTGATCTCTCCATTCCTCTGTGTACAGTAGTTTAATCTGATCTCTCCATTCCTCTGTGTACAGTAGTTTAATCTGATCTCTCCATTCCCATGTACAGTAGTTCTATCTGATCTCTCAATTCCCGTGTACAGTAGTTCTATCTGATCTCTCCATTCCTGTGTACAGTAGTTGTATCTGATCTCTCCATTCCTCTGTGTACAGTAGTTCTATCTGATCTCTCAATTCCCGTGTACAGTAGTTCTATCTGATCTCTCCATTCCTGTGCACAGTAGTTCTATCTGATCTCTCCATTCCTGTGTACAGTAGTTCTATCTGATCTCTCCATTCCTCTGTGTACAGTAGTTCTATCTGATCTCTCCATTCCTGTGTACAGTAGTTCTATCTGATCTCTCCATTCCTGTGTACAGTAGTTCTATCTGATCTCTCCATTCCTGTGTACAGTAGTTCTATCTGATCTCTCCATTCCTCTGTGTACAGTAGTTCTATCTGATCTCTCCATTCCTGTGTACAGTAGTTCTATCTGATCTCTCCATTCCTCTGTGTACAGTAGTTCTATCTGATCTCTCCATTCCTGTGTACAGTAGTTCTATCTGATCTCTCCATTCCTGTGTACAGTAGTTGTATCTGATCTCTCCATTCCTGTGTACAGTAGTTGTATCTGATCTCTCCATTCCTGTGTACAGTAGTTCATTCTGATCTCTCCATTCCTGTGTACAGTAGTTGTATCTGATCTCTCCATTCCTGTGTACAGTAGTTGTATCTGATCTCTCCATTCCAGTGTACAGTAGTTCTATCTGATCTCTCCATTCCTGTGTACAGTAGTTCTATCTGATCTCTCCATTCCTGTGTACAGTAGTTGTATCTGATCTCTCCATTCCTCTGTGTACAGTAGTTCTATCTGATCTCTCCATTCCTGTGTACAGTAGTTCTATCTGATCTCTCCATTCCTGTGTACAGTAGTTGTATCTGATCTCTCCATTCCTCTGTGTACAGTAGTTCTATCTGATCTCTCCATTCCTGTGTACAGTAGTTGTATCTGATCTCTCCATTCCAGTGTACAGTAGTTCTATCTGATCTCTCCATTCCTGTGTACAGTAGTTCTATCTGATCTCTCCATTCCTGTGTACAGTAGTTGTATCTGATCTCTCCATTCCTCTGTGTACAGTAGTTCTATCTGATCTCTCCATTCCTGTGTACAGTAGTTCTATCTGATCTCTCCATTCCTGTGTACAGTAGTTCTATCTGATCTCTCCATTCCACTGTGTACAGTAGTTCTATCTGATCTCTCCATTCCCCTGTGTACAGTAGTCCTATCTGATCTCTCCATTCCTGTGTACAGTAGTTGTATCTGATCTCTCCATTCCCCTGTGTACAGTAGTTCTATCTGATCTCTCCATTCCTGTGTACAGTAGTTGTATCTGATCTCTCCATTCCCCTGTGTACAGTAGTTCTATCTGATCTCTCCATTCCCCTGTGTACAGTAGTTCTATCTGATCTCTCCATTCCTGTGTACAGTAGTTCTATCTGATCTCTCCATTCCCCTATGTACAGTAGTTCTATCTGATCTCTCCATTCCTGTGTACAGTAGTTGTATCTGATCTCTCCATTCCCCTGTGTACAGTAGTTCTATCTGATCTCTCCATTCCCCTGTGTACAGTAGTTCTATCTGATCTCTCCATTCCTGTGTACAGTAGTTGTATCTGATCTCTCCATTCCCCTGTGTACAGTAGTTCTATCTGATCTCTCCATTCCCCTATGTACAGTAGTTCTATCTGATCTCTCCATTCCCATGTACAGTAGTTGTATCTGATCTCTCCATTCCCCTGTGTACAGTAGTTCTATCTGATCTCTCCATTCCTGTGTACAGTAGTTCTATCTGATCTCTCCATTCCTGTGTACAGTAGTTGTATCTGATCTCTCCATTCCCCTGTGTACAGTAGTTCTATCTGATCTCTCCATTCCCCTGTGTACAGTAGTTCTATCTGATCTCTCCATTCCCCTGTGTGCAGTAGTTCTATCTGATCTCTCCATTCCTGTGTACAGTAGTTCTATCTGATCTCTCCATTCCTGTGTACAGTAGTTGTATCTGATCTCTCCATTCCCCTGTGTACAGTAGTTCTATCTGATCTCTCCATTCCTGTGTACAGTAGTTGTATCTGATCTCTCCATTCCCCTGTGTACAGTAGTTCTATCTGATCTCTCCATTCTCCTATGTACAGTAGTTCTATCTGATCTCTCCATTCCTGTGTACAGTAGTTGTATCTGATCTCTCCATTCCACTGTGTACAGTAGTTCTATCTGATCTCTCCATTCCTGTGTACAGTAGTTCTATCTGATCTCTCCATTCCTGTGTACAGTAGTTGTATCTGATCTCTCCATTCCCCTGTGTACAGTAGTTCTATCTGATCTCTCCATTCCCCTGTGTACAGTAGTTCTATCTGATCTCTCCATTCCCCTGTGTGCAGTAGTTCTATCTGATCTCTCCATTCCTGTGTACAGTAGTTCTATCTGATCTCTCCATTCCTGTGTACAGTAGTTGTATCTGATCTCTCCATTCCCCTGTGTACAGTAGTTCTATCTGATCTCTCCATTCCTGTGTACAGTAGTTGTATCTGATCTCTCCATTCCCCTGTGTACAGTAGTTCTATCTGATCTCTCCATTCCCCTGTGTACAGTAGTTCTATCTGATCTCTCCATTCCTGTGTACAGTAGTTGTATCTGATCTCTCCATTCCTCTGTGTACAGTAGTTCTATCTGATCTCTCCATTCCTGTGTACAGTAGTTCTATCTGATCTCTCCATTCCTGTGTACAGTAGTTCTATCTGATCTCTCCATTCCTGTGTACAGTAGTTGTATCTGATCTCTCCATTCCTCTGTGTACAGTAGTTCTATCTGATCTCTCCATTCCCCTGTGTACAGTAGTTCTATCTGATCTCTCCATTCCTGTGTACAGTAGTTGTATCTGATCTCTCCATTCCCCTGTGTACAGTAGTTCTATCTGATCTCTCCATTCCTGTGTACAGTAGTTCTATCTGATCTCTCCATTCCTGTGTACAGTAGTTGTATCTGATCTCTCCATTCCCCTGTGTACAGTAGTTCTATCTGATCTCTCCATTCCTGTGTACAGTAGTTCTATCTGATCTCTCCATTCCTGTGTACAGTAGTTGTATCTGATCTCTCCATTCCCCTGTGTACAGTAGTTCTATCTGATCTCTCCATTCCTGTGTACAGTAGTTCTATCTGATCTCTCCATTCCTGTGTACAGTAGTTGTATCTGATCTCTCCATTCCTCTGTGTACAGTAGTTCTATCTGATCTCTCCATTCCCATGTACAGTAGTTCTATCTGATCTCTCCATTCCTGTGTACAGTAGTTCTATCAGATCTCTCCATTCCTGTGTACAGTAGTTGTATCTGATCTCTCCATTCCTGTGTACAGTAGTTCTATCTGATCTCTCCATTCCTCTGTGTACAGTAGTTCTATCTGATCTCTCAATTCCCGTGTACAGTAATTCTATCTGATCTCTCCATTCCTGTGTACAGTAGTTGTATCTGATCTCTCCATTCCTCTGTGTACAGTAGTTCTATCTGATCTCTCCATTCCCATGTACAGTAGTTCTATCTGATCTCTCAATTCCCGTGTACAGTAGTTCTATCTGATCTCTCCATTCCTGTGTACAGTAGTTGTATCTGATCTCTCCATTCCTCTGTGTACAGTAGTTCTATCTGATCTCTCAATTCCCGTGTACAGTAGTTCTATCTGATCTCTCCATTCCTGTGCACAGTAGTTCTATCTGATCTCTCCATTCCTGTGTACAGTAGTTCTATCTGATCTCTCCATTCCTGTGTACAGTAGTTCTATCTGATCTCTCCATTCCTGTGTACAGTAGTTGTATCTGATCTCTCCATTCCCCTGTGTACAGTAGTTCTATCTGATCTCTCCATTCCTGTGTACAGTAGTTCTATCTGATCTCTCCATTCCTGTGTACAGTAGTTGTATCTGATCTCTCCATTCCTCTGTGTACAGTAGTTCTATCTGATCTCTCCATTCCCATGTACAGTAGTTCTATCTGATCTCTCCATTCCTGTGTACAGTAGTTCTATCAGATCTCTCCATTCCTGTGTACAGTAGTTGTATCTGATCTCTCCATTCCTGTGTACAGTAGTTCTATCTGATCTCTCCATTCCTGTGTACAGTAGTTCTATCTGATCTCTCCATTCCTCTGTGTACAGTAGTTCTATCTGATCTCTCAATTCCCGTGTACAGTAGTTCTATCTGATCTCTCCATTCCTGTGTACAGTAGTTGTATCTGATCTCTCCATTCCTCTGTGTACAGTAGTTCTATCTGATCTCTCCATTCCCATGTACAGTAGTTCTATCTGATCTCTCAATTCCCGTGTACAGTAGTTCTATCTGATCTCTCCATTCCTGTGTACAGTAGTTGTATCTGATCTCTCCATTCCTCTGTGTACAGTAGTTCTATCTGATCTCTCAATTCCCGTGTACAGTAGTTCTATCTGATCTCTCCATTCCTGTGCACAGTAGTTCTATCTGATCTCTCCATTCCTGTGTACAGTAGTTCTATCTGATCTCTCCATTCCTCTGTGTACAGTAGTTCTATCTGATCTCTCCATTCCTGTGTACAGTAGTTCTATCTGATCTCTCCATTCCTGTGTACAGTAGTTCTATCTGATCTCTCCATTCCTGTGTACAGTAGTTCTATCTGATCTCTCCATTCCTCTGTGTACAGTAGTTCTATCTGATCTCTCCATTCCTGTGTACAGTAGTTCTATCTGATCTCTCCATTCCTCTGTGTACAGTAGTTCTATCTGATCTCTCCATTCCTGTGTACAGTAGTTCTATCTGATCTCTCCATTCCCGTGTACAGTAGTTCTATCTGATCTCTCCATTCCTGTGTACAGTAGTTCTATCTGATCTCTCCATTCCTGTGTACAGTAGTTCTATCTGATCTCTCCATTCCTGTGTACAGTAGTTCTATCTGATCTCTCCATTCCTCTGTGTACAGTAGTTCTATCTGATCTCTCCATTCCTGTGTACAGTAGTTCTATCTGATCTCTCAATTCCCGTGTACAGTAGTTCTATCTGATCTCTCCATTCCTGTGTACAGTAGTTCTATCTGATCTCTCCATTCCTGTGTACAGTAGTTGTATCTGATCTCTCCATTCCCCTGTGTACAGTAGTTCTATCTGATCTCTCCATTCCTGTGTACAGTAGTTCTACCTGATCTCTCCATTCCTGTGTACAGTAGTTCTATCTGATCTCTCCATTCCTGTGTACAGTAGTTGTATCTGATCTCTCCATTCCTCTGTGTACAGTAGTTCTATCTGATCTCTCCATTCCCATGTACAGTAGTTCTATCTGATCTCTCCATTCCTGTGTACAGTAGTTCTATCTGATCTCTCCATTCTTGTGTACAGTAGTTCTATCTGATCTCTCCATTCCTGTGTACAGTAGTTGTATCTGATCTCTCCATTCCTCTGTGTACAGTAGTTCTATCTGATCTCTCCATTCCTGTGTACAGTATTTCTATCTGATCTCTCCATTCCTGTGTACAGTAGTTCTATCTGATCTCTCCATTCCTGTGTACAGTAGTTGTATCTGATCTCTCCATTCCTCTGTGTACAGTAGTTCTATCTGATCTCTCAATTCCCGTGTACAGTAGTTCTATCTGATCTCTCCATTCCTGTGTACAGTAGTTGTATCTGATCTCTCCATTCCTCTGTGTACAGTAGTTCTATCTGATCTCTCCATTCCCATGTACAGTAGTTCTATCTGATCTCTCAATTCCCGTGTACAGTAGTTCTATCTGATCTCTCCATTCCTGTGTACAGTAGTTGTATCTGATCTCTCCATTCCTCTGTGTACAGTAGTTCTATCTGATCTCTCAATTCCCGTGTACAGTAGTTCTATCTGATCTCTCCATTCCTGTGCACAGTAGTTCTATCTGATCTCTCCATTCCTGTGTACAGTAGTTCTATCTGATCTCTCCATTCCTCTGTGTACAGTAGTTCTATCTGATCTCTCCATTCCTGTGTACAGTAGTTCTATCTGATCTCTCCATTCCTGTGTACAGTAGTTCTATCTGATCTCTCCATTCCTGTGTACAGTAGTTCTATCTGATCTCTCCATTCCTGTGTACAGTAGTTCTATCTGATCTCTCCATTCCTCTGTGTACAGTAGTTCTCTCTGATCTCTCCATTCCTGTGTACAGTAGTTCTATCTGATCTCTCCATTCCTCTGTGTACAGTAGTTCTATCTGATCTCTCCATTCCTGTGTACAGTAGTTCTATCTGATCTCTCAATTCCCGTGTACAGTAGTTCTATCTGATCTCTCCATTCCTGTGTACAGTAGTTCTATCTGATCTCTCCATTCCTGTGTACAGTAGTTCTATCTGATCTCTCCATTCCTGTGTACAGTAGTTCTATCTGATCTCTCCATTCCTCTGTGTACAGTAGTTCTATCTGATCTCTCCATTCCTGTGTACAGTAGTTCTATCTGATCTCTCAATTCCCGTGTACAGTAGTTCTATCTGATCTCTCCATTCCTGTGTACAGTAGTTCTATCTGATCTCTCCATTCCTGTGTACAGTAGTTCTATCTGATCTCTCCATTCCTCTGTGTACAGTAGTTCTATCTGATCTCTCAATTCCCGTGTACAGTAGTTCTATCTGATCTCTCCATTCCTGTGTACAGTAGTTCTATCTGATCTCTCAATTCCCGTGTACAGTAGTTCTATCTGATCTCTCCATTCCTGTGTACAGTAGTTCTATCTGATCTCTCCATTCCTGTGTACAGTAGTTCTATCTGATCTCTCAATTCCCGTGTACAGTAGTTCTATCTGATCTCTCCATTCCTGTGTACAGTAGTTGTATCTGATCTCTCCATTCCTCTGTGTACAGTAGTTCTATCTGATCTCTCCATTCCCATGTACAGTAGTTCTATCTGATCTCTCCATTCCTCTGTGTACATTAGTTCTATCTGATCTCTCCATTCCTCTGTGTACAGTAGTTCTATCTGATCTCTCCATTCCTGTGTACAGTAGTTGTATCTGATCTCTCCATTCCTCTGTGTACAGTAGTTCTATCTGATCTCTCCATTCCCATGTACAGTAGTTCTATCTGATCTCTCCATTCCAGTGTACAGTAGTTGTATCTGATCTCTCCATTCCTCTGTGTACAGTAGTTCTATCTGATCTCTCCATTCCTCTGTGTACAGTAGTTTAATCTGATCTCTCCATTCCCATGTACAGTAGTTCTATCTGATCTCTCCATTCCAGTGTACAGTAGTTCTATCTGATCTCTCCATTCCTGTGTACAGTAGTTGTATCTGATCTCTCCATTCCTCAGTGTACAGTAGTTCTATCTGATCTCTCCATTCCTCTGTGTACAGTAGTTTAATCTGATCTCTCCATTCCCATGTACAGTAGTTCTATCTGATCTCTGCATTCCTGTGTACAGTAGTTCTAT
This sequence comes from Heterodontus francisci, assembly GCF_036365525.1. Taxonomy (NCBI): domain Eukaryota; kingdom Metazoa; phylum Chordata; class Chondrichthyes; order Heterodontiformes; family Heterodontidae; genus Heterodontus; species Heterodontus francisci. The sequence goes on along the minus strand of NC_090380.1, from coordinate 13,695,891 downwards.
CTGATCTCTCCATTCCCATGTACAGTAGTTCTATCTGATCTCTCCATTCCTGTGTACAGTAGTTGTATCTGATCTCTCCATTCCTCTGTGTACAGTAGTTCTATCTGATCACTCCATTCCTCTGTGTACAGTAGTTCTATCTGATCTCTCCATTCCTCTGTGTACAGTAGTTTAATCTGATCTCTCCATTCCCATGTACAGTAGTTCTATCTGATCTCTCCATTCCTGTGTACAGTAGTTCTATCTGATCTCTCCATTCCCATGTACAGTAGTTCTATCTGATCTCTCAATTCCCATGTACAGTAGTTCTATCTGATCTCTCCATTCCAGTGTACAGTAGTTCTGTCTGATCTCTCCATTCCCTGTGTACAGTAGTTGTATCTGATCTCTCCATTCCCATGTAGAGTAGTTCTATCCGATCACTCTATTCCTGTGTACAGTAGTTCTATCTGATCTCTCCATTCCCCTGCGTCCATTAGTTCTATCTGATCTCTCCATTCCTGTGTACAGTAGTTTTATCTGATCTCTCCATTCCAGTGTACAGTAGTTCTATCTGATCTCTCCATTCCTGTGTACAGTAGTTTTATCTGATCTCTCCATTCCAGTGTACAGTAGTTCTATCTGATCTCTCCATTCCCCTGCGTCCATTAGTTCTATCTGATCTCTCCATTCCTGTGTACAGTAGTTTTATCTGATCTCTCCATTCCAGTGTACAGTAGTTCTATCTGATCTCTCCATTCCCCTGCGTCCATTAGTTCTATCTGATCTCTCCATTCCTGTGTACAGTAGTTTTATCTGATCTCTCCATTCCAGTGTACAGTAGTTCTATCTGATCTCTCCATTCCCCTGCGTCCATTAGTTCTATCTGATCTCTCCATTCCTGTGTACAGTAGTTGTATCTGATCTCTCCATTCCAGTGTACAGTAGTTTTATCTGATCTCTCCATTCCCATGTACAGTAGTGCTATCTGATCTCTCCATTCCAGTGTACAGTAGTTCTATCTGATCTCTCCATTCCTGTGTACAGTAGTTCTGTCTGATCTCTCCATTCCCTGTGTACAGTAGTTCTATCTGATCTCTCCATTCCCCTGCGTCCATTAGTTCTAACTGATCTCTCCATTCCTCTGTGTACAGTAGTTCTATCTGATCTCTCCATTCCTCTGTGTACAGTAGTTTTATCTGATCTCTCCATTCCCATGTACAGTAGTGCTATCTGATCTCTCCATTCCAGTGTACAGTAGTTCTATCTGATCTCTCCATTCCTGTGTACAGTAGTTGTATCTGATCTCTCCATTCACGTGTACAGTAGTTCCATCTGATCTCTCCATTCCTGTGTACAGTACTTCTATCTGATCTCTCCATTGGTCTGTGTACAGTAGTTCTATCTGATCTCTCCCTTCCGGTGTACAGTAGTTCAAGATGTTCGCTCCATTCCCCTGTGTACAGTAGTTGTATCTGATCTTTCCTTTCCCGTGTACAGTAGTTTTATCTGATCTCTCCATTCCTGTGTACAGTAGTTCTATCTGATCTCTCCATTCCCGTGCACAGTTGTTCTATCTGATTTCTCCATTCCTGTGTACAGTACTTCTATCTGATCTCTCCATTGGTCTGTGTACAGTAGTTCTACCTGATCTCTCTATTCTCGTGTACAGTAGTTCGATCTGATCTCTCCATTCCTGTGTACACTAGTTTTATCTGATCTCTCCATTCCCGTGCACAGTAGTTCTATCTGATCTCTCCGTTCCTGTGTACAGTAGTTCTATCTGATCTCTCCATTTCCGTGCACAGTAGTTCTATCTGATCTCTCCTTCCCCTGTACAGTAGTTCTATCTGATCTCTCCATTCCTGTGTACACTAGTTTTATCTGATCTCTCCATTCCTCTGTGTACAGTAGTTCTATCTGATTTCTCCATTCCTGTGTACAATACTTCTATCTGATCTCTCCATTGGTCTGTGTACAGTAGTTCTATCTGATCTCTCCATTCCCTGTGTACAGTAGTTCTATCTGATCTCTCCATTCCTCCGTGGACAGTAGTTCTATCTGATCTCTCCATTCCTGTGTACAGTAGTTCAATCTGATCTCTGTATTCCCGTGTACAGTAGTTCTATCTGATCTCTCCATCCCGTGTACAGTAGTTTTATCTGATCTCTCCATTCCCCTGTGTATAGTAGTTCAATCTGATCTCTGTATTCCCGTGTACAGTAGTTCTATCTGATCTCTCCATTCCCCTGTGTACAGGAGTTCTATCTGATCTCCCCATTCCTGTGTACAGTAGTTCTATCTGATCTCTCCATTCCCATGTACAGAAGTTCTAACTGATCTCTCCATTCCTCTGTGTACAGTAGTTCTATCTGATCTCTCCATTCCTGTGTACAGTAGTTGTATCTGATCTCTCCATTCCTCTGTGTACAGTAGTTCTATCTGATCTCTCCATTCCAGTGCACAGTAGTTCTATCTGATCTCTCCATTCCTCTGTGTACAGTAGTTTTATCTGATCTCTCCATTCCCATGTACAGTAGTTCTATCTGATCTCTCCATTCCAGTGTACAGTAGTTCTATCTGATCTCTCCATTCCTGTTTACAGTAGTTGTATCTGATCTCTCCATTCCTCTGTGTACAGTAGTTTTATCTGATCTCTCCATTCACATGTACAGTAGTTCTATCTGATCTCTCCATTCCTGTGTACAGTAGTTCTATCTGATCTCTCCATTCCTGTTTACAGTAGTTGTATCTGATCTCTCCATTCCTCTGTGTACAGTAGTTTTATCTGATCTCTCCATTCCCATGTACAGTAGTTCTATCTGATCTCTCCATTCCAGTGCACAGTAGTTCTATCTGATCTCTCCATTCCTCTGTGTACAGTAGTTTTATCTGATCTCTCCATTCCCATGTACAGTAGTTCTATCTGATCTCTCCATTCCAGTGTACAGTAGTTCTATCTGATCTCTCCATTCCTGTGTACAGTAGTTCTATCTGATCTCTCCATTCCTGTTTACAGTAGTTGTATCTGATCTCTCCATTCCTCTGTGTACAGTAGTTTTATCTGATCTCTCCATTCCCATGTACAGTAGTTCTATCTGATCTCTCCATTCCAGTGCACAGTAGTTCTATCTGATCTCTCCATTCCTCTGTGTACAGTAGTTTTATCTGATCTCTCCATTCCCATGTACAGTAGTTCTATCTGATCTCTCCATTCCAGTGTACAGTAGTTTTATCTGATCTCTCCATTCCCATGTACAGTAGTTCTATCTGATCTCTCCATTCCTGTGTACAGTAGTTCTATCTGATCTCTCCATTCCTCTGTGTACAGTAGTTGTATCTGATCTCTCCATTCCTCTGTGTACAGTAGTTTTATCTGATCTCTCCATTCCCATGTACAGTAGTTCTATCTGATCTCTCCATTCCTCTGTGTACAGTAGTTCTATCTGATCTCTCAATTCCCGTGTACAGTAGTTGTATCTGATCTCTCCATTCCTGTGTACAGTAGTTGTATCTGATCTCTCCATTCCTCTGTGTACAGAAGTTCTATCTGATCTCTCCATTCCTCTGTGTACAGAAGTTCTATCTGATCTCTCCATTCCTGTGTACAGTTGTTGTATCTGATCTCTCCATTCCTCTGTGTACAGTAGTTCTATCTGATCTCTCAATTCCCATGTACAGTAGTTCTATCTGATCTCTCCATTCCTGTGTACAGTAGTTGTATCTGATCTCTCCATTCCTCTGTGTACAGTAGTTTAATCTGATCTCTCCATTCCCATGTATAGTAGTTCTATCTGATCTCTCCATTCCAGTGTACAGTAGTTCTATCTGATCTCTCCATTCCTGTGTACAGTAGTTGTATCTGATCTCTCCATTCCTCTGTGTACAGTAGTTTAATCTGATCTCTCCATTCCCATGTACAGTAGTTCTATCTGATCTCTCCATTCCTGTGTACAGTAGTTGTATCTGATCTCTCCATTCCTCTGTGTACAGTAGTTTTATCTGATCTCTCCATTCCCATGTACAGTAGTTCTATCTGACCTCTCCATTCCAGTGTACAGTAGTTCTGTCTGATCTCTCCATTCCCTGTGTACAGTAGTTCTATCTGATCTCTCCATTCCTCTGTGTACAGTAGTTCTATCTGATCTCTCCATTCCAGTGTACAGTAGTTCTATCTGATCTCTCCATTCCTCTGTGTACAGTAGTTTTATCTGATCTCTCCATTCCCATGTACAGTAGTGCTATCTGATCTCTCCATTCCAGTGTACAGTAGTTCTATCTGATCTCTCCATTCCTCTGTGTACAGTAGTTTTATCTGATCTCTCCATTCCCATGTACAGTAGTTCTATCTGATCTCTCCATTCCAGTGTACAGTAGTTCTATCTGATCTCTCCATTCCTGTGTACAGTAGTTCTATCTGATCTCTCCATTCCTGTTTACAGTAGTTGTATCTGATCTCTCCATTCCTCTGTGTACAGTAGTTTTATCTGATCTCTCCATTCCCATGTACAGTAGTTCTATCTGATCTCTCCATTCCAGTGCACAGTAGTTCGATCTGATCTCTCCATTCCTCTGTGTACAGTAGTTTTATCTGATCTCTCCATTCCCATGTACAGTAGTTCTATCTGATCTCTCCATTCCAGTGCACAGTAGTTCTATCTGATCTCTCCATTCCTCTGTGTACAGTAGTTTTATCTGATCTCTCCATTCCCATGTACAGTAGTTCTATCTGATCTCTCCATTCCAGTGTACAGTAGTTTTATCTGATCTCTCCATTCCCATGTACAGTAGTTCTATCTGATCTCTCCATTCCTGTGTACAGTAGTTCTATCTGATCTCTCCATTCCTCTGTGTACAGTAGTTGTATCTGATCTCTCCATTCCTCTGTGTACAGTAGTTTTATCTGATCTCTCCATTCCCATGTACAGTAGTTCTATCTGATCTCTCCATTCCTCTGTGTACAGTAGTTCTATCTGATCTCTCAATTCCCGTGTACAGTAGTTGTATCTGATCTCTCCATTCCTGTGTACAGTAGTTGTATCTGATCTCTCCATTCCTCTGTGTACAGTAGTTCTATCTGATCTCTCCATTCCCATGTACAGTAGTTCTATCTGATCTCTCCATTCCTGTGTACAGTAGTTGTATCTGATCTCTCCATTCCTCTGTGTACAGTAGTTCTATCTGATCTCTCAATTCCCATGTACAGTAGTTCTATCTGATCTCTCCATTCCTGTGTACAGTAGTTGTATCTGATCTCTCCATTCCTCTGTGTACAGTAGTTTAATCTGATCTCTCCATTCCCATGTACAGTAGTTCTATCTGATCTCTCCATTCCAGTGTACAGTAGTTCTATCTGATCTCTCCATTCCTGTGTACAGTAGTTGTATCTGATCTCTCCATTCCTCTGTGTACAGTAGTTTAATCTGATCTCTCCATTCCCATGTACAGTAGTTCTATCTGATCTCTCCATTCCTGTGTACAGTAGTTGTATCTGATCTCTCCATTCCTCTATGTACAGTAGTTTTATCTGATCTCTCCATTCCCATGTACAGTAGTTCTATCTGACCTCTCCATTCCAGTGTACAGTAGTTCTGTCTGATCTCTCCATTCCCTGTGTACAGTAGTTCTATCTGATCTCTCCATTCCTCTGTGTACAGTAGTTCTATCTGATCTCTCCATTCCAGTGTACAGTAGTTCTATCTGATCTCTCCATTCCTCTGTGTACAGTAGTTTTATCTGATCTCTCCATTCCCATGTACAGTAGTGCTATCTGATCTCTCCATTCCAGTGTACAGTAGTTCTATCTGATCTCTCCATTCCTGTGTACAGTAGTTGTATCTGATCTCTCCATTCACGTGTACAGTAGTTCTATCTGATCTCTCCATTCCCGTGCACAGTTGTTCTATCTGATTTCTCCATTCCTGTGTACAGTACTTCTATGTGATCTCTCCATTGGTCTGTGTACAGTAGTTCTACCTGATCTCTCTATTCTCGTGTACAGTAGTTCGATCTGATCTCTCCATTCCTGTGTACACTAGTTTTATCTGATCTCTCCATTCCCGTGCACAGTAGTTCGATCTGATCTCTCCGTTCCTGTGTACAGTAGTTCTACCTGATCTCTCTATTCACGTGTCCAGTCGTTCTATCTGATCTCTCCATTTCCGTGCACAGTAGTTCTATCTGATCTCTCCTTCCCCTGTACAGTAGTTCTATCTGATCTCTCCATTCCTGTGTACACTAGTTTTATCTGATCTCTCCATTCCTGTGTACAGTAGTTCTAACTGATCTCTCCATTCCTCTGTGTACAGTAGTTCTATCTGATCTCTCCATTCCTGTGTACAGTAGTTGTATCTGATCTCTCCATTCCTCTGTGTACAGTAGTTCTATCTGATCTCTCCATTCCAGTGCACAGTAGTTCTATCTGATCTCTCCATTCCTCTGTGTACAGTAGTTTTATCTGATCTCTCCATTCCCATGTACAGTAGTTCTATCTGATCTCTCCATTCCAGTGTACAGTAGTTCTATCTGATCTCTCCATTCCTGTTTACAGTAGTTGTATCTGATCTCTCCATTCCTCTGTGTACAGTAGTTTTATCTGATCTCTCCATTCACATGTACAGTAGTTCTATCTGATCTCTCCATTCCTGTGTACAGTAGTTCTATCTGATCTCTCCATTCCTGTTTACAGTAGTTGTATCTGATCTCTCCATTCCTCTGTGTACAGTAGTTTTATCTGATCTCTCCATTCCCATGTACAGTAGTTCTATCTGATCTCTCCATTCCAGTGCACAGTAGTTCTATCTGATCTCTCCATTCCTCTGTGTACAGTAGTTTTATCTGATCTCTCCATTCCCATGTACAGTAGTTCTATCTGATCTCTCCATTCCAGTGTACAGTAGTTCTATCTGATCTCTCCATTCCTGTGTACAGTAGTTCTATCTGATCTCTCCATTCCTGTTTACAGTAGTTGTATCTGATCTCTCCATTCCTCTGTGTACAGTAGTTTTATCTGATCTCTCCATTCCCATGTACAGTAGTTCTATCTGATCTCTCCATTCCAGTGCACAGTAGTTCTATCTGATCTCTCCATTCCTCTGTGTACAGTAGTTTTATCTGATCTCTCCATTCCCATGTACAGTAGTTCTATCTGATCTCTCCATTCCAGTGCACAGTAGTTCTATCTGATCTCTCCATTCCTCTGTGTACAGTAGTTTTATCTGATCTCTCCATTCCCATGTACAGTAGTTCTATCTGATCTCTCCATTCCAGTGTACAGTAGTTTTATCTGATCTCTCCATTCCCATGAACAGTAGTTCTATCTGATCTCTCCATTCCTGTGTACAGTAGTTGTATCTGATCTCTCCATTCCTCTGTGTACAGCAGTTGTATCTGATCTCTCCATTCCTCTGTGTACAGTAGTTTTATCTGATCTCTCCATTCCCATGTACAGTAGTTCTATCTGATCTCTCCATTCCTCTGTGTACAGTAGTTCTATCTGATCTCTCAATTCCCGTGTACAGTAGTTGTATCTGATCTCTCCATTCCTGTGTACAGTAGTTGTATCTGATCTCTCCATTCCTCTGTGTACAGTAGTTCTATCTGATCTCTCCATTCCCATGTACAGTAGTTCTATCTGATCTCTCCATTCCTGTGTACAGTAGTTGTATCTGATCTCTCCATTCCTCTGTGTACAGTAGTTCTATCTGATCTCTCAATTCCCATGTACAGTAGTTCTATCTGATCTCTCCATTCCTGTGTACAGTAGTTGTATCTGATCTCTCCATTCCTCTGTGTACAGTAGTTTAATCTGATCTCTCCATTCCCATGTACAGTAGTTCTATCTGATCTCTCCATTCCAGTGTACAGTAGTTCTATCTGATCTCTCCATTCCTGTGTACAGTAGTTGTATCTGATCTCTCCATTCCTCTGTGTACAGTAGTTTAATCTGATCTCTCCATTCCCATGTACAGTAGTTCTATCTGATCTCTCCATTCCTGTGTACAGTAGTTGTATCTGATCTCTCCATTCCTCTGTGTACAGTAGTTTTATCTGATCTCTCCATTCCCATGTACAGTAGTTCTATCTGACCTCTCCATTCCAGTGTACAGTAGTTCTGTCTGATCTCTCCATTCCCTGTGTACAGTAGTTCTATCTGATCTCTCCATTCCTCTGTGTACAGTAGTTCTATCTGATCTCTCCATTCCAGTGTACAGTAGTTCTATCTGATCTCTCCATTCCTGTGTACAGTAGTTTTATCTGATCTCTCCATTCCCATGTACAGTAGTGCTATCTGATCTCTCCATTCCAGTGTACAGTAGTTCTATCTGATCTCTCCATTCCTCTGTGTACAGTAGTTTTATCTGATCTCTCCATTCCCATGTACAGTAGTTCTATCTGATCTCTCCATTCCAGTGTACAGTAGTTCTATCTGATCTCTCCATTCCTGTGTACAGTAGTTCTATCTGATCTCTCCATTCCTGTTTACAGTAGTTGTATCTGATCTCTCCATTCCTCTGTGTACAGTAGTTTTATCTGATCTCTCCATTCCCATGTACAGTAGTTCTATCTGATCTCTCCATTCCAGTGCACAGTAGTTCTATCTGATCTCTCCATTCCTCTGTGTACAGTAGTTTTATCTGATCTCTCCATTCCCATGTACAGTAGTTCTATCTGATCTCTCCATTCCAGTGCACAGTAGTTCTATCTGATCTCTCCATTCCTCTGTGTACAGTAGTTTTATCTGATCTCTCCATTCCCATGTACAGTAGTTCTATCTGATCTCTCCATTCCAGTGTACAGTAGTTTTATCTGATCTCTCCATTCCCATGTACAGTAGTTCTATCTGATCTCTCCATTCCTGTGTACAGTAGTTCTATCTGATCTCTCCATTCCTCTGTGTACAGTAGTTGTATCTGATCTCTCCATTCCTCTGTGTACAGTAGTTTTATCTGATCTCTCCATTCCCATGTACAGTAGTTCTATCTGATCTCTCCATTCCTCTGTGTACAGTAGTTCTATCTGATCTCTCAATTCCCGTGTACAGTAGTTGTATCTGATCTCTCCATTCCTGTGTACAGTAGTTGTATCTGATCTCTCCATTCCTCTGTGTACAGTAGTTCTATCTGATCTCTCCATTCCCATGTACAGTAGTTCTATCTGATCTCTCCATTCCTGTGTACAGTAGTTGTATCTGATCTCTCCATTCCTCTGTGTACAGTAGTTCTATCTGATCTCTCAATTCCCATGTACAGTAGTTCTATCTGATCTCTCCATTCCTGTGTACAGTAGTTGTATCTGATCTCTCCATTCCTCTGTGTACAGTAGTTTAATCTGATCTCTCCATTCCCATGTACAGTAGTTCTATCTGATCTCTCCATTCCAGTGTACAGTAGTTCTATCTGATCTCTCCATTCCTGTGTACAGTAGTTGTATCTGATCTCTCCATTCCTCTGTGTACAGTAGTTTAATCTGATCTCTCCATTCCCATGTACAGTAGTTCTATCTGATCTCTCCATTCCTGTGTACAGTAGTTCTATCTGATCTCTCCATTCCTCTGTGTACAGTAGTTCTATCTGATCTCTCAATTCCCGTGTACAGTAGTTGTATCTGATCTCTCCATTCCTGTGTACAGTAGTTGTATCTGATCTCTCCATTCCTCTGTGTACAGTAGTTCTATCTGATCTCTCCATTCCCATGTACAGTAGTTCTATCTGATCTCTCCATTCCTGTGTACAGTAGTTGTATCTGATCTCTCCATTCCTCTGTGTACAGTAGTTCTATCTGATCTCTCAATTCCCATGTACAGTAGTTCTATCTGATCTCTCCATTCCTGTGTACAGTAGTTGTATCTGATCTCTCCATTCCTCTGTGTACAGTAGTTTAATCTGATCTCTCCATTCCCATGTACAGTAGTTCTATCTGATCTCTCCATTCCAGTGTACAGTAGTTCTATCTGATCTCTCCATTCCTGTGTACAGTAGTTGTATCTGATCTCTCCATTCCTCTGTGTACAGTAGTTTTATCTGATCTCTCCATTCCCATGTACAGTAGTTCTATCTGACCTCTCCATTCCAGTGTACAGTAGTTCTGTCTGATCTCTCCATTCCCTGTGTACAGTAGTTCTATCTGATCTCTCCATTCCTCTGTGTACAGTAGTTTTATCTGATCTCTCCATTCCAGTGTACAGTAGTTCTATCTGATCTCTCCATTCCTCTGTGTACAGTAGTTTTATCTGATCTCTCCATTCCCATGTACAGTAGTGCTATCTGATCTCTCCATTCCAGTGTACAGTAGTTCTATCTGATCTCTCCATTCCTGTGTACAGTAGTTGTATCTGATCTCTCCATTCACGTGTACAGTAGTTCTATCTGATCTCTCCATTCCCGTGCACAGTTGTTCTATCTGATTTCTCCATTCCTGTGTACAGTACTTCTATGTGATCTCTCCATTGGTCTGTGTACAGTAGTTCTACCTGATCTCTCTATTCTCGTGTACAGTAGTTCGATCTGATCTCTCCATTCCTGTGTACACTAGTTTTATCTGATCTCTCCATTCCCGTGCACAGTAGTTCGATCTGATCTCTCCGTTCCTGTGTACAGTAGTTCTACCTGATCTCTCTATTCACGTGTCCAGTCGTTCTATCTGATCTCTCCATTTCCGTGCACAGTAGTTCTATCTGATCTCTCCTTCCCCTGTACAGTAGTTCTATCTGATCTCCTCATTCCTGTGTACACTAGTTTTATCTGATCTCTCCATTCCTGTGTACAGTAGTTCTAACTGATCTCTCCATTCCTCTGTGTACAGTAGTTCTATCTGATCTCTCCATTCCTGTGTACACTAGTTTTATCTGATCTCTCCATTCCTGTGTCCAGTAGTTCTAACTGATCTCTCCATTCCTCTGTGTACACCAGTTCTATCTGATCTCTCCTTCCCCTGTACAGTAGTTCTATCTGATCTCTCCATTCCTGTGTACACTAGTTTTATCTGATCTCTCCATTCCTGTGTACAGTAGTTCGATCTGATCTCTCCATTCCTGTGTACAGTAGTTCTAACTGATCTCTCCATTCCTCTGTGTACAGTAGTTCTATCTGATCTCTCCTTCCCCTGTACAGTAGTTCTATCTGATCTCTCCAGTCCTGTGCACACTAGTTTTATCTGATCTCTCCATTCCTGTGTACAGTAGTTCGATCTGCTCTCTCCATTCCTGTGTACAGTATTTCGATCTGATCTCTCCATTCCTGTGTACAGTCGTTCTAACTGATCTCTCCATTCCTCTGTGTACAGTAGTTCGATCTGATCTCTCCATTCCTGTGTACACTAGTTTTATCTGATCTCTCCATTCCTGTGTACAGCAGTTCGATCTGCTCTCTCCATTCCTGTGTACAGTAGTTCGATCTGCTCTCTCCATTCCTGTGTACAGTAGTTCGATCTGATCTCTCCATTCCTGTGTACAGTAGTTCTAACTGATCTCTCCATTCCTCTGTGTACAGTAGTTCTATCTGATCTCTCCTTCCCCTGTACAGTAGTTCTATCTCATCTCTCCATTCCTGTGTCCACTAGTTTTATCTGATCTCTCCATTCCTGTGTACAGTAGTTCGATCTGCTCTCTCCATTCCTGTGTACAGTAGTTCGATCTGATCTCTCCATTCCTGTGTACAGTAGTACTAACTGATCACTCCATTCCTCTGTGTACAGTAGTTCGATCTGATCTCTCCATTCCTGTGTACACTAGTTTTATCTGATCTCTCCATTCCTGTGTACAGTAGTTCGATCTGCTCTCTCCATTCCTCTGTGTACCGTAGTTCGATCTGATCTCTCCATTCCTGTGTACAGTAGTTCTAACTGATCTCTCCATTCCGCTGTGTACAGAAGTTCCATCTGATCTCTCCATTCCCATGTACAGTAGTTCTATCTGATCTCTCCATTCCTGTGTACAGTAGTTCTATCTGATCTCTCCATTCCTGTTTACAGTTGTTGTATCTGATCTCTCCATTCCTCTGTGTACAGTAGTTCTATCTGATCTCTCCATTCCTGTTTACAGTTGTTGTATCTGATCTCTCCATTCCTCTGAGTACAGTAGTTCTATCTGATCTCTCCATTCCCGTGTAGAGTAGTTCTATCCGATCACTCTATTCCTGTGTGCAGTAGTTCTATCGGATCTCTCCATTCCCCTGCGTCCATTAGTTCTAACTGATCTCTCCATTCCTCTGTGTACAGTAGTTCTATCTGATCTCTCCATTCCCCTGCGTCCATTAGTTCTAACTGATCTCTCCATTCCTCTGTGTACAGTAGTTCTATCTGATCTCTCCATTCCCCTGTGTACAGTAGTTCTATCTGATCTCTCCATTCCCCTATGTACAGTAGTTCTATCTGATCTCTCCATTCCCCTGTGTACAGTAGTTCTATCTGATCTCTCCATTCCCCTGTGTACAGTAGTTCTATCTGATCTCTCCATTCCCCTGTGTACAGTAGTTCTATCTGATCTCTCCATTCCCTGTGTACAGTACTTCTATCTGATCTCTCCATTCCCCTGTGTACAGTAGTTCTATCTGATCTCTCCATTCCCCTGTGTACAGTAGTTCTATCTGATCTCTCCATTCCCCTGTGTACAGTAGTTCTATCTGATATCTCCATTCCCCTGTGTACAGTAGTTCTATCTGATCTCTCCATTCCCCTATGTACAGTAGTTCTATCTGATCTCTCCATTCCCCTGTGTACAGTAGTTCTATCTGATCTCTCCATTCCCCTATGTACAGTAGTTCGATCTGATCTCTCCATTCCCCTATGTACAGTAGTTCTATCTGATCTCTCCATTCCCCTGTGTACAGTAGTTCTATCTGATCTCTCCATTGCTCTGTGTACAGTAGTTCTATCTGATCTCTCCATTCCCCTGTGTACAGTAGTTCTATCTGATCTCTCCATTCCCCTGTGTACAGTAGTTCTATCTGATCTCTCCATTCCTCCGTGGACAGTAGTTCTATCTGATCTCTCCATTCCTGTGTACAGTAGTTCAATCTGATCTCTGTATTCCCGTGTACAGTAGTTCTATCTGATCTCTCCATCCCGTGTACAGTAGTTTTATCTGATCTCTCCATTCCCCTGTGTATAGTAGTTCAATCTGATCTCTGTATTCCCGTGTACAGTAGTTCTATCTGATCTCTCCATTCCCCTGTGTACAGGAGTTCTATCTGATCTCCCCATTCCTGTGTACAGTAGTTCTATCTGATCTCTCCATTCCCATGTACAGAAGTTCTAACTGATCTCTCCATTCCTCTGTGTACAGTAGTTCTATCTGATCTCTCCATTCCTGTGTACAGTAGTTGTATCTGATCTCTCCATTCCTCTGTGTACAGTAGTTCTATCTGATCTCTCCATTCCAGTGCACAGTAGTTCTATCTGATCTCTCCATTCCTCTGTGTACAGTAGTTTTATCTGATCTCTCCATTCCCATGTACAGTAGTTCTATCTGATCTCTCCATTCCAGTGTACAGTAGTTCTATCTGATCTCTCCATTCCTGTTTACAGTAGTTGTATCTGATCTCTCCATTCCTCTGTGTACAGTAGTTCTATCTGATCTCTCCATTCCCATGTACAGTAGTTCTATCTGATCTCTCCATTCCTGTGTACAGTAGTTCTATCTGATCTCTCCATTCCTGTTTACAGTAGTTGTATCTGATCTCTCCATTCCTCTGTGTACAGTAGTTTTATCTGATCTCTCCATTCCCATGTACAGTAGTTCTATCTGATCTCTCCATTCCTCTGTGTACAGTAGTTGTATCTGATCTCTCCATTCCTCTGTGTACAGTAGTTTTATCTGATCTCTCCATTCCCATGTACAGTAGTTCTATCTGATCTCTCCATTCCAGTGTACAGTAGTTCTATCTGATCTCTCCATTCCTGTGTACAGTAGTTCTATCTGATCTCTCCATTCCTGTTTACAGTAGTTGTATCTGATCTCTCCATTCCTCTGTGTACAGTAGTTTTATCTGATCTCTCCATTCCCATGTACAGTAGTTCTATCTGATCTCTCCATTCCAGTGCACAGTAGTTCTATCTGATCTCTCCATTCCTCTGTGTACAGTAGTTTTATCTGATCTCTCCATTCCCATGTACAGTAGTTCTATCTGATCTCTCCATTCCAGTGCACAGTAGTTCTATCTGATCTCTCCATTCCTCTGTGTACAGTAGTTTTATCTGATCTCTCCATTCCCATGTACAGTAGTTCTATCTGATCTCTCCATTCCCGTGCACAGTTGTTCTATCTGATTTCTCCATTCCTGTGTACAGTACTTCTATGTGATCTCTCCATTGGTCTGTGTACAGTAGTTCTACCTGATCTCTCTATTCTCGTGTACAGTAGTTCGATCTGATCTCTCCATTCCTGTGTACACTAGTTTTATCTGATCTCTCCATTCCCGTGCACAGTAGTTCGATCTGATCTCTCCGTTCCTGTGTACAGTAGTTCTACCTGATCTCTCTATTCACGTGTCCAGTCGTTCTATCTGATCTCTCCATTTCCGTGCACAGTAGTTCTATCTGATCTCTCCTTCCCCTGTACAGTAGTTCTATCTGATCTCCTCATTCCTGTGTACACTAGTTTTATCTGATCTCTCCATTCCTGTGTACAGTAGTTCTAACTGATCTCTCCATTCCTCTGTGTACAGTAGTTCTATCTGATCTCTCCATTCCTGTGTACACTAGTTTTATCTGATCTCTCCATTCCTGTGTCCAGTAGTTCTAACTGATCTCTCCATTCCTCTGTGTACACCAGTTCTATCTGATCTCTCCTTCCCCTGTACAGTAGTTCTATCTGATCTCTCCATTCCTGTGTACACTAGTTTTATCTGATCTCTCCATTCCTGTGTACAGTAGTTCGATCTGATCTCTCCATTCCTGTGTACAGTAGTTCTAACTGATCTCTCCATTCCTCTGTGTACAGTAGTTCTATCTGATCTCTCCTTCCCCTGTACAGTAGTTCTATCTGATCTCTCCAGTCCTGTGCACACTAGTTTTATCTGATCTCTCCATTCCTGTGTACAGTAGTTCGATCTGCTCTCTCCATTCCTGTGTACAGTATTTCGATCTGATCTCTCCATTCCTGTGTACAGTCGTTCTAACTGATCTCTCCATTCCTCTGTGTACAGTAGTTCGATCTGATCTCTCCATTCCTGTGTACACTAGTTTTATCTGATCTCTCCATTCCTGTGTACAGCAGTTCGATCTGCTCTCTCCATTCCTGTGTACAGTAGTTCGATCTGCTCTCTCCATTCCTGTGTACAGTAGTTCGATCTGATCTCTCCATTCCTGTGTACAGTAGTTCTAACTGATCTCTCCATTCCTCTGTGTACAGTAGTTCTATCTGATCTCTCCTTCCCCTGTACAGTAGTTCTATCTCATCTCTCCATTCCTGTGTCCACTAGTTTTATCTGATCTCTCCATTCCTGTGTACAGTAGTTCGATCTGCTCTCTCCATTCCTGTGTACAGTAGTTCGATCTGATCTCTCCATTCCAGTGTACAGTAGTACTAACTGATCTCTCCATTCCTCTGTGTACAGTAGTTCGATCTGATCTCTCCATTCCTGTGTACACTAGTTTTATCTGATCTCTCCATTCCTGTGTACAGTAGTTCGATCTGCTCTCTCCATTCCTCTGTGTACCGTAGTTCGATCTGATCTCTCCATTCCTGTGTACAGTAGTTCTAACTGATCTCTCCATTCCGCTGTGTACAGAAGTTCCATCTGATCTCTCCATTCCCATGTACAGTAGTTCTATCTGATCTCTCCATTCCTGTGTACAGTAGTTCTATCTGATCTCTCCATTCCTGTTTACAGTTGTTGTATCTGATCTCTCCATTCCTCTGTGTACAGTAGTTCTATCTGATCTCTCCATTCCTGTTTACAGTTGTTGTATCTGATCTCTCCATTCCTCTGAGTACAGTAGTTCTATCTGATCTCTCCATTCCCGTGTAGAGTAGTTCTATCCGATCACTCTATTCCTGTGTGCAGTAGTTCTATCGGATCTCTCCATTCCCCTGCGTCCATTAGTTCTAACTGATCTCTCCATTCCTCTGTGTACAGTAGTTCTATCTGATCTCTCCATTCCCCTGCGTCCATTAGTTCTAACTGATCTCTCCATTCCTCTGTGTACAGTAGTTCTATCTGATCTCTCCATTCCCCTGTGTACAGTAGTTCTATCTGATCTCTCCATTCCCCTATGTACAGTAGTTCTATCTGATCTCTCCATTCCCCTGTGTACAGTAGTTCTATCTGATCTCTCCATTCCCCTGTGTACAGTAGTTCTATCTGATCTCTCCATTCCCCTGTGTACAGTAGTTCTATCTGATCTCTCCATTCCCTGTGTACAGTACTTCTATCTGATCTCTCCATTCCCCTGTGTACAGTAGTTCTATCTGATCTCTCCATTCCCCTGTGTACAGTAGTTCTATCTGATCTCTCCATTCCCCTGTGTACAGTAGTTCTATCTGATATCTCCATTCCCCTGTGTACAGTAGTTCTATCTGATCTCTCCATTCCCCTATGTACAGTAGTTCTATCTGATCTCTCCATTCCCCTGTGTACAGTAGTTCTATCTGATCTCTCCATTCCCCTGTGTACAGTAGTTCGATCTGATCTCTCCATTCCCCTATGTACAGTAGTTCTATCTGATCTCTCCATTCCCCTGTGTACAGTAGTTCTATCTGATCTCTCCATTGCTCTGTGTACAGTAGTTCTATCTGATCTCTCCATTCCCCTGTGTACAGTAGTTCTATCTGATCTCTCCATTCCCCTGTGTACAGTAGTTCTATCTGATCTCTCCATTCCTCCGTGGACAGTAGTTCTATCTGATCTCTCCATTCCTGTGTACAGTAGTTCAATCTGATCTCTGTATTCCCGTGTACAGTAGTTCTATCTGATCTCTCCATCCCGTGTACAGTAGTTTTATCTGATCTCTCCATTCCCCTGTGTATAGTAGTTCAATCTGATCTCTGTATTCCCGTGTACAGTAGTTCTATCTGATCTCTCCATTCCCCTGTGTACAGGAGTTCTATCTGATCTCCCCATTCCTGTGTACAGTAGTTCTATCTGATCTCTCCATTCCCATGTACAGAAGTTCTAACTGATCTCTCCATTCCTCTGTGTACAGTAGTTCTATCTGATCTCTCCATTCCTGTGTACAGTAGTTGTATCTGATCTCTCCATTCCTCTGTGTACAGTAGTTCTATCTGATCTCTCCATTCCAGTGCACAGTAGTTCTATCTGATCTCTCCATTCCTCTGTGTACAGTAGTTTTATCTGATCTCTCCATTCCCATGTACAGTAGTTCTATCTGATCTCTCCATTCCAGTGTACAGTAGTTCTATCTGATCTCTCCATTCCTGTTTACAGTAGTTGTATCTGATCTCTCCATTCCTCTGTGTACAGTAGTTCTATCTGATCTCTCCATTCCCATGTACAGTAGTTCTATCTGATCTCTCCATTCCTGTGTACAGTAGTTCTATCTGATCTCTCCATTCCTGTTTACAGTAGTTGTATCTGATCTCTCCATTCCTCTGTGTACAGTAGTTTTATCTGATCTCTCCATTCCCATGTACAGTAGTTCTATCTGATCTCTCCATTCCTCTGTGTACAGTAGTTGTATCTGATCTCTCCATTCCTCTGTGTACAGTAGTTTTATCTGATCTCTCCATTCCCATGTACAGTAGTTCTATCTGATCTCTCCATTCCAGTGTACAGTAGTTCTATCTGATCTCTCCATTCCTGTGTACAGTAGTTCTATCTGATCTCTC
The DNA here is from genome assembly GCF_036365525.1 of Heterodontus francisci. Taxonomy (NCBI): domain Eukaryota; kingdom Metazoa; phylum Chordata; class Chondrichthyes; order Heterodontiformes; family Heterodontidae; genus Heterodontus; species Heterodontus francisci. Next base: position 13,678,127 of record NC_090380.1, on the reverse strand, counting down.
CATTCCTGTTTACAGTAGTTGTATCTGATCTCTCCATTCCTCTGTGTACAGTAGTTTTATCTGATCTCTCCATTCCCATGTACAGTAGTTCTATCTGATCTCTCCATTCCAGTGCACAGTAGTTCTATCTGATCTCTCCATTCCTCTGTGTACAGTAGTTTTATCTGATCTCTCCATTCCCATGTACAGTAGTTCTATCTGATCTCTCCATTCCAGTGCACAGTAGTTCTATCTGATCTCTCCATTCCTCTGTGTACAGTAGTTTTATCTGATCTCTCCATTCCCATGTACAGTAGTTCTATCTGATCTCTCCATTCCAGTGTACAGTAGTTTTATCTGATCTCTCCATTCCCATGTACAGTAGTTCTATCTGATCTCTCCATTCCTGTGTACAGTAGTTCTATCTGATCTCTCCATTCCTCTGTGTACAGTAGTTGTATCTGATCTCTCCATTCCTCTGTGTACAGTAGTTTTATCTGATCTCTCCATTCCCATGTACAGTAGTTCTATCTGATCTCTCCATTCCTCTGTGTACAGTAGTTCTATCTGATCTCTCAATTCCCGTGTACAGTAGTTGTATCTGATCTCTCCATTCCTGTGTACAGTAGTTGTATCTGATCTCTCCATTCCTCTGTGTACAGTAGTTCTATCTGATCTCTCCATTCCCATGTACAGTAGTTCTATCTGATCTCTCCATTCCTGTGTACAGTAGTTGTATCTGATCTCTCCATTCCTCTGTGTACAGTAGTTCTATCTGATCTCTCAATTCCCATGTACAGTAGTTCTATCTGATCTCTCCATTCCTGTGTACAGTAGTTGTATCTGATCTCTCCATTCCTCTGTGTACAGTAGTTTAATCTGATCTCTCCATTCCCATGTACAGTAGTTCTATCTGATCTCTCCATTCCAGTGTACAGTAGTTCTATCTGATCTCTCCATTCCTGTGTACAGTAGTTGTATCTGATCTCTCCATTCCTCTGTGTACAGTAGTTTAATCTGATCTCTCCATTCCCATGTACAGTAGTTCTATCTGATCTCTCCATTCCTGTGTACAGTAGTTGTATCTGATCTCTCCATTCCTCTGTGTACAGTAGTTTTATCTGATCTCTCCATTCCCATGTACAGTAGTTCTATCTGACCTCTCCATTCCAGTGTACAGTAGTTCTGTCTGATCTCTCCATTCCCTGTGTACAGTAGTTCTATCTGATCTCTCCATTCCTCTGTGTACAGTAGTTCTATCTGATCTCTCCATTCCAGTGTACAGTAGTTCTATCTGATCTCTCCATTCCTCTGTGTACAGTAGTTTTATCTGATCTCTCCATTCCCATGTACAGTAGTGCTATCTGATCTCTCCATTCCAGTGTACAGTAGTTCTATCTGATCTCTCCATTCCTGTGTACAGTAGTTGTATCTGATCTCTCCATTCACGTGTACAGTAGTTCTATCTGATCTCTCCATTCCCGTGCACAGTTGTTCTATCTGATTTCTCCATTCCTGTGTACAGTACTTCTATGTGATCTCTCCATTGGTCTGTGTACAGTAGTTCTACCTGATCTCTCTATTCTCGTGTACAGTAGTTCGATCTGATCTCTCCATTCCTGTGTACACTAGTTTTATCTGATCTCTCCATTCCCGTGCACAGTAGTTCGATCTGATCTCTCCGTTCCTGTGTACAGTAGTTCTACCTGATCTCTCTATTCACGTGTCCAGTCGTTCTATCTGATCTCTCCATTTCCGTGCACAGTAGTTCTATCTGATCTCTCCTTCCCCTGTACAGTAGTTCTATCTGATCTCTCCATTCCTGTGTACACTAGTTTTATCTGATCTCTCCATTCCTGTGTACAGTAGTTCTAACTGATCTCTCCATTCCTCTGTGTACAGTAGTTCTATCTGATCTCTCCTTCCCCTGTACAGTAGTTCTATCTGATCTCTCCATTCCTGTGCACACTAGTTTTATCTGATCTCTCCATTCCTGTGTCCAGTAGTTCTAACTGATCTCTCCATTCCTCTGTGTACAGTAGTTCTATCTGATCTCTCCTTCCCCTGTACAGTGGTTCTATCTGATCTCTCCATTCCTGTGTACACTAGTTTTATCTGATCTCTCCATTCCTGTGTACAGTAGTTCGATCTGATCTCTCCATTCCTGTGTACAGTAGTTCTAACTGATCTCTCCATTCCTCTGTGTACAGTAGTTCTATCTGATCTCTCCTTCCCCTGTACAGTAGTTCTATCGGATCTCTCCATTCCCCTGCGTCCATTAGTTCTAACTGATCTCTCCATTCCTCTGTGTACAGTAGTTCTATCTGATCTCTCCATTCCCCTATGTACAGTAGTGCTATCTGATCTCTCCATTCCCCTGTGTACAGTAGTTCTATCTGATCTCTCCATTCCCCTATGTACAGTAGTTCTATCTGATCTCTCCATTCCCCTGTGTACAGTAGTTCTATCTGATCTCTCCATTCCCCTGTGTACAGTAGTTCTATCTGATCTCTCCATTCCTCTGTGTACAGTAGTTGTATCTGATCTCTCCATTCCTCTGTGTACAGTAGTTTTATCTGATCTCTCCATTCCCATGTACAGTAGTTCTATCTGATCTCTCCATTCCTCTGTGTACAGTAGTTCTATCTGATCTCTCAATTCCCGTGTACAGTAGTTGTATCTGATCTCTCCATTCCTGTGTACAGTAGTTGTATCTGATCTCTCCATTCCTCTGTGTACAGTAGTTCTATCTGATCTCTCCATTCCCATGTACAGTAGTTCTATCTGATCTCTCCATTCCTGTGTACAGTAGTTGTATCTGATCTCTCCATTCCTCTGTGTACAGTAGTTCTATCTGATCTCTCAATTCCCATGTACAGTAGTTCTATCTGATCTCTCCATTCCTGTGTACAGTAGTTGTATCTGATCTCTCCATTCCTCTGTGTACAGTAGTTTAATCTGATCTCTCCATTCCCATGTACAGTAGTTCTATCTGATCTCTCCATTCCAGTGTACAGTAGTTCTATCTGATCTCTCCATTCCTGTGTACAGTAGTTGTATCTGATCTCTCCATTCCTCTGTGTACAGTAGTTTAATCTGATCTCTCCATTCCCATGTACAGTAGTTCTATCTGATCTCTCCATTCCTGTGTACAGTAGTTGTATCTGATCTCTCCATTCCTCTGTGTACAGTAGTTTTATCTGATCTCTCCATTCCCATGTACAGTAGTTCTATCTGACCTCTCCATTCCAGTGTACAGTAGTTCTGTCTGATCTCTCCATTCCCTGTGTACAGTAGTTCTATCTGATCTCTCCATTCCTCTGTGTACAGTAGTTCTATCTGATCTCTCCATTCCAGTGTACAGTAGTTCTATCTGATCTCTCCATTCCTCTGTGTACAGTAGTTTTATCTGATCTCTCCATTCCCATGTACAGTAGTGCTATCTGATCTCTCCATTCCAGTGTACAGTAGTTCTATCTGATCTCTCCATTCCTGTGTACAGTAGTTGTATCTGATCTCTCCATTCACGTGTACAGTAGTTCTATCTGATCTCTCCATTCCCGTGCACAGTTGTTCTATCTGATTTCTCCATTCCTGTGTACAGTACTTCTATGTGATCTCTCCATTGGTCTGTGTACAGTAGTTCTACCTGATCTCTCTATTCTCGTGTACAGTAGTTCGATCTGATCTCTCCATTCCTGTGTACACTAGTTTTATCTGATCTCTCCATTCCCGTGCACAGTAGTTCGATCTGATCTCTCCATTCCTCTGTGTACAGTAGTTCTACCTGATCTCTCTATTCACGTGTCCAGTCGTTCTATCTGATCTCTCCATTTCCGTGCACAGTAGTTCTATCTGATCTCTCCTTCCCCTGTACAGTAGTTCTATCTGATCTCTCCATTCCTGTGTACACTAGTTTTATCTGATCTCTCCATTCCTGTGTACAGTAGTTCTAACTGATCTCTCCATTCCTCTGTGTACAGTAGTTCTATCTGATCTCTCCTTCCCCTGTACAGTAGTTCTATCTGATCTCTCCATTCCTGTGCACACTAGTTTTATCTGATCTCTCCATTCCTGTGTCCAGTAGTTCTAACTGATCTCTCCATTCCTCTGTGTACAGTAGTTCTATCTGATCTCTCCTTCCCCTGTACAGTGGTTCTATCTGATCTCTCCATTCCTGTGTACACTAGTTTTATCTGATCTCTCCATTCCTGTGTACAGTAGTTCGATCTGATCTCTCCATTCCTGTGTACAGTAGTTCTAACTGATCTCTCCATTCCTCTGTGTACAGTAGTTCTATCTGATCTCTCCTTCCCCTGTACAGTAGTTCTATCGGATCTCTCCATTCCCCTGCGTCCATTAGTTCTAACTGATCTCTCCATTCCTCTGTGTACAGTAGTTCTATCTGATCTCTCCATTCCCCTATGTACAGTAGTGCTATCTGATCTCTCCATTCCCCTGTGTACAGTAGTTCTATCTGATCTCTCCATTCCCCTATGTACAGTAGTTCTATCTGATCTCTCCATTCCCCTGTGTACAGTAGTTCTATCTGATCTCTCCATTCCCCTGTGTACAGTAGTTCTATCTGATCTCTCCATTCCCCTGTGTACAGTAGTTCTATCTGATCTCTCCATTCCCCTGTGTACAGTAGTTCTATCTGATCTCTCCATTCCCCTATGTACAGTAGTTCTATCTGATCTCTCCATTCCCCTGTGTACAGTAGTTCTATCTGATCTCTCCATTCCCCTATGTACAGTAGTTCGATCTGATCTCTCCATTCCCCTATGTACAGTAGTTCTATCTGATCTCTCCATTCCCCTGTGTACAGTAGTTCTATCTGATCTCTCCATTGCTCTGTGTACAGTAGTTCTATCTGATCTCTCCATTCCCCTGTGTACAGTAGTTCTATCTGATCTCTCCATTCCCCTGTGTACAGTAGTTCTATCTGATCTCTCCATTCCCTGTGTACAGTAGTTCTATCTGATCTCTCCATTCCTCCGTGGACAGTAGTTCTATCTGATCTCTCCATTCCTGTGTACAGTAGTTCAATCTGATCTCTGTATTCCCGTGTACAGTAGTTCTATCTGATCTCTCCATCCCGTGTACAGTAGTTTTATCTGATCTCTCCATTCCCCTGTGTATAGTAGTTCAATCTGATCTCTGTATTCCCGTGTACAGTAGTTCTATCTGATCTCTCCATTCCCCTGTGTACAGGAGTTCTATCTGATCTCCCCATTCCTGTGTACAGTAGTTCTATCTGATCTCTCCATTCCCATGTACAGAAGTTCTAACTGATCTCTCCATTCCTCTGTGTACAGTAGTTCTATCTGATCTCTCCATTCCTGTGTACAGTAGTTGTATCTGATCTCTCCATTCCTCTGTGTACAGTAGTTCTATCTGATCTCTCCATTCCAGTGCACAGTAGTTCTATCTGATCTCTCCATTCCTCTGTGTACAGTAGTTTTATCTGATGTCTCCATTCCCATGTACAGTAGTTCTATCTGATCTCTCCATTCCAGTGTACAGTAGTTCTATCTGATCTCTCCATTCCTGTTTACAGTAGTTGTATCTGATCTCTCCATTCCTCTGTGTACAGTAGTTTTATCTGATCTCTCCATTCCCATGTACAGTAGTTCTATCTGATCTCTCCATTCCTGTGTACAGTAGTTCTATCTGATCTCTCCATTCCTGTTTACAGTAGTTGTATCTGATCTCTCCATTCCTCTGTGTACAGTAGTTTTATCTGATCTCTCCATTCCCAAGTACAGTAGTTCTATCTGATCTCTCCATTCCAGTGTACAGTAGTTCTATCTGATCTCTCCATTCCTGTGTACAGTAGTTCTATCTGATCTCTCCATTCCTGTTTACAGTAGTTGTATCTGATCTCTCCATTCCTCTGTGTACAGTAGTTTTATCTGATCTCTCCATTCCCATGTACAGTAGTTCTATCTGATCTCTCCATTCCAGTGCACAGTAGTTCTATCTGATCTCTCCATTCCTCTGTGTACAGTAGTTTTATCTGATCTCTCCATTCCCATGTACAGTAGTTCTATCTGATCTCTCCATTCCAGTGCACAGTAGTTCTATCTGATCTCTCCATTCCTCTGTGTACAGTAGTTTTATCTGATCTCTCCATTCCCATGTACAGTAGTTCTATCTGATCTCTCCATTCCAGTGTACAGTAGTTTTATCTGATCTCTCCATTCCCATGTACAGTAGTTCTATCTGATCTCTCCATTCCTGTGTACAGTAGTTCTATCTGATCTCTCCATTCCTCTGTGTACAGTAGTTGTATCTGATCTCTCCATTCCTCTGTGTACAGTAGTTTTATCTGATCTCTCCATTCCCATGTACAGTAGTTCTATCTGATCTCTCCATTCCTCTGTGTACAGTAGTTCTATCTGATCTCTCAATTCCCGTGTACAGTAGTTGTATCTGATCTCTCCATTCCTGTGTACAGTAGTTGTATCTGATCTCTCCATTCCTCTGTGTACAGTAGTTCTATCTGATCTCTCCATTCCCATGTACAGTAGTTCTATCTGATCTCTCCATTCCTGTGTACAGTAGTTGTATCTGATCTCTCCATTCCTCTGTGTACAGTAGTTCTATCTGATCTCTCAATTCCCATGTACAGTAGTTCTATCTGATCTCTCCATTCCTGTGTACAGTAGTTGTATCTGATCTCTCCATTCCTCTGTGTACAGTAGTTTTATCTGATCTCTCCATTCCCATGTACAGTAGTTCTATCTGACCTCTCCATTCCAGTGTACAGTAGTTCTGTCTGATCTCTCCATTCCCTGTGTACAGTAGTTCTATCTGATCTCTCCATTCCTCTGTGTACAGTAGTTCTATCTGATCTCTCCATTCCTCTGTGTACAGTAGTTTTATCTGATCTCTCCATTCCCATGTACAGTAGTTCTATCTGATCTCTCCATTCCAGTGCACAGTAGTTCTATCTGATCTCTCCATTCCTCTGTGTACAGTAGTTTTATCTGATCTCTCCATTCCCATGTACAGTAGTTCTATCTGATCTCTCCATTCCAGTGTACAGTAGTTTTATCTGATCTCTCCATTCCCATGTACAGTAGTTCTATCTGATCTCTCCATTCCTGTGTACAGTAGTTCTATCTGATCTCTCCATTCCTCTGTGTACAGTAGTTGTATCTGATCTCTCCATTCCTCTGTGTACAGTAGTTTTATCTGATCTCTCCATTCCCATGTACAGTAGTTCTATCTGATCTCTCCATTCCTCTGTGTACAGTAGTTCTATCTGATCTCTCAATTCCCGTGTACAGTAGTTGTATCTGATCTCTCCATTCCTGTGTACAGTAGTTGTATCTGATCTCTCCATTCCTCTGTGTACAGTAGTTCTATCTGATCTCTCCATTCCCATGTACAGTAGTTCTATCTGATCTCTCCATTCCTGTGTACAGTAGTTGTATCTGATCTCTCCATTCCTCTGTGTACAGTAGTTCTATCTGATCTCTCAATTCCCATGTACAGTAGTTCTATCTGATCTCTCCATTCCTGTGTACAGTAGTTGTATCTGATCTCTCCATTCCTCTGTGTACAGTAGTTTTATCTGATCTCTCCATTCCCATGTACAGTAGTTCTATCTGACCTCTCCATTCCAGTGTACAGTAGTTCTGTCTGATCTCTCCATTCCCTGTGTACAGTAGTTCTATCTGATCTCTCCATTCCTCTGTGTACAGTAGTTCTATCTGATCTCTCCATTCCAGTGTACAGTAGTTCTATCTGATCTCTCCATTCCTCTGTGTACAGTAGTTGTATCTGATCTCTCCATTCACGTGTACAGTAGTTCTATCTGATCTCTCCATTCCCGTGCACAGTTGTTCTATCTGATTTCTCCATTCCTGTGTACAGTACTTCTATGTGATCTCTCCATTGGTCTGTGTACAGTAGTTCTACCTGATCTCTCTATTCTCGTGTACAGTAGTTCGATCTGATCTCTCCATTCCTGTGTACACTAGTTTTATCTGATCTCTCCATTCCCGTGCACAGTAGTTCGATCTGATCTCTCCGTTCCTGTGTACAGTAGTTCTACCTGATCTCTCTATTCACGTGTCCAGTCGTTCTATCTGATCTCTCCATTTCCGTGCACAGTAGTTCTATCTGATCTCTCCTTCCCCTGTACAGTAGTTCTATCTGATCTCTCCATTCCTGTGTACACTAGTTTTATCAGATCTCTCCATTCCTGTGTACAGTAGTTCTAACTGATCTCTCCATTCCTCTGTGTACAGTAGTTCTATCTGATCTCTCCTTCCCCTGTACAGTAGTTCTATCTGATCTCTCCATTCCTGTGTACACTAGTTTTATCTGATCTCTCCATTCCTGTGTCCAGTAGTTCTAACTGATCTCTCCATTCCTCTGTGTACAGTAGTTCTATCTGATCTCTCCTTCCCCTGTACAGTAGTTCTATCTGATCTCTCCATTCCTGTGTACACTAGTTTTATCTGATCTCTCCATTCCTGTGTACAGTAGTTCGATCTGATCTCTCCATTCCTGTGTACAGTAGTTCTAACTGATCTCTCCATTCCTCTGTGTACAGTAGTTCTATCTGATCTCTCCTTCCCCTGTACAGTAGTTCTATCTGATCTCTCCAGTCCTGTGCACACTAGTTTTATCTGATCTCTCCATTCCTGTGTACAGTAGTTCGATCTGCTCTCTCCATTCCTGTGTACAGTAGTTCGATCTGATCTCTCCATTCCTGTGTACAGTAGTTCTAACTGATCTCTCCATTCCTCTGTGTACAGTAGTTCGATCTGATCTCTCCATTCCTGTGTACACTAGTTTTATCTGATCTCTCCATTCCAGTGTACAGCAGTTCGATCTGCTCTCTCCATTCCTGTGTACAGTAGTTCGATCTGCTCTCTCCATTCCTGTGTACAGTAGTTCGATCTGATCTCTCCATTCCTGTGTACAGTAGTTCTAACTGATCTCTCCATTCCTCTGTGTACAGTAGTTCTATCTGATCTCTCCTTCCCCTGTACAGTAGTTCTATCTCATCTCTCCATTCCTGTGTCCACTAGTTTTATCTGATCTCTCCATTCCTGTGTACAGTAGTTCGATCTGCTCTCTCCATTCCTGTGTACAGTAGTTCGATCTGATCTCTCCATTCCTGTGTACAGTAGTACTAACTGATCTCTCCATTCCTCTGTGTACAGTAGTTCGATCTGATCTCTCCATTCCTGTGTACACTAGTTTTATCTGATCTCTCCATTCCTGTGTACAGTAGTTCGATCTGCTCTCTCCATTCCTCTGTGTACCGTAGTTCGATCTGATCTCTCCATTCCTGTGTACAGTAGTTCTAACTGATCTCTCCATTCCGCTGTGTACAGAAGTTCCATCTGATCTCTCCATTCCCATGTACAGTAGTTCTATCTGATCTCTCCATTCCTGTGTACAGTAGTTCTATCTGATCTCTCCATTCCTGTTTACAGTTGTTGTATCTGATCTCTCCATTCCTCTGTGTACAGTAGTTCTATCTGATCTCTCCATTCCCATGTAGAGTAGTTCTATCCGATCACTCTATTCCTGTGTGCAGTAGTTCTATCGGATCTCTCCATTCCCCTGCGTCCATTAGTTCTAACTGATCTCTCCATTCCTCTGTGTACAGTAGTTCTATCTGATCTCTCCTTTCCCGTGTACAGTAGTTCTATCTGATCTCTCCATTCCAGTGTACAGTAGTTCTATCTGATCTCTCCATTCCCGTGCACAGTAGTTCTATCTGATTTCTCCATTCCTGTGTACAGTACTTCTATCTGATCTCTCCATTGGTCTGTGTACAGTAGTTCTACCTGATCTCTCTATTCTCGTGTACAGTAGTTCGATCTGATCTCTGCGTTCCTGTGTACAGTAGGTTTATCTGATCTCTCCATTCCCATGCACAGTAGTTCTATCTGATCTCTCCATTGCTCTGTGTACACTAGTTTTATCTGATCTCTCCATTCCCCTGTGTACAGTAGTTCTATCTGATCTCTCCATTGCTCTGTGCACAGTAGTTTTATCTGATCTCTCCATTGCCATGTACAGTAGTTCTATCTGATCTCTCCATTCCACTGTGTACAGTAGTTCTATCTGATCTCTCCATTGCTCTGTGCACAGTAGTTTTATCTGATCTCTCCATTGCCATGTACAGTAGTTCTATCTGATCTCTCCATTCCTGTGTACAGTAGTTCTATCTGATCTCTCCATTCCCGTGTACAGTAGTTCTATCTGATCTCTCCATTCCTGTGTACAGTAGTTCTATCTGATCTCTCCATTCCTGTGTACAGTAGTTCTATCTGATCTCTCCATTCCTGTGTACAGTAGTTCTATCTGATCTCTCCATTCCTGTGTACAGTACTTCTATCTGATCTCTCCATTCCTCTGTGTACAGTAGTTCTATCTGATCTCTCCTTCCCCTGTACAGTAGTTCTATCTCATCTCTCCATTCCTGTGTCCACTAGTTTTATCTGATCTCTCCATTCCTGTGTACAGTAGTTCGATCTGCTCTCTCCATTCCTGTGTACAGTAGTTCGATCTGATCTCTCCATTCCTGTGTACAGTAGTACTAACTGATCTCTCCATTCCTCTGTGTACAGTAGTTCGATCTGATCTCTCCATTCCTGTGTACACTAGTTTTATCTGATCTCTCCATTCCTGTGTACAGTAGTTCGATCTGCTCTCTCCATTCCTCTGTGTACCGTAGTTCGATCTGATCTCTCCATTCCTGTGTACAGTAGTTCTAACTGATCTCTCCATTCCGCTGTGTACAGAAGTTCCATCTGATCTCTCCATTCCCATGTACAGTAGTTCTATCTGATCTCTCCATTCCTGTGTACAGTAGTTCTATCTGATCTCTCCATTCCTGTTTACAGTTGTTGTATCTGATCTCTCCATTCCTCTGTGTACAGTAGTTCTATCTGATCTCTCCATTCCCATGTAGAGTAGTTCTATCCGATCACTCTATTCCTGTGTGCAGTAGTTCTATCGGATCTCTCCATTCCCCTGCGTCCATTAGTTCTAACTGATCTCTCCATTCCTCTGTGTACAGTAGTTCTATCTGATCTCTCCTTTCCCGTGTACAGTAGTTCTATCTGATCTCTCCATTCGAGTGTACAGTAAGTCTATCTGATCTCTCCATTCCCGTGCACAGTAGTTCTATCTGATTTCTCCATTCCTGTGTACAGTACTTCTATCTGATCTCTCCATTGGTCTGTGTACAGTAGTTCTACCTGATCTCTCTATTCTCGTGTACAGTAGTTCGATCTGATCTCTGCGTTCCTGTGTACAGTAGTTTTATCTGATCTCTCCATTCCCATGCACAGTAGTTCTATCTGATCTCTCCATTGCTCTGTGTACACTAGTTTTATCTGATCTCTCCATTCCCCTGTGTACAGTAGTTCTATCTGATCTCTCCATTGCTCTGTGCACAGTAGTTTTATCTGATCTCTCCATTGCCATGTACAGTAGTTCTATCTGATCTCTCCATTCCACTGTGTACAGTAGTTCTATCTGATCTCTCCATTGCTCTGTGCACAGTAGTTTTATCTGATCTCTCCATTGCCATGTACAGTAGTTCTATCTGATCTCTCCATTCCTGTGTACAGTAGTTCTATCTGATCTCTCCATTCCCGTGTACAGTAGTTCTATCTGATCTCTCCATTCCTGTGTACAGTAGTTCTATCTGATCTCTCCATTCCTGTGTACAGTAGTTCTATCTGATCTCTCCATTCCTGTGTACAGTAGTTCTATCTGATCTCTCCATTCCTGTGTACAGTACTTCTATCTGATCTCTCCATTGGTCTGTGTACAGTAGTTCTATCTGATCTCTCCCTTCCGGTGTACAGTAGTTCAAGATGTTCGCTCCATTCCCCTGTGTACAGTACTTCAATCTGATCTCTTAATTCCCCTGTGTACAGTAGTTCGATCTGATCTCTCCGTTCCTGTGTACACTAGTTTTATCTGATCTCTCCATTCCCATGCACAGTAGTTCTATCTGATCTCTCCATTCCTCTGTGTACAGTCGTTCTATCTGATCTCTCCATTGCTCTGTGTACAGTAGTTCTATCTGATCTCTCCATTCCCCTGTGTACAGCAGTTTTATCTGATCTCTCCATTCCTGTGTACAGTAGTTCGATCTGCTCTCTCCATTCCTGTGTACAGTAGTTCGATCTGATCTCTCCATTCCTGTGTACAGTAGTTCTAACTGATCTCTCCATTCCTCTGTGTACAGTAGTTCGATCTGATCTCTCCATTCCTGTGTACACTAGTTTTATCTGATCTCTCCATTCCTGTGTACAGCAGTTCGATCTGCTCTCTCCATTCCTGTGTACAGTAGTTCGATCTGCTCTCTCCATTCCTGTGTACAGTAGTTCGATCTGATCTCTCCATTCCTGTGTACAGTAGTTCTAACTGATCTCTCCATTCCTCTGTGTACAGTAGTTCTATCTGATCTCTCCTTCCCCTGTACAGTAGTTCTATCTCATCTCTCCATTCCTGTGTCCACTAGTTTTATCTGATCTCTCCATTCCTGTGTACAGTAGTTCGATCTGCTCTCTCCATTCCTGTGTACAGTAGTTCGATCTGATCTCTCCATTCCTGTGTACAGTAGTACTAACTGATCTCTCCATTCCTCTGTGTACAGTAGTTCGATCTGATCTCTCCATTCCTGTGTACACTAGTTTTATCTGATCTCTCCATTCCTGTGTACAGTAGTTCGATCTGCTCTCTCCATTCCTCTGTGTACCGTAGTTCGATCTGATCTCTCCATTCCTGTGTACAGTAGTTCTAACTGATCTCTCCATTCCGCTGTGTACAGAAGTTCCATCTGATCTCTCCATTCCCATGTACAGTAGTTCTATCTGATCTCTCCATTCCTGTGTACAGTAGTTCTATCTGATCTCTCCATTCCTGTTTACAGTTGTTGTATCTGATCTCTCCATTCCTCTGTGTACAGTAGTTCTATCTGATCTCTCCATTCCCATGTAGAGTAGTTCTATCCGATCACTCTATTCCTGTGTGCAGTAGTTCTATCGGATCTCTCCATTCCCCTGCGTCCATTAGTTCTAACTGATCTCTCCATTCCTCTGTGTACAGTAGTTCTATCTGATCTCTCCTTTCCCGTGTACAGTAGTTCTATCTGATCTCTCCATTCCAGTGTACAGTAGTTCTATCTGATCTCTCCATTCCCGTGCACAGTAGTTCTATCTGATTTCTCCATTCCTGTGTACAGTACTTCTATCTGATCTCTCCATTGGTCTGTGTACAGTAGTTCTACCTGATCTCTCTATTCTCGTGTACAGTAGTTCGATCTGATCTCTGCGTTCCTGTGTACAGTAGGTTTATCTGATCTCTCCATTCCCATGCACAGTAGTTCTATCTGATCTCTCCATTGCTCTGTGTACACTAGTTTTATCTGATCTCTCCATTCCCCTGTGTACAGTAGTTCTATCTGATCTCTCCATTGCTCTGTGCACAGTAGTTTTATCTGATCTCTCCATTGCCATGTACAGTAGTTCTATCTGATCTCTCCATTCCACTGTGTACAGTAGTTCTATCTGATCTCTCCATTGCTCTGTGCACAGTAGTTTTATCTGATCTCTCCATTGCCATGTACAGTAGTTCTATCTGATCTCTCCATTCCTGTGTACAGTAGTTCTATCTGATCTCTCCATTCCCGTGTACAGTAGTTCTATCTGATCTCTCCATTCCTGTGTACAGTAGTTCTATCTGATCTCTCCATTCCTGTGTACAGTAGTTCTATCTGATCTCTCCATTCCTGTGTACAGTAGTTCTATCTGATCTCTCCATTCCTGTGTACAGTACTTCTATCTGATCTCTCCATTCCTCTGTGTACAGTAGTTCTATCTGATCTCTCCTTCCCCTGTACAGTAGTTCTATCTCATCTCTCCATTCCTGTGTCCACTAGTTTTATCTGATCTCTCCATTCCTGTGTACAGTAGTTCGATCTGCTCTCTCCATTCCTGTGTACAGTAGTTCGATCTGATCTCTCCATTCCTGTGTACAGTAGTACTAACTGATCTCTCCATTCCTCTGTGTACAGTAGTTCGATCTGATCTCTCCATTCCTGTGTACAGTAGTTCGATCTGCTCTCTCCATTCCTCTGTGTACCGTAGTTCGATCTGATCTCTCCATTCCTGTGTACAGTAGTTCTAACTGATCTCTCCATTCCGCTGTGTACAGAAGTTCCATCTGATCTCTCCATTCCCATGTACAGTAGTTCTATCTGATCTCTCCATTCCTGTGTACAGTAGTTCTATCTGATCTCTCCATTCCTGTTTACAGTTGTTGTATCTGATCTCTCCATTCCTCTGTGTACAGTAGTTCTATCTGATCTCTCCATTCCCATGTAGAGTAGTTCTATCCGATCACTCTATTCCTGTGTGCAGTAGTTCTATCGGATCTCTCCATTCCCCTGCGTCCATTAGTTCTAACTGATCTCTCCATTCCTCTGTGTACAGTAGTTTTATCTGATCTCTCCATTCCCATGTACAGTAGTTCTATCTGATCTCTCCATTCCAGTGTACAGTAGTTCTATCTGATCTCTCCATTCCCGTGCACAGTAGTTCTATCTGATTTCTCCATTCCTGTGTACAGTACTTCTATCTGATCTCTCCATTGGTCTGTGTACAGTAGTTCTACCTGATCTCTCTATTCTCGTGTACAGTAGTTCGATCTGATCTCTGCGTTCCTGTGTACAGTAGTTTTATCTGATCTCTCCATTCCCATGCACAGTAGTTCTATCTGATCTCTCCATTGCTCTGTGTACACTAGTTTTATCTGATCTCTCCATTCCCCTGTGTACAGTAGTTCTATCTGATCTCTCCATTGCTCTGTGCACAGTAGTTTTATCTGATCTCTCCATTGCCATGTACAGTAGTTCTATCTGATCTCTCCATTCCACTGTGTACAGTAGTTCTATCTGATCTCTCCATTGCTCTGTGCACAGTAGTTTTATCTGATCTCTCCATTGCCATGTACAGTAGTTCTATCTGATCTCTCCATTCCTGTGTACAGTAGTTCTATCTGATCTCTCCATTCCCATGTACAGTAGTTCTATCTGATCTCTCCATTCCTGTGTACAGTAGTTCTATCTGATCTCTCCATTCCTGTGTACAGTAGTTCTATCTGATCTCTCCATTCCTGTGTACAGTAGTTCTATCTGATCTCTCCATTCCTGTGTACAGTACTTCTATCTGATCTCTCCATTGGTCTGTGTACAGTAGTTCTATCTGATCTCTCCCTTCCGGTGTACAGTAGTTCAAGATGTTCGCTCCATTCCCCTGTGTACAGTACTTCAATCTGATCTCTTAATTCCCCTGTGTACAGTAGTTCGATCTGATCTCTCCGTTCCTGTGTACACTAGTTTTATCTGATCTCTCCATTCCCATGCACAGTAGTTCTATCTGATCTCTCCATTCCTCTGTGTACAGTCGTTCTATCTGATCTCTCCATTGCTCTGTGTACAATAGTTCTATCTGATCTCTCCATTCCCCTGTGTACAGCAGTTCTATCTGATCTCTCCATTCCCCTGTGTACAGTAGTTCTATCTGATCTCTCCATTCCCCTGTGTACAGTAGTTCTATCTGATCTCTCCATTGCTCTGTGTACAGTAGTTCTATCTGATCTCTCCATTCCCCTGTGTACAGTCGTTCTATCTGATCTCTCCATTGCTCTGTGTACAGTAGTTCTATCTGATCTCTCCATTTCTCTGTGTACAGTAGTTCTATCTGATCTCTCCATTCCCCTGTGTACAGTAGTTCTATCTGATCTCTCCATTCCCCTGTGTACAGTAGTTCTATCTGATCTCTCCATTGCTCTGTGTACAGTAGTTCTATCTGATCTCTCCATTGCTCTGTGTACAGTAGTTCTATCTGATCTCTCCATTCCTCTGTGTACAGTAGTTCTATCTGATCTCTCCATTCCCCTGTGTACAGTAGTTCTATCTGATCTCTCCATTCCTCTGTGTACAGTAGTTCTATCTGATCTCTCCATTGCTCTGTGTACAGTAGTTCTATCTGATCTCTCCATTCCTCTGTGTACAGTAGTTCTATCTGATCTCTCCATTGCTCTGTGTACAGTAGTTCTATCTGATCTCTCCATTCCCCTGTGTACAGTAGTTCTATCTGATCTCTCCATTGCTCTGTGTACAGTAGTTCTATCTGATCTCTCCATTGCTCTGTGTACAGTAGTTCTATCTGATCTCTCCATTCCCCTGTGTACAGTAGTTCTATCTGATCTCTCCATTCCCCTGTGTACAGTAGTTCTATCTGATCTCTCCATTCCCCTGTGTACAGTAGTTCTATCTCATCTCTCCATTGGTCTGTGTACAGTAGTTCTATCTGATCTCTCCATTGGTCTGTGTACAGTAGTGCTATCTGATCTCTCCATTGCTCTGTGTACAGTAGTTCTATCTGATCTCTCCATTCCCCTGTGTACAGTAGTTCTATCTGATCTCTCCATTGGTCTGTGTACAGTAGTTCTATCTGATCTCTCCATTGGTCTGTGTACAGTAGCTCTATCTGATCTCTCCATTGGTCTGTGTACAGTAGTGCTATCTGATCTCTCCATTGCTCTGTGTACAGTAGTTCTATCTGATCTCTCCATTGCTCTGTGTACAGTAGTTCTATCTGATCTCTCCATTCCCCTGTGTACAGTAGTTCTATCTGATCTCTCCATTGGTCTGTGTACAGTAGTTCTATCTGATCTCTCCATTCCCCTGTGTACAGTAGTTCTATCTGATCTCTCCATTCCCCTGTGTACAGTAGTTCTATCTGATCTCTCCATTGGTCTGTGTACAGTAGTTCTATCTGATCTCTCCATTGGTCTGTGTACTGTAGTGCTATCTGATCTCTCCATTGCTCTGTGTACAGTAGTTCTATCTGATCTCTCCATTCCCCTGTGTACAGTAGTTCTATCTGATCTCTCCATTGGTCTGTGTACAGTAGTTCTATCTGATCTCTCCATTGGTCTGTGTACAGTAGTTCTATCTGATCTCTCCATTGGTCTGTGTACAGTAGTGCTATCTGATCTCTCCATTGCTCTGTGTACAGTAGTTCTATCTGATCTCTCCATTGCTCTGTGTACAGTAGTTCTATCTGATCTCTCCATTCCCCTGTGTACAGTAGTTCTATCTGATCTCTCCATTGGTCTGTGTACAGTAGTTCTATCTGATCTCTCCATTCCCCTGTGTACAGTAGTTCTATCTGATCTCTCCATTGCTCTGTGTACAGTAGTTCTATCTGATCTCTCCATTCCCCTGTGTACAGTAGTTCTATCTGATCTCTCCATTGGTCTGTGTACAGTAGTTCTATCTGATCTCTCCATTGGTCTGTGTACAGTAGTGCTATCTGATCTCTCCATTGCTCTGTGTACAGTAGTTCTATCTGATCTCTCCATTGCTCTGTGTACAGTAGTTCTATCTGATCTCTCCATTCCCCTGTGTACAGTAGTTCTATCTGATCTCTCCATTCCCCTGTGTACAGTAGTTCTATCTGATCTCTCCATTGGTCTGTGTACAGTAGTTCTATCTGATCTCTCCATTGGTCTGTGTACAGTAGTGCTATCTGATCTCTCCATTGCTCTGTGTACAGTAGTTCTATCTGATCTCTCCATTCCCCTGTGTACAGTAGTTCTATCTGATCTCTCCATTGGTCTGTGTACAGTAGTGCTATCTGATCTCTCCATTGCTCTGTGTACAGTAGTTCTATCTGATCTCTCCATTCCCCTGTGTACAGTAGTTCTATCTGATCTCTCCATTCCCCTGTGTACAGTAGTTCTATCTGATCTCTCCATTCCCCTGTGTACAGTAGTTCTATCTGATCTCTCCATTGGTCTGTGTACAGTAGTGCTATCTGATCTCTCCATTGCTCTGTGTACAGTAGTTCTATCTGATCTCTCCATTCCCCTGTGTACAGTAGTTCTATCTGATCTCTCCATTCCCCTGTGTACAGTAGTTCTATCTGATCTCTCCATTGGTCTGTGTACAGTAGTTCTATCTGATCTCTCCATTCCCCTGTGTACAGTAGTTCTATCTGATCTCTCCATTGCTCTGTGTACAGTAGTTGTATCTGATCTCTCCATTGCTCTGTGTACAGTAGTTCTATCTGATCTCTCCATTCCCCTGTGTACAGTAGTTCTATCTGATCTCTCCATTGCTCTGTGTACAGTAGTTCTATCTGATCTCTCCATTCCCCTGTGTACAGTAGTTCTATCTGATCTCTCCATTCCCCTGTGTACAGTAGTTCTATCTGATCTCTCCATTGCTCTGTGTACAGTAGTTCTATCTGATCTCTCCATTCCCCTGTGTACAGTAGTTCTATCTGATCTCTCCATTGCTCTGTGTACAGTAGTTGTATCTGATCTCTCCATTGCTCTGTGTACAGTAGTTCTATCTGATCTCTCCATTCCCCTGTGTACAGTAGTTCTATCTGATCTCTCCATTGCTCTGTGTACAGTAGTTCTATCTGATCTCTCCATTCCCCTGTGTACAGTAGTTCTATCTGATCTCTCCATTCCCCTGTGTACAGTAGTTCTATCTGATCTCTCCATTGCTCTGTGTACAGTAGTTCTATCTGATCTCTCCATTGCTCTATGTACAGTAGTTGTATCTGATCTCTCCATTGCTCTGTGTACAGTAGTTCTATCTGATCTCTCCATTGCTCTGTGTACAGTAGTTGTATCTGATCTCTCCATTGCTCTGTGTACAGTAGTTCTATCTGATCTCTCCATTCCTATGTACAGTAGTTCTATCTGATCTCTCCATTGCTCTGTGTACAGTAGTTGTATCTGATCTCTCCATTGCTCTGTGTACAGTAGTTCTTTCTGATCTCTCCATTGCTCTGTGTACAGTAGTTGTATCTGATCTCTCCATTGCTCTGTGTACAGTAGTTCTATCTGATCTCTCCATTGCTCTGTGTACAGTAGTTGTATCTGATCTCTCCATTGCTCTGTGTACAGTAGTTCTATCTGATCTCTCCATTCCCCTGTGTACAGTAGTTCTATCTGATCTCTCCATTCCCCTGTGTACAGTAGTTGTATCTGATCTCTCCATTGCTCTGTGTACAGTAGTTCTATCTGATCTCTCCATTCCCCTGTGTACAGTAGTTCTATCTGATCTCTCCATTCCCCTGTGTACAGTAGTTCTATCTGATCTCTCCATTCCCCTGTGTACAGTAGTTCTATCTGATCTCTCCATTCCTCTGTGTACAGTAGTTCTATCTGATCTCTCCATTCCCCTGTGTACAGTAGTTCTATCTGATCTCTCCATTCCCCTATGTACAGTAGTTCTATCTGATCTCTCCATTCCCCTATGTACAGTAGTTCTATCTGATCTCTCCATTCCCCTATGTACAGTAGTCCTATCTGATCTCTCCATTCCCCTGTGGACAGTAGTTCTATCTGATCTCTCCATTCCCCTATGTACAGTAGTTCTATCTGATCTCTCCATTCCCCTATGTACAGTAGTCCTATCTGATCTCTCCATTCCCCTATGTACAGTAGTCCTATCTGATCTCTCCATTCCCCTGTGGACAGTAGTTCTATCTGATCTCTCCATTCCCCTGTGTACAGTAGTTCTATCTGATCTCTCCATTGCTCTGTGTACAGTAGTTCTATCTGATCTCTCCATTCCCCCGTGTACAGTAGTTCTATCTGATCTCTCCATTCCCCTGTGTACAGTAGTTCTATCTGATCTCTCCATTGCTCTGTGTACAGTAGTTCTATCTGATCTCTCCATTCCCCTGTGTACAGTAGTTCTATCTGATCTCTCCATTCCCCTGTGTACAGTAGTTCTATCTGATCTCTCCATTGCTCTGTGTACAGTAGTTCTATCTGATCTCTCCATTCCCCTGTGTACAGTAGTTCTATCTGATCTCTCCATTCCCCTGTGTACAGTCGTTCTATCTGATCTCTCCATTCCCCTGTGTACAGTAGTTCTATCTGATCTCTCCATTCCCCTGTGTACAGTAGTTCTATCTGATCTCTCCATTCCCCTGTGTACAGTAGTTCTATCTGATCTCTCCATTCCCCTGTCCACAGTAGTTCTATCTGATCTCTCCATTCCCCTATGTACAGTAGTTCTATCTGATCTCTCCATTCCTCTGTGTACAGTAGTTCTATCTGATCTCTCCATTCCCCTGTGTACAGTAGTTCTATCTGATCTCTCCATTGCTCTGTGTACAGTAGTTCTATCTGATCTCTCCATTGCTCTGTGTACAGTAGTTCTATCTGATCTCTCCATTGCTCTGTGTACAGTAGTTCTATCTGATCTCTCCATTCCCCTGTGTACAGTAGTTCTATCTGATCTCTCCATTGCTCTGTGTACAGTAGTTCTATCTGATCTCTCCATTGCTCTGTGTACAGTAGTTCTATCTGATCTCTCCATTGCTCTGTGTACAGTAGTTCTATCTGATCTCTCCATTGCTCTGTGTACAGTAGTTCTATCTGATCTCTCCATTCCCCTGTGTACAGTAGTTCTATCTGATCTCTCCATTGCTCTGTGTCCAGTAGTTCTATCTGATCTCTCCATTGCTCTGTGTACAGTAGTTCTATCTGATCTCTCCATTGCTCTGTGTACAGTAGTTCTATCTGATCTCTCCATTGCTCTGTGTACAGTAGTTCTATCTGATCTCTCCATTCCCCTGTGTACAGTAGTTCTATCTGATCTCTCCATTCCCCTATGTACAGTAGTTCTATCTGATCTCTCCATTCCGCTGTGTACAGTAGTTCTATCTGATCTCTCCATTCCCCTGTGTACAGTAGTTCTATCTGATCTCTCCATTCCCCTGTGTACAGTAGTTCTATCTGATCTCTCCATTCCCCTGTGTACAGTAGTTCTATCTGATCTCTCCATTGCTCTGTGTACAGTAGTTCTATCTGATCTCTCCATTCCCCTGTGTACAGTAGTTCTATCTGATCTCTCCATTCCCCTATGTACAGTAGTTCTATCTGATTTCTCCATTCCTGTGTACAGTAGTTCTATCTGATCTCTCCATTCCCCTGTGTACAGTAGTTCTATCTGATCTCTCCATTCCCCTATGTACAGTAGTTCTATCTGATCTCTCCATTCCCCTGTGTACAGTAGTTCTATCTGATCTCTCCATTCCTCTGTGTACAGTAGTTCTATCTGATCTCTCCATTCCCCTGTGTACAGTAGTTCTATCTGATCTCTCCATTCCCCTGTGCACAGTAGTTCTATCTGATCTCTCCATTCCCCTATGTACAGTAGTTCTATCTGATCTCTCCATTCCCCTGTGTACAGTAGTTCTATCTGATCTCTCCATTCCCCTGTGTACAGTAGTTCTATCTGATCTCTCCATTGCTCTGTGTACAGTAGTTCTATCTGATCTCTCCATTGCTCTGTGTACAGTAGTTCTATCTGATCTCTCCATTGCTCTGTGTACAGTAGTTCTATCTGATCTCTCCATTCCCCTGTGTACAGTAGTTCTATCTGATCTCTCCATTGCTCTGTGTACAGTAGTTCTATCTGATCTCTCCATTGCTCTGTGTACAGTAGTTCTATCTGATCTCTCCATTGCTCTGTGTACAGTAGTTCTATCTGATCTCTCCATTGCTCTGTGTACAGTAGTTCTATCTGATCTCTCCATTCCCCTGTGTACAGTAGTTCTATCTGATCTCTCCATTGCTCTGTGTACAGTAGTTCTATCTGATCTCTCCATTGCTCTGTGTACAGTAGTTCTATCTGATCTCTCCATTGCTCTGTGTACAGTAGTTCTATCTGATCTCTCCATTGCTCTGTGTACAGTAGTTCTATCTGATCTCTCCATTGCTCTGTGTACAGTAGTTCTATCTGATCTCTCCATTCCCCTATGTACAGTAGTTCTATCTGATCTCTCCATTCCCCTGTGTACAGTAGTTCTATCTGATCTCTCCATTCCCCTGTGTACAGTAGTTCTATCTGATCTCTCCATTCCCCTATGTACAGTAGTTCTATCTGATCTCTCCATTCCCCTGTGTACAGTAGTTCTATCTGATCTCTCCATTCCCCTGTGTACAGTAGTTCTATCTGATCTCTCCATTCCCCTGTGTACAGTAGTTCTATCTGATCTCTCCATTGCTCTGTGTACAGTAGTTCTATCTGATCTCTCCATTGCTCTGTGTACAGTAGTTCTATCTGATCTCTCCATTCCCCTGTGTACAGTAGTTCTATCTGATCTCTCCATTCCCCTATGTACAGTAGTTCTATCTGATTTCTCCATTCCTGTGTACAGTAGTTCTATCTGATCTCTCCATTCCTCTGTGTACAGTAGTTCTATCTGATCTCTCCATTCCTGTGTACAGTAGTTCTATCTGATCTCTCCATTCCCCTGTGTACAGTAGTTCTATCTGATCTCTCCATTCCCCTGTGTACAGTAGTTCTATCTGATCTCTCCATTCCTCTGTGTACAGTAGTTCTATCTGATCTCTCCATTCCTGTGTACAGTAGTTCTATCTGATCTCTCCATTCCCCTGTGTACAGTAGTTCTATCTGATCTCTCCATTCCCCTATGTACAGTAGTTCTATCTGATCTCTCCATTCCCCTGTGTACAGTAGTTCTATCTGATCTCTCCATTCCCCTGTGTACAGTAGTTCTATCTGATCTCTCCATTCCCCTGTGTACAGTAGTTCTATCTGATCTCTCCATTCCCCTGTGTACAGTAGTTCTATCTGATATCTCCATTCCCCTGTGTACAGTAGTTCTATCTGATCTCTCCATTCCCCTGTGTACAGTAGTTCTATCTGATATCTCCATTCCCCTGTGCACAGTAGTTCTATCTGATCTCTCCATTCCCCTATGTACAGTAGTTCTATCTGATCTCTCCATTCCCCTGTGTACAGTAGTTCTATCTGATCTCTCCATTGCTCTGTGTACAGTAGTTCTATCTGATCTCTCCATTCCCCTATGTACAGTAGTTCTATCTGATCTCTCCATTGCTCTGTGTACAGTAGTTCTATCTGATCTCTCCATTCCCCTGTGTACAGTAGTTCTATCTGATCTCTCCATTCCCCTGTGTACAGTAGTTCTATCTGATCTCTCCATTGCTCTGTGTACAGTAGTTCTATCTGATCTCTCCATTGCTCTGTGTACAGTAGTTCTATCTGATCTCTCCATTCCCCTGTGTACAGTAGTTCTATCTGATCTCTCCATTCCCCTATGTACAGTAGTTCTATCTGATTTCTCCATTCCTGTGTACAGTAGTTCTATCTGATCTCTCCATTCCTCTGTGTACAGTAGTTCTATCTGATCTCTCCATTCCTGTGTACAGTAGTTCTATCTGATCTCTCCATTCCCCTGTGTACAGTAGTTCTATCTGATCTCTCCATTCCCCTGTGTACAGTAGTTCTGTCTGATATCTCCATTCCCCTGTGTACAGTAGTTCTATCTGATCTCTCCATTCCTCTGTGTACAGTAGTTCTATCTGATCTCTCCATTCCTGTGTACAGTAGTTCTATCTGATCTCTCCATTCCCCTGTGTACAGTAGTTCTATCTGATCTCTCCATTCCCCTATGTACAGTAGTTCTATCTGATCTCTCCATTCCCCTGTGTACAGTAGTTCTATCTGATCTCTCCATTCCCCTGTGTACAGTAGTTCTATCTGATCTCTCCATTCCCCTGTGTACAGTAGTTCTATCTGATCTCTCCATTCCCCTGTGTACAGTAGTTCTATCTGATATCTCCATTCCCCTGTGTACAGTAGTTCTATCTGATCTCTCCATTCCCCTGTGTACAGTAGTTCTATCTGATCTCTCCATTCCCCTGTGTACAGTAGTTCTATCTGATATCTCCATTCCCCTGTGCACAGTAGTTCTATCTGATCTCTCCATTCCCCTATGTACAGTAGTTCTATCTGATCTCTCCATTCCCCTGTGTACAGTAGTTCTATCTGATCTCTCCATTGCTCTGTGTACAGTAGTTCTATCTGATCTCTCCATTCCCCTGTGTACAGTAGTTCTATCTGATCTCTCCATTGCTCTGTGTACAGTAGTTCTATCTGATCTCTCCATTCCCCTGTGTACAGTAGTTCTATCTGATCTCTCCATTCCCCTGTGTACAGTAGTTCTATCTGATCTCTCCATTGCTCTGTGTACAGTAGTTCTATCTGATCTCTCCATTCCCCCGTGTACAGTAGTTCTATCTGATCTCTCCATTCCCCTGTGTACAGTAGTTCTATCTGATCTCTCCATTGCTCTGTGTACAGTAGTTCTATCTGATTTCTCCATTCCTGTGTACAGTAGTTCTATCTGATCTCTCCATTCCCCTGTGTACAGTAGTTCTATCTGATCTCTCCATTCCCCTATGTACAGTAGTTCTATCTGATCTCTCCATTCCCCTGTGTACAGTAGTTCTATCTGATCTCTCCATTCCTCTGTGTACAGTAGTTCTATCTGATCTCTCCATTCCCCTGTGTACAGTAGTTCTATCTGATCTCTCCATTCCCCTGTGCACAGTAGTTCTATCTGATCTCTCCATTCCCCTATGTACAGTAGTTCTATCTGATCTCTCCATTCCCCTGTGTACAGTAGTTCTATCTGATCTCTCCATTCCCCTGTGTACAGTAGTTCTATCTGATCTCTCCATTGCTCTGTGTACAGTAGTTCTATCTGATCTCTCCATTGCTCTGTGTACAGTAGTTCTATCTGATCTCTCCATTGCTCTGTGTACAGTAGTTCTATCTGATCTCTCCATTCCCCTGTGTACAGTAGTTCTATCTGATCTCTCCATTGCTCTGTGTACAGTAGTTCTATCTGATCTCTCCATTGCTCTGTGTACAGTAGTTCTATCTGATCTCTCCATTGCTCTGTGTACAGTAGTTCTATCTGATCTCTCCATTGCTCTGTGTACAGTAGTTCTATCTGATCTCTCCATTCCCCTGTGTACAGTAGTTCTATCTGATCTCTCCATTGCTCTGTGTACAGTAGTTCTATCTGATCTCTCCATTGCTCTGTGTACAGTAGTTCTATCTGATCTCTCCATTGCTCTGTGTACAGTAGTTCTATCTGATCTCTCCATTGCTCTGTGTACAGTAGTTCTATCTGATCTCTCCATTGCTCTGTGTACAGTAGTTCTATCTGATCTCTCCATTCCCCTATGTACAGTAGTTCTATCTGATCTCTCCATTCCCCTGTGTACAGTAGTTCTATCTGATCTCTCCATTCCCCTATGTACAGTAGTTCTATCTGATCTCTCCATTCCCCTGTGTACAGTAGTTCTATCTGATCTCTCCATTCCCCTGTGTACAGTAGTTCTATCTGATCTCTCCATTCCCCTGTGTACAGTAGTTCTATCTGATCTCTCCATTGCTCTGTGTACAGTAGTTCTATCTGATCTCTCCATTGCTCTGTGTACAGTAGTTCTATCTGATCTCTCCATTCCCCTGTGTACAGTAGTTCTATCTGATCTCTCCATTCCCCTATGTACAGTAGTTCTATCTGATTTCTCCATTCCTGTGTACAGTAGTTCTATCTGATCTCTCCATTCCTCTGTGTACAGTAGTTCTATCTGATCTCTCCATTCCTGTGTACAGTAGTTCTATCTGATCTCTCCATTCCCCTGTGTACAGTAGTTCTATCTGATCTCTCCATTCCCCTGTGTACAGTAGTTCTATCTGATATCTCCATTCCCCTGTGTACAGTAGTTCTATCTGATCTCTCCATTCCTCTGTGTACAGTAGTTCTATCTGATCTCTCCATTCCTGTGTACAGTAGTTCTATCTGATCTCTCCATTCCCCTGTGTACAGTAGTTCTATCTGATCTCTCCATTCCCCTATGTACAGTAGTTCTATCTGATCTCTCCATTGCTCTGTGTACAGTAGTTCTATCTGATCTCTCCATTGCTCTGTGTACAGTAGTTCTATCTGATCTCTCCATTGCTCTGTGTACAGTAGTTCTATCTGATCTCTCCATTCCCCTGTGTACAGTAGTTCTATCTGATCTCTCCATTGCTCTGTGTACAGTAGTTCTATCTGATTTCTCCATTCCTGTGTACAGTAGTTCTATCTGATCTCTCCATTCCCCTGTGTACAGTAGTTCTATCTGATCTCTCCATTCCCCTATGTACAGTAGTTCTATCTGATCTCTCCATTCCCCTGTGTACAGTAGTTCTATCTGATCTCTCCATTCCTCTGTGTACAGTAGTTCTATCTGATCTCTCCATTCCCCTGTGTACAGTAGTTCTATCTGATCTCTCCATTCCCCTGTGCACAGTAGTTCTATCTGATCTCTCCATTCCCCTATGTACAGTAGTTCTATCTGATCTCTCCATTCCCCTGTGTACAGTAGTTCTATCTGATCTCTCCATTCCCCTGTGTACAGTAGTTCTATCTGATCTCTCCATTGCTCTGTGTACAGTAGTTCTATCTGATCTCTCCATTGCTCTGTGTACAGTAGTTCTATCTGATCTCTCCATTGCTCTGTGTACAGTAGTTCTATCTGATCTCTCCATTCCCCTGTGTACAGTAGTTCTATCTGATCTCTCCATTGCTCTGTGTACAGTAGTTCTATCTGATCTCTCCATTGCTCTGTGTACAGTAGTTCTATCTGATCTCTCCATTGCTCTGTGTACAGTAGTTCTATCTGATCTCTCCATTGCTCTGTGTACAGTAGTTCTATCTGATCTCTCCATTCCCCTGTGTACAGTAGTTCTATCTGATCTCTCCATTGCTCTGTGTACAGTAGTTCTATCTGATCTCTCCATTGCTCTGTGTACAGTAGTTCTATCTGATCTCTCCATTGCTCTGTGTACAGTAGTTCTATCTGATCTCTCCATTGCTCTGTGTACAGTAGTTCTATCTGATCTCTCCATTGCTCTGTGTACAGTAGTTCTATCTGATCTCTCCATTCCCCTATGTACAGTAGTTCTATCTGATCTCTCCATTCCCCTGTGTACAGTAGTTCTATCTGATCTCTCCATTCCCCTGTGTACAGTAGTTCTATCTGATCTCTCCATTCCCCTATGTACAGTAGTTCTATCTGATCTCTCCATTCCCCTGTGTACAGTAGTTCTATCTGATCTCTCCATTCCCCTGTGTACAGTAGTTCTATCTGATCTCTCCATTCCCCTGTGTACAGTAGTTCTATCTGATCTCTCCATTGCTCTGTGTACAGTAGTTCTATCTGATCTCTCCATTGCTCTGTGTACAGTAGTTCTATCTGATCTCTCCATTCCCCTGTGTACAGTAGTTCTATCTGATCTCTCCATTCCCCTATGTACAGTAGTTCTATCTGATTTCTCCATTCCTGTGTACAGTAGTTCTATCTGATCTCTCCATTCCTCTGTGTACAGTAGTTCTATCTGATCTCTCCATTCCTGTGTACAGTAGTTCTATCTGATCTCTCCATTCCCCTGTGTACAGTAGTTCTATCTGATCTCTCCATTGCTCTGTGTACAGTAGTTCTATCTGATCTCTCCATTGCTCTGTGTACAGTAGTTCTATCTGATCTCTCCATTCCCCTGTGTACAGTAGTTCTATCTGATCTCTCCATTCCCCTATGTACAGTAGTTCTATCTGATTTCTCCATTCCTGTGTACAGTAGTTCTATCTGATCTCTCCATTCCTCTGTGTACAGTAGTTCTATCTGATCTCTCCATTCCTGTGTACAGTAGTTCTATCTGATCTCTCCATTCCCCTGTGTACAGTAGTTCTATCTGATCTCTCCATTCCCCTGTGTACAGTAGTTCTATCTGATATCTCCATTCCCCTGTGTACAGTAGTTCTATCTGATCTCTCCATTCCTCTGTGTACAGTAGTTCTATCTGATCTCTCCATTCCTGTGTACAGTAGTTCTATCTGATCTCTCCATTCCCCTGTGTACAGTAGTTCTATCTGATCTCTCCATTCCCCTATGTACAGTAGTTCTATCTGATCTCTCCATTGCTCTGTGTACAGTAGTTCTATCTGATCTCTCCATTGCTCTGTGTACAGTAGTTCTATCTGATCTCTCCATTGCTCTGTGTACAGTAGTTCTATCTGATCTCTCCATTCCCCTGTGTACAGTAGTTCTATCTGATCTCTCCATTGCTCTGTGTACAGTAGTTCTATCTGATTTCTCCATTCCTGTGTACAGTAGTTCTATCTGATCTCTCCATTCCCCTGTGTACAGTAGTTCTATCTGATCTCTCCATTCCCCTATGTACAGTAGTTCTATCTGATCTCTCCATTCCCCTGTGTACAGTAGTTCTATCTGATCTCTCCATTCCTCTGTGTACAGTAGTTCTATCTGATCTCTCCATTCCCCTGTGTACAGTAGTTCTATCTGATCTCTCCATTCCCCTGTGCACAGTAGTTCTATCTGATCTCTCCATTCCCCTATGTACAGTAGTTCTATCTGATCTCTCCATTCCCCTGTGTACAGTAGTTCTATCTGATCTCTCCATTCCCCTGTGTACAGTAGTTCTATCTGATCTCTCCATTGCTCTGTGTACAGTAGTTCTATCTGATCTCTCCATTGCTCTGTGTACAGTAGTTCTATCTGATCTCTCCATTGCTCTGTGTACAGTAGTTCTATCTGATCTCTCCATTCCCCTGTGTACAGTAGTTCTATCTGATCTCTCCATTGCTCTGTGTACAGTAGTTCTATCTGATCTCTCCATTGCTCTGTGTACAGTAGTTCTATCTGATCTCTCCATTGCTCTGTGTACAGTAGTTCTATCTGATCTCTCCATTGCTCTGTGTACAGTAGTTCTATCTGATCTCTCCATTCCCCTGTGTACAGTAGTTCTATCTGATCTCTCCATTGCTCTGTGTACAGTAGTTCTATCTGATCTCTCCATTGCTCTGTGTACAGTAGTTCTATCTGATCTCTCCATTGCTCTGTGTACAGTAGTTCTATCTGATCTCTCCATTGCTCTGTGTACAGTAGTTCTATCTGATCTCTCCATTGCTCTGTGTACAGTAGTTCTATCTGATCTCTCCATTCCCCTATGTACAGTAGTTCTATCTGATCTCTCCATTCCCCTGTGTACAGTAGTTCTATCTGATCTCTCCATTCCCCTGTGTACAGTAGTTCTATCTGATCTCTCCATTCCCCTATGTACAGTAGTTCTATCTGATCTCTCCATTCCCCTGTGTACAGTAGTTCTATCTGATCTCTCCATTCCCCTGTGTACAGTAGTTCTATCTGATCTCTCCATTCCCCTGTGTACAGTAGTTCTATCTGATCTCTCCATTGCTCTGTGTACAGTAGTTCTATCTGATCTCTCCATTGCTCTGTGTACAGTAGTTCTATCTGATCTCTCCATTCCCCTGTGTACAGTAGTTCTATCTGATCTCTCCATTCCCCTATGTACAGTAGTTCTATCTGATTTCTCCATTCCTGTGTACAGTAGTTCTATCTGATCTCTCCATTCCTCTGTGTACAGTAGTTCTATCTGATCTCTCCATTCCTGTGTACAGTAGTTCTATCTGATCTCTCCATTCCCCTGTGTACAGTAGTTCTATCTGATCTCTCCATTCCCCTGTGTACAGTAGTTCTATCTGATATCTCCATTCCCCTGTGTACAGTAGTTCTATCTGATCTCTCCATTCCTCTGTGTACAGTAGTTCTATCTGATCTCTCCATTCCTGTGTACAGTAGTTCTATCTGATCTCTCCATTCCCCTGTGTACAGTAGTTCTATCTGATCTCTCCATTCCCCTATGTACAGTAGTTCTATCTGATCTCTCCATTCCCCTGTGTACAGTAGTTCTATCTGATCTCTCCATTCCCCTGTGTACAGTAGTTCTATCTGATCTCTCCATTCCCCTGTGTACAGTAGTTCTATCTGATCTCTCCATTCCCCTGTGTACAGTAGTTCTATCTGATATCTCCATTCCCCTGTGTACAGTAGTTCTATCTGATCTCTCCATTCCCCTGTGTACAGTAGTTCTATCTGATCTCTCCATTCCCCTGTGTACAGTAGTTCTATCTGATATCTCCATTCCCCTGTGCACAGTAGTTCTATCTGATCTCTCCATTCCCCTATGTACAGTAGTTCTATCTGATCTCTCCATTCCCCTGTGTACAGTAGTTCTATCTGATCTCTCCATTGCTCTGTGTACAGTAGTTCTATCTGATCTCTCCATTCCCCTATGTACAGTAGTTCTATCTGATCTCTCCATTGCTCTGTGTACAGTAGTTCTATCTGATCTCTCCATTCCCCTGTGTACAGTAGTTCTATCTGATCTCTCCATTCCCCTGTGTACAGTAGTTCTATCTGATCTCTCCATTGCTCTGTGTACAGTAGTTCTATCTGATCTCTCCATTGCTCTGTGTACAGTAGTTCTATCTGATCTCTCCATTCCCCTGTGTACAGTAGTTCTATCTGATCTCTCCATTCCCCTATGTACAGTAGTTCTATCTGATTTCTCCATTCCTGTGTACAGTAGTTCTATCTGATCTCTCCATTCCTCTGTGTACAGTAGTTCTATCTGATCTCTCCATTCCCCTGTGTACAGTAGTTCTATCTGATCTCTCCATTCCCCTATGTACAGTAGTTCTATCTGATTTCTCCATTCCTGTGTACAGTAGTTCTATCTGATCTCTCCATTCCTCTGTGTACAGTAGTTCTATCTGATCTCTCCATTCCTGTGTACAGTAGTTCTATCTGATCTCTCCATTCCCCTGTGTACAGTAGTTCTATCTGATCTCTCCATTCCCCTGTGTACAGTAGTTCTATCTGATATCTCCATTCCCCTGTGTACAGTAGTTCTATCTGATCTCTCCATTCCTCTGTGTACAGTAGTTCTATCTGATCTCTCCATTCCTGTGTACAGTAGTTCTATCTGATCTCTCCATTCCCCTGTGTACAGTAGTTCTATCTGATCTCTCCATTCCCCTATGTACAGTAGTTCTATCTGATCTCTCCATTGCTCTGTGTACAGTAGTTCTATCTGATCTCTCCATTGCTCTGTGTACAGTAGTTCTATCTGATCTCTCCATTGCTCTGTGTACAGTAGTTCTATCTGATCTCTCCATTCCCCTGTGTACAGTAGTTCTATCTGATCTCTCCATTGCTCTGTGTACAGTAGTTCTATCTGATTTCTCCATTCCTGTGTACAGTAGTTCTATCTGATCTCTCCATTCCCCTGTGTACAGTAGTTCTATCTGATCTCTCCATTCCCCTATGTACAGTAGTTCTATCTGATCTCTCCATTCCCCTGTGTACAGTAGTTCTATCTGATCTCTCCATTCCTCTGTGTACAGTAGTTCTATCTGATCTCTCCATTCCCCTGTGTACAGTAGTTCTATCTGATCTCTCCATTCCCCTGTGCACAGTAGTTCTATCTGATCTCTCCATTCCCCTATGTACAGTAGTTCTATCTGATCTCTCCATTCCCCTGTGTACAGTAGTTCTATCTGATCTCTCCATTCCCCTGTGTACAGTAGTTCTATCTGATCTCTCCATTGCTCTGTGTACAGTAGTTCTATCTGATCTCTCCATTGCTCTGTGTACAGTAGTTCTATCTGATCTCTCCATTGCTCTGTGTACAGTAGTTCTATCTGATCTCTCCATTCCCCTGTGTACAGTAGTTCTATCTGATCTCTCCATTGCTCTGTGTACAGTAGTTCTATCTGATCTCTCCATTGCTCTGTGTACAGTAGTTCTATCTGATCTCTCCATTGCTCTGTGTACAGTAGTTCTATCTGATCTCTCCATTGCTCTGTGTACAGTAGTTCTATCTGATCTCTCCATTCCCCTGTGTACAGTAGTTCTATCTGATCTCTCCATTGCTCTGTGTACAGTAGTTCTATCTGATCTCTCCATTGCTCTGTGTACAGTAGTTCTATCTGATCTCTCCATTGCTCTGTGTACAGTAGTTCTATCTGATCTCTCCATTGCTCTGTGTACAGTAGTTCTATCTGAT
This sequence comes from Heterodontus francisci, assembly GCF_036365525.1. Taxonomy (NCBI): domain Eukaryota; kingdom Metazoa; phylum Chordata; class Chondrichthyes; order Heterodontiformes; family Heterodontidae; genus Heterodontus; species Heterodontus francisci. The sequence continues at coordinate 13,646,278 of NC_090380.1, read as the reverse complement.
CTCTCCATTGCTCTGTGTACAGTAGTTCTATCTGATCTCTCCATTCCCCTATGTACAGTAGTTCTATCTGATCTCTCCATTCCCCTGTGTACAGTAGTTCTATCTGATCTCTCCATTCCCCTGTGTACAGTAGTTCTATCTGATCTCTCCATTCCCCTATGTACAGTAGTTCTATCTGATCTCTCCATTCCCCTGTGTACAGTAGTTCTATCTGATCTCTCCATTCCCCTGTGTACAGTAGTTCTATCTGATCTCTCCATTCCCCTGTGTACAGTAGTTCTATCTGATCTCTCCATTGCTCTGTGTACAGTAGTTCTATCTGATCTCTCCATTGCTCTGTGTACAGTAGTTCTATCTGATCTCTCCATTCCCCTGTGTACAGTAGTTCTATCTGATCTCTCCATTCCCCTATGTACAGTAGTTCTATCTGATTTCTCCATTCCTGTGTACAGTAGTTCTATCTGATCTCTCCATTCCTCTGTGTACAGTAGTTCTATCTGATCTCTCCATTCCTGTGTACAGTAGTTCTATCTGATCTCTCCATTCCCCTGTGTACAGTAGTTCTATCTGATCTCTCCATTGCTCTGTGTACAGTAGTTCTATCTGATCTCTCCATTGCTCTGTGTACAGTAGTTCTATCTGATCTCTCCATTCCCCTGTGTACAGTAGTTCTATCTGATCTCTCCATTCCCCTATGTACAGTAGTTCTATCTGATTTCTCCATTCCTGTGTACAGTAGTTCTATCTGATCTCTCCATTCCTCTGTGTACAGTAGTTCTATCTGATCTCTCCATTCCTGTGTACAGTAGTTCTATCTGATCTCTCCATTCCCCTGTGTACAGTAGTTCTATCTGATCTCTCCATTCCCCTGTGTACAGTAGTTCTATCTGATATCTCCATTCCCCTGTGTACAGTAGTTCTATCTGATCTCTCCATTCCTCTGTGTACAGTAGTTCTATCTGATCTCTCCATTCCTGTGTACAGTAGTTCTATCTGATCTCTCCATTCCCCTGTGTACAGTAGTTCTATCTGATCTCTCCATTCCCCTATGTACAGTAGTTCTATCTGATCTCTCCATTGCTCTGTGTACAGTAGTTCTATCTGATCTCTCCATTGCTCTGTGTACAGTAGTTCTATCTGATCTCTCCATTGCTCTGTGTACAGTAGTTCTATCTGATCTCTCCATTCCCCTGTGTACAGTAGTTCTATCTGATCTCTCCATTGCTCTGTGTACAGTAGTTCTATCTGATTTCTCCATTCCTGTGTACAGTAGTTCTATCTGATCTCTCCATTCCCCTGTGTACAGTAGTTCTATCTGATCTCTCCATTCCCCTATGTACAGTAGTTCTATCTGATCTCTCCATTCCCCTGTGTACAGTAGTTCTATCTGATCTCTCCATTCCTCTGTGTACAGTAGTTCTATCTGATCTCTCCATTCCCCTGTGTACAGTAGTTCTATCTGATCTCTCCATTCCCCTGTGCACAGTAGTTCTATCTGATCTCTCCATTCCCCTATGTACAGTAGTTCTATCTGATCTCTCCATTCCCCTGTGTACAGTAGTTCTATCTGATCTCTCCATTCCCCTGTGTACAGTAGTTCTATCTGATCTCTCCATTGCTCTGTGTACAGTAGTTCTATCTGATCTCTCCATTGCTCTGTGTACAGTAGTTCTATCTGATCTCTCCATTGCTCTGTGTACAGTAGTTCTATCTGATCTCTCCATTCCCCTGTGTACAGTAGTTCTATCTGATCTCTCCATTGCTCTGTGTACAGTAGTTCTATCTGATCTCTCCATTGCTCTGTGTACAGTAGTTCTATCTGATCTCTCCATTGCTCTGTGTACAGTAGTTCTATCTGATCTCTCCATTGCTCTGTGTACAGTAGTTCTATCTGATCTCTCCATTCCCCTGTGTACAGTAGTTCTATCTGATCTCTCCATTGCTCTGTGTACAGTAGTTCTATCTGATCTCTCCATTGCTCTGTGTACAGTAGTTCTATCTGATCTCTCCATTGCTCTGTGTACAGTAGTTCTATCTGATCTCTCCATTGCTCTGTGTACAGTAGTTCTATCTGATCTCTCCATTGCTCTGTGTACAGTAGTTCTATCTGATCTCTCCATTCCCCTATGTACAGTAGTTCTATCTGATCTCTCCATTCCCCTGTGTACAGTAGTTCTATCTGATCTCTCCATTCCCCTGTGTACAGTAGTTCTATCTGATCTCTCCATTCCCCTATGTACAGTAGTTCTATCTGATCTCTCCATTCCCCTGTGTACAGTAGTTCTATCTGATCTCTCCATTCCCCTGTGTACAGTAGTTCTATCTGATCTCTCCATTCCCCTGTGTACAGTAGTTCTATCTGATCTCTCCATTGCTCTGTGTACAGTAGTTCTATCTGATCTCTCCATTGCTCTGTGTACAGTAGTTCTATCTGATCTCTCCATTCCCCTGTGTACAGTAGTTCTATCTGATCTCTCCATTCCCCTATGTACAGTAGTTCTATCTGATTTCTCCATTCCTGTGTACAGTAGTTCTATCTGATCTCTCCATTCCTCTGTGTACAGTAGTTCTATCTGATCTCTCCATTCCTGTGTACAGTAGTTCTATCTGATCTCTCCATTCCCCTGTGTACAGTAGTTCTATCTGATCTCTCCATTCCCCTGTGTACAGTAGTTCTATCTGATATCTCCATTCCCCTGTGTACAGTAGTTCTATCTGATCTCTCCATTCCTCTGTGTACAGTAGTTCTATCTGATCTCTCCATTCCTGTGTACAGTAGTTCTATCTGATCTCTCCATTCCCCTGTGTACAGTAGTTCTATCTGATCTCTCCATTCCCCTATGTACAGTAGTTCTATCTGATCTCTCCATTCCCCTGTGTACAGTAGTTCTATCTGATCTCTCCATTCCCCTGTGTACAGTAGTTCTATCTGATCTCTCCATTCCCCTGTGTACAGTAGTTCTATCTGATCTCTCCATTCCCCTGTGTACAGTAGTTCTATCTGATATCTCCATTCCCCTGTGTACAGTAGTTCTATCTGATCTCTCCATTCCCCTGTGTACAGTAGTTCTATCTGATCTCTCCATTCCCCTGTGTACAGTAGTTCTATCTGATATCTCCATTCCCCTGTGCACAGTAGTTCTATCTGATCTCTCCATTCCCCTATGTACAGTAGTTCTATCTGATCTCTCCATTCCCCTGTGTACAGTAGTTCTATCTGATCTCTCCATTGCTCTGTGTACAGTAGTTCTATCTGATCTCTCCATTCCCCTATGTACAGTAGTTCTATCTGATCTCTCCATTGCTCTGTGTACAGTAGTTCTATCTGATCTCTCCATTCCCCTGTGTACAGTAGTTCTATCTGATCTCTCCATTCCCCTGTGTACAGTAGTTCTATCTGATCTCTCCATTGCTCTGTGTACAGTAGTTCTATCTGATCTCTCCATTGCTCTGTGTACAGTAGTTCTATCTGATCTCTCCATTCCCCTGTGTACAGTAGTTCTATCTGATCTCTCCATTCCCCTATGTACAGTAGTTCTATCTGATTTCTCCATTCCTGTGTACAGTAGTTCTATCTGATCTCTCCATTCCTCTGTGTACAGTAGTTCTATCTGATCTCTCCATTCCTGTGTACAGTAGTTCTATCTGATCTCTCCATTCCCCTGTGTACAGTAGTTCTATCTGATCTCTCCATTCCCCTGTGTACAGTAGTTCTATCTGATATCTCCATTCCCCTGTGTACAGTAGTTCTATCTGATCTCTCCATTCCTCTGTGTACAGTAGTTCTATCTGATCTCTCCATTCCTGTGTACAGTAGTTCTATCTGATCTCTCCATTCCCCTGTGTACAGTAGTTCTATCTGATCTCTCCATTCCCCTATGTACAGTAGTTCTATCTGATCTCTCCATTCCCCTGTGTACAGTAGTTCTATCTGATCTCTCCATTCCCCTGTGTACAGTAGTTCTATCTGATCTCTCCATTCCCCTGTGTACAGTAGTTCTATCTGATCTCTCCATTCCCCTGTGTACAGTAGTTCTATCTGATATCTCCATTCCCCTGTGTACAGTAGTTCTATCTGATCTCTCCATTCCCCTGTGTACAGTAGTTCTATCTGATCTCTCCATTCCCCTGTGTACAGTAGTTCTATCTGATATCTCCATTCCCCTGTGCACAGTAGTTCTATCTGATCTCTCCATTCCCCTATGTACAGTAGTTCTATCTGATCTCTCCATTCCCCTGTGTACAGTAGTTCTATCTGATCTCTCCATTGCTCTGTGTACAGTAGTTCTATCTGATCTCTCCATTCCCCTGTGTACAGTAGTTCTATCTGATCTCTCCATTGCTCTGTGTACAGTAGTTCTATCTGATCTCTCCATTCCCCTGTGTACAGTAGTTCTATCTGATCTCTCCATTCCCCTGTGTACAGTAGTTCTATCTGATCTCTCCATTGCTCTGTGTACAGTAGTTCTATCTGATCTCTCCATTCCCCCGTGTACAGTAGTTCTATCTGATCTCTCCATTCCCCTGTGTACAGTAGTTCTATCTGATCTCTCCATTGCTCTGTGTACAGTAGTTCTATCTGATCTCTCCATTCCCCTGTGTACAGTAGTTCTATCTGATCTCTCCATTCCCCTGTGTACAGTAGTTCTATCTGATCTCTCCATTCCCCTGTGTACAGTAGTTCTATCTGATCTCGCCATTCCCCTGTGTACAGTAGTTCTATCTGATCTCTCCATTCCCCTGTGTACAGTAGTTCTATCTGATCTCTCCATTCCCCTGTGCACAGTAGTTCTATCTGATCTCTCCATTCCCCTGTGTACAGTAGTTCTATCTGATCTCTCCATTCCCCTGTGTACAGTAGTTCTATCTGATCTCTCCATTGCTCTGTGTACAGTAGTTCTATCTGATCTCTCCATTGCTCTGTGTACAGTAGTTCTATCTGATCTCTCCATTCCCCTGTGTACAGTAGTTCTATCTGATCTCTCCATTGCTCTGTGTACAGTAGTTCTATCTGATCTCTCCATTGCTCTGTGTACAGTAGTTCTATCTGATCTCTCCATTGCTCTGTGTACAGTAGTTCTATCTGATCTCTCCATTGCTCTGTGTACAGTAGTTCTATCTGATCTCTCCATTCCCCTGTGTACAGTAGTTCTATCTGATCTCTCCATTGCTCTGTGTACAGTAGTTCTATCTGATCTCTCCATTGCTCTGTGTACAGTAGTTCTATCTGATCTCTCCATTGCTCTGTGTACAGTAGTTCTATCTGATCTCTCCATTGCTCTGTGTACAGTAGTTCTATCTGATCTCTCCATTCCCCTGTGTACAGTAGTTCTATCTGATCTCTCCATTCCCCTATGTACAGTAGTTCTATCTGATCTCTCCATTCCCCTGTGTACAGTAGTTCTATCTGATCTCTCCATTCCCCTGTGTACAGTAGTTCTATCTGATCTCTGCATTCCCCTGTGTACAGTAGTTCTATCTGATCTCTCCATTGCTCTGTGTACAGTAGTTCTATCTGATCTCTCCATTCCCCTGTGTACAGTAGTTCTATCTGATCTCTCCATTCCCCTATGTACAGTAGTTCTATCTGATTTCTCCATTCCTGTGTACAGTAGTTCTATCTGATCTCTCCATTCCCCTGTGTACAGTAGTTCTATCTGATCTCTCCATTCCCCTATGTACAGTAGTTCTATCTGATCTCTCCATTCCCCTGTGTACAGTAGTTCTATCTGATCTCTCCATTCCTCTGTGTACAGTAGTTCTATCTGATCTCTCCATTCCCCTGTGTACAGTAGTTCTATCTGATCTCTCCATTCCCCTGTGCACAGTAGTTCTATCTGATCTCTCCATTCCCCTATGTACAGTAGTTCTATCTGATCTCTCCATTCCCCTGTGTACAGTAGTTCTATCTGATCTCTCCATTCCCCTGTGTACAGTAGTTCTATCTGATCTCTCCATTGCTCTGTGTACAGTAGTTCTATCTGATCTCTCCATTGCTCTGTGTACAGTAGTTCTATCTGATCTCTCCATTGCTCTGTGTACAGTAGTTCTATCTGATCTCTCCATTCCCCTGTGTACAGTAGTTCTATCTGATCTCTCCATTGCTCTGTGTACAGTAGTTCTATCTGATCTCTCCATTGCTCTGTGTACAGTAGTTCTATCTGATCTCTCCATTGCTCTGTGTACAGTAGTTCTATCTGATCTCTCCATTGCTCTGTGTACAGTAGTTCTATCTGATCTCTCCATTCCCCTGTGTACAGTAGTTCTATCTGATCTCTCCATTGCTCTGTGTACAGTAGTTCTATCTGATCTCTCCATTGCTCTGTGTACAGTAGTTCTATCTGATCTCTCCATTGCTCTGTGTACAGTAGTTCTATCTGATCTCTCCATTGCTCTGTGTACAGTAGTTCTATCTGATCTCTCCATTGCTCTGTGTACAGTAGTTCTATCTGATCTCTCCATTCCCCTATGTACAGTAGTTCTATCTGATCTCTCCATTCCCCTGTGTACAGTAGTTCTATCTGATCTCTCCATTCCCCTGTGTACAGTAGTTCTATCTGATCTCTCCATTGCTCTGTGTACAGTAGTTCTATCTGATCTCTCCATTCCCCTGTGTACAGTAGTTCTATCTGATCTCTCCATTCCCCTATGTACAGTAGTTCTATCTGATTTCTCCATTCCTGTGTACAGTAGTTCTATCTGATCTCTCCATTCCCCTGTGTACAGTAGTTCTATCTGATCTCTCCATTCCCCTATGTACGGTAGTTCTATCTGATCTCTCCATTGCTCTGTGTACAGTAGTTGTATCTGATCTCTCCATTGCTCTGTGTACAGTAGTTCTATCTGATCTCTCCATTCCCCTGTGTACAGTAGTTCTATCTGATCTCTCCATTGCTCTGTGTACAGTAGTTCTATCTGATCTCTCCATTGCTCTGTGTACAGTAGTTCTATCTGATCTCTCCATTGCTCTGTGTACAGTAGTTCTATCTGATCTCTCCATTGCTCTGTGTACAGTGGTTCTATCTGATCTCTCCATTCCCCTGTGTACAGTAGTTCTATCTGATCTCTCCATTGCTCTGTGTACAGCAGTTCTATCTGATCTCAACATTGCTCTGTGTACAGTAGTTCTATCTGATCTCTCCATTGCTCTGTGTACAGTAGTTCTATCTGATCTCTCCATTGCTCTGTGTACAGTAGTTCTATCTGATCTCTCCATTCCCCTGTGTACAGTAGTTCTATCTGATCTCTCCATTGCTCTGTGTACAGTAGTTCTATCTGAACTCTCCATTGCTCTGTGTACAGTAGTTCTATCTGATCTCTCCATTGCTCTGTGTACAGTAGTTCTATCTGATCTCTCCATTGCTCTGTGTACAGTAGTTCTATCTGATCTCTTCATTGCTCTGTGTACAGTAGTTCTATCTGATCTCTCCATTCCCCTGTGTACAGTAGTTCTATCTGATCTCTCCATTGCTCTGTGTACAGTAGTTCTATCTGATCTCTCCATTGCTCTGTGTACAGTAGTTCTATCTGATCTCTCCATTCCCCTGTGTACAGTAGTTCTATCTGATCTCTCCATTGCTCTGTGTACAGTAGTTCTATCTGATCTCTCCATTCCCCTGTGTACAGTAGTTCTATCTGATCTCTCCATTCCCCTGTGTACAGTAGTTCTATCTGATCTCTCCATTCCCCTGTGTACAGTAGTTCTATCTGATCTCTCCATTCCTCTGTGTACAGTAGTTCTATCTGATCTCTCCATTGCTCTGTGTACAGTAGTTCTATCTGATCTCTCCATTGCTCTGTGTACAGTAGTTGTATCTGATCTCTCCATTGCTCTGTGTACAGTAGTTCTATCTGATCTCTCCATTCCTCTGTGTACAGTCATTCTATCTGATCTCTCCATTGCTCTGTGTACAGTAGTTCTATCTGATCTCTCCATTCCCCTGTGTACAGTAGTTCTATCTGATATCTCCATTCCCCTGTGTACAGTAGTTCTATCTGATCTCTCCATTGCTCTGTGTACAGTAGTTCTATCTGATCTCTCCATTCCCCTGTGTACAGTAGTTCTATCTGATCTCTCCATTCCTCTGTGTACAGTAGTTCTATCTGATCTCTCCATTCCCCTGTGTACAGTAGTTCTATCTGATCTCTCCATTGCTCTGTGTACAGTAGTTCTATCTGATCTCTCCATTCCCCTGTGTACAGTAGTTCTATCTGATCTCTCCATTGCTCTGTGTACAGTAGTTCTATCTGATCTCTCCATTGCTCTGTGTACAGTAGTTCAATCTGATCTCTCCATTGCTCTGTGTACAGTAGTTCTATCTGATCTCTCCATTGGTCTGTGTACAGTAGTTTTATCTGATCTCTCCATTCCTCTGTGTACAGTAGTTCTATCTGATCTCTCCATTCCTCTGTGTACAGTAGTTCTATCTGATCTCTCCATTGGTCTGTGTACAGTAGTTTTATCTGATCTCTCCATTGCTCTGTGTACAGTAGTTCTATCTGATCTCTCCATTGGTCTGTGTACAGTAGTTTTATCTGATCTCTCCATTCCTCTGTGTACAGTAGTTCTATCTGATCTCTCCATTGCTCTGTGTACAGTAGTTCTATCTGATCTCTCCATTGGTCTGTGTACAGTAGTTTTATCTGATCTCTCCATTCCTCTGTGTACAGTAGTTCTATCTGATCTCTCCATTCCCCTGTGTACAGTAGTTCTATCTGATCTCTCCATTCCTCTGTGTACAGTAGTTCTATCTGATCTCTCCATTCCTCTGTGTACAGTAGTTCTATCTGATCTCTCCATTGCTCTGTGTACAGTAGTTCTATCTGATCTCTCCATTGCTCTGTGTACAGTAGTTCTATCTGATCTCTCCATTGGTCTGTGCACAGTAGTTCTATCTGATCTCTCCATTCACGTGTCCAGTAGTTCTATCTGATCTCTCCATTGGTCTGTGTACAGTAGTTGCATCTGATCTCTCCATTCCCATGAACAGTAGTTTTATCTCATCTCTCCATTCCTGTGTACAGTAGTTGTATCTGATCTCTCCATTCCCCTGTGTACAGTAGTTTTATCTGATCTCTCCATTCCTGTGTACAGTAGTTCTAACTGATCTCTCCATTCCTAGGTGTACAATATTTTTATCTGATCTCTCCGTTCCCGTGTACCGTACTTCTATCTGATCTCTCCATTCCCCCGTGTACAGTAGTTCTATCAGAACTCTCCATTCCGCTGTGTACAGTAGTTCTATCGGAACTCTCCATTCCTCTGTGTACAGAAGTTCTATCTGATCTCTCCATTCCAGTGCACAGTAGTTCTATCTGATCTCTCCATTCCCGTGTACAGAAGTTCTATCTGATCTCTCCATTCCTCTGTGTACAGTAGTTCAATCTGATCTCTCCATTCCCCTGTGTACAGAAGTTCTATCTGATCTCTCCATTCCTCTGTGTACAGTAGTTCTGTCTGATCTCTCCATTCCCCTGTGTACAGTAGTTCTATCTGATCTCTCCATTCCCCTGTGTACAGTAGTTCTATCTGATCTCTCCATTCCCCTGTGTACAGAAGTTCTATCTGATCTCTCCATTCCTCTGTGTACAGTAGTTCTATCTGATTTCTCCATTCCCCTGTGTACAGTAGTTCTATCTGATCTCTCCATTCCCCTGTGTACAGAAGTTCTATCTGATCTCTCCATTCCAGTGCACAGTAGTTCTATCTGATCTCTCCATTCCCCTGTGTACAGAAGTTCTATCTGATCTCTCCATTCCTCTGTGTACAGTAGTTCTATCTGATCTCTCCATTCCCCTGTGTACAGAAGTTCTATCTGATCTCTCCATTCCCCTGTGTACAGTAGTTCTATCCGATCTCTCCATTCCCCTGCGTCCATTAGTTCTAACTGATCTCTCCATTCCCCTGTGTACAGTAGTTTTATCAGATCTCTCCATTCCCATGTACAGTAGTTCTATCTGATCTCTCCATTCCTGTGTACAGTAGTTTTATCAGATCTCTCCATTCCCATGTACAGTAGTTCTATCTGATCTCTCCATTCCTGTGTACAGTAGTTTTATCTGATCTCTCCATTCCTCTGTGCACAGTAGTTTTATCAGATCTCTCCATTCCTCTGTGTACAGTAGTTCTATCTGATCTCTCCATTCCTGTGTACAGTAGTTCTATCTGATCTCTCCATTCCTCTGTGTACAGAAGATTTAACTGATCTCTCCATTCCCCTGTGTACAGTAGTTCTATCTGATCTCTCCATTCCCCTGTGCACAGTAGTTTTATCAGATCTCTCCATTCCTCTGTGTACAGTAGTTCTATCTGATCTCTCCATTCCTGTGTACAGTAGTTCTATCTGATCTCTCCATTCCTCTGTGTACAGAAGATTTATCTGATCTCTCCATTCCCCTGTGTACAGAAGTTCTAACTGATCTCTCCATTCCTCTGTGTACAGAAGATTTATCTGATCTCTCCATTCCCGTGTACAGAAGTTCTAACTGATCTCTCCATTCCTCTGTGTACAGTGGTTCTATCTGATCTCTCCATTCCTCTGTGTACAGTAGATTTATATGATCTCTCCATTCCCCCGTGTACAGTAGATTTATCTGATCTCTCCATTCCCCTGTGTACAGTAGTTCGATCTGATCTCTCCATTCCCGTGTACAGTAGTTTTTTCAGATCTCTCCATTCCTCTGTGTACAGTAGTTCTATCTGATCTCTCCATTCCTGTGTACAGTAGTTCGATCTGATCTCTCCATTCCTGTGTACAGAAGTTCTAACTGATCTCTCCATTCCTCTGTGAACAGTAGATTTATCTGATCTCTCCATTCCCCCGTGTACAGTAGATTTATCTGATCTCTCCATTCCCCTGTGTACAGTAGTTCGATCTGATCTCTCCATTCCCGTGTACAGTAGTTTTATCAGATCTCTCCATTCCCATGTACAGTAGTTCGATCTGATCTCTCCATTCCTGTGTACAGTAGTTCTAACTGATCTCTCCATTCCTCTGTGTACAGTAGATTTATCTGATCTCTCCATTCCCCCGTGGACAGTAGATTTATCTGATCTCTCCATTCCCCTGTGTACAGTAGTTCGATCTGATCTCTCCATTCCCGTGTACAGTAGTTTTATCAGATCTCTCCATTCCCATGTACAGTAGTTCGATCTGATCTCTCCATTCCTGTGTACAGTAGTTCTAACTGATCTCTCCATTCCTCTGTGTACAGTAGTTCTATCTGATCTCTCCTTCCCCTGTACAGTATTTTTATCTGATCTCTCCATTCCCGTGTACCGTAGTTCTATCTGATCTCTCCATTCCTGTGTACCGTAGTTCTATCTGATCTCTCCATTCCCCCGTGTACAGTAGTTCTATCTGATCTCTCCATTCCTGTGTACAGTAGTTCGATCTGATCTCTCCATTCCTGTGTACAGTAGTTCTAACTGATCTCTCCATTCCTCTGTGGACAGTAGTTCTATCTGATCTCTCCTTCCCCCGTACAGTATTTTTATCTGATCTCTCCATTCCCGTGTACCGTAGTTCTATCTGATCTCTCCATTCCTGTGCACAGTAGTTCTAACTGATCTCTCCATTCCTCTGTGGACAGTAGTTCTATCTGATCTCTCCTTCCCCTGTACAGTATTTTTATCTGATCTCTCCATTCCCGTGTACCGTAGTTTTATCTGCTCTCTCCATTCCTGTGTACAGTAGTTCTATCTGATCTCTCCATTCCTGTGTACAGTAGTTCTAACTGATCTCTCCATTCCCTGTGTACAGTAGTTCTATCGGAACTCTCCATTCCTGTGTACAGTAGTTCTAACTGATCTCTCCATTCCTCTGTGTACAGTAGTTCTATCTGATCTCTCCATTCCTGTGTACAGTAGTTCTAACTGATCTCTCCATTCCTCTGTGTACAGTAGTTCTATCTGATCTCTCCTTCCCCTGTACAGTATTTTTATCTGATCTCTCCATTCCCGTGTACCGTAGTTTTATCTGCTCTCTCCATTCCTGTGTACAGTAGTTCTATCTGATCTCTCCATTCCTGTGTACAGTAGTTCTAACTGATCTCTCCATTCCCTGTGTACAGTAGTTCTATCGGAACTCTCCATTCCTGTGTACAGTAGTTCTAACTGATCTCTCCATTCCCTGTGTACAGTAGTTCTATCAGAACTCTCCATTCCTGTGTACAGTAGTTTTATCTGATCTCTTCATTCCTGTGTACAGTATTTCTATCTGATCTCTCCATTCCCCTGCGTCCATTAGTTCTAACTGATCTCTCCATTCCTCTGTGTACAGTAGGTCTATCTGATCTCTCCATTCCAGTGCTCAGTAGTTCTATCTGATCTCTCCATTCCTCTGTGTCCAGTAGTTTCATCTGATCTCTCCATTCCCATGTACAGTAGTTCTATCTGATCTCTCCATTCCCATGTACAGTAGTTCTATCTGATCTCTCCATTCCAGTGCTCAGTAGTTCTGTCTGATCTCTCCATTCCTCTGTGTCCAGTAGTTTCATCTGATCTCTCCATTCCCATGTACAGTAGTTCTATCTGATCTCTCCATTCCCATGTACAGTAGTTCTATCTGATCTCTCCATTCCCCTGTGTACAGTAGTTCTATCTGATCTCTCCATTCCTCTGTGTACAGTAGTTCGATCTGATCTCTCCATTCCCATGTACAGTAGTTCTATCTGATCTCTCCATTCCCCTGTGTACAGTACTTCTATCTGATCTCTCCATTTCCGTCTACAGGAGTTCTATCTGATCTCTCCATTCCCGTGTCCAGTAGTTCTATCTGATCTCTCCATTTCCGTCTACAGTAGTTCGATCTGAACTCTCCATTCCCGTGTACAGTAGTTCTATCTGATCTCTCCATTCCTGTGTACAGTACTTCTATCTGATCTCTCCATTGGTCTGTGTACAGTAGTTCTATCTGATCTCTCCCTTCCGGTGTACAGTAGTTCAAGATGTTCGCTCCATTCCCCTGTGTACAGTACTTCAATCTGATCTCTTAATTCCCCTGTGTACAGTAGTTCTATCTGATCTCTCTATTCTCATGTACAGTAGTTCGATCTGATCTCTCCGTTCCTGTGTACAGTAGTTTTATCTGATCTCTCCATTGCTCTGTGTACACTAGTTTTATCTGATCTCTCCATTCCCATGCACAGTAGTTGTATCTGATCTCTCCATTGCTCTGTGTACAGTCGTTCTATCTGATCTCTCCATTCCTCTGTGTACAGTAGTTCTATCTGATCTCTCCATTCCTGTGTACAGTAGTTCTATCTGATCTCTCCATTCCCGTGCACAGTAGTTCTATCTGATTTCTCCATTCCTCCGGGTACAGTAGTTCTATCTGATCTCTCCATTCCCCTGTGTACAGTAGTTCTATCTGATCTCTCCATTCCCCTGTGTACAGTAGTTCTATCTGATCTCTCCATTCCCCTGTGTACAGTAGTTCTATCTGTTCTCTCCATTGCTCTGTGTACAGTAGTTCTATCTGATCTCTCCATTCCCCTGTGTACAGTAGTTCTATCTGATCTCTCCATTCCCCTGTGTACAGTAGTTCTATCTGATCTCTCCATTGGTCTGTGTACAGTAGTTCTATCTGAGCTCTCCATTGCTCTGTGTACAGTAGTTCTATCTGATCTCTCCATTCCCCTGTGTACAGTAGTTCTATCTGATCTCTCCATTCCCCTGTGTACAGTAGTTCTATCTGATCTCTCCATTGGTCTGTGTACAGTAGTTCTATCTGATCTCTCCATTGCTCTGTGTACAGTAGTTCTATCTGATCTCTCCATTCCCCTGTGTACAGTAGTTCTATCTGATCTCTCCATTGCTCTGTGTACAGTAGTTCTATCTGATCTCTCCATTGGTCTGTGTACAGTAGTTCTATCTGATCTCTCCATTCCTGTGTACAGTAGTTCTATCTGATCTCTCCATTCCCATGTACAGTAGTTGTATCTGATGTCTCCATTCCTCTGTGTACAGTAGTTCTATCTGATCTCTCCATTGCTCTGTGTACAGTAGTTCTATCTGATCTCTTAATTCCCCTGTGTACAGTAGTTCTATCTGATCTCTCCATTCCCATGTACAGTAGTTGTATCTGATCTCTCCATTCCCCTGTGTACAGTAGTTCTATCTGATCTCTCCATTGGTCTGTGTACAGTAGTTCTATCTGATCTCTCCATTGGTCTGTGTACAGTAGTTCTATCTGATCTCTCCATTCCCCTGTGTACAGTAGTTCTATCTGATCTCTCCATTGCTCTGTGTACAGTAGTTCTATCTGATCTCTCCATTCCTGTGTACAGTAGTTCTATCTGATCTCTCCATTCCCCTGTGTACAGTAGTTCTATCTGATCTCTCCATTGCTCTGTGTACAGTAGCTCTACCTGATCTCTCTATTCTCATGTACAGTAGTTCGATCTGATCTCTCCGTTCCTGTGTACACTAGTTTTATCTGATCTCTCCATTCCCATGCACAGTAGTTGTATCTGATCTCTCCATTGCTCTGTGTACAGTCGTTCTATCTGATCTCTCCATTCCTCTGTGTACAGTAGTTCTATCTGATCTCTCCATTCCTGTGTACAGTAGTTCTATCTGATCTCTCCATTCCCGTGCACAGTAGTTCTATCTGATTTCTCCATTCCTCTGTGTACAGTAGTTCTTTCTGATCTCTCCATTCCCCTGTGTACAGTAGTTCTATCTGATCTCTCCATTCCCCTGTGTACAGTAGTTCTATCTGATCTCTCCATTGCTCTGTGTACAGTAGTTCTATCTGATCTCTCCATTCCCCTGTGTACAGTAGTTCTATCTGATCTCTCCATTCCCCTGTGTACAGTAGTTCTATCTGATCTCTCCATTGGTCTGTGTACAGTAGTTCTATCTGATCTCTCCATTGCTCTGTGTACAGTAGTTCTATCTGATCTCTCCATTCCCGTGTACAGTAGTTCTATCTGATCTCTCCATTGCTCTGTGTACAGTAGTTCTATCTGATCTCTCCATTGCTCTGTGTACAGTAGTTCTATCTGATCTCTCCATTCCCCTGTGTACAGTAGTTCTATCTGATCTCTCCATTCCCCTGTGTACAGTAGTTCTATCTGATCTCTCCATTGCTCTGTGTACAGTAGTTCTATCTGATCTCTCCATTCCCCTGTGTACAGTAGTTCTATCTGATCTCTCCATTGCTCTGTGTACAGTAGTTCTATCTGATCTCTCCATTGCTCTGTGTACAGTAGTTCTATCTGATCTCTCCATTCCCCCGTGTACATTAGTTCTATCTGATCTCTCCATTGCTCTGTGTACAGTAGTTCTATCTGATCTCTCCATTCCCCTGTGTACAGTAGTTCTATCTGATCTCTCCATTGCTCTGTGTACAGTAGTTCTATCTGATCTCTCCATTCCCCTGTGTACAGTAGTTCTATCTGATCTCTCCATTGCTCTGTGTACAGTAGTTCTATCTGATCTCTCCATTCCCCTGTGTACAGTAGTTCTATCTGATCTCTCCATTGCTCTGTGTACAGTAGTTCTATCTGATCTCTCCATTCCCCTGTGTACAGTAGTTCTATCTGATCTCTCCATTGCTCTGTGTACAGTAGTTCTATCTCATCTCTCCATTGGTCTGTGTACAGTAGTTCTATCTGATCTCTCCATTCCTGTGTACAGTAGTTCTATCTGATCTCTCCATTCCCATGTACAGTAGTTGTATCTGATCTCTCCATTCCTCTGTGTACAGTAGTTCTATCTGATCTCTCCATTGCTCTGTGTACAGTAGTTCTATCTGATCTCTCCATTCCCCTGTGTACAGTAGTTCTATCTGATCTCTCCATTGGTCTGTGTACAGTAGTTCTATCTGATCTCTCCATTCCTGTGCACAGTAGTTCTATCTGATCTCTCCATTCCCATGTACAGTAGTTGTATCTGATCTCTCCATTCCCATGTACAGTAGTTCTATCTGATCTCTCCATTCCCCTGTGTACAGTAGTTCTATCTGATCTCTCCATTGGTCTGTGTACAGTAGTTGTATCTGATCTCTCCATTGAACTGTGTACAGTAGTTCTATCTGATCTCTCCATTCCCGTGTACAGTAGTTCTATCTGATCTCTCCATTGCTCTGTGTACAGTAGTTCTATCTGATCTCTCCATTCCCCTGTGTACAGTAGTTCTATCTGATCTCTCCATTGCTCTGTGTACAGTAGTTCTATCTGATCTCTCCATTCCCCTGTGTACAGTAGTTCTATCTGATCTCTCCATTGCTCTGTGTACAGTAGTTTTATCTGATCTCTCCATTCCTCTGTGTACAGTAGTTGTATCTGATCTCTCCATTCCTCTGTGTACAGTAGTTCTATCTGATCTCTCCATTGCTCTGTGTACAGTAGTTCTATCTGATCTCTCCATTCCCCTGTGTACAGTAGTTCTATCTGATCTCTCCATTGCTCTGTGTACAGTAGTTCTATCTGATCTCTCCATTCCCCTGTGTACAGTAGTTCTATCTGATCTCTCCATTGCTCTGTGTACAGTAGTTCTATCTGATCTCTCCATTCCCCTGTGTACAGTAGTTCTATCTGATCTCTCCATTGGTCTGTGTACAGTAGTTCTATCTGATCTCTCCATTCCTGTGTACAGTAGTTCTATCTGATCTCTCCATTCCCATGTACAGTAGTTGTATCTGATCTCTCCATTCCCATGTACAGTAGTTCTATCTGATCTCTCCATTCCCCTGTGTACAGTAGTTCTATCTGATCTCTCCATTGGTCTGTGTACAGTAGTTCTATCTGATCTCTCCATTGGTCTGTGTACAGTAGTTCTATCTGATCTCTCCATTCCCCTGTGTACAGTAGTTCTATCTGATCTCTCCATTGCTCTGTGTACAGTAGTTCTATCTGATCTCTCCATTCCCCTGTGTACAGTAGTTCTATCTGATCTCTCCATTGCTCTGTGTACAGTAGTTCTATCTGATCTCTCCATTCCCCTGTGGACAGTAGTTCTATCTGATCTCTCCATTGCTCTGTGTACAGTAGTTTTATCTGATCTCTCCA
This sequence comes from Heterodontus francisci, assembly GCF_036365525.1. NCBI lineage: Eukaryota > Metazoa > Chordata > Chondrichthyes > Heterodontiformes > Heterodontidae > Heterodontus > Heterodontus francisci. Next base: position 13,629,262 of record NC_090380.1, on the reverse strand, counting down.
TTCCTGTGTACAGTAGTTGTATCTGATCTCTCCATTCCTCTGTGTACAGTAGTTCTATCTGATCTCTCCATTCCCCTGTGTACAGTAGTTCTATCTGATCTCTCCATTCCTCTGTGTACAGTAGTTCTATCTGATCTCTCCATTCCTCTGTGTACAGTAGTTCTATCTGATCTCTCCATTCCTCTGTGTACAGTAGTTTTATCTGATCTCTCCATTCCCCTGTGTACAGTAGTTCTATCTGATCTCTCCATTCCCCTGTGTACAGTAGTTCTATCTGATCTCTCCATTGCTCTGTGTTGAGTAGTTTTATCTGATCTCTCCATTCCTCTGTGTACAGTAGTTCTATCTGATCTCTCCATTCCCCTGTGTACAGTAGTTCTATCTGAACTCTCCATTCCCCTGTGTACAGTAGTTCTATCTGATCTCTCCATTGCTCTGTGTACAGTAGTTTTATCTGATCTCTCCATTCCTCTGTGTACAGTAGTTCTATCTGATCTCTCCATTCCCCTGTGTACAGTAGTTCTATCTGATCTCTCCATTCCTCTGTGTACAGTAGTTCTATCTGATCTCTCCATTCCCCTGTGTACAGTAGTTCTATCTGATCTCTCCATTGGTCTGTGTACAGTAGTTCTATCTGATCTCTCCATTCCTGTGCACAGTAGTTCTATCTGATCTCTCCATTCCCATGTACAGTAGTTGTATCTGATCTCTCCATTCCCATGTACAGTAGTTCTATCTGATCTCTCCATTCCCCTGTGTACAGTAGTTCTATCTGATCTCTCCATTGGTCTGTGTACAGTAGTTGTATCTGATCTCTCCATTGAACTGTGTACAGTAGTTCTATCTGATCTCTCCATTCCCGTGTACAGTAGTTCTATCTGATCTCTCCATTGCTCTGTGTACAGTAGTTCTATCTGATCTCTCCATTCCCCTGTGTACAGTAGTTCTATCTGATCTCTCCATTGCTCTGTGTACAGTAGTTCTATCTGATCTCTCCATTCCCCTGTGTACAGTAGTTCTATCTGATCTCTCCATTGCTCTGTGTACAGTAGTTTTATCTGATCTCTCCATTCCTCTGTGTACAGTAGTTGTATCTGATCTCTCCATTCCTCTGTGTACAGTAGTTCTATCTGATCTCTCCATTGCTCTGTGTACAGTAGTTCTATCTGATCTCTCCATTCCCCTGTGTACAGTAGTTCTATCTGATCTCTCCATTGCTCTGTGTACAGTAGTTCTATCTGATCTCTCCATTCCCCTGTGTACAGTAGTTCTATCTGATCTCTCCATTGCTCTGTGTACAGTAGTTCTATCTGATCTCTCCATTCCCCTGTGTACAGTAGTTCTATCTGATCTCTCCATTGGTCTGTGTACAGTAGTTCTATCTGATCTCTCCATTCCTGTGTACAGTAGTTCTATCTGATCTCTCCATTCCCATGTACAGTAGTTGTATCTGATCTCTCCATTCCCATGTACAGTAGTTCTATCTGATCTCTCCATTCCCCTGTGTACAGTAGTTCTATCTGATCTCTCCATTGGTCTGTGTACAGTAGTTCTATCTGATCTCTCCATTGGTCTGTGTACAGTAGTTCTATCTGATCTCTCCATTCCCCTGTGTACAGTAGTTCTATCTGATCTCTCCATTGCTCTGTGTACAGTAGTTCTATCTGATCTCTCCATTCCCCTGTGTACAGTAGTTCTATCTGATCTCTCCATTGCTCTGTGTACAGTAGTTCTATCTGATCTCTCCATTCCCCTGTGGACAGTAGTTCTATCTGATCTCTCCATTGCTCTGTGTACAGTAGTTTTATCTGATCTCTCCATTCCTGTGTACAGTAGTTGTATCTGATCTCTCCATTCCTCTGTGTACAGTAGTTCTATCTGATCTCTCCATTCCCCTGTGTACAGTAGTTCTATCTGATCTCTCCATTCCTCTGTGTACAGTAGTTCTATCTGATCTCTCCATTCCTCTGTGTACAGTAGTTCTATCTGATCTCTCCATTCCTCTGTGTACAGTAGTTTTATCTGATCTCTCCATTCCCCTGTGTACAGTAGTTCTATCTGATCTCTCCATTCCCCTGTGTACAGTAGTTCTATCTGATCTCTCCATTGCTCTGTGTTGAGTAGTTTTATCTGATCTCTCCATTCCTCTGTGTACAGTAGTTCTATCTGATCTCTCCATTCCCCTGTGTACAGTAGTTCTATCTGAACTCTCCATTCCCCTGTGTACAGTAGTTCTATCTGATCTCTCCATTGCTCTGTGTACAGTAGTTTTATCTGATCTCTCCATTCCTCTGTGTACAGTAGTTCTATCTGATCTCTCCATTCCCCTGTGTACAGTAGTTCTATCTGATCTCTCCATTCCTCTGTGTACAGTAGTTCTATCTGATCTCTCCATTCCCCTGTGTACAGTAGTTTTATCTGATCTCTCCATTCCTCTGTGTACAGTAGTTCTATCTGATATCTCCATTCCCCTGTGTACAGTAGTTCTATCTGATCTCTCCATTGCTCTGTGTACAGTAGTTTTATCTGATCTCTCCATTCCTCTGTGTACAGTAGTTGTATCTGATCTCTCCATTCCTCTGTGTACAGTAGTTCTATCTGATCTCTCCATTGCTCTGTGTACAGTAGTTCTATCTGATCTCTCCATTCCCCTGTGTACAGTAGTTCTATCTGATCTCTCCATTGCTCTGTGTACAGTAGTTCTATCTGATCTCTCCATTCCCCTGTGTACAGTAGTTCTATCTGATCTCTCCATTGCTCTGTGTACAGTAGTTCTATCTGATCTCTCCATTCCCCTGTGTACAGTAGTTCTATCTGATCTCTCCATTGGTCTGTGTACAGTAGTTCTATCTGATCTCTCCATTCCTGTGTACAGTAGTTCTATCTGATCTCTCCATTCCCATGTACAGTAGTTGTATCTGATCTCTCCATTCCCATGTACAGTAGTTCTATCTGATCTCTCCATTCCCCTGTGTACAGTAGTTCTATCTGATCTCTCCATTGGTCTGTGTACAGTAGTTCTATCTGATCTCTCCATTGGTCTGTGTACAGTAGTTCTATCTGATCTCTCCATTCCCCTGTGTACAGTAGTTCTATCTGATCTCTCCATTGCTCTGTGTACAGTAGTTCTATCTGATCTCTCCATTCCCCTGTGTACAGTAGTTCTATCTGATCTCTCCATTGCTCTGTGTACAGTAGTTCTATCTGATCTCTCCATTCCCCTGTGGACAGTAGTTCTATCTGATCTCTCCATTGCTCTGTGTACAGTAGTTTTATCTGATCTCTCCATTCCTGTGTACAGTAGTTGTATCTGATCTCTCCATTCCTCTGTGTACAGTAGTTCTATCTGATCTCTCCATTCCCCTGTGTACAGTAGTTCTATCTGATCTCTCCATTCCTCTGTGTACAGTAGTTCTATCTGATCTCTCCATTCCTCTGTGTACAGTAGTTCTATCTGATCTCTCCATTCCTCTGTGTACAGTAGTTTTATCTGATCTCTCCATTCCCCTGTGTACAGTAGTTCTATCTGATCTCTCCATTCCCCTGTGTACAGTAGTTCTATCTGATCTCTCCATTGCTCTGTGTTGAGTAGTTTTATCTGATCTCTCCATTCCTCTGTGTACAGTAGTTCTATCTGATCTCTCCATTCCCCTGTCTACAGTAGTTCTATCTGAACTCTCCATTCCCCTGTGTACAGTAGTTCTATCTGATCTCTCCATTGCTCTGTGTACAGTAGTTTTATCTGATCTCTCCATTCCTCTGTGTACAGTAGTTCTATCTGATCTCTCCATTCCCCTGTGTACAGTAGTTCTATCTGATCTCTCCATTCCTCTGTGTACAGTAGTTCTATCTGATCTCTCCATTCCCCTGTGTACAGTAGTTTTATCTGATCTCTCCATTCCTCTGTGTACAGTAGTTCTATCTGATATCTCCATTCCCCTGTGTACAGTAGTTCTATCTGATCTCTCCATTGCTCTGTGTGCAGTAGTTTTATCTGATCTCTCCATTCCTCTGTGTACAGTAGTTGTATCTGATCTCTCCATTCCTCTGTGTACAGTAGAACTATCTGATCTCTCCATTCCCCTGTGTACAGTAGTTCCATCTGATCTCTCCATTGCTCTGTGTACAGTAGTTTTATCTGATCTCTCCATTCCTCTGTGCACAGTAGTTGTATCTGATCTCTCCATTCCTCTGTGTACAGTAGTTCTATCTGATCTCTCCATTCCCGTGTACAGTAGTTCTATCTGATCTCTCCATTCCTCTGTGTACAGTAGTTCTATCTGATCTATCCATTCCTCTGTGTGCAGTAGTTCTATCTGATCTCTCCATTCCTCTGTGTACAGTAGTTTTATCTGATCTCTCCATTCCCCTGTGTACAGTAGTTCTATCTGATCTCTCCATTCCCCTGTGTACAGTAGTTCTATCTGATCTCTCCATTGCTCTGTGTACAGTAGTTTTATCTGATCTCTCCATTCCTCTGTGTACAGTAGTTCTATCTGATCTCTCCATTCCCCTGTGTACAGTAGTTCTATCTGATCTCTCCATTCCTCTGTGTACAGTAGTTCTATCTGATCTCTCCATTCCTCTGTGTACAGTAGTTCTATCTGATCTCTCCATTCCTCTGTGTACAGTAGTTCTATCTGATCTCTCCATTCCCCTGTGTACAGTAGTTCTATCTGATCTCTCCATTCCCCTGTGTACAGTAGTTCTATCTGATCTCTCCATTCCTCTGTGTACAGTAGTTCTATCAGAACTCTCCATTCCCCTGTGTACAGTAGTTCTATCTGATATCTCCATTCCTCTGTGTACAGTAGTTCTATCAGAACTCTCCATTCCCCTGTGTACAGTAGTTCTATCTGATCTCTCCATTCCTCTGTGTACAGTAGTTCTATCTGATCTCTCCATTCCCCTGTGTACAGTAGTTCTATCTGATCTCTCCATTCCCCTGTGTACAGTAGTTCTATCTGATCTCTCCATTCCCCTGTGTACAGTAGTTTTATCTGTTCTCTCCATTCCCCTGTGTACAGTAGTTCTATCTGATCTCTCCATTCCTGTGTACAGTAGTTCTATCTGATCTCTCCATTCCTCTGTGTACAGTAGTTGTATCTGATCTCTCCATTCCCCTGTGTACAGTAGTTCTATCTGATCTCTCCATTCCTGTGTACAGTAGTTGTATCTGATCTCTCCATTCCCCTGTGTACAGTAGTTCTATCAGAACTCTCCATTCCCCTGTGTACAGTAGTTTTATCTGATCTCTCCATTCCTCTGTGTACAGTAGTTCTATCTGATCTCTCCATTCCTGTGTACAGTAGTTGTATCTGATCTCTCCATTCCCCTGTGTACAGTAGTTCTATCAGAACTCTCCATTCCCCTGTGTACAGTAGTTTTATCTGATCTCTGCATTCCGCTGTGCACAGAAGTTCTATCTGATCTCTCCATTCCTGTGTACAGTAGTTCTATCAGAACTCTCCATTCCTCTGTGTACAGTAGTTTTATCTGATCTCTCCATTCCTCTGTGTACAGTAGTTCTATCTGATCTCTCCATTCCCCTGTGTACAGTAGTTCTATCTGATCTCTCCATTGCTCTGTGTACAGTAGTTCTATCTGATCTCTCCATTCCCCTGTGTACAGTAGTTCTATCTGATCTCTCCATTGCTCTGTGTACAGTAGTTCTATCTGATCTCTCCATTGGTCTGTGTACAGTAGTTCTATCTGATCTCTCCATTCCTGTGTACAGTAGTTCTATCTGATCTCTCCATTCCCATGTACAGTAGTTGTATCTGATCTCTCCATTCCTCTGTGTACAGTAGTTCTATCTGATCTCTCCATTGCTCTGTGTACAGTAGTTCTATCTGATCTCTCCATTCCCCTGTGTACAGTAGTTCTATCTGATCTCTCCATTGGTCTGTGTACAGTAGTTCTATCTGATCTCTCCATTCCTGTGCACAGTAGATCTATCTGATCTCTCCATTCCCATGTACAGTAGTTGTATCTGATCTCTCCATTCCCATGTACAGTAGTTCTATCTGATCTCTCCATTCCCCTCTGTACAGTAGTTCTATCTGATCTCTCCATTGGTCTGTGTACAGTAGTTCTATCTGATCTCTCCATTGAACTGTGTACAGTAGTTCTATCTGATCTCTCCATTCCCGTGTACAGTAGTTCTATCTGATCTCTCCATTGCTCTGTGTACAGTAGTTCTATCTGATCTCTCCATTCCCCTGTGTACAGTAGTTCTATCTGATCTCTCCATTGCTCTGTGTACAGTAGTTCTATCTGATCTCTCCATTCCCCTGTGTACAGTAGTTCTATCTGATCTCTCCATTGCTCTGTGTACAGTAGTTTTATCTGATCTCTCCATTCCTCTGTGTACAGTAGTTGTATCTGATCTCTCCATTCCTCTGTGTACAGTAGTTCTATCTGATCTCTCCATTGCTCTGTGTACAGTAGTTCTATCTGATCTCTCCATTCCCCTGTGTACAGTAGTTCTATCTGATCTCTCCATTGCTCTGTGTACAGTAGTTCTATCTGATCTCTCCATTCCCCTGTGTACAGTAGTTCTATCTGATCTCTCCATTGCTCTGTGTACAGTAGTTCTATCTGATCTCTCCATTCCCCTGTGTACAGTAGTTCTATCTGATCTCTCCATTGGTCTGTGTACAGTAGTTCTATCTGATCTCTCCATTCCTGTGTACAGTAGTTCTATCTGATCTCTCCATTCCCATGTACAGTAGTTGTATCTGATCTCTCCATTCCCATGTACAGTAGTTCTATCTGATCTCTCCATTCCCCTGTGTACAGTAGTTCTATCTGATCTCTCCATTGGTCTGTGTACAGTAGTTCTATCTGATCTCTCCATTGGTCTGTGTACAGTAGTTCTATCTGATCTCTCCATTCCCCTGTGTACAGTAGTTCTATCTGATCTCTCCATTGCTCTGTGTACAGTAGTTCTATCTGATCTCTCCATTCCCCTGTGTACAGTAGTTCTATCTGATCTCTCCATTGCTCTGTGTACAGTAGTTCTATCTGATCTCTCCATTCCCCTGTGGACAGTAGTTCTATCTGATCTCTCCATTGCTCTGTGTACAGTAGTTTTATCTGATCTCTCCATTCCTGTGTACAGTAGTTGTATCTGATCTCTCCATTCCTCTGTGTACAGTAGTTCTATCTGATCTCTCCATTCCCCTGTGTACAGTAGTTCTATCTGATCTCTCCATTCCTCTGTGTACAGTAGTTCTATCTGATCTCTCCATTCCTCTGTGTACAGTAGTTTTATCTGATCTCTCCATTCCCCTGTGTACAGTAGTTCTATCTGATCTCTCCATTCCCCTGTGTACAGTAGTTCTATCTGATCTCTCCATTGCTCTGTGTTGAGTAGTTTTATCTGATCTCTCCATTCCTCTGTGTACAGTAGTTCTATCTGATCTCTCCATTCCCCTGTGTACAGTAGTTCTATCTGAACTCTCCATTCCCCTGTGTACAGTAGTTCTATCTGATCTCTCCATTGCTCTGTGTACAGTAGTTTTATCTGATCTCTCCATTCCTCTGTGTACAGTAGTTCTATCTGATCTCTCCATTCCCCTGTGTACAGTAGTTCTATCTGATCTCTCCATTCCTCTGTGTACAGTAGTTCTATCTGATCTCTCCATTCCCCTGTGTACAGTAGTTTTATCTGATCTCTCCATTCCTCTGTGTACAGTAGTTCTATCTGATCTCTCCATTCCCCTGTGTACAGTAGTTCTATCTGATCTCTCCATTGCTCTGTGTACAGTAGTTTTATCTGATCTCTCCATTCCTCTGTGTACAGTAGTTGTATCTGATCTCTCCATTCCTCTGTGTACAGTAGAACTATCTGATCTCTCCATTCCCCTGTGTACAGTAGTTCCATCTGATCTCTCCATTGCTCTGTGTACAGTAGTTTTATCTGATCTCTCCATTCCTCTGTGCACAGTAGTTGTATCTGATCTCTCCATTCCTCTGTGTACAGTAGTTCTATCTGATCTCTCCATTCCCGTGTACAGTAGTTCTATCTGATCTCTCCATTCCTCTGTGTACAGTAGTTCTATCTGATCTATCCATTCCTCTGTGTACAGTAGTTCTATCTGATCTCTCCATTCCTCTGTGTACAGTAGTTTTATCTGATCTCTCCATTCCCCTGTGTACAGTAGTTCTATCTGATCTCTCCATTCCCCTGTGTACAGTAGTTCTATCTGATCTCTCCATTGCTCTGTGTACAGTAGTTTTATCTGATCTCTCCATTCCTCTGTGTACAGTAGTTCTATCTGATCTCTCCATTCCCCTGTGTACAGTAGTTCTATCTGATCTCTCCATTCCTCTGTGTACAGTAGTTCTATCTGATCTCTCCATTCCTCTGTGTACAGTAGTTCTATCTGATCTCTCCATTCCTCTGTGTACAGTAGTTCTATCTGATCTCTCCATTCCCCTGTGTACAGTAGTTCTATCTGATCTCTCCATTCCTCTGTGTACAGTAGTTCTATCAGAACTCTCCATTCCCCTGTGTACAGTAGTTCTATCTGATATCTCCATTCCTCTGTGTACAGTAGTTCTATCAGAACTCTCCATTCCCCTGTGTACAGTAGTTCTATCTGATCTCTCCATTCCTCTGTGTACAGTAGTTCTATCTGATCTCTCCATTCCCCTGTGTACAGTAGTTCTATCTGATCTCTCCATTCCCCTGTGTACAGTAGTTCTATCTGATCTCTCCATTCCCCTGTGTACAGTAGTTTTATCTGTTCTCTCCATTCCCCTGTGTACAGTAGTTCTATCTGATCTCTCCATTCCTGTGTACAGTAGTTCTATCTGATCTCTCCATTCCTCTGTGTACAGTAGTTGTATCTGATCTCTCCATTCCCCTGTGTACAGTAGTTCTATCTGATCTCTCCATTCCTGTGTACAGTAGTTGTATCTGATCTCTCCATTCCCCTGTGTACAGTAGTTCTATCAGAACTCTCCATTCCCCTGTGTACAGTAGTTTTATCTGATCTCTCCATTCCTCTGTGTACAGTAGTTCTATCTGATCTCTCCATTCCTGTGTACAGTAGTTGTATCTGATCTCTCCATTCCCCTGTGTACAGTAGTTCTATCAGAACTCTCCATTCCCCTGTGTACAGTAGTTTTATCTGATCTCTGCATTCCGCTGTGCACAGAAGTTCTATCTGATCTCTCCATTCCTGTGTACAGTAGTTCTATCAGAACTCTCCATTCCTCTGTGTACAGTAGTTTTATCTGATCTCTCCATTCCTCTGTGTACAGTAGTTCTATCTGATCTCTCCATTCCCCTGTGTACAGTAGTTCTATCTGATCTCTCCATTGCTCTGTGTACAGTAGTTCTATCTGATCTCTCCATTCCTCTGTGTACAGTAGTTCTATCTGATCTCTCCATTCCCCTGTGTACAGTAGTTCTATCTGATCTCTCCATTCCTCTGTGTACAGTAGTTCTATCTGATCTCTCCATTCCTCTGTGTACAGTAGTTTTATCTGATCTCTCCATTCCCCTGTGTACAGTAGTTCTATCTGATCTCTCCATTCCCCTGTCTACAGTAGTTCTATCTGATCTCTCCATTCCTCTGTGTACAGTAGTTCTATCTGATCTCTCCATTCCCCTGTGTACAGTAGTTCTATCTGATCTCTCCATTCCTCTGTGTACAGTAGTTCTATCTGATCTCTCCATTCCCCTGTGTACAGTAGTTCTATCTGATCTCTCCATTCCCCTGTGTACAGTAGTTCTATCTGATCTCTCCATTCCCCTGTGTACAGTAGTTCTATCTGATCTCTCCATTGGTCTGTGTACAGTAGTTCTATCTGATCTCTCCATTCCTCTGTGTACAGTAGTTCTATCTGATCTCTCCATTCCCCTGTGTACAGTAGTTCTATCTGATCTCTCCATTGGTCTGTGCACAGTAGTTCTATCTGATCTCTCCATTCACGTGTCCAGTAGTTCTATCTGATCTCTCCATTCCTGTGTATAGTAGTTCTATCTGATCTCTCCATTCCTGTGTACAGTAGTTGCATCTGATCTCTCCATTCCCCTGTGTACAGTAGTTCTATCTCATCTCTCCATTCCTGTGTACAGTAGTTCTATCTGATCTCTCCATTCCTGTGTACAGTAGTTGTATCTGATCTCTCCATTCCCCTGTGTACAGTAGTTCTATCTCATCTCTCCATTCCTGTGTACAGTAGTTCTATCTGATCTCTCCATTCCTGTGTACAGTAGTTCGATCTGATCTCTCCATTCCTGTGTACAGTAGTTCTATCTGATCTCTCCATTCCTGTGTACAGTAGTTCGATCTGATCTCTCCATTCCCGTGTACAGTAGTTCTATCAGAACTCTCCATTCCTGTGTCCAGTAGTTTTATCTGATCTCTCCATTCCCCTGCGTCCATTAGTTCTATCTGATCTCTCCATTCCTCTGTGTACAGTAGTTCGATCTGATCTCTCCATTCCCGTGTACAGTAGTTCTATCAGAACTCTCCATTCCTGTGTCCAGTAGTTTTATCTGATCTCTCCATTCCCCTGCGTCCATTAGTTCTATCTGATCTCTCCATTCCCCTGTGTACAGTAGTTTTAACTGATCTCTCCATTCCCATGTACAGTAGTTCTATCTGATCTCTCCATTCCTGTGTACAGTAGTTGTATCTGATCTCTCCATTCCTGTGTACAGTAGTTCTATCAGAACTCTCCATTCCTGTGTCCAGTAGTTTTATCTGATCTCTGCATTCCGCTGTGTACAGAAGTTCTATCTGATCTCTCCATTCCTGTGTACAGTAGTTCTATCAGAACTCTCCATTCCTGTGTCCAGTAGTTTTATCTGATCTCTGCATTCCGCTGTGTACAGAAGTTCTATCTGATCTCTCCATTCCTGTGTACAGTAGTTCTATCAGAACTCTCCATTCCTGTGTACAGTAGTTCTATCTGATCTCTGCATTCCGCTGTGTACAGAAGTTCTATCTGATCTCTCCATTCCTGTGTACAGTAGTTCTATCAGAACTCTCCATTCCTGTGTCCAGTAGTTTTATCTGATCTCTGCATTCCGCTGTGTACAGAAGTTCTATCTGATCTCTCCATTCCTGTGTACAGTAGTTCTATCAGAACTCTCCATTCCTGTGTCCAGTAGTTTTATCTGATCTCTGCATTCCGCTGTGTACAGAAGTTCTATCTGAACTCTCCATTCCTGTGTACAGTAGTTCTATCAGAACTCTCCATTCCTGTGTCCAGTAGTTTTATCCGATCTCTGCATTCCGCTGTGTACAGAAGTTCTATCTGATCTCTCCATTCCTGTGTACAGAAGTTCTATCTGATCTCTCCATTCCCCTGTGTACAGTAGTTCTATCAGAACTCTCCATTCCTGTGTACAGTCGTTCTATCTGATCTCTCCATTCCCCTGTGTACAGAAGTTCTATCTGATCTCTCCATTCCTGTGTCCAGTAGTTCTATCTGATCTCTCCATTCCCCTGCGTCCATTAGTTCTATCTGATCTCTCCATTCCTCTGTGTACAGTAGTTCTATCTGATCTCTCCATTCCAGTGCACAGTAGTTCTATCTGATCTCTCCATTCCAGTGCACAGTAGTTCTATCTAATCTCTCCATTCCTCTGTGTACAGTAGATTTATCTGATCTCTCCATTCCCCCGTGTACAGTAGTTCGATCTGATCTCTCCATTCCCCCGTGTACAGTAGTTCGATCTGATCTCTCCATTCCTCTGTGTACAGTAGTTCGATCTGATCTCTCCATTCCCCCGTGTACAGTAGTTCGATCTGATCTCTCCATTCCCCCGTGTACAGTAGTTCGATCTGATCTCTCCATTCCTCTGTGTACAGTAGTTCTATCTGATCTCTCCATTCCCCCGTGTACAGTAGTTCTATCTGATCTCTCCCATTCCTGTGTACAGTAGTTCTCTCTAATTTCTCCCATTCCTGTGTACAGTAGTTCTATCTGATCTCTCCATTCCTGTGTACAGTAGTTCTCTCTAATTTCTCCCATTCCTGTGTACAGTAGTTCTCTCTAATTTCTCCCATTCCTGTGTACAGTAGTTCTATCTGATCTCTCCATTCCTGTGTACAGTAGTTCTCTCTAATTTCTCCCATTCCTGTGTACAGTAGTTCTCTCTAATTTCTCCCATTCCTGTGTACAGTAGTTCTATCTGATCTCTCCATTCCTGTGTACAGTAGTTGTATCTGATCTCTCCATTCCCCTGTGTACAGTAGTTCTATCTCATCTCTCCATTCCTGTGTACAGTAGTTCTATCTGATCTCTCCATTCCTGTGTACAGTAGTTCGATCTGATCTCTCCATTCCTGTGTACAGTAGTTCTATCTGATCTCTCCATTCCTGTGTACAGTAGTTCGATCTGATCTCTCCATTCCCGTGTACAGTAGTTCTATCAGAACTCTCCATTCCTGTGTCCAGTAGTTTTATCTGATCTCTCCATTCCCCTGCGTCCATTAGTTCTATCTGATCTCTCCATTCCTCTGTGTACAGTAGTTCGATCTGATCTCTCCATTCCCGTGTACAGTAGTTCTATCAGAACTCTCCATTCCTGTGTCCAGTAGTTTTATCTGATCTCTCCATTCCCCTGCGTCCATTAGTTCTATCTGATCTCTCCATTCCCCTGTGTACAGTAGTTTTAACTGATCTCTCCATTCCCATGTACAGTAGTTCTATCTGATCTCTCCATTCCTGTGTACAGTAGTTGTATCTGATCTCTCCATTCCTGTGTACAGTAGTTCTATCAGAACTCTCCATTCCTGTGTCCAGTAGTTTTATCTGATCTCTGCATTCCGCTGTGTACAGAAGTTCTATCTGATCTCTCCATTCCTGTGTACAGTAGTTCTATCAGAACTCTCCATTCCTGTGTCCAGTAGTTTTATCTGATCTCTGCATTCCGCTGTGTACAGAAGTTCTATCTGATCTCTCCATTCCTGTGTACAGTAGTTCTATCAGAACTCTCCATTCCTGTGTACAGTAGTTCTATCTGATCTCTGCATTCCGCTGTGTACAGAAGTTCTATCTGATCTCTCCATTCCTGTGTACAGTAGTTCTATCAGAACTCTCCATTCCTGTGTCCAGTAGTTTTATCTGATCTCTGCATTCCGCTGTGTACAGAAGTTCTATCTGATCTCTCCATTCCTGTGTACAGTAGTTCTATCAGAACTCTCCATTCCTGTGTCCAGTAGTTTTATCTGATCTCTGCATTCCGCTGTGTACAGAAGTTCTATCTGAACTCTCCATTCCTGTGTACAGTAGTTCTATCAGAACTCTCCATTCCTGTGTCCAGTAGTTTTATCCGATCTCTGCATTCCGCTGTGTACAGAAGTTCTATCTGATCTCTCCATTCCTGTGTACAGAAGTTCTATCTGATCTCTCCATTCCCCTGTGTACAGTAGTTCTATCAGAACTCTCCATTCCTGTGTACAGTCGTTCTATCTGATCTCTCCATTCCCCTGTGTACAGAAGTTCTATCTGATCTCTCCATTCCTGTGTCCAGTAGTTCTATCTGATCTCTCCATTCCCCTGCGTCCATTAGTTCTATCTGATCTCTCCATTCCTCTGTGTACAGTAGTTCTATCTGATCTCTCCATTCCAGTGCACAGTAGTTCTATCTGATCTCTCCATTCCAGTGCACAGTAGTTCTATCTAATCTCTCCATTCCTCTGTGTACAGTAGATTTATCTGATCTCTCCATTCCCCCGTGTACAGTAGTTCGATCTGATCTCTCCATTCCCCCGTGTACAGTAGTTCGATCTGATCTCTCCATTCCTCTGTGTACAGTAGTTCGATCTGATCTCTCCATTCCCCCGTGTACAGTAGTTCGATCTGATCTCTCCATTCCCCCGTGTACAGTAGTTCGATCTGATCTCTCCATTCCTCTGTGTACAGTAGTTCTATCTGATCTCTCCATTCCCCCGTGTACAGTAGTTCTATCTGATCTCTCCCATTCCTGTGTACAGTAGTTCTCTCTAATTTCTCCCATTCCTGTGTACAGTAGTTCTATCTGATCTCTCCATTCCTGTGTACAGTAGTTCTCTCTAATTTCTCCCATTCCTGTGTACAGTAGTTCTCTCTAATTTCTCCCATTCCTGTGTACAGTAGTTCTGTCTGATCTCTCCTTCCCCTGTGTACAGTAGTTCTATCTGATCTCTCCATTGCTCTGTGTACAGTAGTTCTATCTGATCTCTCCATTCCTGTGTACAGTAGTTGTATCTGATCTCTCCCATTCCTGTGTACAGTAGTTCTCTCTAATTTCTCCCATTCCTGTGTACAGTAGTTCTATCTGATCTCTCCATTCCTGTGTACAGTAGTTCTCTCTAATTTCTCCCATTCCTGTGTACAGTAGTTCTCTCTAATTTCTCCCATTCCTGTGTACAGTAGTTCTATCTGATCTCTCCATTCCTGTGTACAGTAGTTCTCTCTAATTTCTCCCATTCCTGTGTACAGTAGTTCTCTCTAATTTCTCCCATTCCTGTGTACAGTAGTTCTGTCTGATCTCTCCTTCCCCTGTGTACAGTAGTTCTATCTATTCTCTCCATTCCTGTGTCCAGTAGTTCTCTCTAATTTCTCCCATTCCTGTGTACAGTAGTTCTATCTGATCTCTCCATTCCTCTGTGTACAGTAGTTCTATCTGATCTCTCCATTCCCCTGTGTACAGTAGTTCTATCTGATCTCTCCATTGCTCTGTGTACAGTAGTTCTATCTGATCTCTCCATTCCTCTGTGTACAGTCGTTCTATCTGATCTCTCCATTGCTCTGTGTACAGTAGTTCTATCTGATCTCTCCATTCCCATGTGTACAGTAGTTCTATCTGATCTCTCCATTCCCGTGTACAGTAGTTCTATCTGATCTCTCCATTCCCCCGTGTACAGTAGTTCTATCTGATCTCTCCCATTCCTGTGTACAGTAGTTCTCTCTAATTTCTCCCATTCCTGTGTACAGTAGTTCTATCTGATCTCTCCATTCCTGTGTACAGTAGTTCTCTCTAATTTCTCCCATTCCTGTGTACAGTAGTTCTCTCTAATTTCTCCCATTCCTGTGTACAGTAGTTCTGTCTGATCTCTCCTTCCCCTGTGTACAGTAGTTCTATCTATTCTCTCCATTCCTGTGTCCAGTAGTTCTCTCTAATTTCTCCCATTCCTGTGTACAGTAGTTCTATCTGATCTCTCCATTCCCCTGTGTACAGTAGTTCTATCTATTCTCTCCATTCCTGTGTACAGTAGTTCTCTCTAATTTCTCCCATTCCTGTGTACAGTAGTTCTATCTGATCTCTCCATTCCCCTGTGTACAGTAGTGCTATCTATTCTCTCCATTCCTGTGTCCAGTAGTTCTCTCTAATTTCTCCCATTCCTGTGTACAGTAGTTCTATCTGATCTCTCCATTCCCCTGTGTACAGTAGTGCTATCTATTCTCTCCATTCCTGTGTCCAGTAGTTCTCTCTAATTTCTCCCATTCCTGTGTACAGTAGTTCTATCTGATCTCTCCATTCCTGTGTCCAGTAGTTCTCTCTAATTTCTCCCATTCCTGTGTACAGTAGTTCTATCTGATCTCTCCATTCCCCTGTGTACAGTAGTGCTATCTATTCTCTCCATTCCTGTGTCCAGTAGTTCTCTCTAATTTCTCCCATTCCTGTGTACAGTAGTTCTATCTGATCTCTCCATTCCCCTGTGTACAGTAGTGCTATCTATTCTCTCCATTCCTGTGTCCAGTAGTTCTCTCTAATTTCTCCCATTCCTGTGTACAGTAGTTCTATCTGATCTCTCCATTCCCCTGTGTACAGTAGTGCTATCTATTCTCTCCATTCCTGTGTCCAGTAGTTCTCTCTAATTTCTCCCATTCCTGTGTACAGTAGTTCTATCTGATCTCTCCATTCCTGTGTCCAGTAGTTCTCTCTAATTTCTCCCATTCATGTGTCCAGTAGTTCTATCTGATCTCTCCATTCCCCTGTGTACAGTAGTTCTCTGATTTCTCCCATTCCTGTATACAGTAGTTCTATCTGATCTCTCCATTCCCCTGTGTACAGTAGTGCTATCTATTCTCTCCATTCCTGTGTCCAGTAGTTCTCTCTAATTTCTCCCATTCCTGTGTACAGTAGTTCTATCTGATCTCTCCATTCCTGTGTCCAGTAGTTCTCTCTAATTTCTCCCATTCCTGTGTACAGTAGTTCTATCTATTCTCTCCATTCCTGTGTCCAGTAGTTCTCTCTAATTTCTCCCATTCCTGTGTACAGTAGTCCTATCTCATCTCTCCATTCCCCTGTGGACAGTAGTTCTATCTGATCTCTCCATTTTCTTTCTGTGTGTGTGGTTTGTATCATTTGTGTCTCTCTGCTCCTGTCCTCTCCTTGAACCTCCCTCTCTCACACATCTGTATGCCTGGCCCAGGAGTGACTATTCTCTGGAATATCTGATCCAGAAACTCCTCAAGCGCCCAAACATTTGGCCATGCCAGAGACAACACTTATGCTCAACAATCGCACGCTCCAGATGCCTTTAGCGTCTTGTATATCCAGGATGGACGAAACCTTCCCTAACACATCCATCCCAAGTGACCCTGACCTCCATTCCCAATGTTAGGAATGCAACTGATAAAACAATCTGACATAGGAGTCTATCCTTTTCTCCTTCCTCCCCTCCACCCTCAATCTGTACACGCTAAATGCAGCAAGGACCATTCCTCTTATATCTCTGGCAACTAACAGGTCTTTCTCAGCCTCCTCTTCCTCCAAGTAGCAAACAGCGATGGTGGGAGCCGAGAACCAGTTCCCCTAAAGCAATACTTAAAATCCCCTGGTCCCACTCAATGCAGCCCAACTCGATCCTGGAATCTTCTGGACTGACGTTCATGTCCGCAATGAAATACAGCAAAATGAATTGTTTAGGACTGTCCCTTTAAATAGTTTTGGATCCCAGGAACTGCCTGACAATGAAAATGCAGCACTGAGGGAGTGCTGTGCTGTCAGAGGCACTGTCAGATGTGATGTTAAGATGAGCCCCTATCTGTGCTCTCAGCTGAATGTAAAGGATACTCTGATATTGTTCATTGAAGAGCAGGGGAGTTCTCCTCAGTGTCCTGGCCAATACTTATCCCTCAACCCACATCACTGGAAAAAACAGCAATTATTTGGTCATTTAGCTCACTGGTGTCTGTAGAATCTTGCTGTGTGCAAATTGCCTGTTGCATTTCCTACATGACAACAGTGATGTTATGCTTTGATGACTGAATACAAGATGGGCCCCTGATGAGAGGACGCACATTGTAGCAATTACACAGTTATTGACGGGAATATTCTTGAGGGTCTGGATGTAACAGCATCTCATAATAACCAAAGCAAAATACGTGGCTATTCAGAAGTAACATACATCATTGGCTGTGAAGCACTGAGGAATATTGAGGTTCTGAAAGGCGCTATATAAATACAAGTGCTTTTTGTCTCCACCTTTCTCAGCTGGGATCCATCTGTGCCCCTCCATTTGTGCATCAAGCTCATATGAAGCATCGTACCAGGGCCTCCGCCTCTTTAATCTGAAAGTTAGGTCCCAACAACTAGTACATGGGCACGAACGTAGGCAGGAAAACCGGCACTAACACCCACAGTGATCCCCTATTCTTCCATGTACATGTCCCCGATTTAACCATTAGAAACTGAGGCTCCAAAGCATCAATTCCATAGCATTAACCGGCCCCTGCTCCCTGACCCTTTCATGCTCCAATCAATTTAATACAGCTGGCAGATAATGTCACGTGGAACAGTAGTGAGGAGAAGGATATTATGATAGAACTGCACGTGAGATCTTTGAAACAGTCAACGAATCAATGCAGAGCTGACTGCAACCTCCCTGTGCACCTCAGAGTTTGGATAAGATAGATTGCAAGCAACACAACACACTGGATGAAATCTAGGTCCTGACTCAAAATGTTCCCAGCTCAATGCTTCACCTTGGCTGGGTTGAGATGATGCCAATCCATCAGGTGGCATTTTAATTCCCATATTGTGAATGTGTGGAGAGTTTTGGAGACAGATAAGTACCTACACATGTTTATAAACAGGAGATACTGACCCTATTGTACTTGCTCACCTACTCCATGAAGCCATTGGTGTTTATGTTGTTCCCTGAAGCAAGTTAATATTAGAAACATACTTTTGAAAATTGTTGAACCATTAAATCACTACAGTTGACTCTCTCTCTGCTATTCTGCAGTTCTCTTTCAGATCTTGCTACCTCTCTCTCTTTTTTTCTTGTTCTGCTGTCCTGTTTTTACATGTTACACCTCCCCTGCATTTCCCTCCCTCCCAGTGTCAGTAAACCAGTCAGGAGTATAATCTATGCTGGGAACAAACCTGACTCCTTTAATGGTCTTCTCTTCCTGACGTTTCACTGACACCTTACATGTGGTTGACTCAGCTTCGAGATGCTAACATAAAAACATTCTATCGGGAAGCTTGTTCCTCTTTCAGATATCTACGTCCTCCTTAAACTAAGATAAAGATCCTAATGTACTTGAGTTTAGATTGTAACGGTTATCCCTGGCTGCCCATCATTCCCTAATCCAGCTTTGCTCTAAAACTAAACACACACGTTGACCTAAGTATCAAGCTCTGACTGGTTTCCTATTTCTTCATGAAATTATTACAGAAATCGGAGCACAGGAGGTGGCCATTCAGCCCATCATACTAGCTCTTCGACTAGATCTATCTGCTCTAACCCCATTTCCCTGCCCTTACCACCTCCCCCTACCCCCCCCCCACCCCCCCACCACTAACATATCCTTTTCTCTCATTGTTCAAATATCTATGCAATTCCTTTACAACAAGTTTATTGCCTTGCTCACAACGCGAGGTAAAACATTCCTGTTAGCTCCGTGTGCCACTGTCCCTGCGTTCCAAAAACACACCAGTCGCCGGAGCCGACTCTCTGGTGAAATTTTCTGATTTATTATTTCACTGTGGAAGAGGGCACACTGAATTTTAATCAACTCAGTTTCCAGGACTTGCCACCATCTTTGATGGACTCAGCTTGTGCAAACAAGGGTTCTAAGCCTGACTGAACTCAGCTAACCATAGTTTTTTTTTTTGAGGGTCTGATTGAGTGGTCTTTAGCCTCTGTCATATATCTTCCAACAATTCAGAGAGACACGGAGGGGGTGGGGGAAAGGGAGGTGGGTAGGGGAAGAAATTGGTCATCACCACAAGTGCAAATTGGGCTCGGAGCGAGTAGACAGCCTGCTTTACACCACACTCAATTTTCTTTCCCATTGATGTGTCAATGTAACACAAGTTGCCAATTCGTTACAAGCCTTAGCAACCAGTTTCACCCCCATCAAATTGCCAGGACTGGCTTTACACTGCCCACCAGATACATGCTTGCCCACATGGCATCAGTTGAGGTGGGAGGAGGGGCTTCATTTTCTCTTTAGAAGAGGTAGTTGGCATTGTTCCCACTCCTTCCTCATTTATTAACTCGAGTTGGAACGTTTACAAGGCTGCAGCAATGTGAAGGCTGCTCTGTTAAAAGCCCTGTATAAATGCAAGTTGTTACCATTGTCTTTAGCACTTCAAGAAGCAGCAGAGGTCTGAAACATCGAGTGGAGGAGCAGCATCAGGGGTTTCTTCACAGCTAGCGCCCCCAGATCCTCGGATGTTTCTGTTCCTGAACGGCAGACATGAGGGCAGAGAGGCATCGAAGCTCTCTGTTTAGCTTTTCAGAACTCGGGAAGAGAAGCTAAACAGACAGCAGGTTGCAGGCTTTCTAGGAAGTGGCTCAGTGAGTGACATCTCCACCAGTCCAAAACCCACCACACCCTACAAGACAAGCTCTAATGACCTCATGGCCATACTATGTCAGAAGCGAGTGCCATCAAACATCCTGAAGCACTTTTAGATTCACTGTAACATCATGCTATCACAGTACAAGTACGGGGTAGACAGAAACAGGCAGTTTCCAGTAGCTGAGGGATCGAGAACACAACAACTTGCATTTATATAGTGCCCTTACCGTAGAAAAACATCCCAAGATGCTTCCCAGGAGCATTATCAGACCAAGTTTGACACATAAGGTGGTATTAGGACAGGTAAGCTTGGTCAGCGAGATAGGTTTTAAGAAACAACTTTAAAGAGGAGATAGAGGTTGAGAAATTTGGGGAGGGAATTCCAGAGGGGCTTGACAGCTGAAGACATGGCTACCAAAGAGTGAAGCAAATTGGGGATGTTCAAGAGGCCAGAATTGGACCTATATTCTCCAGAGTTTCAAAGAAAGAGAGGTGATCTCATTGAAACTTACAAAATTCTTACAGGGTGTGACAGTGTGGATGTGGATAGGAGGATTGCCCTGGCTGGTGAGTCTAGAACCAGGGCACACAGTCTTCAGAATAAGGGGCAGGCCATTTAAGACTGAGGTGAGGAGCAATTTCGTTACTCAGGGAGTGGTGAATCTGTGGAATTCTCTACCCCAGAGGGCTGTGGAGGCTCAATCATTGAGTATGTTCAAGACAGAAATCGATAAATATCTGGATACTAATGACATCAAGGAATATGGGGATAATGTGGGAAAGTGGCGTTAAGGTGGATAATCAGCCATGATCTAATAAATAGCAGAGCAGCCTCGATGGGCTGAATGGCCAGCTCATGCTCCTATATTCCTATGGAGGAGCACAGAGATCTCAGAGGAATATAAGGTTGGAGGACATTACAAAAACAGAAACTACAAGTGTTGAATCAGTAAAATTGCTTTTCGCCCATTATTTCAAGGACATGGACACACACACGCAGATTCATTGTTTAAAAATAAAAGCACACAGCCGATCCGTTTTGACAAAATATTCCGCTATAACGTTTGCCTGAATACAGTTTTTGAAATCAGTCCTCCTAGCTGTTTGTCAAATAATTTTTGAGAGAAACAACTACGCAGAAACTGAATGAAGCTCGAACAATATTAGAAGCTACTGAATGGCATAGATGGATCCTGAGGAAACTGGTACACTACACGTGCTCAGCATGCAGTCTAAATTCATCTCGTGTCACAATTCTGGGCAAAACGATCATGTCCAAGCCCAGGCTTTTGGGAGATGCTGAGGCATCCGAATAAAAGAAAAGCAGTAAAAAGGCATGAGACCATTTCATGGATACATGTGATTTCAAAATATGGGATCTTTGGATTTTTCTTTATTTTGTTTAAACCATTCTTATTGGATAGTAGAAATCTAAATTAATGAGGGAAAAACAGCAAATGAAATTATTTTCGGGAAGCATTTTGAGGGATCTGAGAAAAAAGATGGAAAGCATGCCACTCATCAAAACAGTGGGTGTATTGTGACAGGCGTGACATCTAACATTGAAAGACCCAAAAGCGCCAACTATAAGTGTCGCAGGTAACTGCAGAAAAAAAGTGAACACTCCTGTCAAGAGATTTCCCGTGGAAGCTGGTTTACACGGGGAGTTTTCAATGTACTGAATTTAATATATGGATTGCTTCATAGAATTAGTAAGCTGTCTTTAATTAGAATGTAATATGGGCATAAAACACAAACTCAGGAACGAGCGATCTACTGACCCTCTCCAACTGTTCCTGTAAGCATTTTCTCATGGACTCTGGGCAGTTATCAAGCTTGCTCTTCAACTCAGAGTAAACCTCTTGCAGCCTCTCTACTTTTTCTCTCTCAGTTTTCAAATGTGTTTTTTCCTGAAAAGCAGAGCACAGAAATAACAAGAAGGAAAGGTGACTTAAAATGAGTCCAAGCATGCAGCGGGTACAATGCCCACTTTCTGCTGCTTGATGGCAGCACTAAATACAGCGGCTCTGTAATGGGGCTGGGGTTGGTCGGGGGGGGGGAGTTCTTTTGCTGAGCTTACTAACAAAGGGCACGTTTCACAGGAACAGGAGGAGGCCATTCAGCCCCTCGAGCCTGTTCCGCCATTCAATTAGATCATGGATGATCTGCACCTCAACTCCATTTACCTGCATTTTTTCCACATCCCTTAATAAGCTTATCTTTAAAAAAAAGTCAATCGCAGTTTTGCCATTTTCAACTGACCCCCAACCACAACAGCTTTTCGGAGACAGTTCCAGATTTCCACTACCCTTTGTATGAAGAAGTGCTTCTTGACTTCACCACAGCTCTAATTTTAAGGCTTTGCCCCCTTGTTCTGGAATCCCCCCCACCAGAGGAATATTTCTATCTACCCTATCAACTCTTTTAAACATCTTAAACACTTCAATTAGATCACCCCTTAATCTATTATCGAGGAATTACAAGCCTAGTTTAGTTCCTTCAAGAGCAACATAATTCACCTTTCCAACAATGAGAAACCAGCTAAAGGTAATCAGCAAATGTATGCACCATAGTTACAGATTATACCTGCAAATACCACACAACACCAACTAACAGCATGGGGTGCATGCAGCTTAGAAATCCTTTTCTGCAGAAAAATATAATGATAAAGTACAGAGGGGGCTAAAAAGTTTGTTCTTTACAGTTAGATGACAATAAAAAGATGAATCGAACACCTGATGTTCATGGAGTCTGCCACATTATATTATTATTGTAACAGCTTGCATTTATACAACACCTCCAATGTAGAAAGAAGTCCCGATGTGTCTCAAAAAAAGCCAAAGAAAGAGATATTAGGACATGCACTCAAATACCTGATCAAAGAAGTTTTGACCAGAAGGAAGGTTTTAAAGGGAAAGAGGGAGATAGAGGAGCAGAGGAATTTAGAAGGCTGGGGAGCACGGGACCTAAATGGCAGAAGTCACAGCTATCAATGGTGGCAAAGTGACCAAGGGCATGCACTTGAGATCAGAGTCAGACAAGCAGAGCGTTTGGGGGGTGAAGGGAGGGGCAGTTGGTGATTGTAGAGCTGGAGGAGATTAATGAGATAGGGAAGGACAAGGTCATAGAAGGATTTGGATACATGGAGGCGAGTACAGAGGGGGAAATGGGTGAATGGGACTTGGTGCAAGTTAGGATACAGGTATCAGAGTATCGGATGAGCCGATGTTTATGGAGGGTGGAAGATGGGAGTCCAACCATTGGAGTCACCAGATCTGCAGGTAACAAAGGCACAGATTTATTAAGGATTTAAAGCTGTTTTTGCACTTTAAAAAATCTGTATTATCCAATAATTTGAACTTAGAAATGTAAATAACACAGCCAAGTGGTAACTCAAATGTGAAAGATTTTGATTAATAAAATAATTTGAATTGAGGAATAAACTGTATCCCTATATGAGCTGAAAATAGGTGGCAATAAAAGCCGGAACTTTGTCCAAAACCCATGCCTTGTTATACACAGGACAGTCCTGCCCTATGTAGGGAATGTATCATTCACATCCTTGCATTGAAATCCCTCCATGGTCTCACTCGCTCCCTTTCCCAGTAATCTCATTCAGCCCTACAGGTCCCCTGTCCCCCCATAAACTCTCCATTCCTCTAACACTGGCTTATTGTGCAACCCCTTTCCCAATGTCCCCACCATTAGCTGCTGTGCCCGAAGTTCCTCCCTAAATCTCTACACCTCTCTCTGTTATCAGTGATAATCGCTACTCGTAACTTCAATCCCCAATCATCTGTGATCTACGTTCCATTATCCTTACTGCGTAGGGTTGCCAACTCTTCAGGATTGCCCTGGACTTTCCAGGAATTAAACAGTAATCAATTATCCAGGACACTCCTGCGTGCAACCAAGGAGAACAATCATAGGGTGTTAAAATATGGTGTTTTTTTAACTTTCTTTTATTAGCTATAAAAACATCAGACATGTGAAGAAAGGCCATTTGACTGACAGTCAAGAATCATCCAATCAGGTAACAAAGAATCTGTTCACATTCTAATTGGAGTAGGAAGATGGGGCATCGTGAGTACGGATACGTTGATTGACCAATTTCAGCAAAGTGTGGAGGTGGGAGGTCATGCGATAGCACCTCCAGAAATATAACCAACCGGCATTGGCAACCCTAAAACCACAGGACTTTCCACTGATAATTGCTGGGGTAGCTCCTGAAAATGCACTAGGATTGACACAGCCCAGGCATCCGCTAGCTGCCTGAAAAACCCTGGTATTGTCTATATGGGACCAAGAAAAGATGGAACCAGGTCCCTCCCCAAAGTCCACTCCCAAACTGCACCAATTGTACATTAAATCTGTCTTAAACGCAGCAGATTGTCAGGGCTCATTTCTCTTGTGGCGTCTTCATGGTGGTTGGAATGCCATGACCATTAGGTTTAGTGCTAACATTTGCATTGACAATCCTTACCTGACATTTAATCTTACGTTAATCTGGTCACTAAACTGAGCAAGAATCACCGTTGCTTATGATTGAGACTCAGTGCTAAGTGGAGACTGCCTACACCAGCAAGATACAATCTCCACTTCATCACCCAAAGCTCTCCAATACTGGACAATGCAGCCAAACAGGGCTTCATCCCATCTACCATAACAACTACATTAATGCAATCTCTGGATGCAGTCATAAACACCTTCAGTGGGTGGCGGGGGGGGGGGGCGGGGGGGAGTGGGGGAGGGGAGAGGGGACTGTTGTGCAGCTTCTGCAGAAGATTGGAGCAAATGGGATTTAGTTAACTAAATCCAAAAGATGTCACAAGCTGAGATACGCACAGGCCTTGTGCCAATTCTGTTAGCTTCTGCAGGAGGGTATCAGGGGCTGAGTTAACTGCTTTTGCTCAGTTTAATGAATCAAACCTTTGCCTTTGGGTTGCTCGTCATATAACCCCGTTCACTCTTGTCTGATTACAGACATTATCACGTTCAACTCTGTTTGTTTGCGGTTGCCCTTGCTACTTCACCTGACCTCAAGTGAGACCTAAGTATACATACATGCATGCGTGTACACAGACGTACATGTGCACACAAGCATACACACAAACAAATGTTCCCACACACAGATCATAGGTAGATTCAATAACTGGGTTCCAAAATCATACTTTAGGTTTATATTGCTCTGTGCCATTTTACTATCTGGCCTCTTTTCTGAAGACAGTACCAATACAAACAGATAAAGAGTTAAATAAAGAAAGAACTTGCATTTATACAGCACTTTTTACAGCCTCAGGACATCCCAAAGTGATTTGCAACCAAGGACATATACTTTTGAAGTGTAGTCACTATTCTAATGAAGGAAACGTGCCAGCTTATTTGCATACAGCAAACTCCCACAAAGAGTAATGTGATAATGACCAGATCATCTGTGTTAGTGGTGTTGATTGATGAAAAATATTGGCCAAGACAACTGGCCTACTGATCTTCAAGAGTGCCATGGAATCAAAGAACAAAGAAAATTACAGCACAGGAACAGGCCCTTCGGCCCTCCAAGCCTGCGCCGATCCAGATCCTCTACCTAAACATGTCGCCTATTTTCTAAGGGTCTGTATCTCTTTGCTTCCTGCCCATTCATGTATCTGTCTAGATACATCTTAAAAGACGCTATCGTGCCCGCATCTACCACCTCCGCTGGCAACGCGTTCCAGGCACCCACCACCCTCTGCGTAAAGAACTTTCCACGCATATCCCCCCTAAACTTTTCCCCTCTCACTTTGAACTCGTGACCCCTAGTAATTGAATCCCCCACTCTGGGAAAAAGCTTCTTGCTATCCAGCCTGTCTATACCTCTCATGATTTTGTACACCTCAATCAGGTCCCCCCTCAACCTCCGTCTTTCTAATGAAAATAATCCTAATCTACTCAACCTCTCTTCATAGCTAGCGCCCTCCATACCAGGCAACATCATGGTGAACCTCCTCTGCACCCTCTCCAAAGCATCCACATCCTTTTGGTAATGTGGCGACCAGAACTGCACGCAGTATTCCAAATGTGGCCGAACCAAAGTCCTATACAACTGTAACATGACCTGCCAACTCTTGTACTCAATACCCCGTCCGATGAAGGAAAGCATGCCGCATGCCTTCTTGACCACTCTATTGACCTGCGTTGCCACCTTCAGGGAATAATGGACCTGAACACCCAAATCTCTCTGTACATCAATTTTCCCCAGGACTTTTCCACTTACTGTATAGTTCACTCTTGAATTGGATCTTCCAAAATGCATCACCTTGCATTTGCCCTGATTGAACTCCATCTGCCATTTCTCTGCCCAACTCTCCAATCTATCTATATTCTGCTGTATTCTCTGACAGTCCCCTTCACTATCTGCTACTCCACCAATCTTAGTGTCCTCTGCAAACTTGCTAATCAGACCACCTATACTTTCTTCCAAATCATTTATGTATATCACAAACAACAGTGGTCCCAGCACGGATCCCTGTGGAACACCACTGGTCACACGTCTCCATTTTGAGAAACACCCTTCCACTGCTACTCTCTGTCTCCTGTTGCCCAGCCAGTTCTTTATCCATCTAGCTAGTACACCCTGGACCCCATGCGACTTCACTTTCTCCATCAGCCTACCATGGGGAACCTTATCAAACGCCTTGCTGAAGTCCATGTATATGACATCTACAGCCCTTCCCTCATCAACCAACTTTGTCACTTCCTCAAAGAATTCTATTAAGTTGGTAAGACATGACCTTCCCTGCACAAAACCATGTTGCCTATCACTGATAAGCTCATTTTCTTCCAAATGGGAATAGATCCTATCCCTCAGTATCTTCTCCAGCAGCTTCCCTACCACTGACGTCAGACTCACCGGTCTATAATTACCTGGATTTTCCCTGCTACCCTTCTTAAACAAGGGGACAACATTAGCAATTCTCCAGTCCTCCGGGACCTCACCCTTGTTTAAGGATGCTGCAAAGATATCTGTTAAGGCCCCAGCTATTTCCTCTCTCGCTTCCCTCAGTAACCTGGGATAGATCCCATCCGGACCTGGGGACTTGTCCTCCACCTGCGAGAGCAGACTCAGTCTAATCCTCAGCTTAATGCCTCATGTGGAATACAGCACCTTCCAACAGTGCTGCACTCCCTCAGTACTGTACTGGAAGGTCAGCTCAAATCTCTGGAGTAGGGCTTAAACCCATGACTTTCTGTGCAATATCTACCCCAGGTAAACATAATCTCTTCATGTCCGAGCCCGTTTGCAGAATTTATCATAATTTTACTGGAAGCCAATGTTGTCAAAATTAACATTATCACTTGGAATTTGAGTACAGTGGTTTTTTTCCTTTATTCATTAAAGGGATTCGGCATCGCTGGCCAGGCCAGCATTTATTTTCCATCCCTAATTGCCCTTGAGATGGTGGTGAGCTGCCTTCTTGAACCGCTGCAGTCCATGTGGGGTAGGTACACCCACAGTGCTGTTAAGAAGGGAGTTGCAGTGACAGTGAAGGAATGGCGATATAGTTCCAAGTCAGGATGGTGTGTGAACTTGCAGGTGATGGTGTTCCCATGTATTTGCTGTCCTGTCCTTCTATTTGGTAGAGGTCGCGGGTTTGGAAGGTGCTGTCTAAGGAGCCTTGGTGCGTTGCTGCAGTGCATCTTGTAGATGGTAAACGCTGCTGCCACAGTGCATTGGTGTTGAATGGAGTGAGCATTGAAGGTGGTGCATGGGGTGACAATTAAGCGGCTGCTTTGTCATGGATGGTGTAGAGCTTCTTGAGTGTTGTTGGAGCTGCACCCATCCAGGCAAGTGGAGAGTATTCCATCACACTCCTGACTTGTGCCTTGTAGATGGTGGACAGGCATTGGGCAGACAGGACGAGTGCTACTCACCACAGAATTCCCAGCTTCTGACCTGCTCTTGTAGCCACTGTATTTATATGGCTGGTCCAGTTCAGTTTCTGGTCAATGGTAACCCCCAGGGTGTTGATAGTGGGGGATTCGGCAATGGTAATGTCATTGAATGTCATGGGAAAATGGTTAGATTCTCTTTTGTTGGAGATGATTATTGCCTGGCACTTGTGTGGCGCAAATATTACCTGCCACTTAGCAGCCCAAGCCTCAATGTTGCCCAGGTCTTGCTGCATTTCTACACGGACTGCTTCAGTATCAGAGGAGTCGCGAATGGTGCTGAACATTGTGCAATCATCAGCGAACATCCCCACTTCTGACCTTATGATTGAAGAAAGATCATTGATGAAGCAGCTAAAGATGGTGGGGCCTAGGACACTACCCTGAGGAACTCCTGCAGTGATGTCCTGGAGCTGAGATGATTGACCTCCAACAACCACAACCATCTTCCTTTGTGCTAGATCTGACTCAAACCAGCGGAGAGTTTTCCCCCTGATTCCCGTTGACTCCAGTTTTGCCATGGCTCCTTGATGCCATACTTGGCCAAACGCTGCCTTAATGTCAAGGGCAGTCACTCTCACCTAATATCAGCAGTTCAACTCTATTATCCATGTTTGGACTAAGGCTGTAATGAGGTCAGGTGCTGAGTGGCCCTGGCAGAACCCAAACTGAGCGTCACTGAGCAGGTTATTGCTGAGCAAGTGCTGCTTGATAGCACTGTCGACAACACCTTCCATCACGTTGATGATGATAGGGAGTAGTCTGATAAGGTGTTAATTGGCTGGGTTGGATTTGTCCTTTTTGTGCACAGGACAGACCTGGGAAATTTTCCACATTGCCGGGTAGATGCCAGTGTTGTAGCTGTACTGGAACAGCTCGGCTAGGGGTGTGGCTAGTTCTGGAACACAGGTCTTCAGTACTATTGCTGGAATGTTGTCAGGCCCAAAGCCTTTGCAATATCCACTGCCTTCAGTCATTTCGTGATATCACGCGGAGTAAATCAAATTGACTGAAGTCTGGCATCTGTGATGCTGGGGCCCTCAGGACGAGGCCGAGATGGATCATCCACTCGATACTTCTGGCTGAAGATTGTTGCAAACGCTTCAGCCTTATCTTTTGCACTGATGTGCTGGGCTCCCCCATCATTGAGGATGGGGATATTTGTGGAGCCACCTCCTCCAGTTATCTGTTTAATTGTCCACCACCATTTACAACCGGATGTGGTAGGACTGCAGAGCTTAGATCTGATCCACTGGTTATGGGATCGCTTAGCTCTGTCTATTGCATGCTGCTTCCGTTGTTTGGCATGCAAGTAGTCCTATGTTGTAGCTTCACCAGGTTGACACCTCATTTTGAAGTATGCCTGGTGCTGGTCCTGGCATGCCCTCCTGCATTCTTCATTGAACCAGGGTTGGTGCCCCGGCTTGATGGTAATGGTAGAGTGGGGGATATGCTGGGTCATGAGGTTACAGATTGTGGTTGATTACAATTCTGCTGCTGCTGATGGCCCACAGCACCTCACGGATGCCCAGTTTTGAGTTGTTCAAAATCAGAATGTCTTAATTGTGTTAAAAGGAAGAGAAAGGTCTATGATCCGATGGATAAATGGTTATAGAATGTCTGAGAGAAAATAGGAGCAGTGGTTATGATCTAAAGTTGTGAAATTCAGTGTCAAGCCTGGAAGGCTACAAAATACCTGTTAGGAAGATGATGTGCTGTTTCTCAAGCTTGCACTGAGCTTTATTGGAACAGTGTAGGAGGTCGTGGCCAGAGTGGGAGTGGGAGTGGGTTGGAGATTCCAGTTTCTCTTGAACATTCTGTAACCATTTACACCTCCTCTCAGCCCATCTTTTGTTCCTTTACTTGTCCCATTACCATCTCCTTTTCCCTTGCACCATTATCCTGTTTATCATTTAATCTCTCCTGCCTTCCACCCTATGACAGACCTTCTCTGTCCTTCCCTCCCTCATCCTTTTCCACAGCTCTGCAATTGGTTAAAAACTGTTTCTCTTTAACATCTTCGAAGTCTGATGAAAGGTCACTAATCTGAAATGCTATGTATGTTTCTCTCTCCACAGACGCTGAGTGTTTCCAGCATTTTCTATTTTCGTTATATAAAATTAGTAACACACTTAGCAAGCTCACTATCTCTTAGTCCCTGAGGAAATGTGTCCTGGGACATTCTTTGTTTCTGAACTGTTAAATGTATTCCTCCCCCAAGATACTTGCATTTTTGGCCACTCTGTTGTAAATTAGACAGTGCCGTTCACTCATTCACCCAGAAGGTACATCAAGTGACAAAATATCTTACGGATGAGAGACACCTAGCTACCGGTTTACGCGTCTGAGAGCAGGCAAACAGCTTTTTACCTATCCAAAACTACCCACCTGCAGAAGAAAATAAAAAGTCACAATCAGTCAACCAGTAGTTCACAGGTTAATTCTCCAATTATCCCTACCTTCGCCTTTTCAGATGTAACACTGGTCTCCAAGTCTGTTATCTTTTTCTGTAGTTGCTCCAACACATCTTTCTCGTACTGGACATGCGACATTTCTGAGTCCTGCTCGCCTTCCAGCAGTGCACACTCCATTTCCATCTGTGAAAACAGTGCAGACAAGCTCCTTTTGTCTTTTTGAATAACAACACTACAAAGTCACAAGGGGAAAAACATTCCATTGGTATCTTTCATTCTATTACATCATTCAAAGAAAATCTGTTTCAGACAATGCAGCAGAGAAAATAAATCTCCAAAAAGTTACATTCTTTAATCAGTGCACTAAGTGATAAATTAGCAGCACTTCCTACAACTATCAACAGGACTGCACTCCCACTGGTCAATTCTCAGCTCCCCGTGTTACCCACTACATCTTAAGCACATCTTTTCTCACATCAATTGATGTATAATTATTAAAGCAATACAAATTTTCCACACTTCCTGCCACATGTGGGCATCACATTTACTTACATACCAAATTCTTGAAGTTGATTATGTTAGTTTATTGATAGTGATCTGATAAAAAAACAAATTTGTTCAAAAATACATTCCGATTTCCATTTTTCATTCTGTCAAATATCTTTACCTCAACCTGCCATCTACAGGCTCAAAATATTGTTTCTAGCGCAACAAAAATATTTTAAAAATACATAATTCACGATAACAAAGAATCATGCACAGAGGCGGCCATTCAGCCCACTGTGTCTGTGATAGCTCTTTGAAAGAGGCTATCCAATTGGCCCAAATCCTCCACTCTCTCCACAAAGCCCTGCAAATCTTTCCCTTTTCTGTAAACGTACTTACAAACGCACCCTTTCCAACTCTAAACACTTCGTTAAGCCTTTTACTTGAAGGTCACTGCCTCTCTGAAGGCCTGGGCTTCAAACTGGTGCAATACCAGTCACTTTGTTAGCTGACGGTTGGTACCACTCACACCTGGGCCCACAGTCACAAGGCCGGGTCTTAGCATGTGCATTTTGCACAATTTCACAAGGTGTTGCTTCTTCATCATGTAACATCAAGTGCCTGTCTGTTTGTTTTTCCAGATGATATGAAATGTTGGAAGTTTAACTAAAAAGCTCCTTTCCCAGTGCTGCTGTCCCCACTAAATGCCACCCCCTCCCAGTGCTTCTGCACCCCATCCCCTCCCAGATCCTCGACACCCCACCCCCTCCCAGTGTTTCTACAGCCCATCCCCCCCAGTGTTTCTACACCCCACCCTCCAGTGTTTCTACTCCCCACCCCCTCCCAGTGTTTCTACACCCACCCCTTGTGTTTCTATATCCCAACCCCTCCCAGTGTTTCTTTTCCTCACTACACCTCATCCACCTCCCCCTATACTGCTAAACCCCACTATACCCAATCCACTCATCCATGCTCCCTCTTAGCAATAATACACTGAGCAATTCCATGGGATATTGCTTTGGGAATTCTATACACGGAAAATCATGGGTGTGCATGCCCAGATTCCCTGAATTGGAAACTGAGAAAATGACCTCGGCCCAGTTTGCGTCCAGTACCTCTTGTGAAGACTCTTCCATTTGATTGTCCAGTTCTTTGATCTTCCGGTTAATTTCTTCCACATTGTTCACGATGAAAATACATTCTTCTTCCAGCTGAGTAATTCTCTCTTTCATGTTCCTCCCAACGAATACCTTGTCCTCCTGAAAATAAAGATCAATTTAATTCATTAAGCAACAACTGAACTCGCGGGGCAGTGGACGCAGAAACAAGCTGGCACCAAAGATTCTGGTGCTCACTCCTCTGTAGAAAGCAACCCAGTCTCACCAGGCCTGCCGTCCAATTCTCACTCCAGAATTGGTGCCGTTCCAGGTGCTATGGCACCCACTGCTCACTGGGAAGATGTGATTGGGGAATTAGCCCTACGGTGTCTGGCGTGGCTCAGTGGGAAGCGCTCTCACCTCCAAGTTAGAAGGTTGTGGGTTCAACCTTACTCCAGAAAACTGGTCAAAAGCCAGGTTGACACTTCCAGTGCAGTTCTGAGGGTGTGCTGCACTGTCAGAGGTGCCATCTTTCAAATGAGACATGAAACCGTGGTCCTGTCTGCCCTCTCAGGCGGACATTAGAAAATCCCATGGCACTACTCGAAGGGGAGCAGGGGAGTTCCCCCCAGTGTCCTGGTCAAGAGTTATTCCCCCAACCAACAGCACTAAAACAGATTATCTGCTCACGCTGCTGTTTGTGGGAGTTTGCTGTTTGAAAATTGGTGGCATATCTTACATTAAGACAGTGACGATACTTCAAAGGTACTTCATTAGCTGTAAAGGGCTTTGGGACTTTCCCAAGTTGTGAAAAGTGCTATATAAGTGCAAGTCTTTCTTTTTACTGAAACGTTCTTTCGCACAACAGACATCTAACCCATAGAGAAGAGATTTTGATCTCGTTAGCTTGAACTACACTTGAAACATGTCTGAGAGGATAAAGGACACATTGAACTTTCATTTGGGGGCTTGAAATTGGTTTTAAAAGAACAGCAGGGTGGTTATTCTTGGTGTCCTGGCCAATATTTATCCTTCAATCAACATCATATAGAACAGATTATCATACTGCTGTTTGTGGGATCTTGCTGTGTGCAAACTGGCTCTGCAATTCCTGCATTGCAACAGTGACTACACTTCAAAAAGTACTTCACTGGCTGTAAAGCACTTTGAAACGCCTGGTGGTCCAGAAAGGCACGACAGAAATGCAAGTCTTTCATTCGTTCTTTCCTTAAAATGCAAAAACAGGAAATTAAATTCTGTCTTTCTATCCCAGTTGGAATTCCAGAAATGTCAACTGTGGAACAGGTCATTCAGGGAAAGCTACATCGATTAATATTCCGGAATTTCAGCTCAATTAGCTTTGGAAATCTGGGATGTTTCCCTGCTGTCATGCAGTGGCTGCAGCAACTGAATGAAGTTTTGGAAATTGCACAATGTTCACACATTGTCAGCCGGCTGAAATCAGCTTGACAAGTCTAACTCCTGGCTTTACCCCTGACAGAGAGACATGGAAACCTTTCCCAGCAATAGAAATAGCTACCAATGCCAGCGCACTGACAAAAAGGAAAGAAGCAAATTAAGGAGCGTGTGGAAAATGGGCAGCTAAACCCCCAGGCCTTGAAGACTCAGTCATTTATTCCACAGAAGCAGGCCATTCGGCCCACTGAATCCATGCGAACTCTCCATGGAGCGATCCAGTCAGTCTCACACCCCTGCTGGAGTAGACTCATTGAGTCATTTACTCGCAATGGTTTCTTGACAAGCTCTTTGTCCGGAGTACCAGTATCATCTACTGCCTGTGTCCCGAGTCACAATGACGACAAGAGCAATTCTGCAATGGGTCCTGTTACAGGTGTCTACTGAAGAGAGACACAGACAGCAGCTCAGAAAAGAAAGCAACAAGCAAAACAAGGAGGACAATTAAATTTAATAGATCACTTCTCAACTCAACACTCAGTCATAACAAAATTATTTAGCAGCGAAATTAAGCCAAACTGAGAACATGGCTGCTGACCGAGACCTGAAATAGTACGAAGACGCCCTCTCTAACACTGATTAGGATCATGTGAAACCATATTCACCGTAGGCAATCAGGTTCACGGCCAATAACTGACTGCCGGTCAGGCAGGGACGACCTCACCGGGATTTATCAGTAAAACATTACCATTTCAGCATGGTGCTGTAGAGAGTAACTTCATGTTAAAAAAGGTAGAAAACAGCAGGAGTCAGCCAAATTCTTTGACCATGGATTTGGAACAAAAGGCAGGAACTCTCTATTCCTGTATATAGTAGTTCTATCTGATCTCTCCATTCCTGTGTACAGTAGATCTATCTGATCTCTCCATTCCCGTGTACAGTAGTTCTATCTGATCTCTCCATGCCCGTGTACAGTAGTTCTATCTGATCTCTCCATTCCCGTGTACAGTAGTTCTATCTGATCTCTCCATTCCCGCGTACAGCAGTGCTATCTGATCTCTCCATTCCTCTGTGTACAGTAGTTCTATCTGATCTCTCCATTCCTGTGTACAGTAGTTCTATCTGATCTCTCCATTCCTGTGTACAGTAGTTCTATCTGATCTCTCCATTCCCGTGTACAGTAGTTCTATCTGATCTCTCCATTCCCGTGTACAGTAGTTCTATCTGATCTCTCCATTCCGGTGTACAGTAGTTCTATCTGATCTCTCCATTCCCGTCTACAGTAGTTCTATCTGATCTCTCCATTCCCGTGTACAGTAGTTCTATCTGATCTCTCCATTCCCGCGTACAGCAGTTCTATCTGATCTCTCCATTCCGGTGTACAGTAGTTCTATCTGATCTCTCCATTCCCGTGTACAGTAGTTCTATCTGATCTCTCCATTCCTCTGTGTACAGTAGTTCTATCTGATCTCTCCATGCCCGTGTACAGTAGTTCTATCTGATCTCTCCATTCCTCTGTGTACAGTAGTTCTATCTGATCTCTCCATTCCTCTGTGTACAGTAGTTCTATCTGATCTCTCCATTCCCGTGTACAGTAGTTCTATCTGATCTCTCCATTCCTGTGTACAGTAGTTCTATCTGATCTCTCCATTCCGGTGTACAGTAGTTCTATCTAATCTCCATTCCGGTGTACAGTAGTTCTATCTGATCTCTCCATTCCTGTGTACAGTAGTTCTATCTGATCTCTCCATTCCCGTGTACAGCAGTGCTATCTGATCTCTCCATTCCTCTGTGTACAGTAGTTCTATCTGATCTCTCCATTCCTGTGTACAGTAGTTCTATCTGATCTCTCCATTCCCGTGTACAGCAGTGCTATCTGATCTCTCCATTCCTCTGTGTACAGTAGTTCTATCTGATCTCTCCATTCCTGTGTACAGTAGTTCTATCTGATCTCTCCATTCCCGTGTACAGCAGTGCTATCTGATCTCTCCATTCCTCTGTGTACAGTAGTTCGATCTGATCTCTCCATTCCTGTGTACAGTAGTTCTATCTAATCTCTCCATTCCTCGGTGTACACTAGTTTTATCTGATCTCTCCATTCCGCTGTGTACAGTAGTTCTATCTAATCTCTCCATTCCTCTGGACAGTAGTTCTATCTCATCTCTCGATTCCTCTGTGTACAGTAGTTCGATCTGATCTCTCCATTCTTGTGTACAGTCGTTCTATCTCATCTCTCGATTCCTGTGTACAATAGTTCTATCTGATCTCTCCATTCCTCTGTGTACGGTAGTTCCATCTGATCTCTCCATTCCCGTGTACAGTATTTCTATCTGAGCTCTGCATTCCTGTTACAGTAGTTCTATCTGATGTCTCCATTCCTGTGTACCGTAGTTCTATCTGATCTCTCCATTCCTCTGTGTACAGTAGTTCTATCTGATCTCGCCATTCCTCTGTGTACAGTAGTGCTATCTGATCTCTCCATTCCTGTGTACAGTAGTTCTATCTGATCTCTCCATTCCTCTGTGTACAGTAATTCTATCGGATCACTCCATTCCTCTGCGTACAGTAGTTCTATCTGATCTCTCCATTCCCCTGTGTACAGTAGTTCTATCTGATCTCTCCATTCCCCTGTGTACAGTAGTTTTATCTGATCTCTCCATTCCCCTGTGTACAGTAGTTTTATCTGATCTCTCCATTCCCCTGTGTACAGTAGTTCTATCTGATCTCTCCATTCCCCTGTGTACAGTAGTTTTATCTGATCTCTCCATTCCCCTGTGTACAGTAGTTCTATCTGATCTCTCCATTCCCCTGTGGACAGTAGTTCTATCTGATCTCTCCATTCCTCTGTGTACAGTAGTTCTATCTGATCTCTCCATTCCCCTGTGTACAGTAGTTCTATCTGGTCTCTCCATTCCTCTGTGTACAGTAGTTCTATTTGATCTCTCCATTCCCCTGTGTACAGTAGTTCTATCTGATCTCTCCATTCCCCTGTGTACAGTAGTTCTATCTGATCTCTCCATTCCTGTGTACAGTAGTTCTATCTGATCTCTCCATTCCCGTGTACAGTAGTTCTATCTGATCTCTCCATTCCCGTGTACAGTAGTTCTATCTGATCTCTCCATTCCGGTGTACAGTAGTTCTATCTGATCTCTCCATTCCCGTCTACAGTAGTTCTATCTGATCTCTCCATTCCCGTGTACAGTAGTTCTATCTGATCTCTCCATTCCCGCGTACAGCAGTTCTATCTGATCTCTCCATTCCGGTGTACAGTAGTTCTATCTGATCTCTCCATTCCCGTGTACAGTAGTTCTATCTGATCTCTCCATTCCCGTGTACAGTAGTTCTATCTGATCTCTCCATTCCTCTGTGTACAGTAGTTCTATCTGATCTCTCCATGCCCGTGTACAGTAGTTCTATCTGATCTCTCCATTCCTCTGTGTACAGTAGTTCTATCTGATCTCTCCATTCCTCTGTGTACAGTAGTTCTATCTGATCTCTCCATTCCCGTGTACAGTAGTTCTATCTGATCTCTCCATTCCTGTGTACAGTAGTTCTATCTGATCTCTCCATTCCGGTGTACAGTAGTTCTATCTAATCTCCATTCCGGTGTACAGTAGTTCTATCTGATCTCTCCATTCCTGTGTACAGTAGTTCTATCTGATCTCTCCATTCCCGTGTACAGCAGTGCTATCTGATCTCTCCATTCCTCTGTGTACAGTAGTTCTATCTGATCTCTCCATTCCTGTGTACAGTAGTTCTATCTGATCTCTCCATTCCCGTGTACAGCAGTGCTATCTGATCTCTCCATTCCTCTGTGTACAGTAGTTCGATCTGATCTCTCCATTCCTGTGTACAGTAGTTCTATCTAATCTCTCCATTCCTCGGTGTACACTAGTTTTATCTGATCTCTCCATTCCGCTGTGTACAGTAGTTCTATCTAATCTCTCCATTCCTCTGGACAGTAGTTCTATCTCATCTCTCGATTCCTCTGTGTACAGTAGTTCGATCTGATCTCTCCATTCTTGTGTACAGTCGTTCTATCTCATCTCTCGATTCCTGTGTACAATAGTTCTATCTGATCTCTCCATTCCTCTGTGTACGGTAGTTCCATCTGATCTCTCCATTCCCGTGTACAGTATTTCTATCTGAGCTCTGCATTCCTGTTACAGTAGTTCTATCTGATGTCTCCATTCCTGTGTACCGTAGTTCTATCTGATCTCTCCATTCCTCTGTGTACAGTAGTTCTATCTGATCTCGCCATTCCTCTGTGGACAGTAGTGCTATCTGATCTCTCCATTCCTGTGTACAGTAGTTCTATCTGATCTCTCCATTCCTCTGTACAGTAGTTCTATCTGATCTCTCCATTCCTCTGTGTACAGTAATTCTATCGGATCACTCCATTCCTCTGCGTACAGTAGTTCTATCTGATCTCGCCATTCCGCTGTGCACAGTAGTTCGATCTGATCTCTCCATTCCTGTGTACAGTCGTTCTATCTCATCTCTCCATTCCTGTGTACAGTAGTTCTATCTGATCTCTCCATTCCTGGGTACAGTAGTTCGATCTAATCTCTCCATTCCTCTGTGTACATTAGTTCTATCTAATCTCTCCATTCCTCTGTGTACAGTAGCTCTATCTGATCTCTCCATTCCTCTGTGTACAGTAGCTCTATCTGATCTCTCCATTCCTCTGTGTACATTAGTTCTATCTAATCTCTCCATTCCTCTGTGTACAGTAGCTCTATCTAATCTCTCCATTCCTCTGTATACAGTATTTCTATCTGATCTCTCCATTCCTCTGTGTACAGTAGTTCTATCTAATTTCTCCATTCCTCTGTGTACAGTAGCTCTATCTGATCTCTCCATTCCTCTGTGTACATTAGTTCTATCTGATCTCTCCATTCCTCTGTGTACAGTAGTTCTATCTAATCTCTCCATTCCTCGGTGTACAGTAGTTCTATCTAATCTCTCCATTCCTCTGGACAGTAGTTCGATCTGATCTCTCCATTCCTGTGTACAGTCGTTCTATCTCATCTCTCGATTCCTGTGTACAGTAGTTCGATCTGATCTCTCCATTCCTGTATACAGTAGTTCTATCGGATCACTCCATTCCTCTGTGTACAGTAGTTCTATCTAATCTCTCCATTCCTCGGTGCACACTAGTTTTATCCAATGTCTCCATTCCGCTGTGCACAGTAGTTCTATCTAATCTCTCCATTCCTCTGGACAGTAGTTCGATCTGATTTCTCCATTCCTGTGTACAGTAGTTCTATCTGATCTCTCCATTCCTGTGTACAGTAGTTCTATCTGATCTCTCCATTCCCCTGTGTACAGTAGTTCTATCTGATCTCGCCATTCCCCAGTGTCCAATAGTTCTATCTAATCTCTCCATTCCAGTGTACAGTAGTTCTATCTGATCTCTCCATGCCTGTGTACAGTCGTTCTATCTGATCTCTCCATGCCTGTGTACAGTCGTTCTATCTGATCTCTCCATGCCTGTGTACAGTAGTTCTATCTGATCTCTCCATTCCTCTGAGTAGAGCAGTGCTATCTTATCTCTCCATTCCTCTGAGTACAGCAGTGCTATGTGATCTCTCCATTGCTGTGTACCGTAGTTCTATCTGATCTCTCCATTCCTCTGTGTACAGTAGTTCTATCTGATCTCTCCATTCCTCTGTGTACAGTAGTTCTATCTGATATCTCCATTCCTCTGTGTACAGTAGTTCTATCTGATCTCTCCATTCCTCTGTGTACAGTAGTTCTATCTGATCTCTCCATTCCTGTGTACAGTAGTTCTATCTGATCTCTCCATTCCTGTGTACAGTAGTTCTATTTGATCTCTCCATTCCTGTGTACAGTAGTTTTATCTCATCTCTCGATTCCTGTGTACAGTAGTTCTATCTGATCTCTCCATTCCTGTATACAGTAGTTCGATCTGATCTCTCCATTCCTGTGTACAGTAGTTCTATCTGATCTCTCCATTCCTGTGTACAGTAGTTCTATTTGATCTCTCCATTCCTGTGTACAGTAGTTTTATCTCATCTCTCGATTCCTGTGTACAGTAGTTCGATCTGATCTCTCCATTCCTGTGTACAGTAGTTCTATCTGATCTCTCCATTCCTGTGTACAGTCATCCTATCTGATATCTCCATTCCTGTGTCCAGTAGTTCTAACTAATCTCTCCATTCCTCTGTGTACAGTAGTTCTATCTGATCTCTCCATTCCTGTGTACAGTCGTTCTATTTGATCGCTCCATTCCCCCGTGTACAGTAGTTCTATCTGATCTCACTATTCCTGTGTACAGTAGTTCTATCTGATCTCTCCATTCCCCTGTGTACAGTAGTTCTATCTGATCTCTCCATTCCCCTGTGGACAGTAGTTCTATCTGATCTCTCCATTCCCCTGTGTACAGTAGTTCTATCTGATCTCTCCATTCCCCTGTGTACAGTAGTTCTATCTGATCTCTCCATTCCCCTGTGTACAGTAGTTCTATCTGATCTCTCCATTCCCCTGTGGACAGTAGTTCTATCTGATCTCTCCATTCCCCTGTGTACAGTAGTTCTATCTGATCTCTCCATTCCCCTGTGGACAGTAGTTCTATCTGATCTCTCCATTCCCCTGTGTACAGTAGTTCTATCTGATCTCTCCATTCCTATGTACAGTAGTTCTATGTTGTCTGTTGTTTCCTCTTTGCTTTTCTGATTCTCATGTCGAGCCCCTTCAGTGTCATTTTCAGGGCCCAGGGGAAACATTTTCTCTAGTCCAACTCATCAAGCCCCTTCTGCCTCAGTAGAATTCCGCAGTCTCCTGTTCTCCAAGGAAACCAAACTCTCCCCCCACCATGTCTGCCTCTCGCCCAGGTGTCTGAAGGCAGGTCTCAGAGGGGTGGTTGGTATTTTGCTGCCTTTCTGTCTCCCAGTGCCCTGTAACCCTCCCTGTAGTGAGATGGCAAGGGCTGGTCAAAGGGCCCTGTATAGGGGGCTCACTTATCACACCTGGGGTGTTGTAAATTTTCAACAGTTAGAAATGGCAGGCTGTGAAATAGCTACGAATACATAGTCTGCCCCACGTTCCCTGAAGGCAGTGGAGTTAATCCACCCCCCCGACCCCTGCCACCTCCCAATGATTTGATTAGTCGCCTTTGTACTGTAAATCGCAACATTTGATTTTTAAGCTGGAACAGTTTTAACGTCATTTGCTCCAAAATCCTTTTCCTGTCTGTATCCCGTAGACTCAAACCACTGAGTTTCTTACTGAGGCTAGCAGAAAATTGCGGATCATTTGGAAAGAAACAGCACTGAGCTAACAACTGAAATCCATCTGCCAACAGAGTACAGCTTCTCGGCAGTGAGAGATGACCATTAGCACGGTGATTAGAGGCAATGCCTAAGTCTACAAGAGAAGTGGTAATCCCATTGGACTGGATACCGCTGCTTCCATTTATAACTCGATATGAATGGCTGCGGCTGTCGACACAGAAACATGTGCGTCATGTCACATTTCTCCTGCCCACAGAGCAAGTGCTACAGATGCCGTTCCCTTACTGTGTTGGATCATATTTTAGCCCGTTATAGATCCATTACAATTTCATTCTTCCTTCCGGACGCCATATCTTTCTGAGCACAGTATCATTACTCAGACAAATATCTCAACCATCTAGTCAAAGGCATATCACTGGTTTTAAAGAAGAACTGCAAACAATAAGCGATATTCTGACTTCAATCTCAAAAGAGAGCCAGAATTCCCATCAGTTCAAAGCCCCATGTCTCAAACTCACTGTTAAGTAATTCTTTTCGATGAATATTGTTACAGGCCAAGTACTGCATCCAATACACCTTTTCATGGAATCATAGTACAACACAGAAGGAGGCCATTCAGCCCATCATGCCTGTGCCAGCTCTCAAAGAGCTATCCATTTAGACCCACTCCCTGCTCTTTCCCCATTGTTCTGTAAATCTCGCCTTTTTTAAACAGTTACCCAATTCCCTTCTGAAAGTTACTCTAGAATCTGCACTCACCACACTTTCAGGCAGTGCGTTCTAGATCTGAACAACTTGCCGAAGAAAAACAATTCTTATCTCCCGTCTGGCTTTTTTGCCAAATCTCTTAAATGGTGTCCTTTGGTTCTTGACCTTCCTGCCACTGGAAACAGTTTCTATTGACTGTATTGAAACCCCCTCGATCATTTTAAACACCTCTACTAAATCTCCCTATAAATGCAATGTTATTGTTATTCACCTTCTCTGCTCTAAGGAGAACAATCTTGGTCTCTCCATGTAACTTTTATGTCCGGACAGACTTGTATTCGTACAGCGCTCTACATGTCCTCAGGACCCCAACCCACTTCATGACTATTGCTCAGTCTGAAAGCAGGACCCTGAGCTTCCGGTTGCTTGCCATTTCAACACACCCCCCTGCTCTCATGCTCACATCTCTGTCCTGGGATTGCTGCAGTGTTCCAGTGAACATCAACGCAAGCTCGAGGAACAGCATCTCATTTACCAATTAGGCACACTACAGCCTGCCGGACTGAACATTGAGTTCAATAATTT
Source organism: Heterodontus francisci (assembly GCF_036365525.1). NCBI lineage: Eukaryota > Metazoa > Chordata > Chondrichthyes > Heterodontiformes > Heterodontidae > Heterodontus > Heterodontus francisci. Next base: position 13,587,596 of record NC_090380.1, on the reverse strand, counting down.
CAGAGCATGACAGGCCCCCCATTTTACTTTTATTTTTAGTTTTTTTTTTCTTTTTTTATATTTTTTTGTTTATTTTATTTCATTTCATCTTAGTTTGTTCAGTTTGCTTACCCACTGTTTTTTTTCATGTTTGTACTTGCGGCTGTTCAATTTTCAGTCCATTAATACCCTATCTGTACTAATGCTTTGTCTTTCAACGCACCATTAACATATCGTTTGCCTTTGCTCCATGACCTTCTGGTCAGCTATTCTGTGACCTTGTCCTATCTACACCTTCTGCTTTGTTATCTCTTGCCCCACCCCCCACTTTACTTGCTTATAACCTTTCACATTTCTAATATTTGCCAGTTCTGAAGAAGGGTCACTGACCTGAAACGTTAACTCTGCTTCTCTCTCCACAGATGCTGCCAGACCTGCTGAGTATTTCCAGCAGTTCTTGTTTTTATTTCATGACTATTGGAGCACTTTTGAAGTTTTGCAGGCAAACAAGCAGCACCTCAATAGCACTGAGCTTCTCTTGCACTAGCAGGCCAGGCATAGGCAGTGAGCTTACAGAGAGCTCAGCAGGCATATTACAACACGGGCATGAAGAGAGGCAAAAGGTATTGGCAGAGGGAACACTGGGATCTGGCAGGCTGGAGGACTGGCTTGTTTCCTTCTCAGCCTGGGAGAATAAGGGCCTCACTGGGCCCACTAACTAAAAGACTGCTGTCCAACATGCTCATCGTGTAAAGCATCCTATTAGAATGTGGCATGGAGTCCGTTTCCTGTAACTGTAAGACTGCTTGCTGGAACTACAACAGAGCATGTGGAAACTGCAAGGCTCATTGTGGACAGGCTGCCAGAGACACACACACACAGAATTTTACCGCCTTGGATGCGGGCTGGGAGGTGTGCCTGTCAATAAAATAGCAGGCAGATGCACTGGGCTGGCCTCCCGGACTCCCACCACCATGGGTAGAGGCCTGCTCAGGTCGGGAAAGAAGAACCCAACCCGAGCCCGAGCGAACCACAGCAGACCTAAGCCGGACCCTGAGATGGGCCCGAGCCGACCCGACCCGAACCTGACACGTCATCGGGTTCCGTCGGGTTCGGGTCAGGTAGCAGGCCTCTAACTAAGGGCATTTCGCCAGTGGGTCATTAGCATAATTAAAGGCCCAATTATGGGCCATTTTACAGGGCTGTCGGCATTTTGCCAATAGTGGGGCAACCTCCCCCCACTGCATCAGGAGGCTGCCAATTAAATGGAGACAGCCTCCTTACAGCAGCCTCGGGGTGGGGAGGCCAAGGCTCGAGGACACAAAGAGGGGGCCGCAGGCAGGGAAGGCAGTCCCGCTGCCCCAACAATCTCCCCAGAGAGCTTTTGCCTCCAACACCCGGCCCTGTGAACTTTGCTTTTTTTTTCCCCCCCAAACCTAGTTGGCTCAGCTCCCGAGGTTTCCCCCACCCGGCAGTGACCACCTCTCCCGGTGGAGCTGCCAAGACATCGGAGCTGCCGACCCTCGAATTGAGCCAGCAGCATCAGGAGCCCGCCGGGGCCCCAAGGCCCACAGGAAAATTCAGGCCACAGTTTCTAAGTGGAGTGGGACGAGCTGACTAGATGCTCAAACTGCTACAGGACCTGCCTTAGACTCCAATCCACAAGAGGCTCACTTGTCTGACTTCAAGAGGCTTGCGCTTAAACTGGGAGAAGCTTTAGCTCATTGTGGCCCAGAGGTCAGCTTACAATGGAGATTGCAACTTGTCTCACTAGACAGCAAGAATAGGAAAAGATGGGGCTAAGGAGAGATCCCTGGGAGACTCCAGGTGCAGGAAGAGAAGCAAAAAAAACCCAGCAAAATTACTGACTACAATTAATGTATTTCATTTGAACTTTGTCCTGATTGAAAGGAACCCAGGAGTCTTACTAAGCTCAGCAATGAACATGTTCAATTAATGCATAGCAGCAACTGACAAAGCCAACAGGGTTTGGAACTACAAAACAGAGGAGATAATGTTCAAACTGTACTGGGCTCTACTCAGACTGCACCTCGAGTACCGACTCCAGCTCTATTCAGACACACACGGAAATGTTCAGCCACTGGAGTCAGGGCAGAGGAGGAATCATAGAATCGCAGAAAGTTTACAACACAGAAAGAAGCCACTTGCGCCAAAAAAAACGATCCACCCATTCTAATCCCACCTTCCAGCATTTGGTCCGTAGCCCTGCAGATTACAGCACTTGAGCTGCATATCCAGACACCTTTTAAATGAGTTGAAGGTTTCTGCCTCAACTACCCTTTCAGGCAGAGTTCCAGACCCCCACCACCCTCTGGATGAAAAAAGCTTCCTCATCTCCCCTTTCATCTTTCTACCAATCACTTTAAATCTATGCCCCCAAGTCACTGACCTCTCTGCTAAGGTAAATAGGCCCTTCACATCCATTCTATGCAGGCCCCTTAAAATGTTGTATATTTCAATCAGATCTCCCCTCAGTCATCTCTGTTCCAAGGAGAACAACCCCAGCCTATCCCATCTTTCCTCTTAGCTGCATTTTTCCAGTCCTGGCAACATCCTCGTAAATCTCCTCTGTACCCTCTCTAGTGCAATTGCACCCTTTCTGTAATGAGGTGATCAGAACTGCATACAGTATTCAAGTTGTGGTCTAACCAATGAGTTATACAGTTCCAGCATAACCTCCCTGCTCTTATATTCTATACCTCGGCTAATAAAGGCAAGGATTCCATATGCCTTCTTAACCACCTTATCGACCTGTCCTGCTACCTTCAGGGATTTGTGGACATTCACTCCAAGGTCCTTCACTTCCTCTACACCTCTCAGTATTTTCTCATTAATCGTGTATTCCTTTGCCTTCTTTGACCTCCCAAATGCATCACCTCACACTTCTCCAGGTTGAATTCCATTTGCCACTTTTCTGCCCATCTGACCAGACCATCAATATCTTCCTGCAGCCTACAGCAATCCTCCTCGCTATCTACCACACGGCCAATCTTTGTGTCGTCTACAAACTTTTTGATCATGCCCCCTACATTTATGTCCAAATCATTAATATGTACCACAAAAAGCAGGGGACGCAGTACTGAGCCCTGTGGAACACCACTGGAAACAGCCTTCCTGTCGCTAAAACACCCATCAACAATTACCCTTTGTTTCCTGTCACTGAGCCAATTTTGTATCCACCTTGCTGCATTTCCCTGGATCCCATGGGATTTTATTTTTTAACCAGCCTGCCATGTGGGACCTTGTCAAATGCCTTGTTAAAATCTATGTAGACCACATCAACTGCACTACCCTCATCTATCTTCCTTGTTACTTCTTCAAAAAATTCGATCAAGTTGGTCAAACTTAATCTTCCCATGCTGACTATCCTTGATTAACCTGTGCCTTTCTAAATGACAGTTTATCCTGTCTCTCAGAATAGATTCCAATAGTTTACCCACGACTGAGGTTAGACTGACTGGCCTGTAATTATTAGGTCTATCCCTCGCTCCCTTTTTAAACAGAGGTACAACGTTAACAGTTCTCCAATCCTCCGGCACCACACCTGTATCCAGTGAGGACTGGAAAATGATGGTCAGATCCTCCGCTATTTCCTCCCTAGCTTCTTTTAACAGCCTGGGGCACATTTCATCCGGTCCTGGTGATTTATCAACTTTCAAGGATGCTAATCCCATTCATACTTCCTCTCTCCCTATGTTTATCACATCCAATACTTCACACTCCTCCTCCTTAACTACAATATCTGTATCGTCCCCCTCTTTTGTGAAGACAAATGCAAAGTTTTCATTAAGAACCATACCAACATCTTCCGTACCTACACATAGGTTACCTTTCTGGACCCTACTCTTAATGTATTCATAAAACATCTTTGGGTTCTCCTTGACTTTGGTTGCCAATATTCTTTCATGCCCTCGCTTTGCTTTCCTAATTTCCTTTTTGATTTCACCCCTCCACTTTCTATATTTCTCTCGGTTTTCTGTAGTACCGAGTTCTCGGTGTCGGACACAAGCTTTCCTTTTCTGCCTTATCTTACCCTGTAAGCGCCTTGACATCCATGGGGCTCTAGATTTGGCCGACTCATCCTTTATCTTTGTGGGAACATGTTTATTCCGAACCCCCTGAATCTCTCCTTTGAATGCCTCCCACTGCTCTGACACGGATTTACCTTCAAGTAGCTGTTTCCACTCTGTTGTGTGATTGCCTTTAAGAATGATGTACCTTTAAAATCTTAGAATGGTAATAAGCCAAGTAGCAGGGTGCAGTCTTGTGACTCGGAACCAGAGACAGTCACTCTGCTACTGTAACACCAAGAGGCAAATTCTGTAAATAGTTAGCTCTGCACTGTATATACTTGTTAGCTGTAAATAAACCTGTTTGAGATCTTATCAACTGAACTCCACACATCTCATTTATGTTGCAGCCAACATAAAAAGCTTCTCATTACCTAGTCCACTTTCGCTAAATCAGTCCTCAGTTTAGCAAAATTGACGTCGCCCCAATTGAGAACTTTAACTCCTGCTCTATCCTTGTCCTTTTCCATAATTATATTAAAACTGACTGAATTATGATCACTACTACCAAAATGGTCTCCCACTGCCAACCCTTCCACTTGTCCAGCTTCATTTCCTCAAATTAAGTCTAAAACTGCACCTATCTTGTTGGATTTGTTACAGACTGGGCAAAAAAGTTCTCCTGAATGCACCTCAAGAATTCAGCTCCCTCAGTTCCTTTAACACTAAAACTATCCCAGTTAATATTGGGGTAGTTAAAATCCCCTATTACTGCCCTATTGTTTTTGCACTTCTCAGAGATTTGCCTACATATCTGCTCTTCTAGCTCCCTCTGGCTGTTTAGGGGTCTATAGTACACTCCCAGCAGTGTGATTGTCCCTTTTTTGTTCCTTAGCTCAATCCATCTGGCCTCATTTGATGAACCTTCCAACACATCAATCCTCCTCAAATCTGTAATTGTTTCTTTGACCAAAATTGCCACTCCCCCTCCTTTCTTATCCCCCTCCTTATCGCGTCTGAAAACCCTGTAACCAGGAACATTGAGCTGCCATTCCTGTCCCTCCTGAAGCCATGTTTCTGTAATAGCTATGATATCATACTGCCACATGTCTATCTGTGCCCTCAGCTCATCTGCTTTATTTGCTTTCCTCCTTGCATTGAAATAGATACCCTTGAGCACTGCCACACTTTTTTTTATTTTCTAACCTTTGCTTCCTCTGTCTTTCAGACTCATCCACTAATTTTCTGCCTTCCATTTTCATTTCTGATTTTGTCCCAACTGAGTCTACCCTCAGGTCCCCAAACCCCTGCCAAACTAATTTAAACCCTCCCCAACAGCACTAGCAAAATGTCCTGCAAGGAACTCAGTCGCGGCTCTGTTCAGGTGAAATTCGTCCGGCCTGTACAGATCCCATCTTCCCCAGAGCCAGTCCCAATGTCCCAAGAAGCTAAAGCCCTTCCTCCTGCACCATCTTTCCAGCCACGCAATCATCTGTCGTATCCTTCTATTTCCGTACTCACTTGCGTGTGGCACTGGGAGTAATCTGGAGATGACTACTTTTGAGGTCATGCTTGCTAATTTCTTACCTGGCTCAGTAAACTCTTTCTGCAGGACCACATCCCTCTTTCTATCAATGTCATTGGTTCCGATGTGGACCACGACTGCTGGCTGTTCACCCTCCCCCCTCAGGATGCTCTGCAGCCGCTCAGTGATATCCTTGACCCTGGCACCAGGGAGGCAACATCCCATCCTGGAGTCACGTCTGCGCCCACAGAAATGCCTCTCTGTTCCCCTGACTATCGAATCTCCCATCACTATTGCTCTTCCATTCTTCCTTGTGCCCTCCTGTGTAGCTGAGCCACCCTTGGTACCACGGCCTTGGCTCTGGCTGCAGTCCCCAGAAGAACCATCACCTTCTTCAGTATTCAATATTGGAGAGAGAGATGAATTCAGGGGTCTCCTGCACTACCTGCCTGTTTCTTCTTGACTGTCTAGCATCACCCATTCCCTTTCTCCCTGCCTACTCTTAAGCTGCAGGTGACCACATCTATCCACAAAGCTCTCATCCTCACGAATGCACTGCGGTGATACCAGCTGCTGCTCAAGTTCCACAACTCGGAGTCAAGCTTCTGCAACTGACGACACTTCCTGCACACATGGTTATCCAGGACCCGAGAAGTGTCCTGGAGTTCCCACATAGCACAGGATGTGCACTGCAGAGCTTGGAGCAGCCCTGCCAATCCTCTATTTATTAGATCGTAATCTTGGTATTACAACTAAATCCTGCGGCTAATAAACCCTGCTGCTGCTAATACTAATATCCCTATTAATAGTAATGACCCTTACCAATAGCAATAATAACCTTACTACTGCTAATACTAAACTTTACCAATACTTATCTACCTTACCACTATTAATATACCCTACCAATATTAAAATGTTACCAATAGTCGTAATAACCTTACCAACAGTAATAACCCTTATTTAAAAACAATTTTAAAATAAAAATCATTCAATAAAAATTATTTAAACCTTATTAAAAATAAAGATAAGGCTCACCAGCTACCCACTTGTTACTTATGATTAATACTGAATATTTCTAACATTTTTAAACTCCAAGTTGTTTCGACTGACTTTCCAAGTAGCAAATACTCACCAGCCGATCAACTCACCACTTTCCTGTGATGACACTGTTTGATATTTTTTCACTTCTTCAAACTCCAGCGCGTACAGGAACCTTTCCCAACTCTCTCCAGGTAAGTGAAGGCCCCGAACCTGGGTCTCTCTTTTACCCTCTCCCGGGTAGGTTCCTCACAGGTCTGACCCTCATGAGTGATCCACAGTGTCAGGGTCTGAGTCATGAGGAAAGGGTGAAGAGACTGGTGCTTTTCAGACAGCTAGAAAGGAGACAGCCGAGAGATGATCTTCTTTTGAAGTGTGCAAAATAGTTAAAGGTACAGAAATTGTGGACAGACAGGTTCAGACAGTGCTCAGTAACTTTATCACAGCTATCGGGAGGTAAAGGCCTGCGACCCAACCTGAACCCGACGGGACCCGATGACGTGTGTCGGGTTCGGGTTGGGTCGGGTCACTCCTCCAGGTCTGGCTTTCGGGCTCGGGTCATGCCGGGTCATGCCGGGTCATGCCGGGTCGGACACACACAGGAAGTCTTGCATTTTGCTCTGCTGGAGTGGAGAGTGTAAAAGTTAAATAAAAAACTTACCTGAGCTGGAGTCCAGGACGTCAAGGAGAGAGACTCTGAGTCTGTGCAGTGAGCGTCTCAATGACGTCATCACGCTCACACGGCAGCTTCCTTGATCCATCCATCCAAAAGCGGTACAGTGAGTGAGTGCACTATGGAATCAAGGTAGGTAACCATTCCGCTGGTCGAGTCGGGCTCGGGTTGGGCCGGGCCGGGTCGGGAGTGGGAAAAAGCGGAGGGTCTCGGGCTCAGGTCCGATGTAGTTCTGTCGGGTTTTTATTTCCTGACCTGAGCAGGCCTTTATCGGGAGGTTCTTCTGCACAAGATAATTGACACTTAGTGTGGAGTCCAGGCAGAGTGCTGGAGGTGAAAAGCAGGAATAATTTAAGAGACAATTCAATGCGGTGAGTGTTGGATGTTTGAATTAAAATGGGGTCAAATGGCCTTCCTCTTCCCAAAATATCTTGTAATCATGTGAGAGTTTCTTTCTGACAATGCACAATAAGATGTGCATGACTGTGAAGGATAGGCAGTGACAGCGTTTGAAGTGATGCAGAACACAACTTTGTATACATTGGATACAAGCACATGTAGATAGGAGGGTTTCATAAAGGGAATGGATGTGACATTAGATGAATGGGATCTCCATATATTCCTTATACAAATAGCCAATAGCTGTGCCAATGCCTCGTGGCGATACCTTCCACAGTCTTGTTTACAGCTGGTCCTCCCTCTCCTCCCCTACCACAGAATGCTCTTTTTTTTCATTCATTTGTTCCTGGGGGGTGAGCATTGCTGGCTAGGCCAGCATTTATTGCCCATCCCTAATTGCCCTTGAGAAGGTGGTGGGGAGTTGCCTTCCTGAACCGCTGCAGTCCATGTGGGGTAGGTACACCCACAGTGCTGTGAGGAAGGGAGTTCCAGGATTTTGACCCAGCGACAGTGAAGGAACGGGTCAGGATGGTGTGTGACTTGGACGGGAACTTGCAGGTGGTGGTGTTCCCATGCATCTGCTGCTCTTGTCCTTCGAGGTGGTAGAGGTCATGGGTTTGGAAGGTGCTGTCTAAGGAGCCCTGGTGCGTTGTTGCAGTGCATCTTGTAGATGGTACACACTGCTGTCACTGTGCGTCGGTGGGAGGGAATGTTTGTAGATGGAGTGCCAATCAAACAGGCTGCTTTGTCCTGGATGGTGTCGAGCTTCTTGAGTGTTGTTGGAACTGCACCTTTCCAGGCAAGTGGAGAGTATTCCATCACACTCCTGACTTGTGCCTTGTAGATGGTGGACAGGCTTTGGGGAGTCAAGAGGTGAGTTACTCGCTGCAGAATTCCCAGCCTCTGACCTGCTCTTGTAGCACAGTATTTATGTGACTGGTCCTGTTCAGTTTCTGATCAATGGATATTGATAGTGGGGAATTCAGTGATGGTAATGCCACAGAACATCAAGGGGAGATGGTTAGATTCTCTCTTGTTTGAGATGGTCATTGCCTGGCGCTTGTTACTTGCCACCTAGCAGCCCAAGCCTGGACGTTGTCCAGGTCTTGCTGCATCTAGACATGGGCTGCTTCAGTATCTGAGGAGTTGCGAATGGTTATGAATATTGTGCAATCATCAGCAAGTATCCCCACTTCTGACCTAATGATTGAAGGAAGGTCATTGATGAAGCAGCTGAAGATGGTTGGGCCTAGGACACTACCCTGAGGAACTCCTGCAGTGATGTCGTGGAGCTCAGATGATTGACCTCCAACAACACAACCATCTTCCTTTGTACTAGGTATAACCCCAACCAGCAGAGAGTTTTCCCCTCATTCCCATTGACTCCAGTTTTGCCACAGCTCCTTGATGCCATACTCAGTCAAATGCTGCATTAATGTCAAGGGCAGTCACTCTCACCTCATCTCTGGAGTTCAGCTCTTTTGTCCATGTTTGGACAAAGGCTGTAATGAGGTCAGGAGCTGAGTGACCCTGGCAGAACCCAAACTGAGCATCGTTGAGCAGGTTATTGCTAAGCAAATGCCACTTGATAGCAGTGTCGACAACCCCTACCGTCACTTTGCTGATGATGGAGAGTAGACTGATGGGGCGGTAATTGGCCGGGTTGGATTTGTCCTCCTTTTTCGCACAGGACATACCTGGGAAATTTTCCACATTGCTGGGTAGATGCCAATGTTGTAGCTGTACTGGAACAACTTGGCTAGGGGCGCAGCTGGTTTTGGAGCACAGGTCTTCAGTACTATTGCTGGAATATTGTCAGGGTCCATAACCTTTGCAGTATCCAGTGCCTTCAGTCATTTATTGATATCATGTGCAGTGAATCGGATTGGCTAAAGACTGGCATCTGTGATGCTGGGGACTTCAGGAGGAGGCCGAGATGGATCATCAACTCGGCACTTCTGGCTGAAGATTGTTGGAAATGCTTCAGCCTTGTCTTCTTGTCTTTTGTACGGATGTGCTGGGCTCCCCCATCTTTGAGGTTGGGGATATTTGTGGAGCCACCTCTTCCTGTCAGTTGTTTAATTGTCCACCACCATTCACGACCGGATGTGGCAGGACTGCAGAGCTTAGATCTGATCTGTTGGTTGTGGGATCATTTAGCCCCATCTATCGCATGCTGCTTCCACTGTTTAGCATGCAAGTAGTCTTGTGTTGCAGCTTCACCAGGCTGACACCTCATTTTGAGGTGTGCCTGGTGCTGCTCCTGTCATGCCCTCCTGCACTCTTCATTGAACCAGGGTTGGTCCCCAGTCTTGATGGTAATGGTAGAGTGGGGGATATGCCAGGACATGAGGTTACAGATTGTGGTTGAATACAATTCTGCTGCTGCTGATGGCGTGTAGCACCTCATTGGATGCCCAGCTTTGAGTTGCTAGATCTGTTTGAAATCTATCACAGTTAGCACGGTGGTAGTGCCACACAACACAATGATGAGTCTCCTCACTGTGAAGACGGGACTTCGCCTCCACAAGGACTGTGTGGTGGTCACTCCTACCAATACTGTCATGGACAGATGCATCTGCAACATGTAGAGTGGTGAGGACGAGGTCAAGTAGGTTTTTCCCTCTTGTTGGTTCCCTCACCACCTGCCACAGACCCAGTCTAGCAGATATGTCCTTTAGGACTCAGCCAGCTCGGTCAGTAGTGGTGCTACTACTGACACACATTGAAGTCCCCCACCCAGAGTACATTCCCTCAGTGCTTCTTCCAAATTATGTTCAACATGGAGGAGTACTGATTCAGGGCAGGAGGTGGTAAGCAGCAGGAGGTTTCCGTGCCCATGTTTGACCTGATGCCACGAGACTTCATGGGGTACGCAGACAATGTTGAGGACTCCCACGGCAACTCCCTCCCGACTGTAAACCACTGTATCACTGCCTTTGGTGGGTCAGTCCTGTCCCACCGGCAAGGATGCTGATGGCAGTGTCTGGGACATTGTCTGTAAGGTATGATTCCATGAGTATGACTATGTCAGGCTGTTGCTTGACTAGTCTGTGGGACAGCTCTCCCAACTTTGGCACAAGCCCTCAGATGTTAGTAAGGAGGACAGGGTCGACAGGGCTGGGCTTGCGGTTGTCATTTCCAGTGCCTAGGTCGATGCCGGGTGGCCCGTCCGATTCATTCCTTTTCTTAGTTTTTGTAGTGATTTGGCACAACTGAGTGGCCATTTCTGGAGTCACACATACCAGACCAGGTAAGGATGGCGGATTCCCTTCCCTAAAGGACATTAGTGAGCCAGATGGGATTTTACAACAATCGACTGGTTTCATGGTCATCATTAAACCAGCTTTTTAATTCCAGATTTATTAATTGAATTCAAATTTCACCATCTGCCGTGGTGGGATTCGAACCCATGTCCCTGGAGCATTGGCCTGGGCCTCTGGGTGACTGGTCCAGTGATAGCACCACTACACCACTGCCTCTTCTCCATGAATTACAAGGTTAGGCAGCATGCTGGAAATGATTGATAGTGTGACGTCGCAGGCCTGGGAGCACAGTAAGACCCCACCTAAACTGTGCAGGAACGCACAGCACTCCTTCACGATGCCAAAGGCACACTCCATCAGGTTCCTGCTGGCTCTTTTATCAAATGCAGTAAGAGTGGAGCCCTGAATCTAAGGCATGTAGCTCTCAGTGCCTCTCCACAATAGCTGCAGCAGCTACAGAACTTCCTCTGGTAGGAGAACAGTGTTTTTTTTTTCAGTGGAGCAGTGATTCTTTAAGGAAAAGCCTTTGTGACTGATTTCCCACTGACATTTGCCCCAGCAGTTTATTGTCTAGCAGCAACTGAGTGTAACAAGTCCCAAATCAGAGTACGCCCCACGTTATTTCTGAAACAAAAGCTACTATTTTATTTTGAGCTGAAACACATGAAGGAACCCGGCCTACTTAAAACATTGTGTTATTTTGGAAAATCTGGGATCTGGGTCATTTCTATTGAACTCACACAGGAGGTGATACAGGCACCAGGTCACCTCAACTTCCATTTATTGGCCCAGAATTGTCAGCTTCCAGCCAATCATCACAATGTTCAGTCATCATGTGACACAAATATTGTAAGGCCCCTCCCCTCCCTTGGCAACCATGCTTCAAGAGGTCATGGGGTCTGCATCAGCAATTGTTAGGATTTATTTAAGTTTATTATTCTTCCTGTTCTGTCTCTCCTAGTAACAATATTCATCAATTCAAAAGCAACACTTGAAGTTAAACATGGGAAAACATTCAGCTCTCTCCAGGCTTCATGTCTCTGTCTCGGGGTTTGGAAACTGCAGAGATGGAAGAACGCTCACCATTGGTCCAAGAAATGCCCACTGTCCCATCTCACCCTTGACCTGATGTCTTGGTTCCCCATATGACAAACAAGCAGTGATCAACCAGCTGTTTGAAAAAAATAGTCCTATTGATAATGAATGCTGGGCTTTGTAACAGGATTACGTTTTTAAAAATGGTGACTTTTAAAAGTTTAGGATGGAGTCTTGAAGATCAGGTGACCTCACATCCACTCTGCTAAAGGACAAGACAGAAATCTTGGTTACCAGGTCAACAAGGAACATAGATCAAAGACTTTTTCTTGAAAAAACACAGACTGTAGGGGTAACACCTGAAGAACAATGGCTTTCACCCTCCCAGACTTTTGGATCATAAACAAGGAGCCAGTGATTCTGAAGATGCAAATATACCAAGAAGCCTTTAACACCTGGGAACAATGGAAGGTCCAGATGGCTCTGTGAAACCAGATTTCTGGACTTTGGATATCAGAACAGGACAATAAGCTATTGACTCTCGAGTCCAGATAAATTTAACAGATTTTCTGAAGGTAGATAGGCTAAAGGAAGGGAACCCAGTGGTTGCAGCCTCAGAGCAGGCTGTCAGGAAGACAACCAGCGGTGACAGCCTCGAGAGAGAGAGAGAGAGAAAAAGAGAGAAAGAAAGAGAGAGAGAAAAACAACAAGGGAACACCTGCTCTTGGAAGCCTGATACAGCAAAAGGCAGCGAAGACTTGAATCAGTTTTGAATGTTGAAACTTGTGCAGAAGACGACAATAAGCAGGAATCACCTAATTCACGGATATCCAGGTCAGAAGTGCTCGGAGAAGTGAGCGAAGAGGACATTGATTTTTGAGAAGGTCTGGGAGATCCAACCCATTGCAACTGGGAGGAGTTTGGGCCTTTTAACCACAGGGATTTCACCATCAAAGAGGACTGTGTAATGCATAAGTGTGGTGTGAGGCTTTCAAGTATTTGAATTTGGGATATCAGCTACTTACAAAGTACTATTTATTTATTGGGAATTTCTTTTAGTTTAGTTGTTATAAGAAAAGTCTTAAAATGTGAACTCTCGTCGTGTAATTCTTTAAATTGGTCCAGGGGTTCATATCTCATATTTTTCGCGTTAATGATCTCACTGAGTTGTAACACTACACATCAGCATTTAGTGTCAGCTGTGGTTCAGCAGCACTCTCATCTCCCAGTCAGAAGGTCCTGAGTTCAAACCCAACATCAGGATTGAGCCTGTAATCTAGGCTGATACTCCATAGCAGTGCTGATGGACTGCTGCACTATCAGAGGTGCCATCTTTCGGATAAGACATTAAACCGAGGTCTTGGCTGTCCTCTCAGGAGAAAGGATAATCTCCCCCAGCCACTATTTGAGGCAAAAAAGCAGGAAGTTCTCCTTGTGTCCAGGGCCAATGTCAATATCAATATCTGGTGGTTTGATTCTACATGGCACCTGGTGGTATCACACTTATAATCCCATTGATATGCAACTCATATTTGCATTTCCCGCTTGCACATGTCAGATGGAGCTGAACTTGTCATTACTGCTTGGAATAATGGGCCAGATCGACTTGTGAGCTTGACCATTTTGCATCTATTAAAGAAAGTGGAGATAGATATTTGAAGTAATTGTACGTCTACTGGTGGAGAGTTTTGGATTGCTCTAGTCGAGAACTGCCTCATATATGAAGGGCTGAATGGCCTCCTGCTGTGCTGTAAATGCCTATGGTCCAATGGGATTAGAAGAGTGGTGACAATTCACACCATTCCAGTTCGGGACAACAGGTATTGGAGTACCAGGTCTCGATCATCTACTATCTGACACTCTGCTGTCACTTAACACCCAGTCAGATGAAATGTGCAGTGGGCCAACTATGTGTTAAGTGGCAAGTATTACTCGAAACAGCTGAGCGGAACGTGGCCCCTTCGAGGCCGAGCAGTGAAAGCTGACACGAAACCGTTTATAAAACACAGGTTTCTAAACGAAACGCAACAGATTTTAAAAGCGTTATTTCAAAAACAATGGGGGTTAAAATTGGTGTTGGGCAGTCATACAAACTGGCCAATAGGGAATAAGCGTTCCACACCCTGCCCCATTCCATTTTCAATATTGGCAGAGTGCAAACAGGCTGCCCATTCGCTATCGCCCATGCCACTGAGTCTAAGATGACCCCAGATACATGCTACAGAAGGTAACTGCGATGGCCGCAGACCTTCGCCTCTCAATTCCAGGGACCCTGTGTAAATCCGGAGCAACGAAATGCGCAGGCTATACAGGATGGAAGACTCACCACGTTACAGGCATCATCAGAGGCCCCGCCATCCAGAACATCACCAAATGGACTTAATCTGTCTGCAGAATTATTCTGTCGGCGAGGTGGCTTTGCAGAGTAAGATGACACAGAATCAGCCGGACGTTTCGGAGAGTGCTCAGCTGGACTGGAAGACCTCCCAAAATACATACGGTTTAACTCCGCACCGTTGTCTGGTTCCATGGAGCCAGAATGCCTAATTGATCTTCTATCTGATGGACTAAAATCAAACACGGATGAAGAGCCATCCGAGGTTCTTGGGAAAGCCCAGGCCTCAGTTTCATTGCAGCTGTGCTCACTGGGCTCCAGCTGTGGTGAGCATGCCCTGTCTTGGGAAAGCGCTAACTTGTGTAACTCCTCGCCAATCTTCTCAATGCTGCTCACCGCAGCGCCAGCTGTGCTATTATCGGCTTTGTTGTATTCCGAGCAAAGGTTCAGAATTGTCTCCAAACGCTGCCGTTCCTGCAAAGTGAAATTGGGATAGTTACTGAATCATTAAGGCAGCATCATGGTGAAAGAACATAGGAACATTAGGAACAGCCATTCAGCCCTCCAACCTGCTCTGCTATCCAATTCGTTCATGGCTGCACCTCAACTCTAATTACCAGCCTTTGCTCCATGTCCCTGAATACCCCTAACTGACACAAATCTATGGTTAGGCTATTTGACTTACAAGCCAAAGGTCATATCTTCAAATCTCACCATGGCAAGCTATGGAACTGAAGTCAATAAATCTAAGGAGAACAATCCCAGTTTCACCAGTCTCTCCACATAACTGAAGTCCCACATCCCTGGTATCATTCTGGTAAATCTCCTCTGCAACCTCTGCAAGGCATTGGCATCCTTCCGAAAGTGCAGTGCCCAGAATGGGACAGAATATTCCAGCCGATGTCTATCCAGAGATTTATCAAGGTTTCCCATAACCTCCTTGATTTTGCACTTTATTTATAAAGCCCAGGATCCCATGCGAGACATCAGCGCACTGGGCCCTCATTTTCCTGTATCTAGGGATGCTCTGTGTGCTGTGAGGACATCCTACATCCTCCACCACCCCCACCCCCACCATTGCTGCTGACCCCACTGCCTCCCGGGACGACCCCCACTCCGTGAAGCACTTCCCACCCTGGCCTACCTGAGGCCTGGCTCCAACGATGCACCTCGGCCTGCGGTAGGCCGAGCTAAAACAGCAGCCACCGTCTCCGCGGTGACACTGCAGCTGCCAGCCTCTGATTGGCCAGCATCTCTGCAAGGCCAGGACTTCCAGCAATGGGGTCCTAAATCCTATGGAAGTCAGCCTGCCGCTGTTCAGTTAAGAGCTTGATTGGCACTAAATTCGGCGCGCCTTCCGGAGAAGGGGTGACGCAGGGATTTCAGCATCTGTTTTCCCCAATGTTGAGACCGCCACCACTAGCACAAAATTTCCCGATGGGACGAAAACCAGGTTACTAGATTGGAGGGGCTGAGATTAGAACTTGGGAAAATAAAATGGGAAATAATATTGGCAAACAATGAGGTAGAATACAAAGAGATTAGGAGAGCAGTTAAAAAAGTAGAGGAAGACAAAGATGAACTATGAAATTAAACTATCAAGGAACATAAAACAAAACAGTAAAATATTTTAGAAGCATATCAATAGAAACAAAACAAAGCCTGGGATGGGAATAGTGCCATTAAGGAATAGGCAGGATAATACCAGATAATGACAGAGAGATGGCAGAAATAGAGAACATAGAACAAAGAACAGTACAGGCCCTTCGGTCCACGATGTTGTGCCGAACCTTTAACCTACTCTAGGATCAAATTACCTACCTACCCTTCATTCTACTATCATCCATGTACCTATCCAAGAGTCGCTTAAATGTCCCTAACGTATCTGCTTCTACTACCACCGCTGGCAGTGCATTCCACGCACCCACCACTCTCTGTGTAAAGAACCTACCTCTGACATCTCCCCGAAACCTTCCTCCAATCACCTTAAAATTATGCCCCCTGGTGATAGCCCTTTCCGCCCTGGGAAAAAGTCTCTGGCTATCCACTCTATCTATGCCTCTCATCATCTTGTACCCCTCTATCAAGTCACCTCTCATCCTTCTACGCTCTAATGAGAAAAGCCCTAGCTCCCTCAACCTTTCTTCGTAAGACATGCCCTCCAGTCCAGGCAGCATCCTGGTAAATCTCCTCTGCACCCTCTCTAAAGCTTCCACATCCTTCCTATAATGAGGCGACCAGAACTGAACACAATATTCCAAGTGTGGTCTAATCAGGGCTTTATAGAGCTGCAGCAAAACCTCGCGGCTCTTAAACTCAATCCCCCTGTTAATGAAAGCCAACACACCATATGCCTTCTTAACAACCCTATCAACTTGGGTGGCAACTTTGAGCAATCTATGGACGTAGACCCCAAGATCCCTCTGTTCCTCCACACTACCAAGAATCCTGTCTTTAAGCCTGTATTCTGCATTCAAATTCGACCTTCCAAAATGAATCACTTCACACTTTTCCAGGTTGAACTCCATCTGCCACTTCTCAGCCCAGCTCTGCATCCTGTCAATGTCCCGTTGCAACCTACAACAGCCTTCCACACTATCCACAACTCCAGCAATCTTCATGTCATCGGCAAACTTGCTAACCCAGCCTTCTACTTCCTCATCCAAGTCATTTATAAAAATCACAAAGAACAGAGGTCCCAGATCCCTTTGGAACACCACTGGTCACCGAGCTCCAGGCTGAATATTTTCCATCTACTACCACCCTCTGTCTTCTATGGGCCAGCCAATTCTGTATCCAGACAGTCAACTTTCCCTGTATCCCATGCCTCCTTACTTTCTGAATGAGCCTACCATGGGGAACCTTATCAAACGCCTTGCTAAAATCCATATACACCACATCCACTGCTCTTCCTTCATCAACGTGTTTTGTCACATCTTCAAAGAATTCAATAAGGCTTGTGAGGCATGACCTGCCCCTCACAAAGCCATGCTGACTGTCTCTAATCAAACTATGCTTTTCCAAATAATCATAAATCCTGTCTCTCAGAGTCCTCTCCAATAATTTGCCCACTACCGACGTAAGACTGACTGGTCTATAATTCCTAGGGTTATCCCTATTCCCTTTCTTGAACAAGGGAACAACATTTTCCACCCTCCAATCATCTGGTACTATTCCAGTGGACAGTGAGGACGCAAAGATCATCGCCAAAGGCGCGGCAATCTCTTCCCTCGCTTCCCGTAATATCCTTGGGTATATCCCGTCTGGCCCCGGGGACTTATCTGTCCTCATGTCTTTCAAAATTTCCAGCACATCCTCCCTCTTAACATCAACCTGTTCGAGCATATCAGCCTGTTTCACGCTGTCCTCACAAACGACCAGGTCCCTCTCACTAGTGAATATTGAAGCAAAGTATTCATTTAGGACCTCCCCTACCTCCTCCGACTCCAGGCACAAGTTCCCTCCACTATTCCTGATTGGCCCTATCCTCACTCTGGCCATCCTCTTGTTCCTCACATAAGTGCAGAACGCCTTGGGAATTTCCTTAATTCTACCCGCCAAGACTTTTTCATGTCCCCTTCTAGCTCTCCTAAGTCCATTCTTCAGTTCCTTCCTGGCTACCTTGTAACCCTCTAGAGCCCTGTCTGATCCTTGCTTCCTCAACCTTAAGTAAGCTTCCTTCTTCCTCTTGACTAGCTGTTCCACATCTCTTGTCATCCAAGGTTCCTTCATCCTACCATTAATATATTAAATAATTATTTTTGGTCTTTACCAGAGAGGTAGAACAGGTAGATATGACACTGAAGGATGAGAGGAGTAATGAGATATGTACATTGGCAATTAAAAAGTGGGTTTATTGAATAAACTAATCCAACTCAAAAAGAATAAAGCCCCTGGTCCAGATGGATTGCATCCACACATTTTATAAGAAACTAGGAAAGAGATAGTAGAGGCATTACTACACATATTTAATAATTCGTTAGAAAATGGTGCAGTGCCAGAGGACTGGAAAATAGCTAACCTAATTCCTATATTTTAGAAGGAGGACAGAAGATGCCCAGGGAATTATCAACCAGCCAGCTTAACACTGGTGGTAGGAAAATGATGAAATCTCTACTAAAGGAGAACATCTAGAAACAAAAAATATAATAATGAATATGCAGCCTGGATTTCAAAAGGGAAAATCTTGCTTAACCACTCTTATTGAATTTTTTTTGAGGAGGTAACACAGTGATTAGGCAAAGGTAATACAGTAGATGTAAAGTATCTGGATTTTCAAAAGGCTGTTGATAAGGTGCCCCATAATAGACTATTGAGTAAGGTCAGAGAATGTGGAGTCAGAGGACAAGTGGCAGATGGAGCAGAAAGCAGAGAATGGGAGTGGCAGAAGGTGGGAAGTGGTGTTCCACAAGGATCAGTGCTGGGAACACTGTCATTCACAATTTACAATAACAGTTTGAACTTTGGAAAAACACAATTTCTAACTTTGTGGAATGACACCAAATTGGGGTGGGGATAGTCAATACCGAGGAGGACTGCAACAAATTACAGGAGGACATTCATAAACTTGCAGAATGGACGAATAATTGGCAAATGAAATTCAACAGATAGATGTGAGGTAGTACATTTTGGTAGGAAGAATAGGGAGGTCACTTATTACTTGGACAGTGTGTGTCTAGGTGGGATAGAGAAACAAAGGAATGTCAGAGTACAAATATACAAATCACTAAACATTGTACCACAGGTTAGTAGGGTCATAAGAAAAGCAAACCAAGCACTAGGCTTTATTTCTAGAGGGACAGAACTGAAAAGCAGGGGAATTATGCTACACCTGTATCGAACCTTTGTTAGACCACATTTAGAGTATATAGAGGCACTGGAAAGAGTGCAGAGAAGATTTACAGGATGATACCAGAAATGCAGGGTATGTATATCAGGAAAGGATGGACAGTCTGGGTCTCTTTTCTCTTCCAAAAAGGCCAAGGAGTGACTTACTGGAAGTCCTTAAAATTATGAACGGTTTTAATAGAGTGGATACAGAGAGAATATTTCTTCTTGTAGGGAGAAGCATAACTAGAGATCATCAAAATAAGATAGTCAACCAAGAAATCCAATAGGGAATTCAGAAGAAACTTCATTATCCAAAGGGCAGTGAGAATGTGGAACTCACGGCCACAGGAAGTGGTTGAAGTGGATAGCATAGATGTATTTAAGGGGAAGCTGGACAAGCATATGAGAGAGAAGGGAATAGAGGGTTATAATGATAAATTTAGATGAGGAAAGATGGGAGGAGGCTCAAATGGAGGATAAATGCTGGCATGGACTGGGTGGGCCGAATGGCCTGTTTCTGTGCTCTATATCCTGTGCAATGCTATGAAGCTGAAGTGTGCAGGAAGAAGTCTAACGCCGTATGATCCAGCATGATTTGGCCCAATGTTATTTCCATTAATCTAACAATTCAAATCAAGCAAATAGAAAAAACAAATGGTCTTGTCGAACAAACACTCTACAACATGAAGTTATGTGATGCTAGTTTAGCAATAACTTTGTTACAATTCACGACAATATTCTGGTGAACATTGCAAAGTATGGACTGAATTAATAGTTTCTCATGGGCCAACTCACAGGCCTGGCCTAGCTCTGGCCAAATGGCAGGCCAGTTATTGCAACATTTAAACCAGACTGATTTAAGGCAGATTCTTACAAATCACTGAAGCTTGGGGAGATGGTAGGGGGAGCGGGTGAGGGGGTCAGTGTTTGAACACCTCGTCTGCTGATGGATGGTTCAAAGGTGAGCAGCACCCAAGGAGACAAACCACAGTCAGGGGGACAGGAGGGTAGAGAATTACAGGACCACACTGGCGGAATTCAAAGAAGAAAACTTTGACAAAAGTGTACGTAGTAGTATTCTCAAACAACATCAGCAAATGGACCAGGCTAATTTACCAAATCCAGTCACTGATTTCACTCAAAGCACCAACGCTCACCAATCACACCGGTTATCGGTTCATTTGAAAAACGCACCAGACCCCGGCAGAAGCAAAGACTTAGTTAACAGATGCAAGGCCTCAATTATATATCACATCTGGTGTTTCACAGCATATTGTCAATGGGTTGTCTTGGACTCACCTCACACACCGATAATGGAGCTTCAAGTGGATTAAACCTCATGTTGATGGTTTCCCCTCTTGAGTTAATTAAAATACTGATCAGCAGGTAGGCCTCAGTGCCTTCCTTCTCACCCAGATTTTCAATCTTTTCCTGAGCAAATTAATGGCATAAAAATGCATCGATTTTAACCCACCCTCCAGGAACCGACTGGGTGCTTCAAGCTGATATTCTGACCTGACATCTCCTCATCTGCTGTCTAGTTTAAATCAACATGCAATAAAACTCATTACGTTAACAACACATTTGAACAACTGGGCAAGTGTAACACTATCCGAACAAACCGGCCTTAGGATCTGATATCAGGGGATGTGCAAATATAGGAGCTCAATGATTGCGAGCATCCGTTCACCCGAGTTTTAAACTTGATCTGTCAGCAGCTTCAGGCATTCGGCTTATGCCGAGAGATAGTTTTGCCTTTGGAGCCTTCGCTCAGCCAGTCACTACTCTGAATCAGCCAATCCGAATGAGGCTGTGTAACTTGCTGCTCAGTCAGTAACACCAAGTAGGTGTGGTTTTTGGGTCAATGAGGCAGCAAATTATGTCAGATAGGGCGAGATGAAGGCAGGAGGGAGGAGGCTCACGCAAAGCATTATCACCAGGATCGACCAGTTGGGCCGAATAGCAGAATTGCAGAAGCTCAACGCCAACTCACAGACACTTCTTCCTACCTCCCTCTGGACCATGACCCCACCACCGAACATCAAGCCATTGTCCAAAGGACCGTCACTGACCTCACCTCCTCTGGAGATCTTCCGTCTACAGCTTCCAACCTCATAGTCCCGAAGCCCCGGACAGCCCGCTTCTACCTCCTTCCCAAAATCCACAAACGGGACTGTCCCGGCAGACCCATTGTGTCAGCCTGCTCCTGCCCCACTGAACTTATTTCTTCCTGTCTTGACTCTATCTTTTCTCCGCTGGTCCAGTCTCTTCCCACCTACATCCGTGACTCTTCTGACGCCCTACGTCATTTTGACAATTTCCAGTTTCCTGGTCCCAACCGCCTCCTCTTCACTATGGACGTCCAATCTCTCTGCACCTCCATCCCCCACCAGGATGGTTTGAGCGCTCTCCGCTTCTTCCTTGAACAGAGGCCCAACCAGTCCCCATCCACCACCTGGCTGAACTTGTTCTCACATTGAACAACTTCTCCTTCAACTCCGCTTACTTCCTTCAAGTAAAAGGTGTTGCTATGGGTACCCGCATGGGTCCTAGTTATGCCTGTCTTTTTTTGGGATATGTCGAGCATTCTTTGTTCCAGTCCTACTCAGGCCCCCTCCCCCAACTCTTTTTCCGGTACATTGATGACTGTATCGGTGCCGTTTCCTGCTCCTGCCCTGAACTGGAAAACTTTATCAACTTTGCTTCCAATTTCCACCTTTCTCTCACCTTTACATGGTCCATCTCTGACACTTCCCTTCCGTTCTCGACTTCTCTATCTCCATCTCTGGGGATAGGTTGTCTACTAATATCCATTATAAGCCCACCGACTCCCACAGCTACCTGGACTACACTTCTTCACACCCTACCTCCTGTAAGGACTCCATTCCATTCTCCCAGTTTCTCCGTCTCCGATGCATCTGCTCTGATGATGCTACCTTCCATGACAGCGCTTCTGATATGACCTCCTTTTTCCTCAACCGAGGATTCCCCCCCACTGTTGATGACAGGGCCCTCAACCGTGTCGGGCCCATTTCCCGTACCTCTACCCTCACCCCTTCCCCTCCCTCCCAGAACCGTGACAGGGTTCCCCTTGTCCTCACTTTCCACCCCATCAGCCTCCATATCCAAAGAATCATCCTCCGCCATTTCTGCCACCTCCAGCATGATGCCACTACCAAACGCACCTTCCCTTCCCTTCCCCTGTCAGCATTCCGAAGGGATCGTTCCCTCCGCGACACCCTGGTCCACTCCTCCATTACCTCCACCACCTCGTCACCGTCACATGGCCCCTTCCCCTGCAATCACAGGAGATGTAATAACTGCCCAATTACCTCCTCTCTCCTCACTATCCCAGGCCCCAAACACTCCTTTCAGGTGAAGCAGCGATTTACTTGTACTTCTTTCAATGTAGTATTCTGTATTTGCTGCTCACAATGTGGTCTCCTCTACATTGGGGAGACCAAACGCAGACTGGGTGACCGCTTTGCGGAACACCTCCGCTCAGTCTGCAAGCAGGACCCCGAGCTTCCAGTTGCTTGCCTATTTTGTTCGATCACACCTTGCAACTGTGATGTCAGGGGCCAAGTGATTCTGAGAATTCTCCAGCACTGCTTTCCTTCCAGGGTCCAGACTGTTGCATGTAAGAGAGGCGAGAGGCACGGGAACACTGGCAGGGGAAGCAGGCACATCCCACTGTGATTTCAGGAATCCCGCCTCCCTCCAGTCCCATAGGGAGTTTGGCATTGGCTGACCTTGGAGGGCTGACCTGGCCCTCTGCATTCCCTCTAGATTTACTGGCACTGCTGGGCTTTCTCTGAACACTTTAACCCTCATCACACCCCAGGCTTAAGATATTGAGCATCCCAGACTATGTGGGAACTATTTTTGATACTATTTATATTCAAATAGTCAACGTGTTTGATATTGAATTAAGAGCAACTTATATTGATATAGCGCCTTTAATGTAATAAAACATCCCAAGACGCTTCACAGGAGTATTTTAAAACAAAGTAGAACTGAGTCACTAAAGGAGATTAGGTCAGACGAAAAAAGCTTGGTCAAAAGAGGTAGGTTTTAAAGGATTGTCTTAAAGGAGGAAAGCGAGGAAGAAAGACAGTGAAGTTTAGGGAGGGTATTCCAGAGCTTGGGGCCTTGACAATTGAAGGTATGGCCACCAATGGTGGAGCGAATAAAATCAGGGATGCACAAGAGGCCAGAATTAGAGGTGCACAGATATCTTGGAGAGTTGTGGGACTGGGGGAGATTACAGAGATAGGGAGGGGTGAGGCCTTGTTGAAAACAAGAATGAGAATTATAAAATTAACAGAACTTGGTGCAAGTTAAGCAGTTTTGGTTGACTTCAAGTTTACAGAGAGTAGAATGTGGGAGACCAGCCAAGAATGCACGTGAATAGTCAAGTCTAGAGGTAACAAAGGCATGAATGGGGGTTTCAGCAGCAACTGAGCTGAACCAGGGGTGAAATCAGGCAGCATTAAGGAGGTGAAATAGACAGTCTCAGTGATGGTACAGATATGTGATCACAAGCTGACCTCTGAGTCAAAAACGGCAGGAAGGGAATGAAAGGGAAATGAAGGGAAGGGAATGGGGATTGGGGAATGCAAGGGAGGGGAGGGGAATGCAAGGGAGGGGAGGGGAATGCAAGGGAGGGGAGGGGAATGCAAGGGAGGGGAGGGGAATGCAAGGGAGGGGAGGGGAATGCAAGGGAGGGGAGGGGAATGCAAGGGAGGGGAGGGGAATGCAAGGGAGGGGAGGGGAATGCAAGGGAAGGGAGGGGAATGCAAGGGAAGGGAGGGGAATGCAAGGGAAGAGAATGAAAGGGAAAGGAAAGGAAGGGAATGAAAGGGAAAAGAAGGGAATGAAATGAAAGGGAAAAGAAGGGAATGAAATGAAAGGGAAAAGAAGGGAATGAAATGAAAGGGAAAGGAAGGGAATGAAATGAAATGAAATGAAATGAAAGGGAAAGGAAGGGAATGAAAGGGAAAGGAAGGGAATGAAAGGGAAAGGAAGGGAATGAAAGGGAAAGGAAGGGAATGAAAGGGAAAGGAAGGGAATGAAAGGGAAAGGAAGGGAATGAAAGGGAAAGGAAGGGAATGAAAGGGAATGAAAGGGAAAGGAAGGGAATGAAAGGGAAAGGAAGGGAATGAAAGGGAAAGGAAGGGAATGAAAGGGAAAGGAAGGGAATGAAAGGGAATGGAAGGGAATGAAAGGGAAAGGAAGGGAATGAAAGGGAATGAAAGGGAATGAAAGGGAATGAAAGGGAAAGGAAGGGAAAGGAAGGGAAAGGAAGGGAAAGGAAGGGAAAGGAAGGGAAAGGAAGGGAATGAAAGGGAAAGGAAGGGAATGAAAGGGAAAGGAAGGGAATGAAAGGGAAGGGAATGGTAATTGTGTATGAATTGTTTAATTATATGCAGGTGGTGGGTGATAATTGGGGTCTTACTTGAGCACATATAAGACAACCCTTACTGTGACTGGGGGAGGATTTTGAGTGAGGAACTACATATTTGTAATTGTTTTTTTTCCCTATGTACAACAAATGGGAAACTGAGTAAAGACAGGTTCCAGCATCATCCTTCCAAATTAATGGGAAAAGCTTAAATCAACAATCACTTGTCACACCCCATCCATCTCTCACTGGGTGCTCCCAATGCCAGTCCGTGTCACACTCAGTGCAACTCCCTCCTTGCTTATCTATCTACCTCTGCCTTAAAAATATTCAAAGACTCTGCTTCAACCACCTTTTGAGGAAGAGAATTCCAAAGACTGATGAACCTCAGGGAAAATCATTCTCCTCCTCTCTGTTTTAAATGGGCGACCCATTATTTTTAAACAGTGACCCCAGTTCGAGATTCTCCCACAAGGGGAAACATTCTTTCCACATCCACCCTGTCAAGACCCCTCAGGATCTTTTATGTTTCAATCAAGTCACCTCTAACTCTTCTAAATTCTAGCAGATACAAGCTTAGCCTGTCCAATCTTTCCTCGTAAGACAGCGCGCCCATTCCAGGTATTAGTCTAGTAAACCTTCTCTGTACTGCCTGCCACCCATTTACATCCTTCCTTAAATAAGGAGACCAGTACTGTACACAGTACTCCAGATGTGGTCTCACCAATGCCCTGTACAGCTGAAGCATAACCTCCCTACTTTTGTACTCAATACCCCTCACGATAATCAATAACATTCTATTAGCTTTCCGAATTACGTGCTGGACCTGCATACTAACCTTTTGCGATTCATGCACTAGGACACCCAGATCCCTCTGCATCTCAGAGCTCTACAATTTCTCACCATTTAGATAATATTTTTATTCTTCCTGCCAATTTCACATTTTCCCACATTCTACTCCATTTGCCAGGATTTTGTCCACTCACTTAACCTATCTATTTCCCTTTGTAGCCTCCTTATGTCCTCTTCACAATTTACTTTCCTACCTATCTTTGTGTCATCAGCAAATTTAGCAAACATACCTTCGGTCCCTTCATCCAAGTCATTTATATAAATTGTAAAAAGTTGAGGCCCCAGCACAGATCCCTGTGGCATACCACTCATTACATCTTGCCAACCAGAAAATGACTCATTTTGCCTACTCTCTGTTTCCTGTCAGCTAGTCAATCTTCTATCCATGCCAATATGTTACCCCCTACACCATGAGCTTTTATTTTCTGCAATAACCTATGAAGTGGCACCTTATCAAATGCCTTCTGGAAATCTAAGTACAATACATCCACCGGTTCCCCTTTATCCACAGCACATGGAACTCCCTCCAAGAACTTGGAACTCCCTCAAAGAACGAGTAATGCTGTGGAATATATTAAAAGTGTCACATCTTGCACACAGATCGTATACTGTAGCTGTCGTACTTTGACACAGACATGAAACAATCTAAAATACCATACATTCCCCTCCTCCCCCAACATTCTCTCTCTGCTTATCGCCTCCAGCACCCTCAATCATCTCTTGACACTGCTCCTGATCATGAACTCCCCATCCTGGCTGGTCAATGGGGCCCTTTGCTTGGACCATGTCCACCTGTCCCTTCAAAATCACTGTCCCCCTAACCTCAAAAAATCCACCTTGACCTGTCCGTTCTCTCCACCTGCTGCTCAATCTTCAGTATCGCCTGATAGACTCTGAGCCCTGTGTCCATCTCTCCTGTATTTCCTTGTTCAACTCTTCCGATCTACCTTCAGTCCTTCATCACCAAAGCAAACAGTCAAATTCATGAACGGTATCTCTGTGACCGTGGCTATGGCATGTTATTCTTTCTTGTTCACATCGCAGCATAGTCCCCATCATTGACCTCCATTGTCTCTTCTCCAAGGAACTACCCTTGCTCTCTGGAGCCCTCCACAGTCTCTGATTTGTCAGGCTGCTTGCCCAACATCCAGCATCAGATGTGCAGAAACTTCCTCCAACTAAATATTTGGAAGACTGAAGCCATTGTGTTCAGTCCCCACCACAAACACCGTTCCCTAGCTCCCAATTCCGTCACCCTCCCTGGCCATTACCGGACGCTGAACCAGACGGTTTGCAACTTTGGCGTCCTGACTAATCCTGAGCTGTGCTTCCGATCCTATACCTTCTCCCTCATCAAGACCGCCTACTTCCACTTTCCAAATGGCACCTGCCGCTGCCCTGCCTCAGCTGATCTGCCGCTGAAGTCCTCATCTATGCATGTGTGACCTCTCGAATTTATCGCTCCAATGCTCTCCTGACTGCCCTCCAAACAAGCACCTGCTCGAAACTTGAGCTCATCCAGAACTCTGCAAGTCTCGTTCATCCATTACTCCTTTCCTGACCGAACTACCTTGGCTCCCGGACCGTCAACAATCACAGATATTTACAGCACAGCAGGAGGCCATTCGGCCTATTGTGTCTTTGCCAGCCAAAAAAAGAGATATCTAGCCTCATCCCACTTTCCAGCTCTTAGTCTGTAGCCCTGTAGGTTACATCACTTCAAGTGCCTATCCGAGTAATTTTTAAATACGTTGAGGGTTTTTCAGGCAGTGCGTTCCAGACCCCCACTGCCCTCTGGGTGAAAACTCAACTCCCCTCTAATCTTTCTACCAATTGCTTTAAATCTATGCCCCCTGGGTTAGTGACCTCTCTGCTAATGGAGACAGGTCCTTCCT
This sequence comes from Heterodontus francisci, assembly GCF_036365525.1. Classification (NCBI taxonomy): domain Eukaryota; kingdom Metazoa; phylum Chordata; class Chondrichthyes; order Heterodontiformes; family Heterodontidae; genus Heterodontus; species Heterodontus francisci. Next base: position 13,560,334 of record NC_090380.1, on the reverse strand, counting down.
ATCCACTCCATCTCAGACCCTGATAATTTTATACACCTCAATTAAATCTCCCTTCAGTCTCCTGTGTTCCAAAGAAAACAAGCCCAGCATATCCAGTCTTTCCTCATAGCTAAAATTCTTCAGTCCAGAATCGGTTTTAAGATTTTCATCCTTGTGTTCAAATCCCTCCATGGCCTTGCCCCCTCCCTATCTCTGTAATCTCCTCCAGACCCACAACCCTCCAAGATTTCTGCATTCCTCAAATTCTGGCCTCTTGCCCCTCCCCACTTTCCTTCTCTCTATCACTGGCAGCCATGCCTTCAGTCGTTTAGGCCCTAAATTCTCGAATTCCCTTCCAAAACGCTCCACCTCTCTCTCAGCCTTAACGTTATTCCATAAAACCTATCCCTTTGACCAAGATTTTGATCACGAGGCCTATTACCTCTATATGTGGCTCAGTGTCAAATTTCATCCAATTACATTTCTGTGAAGCACCTTGGAATGATTTACTATGCTGAAAGTACTATAGAAATGCAGGCTGCTTGGCTCTGCTCTTACCTATCACTAACATAGTTAACGTATCCCCAGCAATGACTTCTCTTCCCTTCCTCACACAATCACCTCTGGAGTTCCCCAAGGACCTATCACACCCTGCCCTTCCTTATCTACATGGCAACTGCAACAGGCACATGACCAACTTCTACACGTCTTCTGATCATACCCAGCTCTCCCTCTCCAACACTTCCTTTGACTCCCTCCCACCTCCACTGTGTCAGATTGCTTGTTGACTACAAGTTCTGCATGTGTCATAACTTCCTGCAACTCAACACTGGGAGTGATAAAGCCAGCATCTTTAGACCCTGTCACAACTCTGCTGCCTTGCCACTGATTCCATCCCATTTCTGGCCAACCTCGAAGGTTGTTCACAACCTTGCAGTGCTGTTTGACATCTGAACAAAGCTTAAAACCCCATATTCTCCCCAGCATCAAACTAATTACTTTGACCTCAGCAACACTGGCCACCTCCACTTTTACATCTGACCCCGATTGTGACTTTATCCTCTCCAGACTGCAGCCATCCATTGTTCTTGTTGGCCAACCTCTAACTCCTGACTTCCCCACCACCCTGCCACCTGTACCCTAACCCGCACCAGGTCCTGTCCCCAACACCCTGCCACCTGTACCCTAACCCGCACCAGGTCCTGTCTCCACCACCCTGCCACCTGTACCCTAACCCGCACCAGGTCCTGTCTCCACCACCCTGCCACCTGTACCCTAACCCGCACCAGGTCCTGTCTCCACCACCCTGCCACCTGTACCCTAGCCCGCACTAGGCCCTGCTCACCCACCGCAAACAAACAAATCCTTTCAAACACAACAAAACAGAACTCAGAAACTGAGAAATATCAAAACCCAAATTTAAAAATACAGAAACTCAAGCAATCAAACCTTAAAATTGCAAAGTATGTTTTTCCTCAGTAACTGATTTTCAATGCAAAACTATGTAAGTAACGTATGAGTACATATAAACAACTGCTTTTCAAAATAACACAATGAAGATTAAAAACTTGGCGGATAGGATCAGGGAAAACCCTAAGGCTTTCTATAGGTATATCAGGAATAAAAGAATGACTAGAGTTAGATTAGGGCCAATCAAGGATAGTAGTGGGAAGTTGTGTGTGGAATCAGAGGAGATAGGGGAAGCGTTAAATGAATATTTTTCGTCAGTATTTACAGTAGAGAAAGAAAATGTTGTCGAGGAGAATACTGAGATTCAGACTACTAGGCTGGATGGGATTGAGGTTCACAAGGAGGAGGTGTTAGCAATTTTGGAAAGTGTGAAAATAGATAAGTCCCCTGGGCCAGATGGGATTTATCCTAGGATTCTCTGGGAAGCTAGGGAGGAGATTGCAGAGCCTTTGTCCTTGATCTTTATGTCGTCATTGTCGACAGGAATAGTGCCGGAAGACTGGAGGATAGCAAATGTTGTCCCCTTGTTCAAGAAGGGGAGTAGAGACAGCCCTGGTAATTATAGACCTGTGAGCCTTACTTCGGTTGTGGGCAAAATGTTGGAAAAGGTTATAAGAGACAGGATTTATAATCATCTTGAAAAGAATAAGTTCATTAGCGATAGTCAGCACGGTTTTGTGAAGGGTAGGTCGTGCCTCACAAACCTTATTGAGTTTTTCGAGAAGGTGACCAAACAGGTGGATGAGGGTAAAGCAGTGGATGTGGTGTATATGGATTTCAGTAAGGCGTTTGATAAGGTTCCCAACGGTAGGCTATTGCAGAAAATACGGAAGTATGGGGTTGTAGGTGATTTAGAGCTTTGGATCAGAAATTGGCTAGCTGAAAGAAGACAGAGGGTGGTGGTTGATGGCAAATGTTCATCCTGGAGTTTAGTTACTAGTGGTGTACCGCAAGGATCTGTTTTGTGGCCACTGCTGTTTGTCATTTTTATAAATGACCTGGAAGAGGGTGTAGAAGGGTGGGTTAGTAAATTTGCGGATGACACTAAGGTCGGTGGAGTTGTGGATAGTGCCGAAGGATGTTGTAGGGTACACAGGGACATAGATAGGCTGCAGAGCTGGGCTGAGAGATGGCAAATGGAGTTTAATGCGGAAAAGTGTGAGGTGATTCACTTTGGAAGGAGTAACAGGAATGCAGAGTACTGGGCTAATGGGAAGATTCTTGGTAGTGTAGATGAACAGAGAGATCTTGGTGTCCAGGTACATAAATCCCTGAAGGTTGCTACCCAGGTTAATAGGGCTGTTAAGAAGGCATATGGTGTGTTAGCTTTTATTAGTAGGGGGATCGAGTTTCGGAGCCACGAGGTCATGCTGCAGCTGTACAAAACTCTGGTGAGACCGCACCTGGAGTATTGCGTGCAGTTCTGGTCCCCGCATTATAGGAAAGATGTGGAAGCTTTGGAAAGGGTGCAGAGGAGATTTACTAGGATGTTGCCTGGTCTGGAGGGAAGGTCTTACGAGGAAAGGCCGAGGGACTTGAGGTTGTTTTCATTGGAGAGAAGGAGGAGGAGAGGTGACTTAATAGAGACATATAAGATAATCAGAGGGTTAGATAGGGTGGATAGTGAGAGTCTTTTTCCTCGGATGGTGATAGCAAACACGAGGGGACATAGCTTTAAGTTGAGGGGTGAAAGATATAGGACAGATGTCAGAGGTAGTTTCTTTACTCAGAGAGTAGTAGGGGCGTGGAACGCCCTGCCTGCAGCAGTAGTAGATTCGCCAACTTTAAGGGCATTTAAGTGGTCATTGGATAGACATATGGATGAAAATGGAATAGTGTAGGTCAGATGGTTTCACAGGTCGGCGCAACATCGAGGGCCGAAGGGCCTGTACTGCGCTGTAATGTTCTAATTCTAATTCCGTCTTCTCAAGCACCTTCATTCAGTTTTTACTTGGAGGCCACATTAATGAGCAACATTTTAAGTTGACTTTCATTTCAGAGCTCACTCTATCCAATGAAGTGAGTTAATAACGAGACTGGTGACTGTGATATCCAATCTGAGCATGTGCAGTGTGGACAATCTCCCAACAGACATCATTATGACTCTCCAAATGCAACAATTTGGAGAGGATTTCTTCCAAGTATTAAAGTGTACTTTCCCAAATAATTTCAAAACAAACTCAATTGTCAACCTTCTTTGGAACCAGGATAATTCTTCCCAGAAATCAATTTTTTTCCAATGCTTATTTTTTTTTACTTTCGAGTAAAAGAGAGGAAAGGCAGACAGAGGAGAGAGAGAGACAGGCAGATAGAGAGAGCAACAGTTCCATCATCTGTACTTTATTTCTCTTTCATTTCATTCAAATACAATTAGGCAATAATTATTTTCCAAGCACCAATCAAGAAACACTTGCTTCACTGTCTCTGGGCAGATTGCTGACAAAGTTCTTTCCAAATTCTCTCATGACCCAGAATCCCCACCACTGCTTGCTTCAGAGAGACAGGCTGAGTGGAAAAAGAAAGAGGCTGAGACAGGCTAGGAAAGAGAGAGAGAAAATAATGAGGTGAATTCAAAAATGGCAGTTTTTGATTGTTACAGACTAGATTTATTTAAGCAGTAGTCTATTTATCAAGCTACACTAGGTAAGGACATATGCATTACATATTTCCAAGAAGCAGTGAATAAAGCAAAGTTCACTGTCACAATACTTACAAATTACTTCCCAAAACTCTTCCCCCATGTCCATCCCCCCTTCCTGTAGAAAGAGAGGTTAGCACAGACAGACAGAGATACCTTCCAAACCTGCGACCTAGACCACCTAGATGGACAAGGGCAGCAGAGGCATGAGACCACCACCCAAGGTCACCGCCCCCCACAAGCCACTTGGAGCTTGGAACTATATCGCCGTTCCTTCACCGTCGCTGGGTCAAAATCCTGGAACTCCCTTCCGAACAGCACAATGGGTGTACCACATGTACTGCAGTGGTTCAAGAAGACACAAGTACACGAGAAATAGGAACAGATTTAGACCATATGACACATCGAGAGCCTGCTCCACCATTCAATACGATCATGGCTGATCTTGGGCTTTAATTCCACTTTCCTGCCTGCTCCCCATATCCCTTGATTCCCTGCGAGACCAAAATTCTATCTCTCCCAGCCTTAAATGTATTCAATGATGGAGCGTCCACAACCCTCTGGGGTAGAGAATTCCAAAGATTCACAACCCTTTGAGTGAAGTAATTTGTCCTCATCTCAGTCCTGAATGATTGACCCCTTATCCTGAGACTGTGTCCCCGTGTTCTAGATTCCCTGACCAGTGGCAACAATCTCTCAGCTTCTACCCTATCAAGCCCTTTCAGAATCTTGTCTGTCTCAATTAGATCGCCTCTCATTCTTCTAAACTCCAGATAATATAGGCCCAATTTACTCAGCCTCTCATCATAGGACAACTCCCTCATCCCAGCGACCAATTTCTGCTGCACTGCCTCGAGTACAAGTATATTCTTTCTTAAATGTGCAGACCAAAACTGCACACAGTATTCCAGGTGCGGTCCCACCAAAGCCCTGTACAGTTTTAGTAAGACTTCTTTATTCCTGTACTCCAATCCCCTTTGCAATAAAAGCCAACATGTCATTTGCCTTCCTAATAGCCCGCTGCACCTGCTTGTTAACTTTGTGTGTTCCACACAGACAGCGAACCACAACATTCTCAAGGGCAATTATGGATGGGCAATAAATGCTGGCCTGGCCAGTGATGCCCACATCCCATGGCAGAACTAATGTTAAAAAATCCGGCTCGTTACAGCAGCAGCTTTTGCACACTGGGAAATAAATCACACATGTTCTTCTGAAAGCTGGTTTTTAACAGCTGTGGTAACAGCACATGGAATAAGGAGCAGTAACAATTGGAGCATAGAAAGCAAACAATGGGATGAGTCAAGGGAATTTTTTGCAAAAATTCTTCTCTCCGACACATTTCTTCCACTCTCCCTCTGCTCACTCTCTCACACTCTGTCCCCTCACCCTGTGTTCACTCACACTCACTCCCCTCTCCCTATGCTAACACTCTCCCCTCTCCCTGTGTTCACTCACACTCACTCCCCTCTCCCTGTGTTCACTCTCTGTCACTCCCGTCATCCTGTGCTCTCTCGCAAACTCACTCCCCTCTCCTTTTGTTCACTCGCAAACTCATTCCCCTCTCCTTTTGTTCACTTACACACGCGCTCCCCAATCCCCGTGCTATCTCGCACTCACTCCCCAATCCCTGTGCTCTCTCGCAAACTCACTCCCCTCTCCCTGTGTTCACTTACACACTCACTCCCCTCTCCCTGTGTTCACTTACACACTCACTCACCTCGCCCTCTGTTCACCTACACTCACTCCCCTCTCCCTCTGTTCACCTACACACTCACTCCCCTCTCCCTCTGTTCACTCACATCCATTCCCCTCTCCCTCTGTTCACTCACATCCATTCCCCTCGCCCTCTGTTCACTCACATCCATTCCCCTCGCCCTCTGTTCACTCACATCCACTCCCCTCGCCCTCTGTTCACTCACATCCACTCCCCTCGCCCTCTGTTCACTCACATCCACTCCCCTCGCCCTCTGTTCACTCACATCCACTCCCCTCGCCCTCTGTTCACTCACATCCACTCCCCTCGCCCTCTGTTCACTCACATCCACTCCCCTCTCCCTCTGTTCACTCACATCCACTCCCCTCTCCCTCTGTTCACTCACATCCACTCCCCTCTCCCTCTGTTCACTCACATCCACTCCCCTCTCCCTCTGTTCACTCACATCCATTCCCCTCTCCCTCTGTTCACTCACATCCACTCCCCTCGCCCTCTGTTCACTCACATCCACTCCCCTCGCCCTCTGTTCACTCACATCCATTCCCCTCGCCCTCTGTTCACTCACATCCATTCCCCTCGCCCTCTGTTCACTCACATCCATTCCCCTCGCCCTCTGTTCACTCACATCCATTCCCCTCGCCCTCTGTTCACTCACATCCATTCCCCTCGCCCTCTGTTCACTCACATCCATTCCCCTCGCCCTCTGTTCACTCACATCCATTCCCCTCGCCCTCTGTTCACTCACATCCATTCCCCTCGCCCTCTGTTCACTCACATCCATTCCCCTCGCCCTCTGTTCACTCACATCCATTCCCCTCGCCCTCTGTTCACTCACATCCATTCCCCTCGCCCTCTGTTCACTCACATCCATTCCCCTCGCCCTCTGTTCACTCACATCCATTCCCCTCGCCCTCTGTTCACTCACATCCATTCCCCTCGCCCTCTGTTCACTCACATCCATTCCCCTCGCCCTCTGTTCACTCACATCCATTCCCCTCGCCCTCTGTTCACTCACATCCATTCCCCTCGCCCTCTGTTCACTCACATCCATTCCCCTCGCCCTCTGTTCACTCACATCCATTCCCCTCGCCCTCTGTTCACTCACATCCATTCCCCTCGCCCTCTGTTCACTCACATCCATTCCCCTCGCCCTCTGTTCACTCACATCCATTCCCCTCGCCCTCTGTTCACTCACATCCATTCCCCTCGCCCTCTGTTCACTCACATCCATTCCCCTCGCCCTCTGTTCACTCACATCCATTCCCCTCGCCCTCTGTTCACTCACATCCATTCCCCTCGCCCTCTGTTCACTCACATCCATTCCCCTCGCCCTCTGTTCACTCACATCCATTCCCCTCGCCCTCTGTTCACTCACATCCATTCCCCTCGCCCTCTGTTCACTCACATCCATTCCCCTCGCCCTCTGTTCACTCACATCCATTCCCCTCGCCCTCTGTTCACTCACATCCATTCCCCTCGCCCTCTGTTCACTCACATCCATTCCCCTCGCCCTCTGTTCACTCACATCCATTCCCCTCGCCCTCTGTTCACTCACATCCATTCCCCTCGCCCTCTGTTCACTCACATCCATTCCCCTCGCCCTCTGTTCACTCACATCCATTCCCCTCGCCCTCTGTTCACTCACATCCATTCCCCTCGCCCTCTGTTCACTCACATCCATTCCCCTCGCCCTCTGTTCACTCACATCCATTCCCCTCGCCCTCTGTTCACTCACATCCATTCCCCTCGCCCTCTGTTCACTCACATCCATTCCCCTCGCCCTCTGTTCACTCACATCCATTCCCCTCGCCCTCTGTTCACTCACATCCATTCCCCTCGCCCTCTGTTCACTCACATCCATTCCCCTCGCCCTCTGTTCACTCACATCCATTCCCCTCGCCCTCTGTTCACTCACATCCATTCCCCTCGCCCTCTGTTCACTCACATCCATTCCCCTCGCCCTCTGTTCACTCACATTCACTCCCCTCTCCCTCCGCTCCCTCACACGCACTCCCCTCTCCCTCCGCTCCCTCACACGCACTCCTCCCTCTCCCTCCGCTCCCTCACCCTCACTCCTCCCTCAAACTCACAGTCCTCTGTCACTTGGTGGGACATGTGTAGTTCCTGCCCCAAGTTATAGGATGTGAGGTTTTGTTGGTCCAAGGGTCTGTCCTGGGTTTTCCCTGTAACAAACACTCTACACGCAACAAAATCCACAGCAACATGGAGGTGTCCTCGGGAAGACTATGTGTGGTATGGGCGGGGGAGGGGGAGGTATCGATCAGGAGAGGGAGTGGGGTGGATCAGGTGTGGGAGGGAGTCAATCAGGGGGAGGGGGTCAATCGGGAGGAGGTGGAGAAGGTGGAGGAGAGGGAGTGGGAGGTGTCGATTGGGAGGGGGAGGGGGTTGAGTGGGAAGGGGAGGGGGAGGTATCAATTGGGAGCAGGCAGGGGAGGAGTCGATTGGGAGTGGAAGTGGGAGGCCAATCGATCGGGAAGGGGAGGAGGAGGTGTCGATCACTGGGAGGGGGGGTCGATTGGGATGGGGTGGGATCAATCAGGACGGAGGAATGGTGCCTGGCAGTAGCTCCTGGTTTTAATGTGGAGTCAGGTGAAAGAGTTTTGCATCTCTCAGTGCCATATTCAGGGTTTTAAACACTTCCTTTGCAGCCGCCCCTTGAATGACGGTCCATTAGGCCTCATGAGATGCCGGCTCCCTCAGGCCAAATCAAATTGGTAAAGGAGGCTTCAAACAGGTGTTAGGCCCTTAATTTACATACAGAATGAGCCTAGAGCCTGTTTTAGCCGGGAGCCCTGAACGCTGTTATTAATGCCAAGAGCAATATGGCAGGACGTGCTCTTGAATCGCAGGAAGTCCACAGGCGCTGCCTGCCATATTGGAGCCTGTGGGCCTGTTTCAAGCCTTTAAAACTGACGCAGTTTCATTGATTGATAGGGCACCATCTGACAGGATAATAATGATGGTCATTTTTGTAGCATCTGCAGTAAACAAGGTAACCACATAAATGTTGTGAATCACCTTCAATAAATGGCTGATAAGAAGCAGAGGAAATGGAAACCCACTGCAAGTTGGCACACTGGGAGTGGCCTATTTAGAGTTCAACGTGTCACATTTCACAAAGTTAAAATGTGATCATTTTTGAATCAGTCTCCAGGGTGTGGGCATCGCTGGCAAGGCCAGCATTTGTTGCCCATTCCGAGTAGCCCTGGAGAAGATGGTGGTGAGCCACCTCCTTGAACTGCTGCAGTCAGTGAGGCGAAGGTACACTCAAGAGTGCTGCAAGGTCTAAAGACTCAATCCAAACAGTGATGGAGTGTGCAGTTCCATACCCAGACAGATCACATAACTCAACTTCCATGAAAGCACCTCAACCACTGTTACCCAAATGCCCTCACTCAGTCAATCTTCACTCGGCTGGTGTGTACAGTTACCTTCTCATACTGCAGAATACCAATGCTATTAATTCGGAGACTCTTTACTCACCAGACGCTCCATTTCCTGCTCACGGAGCCTCTCTTCCTTTTGCCGCTGATGGTAATCCATTAAATCCTCTTCATTCCCGCCGATCGAGCTGATGCTATTGGTCCGTCTGCGGAACACGGGCGATAAAGAGCGCTGTTCTACTGGTGTCACCATCAGCTTTCCGGTATCACCAGCGTGGGTCTCCAACAGGCTGCTCGGAACACCCTTACCCCAGATTGCCTGGTCGACAGCATCACTGGACAAGGTGCCCCCTCCGTTCTGAAACTCCTTTCTCCTGGGATCAAGTATAAAGGGACTGTCCCTGCCATGCAGATGGGGTGAAGTTAGGGTGATTTTCTGAGCAATCCTCGGGCTCCCGGTGACGTGATGCGTCTCATGCCCTTCCCCTGCAGTGCTCACATATGGCAACACTCCTTGGTTTAGACGTGTGTATTGCGATTCTGTCATTGGGAGAGGGAAATACTTTGGACCCAAATCCCTGGATTCATCTGGGGAATTCCTCAGTTTAAGGTAGTCCACTGACTGGATGGATGCAAATGGCACCAGTTGGTTGTCTCCAGACTTGTGCAGTCTCGGAAGGGAGCGGCTGTGAACTCCCATTTGCCGGAGGCAATTCCCTGAGGCTTCCCTCGCTCGGGAGCTGGATCCAAAAGCCCCTTCACCGACAGTAATCTTCTCCTGACCATGCAGGCAATAATTGGCGGGGCTGCCTGACAGATACAGCTTCCGAGCTAGCCTTGGGCTGGAAGGCATGCTGGCCGACTCCTTGCCGTGGCTTGCAGAAGCACGGACACCCGCGGTGCCCAGACAGGCACTTTGTGATAACTTTGCGTCATCCCATGCACCCAATCTGGAGAGGTTTTCTGCAAAGGGGTTCCCATAAGTAAAGGTCTGACCCTTCGAGCCATTCCACAGCTCCTGTCTCCTCCCCCAGTAAATGTCGTAGGGGGAAACGGTTGGCGACGGAGGACTATGCGGAGGCGTTGGCGAGCCAGCCAGGTGAACTGGTGATGCGGCAGGAAAGACCCGCGGAAAATCGCTACCAGCCTGTCTGTTAGCCACCGTGGGCAAGAACTGGGGATAAAAGGGTGGCGGCGTGGCAGTGCGACTGGCGAGCACTTTGGGCACAACACAGGAACTGGTGGTGGTGAATCGCCTTCCTTCAGCGGCTGAGATCTCCAAGGGGCATCTGGGCTGCCCATCGGCACTGGGGATGTACCTACTATTTTTCATCAGGTTGACCACATTGCGAATGGTGTTGTCATCTGTGTAAGCATGGTAACTCGGTTCTGATCCAAACTGTCGCGGGGTTGGGCTCTGTGTTGCTGTCTGGTACTCTCTGATGTTAGGAAAATCTGTCAGAAATAACCAATAATTAGACCAGAATTATTGCTGTTTTTGCCCAGAGGAACCCTGCTTGCCATACAGTATATGCACAGCAAACTGATCTGGTGAGGGGGAGTCTTGTTCCCAGTGGGGAACTACATCCCGAGAGAGGACTGGCTGGGATGTCAGAGAGATGCTCACACTCCCTTGGACTGCTGCTGGCTGTACAGGATTTAACCTTTGATGTTTAAAGGTGACAAAGCAGATTGTAAGAGCTAGAAAAGGGAGTTGGAAAAGAAACGTGCAAGGGATATTAAAATCGACACAAAAACTTTTAACATTATTTCAGAAAAAAAAGAGGGGGTCAGAAACAATGTGGGTCCCTTAAAAACTGATACTATAAATGATGGACACCTTAAATCATTAGCTGACATCAGGATTGACAGTAGAGGAAAATATCAGCATGCCCGACATTCCAAGGAAACCAATATTTAATCAGGGACTCAACAAAATTAAGGCAAACAAAATATCAGCAATGAAGGAAACAATGGCAGTAAAGACTGACAAATCCCACAGACCAGATGGTTTTCATCCCAAAAGTTTAAAATAAGTAGGTGAGAACATGGTAGATGCCCTAACTATAATCTCCCAAAGTCCTCTCGATTCATGAACCGTTCCTTTGGATCGGAAAACTTCAGAAAGGTGAGAGACGGAAAGCAGGTATTTACAGACCAGTTGGACTAATATCTGTTCTTGGGAAATTACTAGAGTCTATAATTAAGGACAGGGTGACTGAACACATTGACAATTTTCAACTACTTAGAAAGAGCCACATTGATTTGTAAAGGATAAGTCAAGCCTGATGAATCTGATTGAATGTTTTGAAGAGGTGGCTAAAGTAGTGAACAGGGGAATCATAGAATGTTGAAGGCACAGAAAGAGGCCACTTGGCCCATCGTGTCTGTGCCGGCCAAAAAACGATTCACCTATTCTAATCCCACCTTCCAGCATTTGGTCCGTAGCCCTGCAGATTACAGCACTTGAAGTGCATCTCCAGATTCCCTTTGAATGAGTTGAGGGTTTCTGCCTCAACTACCCTTTCAGGCAGTGAGTTCCAGACCCCCACCACCCTCTGGGTGAAAAAGATCTTCCTCATCTCCCCTCTAATTTTCTACCAATCACTTTAAATCTATGCCCCCTCGTCACTGACCTCTGCGAAGGTGAATAGACCCTTCACCTCCACTCTATTCAGGCCCCTCAAAACTTTGTACATTTCAATCAGATCTCCCCTGAGCCATCTCTGTTCCAAGGAGAACAACCCCAGCCTATCCAATCTTTCCTCATAGCTGCATTTTTCCAGTCCTGGCAACATCCTCGTAAATCTCCTCTGCAACCTCTCTAGTGCAATTACATCCTTTCTGTAATGAGGTGACCAGAACTGCATACAGTATTCAAGTTGTGGCCTAACCAATGAGTTATACAGTTCCAGCATAACCTCCCTGCTCTTATATTCTATACCTTGACTAATAAAGGAAAGGATTCCATATGCCTTCTTAAGCACCTTATCAATCTGTCCTGCTACCTTCAGGGATCTGTGAACATTCACTCCAAGGTCCCTCACTTCCTCTACACTTCTCAGTATTTTCTCATTAATCGTGTATTCCTTTGCTTTGTTTGACCTCCCCAAAATGCATCACCTCACACTTCTCCAAGTTGAATTCTATTTGCCACTTTTCTGCCCTTCTGACCAGACCATCAATATCTTCCTGCAGCCGATAGCTATCCTCCTCGCTATCTACCATACGGCCAATCTTTGTGTCGTCTGCAAACCTCTTGACCATGCCCCCTACATTTATGTCCAAATCATTAATATATACCACAAAAAGCAGGGGACCCAGTACTGAGCCCTGTGGAACACCACTGGAAACAGCCCTCCTGTCGCTAAAACACCCATCAACAATTACCCTTTGTTTCCTGCCACTGAGCCAATTTTGTATCCACCTTGCTGCATTTCCCTGGATCCCATGGGATTTTATTTTTTAACCAGTCTGCCTTGTGGGACCTTGTCAAATACCTTGCTAAAATCCATGTAGATCACATCAACTGCACTACCTTCATCTATCTTCCTTGGTACTACTTCAGAAAATTCGATCAATTTGGTCAAATAAGATCTTCCCTTAACAAACTCATGCTGATTATCCTTGATTAACCTGTGTCTTTCTAAGTGACAGTTTTTCCTGTCTCTCAGAATAGATTCCAAAAATTTGCCCACTACTGAGGTTAGACTGACTGGCCTGTAATTATTTGGTCTATCCTTCACTCTTTTTAGAAACATAGAAAATAGGAGTAGGCCATTCGGCCCTTCGAGCCTGCTCCGCCATTCATTATGATCATGGCTGATCATCCAACTCAGTAACCTGTTCCTGCTTTCGCCCCATACCCTTTGATCCCTTTCACCCCAAGAGCTATATCTAACTCCTCCTTGAAAACATACAATGTTTTGGCCTCAACTGCTTTCTGTGGTAACGAATTCCACAGGCTCACCACTCTCTGGGTGAAGAAATTTCTCCTCATCTTAGTCCTGAAAGGTTTACCCTGTGTCCTTAGACTATGAGCCCTGGTTCTGGACTCCCCCACCATCGGGAACATCCTTCCTGCATCTACCCTGTCAAGTTCTGTTAGAATTTTATAGGTTTCTATGAGATCCCCACTCTCTCTTCTGAACTCCAGCGAATATAATCCTAACCGACTCAATCTCTCCGCATACGTCAGTCCCGCCATCCCAGGAATTAGTCTGGTAAACCTTCGCTGCACTCCCTCAATAGCAAGAACATCCTTCCTCAGATAAGGACACCAAAACGGCACACAATATTCCAGGTATGGCCACACCAAGGCCCTGTATAATTGCAGTAAGACATCCCTGCTCCTGTACTCGAATCCTCTTGCTATGAAGGCCAACATACCATTTGCCTTTTTTACTGCCTGTTGCACCTGCATGCTTACCTTCATTGATTGGTGTACGAGAACAGCCAGGTCTCGCTGCATATTCCCCTCTCTCAGTTTATAGCTGTTCAGATAACAACCTGCCTTTCTGTTTTTGCTACCAAAGTGGATAACCTCACATTTATCCACATTATACTGCATCTGCCATGCATTTTCCCACTCACTCAACTTGTCCAAATCACCCTGAAGCCTCTCTGCATCCTCCTCACAACTCACCCTCCCACCCAGTTTTGTGTCATCTGCAAATCTGGAGATATTACATTTGGTTCCCTCATCTAAATCATTAATATATATTGTGAATAGCTTGGGTCCTAACACCAATCCCTGCAGTACTCCACTAGTCACTGCCTGCCATTTGGAAAAAGACCCATTTATCCCTACTCTTTGTTTCCTGTCTGCCAACCAACTTTCTATCCATCACAATACACTACCCCCAATCCCATGCGCTTTAATTTTACACGCTAATCTCTTATGTGGGACTTTGTCGAAAACCTTCTGAAAGTCCAAATAAACCACATCCACTGGCTCCCCCTCATCAACTTTACTAGTTACATCCTCAAAGAATTCTAGTAGATTTGTCAAGCATGATTTCCCTTTCGTAAATCCATGCTGACTCTGTCCGATTCTACCACTGTTCTCTAAGTGCTCCGCTATAAAATCTTTGATAATGGACTCTAGAAATTTCCCCACTACCGACGTCAGGCTGACTGATCTATAATTCCCTGCTTTCTCTCCACCTCCCTTTTTAAATAGTGGGGTTACATTAGCTACCCTCCAATCTGTAGGAACTGTTTTAAACAGAGGTACAATGTTAGCAGTTCTCCAATCCACCGGCACCACATCTGTATCCAATGAGGACTGGAAAATGATGGTCAGACCTTCTGTTATTTCCTCTCTGGCTTCTTTTAACAGTCTGGGGTACATTTCATCTGGCCCTGGTGATTTATCAACTTTCAAGGATGTTAATCCCATTAATATTTCCTCTCTCCCTATGTTTATCATATCCAATACTTCACACTTCTCCCCCTTAACTACAATATCTGCATTGTCCCCCTCTTTTGTGAAGACAGACACCAAGTATTCATTAAGAACCATACCAACATCTTCCGCCCCTACACATAGGTTACCTTTTTGGACTTTTATGGGCCTACTCTCTCCTTATTTAACCTCGTACTCTTAATGTATTGATAAAATATCTTTGGGTTCACCTTGATTTTGCTTGCTAATATTCTTTCATGCCCCCTCTTTGCTTTCCTAATTTCCTTTCTCATTTCATCCCTCCACTTTCTATACTCCTCTCGGCTTTCTGCAGTATTGAGTTCTCGGTGTCGGACGTAAGATTCCCTTTTCTGCCTTATCTTAAATCATAGGCTCCTTGACAGCAATAGGGCTCTAGATTTGGCCATCTCACCATTTTTCTTTGTGGGAACATGTTTACTTTGAACCGTTTGAATCTCCCCTTTGAATGCCTCCCACTGCTCTGACACTGATTTACCTTCAAGTAGCTGTTTCCAGTCCACTTTCGCTAAATCACTCCTCAGTTTAGTAAAATTGGCCTCGCCCCAATTGAGAATTCTAACTCCTGTTCGATCTCTGTCCTTTTCCAGTGGTGCAGTGGTTAGCACCGCAGCCTCACAGCTCCAGTGACCCGGGTTCAATTCTGGGTACTGCCTGTGTGGAGTTTGTAAGTTCTCCCTGTGTTTGCATGGGTTTCCTCCGGGTGCTCCAGTTTCCTCCCACAGCCAAAAGACTTGCAGGTTGATAGGTAAATTGGCCATTATAAAAATTGTCACTAGTATAGGTAGGTGGTAGAGAAATATAGGGACACATGAGGATGTGATAGGAATATGGGATTAGTGTAGGATTAGTATAAATGGGCGGTTAATGGTCGGCACAGACTCGGTGGGCCGAAGGGCTGTATATCTAAATCTAAAAATCTAAATCTAAAATGATCACTACTACCAAAATGCTCTCCCACTGCCATCCCTCCCACCTGCACATCTTCATTTCCAAAAACTAAGTCTAAACCTGCACCCTCTCTTGTTGCACTTGCTACATACTGGGCAAAAATGTTCTCCTGAATGCACCTCAAAAATTCTGCTCCCTCAATTCCTTTCGCACTAAAACTATCCCAGTTAATATTGGGGTAGATAAAATCCCCTATTACTACCCTATTGTTCTTGCACTTCTCAGAGATTTGCCTACATATCTGCTCTTCTATCTCCATCTGACTGTTTGGGGGTCTATAGTATGGTCTCAGTGTTATGATTGCCCTTCTTTTGTTCCTTAGCTCAATCTATATGGCCTCAAATGATGAACCTTCCAACAAATCATCCCTCCTCACAGCTGCAATAGTTTTTTTTAAACCAAAATTGCCACTATCCCTCCTTTCTTATCCCCCTCCCTATCACGTCTGCAAACCCTGTAACCATGAATGTTGAGCTGCCATGCCTGAGCCTCCTTAAGCCATGTTTCTGTAATAGCTATGATATCATACTGCCTCGTGTCTATCTGTGCCCTCAGCTCATCTGCTTTATTAGCTATACTCCTTGCATTGAAATAAGATACCCTTGAGCACTGCTAACCCCTTTTTTTTTTATTTTCTAACCTTTGTTTCCTCTGTCTTTCAGACTCGTCCATTAACTTTCTGCCTTCCATTTTTATTTCTGATTTTGACCCAACTGAGTCTACCCTCAAGTCCCCATTCCCCTGCCAAACTAGTTTAAACCCTCCCCAACAGCACTAGCAAAATGTCCCACAAGGAACTCAGTCCCAGCTCTGTTCAGGTGTAACCCGTTGTTTGGGAATGTCCATGGATGTTATTTATATGGACTTTCAGAAGACATTTAATTAAAGTCAATTATCAGAGACTGTTAACTAAAGCTGAATCTATGGAACTGAAAGCAAATTACTGACCTGATTAAAAAATTGGCTGAGTGGAAGGGGACAGAGTAGGGATAATGAGCAGGTAGTCTAATTGTCTGGATGTGAATAGTGGTATCCTTTGCAAGGATCTGTGTTGGGGACTCAACTATTCACCACATTTATTAATTTCTTAGATGATGGAATTGAAAATCACATCTGAATTTGCTGATGACACTAAGATAAGTGGCATTATAACCATTGTAGATGGAAGCATAAAATTACAAAGAGACATGAACAGTTTAGTGGGAAAAATGTGGCAAATGGTTTTCAATGTAGGCAAATGTGAGGGCCTCCACTTTGGACCAATAAAGGATAGAGCAGGGTACTTTCTAAATGGTGAAAAGCAACAAACAGTGAAAGCCCAACAAGACATGGGGTGGTCCAGGTACATAAACCATTAAAATGTCATGAACAGGTACAGAAAATAATCTAAAAAGCTAATGAAATGCTGGCTTTTGTATCTAAAGGAATAGAACACAAGAGGTAGAAGGCATGCTTCAGCTCTACAAAGCCCTGGTTAGACCAGATCTGCAGTATTAAGAGCAGTTGTGGGTATCACACCTTAGGAAGGAAACATTGGCCTTCAAGGGTGTGCAGTGTAGATTTATTAGAATGTTACCTGGACTCCAAGGGATAAGCTATGGGGGGAGATTAAACAAACTAGGATTGTATTCCCTGGAATTTCAAAGGGGTCCTGGTGGGGGAGTTCTCCCTGGGGTCCTGGCGGGGGAGTTCTCCCTGGGGTCCTGGCGGGGCAGTTCTCCCTGGGGTCCTGGCGGGGCAGTTCTCCCTGGGGTCCTGGGCCAATATTTATCCCTCAACCGACATCACTAAAAAAAATCATCTGGTCAGCATCTGCACATTGCTGTTTGTGGGAGCTTGCTGTGCACAAATTGGCTGCAAAGCGACTACACGGCAAAAAGTAATTAATTGGCTGTAAAGCACTTTAAGACATCCTGAGGTTATAGAAATCCAATCTGTCTTTCTTGCTTTGGGTACAGCTCCATGCTAGGCAAGCAAACTTATCCTTTTGTGTTTAACTTGACCGAACAAGGTATCAGACGTGACTCAGTGGTGTCACGGAGTCAGAATGTTGTGGGTTGAAGCCCTAACTCCAATAGTGCAACCGACACTCCCAGTGCAATGCTGAGGGAGCACTGGCCAGTACAAGCAGTGACACGATTTCTCCAACAGGACATCCCTTCAGCAGTGGAAACACGAGCTGCCGGCTTGATGGGCCGAGAGAGCTGGCAATCCCACGCCAGCCTTTTAACAGTCAATCGATGCCCTCCTCGTGATTGATCACCTTTCCGAACACAGGGTCTCTGCCTTGCAGTGCAAAGCCCAACTCCTACGCAAGGGTCATTAGACTGAAGCACAAACGGACAGGTCAAGGATTACCACAAACCAACAGCGACCATTCATAAAACTGTCTGACAAAGTAGCTTCTTGCTATTTCCACTCTTAAGGAATAATCCAGCACAAGAGGAAACCATTCGGTCCATCGTATTTCTGCTTTGACAGGGCTATCCCAATTAGTCCCACTTCACTACTCTTTACCCAAAGCCCTGCAAAAGTTTTCCTTTTCAAGTATTTACCTGAATCCCTTTTGAAAGTTCCTGGTGACTCTGCTTCCACCAGCCTTTCAGGCAGTGCAGCCCAGATCACAACAACCTACTGCAGAAAGAAAGATTCTTATCTCCCCTCTGGTTCCTTTGCCAATTACCTTAAATCTCCGCCCTCTGGCCTCCAGACCCTCTTGCCTTCGGAAACAGTTCCTCCTTACTTACTCTTCAGAAAGCAGTGCCAAAGCAGGGACTTCAGCCTGGGACCCCGCAGACTGAAAGTCGATGCTCTACTAACTGAACTCATCCAAATTAAATTTAAATGTGCATTTTCCCCCCGAGTGATAAATCCTTCTGTATTTCTACAACACTAAAGGGTTAAATCAGTAATGCATTGTGATAACAAGCCAGTTCTAAAGGTTTGGTGAACTGATATGGGTTAGAGTCATAGAGTCATACAGCACAGAAACAGGCCCTTCGGCCCATCATGTCTGTGCCGGTCATCAAGCACCTAATTGGGGGAGTGTCAGTATTTTGGACTAGATAACCACAGCAGGGATGGCTCCCAGTTTATCAAAGATAAATAAGGGGTGGCACAGTGGTGCAGTGGTTAGCACTGCAGCCTCACAGCTCCAGCAACCCGGGTTCAGTTCTGGGTAACGCCTGTGCGGAGTTTGCAAATTCTCCCTGTGACCGCGTGGGTTTCCGCCGGGTACTCCAGTTTCCTCCCACAGCCAAAGACCTGCAGGTTGATAGGTGAATTGGCCATTGTAAATTGCCCCTAGTGTAGGTAGGTGGTAGGAGAATGGTGGGGATGTGGTAGAGAATTTGGGGTTAATGTAGGATTAGTATAAATGGGTGGTTGTTGGTCAGCACAGACTCGGTGGGCCGAAGGGCCTGTTTCAGTGCTGTATCTCTAAATAAAGAGCAAGGCAAAAATACATGGGTGACAGAAATTCTTTGATTGAGCTTGTTGAAACACTGCTAAAACACTGAGGTGATGAAGAATGCCGCAGACGTGGGTTGTAAAACATTGTTGATCTTGGAAGCCTGACTCTAGAATCCTATATGAAGATTGAATGAAATCACTCAAAGGAGAGCTGGGACACAGCACACACAGTATCTCCGAGCAGCACTATACTGAAAATGAACAGTGCAATCCTGCATGGACTGAGGAACAAATCAGCCCACTGCTGCCCCATGGGATTTGATCCAGATCACCATAGCTGGTCCCTGATACTCACAACTCATCTCTTACCTGGAATGAAGCTGGGTGAGGAGACTAAGATCTCACTGTCGGTCTTCATGTTCTTTATACGTCTGGCTTCTACCGGATGGTTGAATCGAAAGTAGTTTGATTGGCCCAGACATAGAATGCAACCTGCAGTTAACGAATGCAAGAAGAGTTATCAATCCATTTTTGAGCTCCTTCTTCTTGGACCTATTTCACTTACTTTCCTGGTTTCTGATTGATCCCTGATAACCACACGACATGCAATAATTTGAAATTAACCTGCACCAATCAGATTGCAGAACCAAAGCCAGCAAGCAGCCATGACATCTTGCTGCAGGCCTATGTGGCAGAGCATCTCGAGGCTGCCACCTCTGGCCAACTGTGGTAGTGGTGCAAATCAGGGCAGTGATCGCAGAGGATGAGCATCAGACCCACCATCGCCTAGCCCAGTCTGTACTCTGGAGCGGGCAGAAGGCGAGACCACAGAAGCAGGAAACAGGGGAACATTTCATTTTACTGTTAACTGAGGGTGGAATCATCCTGCATTAGAGTGTGAAAGGTTTTCAAGTGTAAATCATGCCCGTGTGACTTGGGGGGCCAAGGGTGGTAGATGGTATAAAAACAAGAAATGCTGGAAATACTCAGCAGGTCTGGCAGCATCTGTGGAGAAAGAAGCAGAGTTAACGTTTCAAGTCAGTGACCCTTCTTCAGAACTAGCAGATATTAGAAATGTGAAAGGTTTTAAACAAGTAAAGCGGGGATAGGGCAAGAGATAACAAAGGAGGTCACATAGAATAACCGACCAGAAAGTCATGGAGCAAAGGCAAACAAAATGTTAATGGTGTGTTGAAAGACAAAGCATTAGTACAGATAGGGTGTTAATGGACTGAAAACGGAACAGCCACAAGTACAAACATGAAAAAAAAAAGTCGGTAGGCAATCTGAACAAACTAAAATAAAATAAAATAAACACAAAAAATTATAAGAAAAAAAGAAGAAAAAATAACTAAAAATAAAAGTAAAATGGGGGGCCTGTCATGCTCTGAAATTATTGAACTCAATGTTCAGTCCGGCAGGCTGTAGTGTGCCTAATCGGTAAATGAGATGCTGTTCCTCGAGCTTGCGTTGATGTTCACTGGAACACTGCAGCAATCCCAGGACAGAGATGTGAGCATGAGAGCAGGGGGGAGTGTTGAAATGGCAAGCAACCGGAAGCTCAGGGTCATGCTTTCGGACTGAGCGGAGGTGTTCCGCAAAGTGGTCACCCAGTCTGCGCTTGGTCTCCCCAATGTAGAGGAAACCACATTGTGAGCAGCGAATACAATATACTACATTGAAAGAAGTGCAAGTAAATCGCTGCTTCACCTGAAAGGAGTGTTTGGGGCCTGGGATAGTGAGGAGAGAGGAGGTAAATGGGCAGGTATTACACCTCCTGTGATTGCAGGGGAAGGTGCCGTGGGAAGGGGACAAGGTGATGGGGGTAATGGAGGAGTGAACGAGGGTGCCATGGAGGGAACGATCCCTTCGGAATGCTGACAGGGGAAGGGAGGGGAAGATGCGTTTGGTAGTGGCATCACGCTGGAGGTGGCGGAAATGGCGGAGGATGATCCTTTGGATATGGAGGCTGATGGGGTGGAAAGTGAGGACAAGGGGAACCCTGTCACGGTTCTGGAAGGGAGGGGAAGGGGTGAAGGTAGAGGTGCGGGAAATGGGCCGGACACGGTTGAGGGCCCTGTCGACCACAGTGGGGGGAATCCTCGGTTGAGGAAAAAGGAAGACATATCAGAAGCGCTGTCATGGAAGGTAGCATCATCAGAGCAGATGCATCAGAGACGGAGAAACTGGGAGAATGGAATGGAGTCCTTACAGGAAGCAGGGTGTGAGGAGGTGTAATCGAAGTAGCTGTGGGAGTCGGTGGGCTTGTAATGAATGTTAGTAGACAGCCTTTCCCCAGAGATGGAGACAGAGAAGTCGAGGAAGGGAAGTGTCGGAGATGGTCCATGTAAAGGTGAGAGAAGGGTGGAAATTAGAAGCAAAGTTGATAAAGTTTTCCAGTTCGGGGCGGGAGCAGGATTAGGCACCGATACAGTCATCAATGTACTGGAAAAAGAGTTGGGGGAGGGGGCCTGAGTAGAACTAGAACAAGGAATGTTTGACATATCCCACAAAAAGACAGGCATAACTAGGTCCCATGCGGGTACCCATAGCGACACCTTTTACTTGAAGGAAGTGAATGGAGTTGAAGGAGAAGTTGTTCAATGTGAGAATAAGTTCAGCCAGGCGGAGGAGGGTGGTGGTGGATGGGGACTGGTTGGGCCTCTGTTCAAGGAAGATGTGGAGAGCCCTCAAACCGCCCTGATGGGGGATGGAGGTGTAGAGAGATTGGACGTCCATAGTGAAGAGGAGGCGGTTGGGACCAGGAAACTGGAAATTGTCAAAATGACGTGAGGCGTCAGAAGAGTCACGGATGTAGGTGGGAAGAGACTGGACCAGTGGAGAAAAGATAGAGTCAAGATAGGAAGAAATAAGTTCAGTGGGGCAGGAGCAGGCTGACACAATGGGTCAGCTGGGACAGTCCTGTTTGTGGATTTTGGGAAGGAGGTAGAAGCGGGCTGTCCGGGGTTGCGGGACTATGAGGTTGGAAGCTGTAGAGGGTAGATCTCCCGAGGAGATGAGGTTAGTGACAGTCCTGTGGACAGCAGCTGGATGTTTGGTGGTGGGGTCATGGTCCAGGGGGAAGTAGGAAGAAGTGTCTGAAAGTTGGTGCTGAGCCTCTGCAAGATAGAGGTTGGTACGCCATATTTGGTGGTAGATGGTAGATATGCAAATGGACAGACAGACACAGACAAACACACCCATATACAAACACACACAGGCATATGTACATTGATACACAGATGCAGACAGAGTCACACAGATATAGTGACACGAACAGACAGACACATAGAAACACGCCGCAAAGGGGCATTGATGGATTAAGTGAGTGGGCAGAACTGTAGCAGATGGAGTTCAACGTGGGCAAGTGAGGTCATCCACTTTGGACCCAAGAAAGTCTAATCAGTGCACTTCCTAACTAGCAAAAAGCTGGAGCTGTGGAGGAGCAGAGAGATTTAGGAATCCAAGTACAGAAATCACTAAAAACTCTCGTGGACAGGCACAAAACTAATCAAAGAGGCTACTGGAATTGGCCTTTATCTGAAAGGGGCTGGAATACAAAGGGCTGAAAGTTATGTTACAGTTGTATAAATCTCTGGTTAGACCACATCTGGGAGACTGCGTTCAGCTCTGGGCACCACACCTTGGGAAGGATAAATTAACCTTGGAGGGGGTGCAAAACAGATTAAGCAGAATGATCACATGGTTAAATTGTGAGAACTGGTTGCATAGACTAGGCTTGTATTCCCTTGTTGTACAGAAGATTAAGGGTGATCTGATTGAGGAGTTTAAGATGATTAAAGGAGTTGGTAGGGTAGATAAAGAGAAACTATTTCCACTGGCAAGGGGGCAAAACCTTGAAATTAGAGCCAGGCACTTCTTCACACAAAGGGTAGTGGAAATCTGGAACTCTCTCCCAAAGGGTTCTGGATGCTGCGGATCAACCGAAATTTTCAAGACTGAGATTTTTGTTAGGCAAGGATATCAAATCATGTGGAGCTAATGTGGGTGAATGGAGCTGATCTAAAAGAATGGTGCAATGGGCTTGAGGATCTGAATGGACTCCTGCTGTTCCTATGCAACAGGCTAACAGGCTCAAGGGGCTGAATGGCCTCCTCCTCTGCCTGTGGAACAGGCTTGAGGGACTGAATGGCCTCTTCCTGTTCCTGTGGAACAGGCTCGAAGGGCAGAATGGCCTCCTCCTGTTCCTGTGGAACAGGCTCAAAGGGCAGAATGGCCTCCTCCTGTTCCTGTGTTTGTAAGGTTCAGTTGGACTTCGGGAGTACCTTCCTGCTGTCAGAAAGCTCCTATTGAGATGATCAGTCTACCCGCTCACCCCCAGGGTTATGGAACAGAACCCACTTTCAACTCACAATATCCCACATTTGCCCACCCATTACCTACCCCACTCCCTGTTAAACTGTTGGATTATCTCAACCTCCATCACTCCCCTGGACACCAAATCCATTAATTACATCAATACAATCTGAAATCAGGGGATGTAATAACTATCACATGGCAAGGGCGAGGGGGAGAAATCCTCCAATTTACTATTCCTGGCGCACAGCGAGATCAGAATTCTGACAGCAGACTCAAACCATGGTTCAATTTTCCGTGAATTAACTTCAACGGACTGGAAAGTGTAGAGGCTGTGACTTGGAGGCAGTGCCTTTGAACCCCCTCAATCACACTCCTGCCACACAAAGACCTGCATAGTGAATGTTAAATGGCGATGTTTATCTTCTGCTTGTAAATAATCACAGGCAGCCAAGGATTGACAAATCTCCTAAAATGAGCAGCAGGAAGACAGAATTGGTGCTTCTGCACGTCTCAGCTATAGAATCTTTATGAGAAAGGTTTATTATTCATACACACAGCTCCAGACATCTGGAAAGCATTCAATCTTTAGCCGTGCCAGATGTTCACTCATCTTTTGTTTGCCAAGATTCCTTTTAAACTTCATTTTTTTTGTTGTTTGAAACGCCATCTTTTACAATCTGTACAAAGTCAGCGTGAAAAGGCAGGCAAGTTCCTAGGATGCTTGATTGCCCACACATTTCCCAAACTGGCTCGGGGCTCAAAGCAGTAAAAAAAAAAACCATGACATGGGGGATCGTGGAATCCCATCCATCACCATATTTGGTCAGAGACATAGGAAAACATATTATGAATATTTCCCTGGAATGATTCCCTCCTTCAGCTCACCAGTCAGAGTGATTATTCGCTCCATCAGAAAAACTGGCCCAGTATTTGCGGCCAAAGTAACAGTGAGCTTAATGGCACCCACCATTATTCATGTGTAAATTGGTCAGCAGCTTGTGGTGAGGAAGAGGAACCCCATGGATTACGAATCACCACAGAAGCCCTGGTTAGCTTTGCAAAAACAGCTGCTCAAACGCCCCAGGAGTTGAAGAAATTGCTGCATTTGCACATTAATGATCCATTAAATTCACCACGGCAAGTTAGAGCCGTTACTCAGTGACGTAAGCACCTTTTTAATGTCACAATACATGTTCCTGCAATGCCACTCTCCTGCCCAGAAAGTGAACAACTTAAACTGTGAACTCTTATTCCTACAGGTGGTGAACTGTTGTTAGAGATTATAAAAATGGCAAATTTTAATTTTTTTACTTTTTTAGCTTTTCAAATCTTTCTTAATCCAGCCATTCTTTCCCTCGCTATTTCTGTTTCTGTATCTGATTTTGACTCCAATTCACCCTATCTCCTTTTTGTCGTTTTGGTGTGTTTCTCTTATTGATTAATGGGAGAAGCCACTGGTCAGAGATTCCAGATGGCCCTTTGCCCTCGCTGTGCTCTTACCAGCTCCCACTTCCTGCAAGTTACACAGTGACAAATTTCAAGCTGAAGGGTGCAAGAAGAAATCTACCTAACAGAGCTGGCTGTGAGATGCCCCAGTCCAGTAAATTCTGGGTCATCTATGTGTGGTAAATAACACGAGAGAAAAACAAAATGAACTAATGCTAAATGTGGCTTAGAGGAATTATTGATACCCAGAGCAAGTCGGAGCTGGATGATCTACCCTCTCCATCCAGAGGTCCAGCTTTGAGCAACTAGAGTAACAATGAGACATGGCAGGCAGTGTGTGAGGAACAGGATCCCAGCTCACTTCAGCTTCCCCAACTCACAGATTAAATGGGGCTGACTCACAGCTCCGTTCCCACTGTCCCTCCTGACTGAAGCTGCATTTCCCAACCAGGTCAAAGGTCAGCAAGTTTTGGAGCACTATCAAAATTCAGTGAGAATGCGAAGAAATAGCAAGAGTTACAGGAAACTATGTACATAAACTTCAGACACAAAACACCAACACGACTCTGGGACAAATGTTAAACTTCCGGAACAGGGGAACAAGCAGGTCCTAACTGTGTGTTGATACTTCATTAAACCAAGTCCTAACTGTGTTAACAGTTTTTTATTTTGTAATGAAATGAGAGCGTCACTGGCATTTATTGCCCATCCCTAATTGCCCTCGAGAAGGTGGTGGTGAGCTGCCTTCTTAACCGTTGCAGTTCATGTGGGGTAGGTACACCCACAGTGCTGTTAGGAAGGGAGTTCCAGGATTTTGACCCAGTGACAGTGAAGGAATTTTATTTTATTTATTTTATTTAGAGATACAGTACTGAAACAGGCCCTTCGGCCCACCGATTCCGTGCCGACCATCAACCACCCATTTATACTAATCCTACACTAATCCCATATTCCTACCACTTCCCCACCTGTCCCTATATTCTCCTACCACCTACCTATACTAGGGGCAATTTATAATGGCCAATTTACCTATCAACCTGCAAGTCTTTTGGTGGTGGGAGGAAACCGGAGTACCCGGCGAAAACCCACGCAGACACAGGGAGAACTTGCAAACTCCACACAGGCAGTACCCAGAATTGAACCCGGGTCGCTGGAGCTGTGAGGCTGCAGTGCTAACCACTGCGCCGCCCCTATGGTGATATAGTTCCAAGTGAATGGTGATATAGTTCCAAGTAAGGATGGTGTGTGACTTGGAGGGGAACTTGCAGGTGGTGGTGTTCCCATGCATCGGCTGCTCTTGTCCTTCTAGTTGGTAGAGGTCACGGGTTTGGAAGGTGCTGTCAAAGGAGCCTTGGTGAGTTGCTGCAGTGCATCTTGTAGATGGTACACACTGCTGCCACTGTGGATGGTGAAGTGAGTGAATGTTGAAGGTGGTGGATGGGATGCCAATCAAGCGGGCTACTTTGTCCTGGATGGTGTTGAGCTTCTTGAGTATTGTTGAAGCCGCACTCATACAGGCAAGTGGAGAGTATTCCATCACACTGCCATCCTAACAGCACAGTGGGTGTACCTACACCCAAAGGACTGCAGCAGTTCAGGAAGGTAGCTAACCAACACCTTCTCAAGGGCAATTTGAGATGGGCAATAAATGCCTGCGACATCCACAGCCCAGATATGAATGAAAAAAAGACTTCAGGTGTACTGAGGTTCCTTGATGCCATACTTGGTCAAATGTTGCCTTGATGTCAAGAGCAGTCATTCTCACCACACCTTTGGACCAAGGCTGGAATGAGGTCAGGAGCTGCGTGGTCCTAGTGGAACCCAAACTGAGTGTCAGTGAGCAGGTTGCTGCTGAGTGAGTGCTGTTTGATAGCACTGTCAATGACACCTTCCATCACTTAGGTGATGATCGAGAGTAGACTGATGCAGGCAGTAATTGGCCGGATTGGATTTTCCTGCTTTTTGTGGACAGGACATTCCTGAGAAATATTCCACATTGGTAGATGATTTAATAAAGTCAGGTCCTAACTGTGCTATTATTTAATTAAACCAGGTCCTAAGTGTGTGTTAATAACAGAGGGAGGATGAATGTGTTCCTGGAACTGATTCAGCAACCGCTAAATGCACAAGTGAGAACATGTCATTTGATTTTGCATTTGAATGTGTGCTGACTGGGGGAGGGAACAATGAGAAATGACATGATGGTGAAATCAAGGTAAAATGTCAGATATGCTGTACAAATAGCACATCAAACCCAGAGTTAAACTGAACTTAGTTCTTATCTTAGCTTGAATCCATACAATAAAAACCGTGAAAATGACCTCTGATAAAGTCAATCTTAGAACTTTGTGAAGTTAAGAGTTCTCCCTGCTGTCCTGGTCAACATGTAGCCCTCAATCACCTGCCATATTGCTGATTAAATTGCTGTGCGGTGCCCAATGACTGAAATAGGTTTTAGCCCCTTTGTACATGCAAATGAAGAACCTAATGCCTGTCTGAGGCACCAACTGCTTTGCTGCCTACTTTCAGGAAAAACAGACATCAGACAACCTAACCGGCAGTTCTTAAAGAGACCACTGCAACCTACAAGCTAAGAGTTTAGTTACCTAAATGTGGAGCCGAAAGGAAAAGGGGTGGTCCCACCCCCACATTTAAATCGGCCACAGTGTAAGGTCTTCCCGTCATAGTATACCAAGGGGCTGGAACCTGTATAGAACCCCTCGGGCTGTAAGCAGAGAATGTGTTTGGTATGTAATGCAAATGTACATTATAAACAGAAGCTGAAATGGCACATGTAGTGAGACACCTCTTGTACTGTTTTGAAAAAAAACAATCCATATTTTACTTTATCAAATGTACAATTTGAATTGTTTTGTAATTTTTTTGAAAGAATTTTATGACTAAAGCACATTTTTGGAAAAAAATTCACATTGCCATTTGTGGGATCGTGCTGTGCACGAATTGCCTGCTGTGTTCCCTACATTACAACACGGACCACACATTTAGGCTGAGATCAGGAAAGGCGCTATATAAGAGCAAGCTCTTCCTTTTGCTAAAATCTTGGTCAGGTCTCCATTAGAAAGAATACTGTATCCACTTCTGGTCTCATCATGTGATAGTGATAGTGTGGGTGATAGAGAGACTTTGGAAAGGTTGTCAAGGATAGCCACTAAATTAACATATCTTAGTTACCCAGATAGACTCAAAGAGCCGAGACTCTACAATTTAAAGTAGTGTAGACTTGGGGGTGATCTGATCAAGGTTTATATGATGTTGAAGAGATCAGATTGTGTTCGTGCAGACAGGTTGTTCCAACTAAATAGGTTTGGGGCCACCAGGGGTCACATTCTCTAGCTGTCACAAGACCAGATCTAGGTTAGATGTCCGGAGATGGTTCTTTTCCCAGAGATTGGTGGGCCTCGGAACAGCTTCTATCTCCTGCAATAAAACTCTGGTTAGGCCCCAACTGGAATATAGCATCCAGTTCCGGTCACCACACTTCAGGAAAGATGTGAGGGTCTTTGAGAGGGTGCAGAGGAGATTTACCAGAATGGTTCCAGCGATGGGGGATTTTAGTTACAAGGTTAGGTTGGAAAAGCTGGGGTTGTTCTCCCTGGATCAAAGGCGATTGAGGGGAGATTTGATAGATATATACAAGATCATGATAAGCTTAGATTAAGTTAGACAAGGAAAACTGTTCCCATTAACTAATGGTATAAGGACAGGGGACACAGTTTGAAGGTTTTGGGGAAGAGATGCAGGGGATGATGTGAGGAATATCTTTTTTACGCAGTGAGTGGTAATGACCTGGAATTCACTGCCCAAAAGGGTGGTGGACGTGGAGATGATGAATGATTTTAAAAGGAAATTGGATGGACATTTGAGGGAAATAAACTTGTCGGACTGTGGGGATAGAGTGGGGCAATGGGACTGACTGGATTGCTCTAGAGAGCTAGCATGGACTCGATGGGCTGAATAACCTCGTTCTGTGCCGGTATGACTCTATGACCCTAAAAGTTGATTTGTGTAATCTTTCAAGCGAAGGCTGGACTGGAGATCACCTCTCAGAAGAGCTTAGAAGGTACTTTGGAACAATAGTCATCAGGGCCAGAGTGATCTCCTGGACTGGTTCCCACCACCTCAGTGGAGTGGCGGGAGGCCAGTCATTGCTCATAAATCCCAAACACTCAAATTCAAAACTGAATTGTGAAATCTCTGCAGTGTCATTTCTGAGCAAGGCCCGAGGGGGCTGAAATTCACAGCTGGATTTCCATCCACAGTAAAGCCTGCCTACCCGACCGGAACCCGACTACACGTGTCTGGCTCAGGTCGGGTCGGGCTGGACGCTGCTTCCGAGAAGACACAGGATCAGGCTTACCCATGATTCCCCACAACTCCAGCTGCAGGAAGAGCCTGCTGCCGGAACAGGAGATTCGTGTCGGGTAGGGCGCGGAAAGAAATTAAAGGACTCTGGCTCGGGTTTAATTTTATCCCCGAGCCAGGCTTTAATCTACAGCAAACCACACAGACAGGTTACACTAAGGTCTGCAGTGGAAATGAATGTGGGCTGGAGATTTTGAATGTGAGGCATATGAAGAGTTCTAAGGGATATGGAAAAAAAGTGTATACAGGGAGAACATAGAACATAGAACAGTACAGCACAGTACAGGCCCTTCGGCCCACGATGTTGTGCCGAACCTTTAACCTACTCTAAGATCAAACTAACTACCTACCCTTCATTCTACTATCATCCATGTACCTATCCAAGAGTCGATTAAATGTCCCTAATGTATCTGCTTCTACTATCACCGCTGGCAGTGCATTCCACGCACCCACCACTCTCTGTGTAAAGAACCTACCTCTGACATCTCCCCGAAACCTTCCTCCAATCACCTTAAAATTATGCCCCCTGGTGATAGCCCTTTCCACCCTGGGAAAAGGTCTCTGGCGATCCACTCTATCTATGCCTCTCATCATCTTGTACCCCTCTATCAAGTCACCTCTCATCCTTCTTCATTCCAATGAGAAAAGCCCTAACACCCTCAACCTTTCTTCGTAAGACATGCCCTCCAATCCAGGCAGCATCCTGGTAAATCTCCTCTGCACCCTCTCGAAAGCTTCCACATCCTTCCTATAATGAGGCGACCAGAACTGAACACAATATTCCAAGCGTGGTCGAACCAGGGCTTTATAGAGCTGCAGCATAACCTCGCGGCTCTTAAACTCAATCCCCCTGTTAATGAAAGCCAACACACCATACGCCTTCTTAACAACCCCATCAACTTGGGTGGCAACTTTGAGCGATCTATGGACATGGACCCCAAGATCCCTATGTTCCTCCACACTACCAAGAATCCTGTCTTTAAGCCTATATTCTGCATTCAAATTCGACCTTCCAAAATGAATCACTTCACACTTTTCCAGGTTGAACTCCATCTGCCACTTCTCAGCCCAGCTCTGCATCCTGTCAATGTCCCGTTGCAACCTACAACAGCCTTCCACACTATCCACAACTCCAGCAACCTTCGTGTCATCGGCAAACTTGCTAACCCAGCCTTCCACTTCCTCATCCAAGTCATTTATAAAAATCACAAAGAGCAGAGGTTCCAGAACAGATCCCTGCGGAATACCACTGGTCACCGAGCTCCAGGCTGAATACTTTCCATCTACTTCCACCCTCTGTCTTCTATGGGACAGCCAATTCTGTATCCAGACAGCCAAATTTCCCTGTATCCCATGCCTCCTTACTTTCTGAATGAGCCTACCATGGGGAACCTTATCAAACGCCTTGCTAAAATCCATATACACCACATCCACTGCTCTTCCTTCATCAATGTGTTTTGTCACATCTTCAAAGAATTCAATAAGGCTTGTGAGGCATGACCTGCCCCTCACAAAGCCATGCTGACTGTCCCTAATCAAACTCTGCTTTTCCAAATAATCATCAATCCTGTCTCTCAGAATCCTCTCCAATAATTTGCCCACTACCGACGTAAGACTGACTGGTCTATAATTCCTAGGGTTATCCCTATTCCCTTTCTTGAACAAGGGAATAACATTTGCCATCCTCCAATCGTCTGGTACTACTCCAGTGGACAGTGAGGACGCAAAGATCATCGCCAAAGGCGCGGCAATCTCTTCCCTCGCTTCCCATAATATCCTTGGGTATATCCCGTCTGGCCCCGGGGACTTATCTGTCCTCATATCATTCAAAATTTCCAGCACATCCTCCTTCTTAACATCAACCTGTTCGAGCATATCAGCCTGTTCCACGCTGTCCTCACAAACGACAAGGTCCCTCTCACTAGTGAATACTGAAGCAAAGTATTCATTTAGGACCTCCCCTACCTCCTCCGACTCCAGGCACAAGTTCCCTCCACTATCCCTGATTGGCCCTACTCTCACTCTGGCCATCCTCTTGTTCCTCACATAAGTGTAGAACGCCTTGGGATTTTCCTTAACCCTACCCGCCAAGACTTTTTCATGTCCCCTTCTAGCTCTCCTAAGTCCATTCTTCAGTTCCTTCATGGCTACCTTGTAACCCTCCAGAGCCCTGTCTGATCCTTGCTTCCTCAACCTTAAGTAAGCTTCCTTCTTCCTCTTGACTAGCTGTTCCACATCTCTTGTCATCCAAGGTTCCTTCACCCTACCATCCCTTCCTTGCCTCATCGGGACAAACCTATCCAGCAGTCGCAGCAAGTGCTCCCTAAACAACCTCCACATTTCTGTTGTGCATTTCCCTGAGAACATCTGTTCCCAATTTATGCTCCCCAGTTCCTGCCTAATAGCATTGTAATTCCCCCTCCCCCAATTAAATATTTTCCCATCCTGTCTGCTCCTGTCCCTCTCCATGACTATAGTAAAGGTCAGGGAGTTGTGATCACTATCACCGAAATGCTCTCCCACCGAGAGATCTGCTACCTGGCCTGGTTCGTTGCCAAGAAAGCGTGAATGAATGGGAGAGAACACTAGAAAAATAGGGAAAGAACTTTATAACATCCTAAAGCACTTTACAGCCAGTAAAGCACTTTTAAAGTGTAAACACTAGGGTAATGTAGAAAACATGGCAGCTAATTTGCATATAACAAGCTCCAACAGCAATGAGATAAATGACCAGATCATCTGTTTTCGGTGTTGGTTCAGGGATAAATATTGGCCAGGACTAGAGAGAAATCCCCTGCTCTTCTTTGCAACAATGCTAATGGCTCTTTTATAACCACCTGAGAGGGCAGATGTGGCCTCAGTTTAATATCTCAACCAAAAGACAACACCTCAAACAACACAGCTTTCTCAGTACTGCAGCGTCAGGCTGGGTAATACACTCAAGTTTCTAGAACAGGGCTTGTTCCAACCCAGAGGTAACCATGCTATCCACTGAACCACAGCTGACACAGCTGGTGTTTTGGTCAGTTACAAAGAATTGAAAGCAGGAGACACACTATTTAAGACTGGCAGTTTTCAGAGGTCAAATGACAAAATGAACCAAAGCAGATTGTGTTGATAGGATTAATGTGCAGGAAAATACAAAAACTAAACTCGATTTATTTCATTTTTCCCCCAAATGTTGTTGCTGTGATCTCCGATTCTTGCTCATCTTATGGCATTTTCATGAAAACTTGGAAATTTAGTGAAGAGGAGATCCGATCATAGAACCTTACAGCACAGAAAGAGGCCATTCAGCCCATCACAGCTGCGGCAGCTCTCTGAATGAGCTATCCAATTAGTCCCTGTGCCCAGGGGTAACTAGGGTTACAGACAGATTTTCACCACAGGAAGGAAGCTCAGAACTCCTGTCAATTTCACAACAAAAGCTGTACAGAACTCTCCCCAACGAGCACTAACACAGGATCCAATTATACTGCAGTCCTCGAAACACCACAGCAACTTCACAGTAATGCTGCAAGACCAGAGCTAGGCCACAGCCAGATCCTGGGGGCAACGGGTGGAATTCCCCAATTTGGGGGGCGTGCAGTTCCAGACCTCCTGGATCTCGCAATGTGTCTGCTAGAACATCAATGCAGTATTAGAGCAGGTTTACAAACCATTCGAGGCGGTGGGGGGGTCCATGGGGCCTACTGGGTGTGGTTGACAACTCACCCTGACCTTACTTTGATGGACTGCACATATTTGTCAGTGACGGAGGACTGACAGTCCATGGGGAAGAGTTGGGCAATGGAGATGGAGGAGGCTAGGAGTTGACCAGGTGGGAGGGGCCAGGGGGGCTGAGAGAGAGGGGCCGATGAGGAGGAGAGGAAGGGGCCGGGGAATCATGTTGACTGTATATTACTGAGAAGGATCAGAACTAAGAAGTTTGAGTTGACATGGGGGCAGCAACAAATTGTCATTTTTGATAAAATGGCAAGATATCGCAGTAAGGAATGGATGTGCTTCTTTGTGACAGAGATAGAAGGGGCATGGTTAATGAGGTGGTTTCTGAGAATGGGTGGTAGGGGGAGGGTCTTCAGGCTGGAGTCCGGGATTAAGCCTGAGTCTCCAGTGACGGTCACAGAGACTGTGGCGAGCTGGGGAACAGAGTACTGAATGAGGTCAATTGTGGACAAAGTTCGACAGAGACTGGCTGCTGTCTTGCTTTGAAATGGCTGTTGGAGGGAGTCTCTGCTTTTCCTCATTGAGTGTTAAGCTACACAATTAATTCTGAGCCTCCGTTCACAGTGATACTTTGAAACAAGCCCTCAGTGTTCATTCAGTACTACCCCATACAGCTCAGTTAACTCTCAACTCATGGGACTGATAAGAGAATCAGCTATGGTTTCAACAGAGGTGAACAGCAGCATAAGTGTGGAACAAGAGGGCCCTATATCTGTTCTAGGTGGGCCCTACACTCTGCTCCTGATCCTTAATGATCACTCAGTAAAATGACTGGGAGAATGTTTTACATAGAATGATATGGGAAATTACAGGCCATTCGGCCCACAGCTCCATGCCAGTGTTTCTACTCCCCACCAGCCTCCTCCCACACCTCACCCTATCAGCATATCCTTCCATTCTTATCTCCCTCTTTACTTATCCAACTTCCCATTAAATGCATCTAAAAGTGGGCAAACACACGTTGAAAATGCCCTCGAATGTTTCACGCACAACTAGTGCACACCTCCTTCCATCCAGAGACTGACCTCTCCTGAACTGCTTACTGTTTCTATCACCATCCCAGCAAGTCAAACAGAAAGCAGGCAAACATTCACTCTCTCACACACACACAATCTCAGCCCGCAGTTTAAACTCTGAGACAGCAGCGGCTACTCCCCAGCCTCTTTGAAGGGAAATGAATGGTGTTTCTCAATACATCAGCACTCAGCCCAAGGCACTGTGTTGCTCAGAAATCCCATTCTCCTTTTAGAAGGATTTTCACAGAACTCTGGCCGCCCATACACACACCCACACCGCTCTGCAATTTATAGCATTCCCTGCATCTCCCCCCCCCCCCCCCCCCCGCCGCCTGTTCGCCAGGAAACTCTCTGCATCATTGTGCAAAGATCGGAATATTCTTAACTTTCGGCTAAGGACAGCTGTATGTCCTTCTGATGGTAAAGCACTGACCTCCCACTCCAAGCAGTCTTCACTTGTCTGGATCACTTGTGGCGCTGTGCCTTTGCTCTGTACCAGGGGCTGCTTGTTGGATAGACAGCGCCGCCACTCAGTTTCACTCAGTTTCAGGCTGGAGGCGAGGGCTCCTCCTCCTCCTCCTCACCTTCTCCTCCACACGCCTGTACCACCCGTCACCAAGGGGAGCACCCCAAATCCCCAGCCCATTTCCGTGAAGCACAGACTACCCCCCTCGCACTGTTCTGCTGGGATTTGATTTGACCGTCCTTTTGATTCGGCAAAACAAGTCTTAGTGCGGAAATGCAAAAGGGGACTGTGTTAATTATCAACTGTCTGCAAAGTAATGCAACATTCTCAAGTTCCTTTAATCCGGTCCCAGTCGGGACACAGTGATACTGCAAACCACATGTTTATTCGAGCCAGTCTAGCTACTCCTCTTCTTTAGAAATCCTTCATTGTGCTGTAGAAATGTGTATAATCCAATAATTAATAGGTGCTGCTCGCATAAGGGATTCATATTTCCCCAATCCAATGCTAAGCTTTAAACAACATTCCTGCTTTCATGTTGCAGACTCCTCACCATCGGGTCCTTTAAAGCAAAATATGGAGGTGAAACTGGCCTTGGAGGTAGCCAATCACAGCCCATTTTACACCCCGCCCAATCTTTGGAAAATTGGTGTGAAATTTTGTCGGATAATGCTCCTGTGAATCTTTCCTGTGTTCAAGGTGCTATATAAATGCAGTTGTCAGGGTGTAAAACTGGCAATTCACTCACTGTGTCCGCTTTGCCACCTCTGTGAGGAATTCCTCAGATAAAACAACAGGACGTGCCACAAGCTGACTTAATCCCCTCAGCAGTTCCCACTGCATTCTGCCACACACACACAGAGTCGCAAACAACCAATAGTGGGCAAGCAGTAAGGACAGGGCTGGCTACTCATGGGATGGGGGTGTCGCTGACCAGACCACATTTATTGCCCATCACTATTGGCCCTGAAGGCATTAAGAGAGAACCACACAGTGTCCACATGGATCTCATATTCAAGTGTCAAGTTAATGGCAAGCACTTGATTGTCAGTTTGGACAGCAAGTATGAAATATATTGTGGACTGAAGTCACATACAAAGAAAGTGTCTTTCACAGTCTGAGGATATCCCGAAGCCTTTTGCTGCCAATGCAGTACTTTCGAAGTGTAGTCACTGTTGTAATGTAGGAAAACAAGTCAATTTGCGCACAGAAAGATCCCACAAACAGCAGAGAGATAAATGATCAGATTATCTGTTTTAATTATATTGGCTGAGTGACAAATATTGACCAGGACACCGGGAATAACTCCCCTGCTTTTCTTCAACTAGAGCCATGGGATCTTTTACATCCACCGGAGAAGGCAGGCCAGGCCTCAGTTTGTCTCATCTGAAAGATGTCACTTCCGACAGTGCAGCACTAGGACTGTCAGCTTGGATTATGTGCTCACGTCTCTGGCCTTTCTGACTCAGAAGTGAGTGCCAGAGTGGATAGGTGTGGCAGGTTCCCTTCCCTAAAGGACATTAGGGAAGCAGTTTTGTTTTTACAATGATCGAGTAGATTCAATGTTTATTCTCTGTTGCCAGTCCACAAATTAGGCGATTTATTGAATTCAGTTTTACAGTTAAACAGGATGGGATTTAAACTCCTGGTCTTCAGGCTGCTATAACAATGAGGCCATGATTAGCTATCTTCTTCATAATCCAATTTTAAGTGTAATTTTTAGCGTTTCAGTAGATCAGAGAGTAAATTCAATGATCACACACTGCAGCAGTAACCTCCTCTGCAGGAAGGCGAGATTGCTGAATAAACAATCACATCTCTTTCCTGCCGAATGGTTTTAAATGCTCAGTGCGGAGAATCCCTTAAATAGGAAACAAAATGTGGCTATGCTTTCCTAAGATTTCTGGGGAATAAAAGCATTCCTTGCAAACAGCAATAAATCGCAAACCTGTTTCCTTTTAAGAACACACTGGTAGAAATTATCTGTGCAGAAATTCACATTCACATGAAGTAATTCTGACCACTATTTTAACATAGATGTTAACCAATTCACTGAGGCCTTGCCTCAGATTTTGCAATCTCATTCCTGTGTAGACCATGCTGTTCATTCCCAGCTTGCTCAATATTTTATATATATTTGAAAGGGAGTACAGTGTTAAATTCCACAAGGCTTGTTGAAGGATGGTGCTGGAGCCAATCTTTACTCAGTGTTACATTTATTGTACAGAGTAAAATGATTACAAGCATGCAGCTCCTTACTCAAAGCCTCCACCAGTCTCAGTAAGAGTCTCCATATGTGCTCAAGTAAGACCCCAGTTAACGCCCTCCACCTGCATATAATTAAACAATTGATACACAAGTAATGGATTCCCTTTTTTCTCTTAGCATAAAACTTAGAGTTTAACATGTTCAAACACTTCAAAATAAATTCCATATTCTGTACAAAGTATTGCATTGTGAGAAGCCCCTCCTCTAGGACCTCTAACAATTTCTTTGTACAGGCATTTCTTTTTGTGAAACAATCAATCAGATAGCTGCTGACTTGCACCTACCCATTTAAATTTGGAGATTTCCTTTCTGTCCAGCATTTGCTTTAATCCAGCATGGTCAATCATAGTCTTTTCTTACTCATACATGTTGTGGATTGCACATTAGCCCACAAGGAATGATTATAATGATTATCTACATTACATTCAATGGGTATCTTATCTTCAGTATGCCCCTTGTACAGAATTCCATCTAAAATATTTAACAAATAGAACCCCATGTCCACTGTCTCTACAAGAACCAGCGTTTCTGCAGCGAAAGCACTTTTAACAACCCTTTTTTTCTTAGCTTCCCAAGCTAAGGGACAACATTTCCCATTTTCACCCATCAGAAGTATTAAGAAACCAGCTGCACTCAACAACCCATCAGGAGGATTAGCGTGTGAAGCATTAGTAAAAATGACTAGTTTCATATTCTTTGGGTCACCTAAGTATAGGAACTTGAGTTTGCATTTCTCCAGATTTATTTTTTTTTAAATTTATTTGCCCTTAAAACATACTCAACTTTTGGGTGTTTCATTGTAGTACTTAACTCCAACACATTGTCACACTTATGAGAAGTGTGACAATGAAAAAATACAGACTCAAACTGAAGAGTTATAAAAATTAACTTTACCTTTTTTTTTAAATGGACAATGCTGCAAAAGACGGCCACATGTCTATTAGAACATTGTCACACTGTCTGTTCAGAACAAAGGATGCCTAACCAGGTTGAGAGGTGTCAATTACCCCCATCCTGAAACATTCCTGAATTGAATAGGTTCATCTGAAACACAAAGTGTGAAGCCGTCACATCCTGGGCCATTGTCGGTCGCTAGAGGGAAGAAAATCCCCGTCCCCCAGCAGAGGCGAGAAGCGAGAAACTTTTAGCGTTAAAAGGTAGCTCCCTGAAGAAAGAGAGAGAGCGTGTGAGAGAGAGAGAGCGCGAGCGAGAGAACCAGGAGAAAGCATCACCAAATAGTTTGCCCAGCTAAAAGCTGAGAGACAATCCAGCAAACTAGAAAGGGGGGGGGGGGGGGGGGCGCCCTGCTGTAAATTCTACATTTTTAATTTATGCAGCAGTGAATTAGAAGTGATCCTCTGTCTTCAAACTGAAACTTCAACTAAGAGAGAAATCTACAAACACCTCAGGCCTTCAACCAACAAGAACTTAACTTCCGAGAAGATTCAACAGGTTTACTGTGAACCCTGAAACCCTACCTCAATTGAAAGCCACTTACCCCTTTTCTCCTCTTGCGTGCGTGTGTGTGTGCGTGCGTGTGTGTGCACGTGTGAATGATTGAGTGGATGCAATTGTGACAATTTTGGGATAAGACATATTGCTAAATAAATAATTACTCTTCCGTCTTAAACCTCCAAGAATACCTGTCGCTGTCTGTTATTTGACAAATAAAACATCAAGGGGTTAAACCCTGATAACAAAAATACTTGCTAGGATTAGGCAGGAGTTGAACAGTGGGAACCACCCATACCCCTCACCACGTGAATGTAACAACATCAAAACTAGCATCAGGTCTAGTCTGAGTGCACAACAGTTTAATTGACCAATCAAGCTTTGCAATTGCTCTGCCTCTTCTTCAAATATATCATCTTTCTGTGATGACCGAACACGATTAACTGGGATGGGAGTAACACTTTCTAAATAGGATTGTTGATTTAAAGTTATTCCAGACTTATTCTGCTTAATTTCTAAACCAATATATTTAAAGGCCCCACAAGCCTGACTCCCAATCTTAAATTCTACTCTACTCTAACACATTTCTCAAAATCTGCACTCCATAAGATATCAACATGCATCATGAAGATACCTGAAAGCTTCTCTTTATGAGACCAATAAAACGTTGCAGGATCTGCTTTTAGTTGAACACAAACAATTTTCAACAAAAGAGATCTCACTGAGAAATACCACACCCTGGAAGCATCATTAAGGCCATAGACACATTTGTTCAGTTTCCATAATTTTCCTTCTGTATCTGCTGCCTCTTCAGGTGGTTTCAGATACACTTCTCTCTGAAAAGTATCACCTTGCAGAAACACAGCTTTTATGTCAATTGATCTACACTCCCATGAATATGTGGCCAAAAGAGCTAAAAAGATTTCAGATTACGTTTCCAACTGAGATGTCCACTCTCACATCGGTATCACTCAGTCACTTTTCAAAACCCCTCACAACTAGCCTCACTTTAGCCTTTGCCACGTGTACAAAAAGTGCAACGATGGAAAAATACAGACTAAAACTGAACAGTTATAAAAATTGACTTTACCCTTCTAAAAAATGGACAGTGCTGCTAAAAATGGCCTTTGTATATTCAAACTGAATGACAGGGACAAAGGAATACCTTTTGAGCAGGGAGTGGTCAATTACAGCCATACTGAAACATTCCTGGCTTGAATGGGTTCTTCTGAAACAAAGAAGGTGTGAGGTAGCCACATCCTAGACCATTGTTAGTCATCACAGAGAGGGAGATCCAAATCTCCTAACAGAGGCAAAGATGTGAAACCAGTTTTGACCTCAAAGGTAGCTCCCTGTAGAGAGGGACACACCCAGAAAGAAGCATCACTAACAAGCTTGTTTCCAGCTAAGAGGCTGGGAGAAATCCAGCAAGACAGAAGGGAAGTGCCCTGCTGTAAAATTCTACATCTTTACTTATGCAGCAGTGAATTAGCGATCCACTGTCTTCAACTGAACTTTCAACCAAAGAGAGAAATCTACAACCAACAAGAACTTGACTTCCGAGAGAATTCAACAGGTTTACCGTGACCCCCGAAACCTACCTCACTTAAAACCACTTACCCCTTTTCTCTCTATCCGTCTCTTCTTGTGTGTGTGTGTGTGTGTGTGTGTGTGTATGTGAGCGCGCGCACGAGTGAATGCATGAGTGGATGCGGTTGCAACAATTTTGGGATAAGGTATACTGCTCAATAAATAATTAATCTTCTGTTTTAAACATACAAGAACACCTGTTGTTGTCTGTTTATTTGACAAAGAAAATACAAAGGGGCTAAACCCTGATAACAAAGAACACTTGCTGCGATCAGGTGGGGAGTTGAACAGTGGGAACCACCCACACCCCTTGCCACATGGCCGTAACACGCAGAGTCCCATTGGGAAAGACCTTTTCAATACAAATCCATCTATGTGACAAGGCCGGCTGTCCCCTATCTGGTACCTCAAACACCAAACTCTCTCCAACTCTCTAACTCCTTTGCCTCTCATTAGATTATCCTCAAGTTTATTGACAGCCACCAAATTTCAAAGTCATGAAGATCTTCCACTTCTAGTTCTATTGCAGGACTGTTCTTTAGCCTTCATTTCGTTGCATAATCTGTTCAAATTACAGCCTCTGTTAGCACTTTCATGTCTTTCGGGACTACTACTGTAAGATCTTCCTCTCTCACTATTGGAGGCTCTTTCTCCAGGACACGATCGTTTCCTGATGCAAGAGTCACTTCCAGACTCACTAATAGGCCCACTATTAGAACTTGCATTGCACTTTCCTACTCTCCACTCTTTTGCCCCATTCCACCAGTCCATGGACCTCACTTTTTGGCCATCATCTTGAACACTCAACCAATATCTAAACTTGCCAGTAGATTTCCTGCACATTCCACAATTGTCACATCCCTCCAATTGTTAGACCCCTCTGGAATATATGTCGCACAAGTACCTACTCGAGGCAATTGGCCTTTGGAGGCGATAGCTCTGTCTTGCACGTTGTGGTCACTCACATTACTATCCAGAGAATCACAGGATTATTACAGCACAGAAGCAGGCCATTCAGCCCTTTATGTCTACGCCAGCTCTCCAAATGAGCAATTCACCTAGTGTCATTCCACCGCCTTCTCCCTGTAACCCTGCACATTCTTCCTTTTCAGATAATAGTCTCATTCCCTATTGAATGCCTCAGTTGAACCTGCCTATATCCAACCCCTGCTCCACTATATTCTGTTCGTCGGGACCCTCATCGCAAAACACATGAGCATTTGAGGTGCAAGGTGCCTCGTTTGCCCCCATCATCAGCTGCTGATATTCTGAGATTTTGTAAACAACCCCAATTAATAGTGAAGAATGAACCTGAACAGTTTGAATTCCATGCTTGATAACAACTGTCTTACCATCCCGACCGATTACCTTACCAGGTCCCTTCCATTCCCTATGGCCCTCTCTTTTATAATAGACCAAATCTCCTGAATTAAATTCCACCTGAGATGGCCTTATTCAATGCCTCAGACCTCTCTGAATTTTCTAAGACACCTCTGCCCTGATGAAAGCCCATCACCCTGCCTGTAAAGTATTCAAATGTGCAGAAAAAAATTGAACTAATTGTGGTACCTTCTAGAGCAGGAGAACTGTTGCACAATACAGAAGGCAATTTGGGATTTAACCCGTAGACCAATTGATAGATACAATACCCTCCAACCACCTGAAGCGAATTCTTTGCTTCATCGATCACTGGATAAATTGATGAGAGGCAAAACAAATGGAGTTACAGAGTTGGAGAGAGTTTGGTGTTTATTCTGAGGTACCCGATAGGGGGCAGCCGGCCTTTTCACATAGATGGATTTGTACTGAGAAAGTCCTTCCTGATGGTGATTCCTTTCACAGAGCCTGTTGCCGAAAGGACTTTCAGCTGCGATATTCATGCCCATAATGTTCATGCTTTCACAAATGTC
The DNA here is from genome assembly GCF_036365525.1 of Heterodontus francisci. NCBI lineage: Eukaryota > Metazoa > Chordata > Chondrichthyes > Heterodontiformes > Heterodontidae > Heterodontus > Heterodontus francisci. The sequence continues at coordinate 13,518,741 of NC_090380.1, read as the reverse complement.
TCTGAACTCGTCATTGACAAATTCCCCTCTATTATCATCCAGAAACTTCACTGGTGTCCCAAGTCCAGTCTCTATCCATTTCTCCATGACTTTGTTTATAATCACCCTTTTGTCCTTACTATGTATTATTGTAGAAAGACAAAATCTAGTTGCCAGGTCTATAAATTGTAGAATAAAAATATTCCTGTCTTTGTCGCATACCTTTAAATCCATGGCAATGACCTTGTTAAAGTCACGTGTCAATAGAAGGCTGAAATAGGATGTGATGGTGTCCTCGGATACTTTTTACAGATTTCACACTTTTCACTAATCTCTTCTATTATCCTTTTCATCAATCACACCTGCATCCTTTAGCAAGGTTTTAATCTTTGACCAGAAGGATGACGAAATTGTCTGTGTAACTTTAAAACAATTTTCTGTTTAGTTATAACAAAAGCAAAGTACTGCAGGTGCTGGAAATCTGAAATAAAAACAAAGTGCTGGAAATACTCAGCAGGTCTGGCAGCATCCGTGGAGAGAAGCAAAGTTAACGTTTCAGGTCTGTAGCCTTTCAACATGGCTTTTTTTTCTCTCTGATTCTTATCACCTGATGCCATTAATACTTCTGTAACACTCTAATTAGATCATCAGGTTTTGTTAAGGGGATACAATAATGCCTTAACTGGGTAAACTGCAAATCTACTGACTTTCCAAAAATAATTGCCTTATCATGCTCCATATCAAATTTTCATTTGTGCCTTTTTTGAAGAAGGTTTAATCAATAGTAAAGGTATCTCACCAGAGACTATATCTGTACAAAGATAATGTGGTTTACTCCAGCTATTATACATGGAACTACAGCTCTCTTTAGTGACTGCATTGTGTTGTCATCACCAAATCTAAAGCTGGTAGTACTTTTATACGCTTTAACCTTGCGCGATCCTTATTACTGAGTGAATCCAGATAACGTTTTAACCAATCTGTTCCACATACGGTCAATGTGCAAGCATTATCTAGCACAGCACAGCTGAATTAATCCACAACTAACACATTCATCACAGGATTAAAACTTCTTGTGACTAGTACAATTCAATTGTATCCTCCTCTTCTGCCTCAGAATTCTGTGTCGTATGTTATTTTGAGGACTCTGCAGTTCCGCTTTGGGCAGTTCATTACATAATGATACTTTGAGTCACATCTGAAGCACCTATTAACTGTTCCTTGGGCACTCCTGGGATTCATTCACCTACGAGTGCTGTTCCAGCCCTGTCTTCCACTGTAATATTCAGAGCTGCTAAAGGTGCTTCCATCTTCATTCCTCCTGTCTTTAACTCTTCCATTGTACTTAGGCCTGCTTCCGGTACCTGGACCATTTCAAAATCCAGCAATCATTGAGTGCTCCATTTTTGTGTCACTGCAGAATATCCTGTTTGTTCTACCAGGGCTGCAGGAAATGGCTGTTTCCCCAGGAATTTCTTTAAGACAGCAGACATCTGATCCAATAGGGAGTCTTTTTCCAAGAATCAAACCCTAGTTAGAAACAGAAGCCTGTCCATATGTGACACCCTGGCACAATCTAGCTAATTAAATGCTAGCACTGAACCAAGGATCTGTAAATTGAATTTCCTCAATCTTCTATACAGTTTGTTAAAGTCCATGATATATTCTTCCATTGAATAACCATCAGTTTTCCAAAATCTATCCAAGTCTGACCATGCCTCATAGGCATTCAGTAGGTCATCTTTCTTGCAAATTTCATCCAAGAATTCTAACAGAAGATCCAAACCTTCATGAGTGTCCAACTGACGAGCATCCAGTTCAGAAAACACTTTACTTCTGATTTACTTTTGGTAGAAAGTGACAGTGCCAAGGCTATATCTTGTATCCTCTTTGGTAGAGATGTAACCCATGTCCACATCTCCACTTCATTCTTCTTTTGGTCATATGGTTCAGACTCTGAGAACATCAGCGGGTAATCATATCTTGACAATTTACACTGCATAAAACGCAGGCCAGGCCACAGCTGGAGTACTGTGTACTGTTCTGGTCACCACACTATAGGAAGGATGTGATTGTATTGGAGAGGGTGCAGAGGAGATTCACCAGGATGTTGCCTGGGCTGGAGCATTTCAGCTATGAAGAGAGACTGGATAGGCTAGAGTTGTTTTCCTTAGAGCAGAGAAGGCTTGGGTGGGGGTGGGGGGATGTGATTGAGGTATACAAAATTATGAGGGGCATTGATAGGTTAGATAGGAAGAAATCTTTTCCCTTAGTGGAGGGGTCAATAGCCAGGGGGCATAGATTTAAGGTAAGGAGCAGGCGGTTTAGAGGAAAAAAATTTTCACCCAGAGAGTGGTTGGAATCTGGAATGCACTGCCTGAAGGGGTGATAGAGGCAGGAACCATCACAGCATTTAGATGAGCACTTGAAACGCCATAGCATACAAGGCTATGGGCCAAGTGCTGGAAAATGGGATTAGAATAGTTAGGTGCTTGATGACAGGCATGGACATGATGGGCCGCAGGGCCTGTTTCTGTGCTGTATAACTCTATGACTCTACACTTGCTTTCTGTTATTTTTCCACAATAGCTATATGAAAATAAAAATTCGTAGCTTCCAACCTACCCTTTAGGTAACCATCCTCTGCTACCACGTTAAATTCCAGAAAGCTTGTTGTGGAAGGATGATGCTGGAGCCTATCTTTACTCAGTCTTACATTTATTGTACAGAATAAAAGGATGACAAACATAAAGCTCCTTATTCAAAACCTCCACCAGTCTCAGTAAGTGTGTCCTTATATGTGCTCAAGACAGACCCCAATTAACACTCTCCACCTGCATATAATTAAACCATTGATACACAATTAACATACAGGAACAGACGGACCTGGGGTTGTATGTACACAAGTCTTCAAAGGTGGCAAGACAAGTTGAGACAGTTGTTAAAAAAAACATATAGGAGCCTTGACTTAGTTAATAGAGACACAGAGACCAAAACAAGGAGGTTATGGCAAACCTTTCTAAGTCACTGATTAGGCCTCAGCTGGCATATTATGTCCACTTCTGGGTACCAATCTTTAGGAGAACTAAAGGACAGCTAACAATTGTACCATTGTTTAAAAAGGGAGAAAGGGATAGACTGAGTAATTACAGGCCAGTCAGTGGGCATATAATTGGAAAAAATTCTGAGGGAAAGCATTAATTGTCATTTAGAGAGGCATAGATTAATCAAGGACAGTCAGCATGGATTTGTTAAGGGGAAGTTATGTCTGACTAACTTGATTGAATTTTTTTTTGAGGAGGTAACAAGAAGGATTGATGGTGGTGCGTTTGACGGAGTTTACATGGATTTTAGCAAGGCTTTTGACAAGGTCCCACATGGCAAGCTGGTTATAAAAGGAAAAGCCCATGGGATCCAAGCAAAAGTAGCAAGTTGGATCCAAAATTGGCTCAGCGCCAGGAAGCAAAGGGTAATGATTAACGAATGTTTTTATAACAGGAAGGCTGTTTCCAGTGGGGTTCCACAGGGCTGGGTCCTTTGTTTTACATTTTATATATATATATATATCTATATATATCACTGATTTAGGCTTAAATGTACAGGAGCTGATTAAAAAGTTTGCAGATGATATAAAAATTGGCCATGTGGTTGATAATGAGAAAGAAAGCTGTAGACTGCAGGAGATATCAATGGACTGGTTAGGTGGGCAGAAAAGTGGAAAATGGAATTCAATCTGCAGAAGGGTGAGTTAATACATATGGGGAGAGCAAACAAGGCAAAGGAAATACACAATAAATGATAAGATACTGTGAAGTGTGAAGGAAGATAGGAACCTTAAGAGTGCACGTCCTCAGATCCTCAAAGTTAGTAGTATAGGTAGATAAGATGGTTAAAAAAGGCATAAGAGATAAAGAGTGGGGAGATTATGCTTGAAATGTAAAAAATACTAGTTGGGCCACAGCTAGACCACTGCGAACAGTTCTGGTCACCACATTACAGGAAGGATGTGATCACATGAGAGAGCGTACAGAGGAGGTTTACAAAGGTGTTGACAAGACTGGCGAATTTTAGCTATGAGGAAAGATTGGACAGGCTGGGGTTGTTTTCTTTGCAACAGAGGATTCTGAGGAGGAGATTTAATTGAGGTGGATAAAATTATGAGGGCCCTATATAGAGAGGATAGGAAGGACGTATCCGATGAAAGGTCACAGACCTGAAACGTTAACTCTGTTTCTCTCTCCACAGATGCTGCCAGACCTGCTGAGTATTTCTTTGAGTTTTATTTCAGATTTCCAGCATCCCCAGTATTTTTCTTTTGTCTGGAACTCTCTGCCTGAAAAGCGTGATAGAGGCAATAACCCTCATCACATTTAAAAAGTACTTGGATATGCACCTGAAGTGCTGTAACCCACAAGGCTACAGACCAAAAACAGCAAGGTGGAATTAGACTGGATAGCTCTTTTTTGACCTGCATGGATGTGCTGGGCTGAATGGCCTCCTTCTGTGTCATAAATTCTATGATTCTATAAGGATTTCAAGGCCTTGGAGAGGGTGCAGAGGAGATTTACCAGAATGATACCAGGGATGTGGGACTTCAGTTATGCAGAGAGACTAGAGAAGCTGGAACTGGTCTCCTCAGAGCAGTGAAAGTTAAAGGGAGTTTTAATAGAGGCATTCAAAATCAAGAAGGTTTTTGATAGAGTACATAGGAACATAGGAATCAGGAGCAGCAGTCGACCATTCAGCCCTTCGAGCCTGCTCCGCCATTCGATAAGATCATGGCTGATCTGGTTGTGGCCTTAACTCCACTTTCCTGTCTGTCCCCCCATAACCTTTGACTCCCTTGTCTAGCAAAAATCTATCTCACTCAGCCTTGAATAAACTTAATGACCCAGCCTCCACTGCTTTCTGGGGAAGAGAATTCCACAGACTGATGACCCTTTGAGAAAAAGATTTCTCCTCATCTCCGCTTAAAAGGGAGACCTCTTATTCTTAAACTGTGTCCCCGAGTTCTAGTTTCCCCTGCAAGAGGAAACATCCTTCACTCTATCAAGTCCCCTCAGGATCTTAAATGTTTCAATATGATCACCTCTCACTCTTCTAAACTCCAATGGGTATAGGCCCAACCTGTTCAACCTTTCCTCAAAAGATAAGCCCTTCGTCCCCGGAATTAGTCGAGTGAAGCTTCTATGAACTGCTTCCGATGCAATTATATTCTTTTTCAAATAAGGAGACCAAAACTATACACAGGACTCCAGATGTGGTCTCACCAAGGTTTTGTAACAGCTGTAGTAAAACCTCCCTACTTTTATACTCGATTCCCCTTGCAATAAACACCAACATTCCATTTGCCTTCCTAATCACTTGCTGTACCTGCATACTAACCTTTTGTGATTTATGTACCAGGACACCCAGATCCCTCTGTACCAGTGAGTTCTGCAATCTCTCTCCATTTAAATAGTATACAGCTTTTCTATTCTTCCTGCCAAAGTGGAGAAGTTCACATTTTCCCACATTATACTCCATCTGCCACTTTGTTGCCCACTCACTTAACCTAACTACATCCTTTTGTAGTGTCTTTACCTCCTCTTGACAACTTACTTTCCTTCCTATCTTGGTGTCATTGATAAATTTAGCTACTGTACATCCCGTCCCTTCATCCATGTCATTGATATAAATTGTAAATAGTTGAGACCCCAGCACTGATCCCGGTGGCACTCCACTAGTTACAGCTTGCAACCCAAAAAGAAATATCCATTTAGCTCTACTCTCTGCTTCATGTTAACCAGTCTTTTATCCATGCTAATATGTTATCCCCTACACCATGATGCCTTTTTGGAATCTAAGTATACCACATCTACAGGTTCCCCTTTATCCACTTTGCTTTTATCTTCCTCGAAGAACTCTAATAAATTAATTAAACATGATTTTTCTTTTGGAAAACCATGTTGACTCTGTCTGATCCCATTATGATTTTCTAAGTGCCCTGCTATAACCTCCTTAATAATGGATTCTAGTATTTTTTTTTTATTCGTTCAGGTGATGTGGGTGTTGCTGGCTAGCACAGCATTTATTGCCCATCCCTAATTGCCCTTGAGAAGGTGGTGGTGAGCTCCCTTCTTGAGCCGCTGAAGTCCTTGGGGTGTAGGTACACCCACAGTGCTGTTAGGAAGGGAGTTCCAGGATTTTGACCCAGCGACAGTGAAGGAACAGCAATATAGTTCCAAGTCAGGATGGTGTGTGTCCTGGAGGGGAACTTGCAGGTGGTGGTGTTCCCATGCACCTACTGCCCTTGTCCTTCTAGGTGGTAGAGGTCACAGGTCTGGAAGGTGCTGTCGAAGGAGTCTTGGTGAGTTGCTTTTACCCTGCAACAGATGTCAGGCTAACTGGCCTATAGTTTCCTGCTTTCTGGCTCCCTCCTTTCTTGAACAAAGGAGTTATATTTGCTATTTTCCAATCCACTGGGACCCTTCCAGAATCTAAGGAATTTTGGAAAATTATAACCAAAGCCTCTACTATCTCTGCACCCACTTATGTTAAGACCCTAGCATGCAGACTACCTGGTCCTGGGGACTTGTCAGCCTTTAGATTTAAATTTTCCCAGGACCTTTTCCCTAGTAATGGTGATTATTTTAAGGTCCTCCTTCCCTTTCATCTCTTGATTTTTAAGTATCTTTGGCAGATTTTCTAAATCCTCTACAGTGAAAACAGACACAAAATACCTGTTCAATGCTTCCATCATTTCCTTGTTTTCCTTTATCAAGTCCCCAGACTCACTCTCCAGAGGACCAATTTTAGCTTTAGTTACTCTTTTCCTATTTAAATACTTGTTGACACTCTTACTATCTGTTTTTATATTACTAGCTAGTTTTCTCTCATATTCTACTTTCTCCCTCTTAATTTTTTTCATTATCCTTTGCTGGTTCTTGAAATCTGTCCAATCTTCTGACATATTACTAATCTTTGCAGATTTGTACAGTGTTTCTTTTAATTTGATACTATCCTGAATGTCCTTATTTAGCCACGGATGATGCATCCTTCTCAAAGGATCTTTCTTTCTCACTGGGATAAATCTTTGCTGAGAGTTATTAAACATCCCCTTAAAAGTCTGCCCCTGCATCTCTACTGTCCCACATTTTAACCTAGTTTTACCAGTTCACTTTCTGCCTTCATACCCTTGAAATTACCTTTATTTAGGTTTAAGACACGAGTCTCAGACCCACACTTCTCCCTTTCAAACTGAACATGAAATTCTATCACGTTTTGATCGTTGTCACCGAGAGGCTCCTTTACCACCAGGTTATTGATTAATCCTGTCTCATTGCACATTACCAGGTCTAGAATAGACTGCTCTTCGAGTTGGCTCTAGAATGTACTACTCTAAGAAATTGTCCAGAATACACTCTATGAGCTCATTTTAGATCAGAAGAAACTTTACACTTGCAGGAGAGTTGGTAACCAGAGGATACAAATTTATGATAATTGACAAAAAAAAATCCAGGGGTATGTTAGTTTTCTTTTTAAAACGCAGTGAGTTATGGTGATCAGGATTGCACTGTCTGAAAGGTGGGTGGAAGCAAAAGAACAAAGAATAGTACAGCATAGGAACAGGCCATTCAGCCCTCCAAGCCTGCGCTGATCATGATGCCTGCCTAAACTAAAACCTTCTGCACCTCCGGAGTCCGTATCCCTCTATTCCCATCCTATTTGTCAAGATACCTCTTAAATGTCGCTATCATACCTGCTTCCACCACCTCCCCCGGCAGATTTAATAATATCTTTAAAACGAGAATTGGTTATATAGTTGAAAAAAAAAAGAGAATTTTGCAGGGCAATGGGGAAAAAACAGGGTTGTGGAACTAATGGGATAGCCCTTTCAAAGAGCTGGCACAGGCACAATGGGCTGAATGGCCTCCTTGTGTGATGTATTCTATGATATTTTAATAGGGAGGTTTGACTAGTGCAATAGATTTTTGCAGCTCCAACAACACTCAAGACGCTCGACACCACTTGACAAAGTAGCCCGCTTGATTGACAACCCATCCACCACCTTAAAAATGCACTCCCTCCACCACCAACACAAGTGGCAGCAGTTTGTACCATCTACAAGATGCAATGCAGCAACTCACCAAGGCTCCTTCGACAGCACCTTCCAAACCTAGGACCTCTACCACCTAGAAGATAAGGACAGCAGACACATGGGAACACCACCACCTGCAAATTCCCCTCAAGCTACCCACCATTGCCATTTCTTCACTGTCGCTGGGTCAAAATCCTGGAACTCCCTTCCGAACAGCACTGTGGATGTACCTACACCACATGGACTACAGTGGTTCAAGAAGGCAGCTCACCACCACCTTCTCAAGGGCAATTAGGGATGGGCAATAAATGCTAGCCTTGCCAGCGACGCCCACATCCCATGAACAAACGAAAGAAACGATGCATTTGTACAGTGTGTCCCCAGGGAACTGTGCCTTGCACCCACAATTGAGTGACCACATCAAAAGTCGCCTTGCTCCACTGGCTATTGTGCCAAACCTCGACAGAATGGCAAGTCCACATCCAACAAAGCAGATACTAACCACATCAACTGGAATAGACCTGTGCAGAGTTGGGCAGTGAGTGGGATAAGTGCTACATCACATTCAATGTTGAAGGGGTAATTTCTCACAGGTTCTCCTCTCCTCCACCACTGCCTGCTCTGTTGCATTAGCTTTGGCAGAGCAGCCTCAGAAAGCCCAGTAATAATGTAGGAGAACCCCTTTTCCCCCCACAGAGATTGTTTACCCTCAAGAATGCAACCATCGCCCAGCACAGTCTCACCCACTGGGAGCAGATGACAGCTTGCAGCAGGAAAGACCCAGCGGCGGACACTTAATCTTCACCTGCAGGAAAGACAGCTTATAGATCCAAGAGTGAAGAAAGCATATAGCATTATCGCTAGTGTTTGAAAATGTCTTACGTTTAGCACAAGAGTTCTTTTGTAGAAGTGAAGCAAGCCATCCGACTGGTGTAAGAAAGAATAGCGTGTTCATTATTTTGTACTAGCAGAGACCCACAAAACATTTGCTGTCAAACTCATATCTTTATTGCAACAGTACTTCTTTATATACAGGATTTCTGGTTATTTATTCGCCAAAGACTTTAACAGAATTAAAACTTCTCACTCTAGAAAAAGTTTCATAAAGCTGTTCTTGTGTAAAAACAGGGTGAGGAATATAAATACAAATTTTGTTAAGAGACAGGTCTTGTGGCATATTTAATTGGGAACTGTTTTCTCCCGAGTTGAAAAGGCAGGTTTACATCTGATGTGCTCAATATTATTCGAGGAATAAACACTCTATTTCCTTGAAATCTGCCTGTTATAATTTCAGCATCTATCATCGAAGTAAACAGCTTAACTACCAATCTTGTTCCATGATAAAGTCCTTGTTTAGGATTCAAGTTTTGTGGCAACATTATAATTGTTACTTTCTTGAGTCTAAGTTTGTGCATTCCATACCCATTGGAGTTAGAGTGTGTATAAACTCTGGAGGATATAGACAGCTGTCATCATCTTCGTCTATAGAATTAACGCTGATGTATTCTTTTAATTTTAAAACTTTTTCATTCAAATCTAGTCAATCTTCACTTTTTTAGGACAAAGGGCAACTTTTGAATAATAAGTTCCATAAAATAATTGTTCCCACCATTTTGCCACCTTTATTCTATCATCTCATCCACTCCTCCCATGCCATGACATGCCATGCCATGCCTCCCTCCCACTCCTCCCATGCCACCTCTTCCATGCCATCCCTTCCAACCCTCCAGTGCCATCCACAACCAACCCAATAATCCATTACATGCTTCACAAAAACAATCCCTTTAGCCAGGGTAACTTTGTTGTCGGGCTCCCCTTACTTTCCGCTGTTTTTGTTCTCCACCAAATCCCCCTACGTCACCAAGTGTTGGCAGGCACATGTGCATCACGTGCTCTAGCCCTACATATGAACATATGAATTGGGAGAAGTAGACCATTCGGCCCCTCGAGCCTGCTCCCCCATTCAATAAGATCATGGCTGATCTGTTTGTGTCTCGAATTCCACACGCCCAACTAACCCGCTTACCTTTGATTCCCTTGCCTAACAAGAATCTATCTACCTCCGCCTTAAAAATATTCAATGACCCCACTTCCACCACCTTCTGAGGTAAAGTCGCACAACCCTCAGAGAAAAAAATTCTCATCTCTTCTTAAAAGGGTAACCCCTAATTTTAAACAGTGCCCCCTAGTTCTGGACTCACCCACAAGAGGAAACATCTGCTCCACATCCACCCTGTCAAGACTGTTCAGGATCTTAGAAACTTCAATCAACTCCCCTCACTCTTCTATACTCCAGTGAAAATCAAGCCCTCTGCACGTCTCATGTGCCTCTGTGCCATGCGACCCGGAGTGAATGTTGAGCACTCCCAGAGCCACTCCCTCTTGACTGTATACCACTGTATCACCACCTCTGGTGGGTCTGTCCTGCAGGTGGAACAGGCCAAACCCAGGGATGGTGATGGATGTGTCTGGGACATTGGCTACATGGTATGATTTGGTGAGTATGACTATGTCAGGCTGTTGATTGACTAATCTGTGCAACAGGTCTCCCAATTTGGTACCAGTCCCCAGATGCTTGTGAGGAGGACTTGCAAGGTTGACTGGGCAGGGTATGCCATGTCGTCTCCAGTGCCAGGGTCGGTGCTGGGCTGTCCTTCTGCTTTTATTTTCATTCAACTTTTCTGTTGTGGTTTGATACAACTGAGTGGCATTTCAGAGGGCAGTGCAAAGCCAAACACATTGCTGTGGGACTGGAGTCACACAGGCCAGGTTTCCGTCTCTAAAGGACATCAGTAAACCAGATGGCTTTTTACAACAATCCAGTAGCTTCATGCTCACCATAGCTGATATTAGCTTTTCATTCCAGGTTTATTTCACTGAATTTAAATTCTCAGGAGTTTGATCTCATGTCTCTGGATCATTAGTCCAGGCCTCTGGATTACTAGTCCAGGAACATCACCATTGTGCTATTGTATCCCCTACACAGGGAGATAAAACAGTAACTTTCCAAAGAAAATTGGATAAATACTCAAAAAGGAGAAATTTGCAGGGCTACAGGGAAAGAGTTGGGAGTGGGACTAATTCTTTCAAAGAGCCAACACAGGCACGATGGGCCAAATGGCCTCCTGCTGTGAACAATTCTGTGCTTCTATGACATTCAGGTGAACTCAGCAAGAAGCTCCTATTGTTACCCCACCCTGATTTACAGGACCTTTAGACTTGGGGCAGTTTGCACATTGCTGAATGTAAGATGCACAGAGCCACTTAGAGGAGTGACAGTACTGCTGCAGCCAGGTGAATATCTCAGCCAAGATCCTAAACTTGGAACAGCCCTGCAGTGTTAAAGACAGACACGTCAACAGCACAGCTGGCCAGCTAAAACACACAAGGAGCAGCTTGCATAGCACACCACAGATCGCCTGGTAACTGCTATCATTGACAGGCTTGTTATGCAAGAGGTCAACAACCCCAACTTAGGGGCAAGGGGGAGAGGGTGTGTGGGGGAGGAGGGGGGGCCTTTATTCATTGACTGCTGATTGCAATAATGCTCTGATCCATCAGGTTCATAAACAATTTTTAAAAAACAATCGAGGAGAAGTCTGTGATGAACCGCTGGGAGGCCCCAGGACCTGATGGAGATAATATCTTTCAAACTCTCCCACTGCAAAGCCTAAAAGATGTGAATGGAGCTGAACTGGGACATTCCTCCATAGACACTGATACATTTCAATGTTTAACTCTTCTCACAATATAACCATCTGCTCTGCTGGTACGAGCTCCATCCTTATTAAATGCAACAACTGATGCCTCACGGAACTAAAGCAATTTTCCACCGTTACTCGTTACTGGTTCAGAGGATCCTTGTCGCTCCTAACAGTTATCTGCTTCGGTCGACAGAGGACACTGAAGTACGTGGAGCGCAAGGGCAACCAGAACACAGCCACGTGTTACAACTGGAGCTGCTCACTGAACATACCCCTTGTATTTCAAAATACTGTGGAAAGGACAACATGTGTTAATGGTATGATTACTGAAATGGCACATACCCTGCGTCAGTTGAGTGGGTTCTTTTACCGGAAGCCCATCCATCGTGCAGCAGTTTCCACATGGGTACAGCTTGATCAGCCCCTTTCTGTTTTCGATGTAGCAGTGCTCAGCTGCCACATCCTCCCCTTGTATTATAATGTCCTGAGGTACTGCAGCATCTTCAGTGCCAATCCTGGTCTTACCTGAGAATCAAATACAAACCATTACATTTAGGCAATTAGGCTGCAAGTGTCCTCAATGCAGGTGGCAGGATGTTAGTTGTAATGACGATCCGTCAGCTAATGAATGTTGTCTCAAACGTATCCTGTGCCCACATTCCAACTGTCATTCTAAGGCGCTGCTCTCTGGAGTTTATAATAGAATGTACAGCAGAAAAAACAGGCCATTCAGTCCAACTGGCCCCTGACAACGTTTCTGCTTTACACGAGTCTCCTCCTACCTGACTTCACCTAACACTATCACCAGATCTTTCTGCTCCTTTCTCCCTCATCTACTTAGATAGTTTCCCCTTAAATGCATCTCTGCTATTCGCCTCATCTACTCCCAGGTGTAATCAGACAGAAAGGAATACCAAGACAAAGAGGGGGATTTTAGAACGGATTTTAGATGAAAAGGTGGATTTTAGAGAATATTCTTAAAAGCGGAAAGAGAGGCGGAGTGGTTTGTAGAGCACTTTCCAGACCGTGGGGCCCAGAGGCTGAAGGTATAGCAGCGACTGGTGGAGTGAAGAGAGTGGGGGAGACATAAGAAGCCAGAGTGGGAGGAAAAGAGAGTTTGCAAGAGAGGAAGTTGTAGAGCTGCAGGAGGTGGTAGACGTCGGGTGAGGTAAGACCAAGAAGGAATTTAAACACTAAGAATGTTCTAATCTAGCTCTTGGGTTAGAAATTCCCAACATATTCTTCGGATATTTCAATTCCAAATGAATCGATCCAACTCCTTGGACTCTTGCAGAATTCAATGGCAGATATTCCCTCCCATACCCCCTCCATGTTTCACTGTAAACACAAAGATCACTTAGGCCTTTGAGTAAACAACCAAAACAAGACTTGATCCAAATCGGCATTGCTTCTAAATATTTTTCTGTTGTATCCTGTGTACAGTTTGTACATTTATCCAGTTTTACAGACAGTGGGGCGTATTATAGAGCTGCATGTTGCCCCTCCATGGGTTAAACTGATTCTGTAAGTGATAGAAAGAGTTGACAGTAAAACTTGTTAACATCTCCACACTGACCGAGAATATGCATCATATCATTTTCCTTCTCGGGTCGACCCATTTATTCTTACTTCAAAAATTGTGGAGTAAACGGAAGGTTTAAAAACATATTCATTTAATCTTTTAAAATGAAAATAATCTATTACTTAATCTATATCAATCTAGTTTCAATCGTTACCTCTGGCCCAGTTAGTTCTGGAGTGAAGATTAAATCGAAGATTGAAGTCAAACAATGGTTCAATTTGGATTTTGGACAAATCTTCAAATGGACTTGATGGGTATGGCTCCTCACTCTGATGGTGACTGAAGATTGGTTACAGCACAGAGAGAGAGAGAAAAAGGACAGACACAGAACGAGAAAGGGAGAGAGGACTTTGTGTTTCTGCTGGCATGGATTAATCAAACTCTGTTGGAAACTTGCTACAAGCAGAGCAACTTATTGTAATCCTCAGCTGTTAGAGCCCACAGCTGGTGATCAGGAGTTGGAACCCAGGCCGACTCTCCCCTCCCTAACCCAAGGGAGCTGACACAAATTGTAGCCCCCTAGCCCCACCCTGACTGCGACGAGGCAACTTACCACAGAGCAGGGTTCAAACTCGTCAGCCTGTTGAGCTCAGTTTGTTTGCAAATTTAAACTGATCGCAGCTACCCGGAATTTAACTGAACATCAACCTTCGGTCGGTCCATCCTGGCAATGGTCACATGATTAAATGTCAAGTCGTCAAACCTCCAGGAATATGGCCAAGCCGAGTTGGTGACCTCAGAGTTCACTGTCCTCTGTCAGTTCACTCCGACATGTCAGCTTTTATTATGGAGAGATCATATTCTGTTTGACTGCTCTTTCTGCTACCACTGGGCTCTCTGGTAATCAGAGGTCAGTGTGTGCTGTTGTATTGATTAAATCACAGAGAGAAAGATGAACGATAGTGAATGAAAATGAGTACAATTCCGTTATATACTAAAACGTGTCAGTATATTTGGGTTATTGCGTTGTACAAACCAGGCGGACAATCGACATTAAGAGAGAGATTCCAGGCGTCTGTTTCATACCTTCATTAATTGGCAGAAGTGTGATAGCAATCGAGAGCCGGCCACGACCCAGACTCACTAAGTGAGGTCTCTCCGACTGCATCTTCAAGCCTTTTCCAATATCAATAATATCCAACGATGTGCTCTGTAAATCAACCCAAATCCAACATCACTTCCAATACAAAGAAAGGCCTGCATTTATATAGTGCCTTTCACCACCTCAGGACCTCTCAAACACTTTACAGCCAACAAAGTACTTTTGGAGTGTAGTCACTGTTGTAATGGAGGAAACATGATATCCAATTTCTCACAGCAAGCTCCCACACACAGTAATGTGATATGTGGCCAGATTATTTATATTATTGATGTTGGCTGAGGGATAAATGTTCACCAGGACCCCTGGGGAGAACGCCCTGCTCCTCTTCCAATAGTGCCACCTGAGAGGGCACACAGCAATCGGTTTAGTGCCTCATCTGAAAGATAGCACCAGATGTGCCAGTCCAGATTATGGGCTCAACGACTTCATTTACCAGGGGGTCACTGTCCTCTGAAATAAGGAACCAGCTGGCAGTGTGTGCATGGACGCGTTGCAAACATTTAAAGGGAGCTGGAAGAGGGGTGATAACTCATATCAAGTCCTGTTGACCCATCACCCCTCCGCTCGCTGCTTACATTGGTTTCCAGTCTGAAATTCTCATCCTCACATCTCCCCATCTCTTCCAGCCCTACAACCCTCTTGAGATCTCTACGTTCCTCCAATTTTGTCCTCTCGGGAATCCCTGACTTCCTTTGCCCCACTACTGGTGGTCGTGCCTTCCACTGTCCAGGCCCAAGCTCAGGAATGTCCTCACTAACCCTATCAACCTCTCTCTTCTGTTTTAAGAGACTTGTTGAAACTAAGTTTTGGTCACCTATCTTCTTACGTGGCCTGGTTACTGCTCCTGTGAAGCAGCTTGGGAGGTTTTACAACATTAAAAGGCGTTATATAAATCCACATGGTTTGTTTTGATATCACTGTGTACAGGTGGTGTCAGGTGATGGAATCTTCCTGCAATCAGCCACCTGGGGAGGCGGGGGGGGGGGGGGGGGGCGTCAGAACTCAATGTATGACTTCCCCCGAGATGGAGAGGGTATCCCCATCCACTTCAAATTCACTGCCAACTCCTGCCCTGACCCCACAACTGAGGGCAGTGGGAAGGGGAAGAGGGAGCAGGGCCCAGCGAGACAGGAGGCCTGAGGAAGACAGCGAGCGCAGGAGTGGGACCACAGCTGACTGCAGGGTTGGGGGAGATGGATGGAGCTGCAACCTGAAGGTGGTGCTCTGGATAGAGAGAAACTATTTCCTCTGCTAGGTGGAGTCCAGAGAGTCCAAGGAGACATAACCTTATAATTAGAGCCAGGCCATTCAGGGGTGATATCAGGAAACACTTCTTCATGCAAAGGATAGTGGAAATCTGGAACACTGTCCCCCAGAAAGCTGTCGAGGCTGGGTTCAACTGGAGCTTTCAAAACCGAGATGGATTGGTTTTTGCTGGGTAAGGGTATTTACAGGTTACAGAACCAAGGTGGCTATCTTCGAATCATAGGGAACAGCAGCATAGCGGATATGTGACTGAACTGTGAATCTGGAGGTGTGGACTAATGACCTGGAGCAACAAATACAATCCCATCACAGGGAAATTTCAATTCATTTAATGAAATAAATCTAAAATAAAAACCGAGTCTCAGTAACAATGACCATGAAACGATCAGATGGTCATAAAAACCCATCTGGTTCACTAATGTCCTTACCAGGTCTGGCCGATGTAATATCATGTGATGTAGGTTGTTGCTAGGTAGATATGTAAATAGACTACAGGCATCATTACAGGTTGTGATGTCACGAATTGTACAGAGGTTCATGTACTGTCGTGGCAGCGATAGGTGATAGATACTTGTAAATAAACTCCTGTTACCTTAACCCACAGTGGCGCAGTGGTTAGCAACGCAGCCTCACAGCTCCAGTGACCCGGGTTCAATGCTGGGTACTGCCTGTGTGGAGTTTGCAAGTTCTCCCTGTGTTTGCCTGGGTTACCTCCGGGTGCTCCGGTTTCCTCCCACATGCCAAAGACTTGCTGGTTGATAGGTAAATTGGCCATTAGCAATTGCCCCTAGTATAGGTAGGTGGTAGGGAAATATAGTGACAGGTGGGGATGTGGTAGGAATATCGAATTAGTGTAGGATTAGTATAAATGGGTGGTTGATGGTCGGCACAGACTCGGTGGGCCGAAGGGCCTGTTTCAGTGCTGTATCTCTAAAACTAAAAACTAAAACATTACTATACTTATTCGGTATAAAGAAGGGAGCAACCCGGATATTACATGGTGGCAGCGGAAAAGTGATTGTAGAGGAGAGAAACGATAACAGCGAAGAACGTCAAAAAACAGAAACTGATGGAAAATTCATATCCCTTGCCAGCTGCCTTCAAGTGGGTAGCTGGTCCGAACCAAGTCAAGGTGTGCCTGAAATGGTCGGAGAGGAATTCCCAGGGATTTTTTTTTTACTCTTTCATGGGATATGGGTGTCACTGGCAAGGTCAGCATTTGTTGTCCATTCTTAATTGCCCTTGCACTGAGTGGCTTCCCAGTCCATTTCAGAGGGCAGTGAAGAGTCAACCACGTTGCTGTGGGTCTGGACTCACATGTAGGCCAGATCAGGTAAGAACAGCAGATTTCCTTCCCTAAAGGGTATTAATAAACCAGATGGGTTTTTACGACAACCTATGATAGTTATTATTGGCTAGCTTTCAATTCCAGATCTTCAATAAGTAATTGAATTTAAAACTCCACCAGTGACCATGTTGGGATTTGAACCCATGTCCCAAGGGCATTAACCCAGGCCTCTGGATTACTAGTCTAGTGGCATTACCATTACACCACCATCTTCCCCCTGAATGGGTCAGTCCATTTTTCAGGTGGCCCTGAACAGCATCTCAATTACCAATTAGGCACGCTACAGCCTACCGGACTGAACACTGAGTTCAATAATTTCAGAGCATGACGGGACCCCCCCACCCCTTTTTTTTTTAAGTTTTACTTTGCATTTTTTATTTGTATTTCATTTTATTTTAGTTTGTTTCATCATTATACTTTTTTTTTTAAACCATGTGCCTGCCCATTGATTTTTTTCAGGGTTTTTTTCATGTTTTTTTGCTTGTAGCTAGGGCTTTCATCATTCTGTCACTTAACACCCTCTCTGCATGAACGCTTTGTCTTTCACCACACCATTAACACACCCTTTGCCTTTGCCCTATGACCTCCTTGTCAGTTATTCTTGGTGACCCTCTGTCCTATCAACACCTTCCCATTTGTTCTCTTTTGCCCCACCCCCACTTTATTTGCTTAAAACCGATTCCATTTCGAACCTTTGCCAGTTCTGAAGAAGAGTCACTGACCTGAAACGTTAACTCTGCTTCTCTCTCCACAGATGCTGCCAGACCTGCTGAGTATTTCCAGCAATTTTTTGGTTTTATTTCAGGTGGCCCTGACAACCATTTTATAAAGGTAATTGAGGGGAATAATGTCTGAATTAGGGCCCCTTGGCAAAACTGGACATCACAGGAGCCAGGCCTGCTCTGCTCAGTGATTATCGATTAGGTTTTCTTCAAAATTAGAAATTGTTACTATGGAGACAGGAGGGGCAGGATTGCTCTCCCAGCCCACTGTATCCTGATCAACACCCCTCCCCATTACCACTTCACTTCCATTCCTGGGACCTACCATCGGCCGAGTGCTGGTGAGGTAATGGACTGATATTCATTCAGGAGGGCCAAAGCTGGGCTTCGGGCTGGCCTCGAACGAGGGGCAAGTGTTAAAGGCCCCAAAACAGACCTAAAGGCATTTCCATCATGTTCACCACACCCAGGCATGAATCATGAATATGGATTTCTTATTCAAGAAGATCAATTACAGCAACTGATTCAATTAAAATGCAGCGGGTATTTTTCTCTCCACCGCCTGAAAATAGATCTGGTTCCTTTCTAATGAACTTCCTAGGAGCAAAGGGACATTAAGTATGAAAGACCAAACTTGCCCACATGATCTGACATTGACAGAACGGTCGCTCGGCATAAGGGGATAAAGTAAAGGGGTTCCCATCACCACCTCTCTTCAGCCTGAATCTCCAGTTACTCTTCACCATCCCTGGCCACGCAGACCTGGCTTTCAAAAACGTTGGCTGGGAATTCCTCACTCCGCTGCCAAAAGTGTGGGATTTGCACCACACATCCAGTGAAGTTAGAGCAGAACAGGAAATTCCCGGCTGTTACTCAACACGGGCTTTCCAAGAGACTTAACTAAGGAAAGCAATGTAGCTGATCATTGTTGAACGTTACTCTCTCTTACGGCTTCCTTTAATTGTGCATCTTGTCAACAGGAGATACTTACTTTCAGTATCCCCAGCTTATTCTTTGATGCTTCCTTTTCTTCCAATTCATTTTCTATTTCAGACTTTTCCATCTCCTGTATGTTTTCAAAAAGACATATTCAGCTTTTGTTTACAGGCCCAGACAACAGAACTGCCTAGAATCAAAAAAATGGGACAGCACAGAAGGAGGCCATTCAACCCTGTGTCTGTGCTGACTCCTTGTGAGAGCTAGCTAATGAGTCCCAATTCCCTGCTCTTTCCCCATAGCCCTGCAAATTGTTCCTTTTGAAGTATTTGTTCAAATCCATTTTGAAATTTGCTGTTAAATTTGCTTCCAGCCTTTTCAGGTAGTCCATTCCACATCATAATAACTCGCTGTGTAAATTAAATTCTCATCTCCCTGCATTGTTTATTGCAATTGCCTTGAAGCTGTGTCTTCTGGTCACTGACCCTTGTGCCACAGGAAACAGTTTCTCCTTATTTACTATGTCAAAATCCTCCATAACTTTCACCACCACCATCAGATCTCCCTTAACCTTCCCTACCGTAAGGAGAGTAATCTCAGTTTCTCTAGTCTCACCAGATAACTGAAGTCCCTGGTATCATTCCAGTAAATCTCCCCTCTCCAATTGCACCCTCTCCAATGCTCTGACATCATTCCTAAAGTGTGATGCCTAGAATGGGACACAATACTGCAGCTGAGGCCTGAGCAGTGATTTAGTCTCACCAATGGTGCGAGACAACAGTCCATGACTGAGGTGCAGGATGATCAGACAGATGATTATGGAGAGGTGATGTGATTGGATCAGATTATGACTGAATCCCACATAGAATGGTTGATGGCTGCTATCCTCGGGAATCAACCACAGATGTTCTTCCCCTCGCCAAATTGTTAGCATAAAAAGCCCCTTCAAAGATAATAGCTTCCCTCTGTTGTAGCAAACCAACACCACAGGGACTGATGACTAGCCCCGTCACCGCTGGCTTAGCCTGACTGCTGACTTCATACAATCCCATCCAAGATGTAGCTGCAAATTCCTTTGAAGATCCCCCAGAACAAAAGCCATTAGGAGACGTCTATCTCTCGGAAATAAATTAGGCGGTCAGGCATTCATAAGGGGCAATGTGGTGTTTGCCCACAAGACACAGGTGCCAAACTATCATGTGTCGTGAACAGCTCACGGCATGTTTGTATTTGAATCGAGTTTGGACAACCACTGATTGCAGGATGTTACCCAGATGGCTGATTAAGACGCTGCTGGACAACAGTCAGTTTATTGATGCATACTCACACCCGTGAAATGACCTAAGGTGTCTGCACCTTGAGGAGACCCTCAGTAAGCTGTGAGGCAAGGACTCCAATAAATAACTGATCTGAGAGAAAACAGGCTGTGTTGAGGACTGGTGGATTATTCCCAGCATTTACCACCTCCCCTTTATTTTTTTTTCTTTGAGCACAGTGGCGCAGTGGTTAGCACCACAGCCTCACAGCTCTAGTGACCCGGGTTCAATTCTGGGTACTGCCTGTGAGGAGTTTGCAAGTTCTCCCTGTGACCGTGTGGGTTTCCGCCGGGTGCTCCGGTTTCCTCCCACCGCCAAAGACTTGCAGGTTGAAAGGTAAATTGGCCATTGGAAATTGCCCCTAGTGTAGGTAGGTGGTAGGAGAATTGAGGGAAGGTGAGGATGTGGTAGGGGACATGGGATTAATGGAGGATTAGTATAAATGGGTGGTTGATGGTCAGCACAGACTCGGTGGGCCGAAGGGCCTGTTTCAGTGCTGTATCTCCCTATGACTCTATGACACTGTTACAGACAAGGAGGTTAGAGGATTTCCCAATGATTATAGTTCACTTGGACCTTCAGAAGGCTTTCAACAAGATTCCATGAGAGACTTGCAATGAAGCTGGTGGATATGGAAATCCAGAGTAAATTACAGGACAGGTTATAGAGCTGGTTAAAAGGCAGGGAGCAGGGAGCTTTCTATAGAGTTTTGCTGGACTGGACTGAGGGGATTACGTTTGGACCTCTTGTTGTTATTTGCAAAAATGGCCTGGATTAAGAGACCAACTGAAAGATTGGCACTAAAATGGGCACTGAGCCACATAAAGAGATGTTAGGATAGGCGGCCAAATGCTTGGTTTTAAGAAGTGTCTTCAAGGAGCGGAGAGAGATAGTAGAGACAGAATTCCTGAGCTTAAGAGCTACACAGCTGAAGGCCCAGCTGCCAACAGGAGGGCAGAGGAAATTAGGGATGTGCAAGAGTTTGGAGGAGGGTAAAGATCGCAGAGCGTTGTAGGTTTGGAGAAGATTATAGAGGTAGGAAGGGTGGAGGCTATGGTGGGAATTTGAAAAGGATGAGAATTATGACACAATGTTTAGTAAATTGGAGATGTACCACCGAGTGTGTGTTTGCTGTGATGTACCACTGTTCAAATGCCTCCAGAGCCTCATCCCTCTCTCTCTAACCACCTCCAACCCTCCAAGATTGCTGCTCACCTCGAATTCTGGTCTCTTGTGCATTCCTGGTTTCCTTTGCTCCACCACTGGTGGCCATGTCTTCAGCCGCCCAGGCCCGAAGGTCTGGAATTCCCTCCCTTGATGTCTCTGCCTCTCTACCTCTCTCTCTTTAAAGACTCTCCGTAAAACCAAGCTTTTACTCCACCTGTCCTTTTTATCACTTTCTTTGGCATCATTATTTTTCTCATTATGCTCCTGTGAAGGGCCCCAGTGCTATATAAATGCGTTAGTGTTGATTTGAATGATAAAGCATTGATATCTCATCAATTTGAATTGGAGCCTTACAAACAGTCCACTTGTGCAAACAGTTCAGAATCTTAACTCACAAGCTTTTGAAACCAACCTTCCAACTGGGCCCATAGGAAAGGATTCAACATGAATTGATTTTGCAGACATTGCCTTTGTTTGAGCTCAAGTCAAGTTTTCTAGCATCTTGTGCTAATTGATGCATTGCTGGCTTGTGCATTTACTCGCATATTGTAAATCACTTCAAGAAATGAGGTTGTTCCTTTGGCACGTCCAGCCGAGCTAGCTGAGGGACGACACTGATCCCACATATTCCAGCCCCTGGAATTCTGCCACAATCGAACTCTGCCTCACAATGGAATGTCCTGTACACAAAACCATGACACAATAGCAAACACCTCTCGCCAAAAAATGAACAATGCAGGGCTTGAATTTCAACCAGTTCAGCTGCCCTCAGCCGCGATGGTGATAGACTGAGGGTTACTGGCACTTGAATCAGTGTACTAAATGAGAGTACAGGGGTGAAAATAATGTATCTCAGCCAATGCAGTGATTCTCTGTTACATGCTTCTCATCTGAGGGCAGGATCAGAATCTGCCTCTGTGCCTCCCATGGTATGTAGCCCAGTGATACTCACGGTCCAGAACCATCATTGTCTGGAACGCTATTCCAACAACAGTGACCACCATCAGGAGGCGATAACTAAGCAAAGAGATTCACGCTGCCTTCGGCATTGAATCATAGCCCAGAGACATTTGCAACCCAATATAGCTGTGCAACTGTTTTCTACAGCAATCCCAAACTAACCGACTCTTTCGCCATAGCCCTGTATCGATACCAAACTAATCCCACTGCCCCACTCTCTCCCCATAGCCCTGCATCAATCCCAAACTAATCCCACTGCCCCACTCTCTCCCCATAGCCCTGCATCAATCCCAAACTAATCCCACTGCCCCACTCTCTCCCCATAGTCCTGCATCAATCCCAAACTAATCCCACTGTCCCACTCTCTCCCCATAGCCCTGTATCAATCCCAAACTAATCCCACTGCCCCACTCTCTCCCCATAGCCCTGTATCAATCCCAAACTAATCCCACTGCCCCACTCTCTCCCCATTGCCCTGTATCAATCCCAAACTAATCCCACTGCCCCACTCTCTCCCCATTGCCCTGTATCAATCCCAAACTAATCCTACTGCCCCACTCTCTCCCCATAGCCCTGCATCAATCACAAACTAATCCCACTGCCCCACTCTCTCCCCATAGTCCTGCATCAATCCCAAACTAATCCGACTGCCCCACTCTCTCCCCATAGCCCTGCATCAATCCCAAACTAATCCTACTGCCCCACTCTCTCCCCATAGTCCTGCATCAATCCCAAACTAATCCCACTGTCCCACTCTCTCCCCATAGCCCTGTATCAATCCCAAACTAATCCCACTGCCCCACTCTCTCCCCATAGCCCTGTATCAATCCCAAACTAATCCCACTGCCCCACTCTCTCCCCATTGCCCTGTATCAATCCCAAACTAATCCCACTGCCCCACTCTCTCCCCATTGCCCTGTATCAATCCCAAACTAATCCTACTGCCCCACTCTCTCCCCATAGCCCTGCATCAATCACAAACTAATCCCACTGCCCCACTCTCTCCCCATAGTCCTGCATCAATCCCAAACTAATCCGACTGCCCCACTCTCTCCCCATAGTCCTGCATCAATCCCAAACTAATCCCACTGTCCCACTCTCTCCCCATAGCCCTGTATCAATCCCAAACTAATCCCACTGCCCCACTCTCTCCCCATAGCCCTGTATCAATCCCAAACTAATCCCACTGCCCCACTCTCTCCCCATTGCCCTGTATCAATCCCAAACTAATCCCACTGCCCCACTCTCTCCCCATTGCCCTGTATCAATCCCAAACTAATCCTACTGCCCCACTCTCTCCCCATAGCCCTGCATCAATCACAAACTAATCCCACTGCCCCACTCTCTCCCCATAGTCCTGCATCAATCCCAAACTAATCCGACTGCCCCACTCTCTCCCCATAGCCCTGCATCAATCCCAAACTAATCCTACTGCCCCACTCTCTCCCCATTGCCCTGTATCAATCCAAAACTAATCCCACTGTCCCACTCTCCCCATAGCCCTGTATCAATCCCAAACTAATCCCACTGCCCCACTCTCTCCCCATTGCCCCTGTATCAATCCCAAACTAATCCCACTGCCCCACTCTCTCCCCATAGTCCTGCATCAATCCCAAACTAATCCCACTGTCCCACTCTCTCCCCATAGCCCTGCATCAATCCCAAACTAATCCGACTGCCCCACTCACTCCCCATGTCTCTGTATCAATCCCAAACCTCCCCACTCTCTCCCCATTGCCCTGTATCAATCCCAAACTAATCCCACTGCCCCACTCTCTCCCCATAGCCCTGTATCAATCCCAAACTAATCCCACTGCCCTACTCTCTCCCCATAGTCCTATATCAATCCCAAACTAATCCCACTGTCCCACTCTCTCCCCATAGCCCTGTATCAATCCCAGACTAATCCTACTCCCCCACTCTCTCCCCAAAGCCCTGCATCAATCCCAAACTAATCCCACTGCCCCGCTCTCTCCCCATAGTCCTATATCAATTCCAAACTAATCCCACTGCCCCCTCTCTCCCCAAGACCCTGTATCTTCCTCTGCCTCAATATTTCTCAATTTTCCTTTCAAAGATGCAATCCTCTCTACCTCAGCCAATCTGTGCTACAACATTCCATATTCAAACAACCCTCTGTGTAAAGACATTTCTCCTAATCTCTCTCCGCACACTCTCAGTAACAATATTAAATTGTAGAACCCTCGTCACGGACTCACCAACTAGAGGAAACAGACTTCCCCTCTTCACTCAATCAAAACCCCTCGTAATTTAAAAACAACAATTCAATCTTCTCTTAGCCTTCTCTAATCCAGGAAATAGGCCCCAGTATCTCAAGTAATAAAAACTAGAAATGCTGGAACCACTCAGCAAGTCTTGCAGCATCTGTGGAAAGAGAAGCAGAGTTAACGTTTCGGGTCAGTGACCCTTCTTCGGAACTGACAAATATTAGAAAAGTCACAGGTTATAAGCAAGTGAGGTGGGAGTGGGGCAAGAGATAACAAAGGAGGTCTAGATTGGACCAGGCCACATAGCTGACCAAAAGGTCACGGAGCAAAGGCAAACAATATGTTAATGGTGTGTTGAAAGACAAAGCATTAGTACAGATTAGGTGTTAACGGACTGAAT
Source organism: Heterodontus francisci (assembly GCF_036365525.1). Classification (NCBI taxonomy): domain Eukaryota; kingdom Metazoa; phylum Chordata; class Chondrichthyes; order Heterodontiformes; family Heterodontidae; genus Heterodontus; species Heterodontus francisci. The sequence continues at coordinate 13,493,951 of NC_090380.1, read as the reverse complement.
ATTGAACAGCAGCAAGTGCAAACCTGAAAAAAAACAGTGGGTAAGCAAACTGAACAAACTAAGATGAAATTAAATAAATGCAAAAAAAAGATTGTAAAAAATGTAAAAAAGAAAAAAAGAAAAAAAAACTAAAAATGAAAGTAAAATAGGGGGCTGTCATGCTCTGAAATTATTGAACTCAATGTTCAGTCCGGCAGGCTGTAGTGTGCCTAATCGATAAATGAGATGCTGTTCCTCGAGCTTGCGTTGATGTTCACTGGAACACTGCAGCAAGCGCAGGACAGAGATGTGAGCATGAGAGCAGGGGGGAGTGTTGAAATGGCAAGCAACCGGAAGCTCAGGGTCCTGCTTGCGGACTGAGCGGAGCTATTCCGCAAAGCGGTCACCCAGTCTGTGCTTGGTCTCCCCAATGTAGAGGAGACCATATTGTGAGCAGCGAAATACAGTATACTACATTGAAAGAAGTACAAGTAAATCACTGCTTCACCTGAAAGGAGTGTTTGGGGCCTGGGATAGTGAGGAGAGAGGAGGTAAATGGGCAGGAATTACACCTCCTGCGATTGCAGGGGAAGGTGCCATGGGACGGGGACGAGGTGGTGGGGGGAATGGAGGAGTGGATCAGGGTGTCGCGGAGGGAACGATCCCTTCGGAATGCTGACAGGGGAAGGGAGGGGAAGATGCGTTTAGTAGTGGCATCACGCTGGAGGTGGCGAAAATGGCAGAGGATGATCCTTTGGATATGGAGGCTGATGGGGTGGAAAGTGAGGACAAGGAGAACCCTGTCATGGTTCTGGGAGGGAGGGGAAGGGGTGAGGGTAGAGGTGCGGGAAATGGGCCGGACACGGTTGAGGGCCCTGTCAAGAACAGTGGGAGGAAATCCTCGGTTGAGGAAAAAGGAGGTCATATCAGAAGCACCGTCATGGAAGGTAGCATCATCAGAGCAGATGCGTCGGAGACGGAGAGCCCGGAGGCGGAGGCGACGGAAGAAGAGCTCAACGTCATGCCGAGCGTGAAATTCATTGAGGTGGGGGCGTAAGGGGATAAAACTGAGAACTTTGCTGAGTACAGAACGCTCAGCATCAGAGAGGGGGAGGTCAGAGGGTATAGTGAATACACGGCAAGGGGTCAGATCAGAAAGGGTGGGGTCAGAGGGAAGTGAATGAGAAGAAGGATCCGGAGGGGCATTCGTCCCCATCAGCTGCTGGAGCTTGCGTTCCTTGAGACCTGAAAGGAAGAAAAAAAGTTTTTTGTTAATGCGTCGGATGAGACGAAAGATGAAATGAAACTGCGGAGTAGAACAGCTTTGAGATAAGATGAGGCAGTGCTGCTGGAGAGAGAGGTCCAGTGTGTGCATGTGGCGGTGCATAGCACTGAGCGTGGATCTCAGGATGCGGCGAGAGTAGCAGTCCGAGGAACGTTGTATTTCTCGCAGATACCTGTAATCCTGGGTAGATTCAAAACATGATGGGTGAAACTGCAGTTGGAATCCACGTGGAATAAGTCGGAGCCGGAGACAGTCACTGAGGAAGGAGTTGTGGCTGTGAAACCGAGTTTTGGTAGAAACTTTATCAAACACCAGGAGGGAAATAGAAAGCAATGAAGGTGAACAAGGTGAAAGAGACAAACGAAAATCCCGTCGGAGAGAAGAGCAAAACTTCAAGGACTGAACATTGAGTTCAATAATTTCAGAGCATGACAGCCCCCCATTTTACTTTCATTTTTATTTTTTTTTATTTTTTACATTTTTTACAATCTTTTTTTTTTGCATTTATTTCATTTCATCTTAGTTTGTTCAGTTTGCTTACCCACTTTTTTTTTCAGGTTTGCACTTGTTGCTGTTCAATATTCAGTCCGTTAACACCTAATCTGTACGAATGCTTTGTCTTTCAACACACCATTAACATATTGTTTGCCTTTGCTCCATGACCTTTTGGTCAGCTAAGTGGCCTTGTCCAATCTACACCTTCTCCTTTGTTATCTCTTGCCCCACCCCCACCTCACTTGCTTATAACCTGTGACTTTTCTGACATTTGACAGTTCCGAAGAAGGGTCACTGACCCGAAACGTTAACTCTGCTTCTCTTTCCACAGATGCTGCCAGACCTGCTGAGTGCTTCCAGCATTTCTTGTTTTTATTTCAGATTTCCAGCATCAGTAGTATTTTGCTTTTATTATTATTCCAGTATCTCAAGTCTCTCTTCATAACTATAGCTTCCCATGCTGACATTACCTTGGTGAATCTAGACTGTACACTCTCCATGGATTTAATGTCCTTTCGATAATGGAAGCACCAAGACTGCACACAACTCTAAATTAATCCCACCCATCAAAAGCAGCCTCACCTGTACATCCATTGCCTTTTTCTCCAAGGTTTGTCCGCTCAGCTCCATCCGGTGTCTGGGCCTGTGGTACCTGGTGGGCGAACAGACCTCTCCTTATTTCAGTGACTCACAAGCTTCTACCGCCTGTTGGCAAAGAGAGATTGAGAACAATCAGCCAGTGCAAACTCCTTCTTATAGATGGCAGGCTAGAAACGGAGAACAAAACGTCTCACAGGAATGGCTACGAGAACAGTGAAGGGAACTTGACCAAGGTTTGCTACCTCCAATTTTGTGTTTTTGTGCAGATAGCCCACACTTACCGGGAATAGCATCTACTTTCCTACTCAGCCCCAGTATTACCCTTGGCCCAGTGGTGTCACTCTCACCTCCGAGTCAGAAGGTCATGGGTTGAAGTCACTCTCCAGAGACTTTAGCGCATAATCCGGGCTGGCACTCTAATGCAGTACTGAGCGAGTGCTGCATTGCCAGAGGTGCCGTTTTATGAATGAGACATGAAACCAAGGCCCCTTCTGCCCTCTCAGGTCAATGTAAATGATTCAGTGGCACTATTTGAAGAAGAGCAGGCGCGCTCTCCCTATTGTCCTGGCCAATGTTTATTCCTTGACCAACTTCACAAACATTGCTGTGAGTGAGTTGGCTGCCATTTTCCTCCATTACAATAGTGACTACACTTCAAACGTATTTCATTGGCTTTGAAGTGCTTTGGAATGTTCTGAGGTCATAAAATGCATAAATAAATGCAAATTCTTTCTTTCTTAAGTGCTCTGTTATAGGAAGGATAGAAAAGCAACGGAAAGGGTGCAGTGCAGATTCACTGGGATGTTACCAGGGACGGAATCACAATTAGGGAGAGAGACCTGCGAAGTTAGGGCATTTTCCCACTGGGGTTCAGAAGGATGAGGGGTCTGATAGAGGCCTTTCATGTTACAACGGGTGAGGATAAAGTCAATGGGGATTGTCTGTTTCCATTGGTCGGCAGGATGTTAATGAGGGGGCAACAATTTAATTTAACCACTAAAAGGAGAGGTTACACCGAGAGTTGGTGGAATGTGGAAATCTCTGCCACAAACTATCACTGAAGCAAAATCACTGAAGGCCGAGGTAGGTCGAGGGGTGACGAGATCAAAACGTTAGAGGGAAGATTGCATTGCTCACGATCAACGGGACCTCATTACTTCCATCTGCACATCCTGGAGGACAGAACTTGAAAAGGTACCTGAGTGACATGCTGACCTTTTGCTGCACTGAGGAAGTTTACAATGCCATTGGCTGATAAGACTGTTCAGCAGACTGCAAAAACTACCTTTGATTCATCGGCTAATTAAGGTGTAATCTTTGAGATAGATAGTACTTACCTGCTAGTTCGTGGTTAATTCATGTTGGTTTTGGTTTGAGTGTTAACGTAAAATTTATAAATGCAAAACCACATCCATTTGGATTTTATTTCCTAGATTGGGGTCATTTGGTGAATTCAATACTTTTCCTTTGCTGGTAGAGGGAGGAGAGTGGAACTAGACGGAGTGGGATATTAAAAGATGCAGGGAATGATCAGGTGAGTGGGATTCGACTGGATGGGAAATTAAAGGCTATCGGGAATAGATAAGGGAGAACCAGTGGATGTGGTGTATTTGGATTTTCAGAAGGCTTTTGATAAGGTCCCACATAAGAGGTTAGTGTGCAAAATTAAAGCACATGTGATTGGGGGTAATATACTGGCATGGATTGAGAATTGGTTGACAGACAGGAAACAGACAGTAGGAATAAATGGGTCTTTTTCCAGGTGGCAGGCAGTGACTAGTGGGATACCGCAGGGATCAGTGCTTGGGCCCCAGCTATTCACAATATATATTAATGACTTGGGTGAGGGAGCGAAATGTAACATTTCCAAGTTTGCAGACGACACAAAGCTGGGGGAATGTGAGCTGTGAGGAGGATGCAAAGGGACTCCAATGTGATTTGGACAAGATGGGTGAGTGGGCAAATGCATGGCAGATGCAGTATAACATGGATAAATGTGAGGTTATCCACTTTGGTTGTAAAAACAGAAAGGCAGGTTATTATCTGAATGGTGATAGATTGGGACAGGGGGAGGTGCAACAAGACATGGGTGTCCTTGTACACCAGTTGCTGAAAGCAGTTAGGAAGGCAAATGGTATGTTTGCCTTCATTGCAAGAGGATTGGAGTACAGAAGCAAGGATGTCTTACTGCAGTTATACAGGGCCTTGGTGAGACCACATCTGGAGTATTGTGTGCAGTTTTGGTTTCCTTATCTGAGGAAGGATGTTCTTGCCATGGAGGGAATGCAAAGAAGATTTACTAGGCTGATTCCTGGGATGGCAGGATTGACGTATGAGGAGAGATTGGGTCGACTGGGCCCATGTTCACTAGAGTTTAGAAGAATGAGAGGGGATCTCATCGAAAGCTATAAAATTCTAACAGGACTAGAGAGGCTAGATGCAGGGAGGATGTTCCCGATGGCTGGGGAGTCCAGAACCAGGGGTCAGAGTCTCAGGATACGGGGTATGCCATTTAGAACCGAGATGAGAAATCTCTTCACTCAGAGGGTGGTGAACCTGTGGAATTCTCTACCTCAGAAGGCAGTGGAGGCCAAGCCATTAAATATATTCAAGAAGGAGATAGATGTATTTCTTAATGCCAAAGGGATCAAGGGATATGGGGAGAAAGCAGGAACAAGGTACTGAATTAGACGATTAGCCATGATCGTTTTTGAATGGCAGAGCAGGCCTGAAGGGCTGAATGGCCTACTCCTGCTATTTTCTATGTTTCTATCAGGAGAGTGGGATTAGACTGGGTGGGATATGAAAGGGTATTGGGTGCAACCAGGAGAATGACTGTGGTCTTATCCCTCCACGGCCTCTACAACCTCCTCCAGCCCTACATTGCTCTGAGATCTGTGTTCCACGAATTCAGGCCTTTTGGGCATCTCTGATTTTAATCACTCACCATTGTGCCCTTAGCTGCCGCAGTCCTAAACTATGGAATTCCCTCAATAAACCTCTCTACCGCTCCTCCTTTAAATGACTCGACAAAATCTGCCTCTTTGACCAAGTTTTTAGTCACCTGTACAAATATCTCCTTATGTGGCTCAGTATCAATTTTGATCTTATACTTTAAAAGGTGCTATATAAATGCAATTTCTAGTCCTTTCAGCTATTCCCAATGGAAGGGTGAACAAGGAGCCAGTGTTCATGGAGATATATAGAGTGCAGTGAGATTCACCAGTTATTGGACCTTTCCCCAGCCAGAACCTATGAAACTCCTGTTTACAAGAGGCCAAGATGAACCTGTCTTACCTGCTGAACCATTGTTGCTTATCCCGGCCACCAGGCTTGTGGGCTTTAGTCACTGGTGCCCCTGTGCAATGTTTCCAAGTCTTGTTGCCTCCCAATTACCGGGGACAAATTCAGGAGATGTCTGGTCATGTTACAGTCGTGTCCAGTAGACTGCAGCTCCACCACCGACACTGAACATCAATAAATGCGCAGGTAATACAGCACACATTGGCAAACACCAGCTGAGTTCAAGCACAAAAATGAAAGGGGTCATTTTGAGATGAGGTGAGGGCCCCTGGGGGCAACCTTGCTTTACTAGAGCCAGGGTCCCAGCATCAGCCCAGTCGAGTTACAGCATTATCTCAGATCCACTGTGCCCTCCAGCGAGGTCCCTTGGCCAGGAATGGCACTGCACCGAATGACCAATGTTTACAAGTTAAGGGGTCTCGTGAATATTTTCTCAGGTATGGGGAGTGTCACAGCTGTCGAAGGTTCCGGTGACTTACAGTTAGGGATGTGTATCCATACCAGATAATATCTAACTACATTGCTCATGTTCCCTTGAAATCTGAACCAGGTTCTGCACTCACTTCAAAGGCAGACCAAGGTAAGGCTTGATATGAATCAGTTAATTTTCACAGCAACTCAGCATATAGAGCAACAATATGATCAGATTCATTTAGTTAATTCACTGCAACTGGTCTTTGTACAAAGATACAAAAATAATGAATCCACTGCACTTCCCCACATTAATCAATAGCCTTAAGTGACTTAAGCAAAACAACTGTACACTATTCTCCTGCATCCAAACCTTCTAACAGTCTTTACTGGGTCAGATTCTAGAACATAGAACATAGAACATTACAGCGCAGTACAGGCCCTTCAGCCCTCGATGTTGCGCTGACCTGTGAAACCATCTGACCTACACTATTCCATTTTCATCCATATGTCTATCCAATGACCACTTAAATGCCCTTAAAGTTGGCGAGTCCACTACTGTTGCAGGCAGGGCGTTCCACACCCCTACTACTCTCTGTGTAAAGAAACTACCTCTGACATCTGTCCTATATCTATCACCCCTCAACTTAAAGCTATGTCCCCTCGTGTTTGCCATCACCATCCGAGGAAAAAGGCTCTCACTATCCACCCTGTCCAACCCTCTGATTATCTTATATGTCTCTATTAAGTCACCTCTTCTCCTCCTTCTCTCTAACGAAAACAACCTCAAGTCCCTCAGCCTTTCCTCGTAAGACCTTCCCTCCATACCAGGCAACATCCTAGTAAATCTCCTCTGCACCTTTTCCAAAGCTTCCACATCCTTCCTATAATGCGGTGACCAGAACTGCACGCAATACTCCAGGTGCGGCCGCACCAGAGTTCTGTACAGCTGCAGCATGACCTCGTGGCTCCGAAACTCGATCCCCCTACTAATAAAAGCTAACACACCATATGCCTTCTTAACAGCCCTATTAACCTGGGTGGCAACCTTCAGGGATTTATGTACCTGGACACCAAGATCTCTCTGCTCATCTACACTACCAAGAATCTTCCCATTAGCCCAGTATTCTGCAATCCTGTTACTCCTTCCGAAGTGAATCACCTCACACTTTTCCGCATTAAACTCCATTTGCCATCTCTCAGCCCAGCTCTGCAGCCTATCTATGTCCCTCTGTAACCTACAACATCCTTCGGCACTATCCACAACTCCACCGACCTTCGTGTCATCCGCAAATTTACTAACCCACCCTTCTACACCCTCATCCAGGTCATTTATAAAAATGACAAACAGCAGTGGCCCCAAAACAGATCCTTGCGGTACACCACTAGAAACTATACTCCAGGATGAACATTTACCATCAACCACCACCCTCTGTCTTCTTTCAGCTAGCCAATTTCTGATCCAAAGCTCTAATTCACCTTCAATCCCATACTTCTGTATTTTCTGCAATAGCCTACCATGGGGAACTTTATCAAACGCCTTACTGAAATCCATATAGACTACATCCACGGCTTTACCCTCATCCACCTGTTTGGTCACCTTGTCAAAAAACTCAATAAGGTTTGTGAGGCACGACCTACCCTTCACAAAACCGTGCTGACTATCTCTAATGAACTTATTCTTTTCAAGATGATTATAAATCCTATCTCTTATAACCTTTTCCAACATTTTACCCACAACCGAAGTAAGGCTCACAGGTCTATAATTACCAGGGCTGTCTCTACTCCCCTTCTCTGCCCATTTCCTGTCTCACTCTGTCCACAGCCAGAAAGAAATGGAGACTTCACAACACGATAGGTGATCTTTAAAGGAGGAGGTCCTTCAGGTACGAGCTAGGTACATTCCAACAAGGGGAAAGGCAGGGGAATCAAAGCCCGGGCTCCTTGGATGAAGAGAGAGTTAGAGATGAAACAGAAAAGGGTCTATGATGCCAGGTGAATTCTTCAAGTGAGAACCAGGTCAAATACAATAAGTTGAGAGGAAGTGAAGAGGAAAATAAGACTGGCAAAGAGAGAACATGAGAATAGAAAGGCAGTTAAAATAAAAGGGAACACAAAAATCTTCGACCAGCATGTAAATAGTAAATGGGTAGTAAGAGACAGGATGGAGCTTATTTGGGACAAAGGTGGTGATACATGCTTAGAGGCACAGTGCAAGGCTAGAATACTTAATGAGAAGAGGTTTACAAAGTTATGAGCGGCATGGACAGAGTGGATAGTCAGAAGCTTTTTCCCAGGGTGGAAGAGTCAGTTACTAGGGGACATAGGTTTAAGGTGCGAGGGGCAAAGTTTAGAGGGGATGTGCGAGGCAAGTTTTTTTTTTAAACATAGAGGGTGGTGAGTGCCTGGAACTTGCTGCCAGGAGAGGTGGTAGAAGCAGATACGATAGCGACGTTTAAGAGACATCTTAACAAATACATGAATAGGAAGGGAATAGAGGGATATGGGCCCCGGAAGTGCAGAAGGTGTTAGTTTAGGCAGGCATCAAGATCGGCGCAGGCTTGGAGGGCCGAATGGCCTGTTCCTGTGCTGTACTGTTCTTTGAGAACTTTGTATTCATGTTTACGGAGGAAGATGATGTTGACAAAATATTGTTTGAAGCAGAGATGGTAGAAGTAATGGATGGGGTGAAAATTGATAGGAAGGATGTACTGGAAAGGCTGGCGATGCTTAGAGTGGATAAGTCACCTGGTCTGGATGGCTTGCATCCCAGGTTGCTAAAGGAAGCGGGAGTGAAGATAGTGGAAGGGCTTACCATAATCTTCCAATCTTCCCTAGAAATGGGAAGGGGGGGTTGGGGAAGAGGGGGGATGGTGCCAGAGGATTGGAGAGTGGCAAATTAAAGACAGGGTGTAAGGACAGTCCTAGCAACTACAGGACAGTTAGTTTAACATCAGTGGTGGATAAGGTTTTAGAAACAATAATCAGGGAGGGAAAAAATAAAATCAGCAGACATATGGAGAGGTTTGAGTTAATTAGGGATAGCCAGCAATGTTTTGTAAAAGGCAGATCGTGCTTGACTAATCTAACTGAGGATTTTGATAAAGTAACATAGAAGATTGATGAGATTGTGGTGGATGTTGTCTATATATCAATTTTAAGAAAGCGTTTGATAAAGTACCACAGAAAAGGCTGAATTAATTCCAAAATTCAATGAGGAAGATGTGGAAGAATTTTTTGGGTCTTTTGAGAAACTGGCACAACAGCTAAAATGGCCAGGTGAGACCTGGTCTCTTTTAATACAAAGCAAACTAACTGGAAAAGCCCATGAGGTTTATTCCTTGTTGCCAGGTGAGAGTTCAACACATTATGAACTGACCAAAAATGCTATCCTCGGGGCATATGAATTAGTACCCAATGCATATCGCCAGCAGTTTAGAACCCTCAAAAAGAAAACTAATCAAGCTTATCTGGAGTTTGAAAGAAGTAAGCAGCTGGCATTTGACCAGTGGCTGAGGGCTGTTAAAGTACAGTTCAGCTATGAGACTCTAAGGGAAATAGTTCTGTTAGAGGAATTTAAAAACTCTCTCCCACTCTCAATAAAGACCCATGTAGAGGAGCAGCAGTCCAGAGAGCCTGACAAGCAGCCGTTCTGGCCGATGAGTTTGCTTTAATTTATAAGTCGGTTTCCCAGGGCAAACCTTTCCTAGTCACCCCCATAAATCCGAAAAGGACAAAGGTTAGGAAGGTGATATCCACCCAGGCAGTCCTGGGAGAGAAAGGAAAGCAGGAGATACAGGGGACCATCCTCCAGCCAAAAAGGAAGGTGCTGTGAGCAAGAGTGAGAGCCGGAGACCTGTGCGCTTCCATTGTAATAAAGCAGAACATTTAAAAGCTGACTGCTGGAAACTAAAGGGGAAAACCGATAGGGTTAATCAGGGCATACCAGCTCAGTGAAGACAGGATCCTGATGGAAAACACAGAACAAGCTGTGGCTTTAACTGCGGTAAGAGTGCAACCCAGGAAGCTTACTACAGTCAGTGCAGGAAAAGTTAATAGGTTTCCTGAAGGTTATCGGAGTTTTGTGTTTGAAGGGAAAGTGGCCCCATATCCCTCGAGTGGGGCAAGCAAGCCCATAGTAATTCTCAGGGACACAGGGGCCACTAGATCCCTTTTACTGGGAAAAGGCCTGACCTTTCTCCCAGAGAGTGCAGTGAACACCAGAATGGTGGTGAATGGTATTGGAGGGCAGTGTATGCCTGTATCTGTACACTGGGTGCACCTGGAGTGCAACCTAGTTTCGGGACCGAAGACTGTACGGATTGTCCTTAGTTTGCCTGTGGACGGGGTTGACCTGCTCCTAGGTAATGATCTGGCAGGGGTGGAGGTGGTAGCCCCCCACAGTTGTGAAAGAAAGACCGCAGGGAGTCAGAGAGACAGGGTAGTGGCAGGAGATGGACCCCTCCAGTTTCCCTGCATGTGCAGTGGATCAGGCCATGATCAAACCAGTTCCCCCAGAGGAGATTGCATTGACACTGCAGGCAAATGGCCATGAGGTCTGCCTGGCCAAGACTTTCTTTGGAAAGTTAGGAGGCCCAGGGAATAAATTAAATGGTTTTTCCCGAGGCTCAGTGAGCCGACCCAGTATTGCAAGAGTTAGCACAGGCTGCCCAGTCTGAAAGTGAAGCAGAGGGAGTCCGATTGCTACTATTTAAAGAATGAGGTACTGATGAGGAAATGTTCTCCTCACAGACCTGAGAGCAAGGAGTGGACAGTAGTTCAGCAGTTAGTGGTGCCGCAGAGGTACCGGAGAGAAATACTGAAAAGGGCCCACGATACTACAGTGGCTGTACATGCTGGTATACGAAAGACCAAAGCCCACATAATACAGCAGTTTGACTGGCCATAACTCCACAAAGATGTGGTGAAGTACTGCAGGAGTTGCCACCTGTACCAGGTTGAGGGGAAACACCAACCTACAGTGAAACCTGCACCACTAAGTCCTGTACTGCTGTTAGGAGGACCCTCCAGCAGAGGGCTAGTGAACTGTAAGGGATCCCCGCCGGAAACAAAAGGGGACAGGCTGACACATTGCTGGCAAAAAGTTTGGAAAGAGAAGGGGAAAAAGTGACCAAGAGGGGCAGGTTACAGGAAGTCCGGGAGGAATTCCAGATGAAAACCCCTGTCTGGTCAGCCAACCCCGAAAAATGTGAAACGTTAGACACCACATCCTCCTATGTAAATGCAGACTCTAGAAGCACCCCACCAGAGTTGCTAACAGCGTTTACAGAAACCTGCAGAAACAAAGAGAGACCTCTAGGGGGCAGAGAAACTGTGAGGGTGATGCCTTACCTAGTCGAAATGCCAGAGGAGAATGCAGTCAAGACTGCACACATACCTGCAGATAGGAGTGTCCTAGAGAACAAAGGGGAGATTAACAAAGAATCCTCCCCTACAGTCAGAGAAAAAGGGAACCACCCATCCCCTGAAGTCAAAAGTGTTTGCATGACTCAGCAAAGCACTGAAGGAGAGTTTAGGATAGACCCGCCCACTACTAACGCTCCGGGGGGAAAAAATCACCTCGACAGGAACAAAACCGTAGGCAGTCATGGCAATGGGCAAACTAAGGAAAAGCTTCCCCAAAGAATCACATGGTTACTGAGATGCCAAAAAGGGGAAATCAAAGCAGCATTGGCACCCAGAAAAAAGACAATTTTAATCAGCTTTAAGAGTTATGAATGAATGGAAATGAATGAGAGAAATGCATGGTTTTTCTTTCTGTATCTTATATTTCTCTCAAGCCTTTTAATGAAATGCATTTTTTTTTTCAAATCGTATTTCATTCCCTGCGTGTGAGGTGTCATGCAGGACCCCACCTGCCAAGAATGAGGCACATTAATTTCGCCACATGAACATTGATTTTTAAACTGTTCCCGGAGTAAAGAAAAGAACTTGCTTTTAAAAAAAACAGACCTTTGACTGGAAAGACATTAACACAGTAATAGACAGTACTTTGAAAGGACAAAGAGGCCACCCCTGCTCCAATTTAATCCACAATGGACTTTTGATTACCAGACGTTGAAGGTGGGGAAGCTAGCATTCCAGGTTGACTGCTAAGATGCTCCCAATACACAGAAGAGACCTGGTCAAACCAGTCAGTCACGTGACCAGCTGCTGGCCAACTTTAGGAGTTTTAAATTGGAGAAACAGTGTTTGAAGACAGAAAGCTCTTTGCTCCTGTACTGAGAACATCTCCCTCCTGTCTGCTCATCTCTTTCTCACCAGCTTTGGAATCCACTGAAGACACAGGAACTCTAAGAGAGAAAAGTTTCCAACAAAGAACAAGGTTTAAGAAGAATACTGGGCCCCAACGAAAAGCAAGAATTACCTACAAAAGGACTTCAGTGACCTTGAAGCACAGTAACAAGGAATTCTTCAGAGATTGCCTCAAACCTCTCCAATTTATTTTTCTTCTGCTCTTTTCTGTCTCTATTTGCATGTATGTATCGCGTACGCATGCTAGCGTGGGGTACGGCGTGTACCTTTAGGTGTTAACCAAATTAGAGTTCAAGTTTAACTTTTTATAAATTGAATTTTTCCTCTTTAAACCTGAGAAAGCCTGTTTATGCTAATTTCTTTGCCTTATAATTGGAAAGTGGTGAACAAGGATTCACCAAGGGGGAGCACAAAACATAATGTGTTTAAAATTAAAACCCTGTTACTATAAGACCAGGTGAAGACGAAAAGGGATCCCGAGACACCTTTCTCACCTGGTTGTAACAAAAGCATATGGATCTTGGGCTTCATAAATAGAGGCATTGAGTACAAAAGTTATGCTGAACCTTTATAAATCTCTGGTTAGGTCCCAATTGGAATATTGCATCCAGTTCCGGTCACTACACTTCAGAAAGGATGTGAGGGCCCTTGAGAAGGTGCAGAGGAGATTTACCAGAATGGTTCCAGGGATGGAGGATTTTAGTTACAAAGTTAGGTTGTTTGGAGCAAAGGAGGTTGAGGGGAGATTTAACAGAAGCGTATGAGATTATGACAGGTTTCGATAGGGTAGACAAAGAAAAGCTGTTCCCATTAGCTGATCGCACGAGGACTAGGGAACACAGATTGAAGATTTTGGGTAAGAAATACAGGGAGGATGTGAGGAGGGACATTTTTACACAGCAAGTGATAATGACCTGGAACTTGTTGCCTACAAGGGTGGTAGAAGCAGAGACAATGAATGATTTCAAAAGGAAATTGGATGGACACTTGAGGGAAATAAACTTGGACTACGGGGTTAGAGCGGGGGAATGGGACTGACTGGATTGCTCTTCAGAGAGCCGGCATGGACTCAACGGGCCGAATAGCCTCCTTCTGTGCCGTTATGACTCTATGGTTACAAGGCTTATTGGTTACCAAGACAAGCTACTGAATTGCTTATTATTTACAGTCTATGGGGAAACAGTTCACATTTTAATCACCTATTATCTCAATGCCCGTTTCTTAAAATTGCTTTATATATAAAAAAACATTTCCCCAAATCTTTTTTAAAATACAGCATGTGACACCTCACAGAATGAAAGCTTTTCACCTGGCATTTCTACAGCTTCTGCAATGATTCTCCCGGGAATTTGATGACCTCACACCAAAGTTATGGCAAAAGATCAGGAAAACACCGAAGAAATTCAGGGCCTTAGGGTTAGAATAAATGTCGGAACTGTTTATAGAATCCAGACACAGAGGTGAAGGGGGCTGTTCTTCAGACACTGATGCACTAGTGCTCCATTGAGCTGATCATGCAGCACAAAGCAGGGTCATCTGATTTACAACACACTGTGGCTGCTCCATTCTATAGCCCAAGGTGCATGGGTCAGGGGTGGGATATGGGGGTGTAGTATCTCTGGAAGTGCTGTTGCTTGTAGGTTAAGCTATGCTGGGGGAGAAATAATTGCAGCAAGTTCCATAATTCAACTGTTCCTTTCAGAAAATCTGAAAATAATATTTTGGGATACAATATCAGTAATTTGAGACATGACAGGTCTGATTATGGGAGCTTGCTGTGTCCAAATTGGTTGCCACATTTCCTGCATTACAACAGCGATTACACTTCCAAAAGAAAAGTTTTTGTTCGTTGTAAAGCACTTTGGGATGGCCTGAAGTTGTGAAAGGCAGGGTATAGTTTTTTTTTAATTGTTCCTGGGATGTGAGCGTTGCTGGCTAGGCCAGCATTTATTGCCCATCCCTAATGGCCCTTGAGAAGGCGGTGGTGAGCTGCCTTCTTGAACCGCTGCAGTTCCTGTGATGTAGGTACACCCACAGTGCTTTTTTTGTAGCCATTGGATACAACTGAGTGACTTGCTAGGCCATTTGAGGGCAGTTAGGAGTCAATCACATTGCTGTGGGTCTGGAGTCACATGTAGGCCAGACTGGGTAAAGATGGCAGATTTCCTCCCCTGAAGGACATTACAGAATCAGGTGGGTTTTTCCAACAATCCAGTAGTTTCATGGTGGGAACAGAACTCCTGTCCCCAGAGCCATATTCCACGCTTTCGGCTCACTCATCCAGTAACATGACCATGATCCGACAACCCCCCATAAATACAAGTCTTTCTCTTTTTTACCCCGAAGACTATCAAGCTTGGGAAGAAAGCTCCCAAAGTTCTCTGCCGCTGTGGTTTTCTTCACCTCATGTCTGGGTCTGTTCTCCATTAATTGAGAGTGACTGATTGCCATGATTAATCAACAACTCTCGTTATTGTTGTACCATGTGACTCCCAAAATGGAAGATAAATTAGATGGACTTTGGTCTTTTGTTTGACAAATCCCATGCTCTAAGTGCTATGACCGGAAGTCCTGTTCACTCCAGTGAACAGCAGCGGGAATAATCACATTGGTGTCCTGAACCTGACAGCTGCCGAGGAGGCAATTTGATGGCATCAATAGTGCTCCCAAGGTGAATACTATTAACACTAATTGCACTTTACAATGCATCTTAACAGCACTGGACTGTGAGCTCAATGCAGCATCACAGAGAGAGACCACCCAACAAATGGTCACCTACTTTCAGACAGGCTGAAGTTTTAAAAGTGCACTCCGCATTGCTGCCTTGACCAAGTGTTTGCAGTGTACCTTGAGTGAGGCATGTAAACACCAACAAACGTACCGACAAGCCTGTAGTTTCATAAGTGCTCATATGTGAACTTGAGGTCATACAAAACTCTGCTGCCCGTGTCTTAACCCACACCAAGTCCCGTTCCCTGATCACCCCTGTGCTCGCTGTCCTGCACTGGCTCCCGGTCAAGCAACATCTTGATCTTAAAATTCTATTTCTTGTTTTCAATTCCCTGCATGGCCTCCCCCCGCCCTGCCTCTGTAATCTCCTCCAGCCTCACAACCCTCCAAGACATCCATATTCCTCTAATTCTGGCCTCTTGCACAGCCCCAATTTTAATCACTCCACCATTGGTGACTGCGCCTTCAGTTACCTAGGCTCCAAGCTCCAAAATACCCTCCCTACACCTCTCCACCTCGCTTTCCTCCTGTTATATATGTATATATTGTTATACTATCTATAAGGTGTTAGGAACTAATTAGCTCGGAACTTGTTGTTATGTTTAAGTGTTCCAGTAGGGGGCTTCATTCACGGCCGCACTGGGGAGTCATGTTATATGTAACATAAGAATCAGGTTCTACAGTACAAAGCATGGTGCTGTAATAAACGTGACTGACTCCAGCCTTTTCCAAGTTTAAAGTGTGATTCTTTCCAACATTTGGGAACCAGAAGCAACAAAGACGAAACATGGTGGCAACAAGTGCCTGTGAGTAAACCCATAACATTTTTTAAAGCATCAGATTGAGAAAAGTGACCCAAATTAGTGCCAGAGAGAAAGAAAAACTGAGTGACTCTAAAAAAAAACGAAATGGCAGCCGGGACAGGAATGAATGCACTGTTACAGTCCATCCTGAATTGGGAAGCTGATGATGTCATACAGGCATTTGAGAAGTTTAAACAAAAGTGCAATTTGGCATTTGGTAGTTTCCTAAAAGTCACTAGTGCAGAGGAGAGGGTCAGCTATATCCTTCTGTGAGCTGGAGATAAAGGATTACATTTATTTAACAGCTGGGACCTAAGCAAAGAGGACAGCAGAAACCCAGACAAAATTTTTGAAAGATTCAGCACCCACCTCCAACCAAAATCAAATCATCGGATATACCGATATGAATTTCAAGGCCTCAGACAGGAACTAGGTGATCCTATTGACAATTTTGTAGCAAGATTGAAAAATGCAGCCAGAAAATAAATTTAAGGACACAGATGAACAGCTGATAGATCAGTTCATTTGGGGTTCTGCACGTCCTGAAGTACAGAAAGCTCGAATCAGACAGGACAAGCTCACAATATCGCAGGCTGTTGACACTGCCAGAGCACATGAAGACACGAGCAGACAGATGAAGACTCTGACCTCCCAAATGGCTAGCCTTCAGTTCAGCCAAGAGAAAGGCAGCAGGGTTGATGCAGTGAAACAACAACTAAAGAATGTACACTAAACAGGGAGAAAGACATGCAGGAGCTGTGGACGACCACGTGAACTGACAGATAGAAGGAAATGAACCGCGTATGGATCAATCTGCAGAGCTTGTGAAAAGACCAATCACTGGGAAAAGATGTGCAGAACAAGGCAAGAAGGTGGTAGACGAGTCATCAGAGTCAGAGTAACAGGGTGAAGGAATAGTGAAAGAAACCAAAACATCCATACCCTGGAAGATGGCGATGGATTAGAGAACACGATAGAAATAGGAACCATAGAATTGCATGAAATGTCTGGATGTGACAGTTCCCAGAGAAAAGAAATTCACACAACCATTCAGATCAGGAAGAGGCTGAGAAATAAGTCCACAACGATAAATCTGAAGGTGAAGATTGATACTGGAGTGCAGAGTAACATCGTCCCACTCAGACTATACCAGAAGATCTTTCCTGAAAATTTGGAGAAAAAGAGTTATCCAAGGGAAGGTGCTCTGAAACCAAACAACGTCATGCTAACAGTATACGGGGGAACTGAAATTCGACAGCTAGGAACAACCCAAATGAGAGAGACACACAAAGGAAAAGATGTTAACAGTATGTTCTACGTCACTGAAACAGATGGTCCTGGTATCCTGGGGTTGAGCAGTTGGGAAGAGCTGCAGATTATCTCAGTAAACCATGAGGTGAAGGAGGTGACACTGAGGGTTGAAGAGGTACACCCATAGAAAAGCACCCTCTGATCAGAAGCAAAGAAGATCTGGTACAAATGTACCCAAAGTGTTTTGATGAGACAGTTGGATGCTTCAAAGATTTTGAGTATCACATCACTATTGACCCAGAGATGAAACCAATGATTCATCTCCCACATAAAGTACCAGTAGAACTAAATGGAAAGCTTGAAAGAGAGTTCCAAGAAATGGAAGAAAAGAAGGTGATTGCCAGAGTCACAGAGCCTACAGATTGGGTAAATTCCATGGTGGTGAGAGAGAAACCAAATGGATGGCTAAGAATGTGCCTCGATCCCAAAGATCTTAACCAAGCAATAAAAAGGGATCACTACCCTATTCCAACATTGGAAGAAATCACACCAGCACTGGCAGGGGAAAAAGTTTTCAGCAAGCTTGATGCCAGAAATGGAGACTGGAATGTGAAGCTAGACACAGAATCTTCACTGTTGACAACATTCAACACACGCTTTGGATGGTACAAATTCCTGCGTCTACCCTTTGGCCTCAAAGTGATCCAGGGATTGTTTGATAAGATACAGCACACACAGCCAGCAATACGGCAGTACTGATCTATCAGAGATGACATCTCACTAGAAGATGGTGTTCTGCTGGTCGGATCCAGGATAAACAAACCCAAAACAATTCAGGAAGAACTTCTCCAAAAGATACACCAAGGCCATATGGGAATGGAGAAATGTAAGCTCAGAGACAAATCAGCTGTGTACTGGATAGACATATACAAAGATATTGAAAATATGGTGTCTACATGCAACGTATGCCAGAAGTACAGAAACTCCCAATAGAATGAGGAGATGATAGCTACTGAAGTACCACCCAGACCACGGCCATACTGTAGGAGTTGATTTATTCACACATAATCAAGAATGGTATCTCATAGTCGCAGACTACTACTCAAAATTCCCTTTTATCTAGAAGATGAAAGACTTGAGAGCCACAACAATAATCTCAGCAGTATGAGTTCTGTTCGCTGAGCAAGGGATTCCCGAAAGGTTAATAAAAGTGACAATAGCACCCAATTTACATCCAGAGAATTTAAGGAATTTGCTGAACAGTGTGGGTTCAACACCATCACCTCATCACCACACTACCCATGGGAACTCTGATTTATAGAAAGACACATCCAGACGATCAAAAGGACACTTGTGAAATGCCAAGAGATGAAGGAAGACCCAAACTTGGGCTATTGTCACTCTGATCCACACCTCTCAAGGCTGACATGAAATCACCTACAGAGCTGTTGAATGGAAGAAAATATTAGACAACTCTGCCAAGCAAAATACATCCTTCAAGTGACCAGGAGGAAGTGAGACAACAACTTACTGAAGCACAGGTAAGAGAGCAACACTTCAACAAATATGCTAAATCCCTACCCGAGCTGTTGAAAGGACAAACTGTACACGTACAGGATCCAATCATTAAAACGTGGAGCCCAGCAAAAGTTGTTAGTGAAGCTGAGACTCCTAGACCATATATCATTGAGACAGAAACCAGTAACCAAATGAGAGGGAACAGAATCCATATTCCACCTACACCTGGGCTGGAACAACAGAAAAGACCATCAACAACACCGGAAACATCACTATCCAGCGAGACAACATTAACATCACCAGCAAGTGACACGACATTGCCTGTACAGCATGCCAACTCACTACTGAGAGCAACAAATACCAAATCTACAAGATAGAGGCACAACATCTTACCACCTAAGTGATACCGTGAATAATATTTTTTTTACATACACACTATAAAAGACTCTAAAAAGGGTTCAGATTATTTCCACAAGTCAGATGATAATCTCCTTTATTTATAATGAGTTATATTGATATAGGGGCATTATGTTTTAAAGAAAAGGGAATGTTATATATGTATATATTGTTATATTATCTGTAAGTTGCTAGGAACTAATTAGCCAGGAATTAGTTGTTATGTTTAAGTGTTCCAGTAGGGGACCACATTCACAGCTGCACTGGGGAGTCTTGTTATATGTAACACAAGAATCAGGTTCTACAGTACAAAGCATGGTGCTGTAATAAACGTGACTGACTCCAGCCTTCTCCAAGTTTAAAGTGTGATTCTTTCCAACATCTGTGAACCAGAAACAACATAAAGACGAAACACCTCCTTTAATACATTCCTTAAAGCCTACCTGTTTGACCAAGGTTTGAGTCATCTGACCTAATATTGCTCAGTGCCATATTTTGTTTTCTGATGCTCCTGAGAAGCGATTTAGGACATTTTATTACATTAAAGTCATTGTATAGATATCAGTTGTTGTTGTTGTAGTAAAGGAAAGGACTTGAACCCAGTACCTTGTACAAATGCAAGTCCCACTCCAGCACTAAAATCAAGGCTGACACTCTTGAGGGCCTGCTGCACTGTCGGACGTGCCGTCTTTCAAATGAGACGTTAAACCGAGGCCCCCTCTGGCTGCTCGGGTTGCACTATTTTGAAGAAGCGCAGTGGAGTTCTCCCCGGTGTCCTGGCAAATATTTTATCCTTCAATCAACATCACAAAAGCAGATTGTCTGGTCATGATGACATTGCTGTTTGTGGGATCTTGCTGTGTGCAAACTGGCTGCCAAGTTTCCTAAAAGATGCTATATAAATGCAAGTCTTTTTTTTTACTTTAACAACCTCAAGACATTTCAAAGCCCTTTTACAGCCAATGAAATACTTCTGACGTGTAGTCACTGTTGTAATGTAGCAAACACAACAGGCAATTTGCACACAGCAAGATCCCACAAACAGACAGATAGATGGCCAGCTAACCTCTTTTTCAAACTGGAAGAAGGTAGAAGGTATACTTTTTTGATAGCTTTCTTAACTTGTCCTACCACCTTCAAAGATTTGTGTACTTACACCCACATACCCTGTTGCAGCACCAGCTTTGAAATTTTACCATTTAGTGAGTCATCTCAAAAAACTGCATTTGATATAAACAGCCCGGGGTGATGTGAGGTTGGACTAACGTGATTTTAACAGCTGGTTGTATGTTTGCTCCCCAGATATTGAAAAACCCAATCCTTTCACCACAGCTCATGAGCAACAGCTGTGCAGAGCACAAAAACACGTGGAATATTTTCCTCGTTTCCTTGAATAAACACGCTGCGACCTGCTGCTGACCCCATGGAACCAGCAGCTAATGATCATCGCTCACTGCCAAATGACTCTCGGCCACTAGCCTGTTCTCCGTTTAAGTTCTGGAGGTCACTTCCAGGCACGGCTCATGTCCGTGGACAGAGTGTTGTCCGAGTGCAAATGATAACAAAAAGCTGTCAACTTGGATCAGAAATAAAAACAGGAAGTGCTGAAAACGGTCCGTCAGCCGAGACTTTTGTTTTAATTTGACCTCCATTTGCAATTCTCTAAAGTTATATCACCAGTGGCTTAAACCTGCAGCCCATTGAAACACTGGCCCGATTTTAACTGCCCTGACCTGGTGGAAACGTGGCCAGAGCCTGTCAAGCAGGAGTCTTTTGTTTACTGAGGCCCTGTGGTTAGGATTGGCAGGGCCTGCATGTCGCCCACCTTGCTGGGTTTCCCCCCCCCCCCCCACAACTTGTCCCCCCCCCCCCCCCCACCCCACCAAACAACCTCGCTGCCTTCCCATTAATATTGGTCATCCCGTTAAAAGCCACTGGCTCGAACACTAAACCATGTCAGCTGTGGCTCAGTGGGTAGCACTCTCTCTTCTGAGAGAGAAGGTTGTGGGTTCAAGTCCCACTCCAGAGGTTTGGGCATAAAATCAAGGTTGAGAGAGTGTGGCACTGTCAGAGGTGCCATCTTTCAGATGGGGCATTAAATCGGGGCCCCGCCTGCCCCGGGAGGCGGATAGAAAAAGTGCCAAGACACTACTTTGAAGAGGGGCACGTTCGCTCCAGTGTCCTGGCCAATATTTATCCCTCGGCCAACACCTAAAACAAGTTATCTGGTTGTTAACACATTGCTGTTTGTGAGAGATTGCTTTGTGGAAAGGGGCTGCCACATTTCCTACACTTCAGAAGTATTTCATTAGCTGTAAAGTGTTCTGGGACATCCCGAGGTGCTGGACTGTGCTGTATAAATACAAGTTCTCTCATTCTTTTTAAACACAGTATTATAAAACCAAGTCCACACTGTATGTCCTATTTTGAATTAATCCTCTGTCACTTTAGTGCCAGATACTGAATGCTAACAGTTCAGTTGCTCAATGATTTAAATGTTTTCCAGCTATATAAGCCCAACAGTGTCCCAGCCACAACTATGTCAGACTTGCCAACCAGCTATGGTTACAATTAAAGATTTACTTTTTTGTGCATTCCATTGTCCCGAGCAGGCCAATGACAGACAGTGCCCCTTTAAACAATAATATTCCATGCCCCGAACAGGCCAATGACAGACAGTGCCCCTTTAAACAATAATATTCCATGCCCCGAACAGGCCAATGACAGACAGTGCCCCTTTAAATAATAATATTCCATTGTCCCAAACAGGCCAATGACAGACAGTGTCCCTTTAAACAATAATATTCTATTGTCCCAAACAGGCCAATGACAGACAGTGTCCCTTTAAACAATAATATTCCATTGCCCCAAACAGGCCAATGACAGGCAGTGCCCCTTTAAACAATAATATTCCATTGCCCTCAACAGGCCAATGACAGACAGTGTCCCTTTAAACAATAATATTCCATTGCCCCAAACAGGCCAATGGCAGGCAGTGTCCCTTTAAATAATAAAATTCTTCTGGCTGTAACTTTCCGCCAGACTGCTGGAAACAGGAACGCCCCACACTCCAGTGTCAGGCCAATGGATTATATTTTTGCCATGAGAGCTTGGTGACATTACCAGAGGAGTTTATTGCAGTATATTTACAAGGGGAAGGAGCCCCGAGATCAATACAGACTGTGAACAGATGTCTCTGTGTTCTTGATCATGTCAATAGCCATGAAAATGAATTAGTCAACAGTGTTAGGAAGCTGTCTTAAAGAGAGATGATTTACACAGGGAAAGTGATCATGTTCAGGATGTTAAATTATCCTCAGAGATGGACAGGCCTTGAAATTCCTCACTACCAAAATCTGGCCAACAGATTATTCATACACTGTGTTTTTGTTAAACTTGGTTATAAAGGTTTTTAACATTTGGATTTAAAGAATCGTACAGCACTTTGAAAAAGCTATCCGATTAGTCCTACTCTCCTGCTCATTCTCCACAGCCCTGCAAATATTTTCCATTCAAGTAGTTATCCAACTCCCTGCTGGAAGTTACTATTTGAATCTGCTTCACTGACCTTCCAGGCAGTGCATTCCAGATCATAACAACCTCTTCTTTTGCCAATTACATTAACTCTGTGTCCTTTGGTTACTGACCCCTGATCAGACCAGTCAGCTTCACCCAGAGAGGGCTCTAAATTCTGGATCAAATGGCCCTCTCTGCCACTCAACATTCAATGGCCTAGATCGGAGTTTGTATTGGACTGCCTGTAATGGACTGGGTTCAGGGAATGGGATACTCAGGCCGGCTGTAGCTGCACACAGACACTGGGCATCACCAGGCAGTTTGCTAGCAAAGACCATTTCACTTTCAGGCTGCAGTGTCGCTGGCAGGCAGGGTTTGGATGTAGGGTTATGCAATGGGGAGGGGCTGTGGGGGAAGAGGGGGTGCGGTTAATGTGGGGTCAGGTGGAGCAGTCTTGCACCTCCTGGCTCCACATTCAGGTCTTTTTTTTTTAAAGTTGCCAATTTGGTGTTGAACTGCAGCAGACCTTTAAGGACCTCTGGTTAGGCTGCATGTGGATCCAGTTATCCTGAACACAGCTGGCCCAGCACTTGTTACACTCAGGGCAAACCAATTTGGTAAACGCGGAATAAAACAGGCCTTAGGACCATCGTGTATGGAAAGAGGGGCCTAACGTCTGGTTCAGCTGGGGTATCTGTAAACCTCTTATGCTGCTTATCCCAATACAGTGGATGGTGCACTCCCAGCTCAGAATGTTTGCACCTGATCTGGGCCCCATATTGCACCTTACCATGCCAGTTTTAACCCTGTAATACAGGCACAGCATTGTCATAGAGTTGTACAGCATAGAAACAGGCCCTTCAGCCCACCGCGTCCATGCCGACCATAATGCCTATCTATACTAATCCCACCTGCCTGCATTAATTCCATATCCCTCTATGCCTTGCTCATTCAAGTACCTGTCCAGATGCCTCTTAAATGTCGCTACTATTCCTGCCTCCACCACCTCCTCAGGCAGCTCATTCCAGATACCCACTATTCTTTGTGTGAAAAATTGACCTCTTTGATCCCCTTTAAACCTCCTCCCTCTCACCTTAAATCTATGCCCTCTAGTTTTATTCACCCCTACCATGGGAAACAGACTCTGGCTATCTACCCTATCTATGTCTCTCATAATTTTAGATACCTCTATTGTCAGGTTTCTTGGCCCACGTTTCTACTTCAAAAGCTGAAATGTGATCGTTCAGACCAGGGCCTCCTTGTAATTTTTAGTGGAGTTCACTTGCGAGACACTGCTCCGGGCCACAGAATCTCGCATGACAGAGTCGCTGATCTAGACACTCGAGCCCCGATCCGCAGTGCCTCTTCACCCACCCTCCCCCTGGATTCCACATCATTCATTTTACACTAATGCCAAACTGAGGTGTTTCTCACCTCATCACAGGTTGCAGCTGGCCAAGGGTTGGTAAGGGAGAGGCTCGGAGCAACAATCCAGAGGGAGGGTATTGGGAGGGTGGTGGTAATTTGTGTAGAGACGGGAGGGGCTTTTAGAGACCGTTGATTAGGCCTGTCTATGCCAAGTGTCAATAGAAAGAGCCTGTGTGACACGCAGTTGCAGGGGAGGGTCCCTTGATGCCACAGAGCTCCAATTACAGCAGCTGATGACACAGCCTGTTTCCATCCATTTCACAGCCCCAACAAAATGGCAGCAACCCAGTCACTGGCAAAGGTCAAAGGCTGTGTCGCCATTTGCATTCCACGATGGCCCTCAACTTCCCGACATCGGAGGGTGGATGGGGTGGGGGGGTGTGCAATGGGGAAGACGGAGAATGAAAATCGGTCCTAATGATCCCAAAAATGTAGAAACTTAAATTTAACATCTGGGGCAATTTAAGGCACCCAATCAGAAGTCACAATGGGAGGTTGTAGCTAGTAGAATATATATGTTAATATTTTCCAATGAGTGCCAATAAGTGTGATGTCACATGTTGCTTCTGGTAATTGTGTAAAACGGAGTTCGGAAAGACACAATGAGATCCACATTTTACCCAGACTGGTCACTAATTTCTTCAGAAACATTTCACATCGAGACAAAACCAGCAGGAAGGGCAAAGGTAACAATAGCTGAACAAGTCCAGAGAGTGCCCGAGTCTTGCTGAATTGTCCAAGATTTACTTTTCTTCCCCCGCCCACATGAATGACCTAATCAGAGAAAGAAAATTAATCCAATGTTCAAAGATCACAACGTTACCATGGTGACATTACCAGGGAAGATTCCTTACCTTTGCATTATGACTTCAAACGATAGCCAGAATTAATGCTGTTGCTTGCCCTATGCTCTCACAGAGGCAATAATACCTGTCCCATGTCTAGGTTAGCAGACTCCAGATGGGGATGGGGCTGTGTCTGAGACATATGCAGCAGCTCTTTAACACCGCTCACTGATAAATCTGTGGAACCACCTACCAGCTGTCATTCCATTTTACCACATACTAATTGGAATTCTGTAACCCTGGCCCAGTTTATATAAAGCATCAATCTCTGTGGCAGGTTATTAATATAAAGCAAAAGGATATCATTCAAAGGGATCTGGGCATAGGTGGATGTGCAGCAGATATCTGATGGGATTGAAGGGAAGGTGAGACCGATAATGTAGGATAGTGTGCCGAATAATAGGTTAATGGCTTGGCATAGTTAGAGTTTCTCTTCCCCCCCACCCCTTTCAGCGTTCTGAAGGGACCGCTCCCTCCATGACACCCTGGTCCACTCCTCTATCACCTTTTCCCCTTCCCACGGCATCTTCCCAAGCAAGCACAAGAGATGTGACGCCCATCCTTGCCCATCTCTCTTCACCGTCCAAACACTCCTTCCAGGTGAAACAGGCATTTACTTGTACTTCTTTCAATTTAATATACTGTCTTTGCTACTCTGCGGTCTCCTCTACAGGAGGGAGGCCAAATGCAGATCGAGTGACTGCTTTGCGGAACACCTCCATTCAGTCTGCAAGCATGACTTTGCGTTTCCAGTCTCCTGTCATTTTAATTCTCCAACACCCACACCCCCCCCCCCCACCCCCCACTCTGACCTCTCTGCCCTCGGCCTCCGACACTGTCCTAATGGAACTCAACGTAAGCTGGAGGAACAGCACCTCATCTTTCGACTGGGGGCTTTACAGCCTCCCAGACTCAACACTGACTTCAATAATTTCAGATCGTAACTTCTGCTCCCATTTTGTTTTTTCAGACTGCAGCTGTTGGTAATGATTCCGCTATCCCATCCCTCTACATCCATCTTTTTTTCCCTCTAACTGTTCCTATTAACAACCCCTTTTACCCTGCACCATCATCCATTCTGTCATTTAATCTCTCCTGCCTTCCACCCTATCACAAGATCTTCTCTTTCGTTCTACCACCACCTCTCCCTTTCCCTGCCTCTGTATTTACTTAAAACCGGTCACATTTCTAACTTTTCCCAGTTCTGCTGAAAGGACATCAACCTGAAACATTAACTTTTATCTCTCTCCACCGATGCTGCCAGACCTGAGTATTTCCAGCATTTTCTGTTTTTATTATGGGAGAAAGGGTAAGCTTCGAAGAGTATAGAGGGTTAAGGGGTGATCTAACTGAGATGTTTAAGATGATTAAAGGAGTAGATAGGAAGGAACTATTTCCTCTGGTGGGACAGTCCAGACCAAGGGGGCACAACCTTAAAATCAGAGCTAGCCAGGGGTGATGTCAGGAAGTATTTCTTCACATAAAGGACAGCGGAAATCTGCAACACTAACCCCACCCACCAAAAAAAGCTGTTGAGGCTGGGGGTCAGTTGAAAACTTCAAAACGGAGATTGACAGATTTTTGGTTGGCAAGGATCAATAGATGAAGTTAAGACATAGATCAGCCATGCGAGACCACATCTAGAGTATTGTGTGCTGTTTTGCTCAGAGGAGGGTCACTCGACTGATACCTGGGATGAGAGGTGATCTTACGCGGACAGGTTGGGTCTGTATTCATTGGAGTTTAGAAGGATGAGAGGTGACCTTATTGAAACGTAAGATCCTGAGGGGACTTGACAGAGTGGATGCTGAAAGGATGATTCCTCTTAGGAGAGAGACTAAAACTAGGAGGCACAGTTAAAGATAAGGGGTCTCCCATTTAAGACAGATGAGGAGAAATTTTTTCTCAGAGTTGTGAGTCTGTGGAACGCACTTCCCCGCAGATCAGTGAAGCAGGGTCATTGAATGGTCTTAAGGCAGAGGTAGACAGATTCTTGGCAAACAGGAGAGTCAAAGGGTAGGCAGGAAAGTGGAGTTGAGTCCACAAACAGATCAGCAATGATGTTATAGAATGGCAGAGCTCAAGGGGCTGAATGGCCTCATCTTGTTCCTATTTGAAGAAACCCCAGGCATGCAGTAGGCGTGAATCTGCAGGATAAGAACATTTAGCAGGAAATTAGTAAAATCGCTCAGCAGTAAAGAAGTATTAATATCTGCATATTACAAATTTAATCTGCGTGATGGAGACAAACATGCGGTTTAGATTCAGCTACTAGGATTCTACAAAACATCATGTCTTGCTTTGGCCTGTAAAGTTTAGTGCAATTTAAGGACAGAAGCTGGCTTCATTAAAGGATCTGTGTAAAGCATTATGGCCTAGTTTGGAGACGATGGCCTAGAAATTTGTTTATGCCGTGCCTGTTTTTCAGGTGCCAAGCAGGCGCCTAATCGTCCAATATGGCGGACAGTGTGCGTGCGCACATTCTGTGCCAGGTGTGCACCGCCCGCCATATTGGTAAAGGACCCAGTGTAGGCAACCAGAGCTCATGCCTGTTTGAGGCCCCCTTTCTGAAATTGGTTTGTCCTGAACGCAGTCAGGACCGGGCCTGCAGTTTCTAGTATAACCAGGTCTATATGTGGCCCCTGCTCAGGGATGGGCCCTAACAACCCCACTGCTTTGTGGGCATCTCGGGACAGACCAAGGCTAAGGGAGTAAACCTTAACAGAAAATCTGGAGCAGGACCCCTAAGGCGGTCATGTGTCACCTTTGGCATGTTTCCGGCAGTTCCTGCAGCCATACTGGTGCCAAACGTCATGCTCTGCACTCCTTTGGACCCATCAGGAAGGCCGAGAGGGGGGTTCAGACGCTTGGACAACTCACAACCTCCATATATTCCACCCAGGCATGCGCCATGGAGAGGTCACTCCATAGTCGCCTCACAGCGACCGAAACAACACGGAAGGCAGCAGTTACAGGTTATAAGTCCAGCTCAATTAGCGTAGAGATTGGGCGCCATGGGTTGCCTTTGTCGGTGGGAGAGGTCATCGCATCTCACTGGACAGCAACCACCCGCCTCAAACCAGGCAGCCCCAGGACAGAAAGGTTCTGTCCCGTCACAGTCCACCTGCTTCAATGGGTGCTTGGAGCTCAGGGTCATTGCCCGACAAGTGGACTGTAACACCGCAACAAACAGCACAACAAAAAAGGAAAGAAGGTACCAGCCCTTTGTTTTGCAAGCTGGAACATCAGAACAATGTGTCCTGGCCTGTCGGAAGACCTTACGCAAACCAACGACTCTCGGAAGACCGCCATCATTAACAACGAGCTCAGTAGACTCAATGTGGACATTGCAGCACTTCAGGAGACACGCCTCCCTGCATCCGGATCTCTAAGAGAACAAGACTACACCACCTTCTGGCAGGGTAGGGATTCTGAAGAACCAAGACATCATGTAGTGGGCTTCGCCATCAGAAACTCTTTGCTCAGCATGTTAGAGCCACCTTCAAATGGCTTGGAACACATAGTGTCCATCTGACTGCTCACCGCCTCTGGTCCAGTACACCTACTCAGCATCTATGCTCCAACACTCTGCTCCCCACCTGAAGTTAAAGACCAGTTCTACGAGGAACTCCATAATATCATTAGTAGCATCCCCAATACCGAACATTTGTTCCTGCTGGGGGACTTTAATGCCAGGGTTGGGGCCGACCATGACTCATGGCCCTCCTGCCTTGGGCGCTATGGCATTGGAAGGATTTTCTTTTATTTTTTTATTTTATTTTAGAGATACAGCACTGAAACAGGCCCTTCAGCCCACCGAGTCTGTGCCGACCAACAACCACCCATTTATACTAACCCTACAGTAATCCCATATTCCCTACCGCCTATCTACACTAGGGGCAATTTACAATGGCCAATTTACCCATCACCTGCAAGTCTTTGGCAGTGGGAGGATACCGGAGCACCCGGCGAAAACCCACGCGGTCACAGGGAGAACTTGCAAACTCCGCACAGGCAGTACCCAGAATCGAACCCGGGTCCCTGGAGCTGTGAGGCTGCGGTGCTAACCACTGCACCGCCCCAATGAATGAGAATGGACAGAGACTGCTTGAGTTGGGTACCTATCATAACCTCTGCATAACCAACTCGTTCTTTCACACTAAACCCTGTCATCAGGTTTCTTGAAGGCACCCAAGATCATGTCATTGGCACCAGCTGGACCTCATCGTCACAAAGCGAGCCTCTATAAACAAACAAACAGTGTCCAAATCACACACAGCTTTCACAGTGCAGACTGCGACACCGACCACTCCCTGGTGTGCAGCAAGGTTAGACTCAAACCAAAGAAGCTACATCATTCCAAGCAGAAGGGCCGCCCGCGCATCAACACTAACAGAATTTCTTATCCACAGCTGTTACATAAGTTTCTAAATTCACTTGAAAAAGCCCTTCAAAACACACCTACAGGGGATGCAGAGACAAAGTGGGCCCACATCAGAGACGCCATCTATGACTCAGCAATGACCACCTCTGGCAAACGTGGGCAGAATGCAGACTGGTTTCAATCTCACATTGAAGAGCTGGAACCTGTCATAGCTGCTAAGCACATTGCACTGTTGAACTACAAGAAAGCACCTAGCGATTTAACATCCGCAGCACTTAAAGCAGCCAGAAGCACTGCACAAAGAACAGCCAGGCGCTGCGCAAATGACTACTGGCAACACCTATGCAGTCATATTCAGCTGGCCTCAGACATCGGAAACATCAGAGGAATGTATGATGGCATTAAGAGAGCTTTTGGGCCAACCATCAAGAAGATCGCCCCCCTCAAATCTAAATCAGGGGGCATAATCACTGACCAACGCAAACAAATGGACCGCTGGGTTGAGCACTACCTGGTACTGTACTCCAGAGAGAATGTTGTCACTGAGACCGCCCTCAATGCAGCCCAGCCTCTACCAGTCATGGATGAGCTGGATGAACAGCCAACAAAATCGGAACTCAGTGATGCCTTTGATTCTCGAGCCAGTGAAAAAGCCCCTGGGAAGGACAGCATTACCCCTGAAATAATCAAGAGTGCCAAGCCTGCTATACTCTCAGCACTACATGAACTGCTTTGCCTGTGCTGGGATCAGGGAGCAGTACCACAGGACATGTGTGATGCCAATATCATCACCCTCTAAAAAGAACATGGGTGACTGCGTTGACTGCAACAACTACTGTGGAATCTCCCTGCTCAGCATAGTGGGGAAAGTCTTCACTCGAGTCGTTTTAAACAGACTCCAGAAGCTGGCTGAGCATGTCTACCCTGAGGCACAGTGTGGCTTTCGAGCAGAGAGATCCACCATTGACATGCTGTTCTCCCTTCGTCAGATACAGAAGCAATGCCACGAACAACAGATGCCCCTCTACGTTGCTTTCATTGATCTCACCAAAGCCTTTGACCTCGTCAGCAGACGTGGTCTCTTCAGACTATTAGAAAAGATCGGATGTCCAACAAAGCTACTAAGTATCATCACCTCATTCCATGACAATATGAAAGGCACAATTCAGCATAGCGGCACCTCATCAGACCCCTTTCCTATCCTGAGTGGCGTGAAACGGGGCTGTGTTCCCGCACCTACACTGTTTGGGATCTTCTTCTCACTGCTGCTCTCACATGCGTTCAAGTCTTCAGAAGAAGGAATTTTCCTCCACACAAGATTAGATGGCAGGTTGTTCAACCTTGTCCGTCTAAGAGCGAAGACCAAAGTACGGAAGGTCCTCATCAGGGAACTCCTCTTTGCTGACGATGCTGCATTAACATCTCACACTGAAGAGTGCCTGCAGAGTCTCATCGACAGGATTGTGGCTGCCTGCAACGAATTTGGCCTAACCATCAGCCTCAAGAAAACGAACATCATGGGACAGGACGTCAGAAATGCTCCATCCATCAATATAGGTGACCACGCTCAATATAGTGGTTCAAGAGTTCACCGACCTGGGCTCAACTATCACCAGTAACCTGTCTCTTGATGCAGAAATCAACAAGCACATGGGAAAGGCGTCCACTGCTATGTCCAGACTGGCCAAGAGAGTGTGGGAAAATGGCGCACTGACACGGAACACAAAAGTCCAAGTGTATCAGGCCTGTGTCCTCAGTACCTTGCTCTATGGCAGCGAGGCCTGGCCAAGAGCGATGTCTCAACTCATTCCATCTTCGATGCCTCCAGAGAATACTTGGCATCAGGTGGCAGGACCGTATCTCCAACACAGAAGACCTTGAGGCGGCCAACATCCCCAGCTTATACACCCTACTGAGTCAGCGGCGCTTGAGATGGCTTGGCCATGTGAGCCGCATGGAAGATGGCAGGATCCCCAAAGACACATTGTACAGCGAGCTCGCCACTGGTATCAGACCCACCGGCCGTCCATGTCTCCACTATAAAGACGTCTGCAAATGCGACATGGAGTCCTGTGACATTGACCACACGTCGTGGGAGTCAGTTGCCAGTGATCGCCAGAGCTGGCGGGCAGCCATAAAGGCGGGGCTAAAGAGTGGCGAGCAAAGAAAGTTTGTAGTTGGCAGGAAAAAAGACAGAAGTACAAGGACAGAGCCAACTGTGTAACAGCCCCGACAACCAATTTTATCTGCAGTGCCTGTGGAAGAGTCTGTCACTCCAGAATTGGCCTTTATAGCCACTCCCGGAGCTGCTTCACAAATCACTGACCACCTCTAGGCACTTACCCATTGTCTCCCGAGACAAGGAGGCCAAAGAAAGAAGATTTGTGGCATATCCAGTAAGTTTCTTTAAAATAAATACTTAGATGAATTTGAAATAACCTCACAGCAATACTGAAAATTGTTGCACACCCACTTCCTCTGTTGATAACCTAATTTCGGGTGAACCTCAGGCCTCCAGCTACTGGCCTATTTCAGACCCGAACACAAACATACTGCCACCTTGATTTGTCTGAACTGGGTTATCAGTATTCTGGAACAAATGTAAATGTTTATAATCATGCAAGTCTATTTTATCTTCCACTGATTGGAATATAAATAGTTTAATCTCCTATGAGAATGAAGTATATGTGGTGCAATATTATGTCCTGCTGGTGTAGTAACATATCACACTCAACAATCACACTATCTTTAATCCAAGTCTTCTTGGAGTTCATTAAAAAAAGCAAAGACTTGCATTTATATAGCACCTTTCACAACCTCAGGACCCAAAGCACTTTATAGCCAATAAAGTACTTTTTGTAAGGCAAGATACCCAGCAGCAAAAGTGCACACAGCAAACTCCCAAAAACACCAATGAGATAAATGTCCAGATCATCTGTTTTAGTGATATTGGTGAAAGGGAAAACATTGGCCAGGACAATGGGGAGAACTCCCCTGCTCCTCTTCAAACAGTGCCACAGGATCTTTTACTTCCACCTGAGAGAGCAGACAGGGCCTAGGTTTAATGTCTCATCTGAAAGATGGCACTTCCAACAGTGCAGCACTCCCTCAGTACGTATTGAAGTGTCAGCCTATATTATGTGCTCAAGTCTCTGGAGTGAGACTCAAGTTCACAGCCTCTGACTCAAAGATGAGCATGTTGTCACTGAGCCATGGCTGACCATTTATATACATATGAGAAAGTAATGACGATATGACCAGCATTTTGCACACACTCCTCTCTCCAACATTTCATACTCATTGGCTAACAGTGCTGGCAAAGCATTTATAGTATGAAGTCTGCATATTCTTCTTCTATTTAAATGTAGCGTGTTAGTGCTGAGGAATCAAACACTTTCCATTCTCGGCATCCAGTGTTAGTGTCAAACATTCCATTCCCACTCAGATCTAACAGTTAGTTTGAAAGTAAAGCCCCCCCCCCGCCCCACAAACCCCCTTTACCCCATCCCACCCCCAGGCACTGTTCCCCAAAAACCCACCCCAGAAACCCTGCTCCCAGGTGCATGCTAGGTTAGTGCTCAAGTCCCAACTGTTCTATCTCCCACGCGGAATGAGTAATGTCTCGGTCAGATATAAAATCATCCAGTTTAAACCCAACCTCAGCAAAAGTTGAGGAGACAGTAGTGTAGTGGTAATGTCACTGGACTAGTAATCCAGAAGAACAGGCTAATACTCTGGGGACAGGGGTTCAAATCCCAAGATGACAGCTGGTGGAATTTAAATTCAATTAATTCATGAAAAATATGAAATTGAAAGCTTGTCAGCAATGCTGACCATGAAACGACCATTGATTGTTGTAAAAACCCATCTGGTTCACTAATGTCCTTAAGAGAGGAAATCTGCTGTCCTTACCTGGTCTGGCCTACATGTGACTCCAGACCCACAGCAATGTGGTTGACTCTTAACTGCCTTCTGAAATGGCCTAGCAATCTATTCAGTTGTAGAAAACCACTACACAAAAGTTGAAAAGGAATAAAACTGGATGGAACACCGGGTATCGACTTAGGCACTGGAAATGATAACAGCAAACCCAGCCCTGTTGACCCTGCAAAGTCCTCCTCATGAACATGTGGGGGGTAGTGCCAAAAGTCAGAGAGTTGTCCCACAGACTGGTCAAGCAACAGCTGAACAGAATACTTACAGAATCGTACCTTACAGACAATGTCCCAGACACCATCACCATTCCTGGGTATCTTTTGTCTCACGAGCAGGACAGAAACACGGGAGGTAGCGGCACAGAGGTATATAATCGAAAGGGAGTTGCCCTGGGAGTCCTCAGCACGGACTCTAGACCCCATGAAGCCTTATGGTCAAAGATGGGCAAGAAAATAACTGCCAGAATGGACCAGCAACAAGTGGTGAGGGAAAAAAACCTACCAGACCTTGTCCTGATCAAGCTACTTGTCACAGACGCATCTGTCCATGACAGAATTGGTAGGAGTGATCATCGCACAATCCTTGTGAAAACGAAGTCCGCTCTGCATACTGAGGATACTCTCCATCATGTTGTGTGGCACCACGACCGTGCGAAATGGGATAGATTCAGAACAGATCTGGCAGCTCAAAACTGGGCATCCATGAGACACTGCGGGGCAGCAACAGAATTGTATTCAAACACAATCTGTAACCTAATGGCCCAGCATTATCCCCCACTCTACCATTACCATCAAGCCGGTGGACCAACCCTGGTTCAATGAGGAGTGCAGGAGGGCATGCCAGGAGCAGCACCAGGTATACCTAAAAAATGAGGTGTCAACCTGGTAAAGCTACAACCCAGGACTACTTGCGTGTCAAACAGCGTAAGCTGCATGTGACAGACAGGGCTAAGCAATCCCATAACCAACGGATCAGATCTAAGCTCTGCAGTCCTGCCACATCCAGTCGTGAATGATGGTGGACAATTAAACAACAAACAGGAGGAGGTGGCTCCACAAATATATCCATCCTCAATGATGGGGGAGCCGAGCACATCAGTGCGAATGATAAGGCTGAAGTATTTTCAACCATCTTCAGTCAGAGGTGCCGAGTTGATGATCCATCTCGGCCTCCTCCTGAAGTCCCCAGCATCACATATGCCAGTCTTCAACCAATGCGATTCACTCTGCGTGATATCAAGAAACGACTGAAGGCACTGGATACTGCAAAGGCTATGGGCCCTGACAACATCCTGGCTATAGAACTGAAGACTTGTGCTTCACAACTGCCCAAGTATTTCCTGTACACAAAAAGCAGGACTAATCCAACCCTGCCAATTACCACCCCATCAGTCTACTCCCGATCATCTGTAAAGTGATGGAAGGTGTCGTCGACAGTGTCATCAAGCGGCACTTACACAGCAATAACCTGCTCAGTGACGCTCAGTTTGGGTTCCGCCAGGGCCAGTCAGCTCCTGACCTCATTGCAACCTTGGTTCAAACATGGACAAAAGAGCTGAACTCAAGAGGTGAGGTGAGAGTGACTACCTTTGACATCAAGGCAGCATTTGACCGAGTATGGCATCAAGGAGCCCGAGCAAAACTGGAGTCAATGGGAATCAGGGGAAAAAACTCTCTGCTGGTTGGAGTCATACCTGGCGCAAAGGAAAATGGTTGTGGTTGTTGGAGGCCAATCATCTCAGTCCCAGGACATCACTGCAGGAGTTCCTCAGGGTAGTGTCCTAGACCCAACCATCTTCAGCTGCTTCACTAATGATCATACCTCCAGCATAAGTTCGGAAGTGGGGATGTTCATTGATGCTTGGGCGGATAAGTGGCAAGTAACATTCGTGCCACAGAAGTGCCAGGCAATGATGATCTCCAGTAAGAGAGAATCTAACCATCTCCCCTTGACATTCAGCAGCATTACCAATGCTGAATTCCCCACTATCAACATCCTGGGGGTTACCATTGACCAGAAACTGAACTGGAGCAGCCACATAAATCCTCTGGCTACAAAAGCAGGTCAAAGGCTGGGAATTCTGCACAAATAACCCTCCTGACTCCCCAAAGCTTGTCCACCATCTACAAGGCACAAGACGGGAGTGTGATGGAATACTCTCCACTCGCCTGGATGGGTGCAGCTCCAACAACACTCAAGAAGCTCGACACCACGCAGGACAAAGCAGCCTGCACGATTGCCACCCCATCCACCACCTTCAACATTCACTCCCTTCACCACCGACGCACAGTGGCAGCAGTGTGTATCATCTACAAGTTGCACCGCAGCAACTCACTAAGTCTCCTTAGACAGCACCTTCCAAACCACGACTTCTACCAACTAGAAGGACAAGGGCAGCAGATGCATGGGAACACCATCACCTGCAAGTTTCCCTCCAAGTCACACACCATCCTGATTTGGAACTCTATCGCCGTTCCTTCACTGTCACTGGGTCAAAATCCTGGAACTCCCTTCCTAACAGCACTGTGGGTGTAAATACACCCCAAGGACTGCAGCGGTTCAAGAAGGCAGCTCACCATCACCTTCTCAAGGGCAATAAATGCTGGCATAGCCAGTGATGCCCACATCCCACGAAAGAATAAGAAAAATCTAAAGCAGTCATTCCTTCCCTCCCACCATTCAACCCATTGCCATCTCTGAGCATTGGCATCAAGTCTGCAGATAGCTTTGCATTAAAAGAAACCTCCATTACTGCAGAGTTGACAAAGGTCTGTGCAAAATGAATCTGACTGAAACATGGAAGGAAATGTTACTCACAGGATGAGCTGCTTTGCAGGATAAATACTGACCTGAGGCTCCACAGGAGGATGTACATGAAACGATCCATGAATGTTGACATATCTTTTCTGTTTAAACTTGAGCGCATCATTGCATAGGGGACCACAAAACACAGGGTCTGTTTAATGTTTTATTCCAAATACTGCTCAGTGTAAACAATCCTGCACTTAGACATTTAAACAGGAAAAGATAAAGATCACATGGCATAGCAAGGTACCACCCAACTAGAACCTCATTGGAGGACCTCCTGTATGTTTGAAAGAGCAGGCAGTTCTTTCTAATGTGTCAGCTGATTACTGTGGATTTTAAGATGTGGAGCAGCTACATTCTTTCACAAGATGTGAACCAAGCTGCAAAGTCAAGTCTATTCACACACCGTGTACAAAAGATATGTAAACATCATGTAATTAGGATGCAGAAAACTTCAGGAATCAAATACCGGCTTTATAAAAATCACCGATCGGTGACCTCTCTCCAAGTCTACAGCCCTCTGAGATTTTTTGTACAACTGAGTAAAAGTTGCTCTCAGCGCCTTCTCAATAGATGGCCAAAATCCCTTTGATCTAAACCATATTGTGTTATGTTATCACAGGGCCGTTTATCTGTGTTTGTAAAGTTCGATGTAAACCTTTGCCAGCAGTAAATCACAAAACGCATAACTCCATTCCATTCAGTCAAGATATTTCTACAATGCTTGTTTAAACACGCATGTTTATCAATTTTGAAGGAGAATTACCAAGTTGGTGGTCACAGATATTCAGACAAAAAGAACAACAACCCAAAACAGCCCTGAGTATGGTTTGATGGATTCTTGGCCATTTCTCTGGTTGGATATTCTATTGCCCAGCATATTTCAGTGCTTTATCTGTAAATGTGCATTCTCTTATCAATAAAGGGTGACACAGTGAACTATCAGCTTTAGCCCCTGGATTTGTGCCAGCTCACACTAATGAGGAGTCGCCTGCCTCTGTCACTTGGCTGGATGGGTGAAATCAGGCTGGGGTAACCATAGAACCAAACCTGTCCCAGTCCAGCACGGAATTGGCAATCTTACTCAGCAGGACTGAAATAGCAAAGAGCAACCATGGCAATACACAAAAGATACACCCAGTGGCTCAAACAGATCCCTCTAGCAAGTGAGTGCAAGTTGAGAAGGGCATAAAAAATGGCAACAGGATGTTTTGTTTTTATAAATAGGAGCAACACAATAAAAAGTGTTAATGAATTTCTACACAGTATTTATGAGAGCATAGTTTGAATGTTGCATGCCGTTTTGGGCTCCTCATATGAAATGACTTTAAATAGAGCAATGCAGTGTAGATTTACAAGGAAAATGCCAGGATGGGAAACTACAGTTATGAGGAGAGATTTGAGGCGTTGGGACTATTTTCACTGGAGAACAGTAGGCTAAGGGTGCGAGGAGAAATTTCTTCACACAGAAGGTTTTTGAAGCACGGAAGACTTGACCAAAGGGAGTGGCTGGGGCAGAGAACATTGCAACTTTTAATGGAAAATAGACAAATATTTGAAGCAGAGGAAGATACAGGGGCAGTGGGGAGAGAGCGGGGCAGTGGGATTAGTTTGGGATTAATACAGGGCTATGGGGAGAGAGTGGGGCAGTGAGATTAGTTTGGGATTGATACAGGGCTTTGGGGAGAGAGTGGAGCATTGAGTTTAATTTTGGACTGATACAGGGCAATGAGGAGAGAGTGGGACAGTGAGATTAGTTTGAGATTAATACAGGGCAATGGGGAGAGAATGGGGCAGTGGGATTAGTTTGGGATTAATACAGGGCAATGGGGAGGGAGTGGGGCAGTGGGATTAGTTTGGGATTGATACAGGGCAATGGGGAGAGAGTGGGGCAGTAAGATTACTTTGGGATTGATACAGGGGCAATGGGGAGAGAGTGGGGCAGAGAGATTAGTTTTGCATTGATACAGGGCTATGGGGAGAGAGTAGGGCAGTGGGATGAGTTTGGGACTGATATGGGGAGAGAGTGGGGCAGTGGGATTAGTTTGGGACTGATATGGGGAGAGAGTGGGGCAGTGGGATTAATTTGGGATTGATACAGGGCTATGGAGAGAGAGTAGGGCAGTGGGATTAGTTTGGGATTGATACAGGGCAATGGAGAGAGAGTAGGGCAGTGGGATTAGTTTGGGATCGATATGGGGAGAGTGGCGCAATGGGATTAGGTTGGGATTGATAAAGGGCAATGGGGAGAGAGCAGGGCAGTGAGATTAGTTTGGGATTGATACAGGGCAATGGAGAGAGAGTGGGGCAGTGGGATTAGTTTGGGATTGATACAGGGCAATGGAGAGAGAGTGGGGCAGTGGGATTAGTTTGGGATTGATACAGGGGCAATGGGGAGAGAGCAGGGCAGTGAGATTAGTTTGGGATTGATACAGGGCAATGGAGAGAGAGTGGGGCAGTGAGATTAGTTTGGGATTGATACAGGGCTATGGGGAGAGAGTGGGGCAGTGGGATTAGTTTGGGACTGATATGGGGAGAGAGTGGGGCAGTGGGATTAATTTGGGACTGATATGGGGAGAGAGTGGGGCAGTGGGATTAGTTTGGGACTGATATGGGGAGAGAGTGGGCAAGTTGGAAAAGCTGTCATTGACATGTTGGATTAATGGTCTCCTCCTGTGCTGTAATCTTCTCTGGTTGAATGAAATCATTGGGTCCCTTGACAAAACTAATTTCAGAAGGGTCATTATAGTAAACTCAACTTTTATTCCCCTTTCATATAGGCTGTGGAATTACTGACAGAAATTATTTACTATCTGAGCGTAGCCTTGTCAATCTTCTGGGTTGAATTTTCATCATTCACTATTTCTGCGAATCAATTGGTGGCAATAAAGTTGGGATTTCTGACTCACATTAAGCTTCATTTAATTTTGGACTAAATGGCCCATCCCTAAAGGAATTCAGAGTAAAAGATGGTGATGGGGGAGGGGGGGGGGTGGGGGAGTGGGGGGAACGTGCAGTTTTATCTGGGTGACGGGGGTCTCGACCATTGGCTGAAGTGCCAGTGAGAGCCCCGCATCACCTCCTCGGGGGAAGGCCCGTCGCATTACCTGCCAATTAGGTACTTAAATGGACAGCGGCGGACATTCCCCAGGATTAAGGACCCTGGAGATGCAAGTGCCGCCTGCTGGGAGCTGCTGGTCAATCTGAGCAGCAGTGCCACCGCGGAGGCGATGGTTGCTGCTGGTAAAGTACCCACCACAGGCCTAGAATCGTCGAGGGACCCAGGCCACAGTTGAGTCATGGCGGAGGGAGCTCACAGGGTGGGGGGTTGTGGAAGAGGGGTTGTAGGTGGGATCGGCAGCAAGGGCAGGGTAGTTGCTCTCAGGGGGCCCTCCCTTCCCAATGCTGCGTCCTCAATCAGGCCCTAAGTGCCTTTGAACAAGTGACCCCTCCCCCTCCCCCCTCCCCACTGACGGGCCTCAATTGGTGGCGGGGCAGGAAGGCCATCCTTGGGCCTTCCCGCCATGGACTTATTTGGGGTGGAGGCAGGAAGGTGGCGGGATTAAATCCTCTCCCCGCCCTCCAAATGCACCACAGGGAGAGCATAAAATCCTACCCATTGTGTGGGACTGGAGTCACACCTAGGCCAGACTGGATAGAAGTGGCAGTTTTGAAGGACATGAATGAACCAGTAGTGATTTTATAATAATCTGGCAGTTTTCACAGTTATTTCCTAGTATCAGCCTACAGATTACCAAATTTATTCGATTCATTTTCACAATGTGCCCTGGTGAGATCTAAACTCACCACTTGTCTATGTTGCCCGTCCAGTATTGTCACCACGAGGCCACCATACTCAGCCCAGAGTCAAGTTTTCCTCAATAACATTTTAAAAGGGCCCACCAGATCATCCTCTGATAAATCATGAATTGGGTTGAAGTTAAATGTCTTTTCACTGCCCCTTGACTCCTTTGAACCGATTCTAGCCATTGCTCTGACTGACCCCTCTGGAGGATCTTCCTGCCTGCACATCCTGTTTGCACAAACAACTGGGGTCTGTTATCAGTTCAATCTTTTCATATTCTTTACTCAGAGTGTGGGGAGAATGTGGAACTTGCTATCACAGGGAGTAGTTGAGGCAAATAGCAGAGATGCATTTAAGGGGAAGCTGGATAAATACATGAGGGAGAAAGGAATAGAAGGGTGTGTCAATGGGATTAGACAAAGAGTGGTGGGAGGAAGCCCAGGTGGAGCATAAACACTAGCATGGTCCTGTTGGCCCAATGGCCTGTTTCAGTGTTCTACATGCTATATATTGCTGTGTAATAATGACTCACCCAAACTTCTAATATTCTACTGATTGGTCCAAATCCCCTCGTTCTGCCAGTTATGAGCCCTCTTTCCCCATTGTGCGGAACCCATCTCATCCCTTACCTTCATCAATGTCTCTCGGGCTGTCAATCTTGGGTTGTCAATCTTGGGTTGTCCCTCCCCCTTCTAAACAACTCGGTCCTTCACCCCAACTCTTTCACTCACCCTCCACTGCCCAATGCTCCTAGCACTTTCCAGCTTTCTTGTCCAATTGCCAACCTGGACACGATCTTCTTTTAATTATTCATTCTCAGGATGTGAGCATCACTGCTATTCATTGCCCATCCTAACTGATACAACCGACAGGCCGCTTCAAAGGGAACTTGAGTTTGGGACTTGATTCACGTATAGAGCAGACTGGGTAAGGATGACAGATTTCCTTCCCTGAAGAGCATTAGTGAACCAGTCGGTGTCCCTGCCACCAGCTTGGCTTGTTCTTGTCCAGATCACCAATCATTCTAGCTCTAACTCCGATTCCAGTTCTCAAAGCAACTTGAGTCTGGCAATTTACAGTTCACCTTAACACAAGTGCTGCCACCATGACAGGGATGCAAAGAGTTTTGGGCTCATGTTGACACTGCAATGGATGTTCAGGGCCTGTTCTCAAGTGTGGTTGCCTTACATGTCAATCTTCAAGGAAATCAATAACGGCAAGTACAATACCCACAATGCTCTGTGCTCAAGAAACCGTTCTGTCCATCACCCAGTTGCACCACTGTCATTGGAGGTTAGACATGAATTCTGGGAGACTCCAGGAGGGCTGGCAACCCTACACCTCACCTGCCAGGAAAGCACCTGGTGGGTATCAGCCTCATAACTGCCTGCCTGCCCTTAATTTCCAGACAATTCCTCCCAGCAGGCAGACTGGGGGCTGCAAAGCAGACAGCCTAATCCCAAGATACAAAAAGGGGAAACTTAAACCCAGCAGATCTGGATGTTTTAAGGTATTCGTCATGACACGGTGGTGTCACTCTTAGCTGAGTCAGAACATCATGGGTTCAAGCTCCACTCCCCAGACATAAGTGCAACATCTAGGCTGACAGCCTATGTGCAGAATGCTGCACTGTCAGAGGTGCTGTCTTTAAACAGAGACCTGCTGTCTCAGGTGAATGTAAAAGATCCCATGGCACTATCGGAAGAACAAGGGAGTCCTGGCCAATATTTATCTTGCTAACACCTAAACTTGTATATCTGGTTATTATCACGTTGCTGTTTGTGGGAGCTTGCTGTGCACAACTGAACTGCCATCCTCCCTACAACTGGACAGTGACTACACTTCAAAAGTTTTTAAATGTCTTTGAAGCACTTTGGGACATCGTGAGGTGGTGAAAGTCGCTATAGAAACGCAAGGTATTTCTTACCCAAGAGTTTTGTGGTAAGGGGTGAATGGGGATTTCGCCCGAACTGTAGAGATTGTTGCCCATTCACACAGGATGAGTTTAGGAGCTGGCAAATTGCCTCTTCCCCAGTTTCAGGCAAGCTGTGCTGGCTCGGGTTAACTGCGCTTAATTATGAGTTCACTCAGCAGAAATTGCACAGGGACCATCTCACTAATTGCAAGTTGTACTCACAGTGACTGCAGAGCTGGCTCGGCGAACCCTCCACTCCCTCTTCCACAATAGACCGTGGACACAGCACCGAATGCTGTTCCAGTCCACACTGTAACCCGCAGCTCCCGCTTCTCTCCGGCCACGTAGCGCTAGAAGGCGGGGGCTGAGCGACGAAAGATAGCACAGAGCGCAGGCTCGGGACCAGCCAGCGGAGGCGGTGTGTGTGCAAATCAGTGTTAAAATCACCAAATCAGCGTGAAATATACCAGATCAGTGTTAACATCACCAAATCAGCGTGAGATATACCAGATCAGTGTTAAAATCACCAAATCAGCGTGAGATACATCAGATCAATGTTAAAATCACCAAATCAGCGTGAAATGTACCAGATCAGTGTTAAAATCACCAAATCAGCGTGAGATACATTAGATCAATGTTAAAATCACCAAATCAGCGTGAAATATACCAGATCAGTGTTAAAATCACCAAATCAGCGTGAGATACATCAGATCAATGTTAAAATCACCAAATCAGCGTGAAATTCACTGGTGTAAAAATCGCTAACTCAGTGTGAAAGTGTCCAAATCAGTGTGAAATTAATCAAATCTGTGTGAAATTACTGTGACATTCATCAAATTAGTGTGAAAATCGCCAAATTAATGTGAAATGCACCAAACCAGTGTGAAATTCCCAAATAAGCGTGAAAATCGCCAAATCAGGGTGCAAATTGTCAAATTTATGTGAAATTCACCAAATAAGTTGGAAAATCACCAAATCAAGGTGAAAGTCACAGAATCGTAGAAATCATAGTTTAAGGCACAGAAAGAGGCCACTTGGCCCATCGTGTCTGTGCCGGCCGAAAACCAATCCATCGATTCTAATCCCAGCATTTGGACTGTAGCCCTGCAGTTTACGGCACTTGAGGTGCATAACCAGACTCCTATTGAATGATTTGAGGGTCTCTGCCTCAACTACCCTTTCAGGCAGTGACTTCCAAACCATCACCACCCTCAAGGTGAAAAAGGTTTCCCTCATCTCCCCTCTAATTTTTCTACCAATCACTTTAAATCTGTGCCCCCCTGTCACTGACCTCTCTGCTAAGGTGAATAGACCCTTCACCTCCACTCTATTCAGGCCCCTCAAAATTTTGTACATTTCAATCAGATCTCCCCTCAGCCTTCTCTGTTCCAAGGTGAACGACCCCAGCCTATCCAATCTTTCCTCATAACTGCATTTTTCCAGTCCTGGCAACATCCTCATAAATCTGCTCTGTCCCCTCTCTCGTGCAATTACATCCTTTCAGTAATGACGTGACCAGAACTACACAGAGTACTCAAGTTGTGGCTTAACCAATGAGTTATACAGTTCCACCATAAACTCCCTGCTCTTATATTCTATACCTCGGCGTATAAAGGAAAGGATTCCATATGCCTTCTTAACCACCTTATTGACCTGTCCTGCTACCTTCAGGGATCTGTGGACATTCACTCCAAGGTCCTTCACTTCCTCTACACTTCTCAGTATTTTCCCATTAATCGTGTATTCCTTTGCCTTGTTTGACCTTCACTCAGTCAATCTCCGAGCACCAGCCCCTGGGACACTGCATTCCGTAGATACCCTCTCCCAATGTCAAAACAAATTATTACTTGCCCTCCGCTCCCCCAAAGAAACTTACCTTCCGGTCCCAACCTTCCCCCCGAAAGTTTATAAACTTTGAACCTTACCACTGCCTACAACCTCTAGACCAAACAGAAAGTTTTCACCATGTTCCACCAACCCCCCGCCCCCCCCCCCCCACCCCCCACGTCCTGCCCTGAAAAATTACCTCCTCGCCTCTCCCCACCAGTGTTCCGCATTGGATATCCCATCAGAGATCCGAAGGCACGGGAGTCCTGGCAACCGGACGGAATATGGCAGTGGGACGGCTGATTAAAACAGGTAGGTCATTAATTCATTAATTAACATATTTAAATCCTGTTCCCGTCGCCGAGCGGTGGGGTCCACCAAGAGGCCTCACTGCCACCGGTAATATGGGCATGGCCTTCCTGGCCTCAAGGCCTGTGGCGGGCCTCTCCCGGAGACCCCTCCACCATGAACCCCGAT
Source organism: Heterodontus francisci (assembly GCF_036365525.1). Taxonomy (NCBI): domain Eukaryota; kingdom Metazoa; phylum Chordata; class Chondrichthyes; order Heterodontiformes; family Heterodontidae; genus Heterodontus; species Heterodontus francisci. The sequence goes on along the minus strand of NC_090380.1, from coordinate 13,449,963 downwards.
GTCAGGGGGCCGGTAAAATTTGCCCCAGGGTCTCTTCAAATACAGGAGGAAACAGAAATCTGAAACACTAGAAATACAGGGGTTTTTTTTCAAGAGAGAGAGAATAGATGGGATTCTCTTCTGTTGCAGGCTTTTTTAATAGTTCAAATTGAAACTAAACATCTCAGAAAGCAAGCCTCCTGACAACCATAAATCTTGGCTTGTCACTTCTTTGTAAACATCTATCCAAGTCAAAAACAATCCCTGCTGGGTCATTTGAAAACAGGTGCCTTCCATTAACTGTTTACAGTTCAAACTCAGTCCAAACCTTCTGGTGACCTTTTAAAAAGAAAACCCCTAAGTTCCAGCATCTATGGACTCCCTTCCAGTTTTAAAAGATAAATTCTCAAAATTTAACAAAAAAATGGAAATACTCGTAACACCTCCGCCCTTTTAGAAATGAAACACCATTTTTTAAATGTGTTTCATTCTTCTTTGGCCTCCTTATCTCGAGAGACAATGGATACGCGCCTGGAGGTGGTCAGTGGTATGTGAAGCAGTGCCTGGAGTGGCTATAAAGGCCAATTCTAGAGTGACAGGCTCTTCCACAGGTGCTGCAGAAAAATTTGTTTGTCGGGGCTGTTACACAGTTGGCTCTCCCCTTGCGCCTCTGTCTATTTTCCTGCCAACTACTAAGTCTCTTCGACTCGCCACATTTTAGCCCTTTCTTTATGGCTGCCCACCAGCTCTGGCGAACGCTGGCAACTGACTCCCACGATTTGTGATCAATGTCACAGGATTTCATGTCGCGTTTGCAGACGTCTTTAAAGCGGAGACATGGACAGCCGGTGGGTCTGATACCAGTGGCGAGCTCGCTGTACAATGTGTCTTTGGGGATCCTGCCATCTTCCATGCGGCTCACATGGCCAAGCCATCTCAAGCGCCGCTGACTCAGTAGTGTGTATAAGCTGGGGATGTTGGCCGCCTCGAGGACTTCTGTGTTGGAGATACGGTCCTGCCACCTGATGCCAAGGATTCTCCAGAGGCAGCGAAGATGGAATGAATTGAGACGTCGCTCTTGGCTGACATACGTTGTCCAGGCCTCGCTGCCATAGAACAAGGTACTGAGGACACAGGCCTGATACACTCGGACTTTTGTGTTCCGTGTCAGTGCGCCATTTTCCCACACTCTCTTGGCCAGTCTGGACATAGCAGTGGAAGCCTTTCCCATGCGCTTGTTGATTTCTACATCTAGGTAGCCTAGGTAGGTGAACTCTTGAACCACTTCCAGAGCATGGTCGCCAATCTTGATGGATGGAGCATTTCTGACGTCCTGCCCCATGATGTTCGTTTTCTTGAGGCTGATGGTTAGGTCAAATTCATTGCAGGCAGCCGCAAACCTGTCGATGAGACTCTGCAGGCACTCTTCAGTGTGAGATGTTAAAGCAGCATCGTCAGCAAAGAGGAGTTCCCTGATGAGGACTTTCCGTACTTTGGTCTTCGCTCTTAGACGGGCAAGGTTGAACAACCTGCCCCTGATCTTGTGTGGAGGAAAATTCCTTCTTCAGAGGACTTGAACACATGTGAAAGCAGCAGGGAGAAGAAAATCCCAAAAAGTGTGGGTGCGAGAACACAGCCCTGTTTCACGCCACTCAGGATAGGAAAGGGCTCTGATGAGGAGCCACCATGTTGAATTGTGCCTTTCATATTGTCATGGAATGAGGTGATGATACTTAGTAGCTTTGGTGGGCATCTAATCTTTTCTAGTAGTCTGAAGAGACCACGTCTGCTGACGAGGTCAAAGGCTTTGGTGAGATCAATGAAAGCAATGTAGAGGGGCATCTGTTGTTCACGGCATTTCTCCTGTATCTGACGAAGGGAGAACAGCATGTCAATGGTCGATCTCTCTGCACGAAAGCCACATTGTGCCTCAGGGTAGACGCGCTCGGCCAGCTTCTGGAGCCTGTTTGGAGCGACTCGAGCAAAGACTTTCCCCACTATGCTGAGCAGGGAGATTCCACGGTAGTTGTTGCAGTCACCGCGATCACCTTTGTTTTTATAGAGGGTGATGATATTGGCATCGCGCATGTCCTGAGGTACTGCTCCCTCGTCCCAGCACAGGCATAGCAGTTCATGTAGTGCTGAGAGTATAGCAGGCTTGGCACTCTTGATTATTTCAGGGTTAATGCTGTCCTTCCCAGGGGCTTTTCCGCTGGCTAGAGAATCAATGGCATCACTGAGTTCCGATTTGGTTGGCTGTATGTCCAGCTCATCCATGACTGGTAGAGGCTGGGCTGCATTGAGGACAGTCTCAGTGACAGCATTCTCCCTGGAGTACAGGTGCCTGAGAAAAGGTGCCCCGAACACCCAAAAAATCCATGAACGGCCCCCAGGCGTCAACTTCAAAGCGCCCGCGGGAGATGGCTCGGAGAGCATCTGCAGCGCACTGTCGGCAATGCTGCATGCCTTTATTTAAACCACTGCAAAAAAAACCCCTTAGTGAATGTAATCACCTCTGTAAGTCTGCCAAAAGATGCTTCACCTCCCGAAGGACGTGGATGAGCTTTCCGGACGTCGATGGTGGGCACTAAGGAAATGGCTTATTACCTGCACCAGCTTTCCCCCCCGACTTTCCCCCCTTCCACCCCTCCCCCGTCCCCTTCCCTGCTCCACCCTCTCAGCTCACCCCCTCACAACCCCGTCCCAGCCCCCACCCCTCGCACCATCTTCCCCCCGCACCCCCCTTCCCCTGCACCCCCCCACCCCCTTGCAGCCCCCATCCCAGCTCCCCCTCGCACCCCCCTCCCTCCACCCCTCCCCCTTGCATCCCCTCCTCCCACCGGCACCATCCTACACCTGTGTAGGGGCCCTAATAACCCCACTGCCTTGTGGGCGTCTCGGGAGAGACCAAGGCTAAGGGAGTAAACCCTAACAGAAAATCCGGAGCGGAACCCCGTAGGTGGTCATGTGTCACCCTTGGCATGCTTCTGGCAGTTCCTGCAGCCATACCAGTGCCAAACGTCGTGCCCTGCACTCCTTTGGACCCCACCAGAAAGGCCGAGAGGGGGGTTTTGACGACTGGGCAACTCTCAACCTCCATAAATTTGCCCAGGCATGCGCCATGGAGAGGTCACTCCATAGTTGCCTCACAGCGACTGAAACAACACGGAAGGCAGCAGTTACAGGTTATATGTCCAACTCAATTGGCTTAGAAACTGGGCGCCACGGGTTGCCTTTGTCGGTGGGAAAGGTCATCGCACCTCACTGGACAGCTATCGCCCGCCTCAAACCAGGCAGCCCCCGGTCAATAAGGTTCTGTCCCATCACAGTCTACCTGCTTCAATGGGTGCTTGGAGCTCAGGGTCATTGCCCGAAAGGTGGACTGATACACCGCACCAAACAACACGAAAAAAGGAAAGAAGGTACCAGCCCTTGGCTTTGCAAGCTGGAATATCAGAACTATGTGTCCTGGCCTGTCGGAAGACCTTACACAAATCAACGATTCTCTGAAGACCGCCATCATTAACAACGAGCTCAGTAGACTCAATGTAGACATTGCAGCACTTCAGGAGACTCGCCTCCTCGCGAGTGGCTCTCTAGCAGAGCAAGACTACACCTTCTTCTGGCAGGGCAGGGATCCCGAAGAACCAAGACAGCATGGAGTGGGCTTCGCCATCAGAAACTCCTTGCTCAGCATGATAGAGCCTCCCTCAAATGGCTCGGAACGCATACTGTCGATCCGACTGCTCACCACCTCTGGTCCAGTACACCTGCTCAGCATCTATGCTCCAACACTCTGCTCCCCACCTGAAGCTAAAGATCAGTTCTATGAGGAACTCCATAACATCATTAGCAGCATCCCCAACACCGAACACCTATTCCTGCTGGGGGACTTTAATGCCAGGATTGGGGCCGACCATGACTCATGGCCCTCCTGCCTTGGGCGCTATGGCGTTGGAAGGATGAATGAGAACGGGCAGAGACTGCTTGAGTTGTGTACCTTTCATAACCTCTGCATCACCAACTCGTTCTTTCACACTAAACCCTGTCACCAGGTTTCATGGAGGCACCCAAGATCGCGTCGTTGGTACCAGCTAGACCTCATTGTCACAAGGCGAGCCGCCTTAAACAGTGTTCAAATCACACGCAGCTTCCACAGTGCGGACTGCGACACCGACCACTCCCTGGTGTGCAGCAAGGTTAGACTCAGACCAAAGAAGTTGCATCACTCCAAGCAGAAGGGCCACCCGCGCATCAACACGAGCAGAATTTCTCACCCACAGCTGTTACAAAAATTTCTAAATTCACTTGAAACAGCCCTTCAAAACACTCCCACAGGGGATGCTGAGACCAAGTGGGCCCACATCAGAGACGCCATCTATGAGTCAGCTTTGACCACCTACGGCAAAAGTGCGAAGAGAAATGCAGACTGGTTTCAATCTCATAATGAAGAGCTGGAACCTGTCATAGCCGCTAAGTGCATTGCACTGTTGAACTACAAGAAAGCCCCCAGCGATTTAACATCCACAGCACTTAAAGCAGCTAGAAGCACTGCACAAAGAACAGCCAGGCGCTGCGCAAACGACTACTGGCAACACCTATGCAGTCATATTCAGCTGGCCTCAGACACCGGAAACATCAGATGGCATGAAGAGAGCTCTTGGGCCAACCATCAAGAAGATCGCCTCCCTCAAATCTAAATCAGGGGACATAATCACTGACCAACACAAACAAATGGACCGCTGGGTTGTGTTTCATTACAATGTATAAAAACCAGAAGTTGAAAACGTTTAAAAACATATTTTTTCACACTCAGCCCATTCACTCTTTACCTGTAGTTAATACAATTTTGCTTTGTACCATCTTTGCACTCATATAATTCAAACAAAGTTAGATTCATGATAAAGCACCTGCAATAACATTATTTTTGCCCACAATGTAGATAATCTTTAATGATAGGGCTGTAATAGTAAACTCCATCAGAACAGCTTGGCACTCTGGTTTTTAAATTTTTCTACATTGTTTATCATTAAATCAGCCAATTTCAACCTTACAGACAGAGCCCCCCCCCCACCCCCCACCCCCACACCCCATTGTTCCAAGTGTTCTTTCCAAGTGTCATTATAGACCAGCACATCATCAAGGTGAACCAAACAGTTAGGGACACTGGCTGTCACTTGGTTCATTAATCTCTGAAAGGTTGCTGTGTCATTTTTTTAGCCTGAATGGCATCACTCAGCACTGGAATAGACCGTCTGGTGTGACAAATGCCAATATTTCTTTAGCTCAGGGTGTTGAAGGAACCTGCCAGTATCCCTTTAACGAATCTATTTTTGTAAGAAACATGGCACTGCCCACTCTGTCAATGCAGTCTTCTAAGTGAGGAATTGGGTAAGAGTCTGTCTTTGTTACTGCATTAACTTTTCTGTAGTCTATGCAAAGTCTAGCTGAACCATCAGGTTTAGGCGCTAATACTACTGGTGAACTCCAGCTGCTTTGACTGGGTTCAATTAGATGGTTTTCCAGCATGTACTGGATTTCTGCTTTTACCTGGGCCTCTTTGTCTGGATCTGAGTGATAATGGTGCTGCTTTATATGAACGGATTCCCCTACCTCCACATCATGTATGGCTAAGGTTGTACATATTGGCTCTTTTAAATGCTATGAGTAGCCTTGTTAGGATTTCTCGTTGTTCTGCATCTAATTATGAACGCATAGTGTCCAATCTCCCTAGCAATTCAGTTTTAGCTAATCGGATAGTAGGAGGTTCAAGTTGATAATTATCTAGGCCTCCTTTTGCCTCATCCTCACTATCCCTTTCACCCTACACTGTCCCTGCTACCTGCCATACCTGTGCTTGCTTATTCTCCTCCCGGCAATGATATTGTTTCAACATATTGATATGATACAGCTGATTGATTTTCCAGCAATCTGGGGTGTCAATCAAATAATTTACTTTACCAATTCTGTTGACTCCTTTATATGGACCACTGAACTATGCTTCTAATGGTTCACCCTGTAAAGGGGGGTAATACTAACACCTCATCCCCTGCTTGAAACATTTGGGCTTTAGCATGCTTGTCTGTCCATTTTTCATAGTTGTTTGGGAAGCTTTAAGATGTTCCCGAGCCACTTTGTAGGCTCTCGTGAGCCGTTCCCAGAACACGGACACATAATCTAACACAGAAGATTCATCCCTCTGTTCTAAAAATATTCTTTAATTAGTTTTAGAGGGCCTCTTATCTCATGTCTGTAAACTAATTCAAAAGGACTAAAATTGGTAGACTCAGGAGGTGAATCCCTGGTGGCAAACAAAAGGAATTCTGGCCCTTTATCCCAATCATCGGGATATTCACGACAGTATGCCCTGATCATCATTTTGAGGGTCTGATGGTATCTTTCTAAAGCTCCCTGTGTCTGTGGGTGGTATGCTGAAGAGTTTAACTGTGTTATACCCAAATTACCCATAACTTCCTGGAAAATTTTAGACATAAAATTGGAACTTTGATCTGACTGAATCTCAATTGGTAATCCATATCGAGTGAAGAACTGGGTTAACTTCTCTACCACTACCTTAGCAGAAATTGTTCTCAAGGGAATGGCCTTTGGGAACTGAATAGCTATATCCATGATAGTGAGTATATATTGGTGTCCCGCTTTTGTTTTCAGTAAAGGTCCTACACCCTACTAAATGGTTCCTCAAATGGGAATTAGAGGTGCCGGTTTTATGGCAGGTTGCACCTTTCCCACAATTTGGCACATATGGTATGCTTTACAAAACTGCACCACGTCCTTGGAAAGACCTGGCCAGTAAAAATGTTGATTTATACGTGATTTGGGTCTTCCAGATCCCCACATGTCCCGCTATAGGAATTTAATACGCTAAACTTAATAGTTTCCGGCAAGACTTTGGCAGTACCATTATCTGATTGACAACCATCCATTCTACATCCGCAGGTCTGTGAGGAGGTCTCCACTTCCTTGATCAAAGAAGACTTATTAAACATTTCGTTTGGATTATTCAAATCTGCAAAGAAAGTTTCAAATATTCAGCTGTCTGTGGTGCCAATTTCACCTTCGACAATGGAACGTGGTTAGTCATTGCACTGGTTACTACACATGAAGAAAAAATTCCTGGAACCTTTTCCTGTAACTGTTCTGTCTCTTTAACTTCACTTGGTTTTTCCGTGACTACTCCAGCTAAATCATTCCCCAAGAACAGGTCAGCTCCGTCTATTGGCAAACTATGGGCAACTTCTACAGTTACCATTCCAGAAATTAGGTCACACTCTAGGTGCACCCGATACATAGGTATAGGAACAGGAGTAGGCCATTCAGCCCTTCGAGCCTGCCCTGCCATTCAATACAATCATAGCTGATCATCCACTTTAATGCCTTTTTCCCACACTATCCTCATATCCCTTTATGTCATTGGTATTTAGAAATTTGTCAATCTCTGCTTTAATCATACTCAATGACTGAGCTTCCACAGTCCTCTGGGGTAGAGAATTCCAAAGATTCACAACCCTCTGAGTGAAGGAATTTCTCCTCATCTCTGTCCGAAGTGAGTTCCCCCTTATTTTGAAATTGTGTCCCTTGGTTTTAGTCTCCCCAACCAGGGGAAACATCTCAGCTGCATCTATCCTGTCTATCCCTTTAATTATTTTGTAGGTTTCAATGATATCACCTCTTAGTCTTTGAAACTCTAGAGAATGCAGGCCCAGTTTCCCCAATGTCTCTTCACAGGACAGTCCCACCATCCTGGGAACAAGTCAAGTGAACCTTCGTTGCACTCCCTCTATTGCAATAATATCCTTCCTAAGATAAGGGGACCAAAACTGCACACAGTACTCCAGGTGCGGTCTAACCAAGGTTCCATACAATTGAAGCAAGACTTCACTACTCCTGCACTCAAATCCTCTTGCGATAAAGACTAACATACCATTAGCCTTCCTAATTGCTTGCTGCACCTGCATGTTAGCTTTCAGTGACTTATTGATGAGGATACCCAGGTCCTTTTGTACATCTACACTTTCTAATGTCTTACCATTTAAGAAATACTCTGCACATCTATTGCTCCTGCCAAAGTGGATAACCTCACATTTTTCCACATTATATTCCATCTGCCATGTTCTTGCCCACTCACTAAGTCTGTCCAAATCCCCTTGAAGCCGCTTTGCGTCTTCCTCACAAAACACATCCCACCTAGTTTTGTGCGATCTGCGAACTTGGAAATATGACATTTGGTCCCCACATCCAAATCATTGATATATATTGTTAACAGCTGGCATCTAAGTACTGATCCTTGTGGTGCCCCACTAGTCACAGCCTGCCAACGTGAGAATGACACGTTTATTCCCATTCTCTCTTTTCTGCCTGTTAACAAATCCTTAATCCATGCCAGTATATTACCGCCTATCCCATGTGCTTTAATTTTGCTGACCAACCTTTATCAAAAGCCTTCTGAAAATCCAAGTATACTACGTCCACTGACTCCCCTTTATCAATTCTGTTAGTAACATCCTCAAAAAGCTCCAACAGGTTCATCAAATATGATTTCCCATTCATAAATCCATGTTGACTATGCCCAATCAGATCATTATTATTCAAATGTCCATTTATCACATCCTTTAGAATAGATTCTAATATTTTCCCAATTCCGTTTTCTCTCTCCCTCCCTTCTTAAATATTGAGGTGACATTTGCTACCTTCCAATCTGCAGGAGCCACTCCAGAATCTATAGAATTTTGGAAGATGCTCATCAATGCATCCACTATCTCCAGAGCAACCTTTTTCAACACTCTGGGATGTATATACTCCCTGCCAATATTCACTAAAATGTTCGCATTCAATGCGCTCTCTGGTGGAAGTTTTATGCCTTTCCCCAGCAAAACAATTTGAGTGACTCCTGTATCCTAAAAAAGCTACAGGTTTTAATTTTGCTGACCAACCTTTTCGTTCCTTTTTCATTTTTTCTAAGTTTCAGACTAAGTTAAGCTTAAGATTAAAAATGGCAGGAGATCTCAGACCCGTGTTATGCTCCTCTTGCTCGATGTGGGAGTTCAGGGACACGGCTGATGTCCCTGACTCCTTCACGTGCAGGAAGTGTGTCCAGCTGCAGCTCTTGTTAGACCGCATGACGGCTCTGGAGCTGCGGATGGACTCACTTTGGAGCATGTGCGATGCTGAGGAGGTCATGGATAGCACGTTTAGCGAATTGGTCACACCGCAGATTAGGATTGCTGAGGGAGAAAGGGAATGGGTGACCAAAAGGCAGAGAAAGAGCAGGAAGGCAGTGCAGGTGTCCCCTGCGGTCATCTCCCTCCACAACAGGTATACCGTTTTGGATACTGTTGAGGGAGATGGCTCACCAGGGGAAGGCAGCAGTAGCCAGGTTCATGGCACCGTGGCTGGCTCTGCTGTTCAGAAGGGCGGCAAAAAGAGTGGAAGGGCTATAGTCATAGGGGATTCGATTGTAAGGGGAGTAAATAGGCGGTTCTGTGGTCGAAAACGAGACTCCCAAATGGTATGTTGCCTCCCAGGGATGTCTCAGATCGGCTGCAGAACATTCTGAAGGGGGAGGGTGAACAGCCAGTTGTCATTGTGCACATAGGCACCAATGATATAGGTAAAAAACGGGATGAGGTCCTACAAGCAGAATTTAGAGAGTTAGGAGCCAAGTTAAAAAGTAGGACCTCAGAGGTAGTAATCTCAGGATTGCTACCAGTGCCACGTGATAGTCAGAGTAGAAATGAAAGAATAGTCAGGATGAATGCGTGGCTTGAGAGATGGTGCAGGAGGGAGGGGTTCAGATTTTTGGGGCATTGGGACTGGTTCTGGGGGAGGTGGGACTATTACAAATTAGATGGTCTACACCTGGGCCGGACTGGAACCAATGTCCTTGGGGGTGCTTTTGCTAACGCTGTTGGGGAGGGTTTAAACTAATGTGGCAGGGGGATGGGAACCAAAGGAGGTCAGTGGAGAGTAAGGATGTAGTAACTAAAGCCTGTAAGGAACTAGATAATGAAGTCAACGTGACTAAGGGAAAGAGTTGACAGGGAGCAGATGATGAATGCAAAGGGACTGGTGGTCTGAGGTGCATTTGTTTTAATGCAAGAAGTGTAGTAGGTAAGGCAGATGAACTTAGGGCTTGGATTAGTACCTGGGAGTATGATGTTATTGCTATTACTGAGACTTGGTTAAGGGAAGGGCATGATTGGCAACTAAATATCCCAGGATATCGATGCTTCAGGCGGGATAGAGAGGGAGGTAAAAGTGGTGGAGGAGTTGCATTACTGGTCAAAGAGGATATCACAGCTGTGCTGAAGGAAGGCACTATGGAGGACTCGAGCTGTGAGGCAATATGGGCAGAACTCAGAAATAGGAAGGGTGCGGTAACAATGTTGGGGCTGTACTACAGGCCTCCCAACAGCGAGCGTGAGATAGAGGTACAAATATGTAAACAGATTATGGAAAGATGTAAGAGCAACAGGGTGGTGGTGATAGATTTTAATTTTCCCAACATTGACTGGGATTCACTTAGTGTTAGAGGTCTAGATGGAGCAGAATTTGTAAGGAGCATCCAGGAGGGTTTTCTAGAGCAGTATGTAAATAGTCCAGCTCGGGAAGGGGCCATACTGGACCTGGTGTTGGGGAATGAGCCCGGCCAGGTGGTTGAAGTTTCAACAGGGGACTACTTTGGGAATAGTGATCACAATTCCGTAAGTTTTAGAATACTCATGGACAAAGACGAGAGTGGTCCTAAAGGAAGAATGCTAAATTGGGGGAAGGCCAACTATACCAAAATTCGGCAGGAGCTGGGGAATGTAGATTGGGAGCAGCTGTTTGTAGGTAAATCCACATGTGATATGTGGGAGGCTTTTAAAGAGAGGTTGATTAGCGTGCAGGAGAGACATGTTCCTGTGAAAATGAGGGATAGAAATGGCAAGATTAGGGAACCATGGATGACAGGTGAAATTGTGAGACTAGCTAAGAGGAAAAAGGAAGCATACATAAGGTCTAGGCGGCTGAAGAAAGACAAAGCTTTGGAAGAATATCGGGAATGTAGGACCAATCTGAAACGAGGAATTAAGAGGGCTAAAAGGGGTCATGAAATATCTTTAGCAAACAGGGTTAAGGAAAACCCCAAAGCCTTTTATTCATATATAAGGAGCAAGAGGGTAACTAGAGAAAGGATTGGCCCACTAAAGGACAAAGGAGGAATGTTATGCTTGGAGTCAGAGAAAATGGGTGAGATTCTAAACGAGTACTTTGCATCGGTATTCACCGAGGAGAAGGACATGACGGATGTTGAGGTTAGGGACAGATGTTTGATTACTCTAGGTCAAGTCGGCATAAGGAGGGAGGAAGTGTTGGGTATTCTAAAAGGCATTAAGGTGGACAAGTCCCCAGGTCCGGATGAGATCTATCCCAGGTTACTGAGGGAAGCGAGAGAGGAAATAGCTGGGGCCTTAACAGATATCTTTGCAGCATCCTTAAACACGGGTGAGGTCCCGGAGGACTGGAGAATTGCTAATGTTGTCCCCTTGTTTAAGAAGGGTAGCAGGGATAATCCAGGTAATTATAGACCGGTGAGCCTGACGTCAGTGGTAGGGAAGCTGCTGGAGAAGATACTAAGGGATAGGATCTATTCCCATTTGGAAGAAAATGGGCTTATCAGTGATAGGCAACATGGTTTTGTGCAGGGAAGGTCATGTCTTACCAACTTAATAGAATTCTTTGAGGAAGTGACAAAGTTGATTGATGAGGGAAGGGCTGTAGATGTCATATACATGGACTTCAGTAAGGAGTTTGATAAGGTTCCCCATGGTAGGCTGATGGAGAAAGTGAAGTCGCATGGGATCCAGGGTGTACTAGCTAGATGGATAAAGAACTGGCTGGGCAACAGGAGACAGAGAGTAGCAGTGGAAGGGAGATTCTCAAAATGGAGACGTGTGACCAGTGGTGTTCCACAGGGATCCGTGCTGGGACCACTGTTGTTTGTGATATACATAAATGATTTGGAGGAAAGTATAGGTGGTCTGATTAGCAAGTTTGCAGACAACACTAAGATTGGTGGAGTAGCAGATAGTGAAGGGGACTGTCAGAGAATACAGCAGAATATAGATCGATTGGAGAGTTGGGCAGAGAAATGGCAGAAGGAGTTCAATCAGGGTAAATGCGAGGTGATGCAGTTGGAAGATCCAATTCAAGAGTGAACTATACAGTAAGTGGAAAAGTCCTGGGGAAAATTGATGTACTGAGAGATTTGGGTGTTCAGGTCCATTGTTCCCTGAAGGTGGCAACGCAGGTAAATAGAGTGGTCAAGAAGGCATACGGCATGCTTTCCTTCATCGGACGGGGTATTGAGTACAAGAGTTGGCAGGTCATGTTACAGTTGTATAAGACTTTGGTTCGGCCACGTTTGGAATACTGCGTGCAGTTCTGGTCGCCACATTACCAAAAGGATGTGGATGCTTTGGAGAGGGTGCAGAGGAGGTTCACCAGGATGTTGCCTGGTATGGAGGGCGCTAGCTATGAAGAGAGGTTGAATAGATTAGGATTATTTTCATTAGAAAGGTGGAGGTTGAGGGGGGACCTGATTGAGGTGTACAAAATCATGAGAGGTATAGACAGGGTGGATAGCAAGAAGCTTTTTCCCAGAGTGGGGGATTCAAATACTAGGGTCACGAGTTCAAAGTGAGAGGGGAAAAGTTTAGGGGGAATATGCGTGGAAAGTTCTTTACGCAGAGGGTGGTGGGTGCCTGGAACGCGTTGCCAGCGGAGGTGGTAGATGCGAACACGATAGCGTCTTTTAAGATGTATCTAGACAGATACATGAATGGGCAGGAAGCAAAGAGATACAGACCCTTAGAAAATAGGCGACAGGTTTAGGTAGAGGATCTGGATCGGCGCAGGCTTGGAGGGCCGAAGGGCCTGTTCCTGTGCTGTAATTTTCTTTGTTCTTTTGTTCTTTGTTTGCCTGCCTCACTTGAGGGATAAGGAATTACTTTTCCGTTCAACAAGAATTCCCTGTAACTCTCAGATATCTTATTCACAACCCCTGCACTCACAGTAGTTTTTGTATTTGGTCTTCCAGCTGCAGTCAGAGGTACAGCCTGATCTGCTGTACTCTCGGTCAGGGCCCTTTTCTCTGCATTGACTTTGTATACCCCAATAAGTCCCATGCGTTTACCTCGTAACTCCCAGCATTCTGCGCAAAGATGTCCCACCTTGTGACAATGATAACACATAGGCTTGCGGACCTCACTTCCACCCTCAGCATCTTCCTTTCTGGCCTGAGGAGGAGTTCCTGGGGTAGTCCCAGCTGTCCCTTTTTGCCCCGGCTTCTTGCTTTCCTTTCACCTTCTCACCTTCTATGCTTCTTGGGTTTGTGGGGGTGACGGACAAAGGGCTCAAAATCATCAGCAATTTCTGCTGCACGTCTGGCCGATGAAACCTTCTGGTTCTCTACATGGGTTTTTGCTCATGGAGGGAAAGAATTTTTAAATTCTTTCAGGAGAATTAGTTCCCTAAGGTTCTCATACTAGGCTTCCATCTTTTTTGCCCATATCCAATGATCAAAATTAATTTGTTTTACCCTCTCAAATTCTATATAGGTCTGCCAGGCTGTCTCTGGAGGTTCCAAAATTTCTGTCGGTAAGCTTTAGGGACTAACTCATAAACACTGAGAACAGCCTTTTTTGCCATCTCATAATCTGCAGAAGCCTCCTCAGAAAGCATGGCATAAACTTCATGAGCTCTGCCCATCAACCTGCTTTGCATAAGCAGTGTCCAGCTTTCCTTTGGTCACTTCATTTCTTTGGCTATCTTTTCAAAAGAAATGAAAAATTCCCCTATGTCCCTTTACCCAAATATAGGGACAGCTTGTATAAATTTAAACAGTTTTTCACTGGATCCTTGGTGGAAGTCAGATTCTTCCTCAGCCAAGTCTTTACTGGAGTCAGGACCACTCTGTTGTTTTAGTTTCAGCTTTTTAGTTTCGAGTTCCCTTCTTCCTCTTTCGTTTTCTCTCTGAAATGCTCTCTCTTTTTCCCTTTCCTCTTCTTCAAATTCAAGTTTTTCCATTGTCAATTCCTTTTCAAACTCAAGTTTTCTCAATTCTATTTATTTTTATTTTTCCTGTCGAAGCTTAAGTTTCTCCATTTCTGTTGCTTTTTCTTTTTTTTCTGTTGAAGCTCCAGTTGCTTCATCTGTAACTGAATTTCAACTGCACTACCCTCTGATTTGCTGTCTGCTTCTTCCAATTCCAAATGTTGTGTTATTACTTCAATTATGTCTGCTTTCTTAGCTCCTGGTTTTAACTCTAACCCCAATTGTTCTGCCAATGCTCTTAGTGTAACCTTAGTTAAGTATCTCAAATCACTCAGGGATGCATCCTCCTTCCCCAAAAAAGTCACAGCAATTGTTAAGGCCATTCCAGTGGTGTCGACTTTACCCTCTTACACAATAAACCTGGTTCTTTCACTTTCTTTTGTCAATTATTATTACCCCACTTACAATGGAACGTCATCGGTGTTGGGTTAATCCCGAGAAGAACCCCCAATTAAATGCTACAACTAAGGCAGGAGGAGTGTACAGTTTATTTTAGTCCCACTTCTCCACAGGTCGCAACATATGTTTATATTCTCCCCACTGATACAGTCAATCATATACTCTATTTTTCCCAGAATAAAACATACCAACCAGGTTTCTTTAATAAATAACAAAATTATCAGTTTATTATAAACCAAGTCCTAACCATTAATGAAGTAAAACATTCTCACAATTTGAAATATTAAAACCTCTTACTTATCCTAATCCTCACGCACACACACACACACATGCATACACAAGGTTAACGGGAAAAAATAAAAAGGGATTTTTGTTTACAGCCGTTACAAAGAAATAGAAGCATTTTTTTTTAAATACACGGACTGAAAAGAAGGTATGGAAAGATGTCCTTTGTTTTGGCATCCTAGATGTGTGTCGACAGCTGTTGACGGGATCTTCCTAGAATAGGTCTTTCCCGGCAATGTTGATGATCAGTTTGGGTAGGCTTTCCAAGAGATGCAGCCAAAGAGGTTCCAAATAGGTCTACAGCAGGAATGCAGCAACAAAGATTTGGTTCCCACACCTTCGACATACAAGGCCTCTCCAACCACACAGGGTCTCTTCAAATACAGGAGGAAACAGGAATCTGAAACATTGGAAATACAGGGTTTCTTTTCAAGAGAGAGAGATGAGCTGGTATTCTTTTCTGTTGCAGGCAAAAACTTAACTGGCTTTTTTGAAACTAAACTTTTCCAGAAATCAAGCCTCCTGACAACCATAAATCTTGGCTTGTCATTTCTTTGTAAACATCTCCCAAGGTCAAAAACAATCCCTGCTGGTTTATTTGAAAACAGGTGCCTTCCAGTAACTGTTTATAGTTCAAACTCAGTCCAAACCTTCTGGTGACCTTTTTAAAAAAAAACAAAGTTCCAGCATCTATGGACTCCTTTTCAGTTTTAAAAGACAAATTCTCAAAATATAACAAAAAATGGAAACACTCATAACACTAGATATGGATTACTGATTGAGATTCAGTCAGATCAAAATTTCAATTTTATGTCTAAAATATTTCAGGAAGTTATGGGTAATTTGGGTAACACACAGTTAAAGTCTTCAGCAGACCACCCACAGACACAGGGAGCTTTAGAATGGTACCATTAGACCCTCAAAACAATGATCAATGCATACTGACATGAATAACCCCATGATTGGGATAAAGGGCTAGAATTTCTTTTCTTTGGCACTAGAGATTCACCAAATGAGTCCACAGGTTTCAGTCCTTTTGAATTAATTTATGGACATGAGATAAGAGGTTCACTAAAACTAACCAAAGAAAATTTTTAGAACAGAGGGACGAATCTTCCGTGTTCCGGGAATGGCTCACGAGAGCCTGCAAAGTGGCTGAGGAACACCTTAAAGCTTCCCAAACAACCATGAAGAAATGGGCAGACAAGCAGATCAAGACCCGAACATGTCAACCAGGGGATGATGTGTTAGCATTACTGCCTTTACAGGGTGAACCACTGAAAGCATGGTTCAGTGG
This sequence comes from Heterodontus francisci, assembly GCF_036365525.1. Lineage (NCBI taxonomy): Eukaryota > Metazoa > Chordata > Chondrichthyes > Heterodontiformes > Heterodontidae > Heterodontus > Heterodontus francisci. The sequence continues at coordinate 13,433,888 of NC_090380.1, read as the reverse complement.
ACCATATAAAGTTGTCAAAAGAATTGGTAAAGTAAATTATTTGATTGACACTCCAGATCGCTGGAAAAAGAATCAGCTGTGTCACATCAATATGTTGAAACAATATCATCGCCGGGAGAAGGATAAGCAAGCACAAGTATGTCAGGTAGTAGGGACAGTGAAGGATGAAAGGGATAGTGAGGATGAGGCAGAAGGAGGCCTGGACAATTCTCAAATTGAATCCCCTGCTATCCGGTTAGCTCATACTGAATCTTAGAGGGATGAGACGCTGTGCTTTCATACTTAGATGCAGAACAATGAGAAGGCCTAACAAGGCTGCTCACAGCATTTAAAGGAGTCTGTAGGGATAAGCCAGGATGTGCAACCTTAGCCACACATGATATGGATGTAGGGGAATCCTTTCCAATAAAACAGCATCCTTATTGCTTAAGTCCAGAGAACAGGCCCAGGTAAAAGCATCAATCCAATACATGCTGGAAAACCATCTAATTGAACCCTGTCAAAGCAGCTGGAGTTCGCCAATGGTATTAACGCATAAACCTGATAGTTCAACTAGATTCTGCATAGACTACAGTAAAGTTAATGCAGTATCAAAGGCAGATTCCTACCCAATTCCTTGCTTGGAATACTGCTTTGACAGAGCAGGCAGTGTCACATTTCTTACCAAAATAGATTTGTTAAAAGGGATAATGGCAGTTTCCTTTAACGCCCTGAGCTAAAGAAATATTGGCCTTTCTCACACCAGACAGTCTTTTCCAATGCCGAGTAATGCCATTCAAGCTAATAAAAATGCCCCAGCAACTTTTCAGAGACCAATGAACCAAGTGGTAGCCAATGTTCCTAACAGTGTGGTTTACCTTGATGATGTGCTGGTGGAGAGTGATTCTTGGAAGCATCACTTGGAACAACTAGAAGCTCTGTTCAGAAAATTACAGTCAGCTCATTTAGTGATAAACCTTGCCAAATGTGAATTTGCAAAAGCAAGTGTAACCTACCTCAGGCATATAGTAGGGTAAGGACAAGTGTTGTCAAGAACAGCAAAAGTACAAGCATTAGTGGAGTTCCCTATCCCTAAGACTAAGTGAGAAATCATGAGGTTTTTGGGGATGAACTTATTACTGCAAGTTTGTACCAAATTTTAGTATTATAGCTGCTCCACTGACAGATTTGCTTCAAAAAAAAGAAAGCCAAGGTAGTGCTGTCAGGGGAGTGCCAAGCATCTTGAAAGGCTCAAAGTGTTTTGATCAATGAACCAGTGTTGGCTGCTCCAAATTTCACAAAGCCCTTCAAGGTAGCAATTGACGCTGGTGACCTGTGGGTCAGTGCAGTCCTGGTACAAGACGATGAATCGGGCATAGAAGGCCAATGGGACACTCTTCCAAAAAGCTAAATCGACACCAAAAAAGATACTCAACAGTGGGAAAAGAAACCCTGGGCTTACTACTAGCTCTTAAGCATTTTGAGGTCTATGTCCACCACGGTTACTGAGAGACACTGGTATATACTGATCATAACTCCATAGCCTTTGTGGAAAAATTCAAAATCCAGAATGCTAGACTATTCTGATGGAGTTTACTGTTGCAAACTTGTCACTTAAAGATTATCCACATTGTGGGGCAACATAATGTAATTGCGGATGTTTTGTCCAGGATCTAACTTTGCTTTGAGTAATCTGAGTGCAAAGATGGTACAAAGCTGAACTGTATTAGCTACAGGTAAAGAGTGAATGAGAATGAGTGTGTAAATGTGTTTTAATATTTTTCATCTTCTGTTTTTTTCCACACTTTGTAATGAACCACATTTAAAAATGGTGTTTCATTCCTCCAAGGATGGAGATGTTATGAGAGCGCTTCTATTTTTTTTTAAACCTATGTTTTTAAGGACTCATATTTAAATTTTAGAAATGGATTCATTTGGAAGTCTGAAGAAATGCTGGAATTTTTTTCACTGTGGTCATTTGAAGGGACACTTGACTGTGAAAACAATTACTGGAAGAATCAAAGAGTGCTAAAAAAAAACTTTACTGGAGAAATAACCTTAAGATAAATAAACAACAGGAACCTTGAACTAAGGGGAGATATTTACAGAAAAGCCACATGTCAAGGTTTATGGAGGTCAGAAAGTTGACTTTCTGTTTGGAGTTTGGATATTGTTTTCAGTTCAGTTAGAGTGTGAACTGTTTTGAAAAGAGTTGAAGATCAGCCTGCCAAGGAAAAAACACCCAACTCATCTCTTTCCTCCTGTCATTGAAAAACCCTGCGTATTCAGTGTGAAAACTGAAATTCTTGATGCCACGTACTTCCTGAGAAGCTGGAAAAACCTGCCAGATTAATTCTTGATGCTGCCTGAAAAGAACTGCTCCAGAAAAGATCCCAGGGACCTGTCTACATGTACTCGGATGCCAGTCTAAAAGGGACAACTGGCATTTTTCCCCATCTTCTTTCTTTTCTCTTCAAGAATTAGCAAGTATTTGGCAAAGTATTCTCTTTTTGTCTTTGTTTTTGCAGCAAATTTCTTCATTCTTTTCAGTGTGTGTGTGAGCTTGTGTGTGGGGGATTTAAAAGAGGAACTTTCATATTTCAATCTGTGTGTTAATGCTTAACTGCATTACTGGATAAGTTTTGTTTGATAATAAACTGATAATTTTGTTGTTTGTTAAAGAAGCCTGGTTGGTGTATTTTATTCTGGGATAAAGAGTAGCGTATATGATTGACCATAATGGTAACTGGGTAAACATTTAAGAAATATATGTTGTGGCCTGTGGAGAAGTGGGACTTGAAAAGTCAATGCACTCCTCGGTCGTAACAACATGAGCTGATTGGGTTGTTCGAGGAAGTACACACTGGGCGACAATCATGTGTCAGGCCCCCCATCTGTGTGTTTAAGCTTTTTTTTTCTCTCTGCGGATGAGACAAGCAGCTGGACACTGACTAGAGAAGACTCAGGTGGGGTCCCTCCTCTCTTTCTCTCTCTCTCTCTCTCTCTCCTGTCTACCTTTCAAGTTTCAAACTCTGCCTGCTTGCCGTAACCACCTAGGCCTATTGCTCCTGCAGACAGAGACCCTGTGAAGGAAATCATCTGTCTCACTGTTCTCCAGGAGAACCACCAAACCTGCTGGCCACATCTGCAAACTGGAAGCCTCATGACCACCAAGTTCAACCGGCAGCCAGCTGAGTCATCAAACTCCACAGACTGTATACCCCTTTTTATTGCTCCATACTCTAATCCAACCAATCTATCCTTCTCAACTCTGTAACCTATTTGTGTGTGTGTGTGTGTGTGAAGTTGGAGCATAGTTTATTATTTTACTTAGATCAGTTTACGTAAAATAAAGCTAACCTCTTTCTTTGTTAAACCAAAGAAAACTTGTCCAATTGGTTCTTTTATGGTCATAGAACATAACTAGTTAAACACTCACTGGATAGGGAAGCATATCCACTTTAAAAAAGAAATAAACCCTGTTGTGGTCAAACAAGGAGAGGAACCTTCGACCCCTCCTCACCTGCTCATAACACTGTGTTAAATTCACCAAACCAGTGAGAAAATCACCAAATCTGTGTGAAAATTGCAAAATCCAAGTGAAAGTTGCCAAATCTATGTGAAATTCATCAGATCATGGCGAAGCTCACCAAATCAGTGTGAAAATCATCAAATCAGTGCAAGGGTCCCTCAAAGGCGTGAGTCGCCCTGTCCCTGAGAATCCATCCCTGAAGGCACGCAGGGGGCCGGAAAAGCTGTGACACCTGGGACTGCCAAAGTATGCAGGCCACATGGGTGCTTCCTGGAAACCAGGCACATACCTGAAGGATCTGCCTTCCGGTGTTCGCAGACCAGTTGTCATTGATGGGATGAAAGTCCTTCCGGTTCATGAAGGCCAGTAGCTGGTCTGTGGGAGCCTTGATGGCCACATGTGTGCAATTGATGACATGCTACACTTGGAGGAATCCCGCCATGGCCCCTAACCCAATGGACCTCTCCACCTGACTGTCTGGGTCAATTCAGTCGTGCACATAGTCGCTGGCTCTCTTGGACATGGCATTGGTCACCTTCTTGATGGGTCACAGCCTGGGGTATGCCACAAATGTCCCCAGTGGATCCCTGAAAAGATCTGGATGTATAGAAGTTGAGAGCCATGGTGATCTTCAGGGTCACTGGCATTCAGGTGTCCACCGAACCCCCTGGGTCTCAGCCCATCCTGTAGCAAGGCGCATAAATTACTGATGGTCTCCCTGGTGAGTCTCAGTCTGTGCTGAAACTGCCACTCGGACATCTGCAGATAGTTGAACTGTGTCCTGCAGGCTCTCTCCCATGCATAGAAAATGCTGGAAATACTCAGCAGGTCTGGCAGCATCTGTGGAGAGAGAAACAGAGTTAACGTTTCAGGTCAATGAACTTTCAGATGCTGAGTATTTCCAGCATTTTCTGTTTCTGTTCCAAAGGGAGGGATAATGGGACAAATAAACAAAAGATATGTCCTGAGGGGGTGTGAATGGCTCAACGGCTGCCATCTGAAAGCAAAACAAGATTAACACTGAAACATGCAAAGAGAAAGAAACAAAATGGGATTACAGCCTGAAATTATTGAACTCAATGTTGAGTCCAGAAGGCTGTAGAGTGCCTAATGGAAAGATAAGGTGATGTTCCTCGAGCTTGCATTCAGCTTCACTGGAACACTGGAGCAGGCCAAGGACAGAAGGTGTCAGCATGAGAGCAAGGTGGTGAATTAAAATAGCAAGCAACCAGAAACTCGGGTCATGCTTTCAGACTGAATGGAGGTGTTCAGCAAAGCGGTCACCCAATCTGCGTTTGGTCTCCAACAATATAGAGCAGACCGAATTGTGAGCGGTGAATACAGTATACTAAATTGAAAGAAGTACAAGTGAATCGCTGTTCACCTGGAAGACGTGTTTGGGGCCTAGGACAGTGAGGAGAGAGGAGGTAAAAAGGCAGGGATGGGGTTTCAGGGTGATAGATGAGTGGAGTAGGGTGTCACAGAGGGAAAGTGTCCCTTTGTGATGCTGAAAAGTGAGGGGAGCAGAGCTAGTCTGTATTTTGTTGAGGGAGGAATGTTGGTGAGAACACTGAAATAACCCTTGTCTTCTTCACTTGGAGACATGGAATCTTTTACTTTCTTCAGGATAAGAACCTGAAGAGAAAATATTTGCAGGGCTACAGGGAAAGGGCTAGGGAATGGGACGAGCTGGCATGGACACAATGAGCCAGGATGGTCACGATGGGCTGAATGGTCTCCTTGGTGCTGTAACCATTCTTCAAGCAACAGGCTGTTGTCGCCTTCCTCTGTGTACTTCTCTGGCATGTCCACCAGAGGCTGGTCCTCTTGCTCATCTTGCTGTTGCTGCTGTGGATCCGCCAGTGCCTGGTTCTTCCTCCCTCTGCGCCGTTCCTCCTCCTCATGGGTGGCCACGAAGACTGGGTGGATCAGTCGCATGTCAGGTTGTCTCTCCCCCTCTCTTGTGCTATCTTTGCAATCCATCTCCCCCAAGACCTTCCCCTTGCTACCCGCTTGGGAGCAAGTGGCACTGCTCCTCTGTGTTTCTTGTTGAGCACCCTCCACCACCCGTTGCTACTGGCACACTTACAAGACCCCCACTTGCTGACACTAGCATCTTTAAAGGCCTTCCACCACTGACTGACAATGGCCTCCATTCCCCACTCTCGTCCTTCCAGCACACCTTGCCTTTCAGAATGACTGGCAGAGGCAATACCGAAGCCTGGCCTCATTGCTGCCACCTTTAACTGGTCGAGCTCTGAAGACACATTAATCCTGTGTGCTGCTCATAAAATACAAACTGCACCATTAAATTGACGTCAATTGCATTTAAATTCATGTAATGGCCTTCGAAACAGACTCAATTGATGTCCCGTTGTGTTGCAGTGATAAGACCGCCTTTCATCTTTCCCGCTGTTCGTAAAATTCAGAAGCAATGTCACAATGTCAGACTTCCTTGTGTGTGTGTGTCCCACCCACATTTTCCGGCCCCTACCTTGCCTCCCATCCTGCTCTTACAGGCCTGATCAAATTTTGGCCAGTGTGTGCAAATTACCAAATCAGTGTGTGCAAATTACTAAGTGTGTGCAAATTATTGAGTGTGTGCAAATCACCAAACCAGTGTGTACAAATTACTGAGTGTGTGTAAATCACCAAACCAGTGTGTACAAATTACTGAGTGTGTGTAAATCACCAAACCAGTGTGTGCAAATTACTAAGTGTGTGCAAATTATTGAGTGTGTGCAAATCACCAAACCAGTGTGTACAAATTACTGAGTGTGTGTAAATCACCAAACCAGTGTGTGCAAATTACCAAGTGTGTGCAAATTACTGAGTGTGTGCAAATCACCAAACTAGTGTGTACAAATCACTGAGTCTGTGTAAATCACCAAACCTTGTGGGAAAATTGCTGAGTGCTAATTACTGAGTGTGTGTAAATCATCAAATCAGTGTGTGCAAATTACAGAGTGTGTGTAAATCTCCAAACCAGTGTGTGCAAATCACCCAGGGTGTGTAAATCACCAAACCAGTGTGTGCAAATTACTGAGTGTGTGCAAATCACCAAATCAGCGTGTGCAAATTTCTGAATGTGTGCAAATCACCAAATCAGTGTGTGCAGATGAGTGAATGTGTGCAAAATACAGTCTACTCATTTAGTCCCACTCCACTGCCTTTTCCCCATATCCTTGCAAATTCTTTCTCTTCAGATAATTATCTAATTCCCTTTCAAAAGCCATGGTTGAACCTGCCTCCACCACACTCTCAGGCAGTGTATTCCACATACTAACCACTCGCTGCATAAAAACGTTTTTCTTCATGTCGCCTTTTGTACTTTGGCCATTCACCTTAAATCGGTGTCCTTGGTTAAAATCACCCAGTGTGTGCAAATCACTGAATGTGTGTAAATCACTGAGAGTGTGTAAACCACTGAATGTGTGTAAATCACCAAACCAGCATGTGTAGATCATTGAGTGTGTGTAAATCACCAAACCAGTGTGTGCAAATTACTGAGTGTGTGTAAATCACCAAACCAGTGTGTGCAAATTACTGAGTGTGTGTAAATCACCAAATCAGTGTGTGCAAATTACTGAGTGTGTGTAAATCACCAAACCAGTGTGTGCAAATCACCGAATGTGTGTAAATCGCCAAACCAGTGTGTGTGCAAATCACCAAATGTGTGTAAATCACCAAACCAGTGTGTGTGCAAATCACCGAATGTGTGTAAATCACCAAACCAGTGTATGCAAATTACCGAATGTGTGTAAATCACCAAACCAGTGTGTGTGCAAATCACCGAATGTGTGTAAATCACCAAACCAGTGTATGCAAATCACCAAATGTGTGTAAATCACCAAACCAGTGTGTGTGCAAATCACCAAATGTGTGTAAATCACCAAACCAGTGTGTGCAAATCACCGAATGTGTGTAAATCAACAAACCTGTGTGTGCAAATCACCAAATGTGTGTAAATCACCAAACCAGTGTGTGCAAATCACCAAATGTGTGTAAATCACCAAACCAGTGTGTGCAAATCACCGAATGTGTGTAAATCACCAAACCTGTGTGTGCAAATCACCAAATGTGTGTAAATCACCAAACCAGTGTGTGCAAATCACCAAATGTGTGTAAATCACCAAACCAGTGTGTGTGCAAATCACCGAATGTGGGTAAATCACCAAACCAGTGTGTGTGCAAATCACCGAATGTGTGTAAATCACCAAACCAGTGTGTGCAAATCACTGTGGGCTGTATTTTATCAGCAGTGGCGCGCAGTGAAGGGAGCGACCTTCCGACATGGAATTGCCGCCACACAACCCCCACGATATTACTCATTTAAATGGAAGGGCTGGAGCGGCCGTGCCCAATGATGTAGAGGGTTTTGCCATCGCATCCCTGGCAACGGTGTCCGGTGCCACCGCGCAGACACCGGCGCCATTTTTATAGGGCTCCAAGCCCTTAGGAGAAATTTTAATATTTAAAGCAGTTTAGCAATATTTTTATTTCAAATAAAAAAAATTCCCAACCCCCACAATGGTGTGTTTACTATTTGTTGTGTTTGTAATGTATTTTACTCCCAGCACAAACGTTCCCCTCCAACCTCCTCACTTTTGCCATTCAACCACTTCCCAACATCCCCCACAATCAATAGGTATAGTTTTCCCTTCTCCCTCACCTCTCCCCCCCCCTGTACTCCTCTCCCCTCCCCACCAGTGCCTCGCCTTGCCGATAGTGCGCGGGTTGCAATCAGCAGCCGTAAAATCAGCGTGGGACAGCCGCCGCCAACAGGGAGGGTAATGTGTATCTTATTTATGTTCATTTCAATATTTAGATGAAGGTCCCGCCGTGACCCACGGCATTGAGAGGGTGGTAAAATTCAGCCCTGTGTGTGTAAATCACCAAACCCAGGGTGTGCCAATCACTGAGTGTGTGAAAATCATCAAGTGTGTCCAATTCACCAAATCTATGTGTAAATCACCAAACCAGTGTGTCACGTCACAAAATCTGTTTGTGGAAATCACTGAGAGTGCACAAAACATTAAATATCTGTGTGTGTGTGTGCAAAGCAACAATCTAGCACATATGCAATTTGTCAGCTCAGCTCAGTGAGCAAATTGCTGCACATGCAAATCATCAGACGATAGTTTACAAATCACAAATGTGTATACATCACTGAGTGTACAGATCACCAGACAAATGTGAGAATCAACAAATCAACATGTGCAAATCACTGAACTAGCATGGGCAAATCAACAGCTTGGATTCGTGTGCAAATCACCAGATTAGTGTGAAAGTCCCATCAAATCAAGACGTCTGCAAATCATTAGGTCAGCATGTGTGTAAATCACCAAATCAATGGTCTGGATTTGCAGGAGCCAGGGCAGTGGGGGGGGGGGGGGGGGGGAGGGGCCTGAAGATGGCCACGGATGAGGCCGGCACGGCCCTCAACACCAGCAGGGCCCGGCCCAATATTACCGGCAGCAGCGAGGCCTCGTGGCTGCACCCCTGCTGCTCGGCAACGGGACCACAATTTAAATATTTCAATAAATTAAAATAGCTGAATTAATTAATTTCACGTTGCGTCCTGATGTTCCGCCGTGATCTTCACCCCGGCAGCTGGCACTGCCGTGCCTTAGGATCCTCATCCGGGGAATCGAGGCGGAACACTCGGAGGGAGGAGGGGGAGGTAAGTTTATCAGTGCGGGGTGTGGGGGAACTGGGTCAAATTAGCGTCATGGGTGTAGGGGATGATGGGAAGGGTTGTCGGTGAAAGTTTGTGCAATTGGTGGGGGGAACGGTCAGATGGTAAAGGTAAGTGTTGTGGTGGGGGGGTGGGAGAGGTGCAAATTTTTTAAAATTCCATTTAACTTTAAATATTTAAATTTCCCAGTAGATAAAGCTGACAGCTCTGTTAAAATGGCGCGAGGTCCTGCACACAGGCAGCTGAAGCCATTTCTGAAGAGGGACAGCTCGCCCCCTCCATGTGATCGGGGGAGGCGGACCTCCCCGGCTATTTAAATGAGTTGCCGCACTTGGAGTAGCATCCAGTTCACATATCCCTTGCTCATGCTGTGATTAATTAGTGAGCAGTATTAACCACTGCCTTTATATAGCACCTTTAACATTGTAAAATGTCCCAAGGCATTTCACAGGAGCATCATCAAAATATTAGGACAGGTGACCAAAAGCTTGGTCAAAAAGGTAGGTTTTAGGGAGGAGAGAGGAGTGGAGAAGTGGAGAGGCGTAGGGAGGGACTTCCAGAGCTTCGGGCCAAGACAACCGAAAGCACTGCTGCCAGTGGTGGAACAGTTAAAATCGGGGATGCTCAAGAGGTCAGAATTAGAGGAGCACAGATATCTTGGAGGTTTCTCTTCCTGCTCCTGCACTGTTACCTCTGTTGTCCCCCAAGGATCTATCCTTGGTCCCTCCTTATTTCTCATCTACATGCTGCCCCTCAGCGACATCTTCCGAAAGCACGGTGTTCGTTTTCCCATGTATGCTGACAACACCCAGCTCCACCTCACCATCACTTCTCTTGACTCCTCTACTGTTGCGAGATTGTCAGACTGCTTATCCGACATCCAGTACTGGATGAGCAGAAATTTCCTCCAGTAAAATGTTGGGAAGACTGAAGCCATTGACTTCAGTCCCCACTCCAAACTCTGTCCCCTAGCGACTGACTGCATCCCTCTCCCTGGCAACTGCCTAAGATTAAACTGGTCTGGTCACAACCTTGGTGTCACTTATGAGACTGTGATGAGTTTCCGATCACGTATCCGAGCCATCACTAAGATCACCCATTTCCATCTTTGTAATATTGTCCAACTTCATCCCTCTCTCAGCTCATCTGCTGCTGAAACTCTCATTCATTCCTTCATTACCTCTAGACTTGACTTTTCCAACGCACTCCTGGCTGGTCTCCCACATTCTACTCTCCATAAACTTGAGGTCATCCTAAACTCTGCTGTCCGTGTCTTAACTCGCACCATCACACCCTATCTCTGTAATCTCCTCCAGCCCCACAACCCTCCGAAATATCTGCGCTCCTTTAACTCGAGCTTCCTGAGCATCCCTGATTTTAATTGCTCCACCATTGGTGGCTGTGTCTTCAGCTACCTTGGCCCTAAGCTCTAGAATTCCCTCCCCAAACCTCTCCGCCTCTCTACCTTGCTTTCCTCCTTCTTGAATCCTCCTTCTTTAACCAAGCTTGTGGCCACCTGCCCTAATATCTCCTAAGTGGCTCCGTGTCAAATTATGCTTTATAATGCCCCTGTGAAGTGCCTGGGACTTTTTATTACATTAAAGGTGCTGTATTAGTATAAGTTGTTATTGTTGATTGTAGGGCTGGAGCAAGTTACAGAGATAGGGAGATAAACTGCTGATCATAGTGGCATTGGCTTATGTGATAAATCAGTGACGGGAAACCTGGCAGAATTTCCAGAGCACACCTGGAATTTGTAACAGTGAACAAAGAACCAAAAAAAGCAGGAATTTAACAGTTTCTCCCACTGCCCTCTAAAATATTTATTTGCATGACCAGGAAGTAATTTTTCAGTTCATGTGTACAAATAGGAGAAATTTACAGCAAACATCTTTTTACTATACATGGAAACCTTAAGTAATTTCAAATTCACAATCAATAATGTTCCTGAAATCAATTTCTTTAAGACAACTATCATGTATAAACATTTGATTCTTCAAGGGTCAACAACTACTATGTAAACACCAGAAATTACTTGTGAAATGATAGAAACATAATACAACTCCAGTGGTCAATGCTGATTAATTTCAAGTGTTTTCTCCCAGTGTTGAATATGAAAGGGTTTCAGACAGTACATTGATTGGTCCGTTGGCTTTGAACTCTAATTTCTATCTTCTATGATTTTATTTTACAGTTGCTCCAATCGGAGCTGATTTTTTGTTTTGAATGTGGAATGCCTCTCGGATCTCCCTGTAGTCTGCAGCAATTGAAGACACTGCTATGAGCAACCCAGGAGAAATATCATGAGGGGGGGGGGGGGGGCGCAGTTGTTTAAAAAAAATGGTGCTTTTTTTCATTTTGTTTGAATACTTTCATTTATTTAGTTATTAAAATATCAGCGATGGAGAAAAACAAGACCGTTTGACAGCCAGGAGTTATTCAATCAGGTAACGCAGAGCCTGTTTGCTTTCCAATTGGCAAGGGAAGGCGGAGCGTCACGAGGATGGGCATCTTGGGTGCCCAATGGCAGAAGAGCATGGGGACGGAGGGACTGGAAGCAGGAGGTCACATGACAAAATCTCCCTCAATATGCCCAACAAGAGTCAGTGACCCTAAATCCCAGCACTGAAGCTTCACCTTCCAGTTGTGCCTCTCGGGAATCAAGGCTGTGTGGGCCCACGATTTCCTGTCCACTGGCATTAATGGATGATCACTGTGGGCAGGGCGCCTGGAATTCCCCGTGGGGTGGGGGCGAGACTACAGGGGACATCATGGCAACAGTCGGGCACATTCAGAAAATCAGTCCCAACATTCCTTCTTGTGATTGCACAGCTCGGTAAAAGCCACAGATGTAGGAGTTAAAGAAATGTCACAAACAGGAATGCATCTCCTGCATTTGAAACTCCTTCACTAGTATTAACTCACCGCCCAGCATCTGTTCATTGCTTAAGGGTCAACCCTTCATGAAAAAGAATGTGGCAATTTTGCTTTGAAATGGTAAATATTTGACACAATGACATAAATTTAACTGAATTTAGGGCGGCACAGTGGCGCAGTGGTTAGCACCGCAGCCTCACAGCTCCAGCGACCCGGGTTCAATTCTGGGTACTGCCTGTGTGGAGTTTGCAAGTTCTCCCTGTGTTTGCGTGGGTTTCCTCCGGGTGCTCCGGTTTCCTCCCACAGCCAAAGACTTGCAGGTTGATAGGTTAATTGGCCATTATAAATTGCCCCTAGTATAGGTAGGTGGTAGGGAAATATAGGGACAGGTGGGGATGTGGTAGGGATATGGGATTAGTGTAGGATTAGTATAAATGGGTGGTTGATGGTCGGCACAGACTCGGTGGGCCGAAGGGCCTGTTTCAGTGCTGTATCTCTAAACTAAACTAAACTGAATGCATCATCACATTGCAAATCAATTTCATAGAATTCACAGCACAGAAAAAGGCCATTCAGCCCATTGCTCCTGTGCCATTGCTAACTCTTCATCTGGAGGTATCCATTCCGACTTCATCAACATCATTGTAAAGGTTGAACGCAAAAAGAGCCACATACCTTTGCCTCCTTCCTAACTCTCAGAGATAGTTCAGCCAACATACACCCCTGCTGTGAGGCAGGAATGCTAATCCCCATGGGAAAAGCTAACTTAAAGCATTGCTTAAGACAGTTTTATGATCAATGAACCTCCATGTTGCTAAATGCAAAGAGCGAATATTCCGAACACAACCGGTTAACAGACAATGCAAATATTTTCTTAGTTTACACTCAAGAGATGGACCAGAAAGGAACCCAGCCAACTTTCCTCTCCTCGTCTCTTATGCAATCCAGTGTTCCCAAGCACCAGCCAAGGGAGCTGTCTCCGACTCTGCAAGGTGATACAGTTATTGGCCGGCGCTGCACTGCAAATGCATCCAAAAAAGACATTCTTATTGGATCATATTGGATTTGACAGGACACAATCCCATTCCAATTCATCCTGGAGCTAATTTACTCCACCGCAGCATATCGATTTTACATTCATTTTGATTGTACTCCTTTTAATAAAATTTAAGAATTTAAAGTATCTGAGATGAGGCAATCAGCCATATTCTCTAGTCAATTTGTTGGTCTTTAAACTTTAATTTGACTATATATACACACAAATGCCCAAATTATAACTAGTGATGGAAAATTTAAGCAAAGTTAGAGTGTAATTTTCACACAATGCAAATTAAATTTGTTAAAATATTAATTTTCCAAAGCACCTTTTCAAAAACACTCTGTGGTTTTAATAGTAATAATCACTGCCATTTCTATATATAAATATATATTAAAATCCTTACATCCATTATCTTTTTCTATTATAAATTTCTATGTCCACATTTGTAATAGACCCTGCCTATGTAAACTTGTCACACTGGAATTACATCCTCCCACCAGTGGAGGCACTCCAGTGCCACCAGTACACTGTAACTATGATGTGACTAGCTTTCATAGGTCATTCCCATTATAAGTTGGGAAATAGGATTTTTTTTTTACAGAAATACAATCAGGACAGAATGTATGACTTTAAAATGGGAGCTGAATGACATCAGCCTGCATTGGTCCTATCAGCCCCCACTCTCTAATCCCGCTGTGCCTGGAAACTACATTTGCTCTTGGCTATCTATGTGCAATTACATAGGCGACAACATGTAACCTTCGATCCTGGCTAAAATAAGGAAGCGTGCTAAACTTGCAGGTGTTTAGTCCTGTCATGCAGGAGCAAGTTATTTAGCTTGATCACAGTTGTAGTAAAGTCAACCAGTTCCACAAAGTCCGAGGTGATGATGTTGACACCATTTACACCAGGCTTCTGAGACTTCACCCAGTTCATTATTATTGGAAGATTTCTGTAAGACAAAGTAAATGAGAGCGTATGAATGTTTATCATTATTTACAAATAATGCACAAATCTACATATCTGAATCATACTTTCCTTCTGCGCAATTGTTTGGGGTGATTCACATCTGATTTTCCTTCTATCGCTGTCAGAAATACTGCCTGAGCTTTTCTTGGTACCGATGGTTAAAACTTGGAAATATGAATCGCAGGCAAAAGCAGAACTTTTGGATCTGAGATGATAGAGGTTTTGGATTTGAGATGATAGAGGTTTTGGATTTGAGATGATAGAGGTTTTGGATTTGAGATGATAGAGGTTTTGAAGCTGAGATGATAGAGGTTTTGGATTTGAGATGATAGAGGTTTTGGATCTGAGATGATAGAGGTTTTGGATTTGAGATGATAGAGGTTTTGGATTTGAGATGATAGAAGTTTTGGATTTGAGATGATAGAGGTTTTGGATTTGAGATGATAGAGGTTTTGGATCTGAGATGATAGAGGTTTTGGATCTGAGATGATAGAGGTTTTGGATTTGAGATGATAGAGGTTTTGGATTTGAGATGATAGAGGTTTTGGATTTGAGATGATAGAGGTTTTGAAGCTGAGATGATAGAGGTTTTGGATTTGAGATGATAGAGGTTTTGGATTTGAGATGATAGAAGTTTTGGATTTGAGATGATAGAGGTTTTGGATTTGAGATGATAGAGGTTTTGGATTTGAGATGATAGAGGTTTTGGATTTGAGATGATCGAGGTTTTGGATTTGAGATGATAGAGGTTTTGAAGCTGAGATGATAGAGGTTTTGGATTTGAGATGATAGAGGTTTTGGATTTGAGATGATAGAGGTTTTGGATCTGAGATGATAGAGGTTTTGGATTTGAGATGATAGAGGTTTTGGATTTGAGATGATAGAGGTTTTTGGATCTGAGATGATAGAGGTTTTGGATGTGAGATGATAGAGGTTTTGGATTTGAGATGATAGAGGTTTTGGATTTGAGATGATAGAGGTTTTGGATTTGAAATGATAGAGGTTTTGAAGCTGAGATGATAGAGGTTTTGGATTTGAGATGATAGAGGTTTTTGGATCTGAGATGATAGAGGTTTTGAAGCTGAGATGATAGAGGTTTTGGATTTGAGATGATAGAGGTTTTGGATTTGAGATGATAGAAGTTTTGGATTTGAGATGATAGAGGTTTTGGATTTGAGATGATAGAGGTTTTGGATTTGAGATGATAGAGGTTTTGGATTTGAGATGATAGAGGTTTTGGATTTGAGATGATAGAGGTTTTGGATTTGAGATGATAGAGGTTTTGAAGCTGAGATGATAGAGGTTTTGGATTTGAGATGATAGAGGTTTTGGATTTGAGATGATAGAGGTTTTGGATCTGAGATGATAGAGGTTTTGGATTTGAGATGATAGAGGTTTTGGATTTGAGATGATAGAGGTTTTTGGATCTGAGATGATAGAGGTTTTGGATGTGAGATGATAGAGGTTTTGGATTTGAGATGATAGAGGTTTTGGATTTGAGATGATAGAGGTTTTGGATTTGAAATGATAGAGGTTTTGAAGCTGAGATGATAGAGGTTTTGGATTTGAGATGATAGAGGTTTTGGATCTGAGATGATAGAGGTTTTGGATTTGAGATGATAGAGGTTTTGGATTTGAGATGATAGAGGTTTTGGATCTGAGATGATAGAGGTTTTGGATCTGAGATGATAGAGGTTTTGGATTTGAGATGATAGAGGTTTTGGATTTGAGATGATAGAGGTTTATGGATGTGAGATGATAGAGGTTTTGGATCTGAGATGATAGAGGTTTTGGATTTGAGATGATAGAGGTTTTGGATTTGAGATGATAGAGGGTTTTGGATCTGAGATGATAGAGGTTTTGGATCTGAGATGATAGAGGTTTTGGATTTGAGATGATAGAGGGTTTTGGATCTGAGATGATAGAGGTTTTGGATTTGAGATGGTGGGCTGGATTTTACAGCCCCCCCCGACATCAGGAATCGTGGCGGGGTGGGGGGTAACTGGATTGGCCTCGCGCCAGGAAGGCCCGGCCCCATATTGCCAGCAGCGGCAAGGCCCCCCCTCCCTGCACCTGCCGCTCAGTGACAGGGTCAAAATTTAAATATGTTAATTTATTACAAAAAATGAATGAATTACTTACCCACTCCCACCATCAGTCCTGGTGCGGTATTCGTGCCGGTGGCCAGCACTCCCGCGCCTTCGGATCCCCGTCTGGCGATCTGAGGCGGAACACTGGAGGTGAGGGGGGGATGGGTTCTGGGTGGGAGGGGAGGAGAAGGGGGTGAAACTTATCTAATTGGTCTAGGGGGTGAAGGAAGGGGTAAAGTTTAAAGTTTTTGAATTTTGGCGTGGAAAGGACGGGAGCACAAGGTAAGTGTTTTGGCGGGTAGAGGGCAAGTAATTCATTTAATGGTCATGGGAGGGAGGGTGAGAGAGTGTCGGGATAACTTTATTTAATATTTTAAAGTTATTTTTCTTTAAATATTTTTAAATTGTAATGTAGGGCTCGAAGCCCTTTAAAAATGGCTTCGGTGCCTGCGCAGTGGCTTGGGACGGACTGCCTGCCCCTTTAGGTCATCGAGGGCATTTAAATGAGCCACCACATTTAATATCGCGCTGGCTCTGCGAAGTACAGCCCGCACATGCGGGCTGCCATTGTTTATGGCCGAAATTTCAGCCTGGTAACTGTTTCCCTTAGTTTTTTCCAGTTTGTTTAATTACTGTAGAGTGGTCCACCTACTGGATGGGCCCAGAACTGACAGACTGAGATAGAAAGATTCAAAAAGTGATAAAGCAAACTGGGTCCAAGAAGCAAAACTCTCAAAGCCATATTCAACAGAGACGTCCCGCTAATAACATTCCCTTGTGCATCATTTACACAACAGCCGTGGGGAGCATTATCTCTTAGCATTTCATAGTGCAAAGGGGTGAATGCATTGCAATATGCAGCCTTACCTCAACTCTGTACTTGTCCCACTTATGCCTTTGTTACCTCAGACTTGACATAAAGGCGGGGCTAAAACGTGGCGAGTCGAAGAGACTTAGCAGTTGGCAGGAAAAAAGACAGAAGTGCAAGGAGAGAGCCAACTGTGTAACAGCCCCGACAACCAATTTTATCTGCAGCACCTGTGGAAGAGCCTGTCACTCTAGAATTGGCCTTTATAGCTACTCCAGGCGCTGCTCCACAAACCACTGACCACCTCCAGGCGCTTACCCATTGTCTCTCGAGACAAGGAGGCCAAAGAAGACAAAGAACCAAAGACGCGACTACTCCAGCATTCTCCTGGCTCCACCCTCCTTGAGATAAAGCAAAGCTCTGCAGCCCCTAATCTGGTTTATTCCTCATGGCAATGCCTTGGCCAATCAGAGTCAAGCTGCCTAGTTTAAATTTCAAAAAAAACTTGACAGTTAACTGTCAGTCACCATAAGCTGGTGCATTCTCCATGGCAATGCCTCTACCAATCAGAGTCCACTTACCAACCAATAAGCACTCTCTTCTCATACAGTATAAATGTGTTGCTTTCCCTTACATTGGTATTCTTGCGAATTGTCCTGATGAGTGCAAGACGAAAAGCTTTGACAAAATGTCTCTGTTTTCAGCAATACTCATGTTCTGTACTTCCAAACGACTATTTAACTAACCACATACTTGACCTGCAGTCACCCATTCCCACTATTCTCTTGAAAATGCTGCCACTGAGCCAAGATCAACAACTAAATAACAGTTGAGTATTAGAAGCTAACAGCACCAAGTATCCTTATGGGAAAGGAGGAGGGGCACAGATCCTGATTTTCAACTTTGTACAATGCCTCTTTTTGGAGAAAAAAGATTATTTTCATTGCTAAGACAGTTTTTTTTTAAAAGGAAAGGGAGCACTCAGAATAGAAACAGATTGAAAACCAGCCTTGCAACGAGAGAATCACGTAGTCCAACAATCAGTCCCCGGATGACCGTTTTGGTTTGTGGTGTCAGGATGGCCTGTGACACATGAAATGTTCCTCGCTTTGCCCGTTCGTTCAGGGTCGTCTCCAGGAACTGCACCAACTTCTGCGCGTCAGTGGTGTTCGCCCAGGGCGCTGGCATCTGATTCCCTGGCCAAAGGAATGGAAAGTCATGGGCCATGGGGTGGTGATAAAAGACAAGAACCTGATTTTTTTTTCAAGAAAGAAAACAAGATAGTTAGCAAGACAGGATACAAGGTAGTTACCAGCATTAGACTGGTTGGAACATCACTCAGTTCTAACTAGCGATACCAGGAAACAGAATTCACTGCTCTATTCTGGAAAGCCAGTTGGTGAAGGATAATACTGGAGCCAATCTTTACTCAATCTTATATTTATTTACAGATTGAAAAATTCCAAGTGTACACCTCCAAAATGAACCATTATCTCTGTTTCTGTAAGTGTCTTTTTATATGAGCTAAAGTGAAACCCTAATCAATGTCCTACACCTTCATATAAATAAATACAATTAATATACAATTAACATTCAGACACTTTTTACTAAAGTCTGCACGGCTTCTATTTCTGAGCTCTGGAATATCCTCCCAAAACCTCTCAAGCTCCAAGACGTTCCTGAATATTTACCTCTTTCACCAAGCATTTGGTCAGCGGTCCTAATATCAACATTGCTTCAAAAGAACTGTTCTAGGAAGATCCCAGCGACAGCCGTCTACACGCATTTGGGACGCCAAACCAAAGCAAAGGACACCTTTCCATATCTTCTCTTTCTTCTTCAACAATTAGCAAGTATTTAATGCAGGTGTTTTTTGTCTTTTTTTTGTAACAGAGCTCTAAAACGCAAATCCCTTTATTTTATCCGGTTAACTGGTGTATGTGTGTGAGTGTGAGAGACTAAGGTAAAAAGGGAACTTTAATATTTCAATCTGTGCATTTATGCTTTGCTACATTACTGGTTAAGACTTGGTTTATAATAAACTGATAATTTTGTTGTTTATTAAAGAAACCTGGTTGGTGTGTTTTATTCCAGGATAAAAATAGAGTCTATGATTGACTACATCGGTAAGTGGGAAAAATTTAAATAAATGTTGTGACCCATTGAGAAGTGGCACTAGAATAAACAGTGCACTCCTCCCACCTCAGTCGTAACATATAACTGGAGGCTCTTTGAGGAATAAACCCAATGCCGACAACGTACACTTGTAAGTGGGGTAATAATAAATGAAAAGAGGGAAAACAACAGGTTTCTTGTGCAGTAGATTAAAGTTTACTCGACTGGAATGTCTTTGTCAGTTGCTGCGACTTTTCTGGGGAAGCAGGATGTATCCCTGAGTGATTTAAGAAATTTAACTAAAGGATTTGGCAGAATTGTTGGTGTTAGAGCTAAAAAAGCAGACATAATTGAAGTGAAAGCACAATATTTGAAATTGGAAGAAGAAAGCAAACCAAAGGGTTGTGCAGTTGAATTAGTTGAAATCCATGACAGATAAAGAAACTTAAGCAGGAAAAATTGAAAAAACTGGAGCTTGAAAAAGAATTAATAATGAAAAAAATTGAACTAGAATTTCAAAGAGAAAGAGAAAGACGGGAATTCAAAGTTAAAAAGCTGGAATTAAGACAACAGGGTGGCCTTGACATCAAGGAAAATTCTGGTGAGGAAAGATCTGACTCCAGCCCAGAACCCAGCCGAGAGCTGTTTAAATTTGTACAACCCCTTTCCAAGTTTGAGGAAAGAGATGTAGAAGCATTTATTATTTCTTTTGAAAAGATAGCCACACAGATGAAGTGGCCAAAGGAAAGCTGGACTTTGCTTGTGCAAAGCAGGTTGATGGGCAGAGCTCATGAATGTTATGTCATGCTTTCTGAGGAGGTTTCTGCAGATTATGAGATGGCAAAAAAGGCTATTCTCATTGCATATGAGTAAGTCCCTGAAGCTTACCAACAGAAATTTCGGAACCTCGGAGATTGTCTGGCCAGACTTATATAGAATTTGAGACAGTAAAGCAACTTAATTTTGATCAATGGATATGGAAACTAAAGGTCGATGTCACGTTTAGGGAACTAATTCTCCGGGAAGAATTTAAAAATTCACTCCCTTCGTTAGTAAGAACCCATGTAGAGAACCAGGAGGTTTCAACAGCCAGACAGGCAGTAGAAGTTGCTGATAAATATGAGCTTGTATATAAGTCCAAACCCTTTGTCCGTCATCCCGATAAACCTGAGAAGGATAGAAGGTGGGAGGGTGAAAGGAAGGCAAGTAGCCGGGGACAAGAAGGGACAGCTGGGAACACCCCAGGATTGCATCCTCAGGCCTGAAAGGAAGATGCTGAGGGTGGAGCTGAGATCCACAAGCCTAAATATTACCATTGTCACAAGGTGGGGAGACCTTCGAGCAGAATGCTGCAAGTTGCGAGGTAAATCCATGGGATTTATTGGGGTACACAAATCCAATGAAAAGAAAGGGGTCCTGACCGAGAGTACAACAGATCAGGCTGTAGCTCTAACTGCAGCTGTAAGGCTAAATACAAAAACCACTGTGAGTGCAAAGGGGTTGTGAATAAGCTACTTGGAACTTAGAGGGAATTCTTGTTGAAAAAAAAAGTAACTCCCTTTCCCTCAAGCGAGGCAGGTAAGCCGAGAGTTATACTTAGGGATACAGGAGCCACACAAACTCTTTTGTTAGGGAAAGGCATAACATTTCCACCAGAGAGTGCACTGAATCCCAGGTTTTAGTGAATGGTATCGGGTATTTGTGTCGGGTGCACCTGGAGTGTGACCTAATGTCTGGAATGGTAACTGTAGGAGTCGTCCGTAGTTTGCCTGTAGATGGAGTTGACCTACTCCTGGGGAATGATTTGGACGGAGCGAAGTTAGTAGCTTCTCCAGTAGTCACAGAAAAACCAAGTGAAGTTAAGGAGACAGAACAGTTGCAGGAAAAGGTTCCAGGAATTTTTCCTTCATGTGTAGTAACCAGTGCAATGGATAAACAAGTTCCATTGTGGGAGGTAAAACTGGCACCATCAGATAGTCGAATATCTGGAACTTACTTTGGAGATTTGGATAATCCAAAGGAAATGTTCAATGAGTCTTCTCTGATCACGGCTCAGCAAACCGATCAGTGTTAAATAAAGTGGCACAATCAGCTCTAACAGAAGCTGAGGCAAAAGGAGTTCCAGAAGGCTATTATGTTAAAGATGGGATTCTGATGAGGAAGTGGAGACCTCCTCACAGACCTGCGGATGTAGAATGGACAGTTGTTGACCAGATAGCGGTACTGCCCGAGTATCGCCGGGAAATATTAAGGATAGCCCATGAAATTCCTATAGCGGGACACAGGGGGATCCACAAGACCCAATCACATATATAAGTCAACATTTTTACTGACCAGGTATTTCCAAGGACGTGGTGCAGTTTTGTAAAACATGCCATACGTACCAGATTGTGGGAAAACCGCAACCTTCCATAAAACAGGCACCTCTAATTCCCATATCAATTTTTGGGGAACCATTTAGTAGGACGTTGGTAGACTGTATAGGACCTTTACCGAAAACAAAAGTGGGACACTAATATATACTCACCATCATGGATATGGCTACTCGACTCCCGGAAGCCATTCCCATGAAGATAATAACTGCTAAGGTAGTGGTAGAGCAGTTAACCCAATTCTTCACTAGATATGGATTACCCATTGAGATTCAGTCGGATCAATGCTCCAATTTGTGTCTAATATATCTCAAGAAGTTATGGATAATTTGGGTATGACAGTTAAAGTCTTCAGCATACCACCCACAGACAGAGCTCTAGAATGGTACCATCAGACCCTCAAAATGATGATCAGGGCATACTGTCATGAATATCCCCATGATTGGGATAAAGGGCTAGAATTTCTTTTGTTTTCCACTAGGGATTCACCTAATGAGCTTACAGGTTTTAGGCCTTTTGAATTAGTTTACGGACATGAGATAAGATGTCCTCTAAAACTAATGAAAGAAAGGTTTTCAGAACAGAGGGATGAATCTTCTGTGTTAGATTATGTGTCCGTGTTCTGGGAACGGCTCACGAGAGCCTGCAAAGTGGCTCAGGAACATCTTAAAGCTTCACAAACAACCATGAAGAAATGGGGAGACAAGCGGATCAAGACCCAAACATTTCAACCAGGGGATGATGTGTTAGTGTTACTGCCTTGACAGGGTGAACTGCTGAAAGCATGGTTCAGTGGACCATATAAAGTTGTCAAGAGAATTGGTAAATTATTTGATTGACACCCCAGATAGCCGGAATAATAATCAGCTGTGCCATATCAATATGTTGAAACAATATAATTGTCGGGAGCAGGATAAGCAAGCACAGGTATGGCAGGTAGCAGAGACAGTGAAGGATGAAAGGGATAGTGAGGATGAGACTGAAGGAGGCTTAGACAATTCTCAAATTGAACCTCCTGCTATCCAGTTAGCTAATACTTAATTGTTAGGGTAACTGGACACCATGCTTGCATATTTAGATGCAGAACAACAAGAAGTCCTAACAAAGCTACTCACAGCATTTAAAGGAGTCTGGAAGGATAAGCCACACATGATGTGGATGTAGGGGAATCCTTTCCTATAAAACAGCATCCTTACTGCTTACATCCAGAGAAACTGGCCCAGGTAAAATCAGAAATCTAATACATGTTGGAAAACCAGCTAATTGAACCTGGTCAAAGCAGCTGGAGTTCCCCAGTGCTGTTACTGCCTAAGGCTGATAGTTCAACTAGATTCTGCATAGACTACAGAAAGGATAATGCAGTAACAAAGGCAGATTCCTACCCAATTCCTTGCGTGGGAGACTATATTGACAGAGTGAACATTGTCAAGTTTCTTACAAAAATAGATTTGTTAAAGAGATACCAGCAAGCTCCTTTAACACCCCAAACTAAAGAAATATTGGCCTTTGTCACACCAGACGGTCTTTTTCAATGCCGAGTGATGCCATTCAGGCTAAAAAAATGCCCCAACAACCTTTCAGAGACGAATGACCCATGTGGTAGCTAGTGTTCCTAACTGTGCAGTTTACCTTGATGATGTGCTGGTACACAGTGATTCTTGGAAGGGCCACTTGGACCAACTAGAAGCTCTGTTTAGAAAATTACAATCGGCTGATTTACTTATAAACCTTGCCAAATGTGAATTTGCGAAATCAAAACTAACCTACCTTGTGCATATAGTAGGGCAAGGACAAGTGTTGCCAAAAATAGGAAAAGTGCAAGCACTGGTGGAGTTCCCTACCCCTTAGA
Organism: Heterodontus francisci; assembly: GCF_036365525.1. NCBI lineage: Eukaryota > Metazoa > Chordata > Chondrichthyes > Heterodontiformes > Heterodontidae > Heterodontus > Heterodontus francisci. The sequence goes on along the minus strand of NC_090380.1, from coordinate 13,410,560 downwards.
CTAAACGAGAAATCATGAGGTTTTGGGGCTTGTGTGGTTTCTGCCACAAGTTTGGACCGAATTTCAGCCCTATAGCTGCACCACTGACAGATTTTCTACAAAAAAAAGAAATCCAAGGTAGTGTTGTCAAGGGGGTGCCAAGCATCCTTTGAGAGACTGAAAGCAATTTTCATCAATGAATTAGTGTTGGCTGCCCCAAATTTCACTAAACCCTTCAAGGTAGCAACTGATGCTGGTGACCTGGGGGTCGGTGCAGTCCTGCTACAAGACGATGAATCAGGCTTAGAAAAGCCAGTGGGATACTTTTCCAAAAAGCTAACTTGGGGCGGCACAATGGCGCAGTGGTTAGCACCGCAGCCTCACAGCTCCAGGGACCCGGGTTTGATTCTGGGTACTGCCTGTGTGGAGTTTGCAAGTTCTCCCTCTGACCGTGTGGGTTTTCGCCGGGTGCTCTGGTTTCCTCCCACAGCCAAAGACTTGCAAGTGATAGGTAAAGTGGCCATTGTAAATTTCCCTTAGTGTAGGTAGGTGGTAGGGAATATGGAATTACTGGAGGGTTAGCATTAATGGTGTGAAACAGGGCTGTGTTCTCGCACTCACACTTTTTGGGATTTTCTTCTCCCTGCTGCTTTCACATGTGTTCAAGTCTTCTGAAGAAGGAATTTTCTTCCACACAAGATCAGGGGGCAGGTTGTTCAACCTTACCCGTCTAAGAGCGAAGTCCAAAGTACGGAAAGTCCTCATCAGGGAACTCCTCTTTGCTGACGATGCTGCTTTAATATCTCATACTGAAGAGTGCCTGCAGAGTCTCATCACAGGTTTGCGGCTGCCTGCAATGAATTTGGCCTAACCATCAGCCTCAAGAAAACGAACATCATGGGGCAGGACGTCAGAAATGCTCCATCCATCAATATTGACGACCACGCTCTGGAAGTGGTTCAAGAGTTCACCTACCTAGGCTCAACTATCACCAGTAACCTGTCTCTAGATGCAGAAATCAACAAGCGCATGGGAAAGGCTTCCACTGCTATGTCCAGACTGGCCAAGAGAGTGTGGGAAAATGGCGCACTGACACGGAACACAAAAGTCCGAGTGTATCAAGCCTGTGTCCTCAGTACCTTGTTCTATGGCAGCGAGGCCTGGACAACGTATGTCAGCCAAGAGCGACGTCTCAATTCATTCCAACATCGCTGCCTCCGGAGAATATTTGGCATCAGGTGGCAGGACCTTATATCCAACCCAGAAGTCCTCGAGGCGGCCAACATCCCCAGCTTGTACACACTACTGAATCAGCGGCGCTTGAGATGGCTTGGCCATGTGAGCCGCATGGAAGATGGCAGGATCCCCAAAGACACATTGTACAGCGAGCTCGCCACTGGCATCAGACCCACCGGCCGTCCATGTCTCCGCTTTAAAGACGTCTGCAAACGCGACATGAAGTCCTGTAACATTGATCACAAGTCGTGGGAGTCAGTTGCCAGCGTTCACCAGAGCTGGCTGGCAGCCATAAAGGCGGGGCTAAAGCGTGGCGAGTCGAACAGACTTAGCAGTTGGCAGGAAAAAAGACAAAAGCGCAAGCGGAGAGCCAACTGTGTAACAGCCCCGACAAACAAATTTTTCTGCAGCACCTGTGGAAGAGCCTGTCACTCTAGAATTGGCCTTTATAGCCATTCCAGGCGCTGCTCCACACACCACTGACCACCTCCAGGCACTTATCCATTGTCTCTCGAGATAAGGAGGCCAAAGAAGAAGTATAAATGGGTGGTTGTTGGTTGGCAGACTCGGTGGGCCGAAGGGCCTGTTTTAGTACTGTATCTCGAAAGAAATAGTGAGACAGAATCTAAAGACAGCAAAAAAGATAGTCAACAACAGAAAAAGAAAGTCTAAGTTTATTATTGGTTCTTAAGCATTTTGAAGGTCTGCACTGAGTGTAAAGAAGGGAGTTTGGTAAGTGAGTGAATATTAAGGGTTTATCTCTCAAGACTAGTTTTTTTTTACATCTAGCAATTAATTGAAATTCCTGTTTCAGTTAAGAGGTATGTTAGGTTTCTTGCCGTTTTAAACAGGGGTACACTGACACTCTGAGAGTAGATGTAGCAAGTTAATTAGGTAGCTAGCTTAAACTGGTTTCTGAGCTGCAGCAAAGCTCCAGCAGAGCTGACACAGAATTGTTTGCAAAAATATAAATCCAGGGGATTCCCAGTGCTCCTTGTCTGCATTGAGTGCTGCTGGAGGGCACAGTGTTAAGAAAGGAGTTTTGGAATTGAAGGAATTCGGGAAGGAGGGGATTTATAAATTTTAAAAAAAATTTGAGTGCACAAAGTTAAAGTGGGAGTTTGGTGCATGAGGGAAGGGCTCCATTCTTTCTTTTTCCATCTTTTTCAGCCTCCAGTAGCTGCCTCCCTCTTTGGTACAGGGGAAGAAAATTGATTGGTGAGTAACTGATAAGTTATTTTACTTCTCATTGTAATAAACGGTTTTGCAAGTTACGTTATGGCAGGTCAGCTTGGCCAAGTGGAATGTACGTCCTGCGGTATGTGGGAAGTCATTGACGCATCACATGTCCTAGACGAGCGCATCTGCAGGAAGTATTCCCGACTGCAGACGCTTGAGCTCTGCGTTTTGGAACTCGAGCAGCGGCTGGAGTCACTGTTGTGCATCTGCGAGGGTGAGAACCATGTGGATAGCATGCTGAGGGAGGTGGTCACACCACAGGTTATGAGCTTGCTGGCAGAGAGGGAATGGTTGACTGCCAGGCAGTCTAAGAGAACCAGACAGGCAGTGCAGGAGTCCCATAAGCCTATCTTACTTGCTCATCAGTTTTCCATTTTGGATACTGGTGAGAGCAATGGTTCCTCAGGGGAGTGCAGCCAGAGCAAAGTCTGTGGTATCATGGGTGGCTCAGCAGCACAGGAGGGAAGGAAGAAGAGTGGAAGAGCATTAGTGAAAGGGGATTCGATAGTCAGGTGATCAGATAGGCATTTCTGCGGAAGTAAACGTGACTCCAGGATGGTGTGTTGTCTCCCTGGTGCCAGGGTCAAGGATGTCACGGAGCGGCTGCAGGACATTCTTCTGGGGGAGGGTGAACAGCCAAAGATCGTGGTCCACATTGGGACCAATGACATAGATAGGAAGAAGGATGAGGTCCTGAAAGCAGATTTTAGGGAGTTAGGAAGGAAATTAAAAAGCAGGACCTCCAAAGCAGTAATCTCAGGATTACTCCCAGTGTCACATGCTAGTGAGCATAGGAATAGGAGGATTGATCAATTGAACACATGACTGGAGAACTGGTGTAGGAGGAAGGGCATTAGATTTCTGAGGCATTGGGACCAGTTCTGGGGCAGGTGGGACCTGGACAAGCTGGACGGGCTACACCTTAACAGGACCAGAACTAATATCCTCGCAGGGAGATATAGTCAACATGGATTTGTGAATGGGAAATCATGTTTGACGAACCAGTTGGAGTTTTCTGAGGATGTTACTAACAGAATTGACAAAGGGGAGTCCTTGGACATGTTATACTTGAATTTTCAGAAGGCTTTTGATAAAGTCCCCCACAGGAGGTTGGTTAGCAAAATTAAAGCACATAGGATAGGAGGTAATATACAGGCATGGATTAAGGATTGGTTAACAGGCAGAAAGCAGAGAGTAAGAATAAACGGGTCATTCTTGTGCTGGCAGGCTGTGACTAGTGGGGTACCGCAGGGATCAGTGCTTGGATGTGGGGACCAAATGTAGGATTTCCAAGTTCACGGATCACACAAAACTAGGTGGGAATGTGTGATGTGAGGAAGATGCAAAGCAGCTTCAAGAGGATTTGGGCAGACTTAGTGAGTGGGCAAGAACGTGGCAGATGGAATATAATGTGGAAACAAAGAACAACAAAGAACAAAGAACAGTACAGCACAGGAACAGGCCATTCGGCCCTCCAAGCCTGCGCCGATCTTGATGCCTGTCTAAACTAAAACCTTCTGCACTTCCGGGGTCCATATCCCTCTATTTCCATCCTATTCATGTATTTGTCAAGATGCCTCTTAAACGTCGCTATCGTACCTGCTTCCACCACCTCCCCCGGCAGCAAGTTCCAGGCACTCACCACCCTCTGTGTGAAGAACTTGCCTCGCACATCCCCTCTAAACTTTGCCCCTCGCACCTTAAACCTATGTCCCCTAGTAACTGACTCTTCCACCCTGGGAAAAAGCTTCTGACTATCCACTCTGTCCATGCCACTCATAACTTTGTAAACCTCTATCATGTCGCCCCTCCACCTCCGTCGTTCCAGTGAAAACAATCTGAGTTTATCCAACCTCTCCTCATAGCTAATACCCTCCAGACCAGGAAACATCCTGGTAAACCTCTTCTGTACCCTCTCCAAAGCCTCCACGTCCTTCTGGTAGTGTGGCGAACAGAATTGCACGCAATATTCCAAGTGTGGCCTAAGTAAGGTTCTGTACAGCTGCAACATGACTTGCCAATTTTTATACTCTATGCCCCGACCGATGAAGGCAAGCATGCCGTATGCCTTCTTGACTACCTTATCCACCTGCGTTGCCACTTTCAGTGACCTGTGGACCTGTACGCCCAGATCTCTCTGCCTGGCAATACTCCTAAGGGTTCTGTCATTTACTGTCCACTTCTCACCTGTGTTAGACCTTCCAAAATGCATTACCTCACATTTGTCCGGATTAAATTCCATCTGCCATTTCTCCGCCCAAGTCTCCAACCGATCTATATCCTGCTGTATCCTCTGACAATCCTCATCATTATCCGCAACTCCACCAACCTTTGTGTCGTCCGCAAACTTACTAATCAGACCAACTACATTTTCCTCCAAATCACTTATATATACTACAAACAGCAAAGGGTCCCAGCACTGATCCCTGCGGAACACCACTAGTCACAGCCCTCCATTCAGAAAAGCACCCTTCCACTGCTACCCTCTGTCTTCTATGACCGAGCCAGTTCTGTATCCATCTTGCCAGCTCACCTCTGATCCCGTGTGACTTCACCTTTTGTACCAGTCTGCCATGAGGCACCTTGTCAAAGGCTTTACTGAAGTCCATAGAAACAACATCCACTGCCCTTCCTGCATCAATCATCTTTGTCACTTCCTCGAAAAACTCAATCAAGTTAGTGAGACACAACCTCCCCTTTACAAAACCATGCTGCCTCTCGCTAATAAGTCCATTTGTTTCCAAATGGGAGTAAATCCTGTCTCGAAGAATCCTCTCCAATAATTTCCCTATCACTGATGTAAGGCTCACCGGCTTGTAATTTCCTGGATTATCCTTGCTACCCTTCTTAAACAAAGGAACAACATTGGCTATTCTCCAGTCCTCTGGGACCTCACCTGTAGTCATTGAGGATACAAAGATTTCTGTCAAGGCCCCTGCAATTTCCTCCCTTGCCTCCCTCAGTATTCTGGGGTAGATCCCATCAGGCCCTGGGGATTTATCTACCTTAATGTTTTTCAAGACGCCCAACACCTCCTCCTTTTTGATATCGACATGACCAAGACTATCTACACTCCCTTCCCTAGATTCATCAACCACCAAGTCCTTCTCTTTGGTGAATACTGATGCTAAGTACTCATTTAGTACCTCGCCTATTTCCTCTGGCTCCACACATAGATTCCCTCCTCTGTCCTTGAGTGGGCCAACCCTTTCCCTAGTGACCCTCTTGCTCTTTATATACATATAAAAATCCTTGGGATTCTCCTTAATCCTGTTTGCCAATGACTTTTCATGACCCCTTTTAGCTCTCCTGACTCCTTGCTTAAGTTCCTTCCTACTGTTTTTATATTCCTCAAGGGCTTCGTCTGTTCCCAGCCTTCTAGCCCTTATGAATGCTTCCTTTTTCTTTTTGACTAGGCTCACAATATCCCGCGTTATCCAAGGTTCCCGAAACTTGCCAAACTCCTCACAGGAACATGCCGGTCCTGGATTCTAAGCAACTCACGTTTGAAAGACTCCCACATGTCAGATGTTGATTTACCCTCAAACAGCCGTCCCCAATCTAAATTCTTCAGTTCCTGCCTAATATTGTTATAATTAGCCTTCCCCCAATTTAGCACCTTCATCCCCGGGGCCACTCTTATCCTTATCCACAAGTACCTTAAAACTTATGGAATTATGGTCACTGTTCCCGAAATGCTCCCCTACTGAAACTTCGACCACCTGGCCGGGCTCATTCCCCAATACCAGGTCCAGTACGGCCCCTTCCCTAGTTGGACTATCTACATATTGTTTCAAGAAGCCCTCCTGGATGCTCCTTACAAATTCTGCCCCATCCAAGCCCCAGCACTAAGTGAGTCCCAGTCAATATAGGGGAAGTTAAAATCACCCACCACAACAACTCTGTTACCTTTACATCTTTCCAAAATCTGTCTACATATCTGCTCCTCTATATCCCGCTGCCTGTTGGGAGGCCTGTAGTAAACCCCCAACATTGTGACTGCACCCTTCCTATTCCTGAGCTCCACCCATATTGCCTCGCTGTATGACCCCTCCGAGGTGTCCTCCTGCAGTACAGCTGTGATATTCTCCTTAACCAGTAATGCAACTCTCCCAACCCTTTTACATTCCCCTCTATCCCGCCTGAAGCATCTAAGTCCCAGAACGTTAAGCTGCCAATCCTGTCCTTCCCTCAACCAAGTCTCTGTAATAGCAACAACATCATAGTTCCAAGTACTAATCTAATATCTAAGTTCATCTGCCTTACCTGTTATACTTCTCGCATTGAAACAAATACACTTCAGATCACCAGTCCCGCTTGCTCAGCAACATCTCCCTGCCTGCTCGTCCTCTCAGTCTTACTGGCCTTATTTCACCTGCTGTCCTGCTGCTCTGGTTCCCACACCCTTGCCACACTAGTTTAAACCCTCCCGAGTGACGCTAGCAAACCTCGCAGCCAGGATATTTGTGCCCCTCCAGTTTAGATGCAACCCATCCTTCTTGTACAGGTCCCACCTGTCCCAGAAGAGATCCCAATGATCCTGATATCTGAAACCCTCCCTCCTACACCAGCTGTTTAGCCACGTGTTTAGCTGCACTATCTTCCTATTTCTAGCCTCACTGGCACGTGGCACAGGGAGTAATCCCGAGATTACAACCCTAGAGGTCTTGTTTTTTAACTTACTACCTTACAACCTAACTCACAAAAATGTGAGGTAATCCACTTTGGTAGGAGGAATAGATGTGCAGAGTATTTCTTAAATGGTAAGACATTAGAAAGTGAAGATGTACAAACGAAACTGGGTGTCCTTGTCAATAAGTCATTGAAAGCTAACATGCAGGTGCAGCAAACATTAGGAAGGCTAATGGTATGTTAGCCTTTATCGCAAGAGGATTTGAGTACAGGAGTAGTGAAGTCTTGCTTCAATTGTATGGAACCTTGGTTAGACCGCACCTGGAGTACTGTGTGCAGTTTTGGTCCCCTTACCTTAGGAAGGATATTATTGCCATGGAGGGAGTGCAACGAAGGTTCACCAGACTTGTTCCCAGGATGGTGGGACTGTCCTATGAAGAGAGATTGGGGAAACTGGGCCTGTATTCTCTAGAGTTTCGAAGAATGAGAGGTGACGTCATTGAAACCTACAAAATACTTAAAGGGATAGACAGGGTAGATGCAGCTAAGATGTTTCCCCTGGGTGGGGAGTCTAGAACCAGGGTACACAATTTCAAATTAAGGGGGAAGCCACTTAGGACAGAGATGAGGAGAAATTTCTTTACTCAGAGGGTTATGAATCTTTGGAATTCTCTCCCCCAGAGGGCTGTGGAAGCTCAGTCATTGAGTTTGTTTAAAACAGAGATTGACAGATTTCTAAATATAAATGACTTAAGGGGATATGAGGATAGTGTGGGAAAAAGGCATTGAAGTGGATGATCATCCATGACCATATTGAATGGCAGGGCAGGCTTGATGGGCTGAATGGCCTACTCCTGTTCCTATGAAGTCTATGTCCACCACTGGTATACACTGATCATAAACCCCTAGCCTTTGTTGAAAAATTCAAAAACCAGAATTCCAGACTATTCTGATGGAATTTACTATTGCAACCTTAACACTTAAATATTATCCACATTGCGGGCAAATCTAATGTAATTGCAGATGCTTTATCTAGAATCAAACTTTGCTTTGAGTTATCTGAGTGCAAAGAGGGAACAAAGCAGAACTGTATTAGCTGCAGGTAAAAAGTGATTGAGTATGAGTGTGAAAATGTGTTTTCAAATCTTTTCATCTATTTTTCCAGACTTTGTCATGAAACGCATTTACAAATGAAGTTTAATTCCTCCAAGGGTCACTGAGAGGTGTGGCTTTGAAAATAAACAGTTACTGGAAGGCACCTGTTTTCAAATAATTACCCAGCAGTGGTTGTTTTTTGAATTGCGGAAGATATTTACAGAGAAGTGACAGGTCAAGATTTATAGAGGTTAGGAGGCATTGTGACATTGTTTATGGTTTCGCTTTGGACAGCGAGTTTGTATATGGACAATAGTTTGAAAAGACAGTTGGAGAAAACTTGTCAAGAGGAACAAACCACCCCAACTCAGTCTGTTCCAGCAGTTTGGAAAAAGCCTGACAGTTGTCCATCTCTCGAGGAGCTAAAAAGCAAGTGAAACTATAGCAGCATCCTCCTGTAAGGCCTGTGTCTGAAACCCCTGTTGCTGCATTTCCTGGAAGCCTACCCAAACTGACCTTCAATATTGCCTGAAAAGAACTGCTCTAGGAAGAGCCCAGCGACAGCCGTCTACATGCATTTGGGACGTTAAACCAAAATGAAGGACATCTTTCCGTACCTTTTCATTCTTCTTCAAGAATTAGCAAGTATTTAACACAGGTGTTTTTTGTTTGATTTTTTTTGTAACAGAGCGCTGAAACGCAAGTACGCTTATTTTTTCCGGTTAAACAGTATGTGTGGGTGGGTGTGTGTGTGAGGGCTAAGGTAAAAAGGGAACTTTAATATTTCACTCTGTGTGTTTATTCTTTCCTAAGGCTTGGTTTATAATGATCTGATAATTTTGTTGTTTATTAAAGAAACCTAGTTGGTGTGTTTTATTCAGGGATAAAAAATAGAATCTATATGATTGACTGTATCGATAAGCAGGAAAAAATTTAAATAAATGCTGTGACCTGTGGAGAACGGGAACTATAATAAACAGTGCACTCCTCCCACCTTGGTCTTAACACCGTCTGGTGTGACAAGGGCCGATATTTCTTTAGCTCGGGATTTTATTTTATTTAGAGATATAGCACTGAAACAGGCCCTTCGGCCCACCGAGTCTGTGCCGACCATCAACCACCCATTTATACTAAACCGACACTGATCCCATATTCCAACCACCTACCTATACTAGGGGCAATTTATAATGGCCAATTTACCTATCAATCTGCAAGTCTTTGGCTGTGGGAGGAAACCAGAGCACCCGGAGGAAACACACGCAGACACAGGGAGAACTTGCAAACACCACACAGGCAGTACCCAGAATTGAACCCGGGTCGCTGGAGCTGTGAGGCTGCGGTGCTAACCACTGCGCCACTGTTAAAGGAAACTACCAGTATCCCATTAATAAATTTATTTTGATAAGAAACATGGCACTACCAACTCTGTCAATACAGTCTTCCAAGCGAGGAACTGGATCGGAGTCTCTGTAAATAACTCCAATAGACAGCAAGGCTCCTTATGTTTATTTAGCCTTCATTGCCTCTTCCAGCAAGTGTTTTTTTTTAAACCCAAAGTCTCCTTCCAGTGACCCTTTTAAAAAAAACGCATCCATGGAATCTCTTCAGTCTTTCAAATGAACCAATTTTCACAATCTTTTAAACATGAGTTCTCAAAAGATATTAATAACGGAAGCACCTTCGTATCAGTTGTTATCTCTTAAAAGAAAGACTTGCATTTATGTTGTGCCTTTCACATCTTCAGGACATTCCAAATTGCTTTACAACCCGAATGGGACTGACTGGATTGCTCGACAGAGAGCCAGCATGGACTGGATGGGCTGAATGGCTTCTTTCTGTGCTGTAATAACTATGACAAGTGATGAAGTATTGTTGAAGTGTAGTCACTGTTTAATGTAGGAAACTAAGTTCTTTGTTGTTCTGCAGCAGGCAGAACAATGAAAGCAACAGATTGAAAGGGATTGCCTGCCAATGTCCATTTTAAATGGCCGTACATTGTGTGAGCGGGTGATAACATGAACATTTCATTTCAATTGTATAGAGCTTGCACTTATTCTGCTTTGTTTGCAGGATGCCCTAAAGTACTTCACAGCCAATGACTTGCTTTTGAGGTCGGGTCACTGTTGTTATGTCGCCAGATATGGTGGCCCTGATCCCACAAACAGTAATGAATTAAATAACCAGTTAAACTGTTTCGGTACTGTAAGTTGAGGGTGGAATATTGTTCATGTGCCAAACATAGCAGCATTAGAAACAGCAGGAGGCCATTTACCCTTCAAGGCTGCTCCAACCTTCAATTAGATCATGGCTGATCTGTACCTCAACTCCATTTACCTGCGTTTGCTCCACATCCCTCAATACCTTTACTTAACAAAGAACCAGAAATCTGACTGTAGAGGTTCAAACACGGAGCTGCAGGAAAGATGGGCACAGGATTGGGAGGTGACAACACATTGAAGGACTTTGGATAGGAAGGGGAATGGGAAAGTGGTTTGCAAGAACAGAGGGGTTAAGCGTGGGTTTTTTGAGAAGTGGGACGATGATGGTAGATTTGAAGAGGAGAGGGACAGTACCTGAGGAGAGTATTACGGCCACATGGTGAGGGGCGTGGGTGGTTCCCACTGTTCAACTCCCGCCTGATCATAGCAGGTGTGTTTTGTTATGAGGGTTTCACCCCTTTGTTTTTGTCAAATAAACAGACAGCGACAGGTTTTCTTGTAGATTTAAAATAGAAAATCAATTATTTATTGATCAATGCACCTTATCCTGAAATTATCACAACCACGTCCATTCACTCATTCATTCGCGCGTGCATGCACACGAACACACAAACACACGACAGATAGAGAGGAAAAGGTGTAAGGGGATTTAAAAGATAGGGGGGACACAGCAAACCTGCTGAAGTCAAGTTCTCATTGGTTGCAGGCCTGAGGTGTCTGTAGATTTTGCTCTTGGTTGAAAGTTCAGTTGAAGACAATGGATCACTTGTAATTCACTGCTGTATGTGTAAGTGTAGATATAGAATTTTACAGCAGAGCACGTCCCTTCTGGTTTGCTGGAAAACAAGCTTCTTGGATGCTGTTTTCTGAGTACCTCCCTTTCTCTCTCTCCCTCCGGGCTGTCTTTTAAGGTAGAGATCTATTACATCTCGCCTCCTGGTAGGAGATGCTTTGGTCTCTTCCCCCATTGTGATCACACAATGGCCCAGGACATGGCTACTTCACACCTACTTTGTTTCAGAAGAACTTAATCAATTTAAAAGGGTCTCTTGATGGGTCCAGAATGAGAATAATCCAGTTATGATGTTTCCACTTTACACCTTCTTTGTTTCAGAAGAGCCCATTCAATTCGGGAATATTTTAGGATGGGTGTGGGATGAGTGTAATTGACACCTCTTAGCTTTGAAGATATTCTTTTGTCCCTGTCAGACAGTTTGAATATACAAAGGCCTTTTTCTTCGTTGGCCAGCTTGGAGCACATTGTTCATTTAGACCAAGTGAATTTTTATAACTCTTCAGTTTTTGTCCATAATTTTTCATCATCATACATCTTGCACATGTGACAAGAGGGAGCTGTTAACAGGAGCAACTAACATGCAGCCAGGAAGAGAAGTTGGGTTAATAAAAACAAGAAATGCTGGAATCACTCAGCAGGTCTGGCAGCATCTGTGGAAAGAGAAGCAGAGTTAACGTTTCAGGTCAGTGACCCTTCATCGGAAGTTGGGTAGTGCTTTCAGGCATCCTGAACATACTGTATGAATGCAAGCTCTTTCCAATGGGAATGAAATGAAGCACTGAGAAGGCTCTTATCAAAGTCACAAATGACATCCTATGCCTTCTTGAACCGCTGGGTCAAAATCCTGGAATTCCCTTCCTAACAGCACATTGGGTGTACCTACCTCACATGGACTGCAGTGGTTCAATATGGCCACTCACCACCACCTTCTCAAGGGCAATTAGGGATGGGCAATAAATGCTGGCCTAGCAAGCGACACCCACATCCCAAGAATGAGCATAAAAAACCCACTGCAGTCCATGTGGGGTAGGTACACCAACAGTGCTGTTAGGAAGGGAGTTCTGGGATTTTGACCCAGTGACACTGAAGGAACAGTGATATATTTCCAAGTCAGGATGGTGTGTGGCTTGTAGAGAAAATTGCAGGTGGTGATGTTCCCATGCATCTACTGCCTTTGTCCTTCTAGTTGGTAGATGTTACGGGTTTGGAAGGTGCTGTCAAAGGGCCTTGGTGCATTGCTGCAGTGCATCTTGTAGATGGTACACACTGCTGCCACTGTGTGTCAGTGGTGTAGGGAGTGAATGTTTAAGGTGGTGGATGGGGTGCCAATGAAGTGGGCTGATTTGTGCTGGATGGTGTCGAGCTTCCCGAGTGGTGTTGTCCTGGAAGGTGATGGTGTTGGAGCAGCACCCATCCAGGCAAGTGGAGAGTATTCCATCACATTCCTGACTTGTGCCTTGTAGATGGTGGACAGGCTTTGGGGAGTCAGGAGGTGGGTTACTCGCCGCGGAATTCCCAGCCTCTGTCCTGCTCTTGTAGCCACCTTATTTATGTGGTTGGTCCAAGTCTTGCTGCATGCGGGCACACACTGCTTCATTATCTGAGGAGTTGCGAATGCAACTGAACACTGTGCAATTCTTCGTGAACATCCCCACTTTTGACCTTATGGAATGATACAGCACAGAAGGAGGCCATTCAGCCCATCATGCCTATTGATAGAGCATTCCCGATCACAGCAATGCTTTGTGTTAAAAAATGTTTCCTCAAGTTGCCTCTGGTTCTTTTGCCAATCACCTAAAATCTGTTATCGACCCTTCTGCAACTGGAAAGTTTCTCTTTATTTACTGTATCAAAGCCATTCATGATTTGGAACCCCTTCATTAGCTCTCCCTTTAACCTTCTCTGCTCTAAGGAGAACAATCCCAACGTTTCCAGACTCTCCACAGAACTGAAGTCCCTCATCCCAGGTATCATTCTAATAAATCTCTTCTGCATCCTCACTACAGTATTGATATCCTTCCTAAAGTGAGGTGCCCACAATTAAACACAATCTACTCCAGCTCAGCTCTAATCAGTGTTTTATATAGGTTTAGCATAACTTTCTTGCTTTTATACTCTGTTCCTCTCTTAATAAAGACAAGCATTCCACAAGCCTTTTTTGACAGTCTTCTCCACTTGTCCTGCCACCTTCAAAGATTTGAGTACTTACATCCTCAGCTCTCTCTGTTCCCGCACCCTCTTTAAACTTGAGCCATTTAATTCAAATTGCCTTTCCTCATTCTTCCTACCAAAATGTATTACATCACACTTCTCTGCATTAAATGTCATCTACCCTGTGACTGAATTTCATCAGTGTATCTATGGCCTCCTGGTGTCTTTTATTTTCCTCATGTTTTACTACATTTCTGAGTTCCGTGTCTGCTGCAAACTTTGTAATTTTGCTCTACATGCTAAAGCCCAGGTATTTAATATACATATATCAAGAAGAGCAGTGGTTGTACTACTGACTGCTGGAGGACATCACTGCACACTTCCCTCCAGTCTGATAAACAACTGCTCACCACCACTCTCTGCTTTCTGTCCCACAGCTAATTTTGTATCCATGCTGCCACTGTTCCTTGAATCTCATGGGCTTTTATGTCACTAACAAGTCTAAGAGTTGGTACTCTGTCCAACTTCTTTTGAAAGCACATGTATTTCCAAAACACCCACACTACCCTCATCCAACCTCTCTGTTACTTCATCAAAGAACTTCATCTCATTAGTTCAATATGATTTCTTTTTAACAAATATTTGCTGACTTTCATTATTAGCCCATACTTTTCCAAATGTCAATTAATTTTTTCCCAGATTATTGTCTCTAAAAGTTTTCCCGCCAACAACAATAGACTGATTGGCCTGCAGTTGCCGGATATGGAGGAATCATACGAACATATGAATTAGGAGCAGGAGTAGGCCACTCGGCCCCTCGAGCCTGCCCCGCCATTCAATAAGATCATGGCTGATCTGATTGTAACCTCAACTCCACATTCTTGCCTACCCCCAGTAACCTTTCACCCCCTTGCTTATCAAAAATCTATCGACCTCTGCCTTAAAAATATTCAAAGACTTTGCTTCCACCACCTTTTGAGGAAGAGAATTCCAAAGACTCACGACCCTCTGAGAGAAAATATTTCTCCTCAGCTCTATATTAAATGGGTGACCCCTTATTTTTAAACAGTGACCCCTAGTTCAAGATTCTTCCACAAGGGGAAACATCACTTCCATATTCACCCTGTCAAGACCCCTCAGGATCTTATATGTTTCAATCAAGTCACCTCTTACTCTCCTAAACTCCAGCGGATACAAGCCTAGACTGTCCAACCTTTCCTCATTAGACAACCTGCCCGTATTAATCTAGTAAACCGTCTCTGAACTGCTTCCAATGCATTTACATCCTTCCTTAAATAAGGAGATCAATACTGTACACAGTACTCCAGATGTGGTCTCACCAATTCCCTGTATAACTGAAGCATAACCTCCCTACTTGTGTATTCAATTCCTATCACAATAAATGATAACATTGTATTAGCTTTCCTAATTACTTGCTGTACCTGCATACTAACCTTTTGTGATTTATGCACTAGGAAGGTCATTGATGAAGCAGCTGAAGATGGTTGGGCTAGGACACTACCCTGAGGAACTCCTGCAGTGATGTCCTGGGCTGAGAATGATTGGCCTCCAACAACCACAACCATCTTCCTTTGTGCTAGGTATGAATCCAGCCAGTGGGGAGTTTTCCCCCTTATTCCCATTGACTTCAATTTTCAGAGAATCATTGAATGGTTACAGCACAGGAGGAGGCCATTCAGCCCATTGTGTCCATGTCGGCTCTCTGTAAGAGCAACTCACCTACTCCCAATCCCCTGCCTTTTCCCTGTAGCCCTGCAAGTTTCTTCTCTTCAGATAATTATCCCATTCTCTTTGAAGGCCTCAAATGAATCTGCCTCCCCCACACTCTCAGGCAGTGCATTCCAGATCCTAACCACTCGCTGCGTCAAAAGGTTTTTCCTCATGTCGCTGTTGCTTCTTTTGCTAATCACTCTTAATCCATGTCCTCTGGTTCTGGATCTTTCAGCCAATGGAAACAGTTTCTCCCTATCTACTCTGTCTAGACCCTATTTTGAACACCTCTATCATATCTCCTCTCAACCTTCTCTTCTCTGAGCAGAACAGCCCCAGCTTCTCCAACATATCCACATAACTGAAGTTCCTCATCCCTAGAACCAATTTTGTGAATCTATTCTGCACTCTCCCTAATGCCTTAACATCCTTCCTAAAGTGTGATGCCTGGAACTGGACACAATACTCCAGTTGAGGCCAAACCAGTGATTTTTCAGGTTCATCATAACTTCCTTGTTCTTGTACTCTATGCTGCTATTTATAAAGCCCAGGATCCCTTATCCTCGATTAACTACTTTCATAAACTGCCCGGCAGCCTTCAACGATTTCTGCACATATACCCCCAGGTCCCTCTGCTCCTGCACCCCCTTTAGAATTGTACCCTTTAATTTATATTGCCTCTCCTTGTTCTTCCAACCAAAATGAATCACTTCATAATTTTCTGCATTAGATTTCATCTGCCACATGTCCACTCATTCCACTAACCTGTCTATGTCCTCCTGATGTTTATCACTATCCACCTCACAGTTCATAATACTTTTTGAACCTGTCCCCTGTACACCCAAGTTTAGGGCATTAACACAGATCAAGAAAAGCAGGGATCCCAACACTGACCCCTGGGGAACCCCACTTCCCCCAGTCCAAAAAACAACCATTCACAACGACTCTCTGTTTCCTGTCACTCAGCCAATTTTGTATCCATGCTGCTACTGTCCCATTTATTCCATGGGCTGTAACTTTGTTGACAAGCCTGTTATGTGGCACTTTATCAAATGTCTTTTTGGAAGTCCAAGTACACCACATCAACCGTATTATCCTCATCGACCCTCTCTGTTACCTCATCAAAAAACTCAAGCAAGTTAGTTAAACACGATTTACCCTTAACAAATCAATGCTGACTTTCGTTAATTAATCCACATTTGTCCAAGTGACTATTGATTTTGTCCCTAATTATCATTTCTAAAAGCTTTCCCATCGCCAAGGTTAAACTGACTGGTCTGTAGTTGCTGGGTTTATCTTTACACTCTTATTTGAACAAGGGTGTAACATTTGCAATTCTCCAATCCTCTGGCACCACCTCTGTATTGAAGGAGGATTGGAAGATTATGGGCACCCTCACTTCCCTAAGTATCCTTGGATGCATCTCATCCACTCCTGGTGACTTAATTATAGCCAACATTCTCTTTATTAATTTGTAGCCCATCCAATGTCTCAACTAGCTCCTCTTTCACCATGACTTGGACATCTTCTTCCTTGGTAAAGACTGAAATAAAGTACTCATTTAGTACCTCAGCCATGCCCTCTGCGTCTATGCGTAAATCCTCTTTTATGTCCCTAATCGGCCCCACTCCCCCTTTTACATAAGAACATAAGAACTAGGAGCAGGCGTAGGCAATTCAGCCCCTCGAACCTGCTCCGCCATTCAATACGATCATGGCTGATCTCATCTTGGCCTCAACTCCACTTTCCTGCCCGTTCTCCATAACCCTTCAACGCATTTCCAATTAAAAATCTATCTATCTCCTCCTTAAATTTATTCAATTTCCCAGCATCCACCGCACTCTGGGGTAGAGGTTTCCACAGACTCACGACCCTTTGAGAGAAGTAATTTCTCCTCATCTCTGTTTTAAATCTGCTACCCCTTATTCTAAAACTATGACCTCTCGTTCTAGATTGCCCCACAAGTGGAAACATCCTCTCTATGTCTACTTTGTCAATCCCCTTAATCATCTTATAAACCTCAATTAGATCTCCTCTCATTCTTCTAAACTCCAGAGAGTAAAGGCCTAAACTGCTCAATCTCTCTTCATAAGACAAGCCCCTCATCCCTGGAATCAATCTAGTGAACCTCCTCTGAACTGCCTCCAATACAACTACATCCTTTCTCAAGTAAGGGGACCAAAACTGTATGCAATACTCCAGGTGCGGTCTCACTAATGCCTTGTACAGTTGCAGCAACACTTCCCTACTTTTATACTCTATTCCTTTAGCAATAAATGGCAAAATTTCATTTGCCTTCCTTATTACCTGCTGTGCCTGCATATTAGTTTTCTGTGATTCATGCACGAGGACACCCAGATCCCTCTGCACCGAAGCACTCTGAAGTTTCTCTCCATTTAGATAATAATTTGCCTTTCTATTCTTCTGACCAAAATGGATAACCTCACACTTATCCACGTTATAATCCATCTGCCAAATTTTGGCCCATTCACCTAACCTATCCATATCCATATGTAAATTTCTTATTTCTTTATTGCAACTTACTATCCCACCTATTTTAGTGTCATCTGCAAATTTGGCTCTAGTACCTTCTATCCCTGCATCCAAGTCATTAACATAGATTGTAAATAGTTGGGGCCCGAGGACCGAACCCTGGTACCCCACTAGTTACATCTTGCCAACCAGAAAAGGACCCATTTATCCCGACTCTCTGTTTTCTGTTGGTTAGCCAATCCTCTATCCAAGCTAATAAATTGCCCCTAACCCCATGTGATCTTACCTTGTGTATTAACCTTTTGTGCGGCACCTTCTGGAAGACCAGATATACTACATCTACAGGATCCCCATTATCCACTTTGCTTGTTACAGTTTCGAAGAACTCTAGCAAATTAGTCAAACACAATTTACCCTTCATAAAACCATGCTGACTCTGATGGATTGCGTTTTGATTTTCTAAATGCCCTGTTTTGACTTCCTTAATAATGGATTCTAACAATTTCCCAACGGTAGATGTTAAACTAACTGGTCTATAGTTTTCTACTTTCTGCCTCCCTCCCTTTTTGAACAAGGGTGTTAAATTAGCATTTTTCCAATCCACTGGAACTTTCACGCATCCAGGGAATTTTGGATTATTATAACCAATGGATCCACTATCTCCGCTACCACTTCCTTTAAGACCCTAGGATGTAGGCCATTAGGTCCTGGGGACTTGTCTGCCTTCAATCCCAATAGTTTGCTCAGTATTTTTTCCCCAGTGATGATGACTGTTCTAAGTTCCTCCCTTTCTATAACCTCTGCATTACCTGTTAGTATTGGGATGGTACTAGTGTCCTCCACCAGGAAAACTGAGGCAAAACACTGACTTAGTGTCTCCGCCATTTCTGTGTTCCCCACTATTAACTCCCCAATCACATCCTCCAAGGGACCAATATTCACTTTAGCTACTCTCTATGTTGGACTTGGTGCTTGGCAACGAACCAGGCCAGGTGGCAGATCTCTCAGTGGGAGAGCATTTCGGTGATAGTGATCACAACTCCCTGACCTTTACTATAGTCATGGAGCGGGACAGGAGCAGATGGGATGGGAAAATATTTAATTGGGGGAGGGGGAATTACAATGCTATTAGGCAGGAACTGGGGAGCATAAATTGGAAACAGATGTTCTCAGAGAAATGCACGACAGAAATGTGGAGGTTGTTTAGGGAGCACTTGCTGCGACTGCTGGATAGGTTTGTCCCGATGAGGCAGGGAAGGGATGGTAGGGTGAAGGAACCTTGGATGACAAGAGATGTGGAACAGCTAGTCAAGAGGAAGAAGGAAGCTTACTTAAGGTTGAGGAAGCAAGGATCAGACAGGGCTCCAGATGGTTACAAGGTAGCCAGGAAGGAACTGAAGAATGGACTTCGGAGAGCGAGAAGGGGACATGAAAAAGTCTTGGCGGGTAGGATTAAGGAAAATCCCAAGGCGTTCTACACTTATGTGAGGAACAAGAGGATGGCCAGAGTGAGGGTAGGGCCGATCAGGGATAGTGGAGGGAACTTGTGCCTGGAGTCGGAGGAGGTAGGGGAGGTCCTAAATGAATACTTTGCTTCAGTATTCATTAGTGAGAAGGACCTGGTCGTTTGTGAGGACAGCGTGGAACAGGCGGATATGCTCAAACAGGTTGAGGTTAAGAGGGAGGATGTGCTGGAAATTTTGAAAGATATGAGGACAGATAAGTCCCCGGGGCCAGACGGGATATACCCAAGGATATTACGGGAAGCGAGGGAAGAGATTGCTGCGCCTATGGTGATGATCTTTGCGTCTTCACTGTCCACTGGAGTAGTACCGGATGATTGGAGGGTGGCAAATGTTGTTCCCTTGTTCAAGAAAGGGAATAGGGATAACCCTGGGAATTATAGACCAGTCAGTCTTACGTCGGTAGTGGGCAAATTATTGGAGAGGATTCTGAGAGACAGGATTTATGATTATTTGGATAAGCATGGTTTGATTAGAGACAGTCAGCATGGCTTTGTGAGGGGCAGGTCATGCCTCACAAGCTTTATTGAATTCTTTGAAGATGTAACAAAACACATTGATGAAGGAAGAGCAGTGGATGTGCTGTATATGGATTTTAGCAAGGCGTTTGATAAGGTTCCCCATGGTAGGCTCATTCAGAACGTAAGGAGGCATGGGATTCAGGGAAAGTTGGCTGTCTGGATACAAAATTGGCTAGCCCATAGAAGTCAGAGCGTGGTAGTAGATGGAAAGTATTCAGCATGGAGCTCGGTGACTAGTGGTGTTCCACAAGGATCTGTTCTGGGACCTCTGCTCTTTGTGATTTTTATAAATGACTTGGATGAGGAAGTGGAAGGCTGGGTTAGCAAGTTTGCCGATGACACGAAGGTTGCTGGAGTTGTGGATAGTGTGGAAGGCTGTTGTAGGTTGCAACGGGACATTGACAGGATGCAGAGCTGGGCTGAGAAGTGGAAGATGGAGTTCAACCTGGAAAAGTGTGAAGTGATTAATTTTGGAAGGTCGAATTTGAATGCAGAATACAGGCTTAAAGACAGGATTCTTGGTAGTGTGGAGGAACAGAGGGATCTTGGGGTCCATGTCCATAGATCGCTCAAAGTTGCCACCCAAGTTGATGGGGTTGTTAAGAAGGCGTATGGTGTGTTGGCTTTCATTACAGGGGGATTGAGTTTAAGAGCTGCGAGGTTATGCTGCAGCTCTATAAGGCCCTGGTTCGACCACACTTGGAATATTGTGTTCAGTTCTGGTCGCCTCATTATAGGAAGGATGTGGAAGCTTTAGAGAGGGTGCAGAGGAGATTTACCAGGACGCTGCCTGGACTGGAAGGCATGTCTTATGAAGAAAGATTGAGGCAGCTAGGGCTTTTCTCATTGGAGCGAAGAAGAATGAGAGGTGACTTGATAGAGGAGTACAAGATGATGAGAGGCATAGATAGAGTGGATAGCCAGAGACGTTTTCCCAGGGCGGAAAGGGCCATCACCAGGGGGCATAATTTTAAGGTGATTTGAGGAAGGTTTCGGGGAGATGTCAGAGGTAGGTTCTTTACACAGAGAGTGGTGGGTGCGTGGAATGCACTGCCAGTGGTGGTGGTAGAAGCAGATACGTTAGGGGCATTTAAGCGACTCTTGGATAGGTACATGGATGATAGTAGAATGAAGGGTAGGTAGTTAGTTTGATCTTAGAGTAGGTTAAAGGTTCGGCACAACATCGTGGGCCGAAGGGCCTGTACTGTGCTGTACTGTTCTATGTTCTTATATACTTATAGAAGCTTTTGCTAACCGTTTTTATATTTTGCTCTTTTTATTACTTTTTTAGTAACACTTTGTTGATCTTTAAAAGTTTCCCAATGTTCCAGCCTGCCACTGGCCTTTGCAATATGGTATGCCTTAATTTTTGTCTTTATGTTATCCTTAACTTTCTTGCTTAGCCATGGATGTTTATTCCCCCTCTTACAATCTTTCTTCTTCTCTGGAATATATTTCAGTTGGGAGGAACTGAATATCTCCTTAAACATCTGCCACTGCTCATCAACTAACTTTTAGTCTTCCTGCCCAGTCCACTAGGGCCAAATCTGTCCTCATGCCTATGTAATTACCTTTGTTTAACTCCAGAGCGCCAGTGTGGGACTCCAGTTTCTCGCCCTCAAACTGAATTTGAAATTCTAGCATGCTATGATCACTCTTCCCAAGAGGATCCTTAACTATGAGATCATTAATTAATCCCACCTCATTACATAATACCAAATCTAGAATAGCCTGGTTGGTTCCACAACATATTGCTCCAAAAACAATCTCTAATACATTCAATGAACTCTCCCTCGAGGCTACCCTTGCCAATTTGATCAATCCAGTCTATATGCATATTAAAATCACCCATGATTATTGCCGTACCACCTTTTACCACCCTTCTGCTATTCATATGCCTGTAGAAGACTTTTAGATTTCATTTTCTGTTACCTGCAAGTCTCTTCTCATGCTCTCTCTTCGCTTCTCTTTTTTGTTTTTTCACTTCCCCTCTGAACCTTCTAAATTCAGCTTGATTTTCAATTGTATTATCCTCTTGATAGCTGTCATACGCATCCTTTTTCTGCTTCATCTTACTCGCTATCTATTTCATCATCCAGGGAGCTCAGAATCTGTATGTCCAACCTTTCCCCCTTGTGGGAATGTTCCTTGACTGTAGCTGAGCTATCTTCTCTTTCAATCAGCCCATTGTTCAGTTACAGTCTGCCTGCATCCTTCTTTGATTGCAATTTACCTGGGACTGAACCATTCTCACCCCATTAGAGTTGTCCCTCTCCCAATTAATTATCTTTACCCTGGATTGCTCCTTGTTTTTTTTCAATAGCTAACCTAAACCTAAATGTTCACCTAAATGTTCCCCTACTGACATTGATCCACTTGATCCACCTCATTCTCCAGAACTAGGTCCAGAAATGCCTCCTTCCTCATTGGACTGGAAACATACTGATATAGAAAATTCTCCTGAACACACTCTAGAAATTCTTGCCCCTCTCTGACATTTAAACTATTGCTCTCCTGATTTTACTAAGGCTCCTTGATGCCATAACCGGTCAAATGCTGCCTTAATGTCAAGGGCAGTCATTCTCAACTCACCTCTGGAGTTCAGCTTTTTTGTCCATGTTTGGACCAAGGCTGTAATGACGTCAGGAGGTGAGTGGCCCTGGCGGAACCCAAACTGAGCATCACTGAGCAGGTTATTGGTAACTGCCATTTGATAGCACAGTCAATGACACCTTCCATCACTTTGCTGATGACCAAGAGTAGACTGATGGGACGGTAATTGGCTGGATTGAATTTGTCCTGCATTTTGTGCACAGGACATACTTGGGCAATTTTCCACATTGCCGGGTAGATGCCAGTATTGTATTTGTACTGGAACAGCTTGGCTGGGGGCGCGGCAAGTTCTGGAGCACAGGTCTTCAGTACAATTGCCAGATGTTGTCCGGGCCCATAGCCTTTGCAGTATCTAGTGTCTGCAGCCATTTCTTTATATCAAGTGGAGTGAATCGGATTATCTGAAGACTGACATCTGTGATGCTGGGGCCCTCAGGAGGAGGCCGAGATGGATCATCAAGTTGGCACTTCTGGCTGAAAAGTGTTGCAAATGCTTCAGCCTTATCTTTTGCACTGATGTGCTGGGCTCCCCCATCATTGAGAATGGGGATATTTGTGGAGTCACCTCCTCCTGTTAGTTGTTTAATTGTCCACCACCATTCACGACTGGATGCGGCAGGACTGCAGAGCTTAGATCTGATCCGTTGGTTATGGGATTGCTTAGTTCTGTCCATCACATGCTGCTTACGCAGTTTGGCATACAAGTAGTCCTGGGTTGTAGCTTCACCAGGTTGATACCACATTTTGAGGTACACCAGGTGCTGCTCCTGGCATGCTCTCCTGCACTTTTCATTGAACAAGGGTTGATTCCCCGGTTTGATATTAATGGTAGAGTGGGAGATATGTCAGACCATGATGTTACAGATAGTGGTTGAATACCATTCTGCAGCTACTGATGATCCACAGCACCTCATGGATGCCAAGTTTTGCATTGCTAGATCTGTTTGAAATCGATCCCATTTAACACGGTGGTAGTGCCACCCAACACGATGGTGGGTACCCTCAGTTTTAAGAAGGCACTTTGTCTTCACAAGGACTGTGTGGTGGTCACTCCTACCAATACTATCATGGACAGATGCACTTGTGACAGGTAGATTGGTGAGGACGAGGTCAAATCATTTTCCCTCATGTCAGTTCTCTCACCACCTGCCACAGACCCAGTCTAGCAGCTATGTCCTTTCGGACTCGGCCAGCTCGTTCAGTAGTGGTGCTACCGAGCCTCTCTTGGTGATGGACATTGAAGTCCCCCACCCAGAGTACATTCTGCACCCTTGCCACCCTCAGTGCTTCCTCCAAGTGGTGTTCAACATGGAGGAGTACTGAGTCATCAGCTGAGGGAGGGCCGTAGGTGGTAATCAGCAGGAGGTTTCCTTGCCCATGTTTGACCTGATGCCATGAAACTCCGTGGGGTCCGGAGTCAATGTTGAGAACTCCCATGGCCACTCCCTCTTGATTGTATACCACTGTGCCACCACCTCTGCTGGGTCTGTCCTGCCGGTAGGACAGGACATACCCGGGGATGGTGATGTCAGTGTCTGGGACATTGTCTGTCAGGTACGATTCCGTGAGTATGACTATGTCAGGCTGCTGCTTGACTAGTCTGTGGGACAGCTCTCCCAACTTTGGCACAAGTCCCCAGATGTTAGTGAGGAGGACTTTGCAGGGTTGACTGGGTAGGACGTGCCTTTGACGATGCTGGGTGGTCATCCAGTTATTTTCATATTTGAGATTTCTGTCATAATTTGCTACAAGTGAGTGGCTTGCTAGGCCATTTCAGAGGGCAGTTAAAAGTCAACCACATCGTGGTGGGTCTGGAGTTACATGTAGGCCAGCCCAGTTAAGGACGGCAGATTTCCTTCCCTAAAGGACTTTAGTGAATCAGATGGGCTTTTAAGAACAACCTGCTATTTTATGGTCACCATTACTCAGACTAGCTTTTCATTCCAGATTGATTAGTTGACTGAATTTAAATTCCCCAGCTGCCATGGTGGGATTGGAACTCATGTCTGCAGATCATTAGTCCCGGCTTCTTGATTATTAGTCCAGTAACTGTGCTACTGAACCCCCTCCTATGCTGTTATGTTACGACATTATTGTGGCAGCACATTACTGTCATATTACAATACTGTAATTGGGCGGCACAGTGGCGCAGTGGTTAGCACCGCAGCCTCACAGCTCCAGCGACCCAGGTTCAATTCCGGGTACTGCCTGTGCGGAGTTTGCAAGTTCTCCCTGTGATTGTGTGGGTTTTCTCCGGGTGCTCCGGTTTCCTCCCACAGCCAAAGATTTGCAGGTTGATAGGTAAATTGGCCATTGTAAATTGCCCCTCGTGTAGGCAGGTGGTAGGGGAATTGAGGGAAGGTGGGGATGTGGTAGGAATATGGGATTAGTGTAGGATTAGTATAAATGGCTGGTTGATGGTCAGCACAGACTCGGTGGGCTGAAGGGCCTGTTTCAATGCTGTGTCAATAAATAAATTGCTAGATTATTAGTGTGCCACTTTAACTAGATTAATCTGTTACTGTGTTGCATTACTGTGTGTTTTTATGTACTACACTGATATGTTACTGCATAGCTACATAGATAGCTGTAGGTTTTAATACAATATTGGATTGGAATGAAAGCTAGATGCACTAACCTGGTACTTGTGCTCCCATAAATATTGGAGTGTTACTTCCTCAACTAAGTTGGCTCTGCAGAGTTTGGATCCAAAGGTCTTCTGAAGCATTTGGATAAGGTATTCATGGTTTGAGTCCTGCATTTCATAATAGTGATTGAAATCCAGAAAGATCACCTCTTTGCTGTGAGCTTTCAAGAAATTGTTAATTTCTACGAGACCATCATAAACTTTACTGCCAAACAAGCCGTGTATGAAATAAAGCTCGCCATCTTCTCCAGGTTTTGTGGAAACTCGAAGATCAAAATAGCGTATGCCAGCTTCAAGCTGCTCCCTGAACGTCAAGCTTTGTGTCACCGACCATTTCTTCATCATTTTCTTCCAGAAAGATCGGAAAATTCCAGCCAGGTGCCTTACGACGACTGACTGATCTGGGCCAACGGGAGATTTTTCATCTATCCAAAAACTGAAGGAATCGTGAGATCCTGGAAAGAAAACAAAGGGAGCAGGAGACATTTTGATTACTATTCTCAAAACACTTCACTTGCTCTCACCCTAAATAGTACTTCTGTTTTCATGGTGTACTTGCACACACATTAGCAACTTGTGGATGATAAACAAGAGAACCCCCTCTCCCCACCTGCGTCCCAAAACCCCATCATCTCCCACAGAAACACAAGATGGAGGCGCAGTTGGGACATTACAGAAACATATGCTACAGTGCCCTCATGTGGTCAGAGCATTGTGACTTTGGGGAAGGAGCAACTTACAATAGTAAACATTGACAGGAAAGTGCGACCAAAAATTATCAGCAGGAAATAAGGATTGTGGCAATTTCTATGCTGTATCTGTCCAGTGCTGTATTAATTCAGTGATACTGCACTCCTGACTAAGCATCTCGCTAGATCACAGAATGGTTCCAGCATGGAAGGAAGCTGTTCGGCCCATCAGGCCTATGCCAGAAAATATCCAGCTGGCCTGCCGCATCTGTGGCTTGCGTACCTAAAATCCAGCTCAACAGCTAGGAGCGTGAGTCAAATAAGAGGAGCAAAGAAAGAGTATGAGAAGGGACTAGCAGCTAACATAAAAGGGAATCTGTAAGTCCTCTATAGGCATATAAATAGTAAAAGAGTAGTAAAAGGAGGAGTGGGGCCGATTAGTGACCTAACAGGGGATTTACACATGGAGGCAGAAAGCATGACTGAGGTACCAGTCTTTACCAAGAAGATGTTGCCCAAGTCGTGGTGAAAGAGGAGGCAGTTGAGACACTGGATGGGCTAAAAATTGATAAAGAGGAGGTATTAGATAGGCTGGCTGTACTTAAAGTTGATAAGGCACCAGGACCAGATGAGATACATCCAAGGATACTGAGGGAAATAAGGGTGGCCATAATCTTCCAATCCTCCTTCGATACAGGTATGGTGCCAGAGGACTGGAGAATTGCAAATGTGTCACCATTCCTATGAATCTCTGTCCTGCACTCCTGTCCTGCAAGGACCAGAAGCAGGAGTGCAGTCTTGCTGTATGTGCCCTGTGCAAAGAACTTTTGCAGCTTGGGGATTCCAGGTAAAAGGATTGCAGGCCCATTTCACCACACAATGTAATGTTATTCTAGCTTCCCACTGGCATAAACTAGGCAGTCGCATTCAGCTGCAAGTCACCCAGAGCATGTTCAGGTAATAAAGATTATCCCAAAGAGGGAGATCCACAATCTCTGGGTTTCACACATGCAACAGTATAACTGCTGCCTGTTGCAAGATCAACTTTAAGAAGTTCTCAGATACTGCACTCAGTTATCACTGAAAGTGGCAACGCAGGTGGATGAGGTAGTCAAGAAGGCATACGGCATGCTTGCCTTCATCGGTCAGGGCATAGAGTATAAAAATTGGCAAGTCATGCTGCAGCTGTACAGAACTTTAGTTAGGCCACACTTAGAATATTGCGTACAATTCTGGTCGCCACACTACCAGAAGGATGTGGAGGCTTTGGAGAGGGTACAGAGGAGGTTTACCAGGATGTTGCCTGGTCTGGAGGACATTAGCTATGAGGAGAGGTTGGATAAACTCGGATTGTTTTCACTGGAATGATGGAGGTGGAGGGGCGACATGATAGAGGTTTACAAAGTTATAAGTGGCATGGACAGAGTGGATAGTCAGAAGGGTGGAAGAGTCAGTTACAGTTCTAATTAAGCAAGGTTCAGCTGTGTCTCTGAGTCATAAGGTTTTGGGTTCAGGTGCCACTCCAAGGCTGAAGCACAGAAATCAAGGCTGACACTCCAGTGCAGTACTGAGGGAGTGCTGCACTGTTGGAGGTGCTGCCTTTTGGATGAGACATTAAACTGAGGCTCCTTTGCTGCTTGGGTGGATGTAAAAGATCCCTGGCACTATTTTGAAGAGCAGGGGAGTTCTCCCCGGTGTCCTGACCAATATTTATCCCTCAATCAACATCAGAGAAACAGATTATCACATTGCTGGTTGTGGGAGCTGGCTGTGCGCAACTTGGCTGCTGCATTTGCTACAACAGTGACTACACTTCAAAAGTACTTCATTGGGTGTAAAACGCTGGTGGTTGTGAAAAACACTATATAAATGCCAGCCGTTTTAAATTAATGTATGAAGATGGAAAATATGGAAGAACAATCTGTAGTGTAAATGGTCTCGTACAAAAGCAACCTTAGAAGGCAGCAACTGTCAAAGGAGTGCAACTTTGAGTGATGAGAAAATAAAACCCTTGCAGTTTGTTAGAAGGCCTGTGTTAGTTCATTAATTTCACTCCTTGAATGTTTTATTCAGTAACTGCCCTGCAGTCTGATGAAATGACTGGCAGATGTCACAGTCACGTAGCCTGTACTTTTCAGGTCTAAAATATCGAGGCAGTTTGCAGCTTATGGCAAGTTCACTTTGGGAAATAAAACTGACAGACACAGCGAAGGTTAATCATCTTCTGGTGCCTCCCACTCTTGGGAACTATTGAATGAATCTCATATGACGAGTAGTTTGAACTCATTTAATATGTGAGTTGTATTATTGTGAAATCTACATATTGAAACACAACCTGACCTCAGGGGGATTAAGGTGTGTGAAGTTTGTCTGTGTAACATAGGAACACAGGAGTAGTCCATTCATCCCATCAATCCTGCCCGACCATTCAATACGAAGATCAATAACTGGACTGGAAAGAAGCGTAAAGCATGACAACTTAGAACCTTCTTCATGTTAGCTGAGAATGTGTTTGGCTATCATGGAACATTAAAGTTTAACAGGTATTCAGCTGATGATGAGCAGAGGTCTGCGTACCTGCACCGCTATACAATCCAGGTCAGAGAGCGAGGCACCAGCCAGCAGTATAACTCAGGTCCATTGACTCCCATGTCACATTGTGCAAAGAGGCATTTGGTATTTTTTTATCAGCGCGTATTGTCAATAGCATACCTCAATCTCCAATAGATTGATATAAGAAACAATCTAGGGTAAGAAGCGGAGGAATGACCGAAAAACGTTACATTCATGCCTATCCAATTGAAGGTAGAGAACCTCCTGCAATGGGGCGGCGCAGTGGCGCAGTGGTTAGCACTGCAGCCTCACAGCTCCTGCAACCCGGGTTCAATTCTGGGTACTGCCTGTGTGGAGTTTGCAAGTTCTCCCTGTGTCTGCGTGGGTTTTCTCCGGGTGCTCCGGTTTCCTCCCACAAGCCAAAAGACTTGCAGGTTGGTAGGTAAATTGGCCATTATAAATTGCCGGTAGGTGGTAGGGAAATATAGGGACAGGTGGGGATGTGGTAGGAATATGGGATTAGTGTAGGATTAGTATAAACGGGTGGCTGATGGTCGGCACAGACTCGGTGGGCCGAAGGGCCTGTTTCAGTGCTGTATCTCTAAAACTAAATGGCTTCTCTTCCTGCATCTGCTCCATTACCCCAATAATGTGTCCTTGCTTTAGCCTCTCTCCATCTACATGCTGCCCCTTGGTGACATCATCCATAGACACGGGGTCAGCTTCCACATTTATGCTGGTATCAGCCAGTTCTATTTCTCTCGACCCCTCCACCACCTCTAATTTGTCACACTGCTTGCCCACGATGAGTCACAATTCCTTTCAGCTTAACCTCTGGAGACACTGTTGCTGTCTAATAAGTTCTGTTAATGGATGCTAAATACCTAGTAGTTGAAGGTAATAGGGTGAATAGGTGTTGCGTGTTGATTAATTAATTGTACTCAGATGTGTATATAAAGAGCCAGCCAACACTGGCTGGGTGTTGTCAGGAATGGAGAAGTAAGCTCTGTGGCAAGCAACAAACAGTCTCCACCAAAGCATCCTAGTCTCAGTATCTTCTTCACAAGACTTGGAAGTTTCTCTAACAGACACTGTCTTTGCCACAATTCTGTTCACTTGCCAAAAATGTCATACTCTCCCCAGCCACTGTCTGAGGTTGAATCAGATTGCTAGAAACACTGATCTTCAGCACAGTGGGAAGAGAAGACAAGGGAGCAGAAACAAAGCCAATCCAATCACACAGTTCCCTCTGCCTCCAAGAATGAAGAGTAACACATAAAGGAAGGGCTTGCTTTAAGACCAAGACTATCCAGAGAGTGATGCCCATCACAGTCAGAGGTTGTTACCATTGCATTATCAGACCTTGGTATCTTTGATAAGGCAACCCACTGGAGCCATAACCTTTGAATCACAGGACTAAATGCAAACTCATGCTCACACCACTTATTAATCTTATTGCCCAGAATATCAACAAACCTGGCATTCATGTAGTGCCTTTAACATGTGAAAATGTCCCAAAGCTCCACACAGGAGCACAATCAAACAAAAATTCACACAATCCAAAGTTGGAGATATTAGGACAGGTGAGCAAACGCTTGATCAAAGAGATAGGTTTTAAGGAGGGTCTCAAAGGAGGAAAGGTTTAGGGAGGGAATTCCAAAGCTTAGGCCCCACACAGTTGAAGGCATGGCTGACAATGGTGGGGCAAAGGAAGAGGGAGATGCGCAAGAGAGCTGAATTGGAGGAGCACAGAGCTCTCAGAGGGTTGTGGGACTGGAAGAGGTTACAGAAATAGCGAGGGGCTGAGAAGACCATGGAGGGATTTGAACACAAGGATGAGAGTTTCAAATTGAAGGCATTGCCAGACTGGAAGCCCATGCAGGTCAGTGAGCAAACTGGTGATGGATGAACAGGACTTGGTGTGGGATAGGGCATGGGCAACAGAGTTTTGGACATTTATGGAAAATGGAAGATGGGAGGCTGGCTACAAGAGCATTGGAATAGCCTTCTGCCATCTGCTAATAGTGATAATCAATACAGCATATAGAATAACCCATCCTGAATACCTCACATCTCACTGTATAACACTGACACAACTAATTCACATATTGGTAAAACAAAATACTTTAGAGAAGAATAAAACTGTAAATAAGCTACGCTAATGAAGAATCTAACCAACAGAATACAGGATGGAAATGTGTGATAAATGAAGTGTACAGATTACACATAGCACAGGAGTGACAGTATATCAAGAACATCAAGTGCAAACTGAACATAAAATGGCACGGTTGTCAAACAGGTTTAAGAAAGTGACTCAGGCAGAAGGAGCAGGGCACGAGGTACAACTCAATCTAATTAACTTCCAAGGTAAAACTGAGGCCAGTGAAAGATGGCACAGAAAACAAATCTGCAGCTCCTGGCTTAACAATCCATCTTACCAGATGATCATGGCCAATCATATACTTCAACACCGTTTTCTTGCACTATCCCTGTGTTTTTAATATGTAGAAATTTAATGATCTCCATCTTGAACATAATCAACAACTGAGCCTCCACAGCCCTCTGGGGCAGAGAATTCCACAGATTCACCACCCTCTGAGTGAAGAAATTCCTCATCTCAGTCATAAATGACCTGCCCCTCATTCTGAGACTGTGTCCCCTGGTTCTAGACTCCCCAGCCAGGGGAAACATCCTTCCTGCATCTACCCTGTTGGGCCCTTTAAGAATTTTATATGTTGGAATGAGATCACCTCTCATTCTTAACACCAGAGAATAAAGGCCCAGTCTATTTAATCCTTCCTCATCGGACAATTCCTCCATCCCAGGAATTAGTTTGGTGAACCTTTGTTTCACTCCCTCTATGGCATGTATATCTTTCCTTGGGTAAGGAGACCAAAACTGCACACAATACTCCAGGTGTGGTCTCACCAAGGCTCTCTATATTGCAGTAAGTCATCTTTACTCACTACTCATCCTCTTGTAATAAAGGCCAATGTAACATTTACCTTAATTGCTTGCTGTACCTGCATGTTAGCTTTCAGTGACTCATGAACAAGGACACCCAGGTCCCTCTGAAGTTCAACACTTACCAGCCCCTCTCAATTTAAGAAATACTCTTTGTTTTTCCTACAAAAGTGGATAACCTCACATTTCTCCACATTGTATTCCATCTGCTAAACTTTTGCCTACTCCCTTAGCCTCTTCAAATCCCCTTAAAGCGTCTTTGCTTCCTCCTCACAACTCACATTTCCACCTAGTTTTGTGTGGTCTGCAAATTTGGAAATATTACATTTAATCCTCACATCCAAATCATTGATATAGATTGTGAAAGCTGGGGCCCAAGCACTGATCCTTGCGATACCCCACTTGTCACAGCCTGCCAACCTGAAAATGGCCCATTTATTCCAACTCTCTGTTTTCTGTCGGTTAACCAATTCTCAATCCATCACATACATCAGACCTCTTGCAGGTTTGATGAAAGGTCACTGACCTGAAAAGTTAACTCTGTTTCTCTCTCCACAGATGCTGCCTGACCTGCTGAGTATTTCCAGCACTTTCTGTTTTTATTCCAATTCACACCGTGTCTACTGATTGAATGAGATCAGTTAGCCTTGTTGTGCTGAGGATCTCAGAGCAGATGGTTGCTGCTTTAATGAGACCACTTAATGTAGGATTCCGGTAATCTCATTTTGAATCGGTTCTGACAACACCATATGTGTCATCGGCAGAAATCGTTTCAATTTGACCGTCCATGAGAAATAGAACAATTAAGATGCACATCCGAGCAAGGTGGGACAATTTCTCACTGCTCGAATAACGTTTAAATCCACGTTGTATACAAAAGATTAACAGTTGCAACATTCATTTTAGGTGATACATTTTTAATTAAGCAGATGAACTTTGTAATAATTCTATGGGTGCCACTCCTTGGCAGCAACAGTCTCACTCAGCAGAAGGAAGGGGACTGAGGATCTATAAAATTCAGCTGGAGGGAGTACCTGAGGGCATTCGATTCACCAGACAGTATGTATACTAAATGTGCAGATCCATACAGTACAGAGACACATCAATGGAAGTAGTGATGCAGTTAATGAGGCAATAACATAGTGAACAAAGCACGGGCATTCATTTATGGAGACAAAGAAAAAAACAGAAGTTATATTAAATTTCGACACAACTTTGGTTAAACCATACTTGGTTGGGAGGGGACAGGAGGCACTGGAGGGCCAGGTTGGTCTGGGGCGAGCATGGAGGAGGCTGATAGCCTCATTGGGACTGCCGGCGGTGGGGGTGGGGGGATGGTGGTGCTAGGATGGCCAAATGCAGGAGATGCCCAGGCAGGAACGCAGGAGCAAGGGAGTAGGTGTAAAGGCAGGAACCTCCTGGATCTCACCAGCCCGGCCTCGATATAGCTGCTGGGTTTCCCTCACGTCCGGGGCAGGTTTGGGTCAGGATTCTGATTTTCAAGACTTTCGGCAGCATATATATGCATGACAACTGGATTGGACTTGATTTCTGATTGGTCCCTTTGGAGGACAACACCACCCCCAGTTTGTCTGGACTGTGTAATATGAACTTGTCTGCTGCAGAGTAATTTAAGGTCTCAACGATGTGTAATTTGATTTTAGCATTGTCAAGCTGGCTCCACATTATACAGTATTAGCCGAGAGCTGCCCACAACCTAGTATTACAGACTAGCACAATCCCAGGTCCAGGACTATGTGCTGACTGTGCTATAAGCTTGGGGCAGCTGCTGCAAAGGCTCATTGGGGAAGGGCCACAGTGTAAAGTCTACCCACCATAGTATGCCAAGGGTCTGGAACCTGTATAAAACCCCTCAGACTGTATGTACCATAATAAGTTTTGCTATGTAATACCAATGTACATTTCATATAAAATGGACTGGCGAGAGCTGTGAGAAACCTCATGTTACTGTATCGAAGAACTCTGACCTCTACTATACCTTCCGAAATGTTACATTAGAATTGTTTGAACTGTTTTGTAGTATTTTTGCAAATTTCTTTCAATAAAGTATATTTTTGGAAAACAATTAACCCACTGCTTTCAGAGAACACACAGTGTTCACACGCCCGAGTTCAGAGAACACACAGTGTTCACACTCCCGACTTCAGAGAAGACACAGTGTTCACACTCCCGAGTTCAGGGACCACACAGTGTTCACACTCCCGAGTTCAGGGAACACACGGTGTTCACACTCCCGAGTTCAGCGAACACACAGTGTTCACACTCCCGAATTCAGAGAAGACACAGTGTTCACACTCCCGAGTTCAGGGACCACACAGTGTTCACACTCCCGAGTTCAGCGAACACACAGTATTCACACGCCCGAGTTCAGAGAACACACAGTGTTCACACTCCCGACTTCAGAGAAGACACAGTGTTCACACTCCCGAGTTCAGGGACCACACAGTGTTCACACTCCCGAGTTCAGGGAACACACGGTGTTCACACTCCCGAGTTCAGCGAACACACAGTGTTCACACTCCCGAATTCAGAGAAGACACAGTGTTCACACTCCCGAGTTCAGGGACCACACAGTGTTCACACTCCCGAGTTCAGCGAACACACAGTATTCACACGCCCGAGTTCAGAGAACACACAGTGTTCACACTCCCGACTTCAGAGAAGACACAGTGTTCACACTCCCGAGTTCAGAGAACAGACAGTGTTCACACTCCCGAGTTCAGGGAACACACAGTGTTCACACTCCCGAGTTCAGGGAACACACAGTGTTCACACTCCCGAATTCAGAGAACACACAGTATTCACACTCCGGGGTTCAGGGAACACACAGTGTTCACACTCCCGTGTTCAGGGAACACACAGTGTTCACACTCCCGTGTTCAGGGAACACACAGTGTTCACACTCCCGACTTCAGAGAACACACAGTGTTCACACTCCCGAGTTCAGAGAACACACAGTGTTCACACTCCCGAGTTCAGGGAACACACAGTGTTCACACTCCCGAATTCAGAGAACACACAGTATTCACACTCCGGGGTTCAGAGAACACACAGTGTTCACACTCCCGAGTTCAGAGAACACACAGTGTTCACACTCCCGAGTTCAGGGAACACACAGTGTTCACACTCCCGAATTCAGGGAACACACAGTATTCACACTCCGGGGTTCAGAGAACACACAGTGTTCACACTCCCGACTTCAGAGAACACACAGTGTTCACACTCCCGAGTTCAGAGAACACACAGTGTTCACACTCCCGAGTTCAGGGAACACACAGTGTTCACACTCCCGAATTCAGAGAACACACAGTATTCACACTCCGGGGTTCAGAGAACACACAGTGTTCACACTCCCGAGTTCAGGGAACACACGGTGTTCACACTCCCGAGTTCAGGGAACACACGGTGTTCACACTCCCGAGTTCAGGGAACACACGGTGTTCACACGCCCGAGTTCAGAGAACACACAGTGTTCACACTCCCGACTTCAGAGAAGACACAGTGTTCACACTCCCGAGTTCAGGGACCACACAGTGTTCACACTCCCGAGTTCAGGGAACACACGGTGTTCACACTCCCGAGTTCAGAGAACACACAGTGTTCACACTCCCGACTTCAGAGAAGACACAGTGTTCACACTCCCGTGTTCAGGGAACACACAGTGTTCAACATCCGAGTTCAGAGAACACACAGTATTCACACTCCCGAGTTCAGGGAACACACAGTGTTCACACTCCCGAGTTCAGGGAACACACAGTGTTCACACTCCCGAATTCAGAGAACACACAGTATTCACACTCCCGAGTTCAGGGAACACACAGTGTTCACACTCCCGAGTTCAGAGAACACACAGTGTTCACACTCACGAGTTCAGGGAACACACAGTGTTCACACTCCCGAGTTCAGGGAACACACAGTGTTCACACTCCCGAATTCAGAGAACACACAGTATTCACACTCCGGGGTTCAGCGAACACACAGTGTTCACACTCCCGAGTTCAGGGAACACAGTGTTCACACTCCCGAGTTCAGGGAACACACAGTGTTCACACTCCCGAGTTCAGGGAACACACAGTGTTCACACTCCCGAATTCAGAGAACACACAAGGAGCAAGGGAGTAGGTGTAAAGGCAGGAACCTCCTGGATCTCACCAACCCGGCCTCGATATAGCTGCTGGGTTTCCCTCACGTCCGGGGCAGGTTTGGGTCAGGATTCTGATTTTCAAGACTTTTGGCAGCATATATATGCATGACAACTGGATTGGACTTGATTTCTGATTGGTCCCTTTGGAGGACAACACCACCCCCAGTTTGTCTGGACTGTGTAATATGAACTTGTCTGCTGCAGAGTAATTTAAGGTCTCAACGATGTGTAATTTGATTTTAGCATTGTCAAGCTGGCTCCACATTATACAGTATTAGCCGAGAGCTGCCCACAACCTAGTATTACAGACTAGCACAATCCCAGGTCCAGGACTATGTGCTGACTGTGCTATAAGCTTGGGGCAGCTGCTGCAAAGGCTCATTGGGGAAGGGCCACAGTGTAAAGTCTACCCACCATAGTATGCCAAGGGTCTGGAACCTGTATAAAACCCCTCAGACTGTATGTACCATAATAAGTTTTGCTATGTAATACCAATGTACATTTCATATAAAATGGACTGGCGAGAGCTGTGAGAAACCTCATGTTACTGTATCGAAGAACTCTGACCTCTACTATACCTTCCGAAATGTTACATTAGAATTGTTTGAACTGTTTTGTAGTATTTTTGCAAATTTCTTTCAATAAAGTATATTTTTGGAAAACAATTAACCCACTGCTTTCAGAGAACACACAGTGTTCACACGCCCGAGTTCAGAGCACACACAGTGTTCACACTCCCGACTTCAGAGAAGACACAGTGTTCACACTCCCGAGTTCAGGGACCACACAGTGTTCACACTCCCGAGTTCAGGGAACACACGGTGTTCACACTCCCGAGTTCAGCGAACACACAGTATTCACACTCCCGAATTCAGAGAAGACACAGTGTTCACACTCCCGAGTTCAGGGACCACACAGTGTTCACACTCCCGAGTTCAGCGAACACACAGTATTCACACGCCCGAGTTCAGAGAACACACAGTGTTCACACTCCCGACTTCAGAGAAGACACAGTGTTCACACTCCCGAGTTCAGAGAACACACAGTGTTCACACTCCCGAGTTCAGGGAACACACAGTGTTCACACTCCCGAGTTCAGGGAACACACAGTGTTCACACTCCCGAATTCAGAGAACACACAGTATTCACACTCCGGGGTTCAGGGAACACACAGTGTTCACACTCCCGTGTTCAGGGAACACACAGTGTTCACACTCCCGACTTCAGAGAACACACAGTGTTCACACTCCCGACTTCAGAGAACACACAGTGTTCACACTCCCGAGTTCAGGGAACACACAGTGTTCACACTCCCGAATTCAGAGAACACACAGTATTCACACTCCGGGGTTCAGAGAACACACAGTGTTCACACTCCCGAGTTCAGGGAACACACGGTGTTCACACTCCCGAGTTCAGGGAACACACGGTGTTCACACTCCCGAGTTCAGGGAACACACAGTGTTCACACTCCCGAGTTCAGGGAACACACGGTGTTCACACTCCCGAGTTCAGGGAACACACAGTGTTCACACGCCCGAGTTCAGAGAACACACAGTGTTCACACTCCCGACTTCAGAGAAGACACAGTGTTCACACTCCCGAGTTCAGGGACCACACAGTGTTCACACTCCCGAGTTCAGGGAACACACGGTGTTCACACTCCCGAGTTCAGAGAACACACAGTGTTCACACTCCCGACTTCAGAGAAGACACAGTGTTCACACTCCCGTGTTCAGGGAACACACAGTGTTCAACATCCGAGTTCAGAGAACACACAGTATTCACACTCCCGAGTTCAGGGAACACACAGTGTTCACACTCCCGAGTTCAGGGAACACACAGTGTTCACACTCCCGAATTCAGAGAACACACAGTATTCACACTCCCGAGTTCAGGGAACACACAGTGTTCACACTCCCGAGTTCAGAGAACACACAGTGTTCACACTCCCGAGTTCAGGGAACACACAGTGTTCACACTCCCGAGTTCAGGGAACACACAGTGTTCACACTCCCGAATTCAGAGAACACACAGTATTCACACTCCGGGGTTCAGCGAACACACAGTGTTCACACTCCCGAATTCAGAGAACACACAGTATTCACACTCCCGAGTTCAGGGAACACAGTGTTCACACTCCCGAATTCAGGGAACACACAGTGTTCACACTCCCGAATTCAGAGAACACACAGTATTCACACTCCCGAATTCAGAGAACACACAGTGTTCACACTCCCAAGTTCAGAGAACACACAGTGTTCACACTCCCGAGTTCAGAGAACACACAGTGTTCACACTCCCGAGTTCAGGGAACACACAGTGTTCACACTCTCGAATTCAGAGAACACACAGTATTCACACTCCGGGGTTCAGAGAACACACAGTGTTCACACTCCCGAGTTCAGGGAACACACGGTGTTCACACTCCCGAGTTCAGGGAACACACGGTGTTCACACGCCCGAGTTCAGAGAACACACAGTGTTCACACTCCCGACTTCAGAGAAGACACAGTGTTCACACTCCCGTGTTCAGGGACCACACAGTGTTCACACTCCCGAGTTCAGGGAACACACGGTGTTCACACTCCCGAGTTCAGAGAACACACAGTGTTCACACTCCCGACTTCAGAGAAGACACAGTGTTCACACTCCCGTGTTCAGGGAACACACAGTGTTCAACATCCGAGTTCAGAGAACACACAGTATTCACACTCCCGAGTTCAGGGAACACACAGTGTTCACACTCCCGAGTTCAGGGAACACACAGTGTTCACACTCCCGAATTCAGAGAACACACAGTATTCACACTCCGGGGTTCAGCGAACACACAGTGTTCACACTCCCGAGTTCAGGGAACACAGTGTTCACACTCCCGAATTCAGAGAACACACAGTATTCACACTCCCGAATTCAGAGAACACACGGTGTTCACACTCCCGAGTTCAGGGAACACACAGTGTTCACACTCCCGAATTCAGAGAACACATGGTGTTCACACTCCCAAGTTCAGAGAACACACAGTGTTCACACTCCCGAGTTCAGAGAACACACAGTGTTCACACTCCCGAGTTCAGGGAACACACAGTGTTCACACTCTCGAATTCAGAGAACACACAGTATTCGCACTCCCGAATTCAGAGAACACACGGTGTTCACACTCCCGAGTTCAGAGAACACACAGTGTTGACACTCCCGAATTCAGAGAACACACAGTGTTCACACTCCCGAATTCAGGGAACACACAGTGTTCACACTCCCGATTTCAGAGAGCACACAGTGTTCACACTCCCGAATTCAGAGAACACACAGTGTTCACACTCCCAAGTTCAGAGAACACACAGTGTTCACACTCCCGAGTTCAGAGAACACACAGTGTTCACACTCCTGAGTTCTGGGAACACACAGTGTTCACACTCTCGAATTCAGAGAACACACAGTATTCGCACTCCCGAATTCAGAGAACACACGGTGTTCACACTCCCGAGTTCAGGGAACACACAGTGTTCACACTCTCGAATTCAGAGAACACACAGTGTTCACACTCCCGAGTTCAGAGAACACATGGTGTTCACACTCCCGTGTTCAGGGAACACACAGTGTTTACACTCCCGAGTTCAGAGAACACACAGTGTTCACACTCCCGAGTTCAGAGAACACACAGTGTTCACACACCCGAGTTCAGAGAACACACAGTATTCACACTCCCGAATTCAGAGAACACACGGTGTTCACACTCCCGAATTCAGAGAACACACAGTGTTCACACTCCCGAATTCAGAGAACACACAGTATTCGCACTCCCGAATTCAGAGAACACACAGTGTTCACACTCCCGAGTTCAGAGAACACACAGTGTTCACACTCCCGAGTTCAGGGAACACACAGTGTTCACACTCCCGAGTTCAGAGAACACACAGTGTTCACACTCCCGAGTTCAGAGAACACACAGTGTTCACACTCCCGAGTTCAGAGAACACACAGTGTTCACACTCCCGAGTTCAGCGAACACACAGTATTCACACTCCCGAGTTCAGGGAACACACAGTGTTCACACTCCCGAGTTCAGAGAACACACAGTGTTCACACTCCCGAGTTCAGAGAACACACAGTGTTCACACTCACGAGTTCAGAGAACACACGGTGTTCACACTCCCGAGTTCAGAGAACACACAGTGTTCGCACTCACGTGTTCACAGAACACACGGTGTTCATACTCCCGAGTTCAGGGAACACACAGTGTTCACACTCCCGAGTTCAGAGAACACACAGTGTTCACACTCCCGAGTTCACAGAACACACGGTGTTCATACTCCCGAGTTCAGCGAACACACAGTGTTCACACTCCCGAATTCAGAGAAGACACAGTGTTCACACTCCCGAGTTCAGGGACCACACAGTGTTCACACTCCCGAGTTCAGCGAACACACAGTATTCACACGCCCGAGTTCAGAGAACACACAGTGTTCACACTCCCGACTTCAGAGAAGACACAGTGTTCACACTCCCGAGTTCAGGGACCACACAGTGTTCACACTCCCGAGTTCAGGGAACACACGGTGTTCACACTCCCGAGTTCAGCGAACACACAGTGTTCACACTCCCGAATTCAGAGAAGACACAGTGTTCACACTCCCGAGTTCAGGGACCACACAGTGTTCACACTCCCGAGTTCAGCGAACACACAGTATTCACACGCCCGAGTTCAGAGAACACACAGTGTTCACACTCCCGACTTCAGAGAAGACACAGTGTTCACACTCCCGAGTTCAGAGAACAGACAGTGTTCACACTCCCGAGTTCAGGGAACACACAGTGTTCACACTCCCGAGTTCAGGGAACACACAGTGTTCACACTCCCGAATTCAGAGAACACACAGTATTCACACTCCGGGGTTCAGGGAACACACAGTGTTCACACTCCCGTGTTCAGGGAACACACAGTGTTCACACTCCCGTGTTCAGGGAACACACAGTGTTCACACTCCCGACTTCAGAGAACACACAGTGTTCACACTCCCGAGTTCAGAGAACACACAGTGTTCACACTCCCGAGTTCAGGGAACACACAGTGTTCACACTCCCGAATTCAGAGAACACACAGTATTCACACTCCGGGGTTCAGAGAACACACAGTGTTCACACTCCCGAGTTCAGAGAACACACAGTGTTCACACTCCCGAGTTCAGGGAACACACAGTGTTCACACTCCCGAATTCAGGGAACACACAGTATTCACACTCCGGGGTTCAGAGAACACACAGTGTTCACACTCCCGACTTCAGAGAACACACAGTGTTCACACTCCCGAGTTCAGAGAACACACAGTGTTCACACTCCCGAGTTCAGGGAACACACAGTGTTCACACTCCCGAATTCAGAGAACACACAGTATTCACACTCCGGGGTTCAGAGAACACACAGTGTTCACACTCCCGAGTTCAGGGAACACACGGTGTTCACACTCCCGAGTTCAGGGAACACACGGTGTTCACACTCCCGAGTTCAGGGAACACACGGTGTTCACACGCCCGAGTTCAGAGAACACACAGTGTTCACACTCCCGACTTCAGAGAAGACACAGTGTTCACACTCCCGAGTTCAGGGACCACACAGTGTTCACACTCCCGAGTTCAGGGAACACACGGTGTTCACACTCCCGAGTTCAGAGAACACACAGTGTTCACACTCCCGACTTCAGAGAAGACACAGTGTTCACACTCCCGTGTTCAGGGAACACACAGTGTTCAACATCCGAGTTCAGAGAACACACAGTATTCACACTCCCGAGTTCAGGGAACACACAGTGTTCACACTCCCGAGTTCAGGGAACACACAGTGTTCACACTCCCGAATTCAGAGAACACACAGTATTCACACTCCCGAGTTCAGGGAACACACAGTGTTCACACTCCCGAGTTCAGAGAACACACAGTGTTCACACTCACGAGTTCAGGGAACACACAGTGTTCACACTCCCGAGTTCAGGGAACACACAGTGTTCACACTCCCGAATTCAGAGAACACACAGTATTCACACTCCGGGGTTCAGCGAACACACAGTGTTCACACTCCCGAGTTCAGGGAACACAGTGTTCACACTCCCGAGTTCAGGGAACACACAGTGTTCACACTCCCGAGTTCAGGGAACACACAGTGTTCACACTCCCGAATTCAGAGAACACACAAGGAGCAAGGGAGTAGGTGTAAAGGCAGGAACCTCCTGGATCTCACCAACCCGGCCTCGATATAGCTGCTGGGTTTCCCTCACGTCCGGGGCAGGTTTGGGTCAGGATTCTGATTTTCAAGACTTTCGGCAGCATATATATGCATGACAACTGGATTGGACTTGATTTCTGATTGGTCCCTTTGGAGGACAACACCACCCCCAGTTTGTCTGGACTGTGTAATATGAACTTGTCTGCTGCAGAGTAATTTAAGGTCTCAACGATGTGTAATTTGATTTTAGCATTGTCAAGCTGGCTCCACATTATACAGTATTAGCCGAGAGCTGCCCACAACCTAGTATTACAGACTAGCACAATCCCAGGTCCAGGACTATGTGCTGACTGTGCTATAAGCTT
The DNA here is from genome assembly GCF_036365525.1 of Heterodontus francisci. Classification (NCBI taxonomy): domain Eukaryota; kingdom Metazoa; phylum Chordata; class Chondrichthyes; order Heterodontiformes; family Heterodontidae; genus Heterodontus; species Heterodontus francisci. Next base: position 13,368,730 of record NC_090380.1, on the reverse strand, counting down.
GGGGCAGCTGCTGCAAAGGCTCATTGGGGAAGGGCCACAGTGTAAAGTCTACCCACCATAGTATGCCAAGGGTCTGGAACCTGTATAAAACCCCTCAGACTGTATGTACCATAATAAGTTTTGCTATGTAATACCAATGTACATTTCATATAAAATGGACTGGCGAGAGCTGTGAGAAACCTCATGTTACTGTATCGAAGAACTCTGACCTCTACTATACCTTCCGAAATGTTACATTAGAATTGTTTGAACTGTTTTGTAGTATTTTTGCAAATTTCTTTCAATAAAGTATATTTTTGGAAAACAATTAACCCACTGCTTTCAGAGAACACACAGTGTTCACACGCCCGAGTTCAGAGAACACACAGTGTTCACACTCCCGACTTCAGAGAAGACACAGTGTTCACACTCCCGAGTTCAGGGACCACACAGTGTTCACACTCCCGAGTTCAGGGAACACACGGTGTTCACACTCCCGAGTTCAGCGAACACACAGTATTCACACTCCCGAATTCAGAGAAGACACAGTGTTCACACTCCCGAGTTCAGGGACCACACAGTGTTCACACTCCCGAGTTCAGCGAACACACAGTATTCACACGCCCGAGTTCAGAGAACACACAGTGTTCACACTCCCGACTTCAGAGAAGACACAGTGTTCACACTCCCGAGTTCAGAGAACACACAGTGTTCACACTCCCGAGTTCAGGGAACACACAGTGTTCACACTCCCGAGTTCAGGGAACACACAGTGTTCACACTCCCGAATTCAGAGAACACACAGTATTCACACTCCGGGGTTCAGGGAACACACAGTGTTCACACTCCCGTGTTCAGGGAACACACAGTGTTCACACTCCCGACTTCAGAGAACACACAGTGTTCACACTCCCGACTTCAGAGAACACACAGTGTTCACACTCCCGAGTTCAGGGAACACACAGTGTTCACACTCCCGAATTCAGAGAACACACAGTATTCACACTCCGGGGTTCAGAGAACACACAGTGTTCACACTCCCGAGTTCAGGGAACACACGGTGTTCACACTCCCGAGTTCAGGGAACACACGGTGTTCACACTCCCGAGTTCAGGGAACACACAGTGTTCACACTCCCGAGTTCAGGGAACACACGGTGTTCACACTCCCGAGTTCAGGGAACACACAGTGTTCACACGCCCGAGTTCAGAGAACACACAGTGTTCACACTCCCGACTTCAGAGAAGACACAGTGTTCACACTCCCGAGTTCAGGGACCACACAGTGTTCACACTCCCGAGTTCAGGGAACACACGGTGTTCACACTCCCGAGTTCAGAGAACACACAGTGTTCACACTCCCGACTTCAGAGAAGACACAGTGTTCACACTCCCGTGTTCAGGGAACACACAGTGTTCAACATCCGAGTTCAGAGAACACACAGTATTCACACTCCCGAGTTCAGGGAACACACAGTGTTCACACTCCCGAGTTCAGGGAACACACAGTGTTCACACTCCCGAATTCAGAGAACACACAGTATTCACACTCCCGAGTTCAGGGAACACACAGTGTTCACACTCCCGAGTTCAGAGAACACACAGTGTTCACACTCCCGAGTTCAGGGAACACACAGTGTTCACACTCCCGAGTTCAGGGAACACACAGTGTTCACACTCCCGAATTCAGAGAACACACAGTATTCACACTCCGGGGTTCAGCGAACACACAGTGTTCACACTCCCGAATTCAGAGAACACACAGTATTCACACTCCCGAGTTCAGGGAACACAGTGTTCACACTCCCGAATTCAGGGAACACACAGTGTTCACACTCCCGAATTCAGAGAACACACAGTATTCACACTCCCGAATTCAGAGAACACACAGTGTTCACACTCCCAAGTTCAGAGAACACACAGTGTTCACACTCCCGAGTTCAGAGAACACACAGTGTTCACACTCCCGAGTTCAGGGAACACACAGTGTTCACACTCTCGAATTCAGAGAACACACAGTATTCACACTCCGGGGTTCAGAGAACACACAGTGTTCACACTCCCGAGTTCAGGGAACACACGGTGTTCACACTCCCGAGTTCAGGGAACACACGGTGTTCACACGCCCGAGTTCAGAGAACACACAGTGTTCACACTCCCGACTTCAGAGAAGACACAGTGTTCACACTCCCGTGTTCAGGGACCACACAGTGTTCACACTCCCGAGTTCAGGGAACACACGGTGTTCACACTCCCGAGTTCAGAGAACACACAGTGTTCACACTCCCGACTTCAGAGAAGACACAGTGTTCACACTCCCGTGTTCAGGGAACACACAGTGTTCAACATCCGAGTTCAGAGAACACACAGTATTCACACTCCCGAGTTCAGGGAACACACAGTGTTCACACTCCCGAGTTCAGGGAACACACAGTGTTCACACTCCCGAATTCAGAGAACACACAGTATTCACACTCCGGGGTTCAGCGAACACACAGTGTTCACACTCCCGAGTTCAGGGAACACAGTGTTCACACTCCCGAATTCAGAGAACACACAGTATTCACACTCCCGAATTCAGAGAACACACGGTGTTCACACTCCCGAGTTCAGGGAACACACAGTGTTCACACTCCCGAATTCAGAGAACACATGGTGTTCACACTCCCAAGTTCAGAGAACACACAGTGTTCACACTCCCGAGTTCAGAGAACACACAGTGTTCACACTCCCGAGTTCAGGGAACACACAGTGTTCACACTCTCGAATTCAGAGAACACACAGTATTCGCACTCCCGAATTCAGAGAACACACGGTGTTCACACTCCCGAGTTCAGAGAACACACAGTGTTGACACTCCCGAATTCAGAGAACACACAGTGTTCACACTCCCGAATTCAGGGAACACACAGTGTTCACACTCCCGATTTCAGAGAGCACACAGTGTTCACACTCCCGAATTCAGAGAACACACAGTGTTCACACTCCCAAGTTCAGAGAACACACAGTGTTCACACTCCCGAGTTCAGAGAACACACAGTGTTCACACTCCTGAGTTCTGGGAACACACAGTGTTCACACTCTCGAATTCAGAGAACACACAGTATTCGCACTCCCGAATTCAGAGAACACACGGTGTTCACACTCCCGAGTTCAGGGAACACACAGTGTTCACACTCTCGAATTCAGAGAACACACAGTGTTCACACTCCCGAGTTCAGAGAACACATGGTGTTCACACTCCCGTGTTCAGGGAACACACAGTGTTTACACTCCCGAGTTCAGAGAACACACAGTGTTCACACTCCCGAGTTCAGAGAACACACAGTGTTCACACACCCGAGTTCAGAGAACACACAGTATTCACACTCCCGAATTCAGAGAACACACGGTGTTCACACTCCCGAATTCAGAGAACACACAGTGTTCACACTCCCGAATTCAGAGAACACACAGTATTCGCACTCCCGAATTCAGAGAACACACAGTGTTCACACTCCCGAGTTCAGAGAACACACAGTGTTCACACTCCCGAGTTCAGGGAACACACAGTGTTCACACTCCCGAGTTCAGAGAACACACAGTGTTCACACTCCCGAGTTCAGAGAACACACAGTGTTCACACTCCCGAGTTCAGAGAACACACAGTGTTCACACTCCCGAGTTCAGCGAACACACAGTATTCACACTCCCGAGTTCAGGGAACACACAGTGTTCACACTCCCGAGTTCAGAGAACACACAGTGTTCACACTCCCGAGTTCAGAGAACACACAGTGTTCACACTCACGAGTTCAGAGAACACACGGTGTTCACACTCCCGAGTTCAGAGAACACACAGTGTTCGCACTCACGTGTTCACAGAACACACGGTGTTCATACTCCCGAGTTCAGGGAACACACAGTGTTCACACTCCCGAGTTCAGAGAACACACAGTGTTCACACTCCCGAGTTCACAGAACACACGGTGTTCATACTCCCGAGTTCAGAGAACACACAGTGTTCACACTCCCGAGTTCAGAGAACACACAGTGTTCACACTCCCGAATTCAGAGAACACACAGTGTTCACACTCCCGAATTCAGAGAACACAGTGTTCACACTCCCGAGTTCAGAGAACACACGGTGTTCACACTCCCGAATTCAGAGAACACAGTGTTCACACTCCCGAATTCAGAGAACACACGGTGTTCACACTCCCGTGTTCAGTGAACACACAGTGTTCACACTCCCGAATTCAGTGAACACACAGTGTTCACACTCCCGAATTCAGAGAACACACAGTGTTCACACTCCCGAATTCAGAGAACACAGTGTTCACACTCCCGAGTTCAGAGAACACACGGTGTTCACACTCCCGTGTTCAGTGAACACACAGTGCTCACACTCCCGAATTCAGTGAACACACAGTGTTCACACTCCCGAGTTCAGATGGGCTGAAATGATTTCAACCTGAGGAAGTGAATGTTGAATCTGAGACATTGCTCGAATGAGAACCAATCGAGATGAACGAGCACTGATGGGTGAACGGGACTTGCTGTGATTTAGGATATGTGTAGCAAACACCGGGGCGGCACAGTGGTTAGCACCGCAGCCTCACAGCTCCAACAACCCGGGTTCAATTCTGGGTACTGCCTGTGTGGAGTTTGCAAGTTCTCCCTGTGTCTGCGTGGGTTTTCTCCGGGTGCTCCAGTTTCCTCCCACAGCCAAAGACTGCAGGTTGCTAGGTAAATTGGCCATTGTGAATTGCCCCTAGTGTAGGTAGGTGGTAGGAGAATGGTGGGGATGTGGTAGGGAATATGGGATTAATGTAGGATTAGTATAAATGGGCGGTTGATGGTTGGCACAGACTCGGTGGGCCGAAGGGCCTGTTTCAGTGCTGTATCTCTCTATGACAAAGTTTTACATGAGCCCAAGTTCATTGTGGGTTGGTGTTGGTTGTTGACCAGGAGAACATTGAAATTGTCATGTCTGGCAAATAACACACAAATGTAACATAATTATGTTAGTAGGAACTCAGAAAAGAATCTCAATTCTCAAGCAGTGCAATCCCAGTTTCTCCAGTCTCTCCACGTAACTGAAGTATTTCATTCATTTACCATTTCAGAGCATTTTCTCTACACCAAAGGCCCTGACATCCTTGCTAAAGTGCGGTGTCCAGAATTGGCCCAAACAGCATTTATAAAGGTTTCACGTAACTTCTTGATTTTATGCTCCATGCTTCTATTAATTAAGCCAAGGATCTCGTAAGCTTTTTACCAGCGTTCCCTACTTCTCCTGCGCGCTTCAAAAATTATTTACTACACACGCAGATCTCTCAATTCCTGAATGTTTAGCATTGTACTTTATAATGTCTCTCCTCATTCTTTCTACATCTCTCCCCCCCTCCACTGAGTTCCTGACCTTCTCACCCCACCGAGTTCCTGACCTATTCCCCCACCCTCTGCACCAAGTTCCTGACCTTCTCCCCCACACCGAGTTCCTGACCTCCTCCACCCCACCGAGTTCCTGACCTTCTCCACCCCACTGATTTCCTGACCTTCTCCACCCCACCGAGTTCCTGACATTCTCTCCCACCACCCCCCCACCGAGGTCCTGACCTTCTCCCCCCCCACCGAGTTCCTGACCTTCTCCCCCCCACAGAGTTACTGACCTTCTAGCCCCCACTGAGTTCCTGACCTTCTCCACCCCACCGAGTTCCTGACATTCTCTCCCACCCCCCCACCGAGTTCCTGACCTTCTCCCCCCCACAGAGTTACTGACCTTCTAGCCCCCACTGAGTTCCTGACCTTCTCCACCCCACCGAGTTCCTGACCTTCTCCCCCCCCACCGAGTTCCTGACCTTCTCCCCCCCACAGAGTTCCTGACCTTCTCCCCCCCACCGAGTTCCTGACCTTCTCCCCCCCCCACAGAGTTCCTGACCTTCCCCCCACCTCACCGAGTTCCTGACCTTCTCCCCCCCACAGAGTTTCTGACCTTCTCCTCCCCACCGAGTTCCTGACCTTCTCCCCCCCCACCGAGTTCCTGACCTTCTCCCCCCCACCGAGTTCCTGACCTTCTCCCCCACCCCCCGCACCGAGGTCCTGACCTTCTCCCCCCTACTGATTTCCTGACCTTCTCCCCCCCCACCGAGTTCCTGACCTTCTCCCCCCCACAGAGTTACTGACCTTCTCGCCCCCACCGACTTCCTGAACTTCTCTCCCACCACCCCCACCAGGTTCCTGACCTTCTACCCCCCACCGAGTTGCTGACCTTCTACCCCCCCACCGAGTTCCTGACCTTCTCACCCCACAGTGTTTCTGACCTTCTCTCCCCCACCGAGTTCCTGACCTTCTCCCATCACAGAGTTCCTGACCTTCTCCCCCACCCCCCGCACCGAGTTCCTGACCTTCTCCCCCCCCACCGAGTTCCTGACCTTCTCCCCCCACAGAGTTCCTGACCATCTCCCACCACAGAGTTACTGATATTCTCGCCCCCACTGAGTTCCTGACCTTCTCCCCCCCACCGAGGTCCTGACCTTCTTCCCCACACCGAGTTCCTGACCTTCTCCCCCCGACTGATTTCCTGACCTTCTCAACCTCACCGAGTTCCTGACCTTCCCCACCCCACTGATTTCCTGACCTTCTCCAACCCCACTGAGTTCATGACCTTCTCTCCCAACCCTCCCCACCGAGTTCCTGAACTTCTCCCCCCCCCACCGAGTTCCTGACCTTCTCCCCCCACCGAGTTCCTGACCTTCTCCCCCCACCGAGTTCCTGACCTTTTCACCTCCACCGAGTTCCTGATCTTCTACCCCCCACGGAGTTCCTGATCTTCTCCCCCCCCCACCGAGTTCCTGATCTTCTCCCCCCCACCGAGTTCCTGACCTTCTCCCCCCACCGAGTTCCTGACCTTCTCCCCCCCACCGAGTTCCTGACCTTCTTCCCCCACCGAGTTCCTGACCTTTACACCTCCACCGAGTTCCTGATCTTCTCCCCCCACTGAGTTCCCGATCTTCTCCCCCCCACCGAGTTCCTGACCTTCTCCCCCCCACTGAGTTCCTGATCTTCTCCCCCCGACAGAGTTCCTGATCTTCTCCCCCCGACTGAGTTCCTGATCTTCTTCCCCCCACTGACTTCCTGATCTTCTCCCCCCCACCGAGTTCCTGACCTTCTCCCCCCCACCGAGTTCCTGACCTTCTCCCCCCCACTGAGTTCCTGACCTTCTCCCCCCCACAGACTTCCTGACCTTCTCCCCGACACCGAGTTGCTGACCTTCTCCCCCCCCACCGAGTTCCTGACCTTCTCCCCCGCACTGAGTTCCTTAACTTCTCCCCCACCACCGAGTTCCTGACCTTCTCCCCCCCCACCGTTTCTGACCTTTTCCCCCACCGACCGAGTTCCTGACTTTCTCCCCCCCACCGAGTTCCTGACCGTCTCCCCCCCACTGAGTTCCTGACCTTCTACCCCCCCCACCAAGTTCTTGACCTTCTCCCCCCCACTGAGTTCCTGACCTTCTCCCACCCCAGAGTTCCTGACCTTCTCCGCCCCACCGAGTTCCTGACCTTCTCCCCCCCACCGAGTTCCAGACCTTGTCACCCCCCCCCACCGAGTTCCTGACCTTCTCCCATCCCCCCTCCCCCCGAGTTCCTGACCTTCTCCTCTTCACCGAGTTCCTGACCTTCTCCCCCCCACCGAGTTCCTGACCTTCTCCACCCCCCCAAGTTCCTGACCTTCTCCCCCCCACCGAGTTCCTGACCTTCTCCCCCCCACTGAGTTCCTGACCTTCTCTCCCCCACCGAGTTCCTGACCCTCTCTCCCACCCACTCCACCGAGTTCCTGACCTTCCCCCCCCACCGAGTTCCTGACCGTCTCCCCCCCACCGAGTTCCTGACTTTTCTCCCACCCCCCCACCGAGTTTCTGACCTTCCCCCCCCACTGAGTTCCTGACCTTCTCCCCCGCACTGAGTTCCTGACCTTCTCCCCCCCCACCGAGTTCCTGACCTTCTCCCCCGCCCCACTGAGTTCCTGACCTTCTCCCCTCCACCGAGGTCCTGACCTCCCCACCCCCCACCGAGTTCCTGACTTCTCCCCCCCCAACAGTGTTCCTGGCCTTCTCCCCCCCACCGAGTTGCTGACCTTCTCCCCCCCCCACCGAGTTCCTGACCTTCTCCCCCCCACCGAGCTCCTGACCTTCACCCCCCCACCGAGTTCCTGACCTTCTCCCCCCCTACCGGGTTCCTGACCTTCTCCCCCCCACCGAGTTCCTGACCTTCTCCCCCCCACCAAGTTCCTGACCTTCTCCCCCCCACCCGAGTTCCTGACCTTCTCCCCCCCTACCGGGTTCCTGACCTTCTCCCCCCCACCGAGTTCCTGACCTTCACCCCCCCACCCTGAGATCCTGACCTTCTCCACCCCACCAAGTTCCTGACCTTCTCCCCCCCACCGAGTTCCTGACCTTCTCCCCCCCACCGAGATCCTGACCTTCTCCCCCCCCACCGGGTTCCTGACCTTCTCCCCCCCACCGAGTTCCTGACATTCACCCCACCCCCCCCCCGAGTTCCTGACCTTCGCCACCCCACCGAGTTCCTCACCTTCTCCCCCCCACCGAGTTCCTGACCTTGTCCCCCCCACCGACTTCCTGACCTTCTCCCCCCCACCCGAGTTCCTGACCTTCTCCCCCCCCACCCGAGTTCCTGACCTTCTCCCCCCCACCGAGTTGCTGACCTTCTACCCCCCCACCGAGTTCCTGACCTTCTCACCCCACAGTGTTTCTGACCTTCTCTCCCCCACCGAGTTCCTGACCTTCTCCCATCACAGAGTTCCTGACCTTCTCCCCCACCCCCCGCACCGAGTTCCTGATCTTCTCCCCCCCACCGAGTTCCTGACCTTCTCCCCCCACCGAGTTACTGACCTTCTTCCCCCACCGAGTTCCTGACCTTTACACCTACACCGAGTTCCTGATCTTCTCCCCCCACTGAGTTCCCGATCTTCTCCCCCCCACCGAGTTCCTGACCTTCTCCCCCCCACTGAGTTCCTGATCTTCTCCCCCCGACAGAGTTCCTGATCTTCTCCCCCCGACTGAGTTCCTGATCTTCTTCCCCCCACTGACTTCCTGATCTTCTCCCCCCCACCGAGTTCCTGACCTTCTCCCCCCCACCGAGTTCCTGACCTTCTCCCCCCCACTGAGTTCCTGACCTTCTCCCCCCCACAGACTTCCTGACCTTCTCCCCGACACCGAGTTGCTGACCTTCTCCCCCCACACCGAGTTCCTGACCTTCTCCCCCGCACTGAGTTCCTGAACTTCTCCCCCACCACCGAGTTCCTGACCTTCTCCCCCCCCACCGTTTCTGACGTTTTCCCCCACCGACCGAGTTCCTGACCTTCTCCCCCCCACCGAGTTCCTGACCTTCTCCCCCCCCCACCCGAGTTCCTGACCTTCTCCCCCCCCACCCAAGTTCCTGACCTTCTCCACCCCACCAAGTTCCTGACCTTCTCCCCCCCACCGAGTTCCTGTCCTTCTCCCCCCCACCGAGTTCCTGACCTTCTCCCCCCCCACCGGGTTCCTGACCTTCTCCCCCCCACTGAGTTCCTGACCTTCACCGCCCCCCCCGCGTTCCTGACCTTCTCCACCCCACCGAGTTCCTGACCTTCTCCCCCCCACCGAGTTCCTGACCTTCTCCCCCCCCACCCGAGTTCCTGACCTTCTCCCCCCCACTGAGTTCCTGACCTTCTCCCCCCCACCGAGTTCCTGACCTTCTCCCCCCCCACCCGAGTTCCTGACATTCTCCCCCCCACCGAGTTCCTGACCTTCCCCCCCCCCACCGAGTTCTTGACCTTCTCCCCCCCCACCCGAGTTCCTGACCTTCTCCCCCCCACCCGAGTTCCTGACCTTCTCCCCCCCACCAAGTTCCTGACCTTCTCTCCCACCCCCCCCACCAAGTTCCTGACCTTCCCCCCCCACCGGGTTCCTGACTTTCTCCCCCCCACCAAGCTCCTGACCTTCTGTCCCCCACCAAGTTCCTGACCTTCTCTCCCACCTCCCCCCACCAAGTTCCTGACCTTCCCCCCCCACCAAGTTCCTGACCTTCTCCCCCCCACCCGAGTTCCTGACCTTCCCCCCCACCAAGTTCCTGACCTTCTCTCCCACCCCCCCCACCAAGTTCCTGACCTTCCCCCCCCCACCAAGTTCCTATCTTTCTCCCCCCCACCGAGTTCCTGACCTTCCCCCCCACCAAGTTCCTGACCTTCTCTCCCACCCCACCCACCAAGTTCCTGACCTTCTCTCCCACCTCCCCCCACCAAGTTCCTGACCTTCCCCCCCACCAAGTTCCTGACCTTCTCTCCCACCCCACCCACCAAGTTCCTGACCTTCCCCCCCACCAAGTTCCTGACTTTCTCCCCCCCACCGAGTTCCTGACCTTCCCCCCCACCAAGTTCCTGACCTTCTCTCCCACCCCCCCCACCAAGTTCCTGACCTTCCCCCCCCCCACCAAGTTCCTGACTTTCTCCCCCCCACCGAGTTCCTGACCTTCCCCCCCACCAAGTTCCTGACCTTCTCTCCCACCCCACCCACCAAGTTCCTGACCTTCCCCCCCCATCGAGTTCCTGACCGTCTCCCTCCGCATCGAGTTCCTGACCTTCTCCACCCCACAATGAATTCCTGACCTTCTCCCCCCACACCGAATTCCTGACTTTCACCCCATTCCCCCACCAAGATTTGGCTTGGCCCTCACACAGTTGTGCCTGTGCAGAATGACAGCTGATATACCTCACAAACTAATCAGTCCAAAGACTTTAAGCAGACCCAATCCTGCGGCGTTTTTTGGCTAGAATTCAATCCATAGTCCCCACACAGTAAGAAGACATACAGCAGACTCATCAACATCACAAATCCAGATTATATGGTCATCTATCTCATTACCATTTGCGGGTTCTTCCTGTGCACAAATTGGCTGCTGTGTTTCCTATTTTACGACAGTGACTGCAATTCCAAAAAGTACTTCGCAATTCACTGTCTGTAAAGTGCTTTGGAATGTCCTGAGGTTCTAGAAGAGGCTCCAGAGGCTATAAATATGCAAGTTCCTTCCTGCAGATATAGAGTCCACACAGTCCAGGCTGTTTGTGCTCTATCAGTGAACTGTGGGACTGCCTGTACACCAGGAAGGGCAACAAGAGCAAAACCCCTGACCCCAACACAATGCCATGACCCAACTGTATTCCAGACCCCAACCCAAGCCCCATTGCAGCTTCCGATTGAACACATCCCAGCTTCCAAACAAATTCATCCCAGTTTCCAAACTCATCCCAGATTCCAAACAAACTCATCCAAGCTTCCAAACTCATCCCAGTTCCCAAACTCATCCGTTTCCAAACTCATCCGAGCTTCCAAACAAACTCATCTCAGATTCCAAACTCATCCCAGCTTCCAAACAAATTCATCCCAGCTTCCGAACAAACTCATCCCAGCTTCCGAACTCATCCCAGCTTCCAAGCACATCCCAGCTTCCGAACAAACTCATCCCAGCTTCCAAACAAACTCATCCCAGATTCCAAACACATCCCTGCTTCCAAACAATCTCATCCCAGCTTCCAAACTCATCCGTTTCCAAACTCATCCCAGATTCCAAACACATCCCTGCTTCCAAACAAACTCATCCCAGATTCCAAACACATCCCTGCTTCCAAACAAACTCATCCCAGCTTCCAAACTCATCCCAGATTCCAAACACATCCCTGCTTCCAAACAAACTCATCCCAGCTTCCAAACTCATCCCAGATTCCAAACTCATCCCAGCTTCCAAACTCATCCGTTTCCAAACTCATCCGTTTCCAAACTCATCCCAGCTTCCAAACAAACTCATCCCAGATTCCAAACTCATCCCAGCTTCCAAACAAATTCATCCCAGTTTCCAAACTCATCCCAGATTCCAAACAAACTCATCCAAGCTTCCAAACTCATCCCAGTTTCCAAACTCATCCATTTCCAACCTCATCCTAGCTTCCAAACAAACTCATCTCAGATTCCAAACTCATCCCAGCTTCCAAACAAATTCATCCCAGCTTCCGAACAAACTCATCCCTGCTTCCGAACTCATCCCAGCTTCCAAACACATCCCAGCTTCCGAACAAACTCATCCCAGCTTCCAAACAAACTCATCCCAGATTCCAAACACATCCCTGCTTCCAAACAATCTCATCCCAGCTTCCAAACTCATCCGTTTCCAAACTCATCCCAGATTCCAAACACATCCCTGCTTCCAAACAAACTCATCCCAGTTTCCAAACTCATCCGTTTCCAAACTCATCCCAGCTTCCAAACAAACTCATCCCAGATTCCAAACACATCCCTGCTTCCAAACTCATCCCAGATTCCAAACACATCCCTGCTTCCAAACAAACTCATCCCGGCTTCCAAACTCATTCGTTTCCAAACTCATCCCAGTTTCCAAACAAACTCATCCCAGATTCCAAACTCATCCCTGCTTCCAAACAAATTCATCCCAGCTTCCAAACTCATCCGTTTCCAAACTCATCCCAGATTCCAAACAAACTCATCCCAGCTTCCAAACTCATCCCAGATTCCAAACAAACTCATCCCAGATTCCAAACTCATCCCAGCTTCCGAACAAACTCATCCCTGATTCCAAACTCATCCCAGCTTCCAAACAAACTCATCCCAGCTTCCGAACAAACTCATCCCAGTTTCCAATCCCATCCCAGGCCTGTATCCAACTCCAACCCCAAATCCCAGCTGGGAAGTGGATGCCAGTTGAAATCTGGATCCGGGTGCAGGTCCGGATCCCGATGTGGCTCCACAATGTGAAGCTGAGGCGGTGCTGACCCCGCTTACCTGGCACGGCCAGATTGGCCAGGGGCAGGGCGCTGAGCGACTGCGGAAGGCTTCCCATCCAGTCTGCGTGTGGAGAGCCCGACCTTCCCCGGGACTCCCGCTCCCGGTCCCGGGACAACTGCGAGCCATGGAGCGGCAGCACTGTCCGCACAAGCCAAGCCCAACTGGCCCCGGCCATCGGTCACCGGCAGCCCGAGGCCGAGCTGGAAGCGAAAGCCGAGGCGGAGGTGAAGGTGAAGGAGGAGCCGGTACAGGAAACTGAACACCTTGAAGGAAGTGCACGGAGCAGCTCCCAGCCTCTAATCCACATCTAATCCTCTAACACTCTCTCTACACTGTGTCCTAGCAGATTACACTGCATCTCCTAACCCTCCCGTCAAACCTTCACTAATACTAATACCTTTACTAATACTTCCAACTCCAACTCTGTACCTATTTGTCACCCAGTAATTCATCTCCCCTGATCTAACTCATCCAGCATATCAAACCTGCTCTCCCTCTCATTGTCTCTCTGCTGCTTCCACTAACTCTGTCTTCCTCCTGCCTTGCTTTTACAGCTCCTCATCATGGCCTCCAGATCTTTCCTCTTTTTTTAACAAAAACAGTCATTTCATCCCTTTGTCTTGTATTTTTCTATCTGCTCTTTGGAATGTGGTTGATTAATAAAGACCAGCATTTATTGTCCATTCCTGATTGCCCTTGAGAAGGTGGTGGTGAGCCGCCTTCTCCAACCGCTGCAGTCCATGTGGTGTGGTGACACCCACAGTGCCGTTAGGAAGGGATTCTGACCCAGCTATGATGACAGAGTGTCAGCTGTGGCTCAGTTAGTAACACTCTGGCCTCAACGTTTCTGGTTGGTGACCTTCCAGTGTCCCAGCCAAATTGAGCCCTCATCCAACATCACTGAAAGATTATTACTTTACTGTTCGTGGTCGCTTGCTGTGTGCACATTGGCTGCTTCACTTCCTACATGACAACAGTGACAATACTTCAAAAAGTACTTAATTGGCTATAAAGTGCTTTGGAATGTCATGGGATCATAAAATGATGCATTATAAATGAAAGTCTTACTTTCTGAAGAAATGGCGATAGATGTGAAAGTCAGGATGGTGTGTGACCTGGAGGTGATGATGTCTGCACAACATTGCTGTTCTTGTCCTTCTGGGTGGTAGAGGACACAGGGATGGAGATGCTGTCTAGGTGTCCTTGGTGAGTAGCTGCAGTGCATCCTGCAGATCATACACACTGCAGTCACAGTGAGCCTGGAGTAGATGTTGAGTCCGGGGCCACCAATCAAGGGAACTGCTCTGTCCTAGATAGTATTGAGCTTTGAGTGATGTTGCAGTTGCACCACCTAGGAGCGTGGCCTCAAGGCAGCTGCGGTGGGGAAGAAAGTGTCAGCCACCTCCTTCAGGAATGTGCCTTTGCAATGCAGGTCTAGAAAGAGATACAGTGGTTTTTATCGAGGTTCATCCCGAACAGCTCCGTAACGCAGGAGTCTGTGCTCTACGGGCTGTTTCCAGGGACACACATTAAGATAAACATCAACTGCTGCTGGAGGACCATCAACTCAGTAAAAGGTACTCTTTGATCTGCCTGAAACTTGGTCTTCCAGTGCAAAGCGTTTTCAACGACCGAGTGTTGCAGACTGGCACATTCGAGGGTCCAGGACTATGTGCTGAGGGATGTACGAAAGCTTGGGGCAGCCGCTGTGTAAGGCCCTCCTGCCATAGTATACTGAGGGGCTGGAACTCATGTAAAACCCCTCAGGCTGTATGCATAGAGTATGTTTGACAGGAAATGCAAATGTACCATTATAAATATAAGCTGTGATAACAACTGTAGTGAGGCATTCCGTACTGCATTGAAAGAAACTGATATTTGAATTGTTATGTACTTTTACAAATTTCATGAATAAAGTACTTTTTTTTTAAAAAAACATTCCGGGCAGTGGTGAGTATTCGATCACATGCCTGACTTGACCCTGGTAGATGGTGGACAGACTTTGAGTGGTCAGGAAGTGAGCCACTCATTACAGAGTATCCAGATTTCCCTGCTGTTGTAGCCACAGTGATGATATGGCAGGTCCAGCTAAGTGGAGAACCCAAGGTGGTAATGGTGGGATAGTTGGAGATGGTGGTACTGTTGAAGGCCAGGGAGGGGTGGTCATTACCTGGCATTTATATGATGCAAATGCAACCTGCCGTATGTCAGCCCAAGGTTTTGCTGTTCATCTCCTGCTGTAAGCTGACATGAGCTCCCACATCATTAGCAATGTGGACCTCATGCATTTACTGACACACTTAATGTTTGTTGTAAAGTCAAGGTCTGCAGGAAATTAGGAAAGAGAGTGAGAGTGATGAAGGAAAGAAGCTAAATGTGGGAAATAAGTGCCTGGGACGCATACTTTGTTGTGGAGCAAGGAGACTGATGAGAGCAGACAAAGGAAGAGGGATGAGCAGGAAAGGAAGGGCAGCGATAGTGAGGGATTCAGCCCTGCTAGAATCATCCATGTTCGAGTGATGATACCCGTCACTGACCTTGAAGAAATCTGTCCACAAAGATTGAGCAATCCCGTTGGCAAAGAATTACAGCCTTTCCAACACCAGTATGAATCTGACGCCAAGTCAAAGAGGTCTCCAACAACAGTGATGTTATCAAACATGGTAAGCAACCGATATTCTCACAGACAGCAAACCAGGAAGTTAAATGCACTGATTTTCCTTCATAATTTATACATTTTACAGAAATAAAGACTGGAATATGCATGTTAGAACCTGAAATGTCATACTTTTTTTATTGTATTAAGCAATGTATTTTTACATACTGGAAAAACACAGTGGCACAGTGGTTAGCACTGCAGCCTCACAGCTCTAGTGACCTGGGTTCAATTCTGGGTATTGCCTGTGCGGAGTTCGCAAGTTCTCCCTGTGACCGCGTGGGTTTCTGCTGGGTGCTCTGGTCTCCTCCCAGAGCCATAGACTTGCAGGTTGATAGGTAAATTGGCCATTGTAAATTGCCCTTAGTGTAGGTAGGTGGTAGGAGAATGGTGGGGATGTGGTAAGGAATATGGGATTAATGTAGGATTAGTATAAATGGGTAGTTGTTGTTGGCACAGACTCAGTGAGCTGAAGGGCCTGTTTCAGTGCTGTATCTCTAAATATAAAATAAAAACTGACATTACTCAAATATAAAATCAGTTTTTCAGGGCCAGAGTGGTTGTTCAACAGTAGTTATGGCCCTGTACACCATTAACATGTGTTACATCTCATTAAGAAGGCATAGCTTTACCGGGGGATTTACTGGCAGTATTACCGTGTAAAAATGGAACTTCTTGTCAGATTTCTAATTGATTTTAATCTGCGGCGACTTCAACAGCGCACCCTCTGGCAAAGCATAGAATCACTGTCAGCAACTTCCAGATGTCCACGTTTAACTGCTCCTCTAAACACACTCTGCCTTCATTCCTCTCTCCCCTCCCTCCTTGCTCCCCTCCACACACTCTCCCCTCCTTCCTCTCTCCCCTCCACACGCTGTCCCCTCCTCCCTCTCTCCCCTCCACGCACTCTTCCCTCCACACACTGTCCCCTCCCTCTCTCCTCTCCACACACTGTCCCCTCCCTCTCTCCCCTCCACCACTGTCCCCTCCCTCTCTCCTCTCCACACACTGTCCCCTCCCTCTCTCCCCTCCACCACTGTCCCCTCCCTCTCTCCCGTCCACACACTGTCACCTCCCACCTCCCCCGCTGCTCTCCCCTCCACACTCTCCTCTCACTCTGTCCCCTCCACACACATCCCTCTGTACACTCCCCTCTGCACTCCCTCTCCTCCACATACACTCCACTCCCCCTCCCTTCTCCCCCTCTCTCCCTTCCACACATTCTCCCCTCCACACTCTCCTCACTACCCCTCTCTCACCTTTCCACCACTTTCTCATACACCTCTACCTTTCTTTCCCACTCTCACTCTCTCCCACTGTTTCTCACACACAATCTCTCACACTCTCACTCTCACTCTCCCACTCTCTCAAATTCTGTCTCTTTCCCCCACTCTCTCCTCCAGTGCCCTCTCTCCCCCCCCCACATTCTCCCTCACACACTCCCACTCTCTATTTCACACACTCTGTTTCTCCCTGACTCTTTCTCTCCCTCTCCCTCTCACTCTCTCTCTCATGTTCTTCCTCCCATCTCACAATCTCCCTCTCTCACACTCTCTTGTTAATCTGTTAATTGTGTAGCACCTGCATGATTATATGAAGTGAAGGGTGTTAACTGGGGTCTTACTTGAGCACTTATAAGCAGACACTCACTGAGAATAGGGGAGGGTTTTTGAGTGAGGAGCTGTATGTTTGTAATCCTTTTACTCTGTGTTGGGGGTAGTCCTGGCTGACGCAGCTACATATACAAGGTGAGTATAGCCACATATTGTTATAAAATGGAGTATTTACCCAAGGCATTGTGGGGCAAGGTTAGCTCAACCACATTCCTGCGACTATTACTGCAAACACAGACAGGTTGACCTAGCAGGGCTTCTCCTATCAGTGCATGGGCAGCTGCTTTGTATAACACGCAGCCACATGATGGCTAATTATTAATCCTATTGGCAATGTATGTAATGTATGTAATCAATAAACATTACGATTGGATGGGCTGAGTAAATGTATAAGATCTGTTGATTTTCTTTGTTCAGTGGAGAGGCACCTGGACTGCCCAGAGTCCTGCTCCCCACTGGTGTAAAACAATAAACTCTTTGACGGTTGGATTGATCTGGGTGTTGAGTGATTCATTTAGTCATTCCACCCCAACAACTGGCGTAGTCAGCAGGATATCGAGGATCGCCCACCATCGTCAGAAGACCGGGTGAGTATATTTCCTCACTATCCCGGGACTGGCTGGTGTTCAGCGTCTAAGATATTCAAACCTGTAAAAGGTTCTGACCAGCCGTCAAACGGTGGTAAGTAGTACATTAAGAAGCGTTGTCGGGCAGTGTTTAAAGTATTTTATCATAAGATTGTTATAAGAATTGTGATGGACTTGTGACCCGACAGTCAGCCAAGTGATGGTTTACTCCAAGTAGCGCTGGACGGAAAAGCGGACCCCTGAGAGTAGACTTTAAATGGTACTAATCCTACCCAAGCACGGCCAGTGGAAAAGCAGAGCTCGAGTGGGGACCGGAGGGGTCCCTTATGTGCCATTTGGCTACTAAGAACACGAAGCTTATCGATAAGATGATTAAGTCCAATTGGAATCCCTATGTTGGAGATTGTGCCCAATTGTTGAACAAATTCTCCGGACTCAGACGTTGAGAACAAACACTTTATTGCATGATATCATGGGGTGTCCACCTTTCCTAAAGGCGGTCCAGTGCTACTCCCAAAGAGCTACAGATTGCCGTGGATTGATATAGTATAACAGAGGCAGAGCTAACAATTTCACAATTAGATAAACGCCCACAAGATGATCACAAGACCATCTACGTGACTGTGCACCATGCAGAGTCCGAGGTCAGCAAAACATCAGTTTCAACAAAAACAAGCTAGTTCCTTAATTCAATACCCACTCCAGACACCATATCTGGCCGTAACGTCTGATTGTGGTTAGCTGCTCTGTCGACATTTTATGACCGTTGGTTAGATTAGCTACAAGCTGTGTCCTGTTTTTCTGTTTCTTCAAAGTCAAGTAACAACTAGCAAGCACAGCAAAACTTCACCAACACCCTACAACCCTCCCGCAAAACAAAGGGAACAGTGGCAAAAGGAGAAAAAGGATAAAGATGAGAAAGCCTGGGTTCTGATACTTCGAGCCCATGTAGAGCTAACAAAACGGTGAAACCAGTTTATACAGAACAAAAGACAAGCTGCCGTAATGTCTGGACGGACTGTACTGCCAGCTTTAGATTTTTAGATTAGATTAGAGATACAGCACTGAAACAGGCCCTTCGGCCCACCGAGTCTGTGCCGAACATCAACCACCCTTTTATACTAATCCTACACTAATCCCATATTCCTACCAAACATCCCCACCTGTCCCTATATTTCCCTACCACCTACCTATACTAGTGACAATTTATAATGGCCAATTTACCTATCAACCTGCAAGTCTTTTGGCTTGTGGGAGGAAACCGGAGCACCCGGAGAAAACCCACGCAGACACAGGGAGAACTTGCAAACTCCACACAGGCAGTACCCGGAATCGAACCCGGGTCCCTGGAGCTGTGAGGCTGCGGTGCTAACCACTGCGCCACTGTGCCGCCCAACCAAGTGCCCCGATCAATGAGGAGAATGATGTAGATTGGGGATCGCTCGAGGAGGAAGCATACGATTACAACCACCGGGGTTGGGACTCGCCTCCCCCATACACACCTACAGGGGCTGGTAAAAACCGCACCCCCCCCCCCCCCCCCCCCACCGTGAAGGTCGAATACACCCCTGCTATTCCCCACCCACCCCCCCCCCCCCCCCCCAACAAAGCCGGCCAGCGGGCCCAACCCGGCAGACTGGCACAGTTACGCATGACATACACCTCCCTGTCCCCTGCTGGGCAAAAGGGGGTGGAAAAGAAGGGAAGGGACCCCGACGGGGGCTAGGATAGACAAGGTGGTCACAGATGTGAGTAAGATGAACAACCAGCAGCTGCTGGACATAATTGAACAGCTAACCAAAAAACAATGAGTCTCGTTGGCCCCCGGACTAGGACCCGATCCCCATATGTAAATAGATGCATCGTTAGGGGGCCGGCGATGTGAGATGTTCATAGATACGGGGGAATCAGTGTCTATAACTAACCTCAACCTACCCAGCACTAAGCATTATATTGAAATACGAGGAGTGGGGAAGGAAGACAGTTGCATATAAGAGCAAGACCCAAGTGTTAGAGATAGAAGGCACCATGATCCCAGCCGAGTTTTGGGGAATGTGAGAATCCTGAGGGGACAATCTTGGGGATGGACTTACTCAACGAGCTGGGGACGATAGTGGATGTCAGGCATAAACAGATAATTTGGACAACTAAGGGGCAGAGGGGAAAGGCAACCGGGAGACAGGCCACGGTCAAAAACATAGCCATGGTAGGAAGCCTTATGACTGGACAGAGATTGGTCCAGTGACGAGAAATTTGGCCGGATAGCCCAGGCAGTGCCAGGCACATGGTCCAAGAGCAAACAGGATTGCGGTTTGATTAATATTCAACCTGTAACTGTCCCGGGCCCAATACACACCCCTCACAAACAGTACCCCATCAGACCCAAGGCCATCTGGGCCGTGGAGGGCTGAGACCAACTATCTCAGTTACCAACTCCCCGTGTGGCCGGTCAAGAAACCCGACGGGTCATACCGACTCACCTTAGATTACACAGCCCTTAATAAAGTCACCCCTAAAGAACACTCTATTGTAGCCAGCCCAGCCACCATTTTTAACGGGCTGAAGCCCAAACATCAGATTTTTACAGTATTAGATATCGTCAACGGGTTCTGGTCAAAACCTCTCGACCTGAGTCCCAGGAAACGTTTGCCTTCACATTGAAGGACAGTCAGTACACTTGGGCGAGACTCCCACAGGGGTTTCACACCAGCCCCAACATCTTTCATCAGGTCATGAGCAAGGCGCTGGGAAAATGTGATGTCGCCCCATATGACAGTACCATGTTCGAGTGTGAGCATAACATCCTGATAGCTACGGAGTCCGAACGTGGGCACCTTGGGACCCTCACAGTGGCCCTACGTGCCCGAGAGGAAGCAGGCCTTAAAATCAACCCTAAAAAGGCGCAGGTCGGGCAAACCCAAGTACCATACCTAGGGCACAATATATGCCAAGGGAGCAAGACGTAAGATGGCTATCGCCAGAATGCCTCGACCCACCACGGTAAGAGGGGTCAGTCGGGTGTTGGGACTATTCAACTACTGTAGGAATTCCATCCTGCGGTTTGCAATGCTAGCCGAACCCATCCAGAGGCTAGTAAAAGGGGGCAAACCGGGTACAGAGAAAATAGAGTGGGAATCAGACCAGGAAGAAGCCTACACCAATTTGAAAGCTGAGCTCCTAGCGGTGCCTGCCCTTAAGTTGCCGGACATGTCCAAACCCTTCCACATATACTATAACGTTGATGGGAACTTTTATAATGCCGTGATAGCGCAGGAAATGGAGGGAATGATGAGACCCATGGCATACTACTCCACCCAAGGATCCCCAGTAGCTCCAGGACTCCACCGCAAGGTCGCAGCTTTCGACTGCACCGCCTGGGCAGTCAGAGTGTGCAAGCCAGTCACGATGTCCGGACAGTTGGTCATATATACACAGCACACCTTAGCGGAACTGCTAAATACTGGGAGATTGCAAACTGTATCCGATGCACGACGGGCCACCTGGGATGCAGTATTATTACCTAAAGATAAATCCATAAAGATAATAAGAGACATGGGGTCTAATCCAGCTGAGGGAATGATTGTTGAAGGGGAACCTCACAACTGTCAAATAGAAACAGAGCAGGAGTCTGTAGATGGAGTGGTGGACAAACCCCTGGATGAACCTGACTTGGTATTATATGTAGATGTGTCCTGGCGGTGTGTGGACAGGCAGTTCCGGACGGGATGGGTGGTAGTAGACCAGCACGGAACCACAGTACGTAAAGGAGGTCTAGAGAGGACCCTGTCAGCCCAGGTAGTGGAGTTAGTCGCACGAACAGAAGCCCTGAAGTTGGCAGAAGGAAAACGAGTAAATGTTTTCACTGACAGCTGATATGCCTTCGGAGTCGTGCACGACTACACGGCTGCGTGGAGTAGACGAGGGGACCTGACCTCAGTGGGAGGACACAGAAAACATGAAAGCATGGTCTGGGAGTTAGTGGAGGCGGCAAGGCAACCAGCAGAAGCCACAGTTATGAAAAACAAAGTGCATAGAAAGATAGAGAATGGAGATCAGCACGGGAATATGTTAGCCAACCAAGCAGCACGTGAGGCTGCCGAAATGGCAACCCCGCAGGTGATACAGGTAGCAGCCCTGGGTCTGGAGGAGATGAATATTCAAAAGGTACAGGCTGCAGCAAGCACAGAGGAGAAAACGCAGTGGGAACGACAGGGGGTGACACCAGGTACGGACGGGGTATGGCGAAAGGGCTTACAGGTTGTTGTCCCAGCCAATATACAGACAAAACTGCTGAAACTCTACCACGAACCAGATCACACAGGACGCGACGGGATGTTGAGTCGCTTACTCAGGGATTGGTGGTGGTTTGGGGTCGGCAGGGACGTGGCTAAGCATTGCCACGCTGTATAATTTGTGCGCAACATAACCCGGGAAGACCTATAAAGGTGAGGATGTCACACCAACCGCACCCGAAGGGACCTTGGGAGAATTTGCAAATAGATTTCACCGGGCCCCTGCCCAACAATAGGGGAAAGAAGTACTGCCTGGTGATCATCGATCAGTTCACCCAGTGGGTAGAAGCGTTCCCGACATGGGACTGCAGTGCCCATACCATGGCTCCGATCCTAGCCTTTGATATCATCCCAAGGTGGGGAGTGCACCTCCAGATTGATTCGGACCAGGGACACACTTCACTGGGAGTGTCATGAAAAAGGCTTGTGGATTGCTCGGGATCCGACAGCGGTTCCACATCCCATACCACCCCCAGAGCTCGGAGATGGTAGACAGGATGAATTGGACCCTAAAAACAGCCATAGCTGAGGCCATAGTCAACACCAGAAGATTTGCATTCTAATGAGGCTCAGAGCCACCCCAAATCGAACGACAGGATTGACCCCTTTTGAGCTTATGACAGGGAGAGCCATGAAACTCCCGGAAAGTGTCATAGTAGGAGGGAAGATATGGGCCCTCACTGGGATAGAATAAAGCATTACATAGCACAGTTAGATCAGCAATTAAAGGAACTGCACCAAGAAGTAAGGGATCAACAAGCAATATGTGACTTAGAACGCAAAGGAGACATCAAACTTAACAAGCCGACGCCCCAAGTAGGAGATAGAGTCTTCATACGAATTACCCCGGAACAGACAGGTTTGGCTCCGAAATGGGCCGGACCATATGACATAATTATGACCAGTGATGCTTGCGTTTGCATTGATATGAAAGGGAAAGGCTGGTGGAAACACTGATCCCAACTGAAATTATATGATACAAACGATCAATGATGAATCCTGAGATAAGACATGTCACGGAAACCGTCAAGTACGGTATTAGATACCAGGACTGGCGGAATAAACTGGAGAACAGAATGTTTGGGGGCTAGGGATAATGTTAATATTAGAGGGGACATGGGACATTCTTAAATGGATAACTGACTGGGCACGAGCCCAGAGGGGTCGGGTTCAGGCGCAACACGACCAAGTGCGCGACCTGGAAGAAATAGAAATCACAGAATAATACAGTGCAGAAGAGGCCCTTCGGCCCATCGAGTCTGCACCGATGCATTAAAACACCTGACCTGTCTACCTAATCCCATTTGCCAGCACTTGGCCCATAGCCTTGAATGTTATGACGTGCCAAGTGCTCATCCAGGTATTTTTTAAAGGATGTGAGGCAACCTGCCTCTACCACCCTCCCAGGCAGGGCATTCCAGATCGTCACCACCCTCTGGTTAAAAAGGTTCTTCCTCAACTCCCCCTTAAACCTCCCGCCCATCACCTTAAACTTGTGTCCCCTAGTAACTGACCCATCAACTAAGAATATTAGAATATTGCGTGCAATTCTGGTCGCCATGCTACCAGAAGGACGTGGAGGCTTTGGAGAGGGTACAGAGGAGGTTTACCAGGATGTTGCTTGGTCTGGAGGGCATTAGCTATGAGGAGAGGTTGGATAAACTCGGATTGTTTTCACTGGAACGACGGAGGTGGAGGGGCGACATGATAGAGGTTTACAAAGTTATGAGCGGCATGGACAGAGTGGATAGTCAGAAGCTTTTTCCCAGGGTGGAAGAGTCAGTTACTAGGGGACATAGGTTTAAGGTGCGAGAGGCAAAGTTTAGAGGGGATGTGCGAGGCAAGTTCTTTACACAGAGGGTGGTGAGTGCCTGGAACCTTCTGCCGGGGGAGGTGGTGGAAGCAGGTACGATAGCTACATTTAAGAGACATTTTGACAAATACATGAATAGGATGGGAATAGAGGGATATGGGCCCCGGAAGTGCAGAAGGTTTTAGTTTAGGCAGGCATCAAGATCAGCGCAGGCTTGGAGGGCCGAATGGCCTGTTCCTGTGCTGTACTGTTCTTTGTTCTTTTGTTCTAAGGGGAACAGCTGCTCCCTATCCACCCTGTCCATGACCCTCATAATCTTGTACACCTCGATCAGGTCACCCCTCAGTCTTCTCTGCTCCAGCGAAAACAACCCAAGCCTATCCAACCTCTCTTCATAGCTTAGATGTTCCATCCCAGGCAACATCCTGGTGAATTGCCTCTGCACCCCCTCCAATGCAATCACATCCTTCCTATAATGTGGCGACCAGAATTGCACACAGTACTCCAGCTGTGGCCTTCCCAAAGTTCTGTACAACTCCAACATGACCTCCCTGCTTTTGTAATCTATGCCTCGATTGATAAAGGCAAGTGTCCCATATGCCTTTTTCACCACCCTATTAACCTGCCCTTCTGCCTTCAGAGATCTATGGACAAACACGCCAAGGTCCCTTTGTTCCTCGGAACTTCCCAGTGTCAGGCCATTCATTGAATACTTCCGTGTCACATTACTCCTTCCAAAGTGTATCACCTCACACTTTTCAGCGTTAAATTCCATCTGCCACTTTTCTGCCCATTTGACCATCCCGTCTATATCTTCCTGTAACCCAAGACACTCCACCTCACTGTTAACCACTCGGCCAATCTTTGTGTCATCCGCGAACTTACTGATCCTACCCCCCACATAGTCATCTATGTCGTTTATATAAATGACAAACAATAGGGGACCCAGCACTGATCCCTGTGGTACGCCACTGGACCCTGGCTTCCAGTCACTAAAACAGCCGTCTGTCATCACTCTCTGTCTCCTACAGCTAAGCCAATTTTGATACGAATGTAGTGGATAAACATTAACACCTGCAACTTAGGACATGTTCGGCCCACACAGGGAAGGAAGCATGCAGACGAGATCTAACCCCTGGTGACGACCAGGACCTTTTGCTTAAATTACAGAAATGACCAGCCAGGATAAGGGGACTGCAGTGGCTGTGGGCCTTCGTGCTGCTATCTGGAAACCCGGGACAGATGCAGACGCCCGGGAATGAAGACCTGCCACTGGACCCCCAATGGACTGAAAAGAGAAGTGCAGGAGGGAATCACATGGACTATGGGGCTTTGTACAATGTGACCGATGGGGTGTGCATCCCAGCGAGGAAGGACTGGAGCAAGGAGAGGACGTACTTCAATGCATGGCTTAACGTGTACTCGGGGAGGGAAAGAGTGTGCGTGCACTGCTCCACTGACACATGTATTAACTGCGTATCTAAGGGGGAGGCGAAGAGAGCAGATGGGTGTGTGTTTGGAATTATCTGCGCCCCTCCAACGGGATCCCGGATACCAGAAATATATGAGAGGGGGTGGCGGTGTGTGGGTATGATGGAGGGGGAGAAACACCAGCGCTCTCACTTTACATGTGCTTCCCCCCAGATGCAATAACCCCGCATCCTGCAGCCCGATCAACAACCCCACGGGAATTAAAATGCCCACAGACAATGAGGGGACCTAGAAATGGAGTTGTTTTATTAAATGAGGGAGAGATACTGTATGATAATGTGAAACATGAAATAATGTGAAACATGAAATTGTGTCTGTGCTGATCAATGTCTCAGGCATCCGGATGCCGGAGTATTGTCCAGAACAGGCCAGAAATATGTATAGTATGTTAACCACTGTTATAATGTGATAAGCTGCTGATGCCATGGGAGCCACCAGGTTTAGGGGACGTACTGTATTTCATAGGCACAAGAGGGAAATCTTGAACAATGTTATCACAGGAGTTAATATGGGAACCTCCCTAGTTAATTCAGTAGATATACAAGGGGTGAATGAAAAGGTGGAACGGCTCAAAGGAATAATGAAAGACCTTGTGACTTGAGTTGAGGGGGCCCAATTAGATCAACCAGGTCTGGGGCAGAGAACCATGGAAATATAATTAGATGGGACAGCGATACTGGAGGCCCATCCAAGACCATTAATCACTTAATTGATAGAGAACGAGAGGATGCAGGAAAGCTTCGGCAGGGACAATTGTGCCATGCTTATGGGCTGTGGATGGTGGAACAAATGAGACACAACCTCGATCAGATCCAAAGGGGGGAGGAACCAGATTGGATCGATAGCACATAGTTGGCCCAGTTAGCTGGACTCAGGGGAACACTGGACAACTGTACCCTAAAGGGTTTGACCAGGGTATATCCAGTAGTCCCCAATTGCGAAGTCAGCCATATCATTGGGATAGGAATGGTCCTTATGATTCCCATTGTGACTGAGGATACCAGGACATATCTCCACTATCAGTGGAGAACATTGGCATTATACAAGGCAATACCTCCCTCTGAGATTATCAGACAGAGACTTGTGTGGTACGGAGAAACCAGACTCTGTATGGAGTCTCCCTTACCGGGTGTAAGCAGCAAAGGTGGACTCACTGTGCGCCCTCATCCAGTGCGACAGGGGGAATTGGATGAATGTGGATTTAATCACACGGAAGTGTGCATCCTGGAAATTGTCCCCACCACCCGACACTTTACAAGGTTGGGTTACCAAGGAAACGGAAAGTACTGTGTGTCCACCACCGAAACATCATACCGCTATGGAAGTTTACACTGCCCCATACCATACCCAGACTTCTGTTTCACCCCTCAATGACAGGTCACTATAGGATAAGCCCGGAGAGTTTATATCCAACAGCGGGAGCTGGAAACCATTGATGCAACCGATCAGCTCCATGATCGTCTTCAGGAATATAAAGAACCGGAGCAGGCCCCAATCCCACACCTAGTAGAGGAGCTAACAGGGGTTAAGGAACAGGGTAGGTCAGTCAGTGAAGCTCTCCCACCAATTGCGAAGTAAAATAAAGGTCCTCAAAGAAGATACTGAATGGGAACTTCAAAACCCAAGCTGGTGGGAAAAAGTATGGGATTGGGGGGTGAACATCAACATTCACCCCTGGATTAGGATAATATCACATGTGGTGGTTGGGGTGCAATTGATACTGGCTCTCACCTGGGGAATATTGACTTGTAGGTCATGCAGACGATACACCCTGTGGAAGAAGGCAAAGGCTCTGGTGAGGGAACAACGGAAGAAGCTAACCTCAAAGGGACATGATAATTTGGGACATATTGATTTGATCTAGACGACCGGGATTCCTGAAATCGCGTGACTGGCCAGCATGTAGAAGCAGGGAATACCGGACGGTATTAAAATAGGGATGACAAAACGAGCACAGTATGTCGGTTAATAGGGCTAGGGGTAGAGCTTTACCAAAAAGGGGGATTGTTGGGGGTAGTCGTGGCTGACGCAGCTACATATACGAGATGACTATAGCTACATATTGGGAGTATTTACCCAAGGCATTGTGGGGCAAGGTTAGCTCAACCACATTCCTGTGACTATTACTGCAAACACAGACATTTCGGTTGACCTAGCAGGGCCTCTCCTATCAGTGCATGGGCAGCTGCTTTGTATAACTGCTAGCTGCACAAAGAAATCAGGGATGTGGGTCTGATCAGGATGAACTGAGTGGAAAGATTCATTATGGAGGCTCAAGGACAGTTGATAAGGTGTCTGGTGAACATCATGAGATGATCAGGAAGTGACCATGAGCTGATCACGCAGCCACATGATGGCTAATTATTAATCCTATTGGCAATGTATGTAATCAATAAACGTTACGATTGGATTGTATCCAGACGGGATGGGCTGAGTAAATGTATAAGACCTGTTGATTTCCTTTGTTCAGTGGAGAGGTACCTGGACTGCCCAGAGTCCTGCTCTCCACCGGGGTAAAACAATAAACTCTTTGACAGTTGAATCGGATCTGGGTGTCGAGTGATTCAGTTAGTCATTCCACCCCGTACAACACTCTGTACAATAAATGTGAAACTGAGTAAAGATAGGCTCCAGCATCATCCTTCCACGACAAGATTTCTGGAGTGTAATTTGGTAGCAAAGAATAGTTGTCTAAAGCTGAAGACTGGAAACTAGGATTTTGTTTTTACATAGAAAACGAACATCTCATGGGCTATTGTGGAAAATATGGCAGAAAGCAAGTGTAATTTGTCAGGGTATGATTACCCTCTGATGTTCTGAGTCCAAACCATATGACCAGTGGAAGAATGGCGTGGGTCTGTGGAAACAAGTTATGGCCTTGGTGTTGTCACTTCCTACCAGAAGTGAATCAGAAGTGAATGTTTTGTGAACTGGATACTCATCAGTTGGATACCGATGAAGGTTTGGATCTTCTGTTAGAATTCTTGGATGAAATTTACAAGAAAGATGACCTACTGAATGCCTATGTGACATGGTCAGATTTTGATTGATTTCGGAAAACGGATGGTTATTCAATGGAGGAATATATCATGGACTGTAACAGACTGTATAAAAGATTGAGAAAATTCCATTTGGAGATCCCTGGTTCAGTGCTAGCTTTTAAATTGCTAGATTGTATTAGGGTGTCGCATATGGACAGGTTCCTGGTTCTAACTGGGATTCAGTTCTTGGACAAAGACTCCCTATTGGACCAAATGTCTGTGGCCTTAAAAACATTCCTGGGGAAACAGTCATTTCCTGCAGCCCTGGTAGAACAAGTAGGACATTCTGTGGTGACACAAAGAATGCAGGACTCAATGTTTACAAGATTCTAAAATGATTACAAGATTTTGAAATGATCCAGATACTGGAAGCAGGCATAAGTACAATGGAAGAGTTAAAGACAGGAGGAATAAGGATGAAAACACCTTTAGCAGCTCTGACAATTAGTGGAAGACAGAATTGAAACAGCAATCATAGGTGAATGAATCCCAGGAATGCCAAAGGAACAGTTAATAGGTGCTTCAGGTGTGACTCAAAGTATCATTATGTAATGAATTGCCCTAAGTGGAGGGACAGAGTCCTCAAAATAACACACGACGCAGAGACTTCTGAGGCAGAAGAGGAAGGTACTGATGAATCTGAATGCATTGTACTAATCACAAGGAGTTTTAGTCCTGTGGTGAATGTGTCAGTTACAGATTCATTCAACTGTACTGTATTAGATAGTGCTTGCACATTGACAGTATGTGGAACTGATTGGTTACAGTGTCATTTGGGTTCACATATTAGTGAGGATTGATGCAAGGTTAAGGAGTATAAAAGTACTATCAGCTTTAGGGTTGATGATGACAACACATTGAAGTCACTGAAGAGAGTAGTAATCTCATGTAAAATAGCAGGAGTAAGCCACTTTATCAGTACTGATGTAGTCTCTAGTGAGATATTTTTACTGTTGAGTAAGCCTTCAATGAAAAAGGCACAGATGAAACTTGATATGGAGCATGATAAGGCAATTGTTTTTGGGAAGTCAGTAAACTTGCTGTTTACCCAGTCAGGGCATTATCGTATACCCTTACTAAAACCTGATGTTTCGAGTCAGAGTGTTAGAGAAGTATGAATAGCATCGGGTGTTAAGAATCAGAAAGATAAAAAGCAAATTGCCTTAAAGTTATACGGACAATTTGCTCACCCTTTTTGTCAGAGATTAAAAGCTGGCTAAAGGATGCAGGTGTGATTGATGGAGAGTATAATAGAAGAGATTAGTGAAAAGTGTGAAATCTGTAAAAAGTATCGGAGGACACAATCAACATCCTATTGTCAGCCTTCTATTGACACGTGACTTTAACAAGAAATTTTCCATGGATTTAAACGTAGGGGACAAAGACGAGATTGTTTTCATTCTACATTTTATAGGCCTAACAACTAGATTTAGTCATTCTACAATAATAAATAGTCAGGACAAAAAGATGATTGTAGATAAAATTATGGAGAAATGGACAGGGACTGGGCTTGGAGCACCAGCTAAGTTTCTGAGTGATAATAGAGGGGAATTTGCCAATGATGAGTTCAGGGATATGTGTGAAAACATGAACATTATGGTTATGAATACTGCAGCTGAAAGTCCTTTCAACAATGGGCTTTGTGAAAGGAATCACATAGTGCTTGATGAAATGCTGCATAAAATCTTAGCTGACCAGCCAAATTGCAAGTTGACAACTGCCCTGGCAGTTCATGTGAAGAATGTGAAGAATTCGCTTCAGATGGTTGGAGGATATAGTCCCTATCAATTGGTCTATTGCAGAATCCCAAATTGCCTTTTGTACTGTGCGACAGTCCTCCTGCTCTAGAAGGTATTGCAATTAGTTCCAATTTTTCTACACATTTGAATGCTTTACCTGCAGGGAGACGGGCTTTCATCAAGGCTGAGGTCTCTGAGAAAATTCGCAGAGCTCTGAGGTATTGTACACGGCCATCTGAGGCGGAATTTATTTTGGGAGATTTGGTGTATTATAAAAGAGAGGGTCATAGGGAATGGAAGGGCCCTGGTAAGGTCGTGATGGTAATATAGTAGTTATCAATCATGGAAATCAAACTGTTAAGGTTCATTTCCTCACGAATAATCAGGATTGATAGCTGAGCAGCTGATAGGTTGTATCTCAAATGTTCTTGTGCTTTGTGAATGAATCTGGATAGAGTGGAGGTGAAGGGCCTATTCACCTTAGCAGAGAGGTCAGGGACCAGGGAGCATAGATTTAATGCGAGTGGTAGAAAAATTAGAGGGAGATGAGGAAAACTTTTTTCATCCAGAGTTTGGTGGGGGTCTGGAACTCACTGCCTGAAAGGGTAGTTGAGACAGAAACCCTCAACTCATTCAAAAGGAGTCTAGATATGCACCTCAAATGCTGTAATCTGCAGGGCTATGGACCAAATGCTGGAAGGTGGGATTAGAATGGGTGGATCGTTTTTCGGCCAGGACAGACACGATGGGCCAAGTAGCCTCTTTCTGTGCCTTAAACTTTCTATGATTCTATTCTATGAAGGTCCTGAGAAACAGAATATGGTAGATCAAGGGTTGGATAGTAGTGACCATGATGGTCAGGAAATAGCTAATGTGTCCAAAGGCCAATTGCCCCGGGTGACATATATTCCAGAAGGGTCTAATAAATGGAGGGATGCAACAGTTGTGGGATGTGCAGGAAAACCTACAGGCAAGTTTAAATATTGGTTAAATGTTCAAGATGATGGCCAAGAAGCAAGAGCCATGGACTGGCAGAGTGGGGTGAAAGTGTGGAAGGTAAGAAAGTGCAGTGCAAGTTTTGACAGTGGGTCAGGAAGTGACTCTTGCCTGAGGAAGTGACCACGTACTGGAGAAAGAGCCTCCGATAAAGCGCGAGGGAAATCTTCTCGCAGTCGTTCCAAAAGACATCAAAGTGCTAATGGAGGCTGTAGTGTGAACAGATTACACAATGAAATGAAGGCTAGATGGCAGTCTCTGAATAGAATTAGAAGCAGAAGTCCTCATGATCAGGAAGTTTAAGTGGCTATCAGTAAACTGGAGGATAAACTAAAAAGAGAAGTAAAAGATAAGGAATTAGAGAGTTGGAGAGAGTTTGGCGTCTATTCTGAGGTAGCAGATAGGGGACAGTCGGCCTTGTCACATAGATGGATTTGTACTGAGAAAGTACTTCCTGATGGAATTTATAAGGCTAAAGTGAGGTTAGTTGTGAGGGGGTTTGAAGAGCGATTGGGGGATATCGATGTTAGAGTGGACTCTCCCACAGCTGGAAAAGTAATCTTGAAAATCTTTTTGACTCTTTTGGCCACATATTCATGGAAATGTAAATCCATTGACATAAAAGCTGTGTTTCTGCAAGGTGATACTTTTCAGAGAGAAGTGTATCTGAAACCACCTGAAGAGGCAGCAGATACAGAAGGAAAATTATGGAAACTGAACAAATGTGTCTATGGCCTTAATGATGCTTCCAGGGTGTGGTATTTCTCAGTGAGATCTCTTTTGTTGAAAATTGGTTGTGTTCAACTAAAAGCAGATCCTGCAACGTTTTATTGGTCTTATAAAGAGAAACTTTCAGGCATCTTCATGATGTATGTTGATAATATCTTATGCGGTGGTACTGCGGATTTTGAGAAATATGTTATTAATAAGATTAAGGCAGAATTTAAGATTGGGAGTCAGGCTGGTGGGGCCTTTAAATATATTGGTTTAGATGTTAAGCTGAATAAGTCTGGAATAAGTTTGAATCCACAATCCTATTTAGAGAGTGTTACTCCCATCCCAGTTAATCGTGTTCGGTCATCACAGAAAGATGACGATCTATCTAAAGCAGAGATTGAACAATTGCGAAGCCTGGTGTGTCAATTAAACTGGTTGGGCTCTCAGACTAGGCCTGATGTTAGTTTTGATGTGCTGGAGTTAAGCACGATGATGAAACATCCAAAAGTTGAGAATGTTTTAAGGGCAAATAAAACATTGAAAAAGCTAAATGTGGAGAAATGTGCACTGAAGTTCCCATCCTTAGGTGACCCAAAGAACATGAAGCTAATAATTTTTAGTGATGCTTCACATGCTAATCTTGCTGATGGGTATTCGTGTGCGGCTGGCTTCATAATATGTCTGATGGGTGAAAATGGGAAATCTTGTCCTTCAGCTTAGGAGGCTAAGAACATACAAATTAGGAGCAGGCCACTCGGCCCCTCGAACCAGCTCTGCCATTAAACAAGATCATGACTGATCTGATTGTAACCTCAACTCGACATTCCCGCCTAGCTCCAATCACCTTTCATCCCCTTGCTTATCAAGAATCTATCAACTTCTGCCTTAAGAATATTTAAACACTCTGCCTCCACTGCCTTTTGAGGAAGAAAGTTCCAAAGACTCACAACCCTCTGAGAGAAAAATTTCTCCTCATTTCTGTCTTAAATGGACGACCCCGTTTTGTTATACAGTGACCTTTAGTTCCAGATTCTCCCACAAGAGGAAACATCCTTACCACATCCACCCTGTCAAGACCTCTAAGAATCTTATATGTTTCAATCAAATTGCCTCTCACTCTTCAAAACTCCAGCAGATACAAGCCTAGCCTGTCCAACCTTTCCTCAGAAGACAATGCGCCCATTTCTGGTATTATTCTAGTAAACCTTCACTGTCCTACCTCCAATGCATTTACATCCTTCCTTAAATAAGGAGACCAATACTGTACACAGTACTCCAGATGTGGTCTCACCAATGCCCTGTATAGCTGAAGCATAAGCTCCCTACTTTCCATTATTAATTCCCAGACTCACTTTCTATAGGACCAATGCTCACTTTGTTAACTCTTCTTTTTTAAATATCTATTGAAACCCTTACTATCTGTTTTTATATTTCTAGCCAGATTTCTCTTGACCACTAATTTTTCCCTCATACTAATCTTTTAGTCATTCTTTGCTGTTTTTTATATTCTGTCCAATATGCTGACCTGCCACCCATCTTTGCACACTCCCTCTCACCCCCTCGCTCTCATTCTCTCGATCACTCTCTCACTCCCACACTCACTCATGCCATCTATCTTTCACTCTCTCACTAACTCACGCACTCTTCACGAACTCTCTCCCTCTCTTTCACACTCTCTCATACTCTCTATCACTCTCTCACATTCTCACTCTCTGTCTCTCTCTCTCTCTCACACACACACTCTCTCTGTCTCTCCTCCTCTCTCACACACACACTCTCTCTGTCTCTCCTCCTCTCACACACACACACTCACTCTCTCTTTCACACTCTCACCCTCTCTGTCTCTTTCCCATACACTCTTTCTCTCTTTCACAATCTATCACAGACTCTCTCTCTCACACATTCTCTAAATCTCTCACTGACTCTCTCTCACACACACAAACTCTCTCTCACTCTCTTTCACACTCTCTCTATCCCACTATCAGTCTCCATCTCCCCAGCAGTTTTGATATTTTGACTTTTTACGGGTAAGGAACAGCGGAGCCACCGTAGAAACGATCCCAGAATCCTCAGCGTTCCAGGTCACACCGACCTGAGGAAACATCGAGGAAGACATTGACACAGTGATACAGTACAGTGAGTGAGAGAGACATTGACACAGTGATACAGTACAGTGAGTGAGAGAGACATTGACACAGTGATACAGTACGGTGAGTGAGAGAGTCATTGACACAGTGATACAGTACAGTGAGTGAGAGAGACATTGACACAGTGATACAGTACAGTGAGTGAGAGAGACATTGACACAGTGATACAGTACGGTGAGTGAGAGAGACATTGACACAGTGATACAGTACAATGAGTGAGAGAGACATTGACACAGTGATACAGTACGGTGAGTGAGAGAGACATTGACACAGTGATACAGTACAGTGAGTGAGAGAGACATTGACACAGTGATACAGTACAGTGAGTGAGTGAGACATTGACACAGTGACACAGTACAGTGAGTGAGAGAGACATTGACACTGATACAGTACAGTGAGTGAGAGAGAGATTGACACAGTGATACAGTACAGTGAGTGAGAGAGACATTGACACAGTGATACAGTACGGTGAGTGAGAGAGACATTGACACAGTGATACAGTACGGTGAGTGAGAGAGACATTGACACAGTGATACAGTACAGTGAGTGAGAGAGAGATTGACACAGTGATACAGTACAGTGAGTGAGAGAGACATTGACACAGTGATACAGTACGGTGAGTGAGAGAGACATTGACACAGTGATACAGTACAGTGAGTGAGAGAGACATTGACACAGTGATACAGTACGGTGAGTGAGAGAGACATTGACACAGTGATACAGTACAGTGAGTGAGAGAGACATTGACACAGTGATACAGTACGGTGAGTGAGAGAGACATTGACACAGTGATACAGTACAGTGAGTGAGAGAGACATTGACACAGTGATACAGTACAGTGAGTGAGAGAGACATTGACACAGTGATACAGTACAGTGAGTGAGAGAGAGATTGACACAGTGATACAGTACAGTGAGTGAGAGAGACATTGACACAGTGATACAGTACGGTGAGTGAGAGAGACATTGACACAGTGATACAGTACAGTGAGTGAGAGAGAGATTGACACAGTGATACAGTACAGTGAGTGAGAGAGACATTGACACAGTGATACAGTACAGTGAGTGAGAGAGAGATTGACACAGTGATACAGTACAGTGAGTGAGAGAGACATTGACACAGTGATACAGTACAGTGAGTGAGAGAGACATTGACACAGTGATACAGTACAGTGAGTGAGAGAGAGATTGACACAGTGATACAGTACAGTGAGTGAGAGAGACATTGACACAGTGATACAGTACAGTGAGTGAGAGAGACATTGACACAGTGATACAGTACAGTGAGTGAGAGAGACATTGACACAGTGATACAGTACAGTGAGTGAGAGAGACATTGACACAGTGATACAGTACAGTGAGTGAGAGAGAGATTGACACAGTGATACAGTACAGTGAGTGAGAGAGACATTGACACAGTGATACAGTACAGTGAGTGAGAGAGACATTGACACAGTGATACAGTACAGTGAGTGAGAGAGAGATTGACACAGTGATACAGTACAGTGAGTGAGAGAGACATTGACACAGTGATACAGTACAGTGAGTGAGAGAGACATTGACACAGTGATACAGTACAGTGAGTGAGAGAGACATTGACACAGTGATACAGTACAGTGAGTGAGAGAGACATTGACACAGTGATACAGTACAGTGAGTGAGAGAGACATTGACACAGTGATACAGTACAGTGAGTGAGAGAGACATTGACACAGTGATACAGTTCGGTGAGTGAGAGAGACATTGACACAGTGATACAGTACAGTGAGTGAGAGAGACATTGACACAGTGATACAGTACGGTGAGTGAGAGAGACATTGACACAGTGATACAGTACGGTGAGTGAGAGAGACATTGACACAGTGATACAGTACAGTGAGTGAGAGAGAGATTGACACAGTGATACAGTACAGTGAGTGAGAGAGACATTGACACAGTGATACAGTACGGTGAGTGAGAGAGACATTGACACAGTGATACAGTACAGTGAGTGAGAGAGACATTGACACAGTGATACAGTACGGTGAGTGAGAGAGACATTGACACAGTGATACAGTACAGTGAGTGAGAGAGACATTGACACAGTGATACAGTACGGTGAGTGAGAGAGACATTGACACAGTGATACAGTACAGTGAGTGAGAGAGACATTGACACAGTGATACAGTACAGTGAGTGAGAGAGACATTGACACAGTGATACAGTACAGTGAGTGAGAGAGAGATTGACACAGTGATACAGTACAGTGAGTGAGAGAGACATTGACACAGTGATACAGTACGGTGAGTGAGAGAGACATTGACACAGTGATACAGTACAGTGAGTGAGAGAGAGATTGACACAGTGATACAGTACAGTGAGTGAGAGAGACATTGACACAGTGATACAGTACAGTGAGTGAGAGAGAGATTGACACAGTGATACAGTACAGTGAGTGAGAGAGACATTGACACAGTGATACAGTACAGTGAGTGAGAGAGACATTGACACAGTGATACAGTACAGTGAGTGAGAGAGAGATTGACACAGTGATACAGTACAGTGAGTGAGAGAGACATTGACACAGTGATACAGTACAGTGAGTGAGAGAGACATTGACACAGTGATACAGTACAGTGAGTGAGAGAGACATTGACACAGTGATACAGTACAGTGAGTGAGAGAGACATTGACACAGTGATACAGTACAGTGAGTGAGAGAGAGATTGACACAGTGATACAGTACAGTGAGTGAGAGAGACATTGACACAGTGATACAGTACAGTGAGTGAGAGAGACATTGACACAGTGATACAGTACAGTGAGTGAGAGAGAGATTGACACAGTGATACAGTACAGTGAGTGAGAGAGACATTGACACAGTGATACAGTACAGTGAGTGAGAGAGACATTGACACAGTGATACAGTACAGTGAGTGAGAGAGAGATTGACACAGTGATACAGTACAGTGAGTGAGAGAGACATTGACACAGTGATACAGTACAGTGAGTGAGAGAGACATTGACACAGTGATACAGTACAGTGAGTGAGAGAGACATTGACACAGTGATACAGTACAGTGAGTGAGAGAGAGATTGACACAGTGATACAGTACAGTGAGTGAGAGAGACATTGACACAGTGATACAGTACAGTGAGTGAGAGAGACATTGACACAGTGATACAGTACAGTGAGTGAGAGAGACATTGACACAGTGATACAGTACAGTGAGTGAGAGAGACATTGACACAGTGATACAGTACAGTGAGTGAGAGAGACATTGACACAGTGATACAGTACAGTGAGTGAGAGAGACATTGACACAGTGATACAGTACAGTGAGTGAGAGAGACATTGACACAGTGATACAGTACAGTGAGTGAGAGAGACATTGACACAGTGATACAGTACAGTGAGTGAGAGAGACATTGACACAGTGATACAGTACAGTGAGTGAGAGAGACATTGACACAGTGATACAGTACAGTGAGTGAGAGAGACATTGACACAGTGATACAGTACAGTGAGTGAGAGAGACATTGACACAGTGATACAGTACAGTGAGTGAGAGAGACATTGACACAGTGATACAGTACAGTGAGTGAGAGAGACATTGACACAGTGATACAGTACAGTGAGTGAGAGAGACATTGACACAGTGATACAGTACAGTGAGTGAGAGAGACATTGACACAGTGATACAGTACTGTGAGTGAGAGAGACATTGACACAGTGATACAGTACAGTGAGTGAGAGAGACATTGACACAGTGATACAGTACAGTGAGTGAGAGAGACATTGACACAGTGATACAGTACAGTGAGTGAGAGAGACATTGACACAGTGATACAGTACTGTGAGTGAGAGAGACATTGACACAGTGATACAGTACAGTGAGTGAGAGAGACATTGACACAGTGATACAGTACAGTGAGTGAGAGAGACATTGACACAGTGATACAGTACAGTGAGTGAGAGAGACATTGACACAGTGATACAGTACGGTGAGTGAGAGAGACATTGACACAGTGATACAGTACAGTGAGTGAGAGAGACATTGACACACTGATACAGTACAGTGAGTGAGAGAGACATTGACACAGTGATACAGTACAGGTGAGTGAGAGAGACATTGACACAGTGATACAGTACAGTGAGTGAGAGAGACATTGACACACGTGATACAGTACGGTGAGTGAGAGAGACATTGACACAGTGATACAGTACAGTGAGTGAGAGAGACATTGACACAGTGATACAGTACAGTGAGTGAGAGAGACATTGACACACTGATACAGTACAGTGAGTGAGAGAGACATTGACACAGTGATACAGTACGGTGAGTGAGAGAGACATTGACACAGTGATACAGTACAGTGAGTGAGAGAGACATTGACACACTGATACAGTACGGTGAGTGAGAGAGACATTGACACAGTGATACAGTACAGTGAGTGAGAGAGACATTGACACACGTGATACAGTACAGTGAGTGAGAGAGACATTGACACAGTGATACAGTACAGTGAGTGAGAGAGACATTGACACAGTGATACAGTACGGTGAGTGAGAGAGACATTGACACAGTGATACAGTACAGTGAGTGAGAGAGACATTGACACACGTGATACAGTACAGTGAGTGAGAGAGACATTGACACAGTGATACAGTACAGTGAGTGAGAGAGACATTGACACAGTGATACAGTACGGTGAGTGAGAGAGACATTGACACAGTGATACAGTACAGTGAGTGAGAGAGACATTGACACAGTGATACAGTACAGTGAGTGAGAGAGACATTGACACACTGATACAGTACAGTGAGTGAGAGAGACATTGACACAGTGATACAGTACAGTGAGTGAGAGAGACATTGACACACTGATACAGTACAGTGAGTGAGAGAGACATTGACACAGTGATACAGTACGGTGAGTGAGAGAGACATTGACACAGTGATACAGTACGGTGAGTGAGAGAGACATTGACACAGTGATACAGTACAGTGAGTGAGAGAGACATTGACACAGTGATACAGTACAGTGAGTGAGAGAGACATTGACACAGTGATACAGTACAGTGAGTGAGAGAGACATTTGAGACATTGACACAGTGAAACAGTACAGTGAGTGAGAGAGACATTGACACAGTGATACAGTACAGTGAGTGAGAGAGACATTGACACAGTGATACAGTACAGTGAGTGAGAGAGACATTGACACAGTGATACAGTACGGTGAGTGAGAGAGACATTGACACAGTGATACAGTACAGTGAGTGAGAGAGACATTGACACAGTGATACAGTACAGTGAGTGAGAGAGACATTGACACAGTGATACAGTACAGTGAGTGAGAGAGACATTGACACAGTGATACAGTACAGTGAGTGAGAGAGACATTGACACAGTGATACAGTACAGTGAGTGAGAGAGACATTGACACAGTGATACAGTACGGTGAGTGAGAGAGACATTGACACAGTGATACAGTACAGTGAGTGAGAGAGACATTGACACAGTGATACAGTACAGGTGAGTGAGAGAGACATTGACACAGTGATACAGTACGGTGAGTGAGAGAGACATTGACACAGTGATACAGTACGAGTGAGTGAGAGAGACATTGACACAGTGATACAGTACAGTGAGTGAGAGAGACATTGACACAGTGATTACAGTACGGTGAGTGAGAGAGACATTGACACAGTGATACAGTACGGTGAGTGAGAGAGACATTGACACAGTGATACAGTACAGTGAGTGAGAGAGACATTGACACAGTGATACAGTACAGTGAGTGAGAGAGACATTGACACAGTGATACAGTACAGTGAGTGAGAGAGACATTGACACAGTGATACAGTACGGTGAGTGAGAGAGACATTGACACAGTGATACAGTACAGTGAGTGAGAGAGACATTGACACAGTGATACAGTACAGTGAGTGAGAGAGACATTGACACAGTGATACAGTACAGTGAGTGAGAGAGACATTGACACAGTGATACAGTACGGTGAGTGAGAGAGACATTGACACAGTGATACAGTACAGTGAGTGAGAGAGACATTGACACAGTGATACAGTACAGTGAGTGAGAGAGACATTGACACAGTGATACAGTACGGTGAGTGAGAGAGACATTGACACAGTGATACAGTACAGTGAGTGAGAGAGACATTGACACAGTGATACAGTACAGGTGAGTGAGAGAGACATTGACACAGTGATACAGTACAGGTGAGTGAGAGAGACATTGACACAGTGATACAGTACGGTGAGTGAGAGAGACATTGACACAGTGATACAGTACAGTGAGTGAGAGAGACATTGACACAGTGATACAGTACGAGTGAGTGAGAGAGACATTGACACAGTGATACAGTACAGTGAGTGAGAGAGACATTGACACAGTGATACAGTACAGTGAGTGAGAGAGACATTGACACAGTGATACAGTACAGTGAGTGAGAGAGACATTGACACAGTGATACAGTACAGTGAGTGAGAGAGACATTGACACAGTGATACAGTACAGTGAGTGAGAGAGACATTGACACAGTGATACAGTACAGTGAGTGAGAGAGACATTGACACAGTGATACAGTACAGTGAGTGAGAGAGACATTGACACAGTGATACAGTACAGTGAGTGAGAGAGACATTGACACAGTGATACAGTACAGTGAGTGAGAGAGACATTGACACAGTGATACAGTACAGTGAGTGAGAGAGACATTGACACAGTGATACAGTACAGTGAGTGAGAGAGACATTGACACAGTGATACAGTACAGTGAGTGAGAGAGACATTGACACAGTGATACAGTACAGTGAGTGAGAGAGACATTGACACAGTGATACAGTACGGTGAGTGAGAGAGACATTGACACAGTGATACAGTACAGTGAGTGAGAGAGACATTGACACAGTGATACAGTACAGTGAGTGAGAGAGACATTGACACAGTGATACAGTACAGTGAGTGAGAGAGACATTGACACAGTGATACAGTACAGTGAGTGAGAGAGACATTGACACAGTGATACAGTACGGTGAGTGAGAGAGACATTGACACAGTGATACAGTACAGTGAGTGAGAGAGACATTGACACAGTGATACAGTACAGTGAGTGAGAGAGACATTGACACAGTGATACAGTACAGTGAGTGAGAGAGACATTGACACAGTGATACAGTACAGTGAGTGAGAGAGACATTGACACAGTGATACAGTACAGTGAGTGAGAGAGACATTGACACAGTGATACAGTACAGTGAGTGAGAGAGACATTGACACAGTGATACAGTACAGTGAGTGAGAGAGACATTGACACAGTGATACAGTACAGTGAGTGAGAGAGACATTGACACAGTGATACAGTACAGTGAGTGAGAGAGACATTGACACAGTGATACAGTACAGTGAGTGAGAGAGACATTGACACAGTGATACAGTACGGTGAGTGAGAGAGACATTGACACAGTGATACAGTACAGTGAGTGAGAGAGACATTGACACAGTGATACAGTACAGTGAGTGAGAGAGACATTGACACAGTGATACAGTACAGTGAGTGAGAGAGACATTGACACAGTGATACAGTACAGTGAGTGAGAGAGACATTGACACAGTGATACAGTACGGTGAGTGAGAGAGACATTGACACAGTGATACAGTACAGTGAGTGAGAGAGACATTGACACAGTGATACAGTACAGTGAGTGAGAGAGACATTGACACAGTGATACAGTACAGTGAGTGAGAGAGACATTGACACAGTGATACAGTACAGGTGAGTGAGAGAGACATTGACACAGTGATACAGTACAGTGAGTGAGAGAGACATTGACACAGTGATACAGTACAGTGAGTGAGAGAGACATTGACACAGTGATACAGTACAGTGAGTGAGAGAGACATTGACACAGTGATACAGTACAGTGAGTGAGAGAGACATTGACACAGTGATACAGTACAGTGAGTGAGAGAGACATTGACACAGTGATACAGTACAGTGAGTGAGAGAGACATTGACACAGTGATACAGTACAGTGAGTGAGAGAGACATTGACACAGTGATACAGTACAGTGAGTGAGAGAGACATTGACACAGTGATACAGTACAGTGAGTGAGAGAGACATTGACACAGTGATACAGTACAGTGAGTGAGAGAGACATTGACACAGTGATACAGTACGGTGAGTGAGAGAGACATTGACACAGTGATACAGTACAGTGAGTGAGAGAGACATTGACACAGTGATACAGTACAGTGAGTGAGAGAGACATTGACACAGTGATACAGTACAGTGAGTGAGAGAGACATTGACACAGTGATACAGTACAGTGAGTGAGAGAGACATTGACACAGTGATACAGTACGGTGAGTGAGAGAGACATTGACACAGTGATACAGTACGTGAGTGAGAGAGACATTGACACAGTGATACAGTACAGTGAGTGAGAGAGACATTGACACAGTGATACAGTACGGTGAGTGAGAGAGACATTGACACAGTGATACAGTACGGTGAGTGAGAGAGACATTGACACAGTGATACAGTACAGTGAGTGAGAGAGACATTGACACAGTGATACAGTACAGTGAGTGAGAGAGACATTGACACAGTGATACAGTACAGTGAGTGAGAGAGACATTGACACAGTGATACAGTACAGTGAGTGAGAGAGACATTGACACAGTGATACAGTACGGTGAGTGAGAGAGACATTGACACAGTGATACAGTACGGTGAGTGAGAGAGACATTGACACAGTGATACAGTACAGTGAGTGAGAGAGACATTGACACAGTGATACAGTACGGTGAGTGAGAGAGACATTGACACAGTGATACAGTACGGTGAGTGAGAGAGACATTGACACAGTGATACAGTACAGGTGAGTGAGAGAGACATTGACACAGTGATACAGTACAGTGAGTGAGAGAGACATTGACACAGTGATACAGTACAGTGAGTGAGAGAGACATTGACACAGTGATACAGTACAGTGAGTGAGAGAGACATTGACACAGTGATACAGTACAGTGAGTGAGAGAGACATTGACACAGTGATACAGTGCAGTGAGTGAGAGAGACATTGACACAGTGATACAGTACAGTGAGAGAGACATTGACACAGTGATACAGTACAGTGAGTGAGAGAGACATTGACACAGTGATACAGTACAGTGAGTGAGAGAGACATTGACACAGTGATACAGTACAGTGAGTGAGAGAGACATTGACACAGTGATACAGTACAGTGAGTGAGAGAGACATTGACACAGTGATACAGTACAGTGAGTGAGAGAGACATTGACACAGTGATACAGTACAGTGAGTGAGTGAGACATTGACACAGTGATACAGTACGGTGAGTGAGAGAGACATTGACACAGTGATACAGTACAGTGAGTGAGAGAGACATTGACACAGTGATACAGTACAGTGAGTGAGAGAGACATTGAAACAGTGATACAGTACAGTGAGTGAGTGAGACATTGACACAGTGATACAGTACAGTGAGTGAGAGAGACATTGACACAGTGATACAGTACGGTGAGTGAGTGAGACATTGACACAGTGATACAGTACAGTGAGTGAGAGAGACAGTGATACAGTACAGTGAGTGAGAGAGACATTGACACAGTGATACAGGACAGTGAGTGAGTGAGACATTGACACAGTGATACAGTACAGTGAGTGAGTGAGACATTGACACAGTGATACAGTACAGTGAGTGAGAGAGACATTGACACAGTGATACAGGACAGTGAGTGAGTGAGACATTGACACAGTGATACAGTACAGTGAGTGAGTGAGACATTGACACAGTGATACAGTACAGTGAGTGAGAGAGACATTGACACAGTGATACAGTACAGTGAGTGAGAGAGACATTGACACAGTGATACAGTACGGTGAGTGAGAGAGACATTGACACAGTGATACAGTACAGTGAGTGAGAGAGACATTGACACAGTGATACAGTACGGTGAGTGAGTGAGACATTGACACAGTGATACAGTACAGTGAGTGAGAGAGACATTGACACAGTGATACAGTACAGTGAGTGAGAGAGACATTGACACAGTGATACAGGACAGTGAGTGAGTGAGACATTGACACAGTGATACAGTACAGTGAGTGAGTGAGACATTGACACAGTGATACAGTACAGTGAGTGAGAGAGACATTGACACAGTGATACAGTACAGTGAGTGAGAGAGACATTGACACAGTGATACAGTACAGTGAGTGAGAGAGACATTGACACAGTGATACAGTACAGTGAGTGAGTGAGACATTGACCCAGTGATACAGTACAGTGAGTGAGAGAGACATTGACACAGTGATACAGTAC
Source organism: Heterodontus francisci (assembly GCF_036365525.1). NCBI lineage: Eukaryota > Metazoa > Chordata > Chondrichthyes > Heterodontiformes > Heterodontidae > Heterodontus > Heterodontus francisci. Next base: position 13,324,472 of record NC_090380.1, on the reverse strand, counting down.
AGTGAGTGAGTGAGACATTGACACACTGATACAGTACGGTGAGTGAGAGAGACATTGACACAGTGATACAGTACAGTGAGTGAGTGAGACATTGACACAGTGATACAGTACAGTGAGTGAGAGAGACATTGACCCAGTGATACAGTACAGTGAGTGAGAGAGACATTGACACAGTGATACAGTACAGTGAGTGAGAGAGACATTGACACAGTGATACAGTACAGTGAGTGAGAGAGACATTGACACAGTGATACAGTACAGTGAGTGAGAGAGACATTGACACAGTGATACAGTACAGTGAGTGAGAGAGACATTGACACAGTGATACAGTACAGTGAGTGAGTGAGACATTGACCCAGTGATACAGTACAGTGAGTGAGAGAGACATTGACACAGTGATACAGTACAGTGAGTGAGAGAGACATTGACACAGTGATACAGTACGGTGAGTGAGAGAGACATTGACACAGTGATACAGTACAGTGAGTGAGTGAGACATTGACACAGTGATACAGTACAGTGAGTGAGAGAGACATTGACCCAGTGATACAGTACAGTGAGTGAGAGAGACATTGACACAGTGATACAGTACAGTGAGTGAGTGAGACATTGACACAGTGATACAGTACGGTGAGTGAGAGAGACATTGACACAGTGATACAGTACAGTGAGTGAGTGAGACATTGACACAGTGATACAGTACAGTGAGTGAGTGAGACATTGACACAGTGATACAGTACAGTGAGTGAGAGAGACATTGACCCAGTGATACAGTACAGTGAGTGAGAGAGACATTGACACAGTGATACAGTACAGTGAGTGAGAGAGACATTGACACAGTGATACAGTACGGTGAGTGAGAGAGACATTGACACAGTGATACAGTACAGTGAGTGAGAGAGACATTGACACAGTGATACAGTACGGTGAGTGAGAGAGACATTGACACAGTGATACAGTACAGTGAGTGAGAGAGACATTGACACAGTGATACAGTACAGTGAGTGAGAGAGACATTGACACAGTGATACAGTACAGTGAGTGAGAGAGACATTGACACAGTGATACAGTACGGTGAGTGAGAGAGACATTGACACAGTGATACAGTACAGGTGAGTGAGAGAGACATTGACACAGTGATACAGTACAGTGAGTGAGAGAGACATTGACACAGTGATACAGTACGGTGAGTGAGAGAGACATTGACACAGTGATACAGTACAGTGAGTGAGTGAGACATTGACACAGTGATACAGTACAGTGAGTGAGTGAGACATTGACACAGTGATACAGTACAGTGAGTGAGAGAGACATTGACACAGTGATACAGTACAGTGAGTGAGAGAGACATTGACACAGTGATACAGTACAGTGAGTGAGAGAGACATTGACACAGTGATACAGTACGTGAGTGAGAGAGACATTGACACAGTGATACAGTACGGTGAGTGAGAGAGACATTGACACAGTGATACAGTACAGTGAGTGAGAGAGACATTGACACAGTGATACAGTACGGTGAGTGAGAGAGACATTGACACAGTGATACAGTACAGTGAGTGAGAGAGACATTGACACAGTGATACAGTACAGTGAGTGAGAGAGACATTGACACAGTGATACAGTACAGTGAGTGAGAGAGACATTGACACAGTGATACAGTACAGTGAGTGAGAGAGACATTGACACAGTGATACAGTACAGTGAGTGAGAGAGACATTGACACAGTGATACAGTACAGTGAGTGAGAGAGACATTGACACAGTGATACAGTACAGTGAGTGAGAGAGACATTGACACAGTGATACAGTACAGTGAGTGAGAGAGACATTGACACAGTGATACAGTACAGTGAGTGAGAGAGACATTGACACAGTGATACAGTACGTGAGTGAGAGAGACATTGACACAGTGATACAGTACGAGTGAGAGAGACATTGACACAGTGATACAGTACAGTGAGTGAGAGAGACATTGACACAGTGATACAGTACAGTGAGTGAGAGAGACATTGACACAGTGATACAGTACAGTGAGTGAGAGAGACATTGACACAGTGATACAGTACAGTGAGTGAGAGAGACATTGACACAGTGATACAGTACAGTGAGTGAGAGAGACATTGACACAGTGATACAGTACAGTGAGTGAGAGAGACATTGACACAGTGATACAGTACGGTGAGTGAGAGAGACATTGACACAGTGATACAGTACAGTGAGTGAGAGAGACATTGACACAGTGATACAGTACAGTGAGTGAGAGAGACATTGACACAGTGATACAGTACAGTGAGTGAGTGAGACATTGACACAGTGATACAGTACAGTGAGTGAGTGAGACATTGACACAGTGATACAGTACGGTGAGTGAGTGAGACATTGACACAGTGATACAGTACAGTGAGTGAGAGAGACAGTGATACAGTACAGTGAGTGAGAGAGACATTGACACAGTGATACAGTACAGTGAGTGAGAGAGACATTGACACAGTGATACAGTACAGTGAGTGAGTGAGACATTGACACAGTGATACAGTACAGTGAGTGAGAGAGACATTGACACAGTGATACAGTACAGTGAGTGAGTGAGACATTGACACAGTGATACAGTACAGTGAGTGAGTGAGACATTGACACAGTGATACAGTACAGTGAGTGAGAGAGACATTGACACAGTGATACAGTACAGTGAGTGAGAGAGACATTGACACAGTGATACAGTACAGTGAGTGAGAGAGACATTGACACAGTGATACAGTACAGTGAGTGAGAGAGACATTGACACAGTGATACAGTACGTGAGTGAGTGAGACATTGACACAGTGATACAGTACAGTGAGTGAGAGAGACATTGACACAGTGATACAGTACAGTGAGTGAGAGAGACATTGACACAGTGATACAGTACAGTGAGTGAGTGAGACATTGACACAGTGATACAGTACAGTGAGTGAGAGAGACATTGACACAGTGATACAGTACAGTGAGTGAGAGAGACATTGACACAGTGATACAGTACAGTGAGTGAGAGAGACATTGACACAGTGATACAGTACAGTGAGTGAGAGAGACATTGACACAGTGATACAGTACAGTGAGTGAGAGAGACATTGACACAGTGATTACAGTACAGTGAGTGAGAGAGACATTGACACAGTGATACAGTACAGTGAGTGAGTGAGACATTGACACAGTGATACAGTACGGTGAGTGAGAGAGACATTGACACAGTGATACAGTACAGTGAGTGAGTGAGACATTGACACAGTGATACAGTACAGTGAGTGAGAGAGACATTGACACAGTGATACAGTACAGTGAGTGAGAGAGACATTGACACAGTGATACAGTACAGTGAGTGAGAGAGACATTGACACAGTGATACAGTACAGTGAGTGAGAGAGACATTGACACAGTGATACAGTACAGTGAGTGAGAGAGACATTGACACAGTGATACAGTACAGTGAGTGAGAGAGACATTGACACAGTGATACAGTACAGTGAGTGAGTGAGACATTGACACAGTGATACAGTACAGTGAGTGAGAGAGACATTGACACAGTGATACAGTACAGTGAGTGAGAGAGACATTGACACAGTGATACAGTACGGTGAGTGAGAGAGACATTGACACAGTGATACAGTACAGTGAGTGAGAGAGACATTGACACAGTGATACAGTACAGTGAGTGAGAGAGACATTGACACAGTGATACAGTACAGTGAGTGAGAGAGACATTGACACAGTGATACAGTACAGTGAGTGAGAGAGACATTGACACAGTGATACAGTACAGTGAGTGAGAGAGACATTGACACAGTGATACAGTACAGTGAGTGAGTGAGACATTGACACAGTGATACAGTACAGTGAGTGAGTGAGACATTGACACAGTGATACAGTACAGTGAGTGAGAGAGACATTGACACAGTGATACAGTACAGTGAGTGAGAGAGACATTGACACAGTGATACAGTACAGTGAGTGAGAGAGACATTGACACAGTGATACAGTACGGTGAGTGAGAGAGACATTGACACAGTGATACAGTACAGTGAGTGAGAGAGACATTGACACAGTGATACAGTACGGTGAGTGAGAGAGACATTGACACAGTGATACAGTACAGTGAGTGAGAGAGACATTGACACAGTGATACAGTACAGTGAGTGAGAGAGACATTGACACAGTGATACAGTACAGTGAGTGAGAGAGACATTGACACAGTGATACAGTACGGTGAGTGAGAGAGACATTGACACAGTGATACAGTACGGTGAGTGAGAGAGACATTGACACAGTGATACAGTACAGTGAGTGAGAGAGACATTGACACAGTGATACAGTACGTGAGTGAGAGAGACATTGACACAGTGATACAGTACAGTGAGTGAGTGAGACATTGACACAGTGATACAGTACAGTGAGTGAGTGAGACATTGACACAGTGATACAGTACAGTGAGTGAGAGAGACATTGACACAGTGATACAGTACAGTGAGTGAGAGAGACATTGACACAGTGATACAGTACAGTGAGTGAGAGAGACATTGACACAGTGATACAGTACGTGAGTGAGAGAGACATTGACACAGTGATACAGTACGGTGAGTGAGAGAGACATTGACACAGTGATACAGTACGGTGAGTGAGAGAGACATTGACACAGTGATACAGTACGGTGAGTGAGAGAGACATTGACACAGTGATACAGTACAGTGAGTGAGAGAGACATTGACACAGTGATACAGTACAGTGAGTGAGAGAGACATTGACACAGTGATACAGTACAGTGAGTGAGAGAGACATTGACACAGTGATACAGTACAGTGAGTGAGAGAGACATTGACACAGTGATACAGTACAGTGAGTGAGAGAGACATTGACACAGTGATACAGTACAGTGAGTGAGAGAGACATTGACACAGTGATACAGTACAGTGAGTGAGAGAGACATTGACACAGTGATACAGTACGGTGAGTGAGAGAGACATTGACACAGTGATACAGTACAGTGAGTGAGAGAGACATTGACACAGTGATACAGTACGGTGAGTGAGAGAGACATTGACACAGTGATACAGTACGGTGAGTGAGAGAGACATTGACACAGTGATACAGTACGGTGAGTGAGAGAGACATTGACACAGTGATACAGTACGGTGAGTGAGAGAGACATTGACACAGTGATACCAGTACGGTGAGTGAGAGAGACATTGACACAGTGATACAGTACAGTGAGTGAGAGAGACATTGACACAGTGATACAGTACGGTGAGTGAGAGAGACATTGACACAGTGATACAGTACAGTGAGTGAGTGAGACATTGACACAGTGATACAGTACAGTGAGTGAGTGAGACATTGACACAGTGATACAGTACAGTGAGTGAGTGAGACATTGACACAGTGATACAGTACAGTGAGTGAGAGAGACATTGACACAGTGATACAGTACAGTGAGTGAGAGAGACATTGACACAGTGATACAGTACGGTGAGTGAGAGAGACATTGACACAGTGATACAGTACGGTGAGTGAGAGAGACATTGACACAGTGATACAGTACGGTGAGTGAGAGAGACATTGACACAGTGATACAGTACGGTGAGTGAGAGAGACATTGACACAGTGATACAGTACAGTGAGTGAGAGAGACATTGACACAGTGATACAGTACAGTGAGTGAGAGAGACATTGACACAGTGATACAGTACAGTGAGTGAGAGAGACATTGACACAGTGATACAGTACAGTGAGTGAGAGAGACATTGACACAGTGATACAGTACAGTGAGTGAGAGAGACATTGACACAGTGATACAGTACAGTGAGTGAGAGAGACATTGACACAGTGATACAGTACAGTGAGTGAGAGAGACATTGACACAGTGATACAGTACAGGTGAGTGAGTGAGACATTGACACAGTGATACAGTACAGTGAGTGAGAGAGACATTGACACAGTGATACAGTACGTGAGTGAGAGAGACATTGACACAGTGATACAGTACGGTGAGTGAGAGAGACATTGACACAGTGATACAGTACGGTGAGTGAGAGAGACATTGACACAGTGATACAGTACGGTGAGTGAGAGAGACATTGACACAGTGATACAGTACAGTGAGTGAGAGAGACATTGACACAGTGATACAGTACAGGTGAGTGAGAGAGACATTGACACAGTGATACAGTACGGTGAGTGAGAGAGACATTGACACAGTGATACAGTACAGTGAGTGAGAGAGACATTGACACAGTGATACAGTACAGTGAGTGAGAGAGACATTGACACAGTGATACAGTACGGTGAGTGAGAGAGACATTGACACAGTGATACAGTACAGTGAGTGAGAGAGACATTGACACAGTGATACAGTACGGTGAGTGAGAGAGACATTGACACAGTGATACAGTACAGTGAGTGAGAGAGACATTGACACAGTGATACAGTACGGTGAGTGAGAGAGACATTGACACAGTGATACAGTACAGTGAGTGAGAGAGACATTGACACAGTGATACAGTACGGTGAGTGAGAGAGACATTGACACAGTGATACAGTACAGTGAGTGAGAGAGACATTGACACAGTGATACAGTACAGTGAGTGAGAGAGACATTGACACAGTGATACAGTACAGTGAGTGAGAGAGACATTGACACAGTGATACAGTACGTGAGTGAGAGAGACATTGACACAGTGATACAGTACGGTGAGTGAGAGAGACATTGACACAGTGATACAGTACAGTGAGTGAGAGAGACATTGACACAGTGATACAGTACGGTGAGTGAGAGAGACATTGACACAGTGATACAGTACAGTGAGTGAGAGAGACATTGACACAGTGATACAGTACGGTGAGTGAGAGAGACATTGACACAGTGATACAGTACAGTGAGTGAGAGAGACATTGACACAGTGATACAGTACAGTGAGTGAGAGAGACATTGACACAGTGATACAGTACGGTGAGTGAGAGAGACATTGACACAGTGATACAGTACGGTGAGTGAGAGAGACATTGACACAGTGATACAGTACGGTGAGTGAGAGAGACATTGACACAGTGATACAGTACGGTGAGTGAGAGAGACATTGACACAGTGATACAGTACAGTGAGTGAGAGAGACATTGACACAGTGATACAGTACAGGTGAGTGAGAGAGACATTGACACAGTGATACAGTACGGTGAGTGAGAGAGACATTGACACAGTGATACAGTACGGTGAGTGAGAGAGACATTGACACAGTGATACAGTACAGGTGAGTGAGAGAGACATTGACACAGTGATACAGTACGGTGAGTGAGAGAGACATTGACACAGTGATACAGTACGGTGAGTGAGAGAGACATTGACACAGTGATACAGTACAGTGAGTGAGAGAGACATTGACACAGTGATACAGTACAGTGAGTGAGAGAGACATTGACACAGTGATACAGTACAGTGAGTGAGAGAGACATTGACACAGTGATACAGTACAGTGAGTGAGAGAGACATTGACACAGTGATACAGTACAGTGAGTGAGACATTGACACAGTGATACAGTACAGTGAGTGAGAGAGACATTGACACAGTGATACAGTACAGTGAGTGAGAGAGACATTGACACAGTGATACAGTACAGTGAGTGAGAGAGACATTGACACAGTGATACAGTACAGTGAGTGAGAGAGACATTGACACAGTGATACAGTACGGTGAGTGAGAGAGACATTGACACAGTGATACAGTACAGTGAGTGAGAGAGACATTGACACAGTGATACAGTACAGTGAGTGAGAGAGACATTGACACAGTGATACAGTACAGTGAGTGAGAGAGACATTGACACAGTGATACAGTACAGTGAGTGAGTGAGACATTGACACAGTGATACAGTACAGTGAGTGAGAGAGACATTGACACTGATACAGTACAGTGAGTGAGAGAGACATTGACACAGTGATACAGTACAGTGAGTGAGAGAGACATTGACACAGTGATACAGTACGGTGAGTGAGAGAGACATTGACACAGTGATACAGTACGGTGAGTGAGAGAGACATTGACACAGTGATACAGTACAGTGAGTGAGAGAGACATTGACACAGTGATACAGTACAGTGAGTGAGAGAGACATTGACACAGTGATACAGTACAGTGAGTGAGAGAGACATTGACACAGTGATACAGTACGGTGAGTGAGAGAGACATTGACACAGTGATACAGTACAGTGAGTGAGAGAGACATTGACACAGTGATACAGTACAGTGAGTGAGAGAGACATTGACACAGTGATACAGTACAGTGAGTGAGAGAGACATTGACACAGTGATACAGTACAGTGAGTGAGTGAGACATTGACACAGTGATACAGTACAGTGAGTGAGAGAGACATTGACACAGTGATACAGTACAGTGAGTGAGAGAGACATTGACACAGTGATACAGTACGGTGAGTGAGAGAGACATTGACACAGTGATACAGTACAGTGAGTGAGAGAGACATTGACACAGTGATACAGTACAGTGAGTGAGAGAGACATTGACACAGTGATACAGTACGGTGAGTGAGAGAGACATTGACACAGTGATACAGTACAGTGAGTGAGTGAGACATTGACACAGTGATACAGTACAGTGAGTGAGTGAGACATTGACACAGTGATACAGTACGGTGAGTGAGAGAGACATTGACACAGTGATACAGTACAGTGAGTGAGAGAGACATTGACACAGTGATACAGTACAGTGAGTGAGAGAGACATTGACACAGTGATACAGTACGGTGAGTGAGAGAGACATTGACACAGTGATACAGTACAGTGAGTGAGAGAGACATTGACACAGTGATACAGTACGGTGAGTGAGAGAGACATTGACACAGTGATACAGTACAGTGAGTGAGAGAGACATTGACACAGTGATACAGTACAGTGAGTGAGAGAGACATTGACACAGTGATACAGTACAGTGAGTGAGAGAGACATTGACACAGTGATACAGTACGGTGAGTGAGAGAGACATTGACACAGTGATACAGTACGGTGAGTGAGAGAGACATTGACACAGTGATACAGTACGGTGAGTGAGAGAGACATTGACACAGTGATACAGTACGGTGAGTGAGAGAGACATTGACACAGTGATACAGTACAGTGAGTGAGAGAGACATTGACACAGTGATACAGTACAGTGAGTGAGAGAGACATTGACACAGTGATACAGTACAGTGAGTGAGAGAGACATTGACACAGTGATACAGTACAGTGAGTGAGAGAGACATTGACACAGTGATACAGTACAGTGAGTGAGAGAGACATTGACACAGTGATACAGTACAGTGAGTGAGAGAGACATTGACACAGTGATACAGTACGGTGAGTGAGTGAGACATTGACACAGTGATACAGTACAGTGAGTGAGAGAGACATTGACACAGTGATACAGTACGGTGAGTGAGAGAGACATTGACACAGTGATACAGTACGGTGAGTGAGAGAGACATTGACACAGTGATACAGTACGGTGAGTGAGAGAGACATTGACACAGTGATACAGTACGGTGAGTGAGAGAGACATTGACACAGTGATACAGTACGGTGAGTGAGAGAGACATTGACACAGTGATACAGTACAGTGAGTGAGAGAGACATTGACACAGTGATACAGTACGGTGAGTGAGAGAGACATTGACACAGTGATACAGTACAGTGAGTGAGAGAGACATTGACACAGTGATACAGTACAGTGAGTGAGAGAGACATTGACACAGTGATACAGTACAGTGAGTGAGAGAGACATTGACACAGTGATACAGTACAGTGAGTGAGAGAGACATTGACACAGTGATACAGTACAGGTGAGTGAGAGAGACATTGACACAGTGATACAGTACGGTGAGTGAGAGAGACATTGACACAGTGATACAGTACGGTGAGTGAGAGAGACATTGACACAGTGATACAGTACGGTGAGTGAGAGAGACATTGACACAGTGATACAGTACGGTGAGTGAGAGAGACATTGACACAGTGATACAGTACAGTGAGTGAGAGAGACATTGACACAGTGATACAGTACAGTGAGTGAGAGAGACATTGACACAGTGATACAGTACAGTGAGTGAGAGAGACATTGACACAGTGATACAGTACAGTGAGTGAGAGAGACATTGACACAGTGATACAGTACAGTGAGTGAGTGAGACATTGACACAGTGATACAGTACAGTGAGTGAGAGAGACATTGACACAGTGATACAGTACAGTGAGTGAGAGAGACATTGACACAGTGATACAGTACGGTGAGTGAGTGAGACATTGACACAGTGATACAGTACAGTGAGTGAGAGAGACATTGACACAGTGATACAGTACGGTGAGTGAGAGAGACATTGACACAGTGATACAGTACGGTGAGTGAGAGAGACATTGACACAGTGATACAGTACGGTGAGTGAGAGAGACATTGACACAGTGATACAGTACGGTGAGTGAGAGAGACATTGACACAGTGATACAGTACGGTGAGTGAGAGAGACATTGACACAGTGATACAGTACGGTGAGTGAGAGAGACATTGACACAGTGATACAGTACAGGTGAGTGAGAGAGACATTGACACAGTGATACAGTACGGTGAGTGAGAGAGACATTGACACAGTGATACAGTACAGTGAGTGAGAGAGACATTGACACAGTGATACAGTACGGTGAGTGAGAGAGACATTGACACAGTGATACAGTACGGTGAGTGAGAGAGACATTGACACAGTGATACAGTACGGTGAGTGAGAGAGACATTGACACAGTGATACAGTACGGTGAGTGAGAGAGACATTGACACAGTGATACAGTACGGTGAGTGAGAGAGACATTGACACAGTGATACAGTACGGTGAGTGAGAGAGACATTGACACAGTGATACAGTACAGGTGAGTGAGAGAGACATTGACACAGTGATACAGTACAGTGAGTGAGAGAGACATTGACACAGTGATACAGTACAGTGAGTGAGAGAGACATTGACACAGTGATACAGTACAGGTGAGTGAGAGAGACATTGACACAGTGATACAGTACGGTGAGTGAGAGAGACATTGACACAGTGATACAGTACGGTGAGTGAGAGAGACATTGACACAGTGATACAGTACAGTGAGTGAGAGAGACATTGACACAGTGATACAGTACGGTGAGTGAGAGAGACATTGACACAGTGATACAGTACGGTGAGTGAGAGAGACATTGACACAGTGATACAGTACGGTGAGTGAGAGAGACATTGACACAGTGATACAGTACGGTGAGTGAGAGAGACATTGACACAGTGATACAGTACAGTGAGTGAGAGAGACATTGACACAGTGATACAGTACGGTGAGTGAGAGAGACATTGACACAGTGATACAGTACGGTGAGTGAGAGAGACATTGACACAGTGATACAGTACGGTGAGTGAGAGAGACATTGACACAGTGATACAGTACGGTGAGTGAGAGAGACATTGACACAGTGATACAGTACGGTGAGTGAGAGAGACATTGACACAGTGATACAGTACGGTGAGTGAGAGAGACATTGACACAGTGATACAGTACGGTGAGTGAGAGAGACATTGACACAGTGATACAGTACGGTGAGTGAGAGAGACATTGACACAGTGATACAGTACGGTGAGTGAGAGAGACATTGACACAGTGATACAGTACGGTGAGTGAGAGAGACATTGACACAGTGATACAGTACGGTGAGTGAGAGAGACATTGACACAGTGATACAGTACAGTGAGTGAGAGAGACATTGACACAGTGATACAGTACAGTGAGTGAGAGAGACATTGACACAGTGATACAGTACAGTGAGTGAGAGAGACATTGACACAGTGATACAGTACAGTGAGTGAGAGAGACATTGACACAGTGATACAGTACGGTGAGTGAGAGACATTGACACAGTGATACAGTACAGTGAGTGAGAGAGACATTGACACAGTGATACAGTACAGTGAGTGAGAGAGACATTGACACAGTGATACAGTACAGTGAGTGAGAGAGACATTGACACAGTGATACAGTACAGTGAGTGAGAGAGACATTGACACAGTGATACAGTACGGTGAGTGAGAGAGACATTGACACAGTGATACAGTACAGTGAGTGAGAGAGACATTGACACAGTGATACAGTACAGTGAGTGAGAGAGACATTGACACAGTGATACAGTACAGGTGAGTGAGAGAGACATTGACACAGTGATACAGTACAGTGAGTGAGTGATCACAGTGATACAGTACAGTGAGTGAGAGAGACATTGACACAGTGATACAGTACAGTGAGTGAGAGAGACATTGACACAGTGATACAGTACAGTGAGTGAGAGAGAGACATTGACACAGTGATACAGTACGGTGAGTGAGAGAGACATTGACACAGTGATACAGTACGGTGAGTGAGAGAGACATTGACACAGTGATACAGTACAGTGAGTGAGAGAGACATTGACACAGTGATACAGTACAGTGAGTGAGAGAGACATTGACACAGTGATACAGTACAGTGAGTGAGAGAGACATTGACACAGTGATACAGTACGGTGAGTGAGAGAGACATTGACACAGTGATACAGTACAGTGAGTGAGAGAGACATTGACACAGTGATACAGTACAGTGAGTGAGAGAGACATTGACACAGTGATACAGTACAGTGAGTGAGAGAGACATTGACACAGTGATACAGTACAGTGAGTGAGAGAGACATTGACACAGTGATACAGTACAGTGAGTGAGAGAGACATTGACACAGTGATACAGTACAGTGAGTGAGAGAGACATTGACACAGTGATACAGTACGGTGAGTGAGAGAGACATTGACACAGTGATACAGTACAGTGAGTGAGAGAGACATTGACACAGTGATACAGTACGGTGAGTGAGAGAGACATTGACACAGTGATACAGTACAGTGAGTGAGAGAGACATTGACACAGTGATACAGTACAGTGAGTGAGAGAGACATTGACACAGTGATACAGTACAGTGAGTGAGAGAGACATTGACACAGTGATACAGTACAGTGAGTGAGAGAGACATTGACACAGTGATACAGTACGGTGAGTGAGAGAGACATTGACACAGTGATACAGTGCGTGAGTGAGGGACATTGACACAGTGATACAGTACAGTGAGTGAGAGAACATTGACACAGTGATACAGTACAGTGAGTGAGAGAGACATTGACACAGTGATACAGTACGGTGAGTGAGAGAGACATTGACACAGTGATACAGTACAGTGAGTGAGAGAGACATTGACACAGTGATACAGTACGGTGAGTGAGAGAGACATTGACACAGTGATACAGTACGGTGAGTGAGAGAGACATTGACACAGTGATACAGTACAGGTGAGTGAGAGAGACATTGACACAGTGATACAGTACGGTGAGTGAGAGAGACATTGACACAGTGATACAGTACGGTGAGTGAGAGAGACATTGACACAGTGATACAGTACGGTGAGTGAGAGAGACATTGACACAGTGATACAGTACGGTGAGTGAGAGAGACATTGACACAGTGATACAGTACGGTGAGTGAGAGAGACATTGACACAGTGATACAGTACGGTGAGTGAGAGAGACATTGACACAGTGATACAGTACGGTGAGTGAGAGAGACATTGACACAGTGATACAGTACGGTGAGTGAGAGAGACATTGACACAGTGATACAGTACAGTGAGTGAGAGAGACATTGACACAGTGATACAGTACAGTGAGTGAGAGAGACATTGACACAGTGATACAGTACAGTGAGTGAGAGAA